>NC_139461.1:127662500-128950000 GCF_057233095.1 Heloderma suspectum | reverse complement strand
GTGGAAAGAAGGCCAAGTAACAAAGGAAGAGTACAGGCAGATAGCACAGAATTGCAGGGATGGTGTCAGGAAGGCTAAAGCTGAGAACGAGCTGAGGTTAGCGAGGGATGCTAAAAACAACAAAAAGGCTTTCTTCAGCTACATGCATAGTAAAAGGCAGAGGAAAGAAATGGTTGTTCAGCTATTAAATAAGGATGGCAAAACGATAACAGATGACAAAGAAAAGGCAGAGGTGCTCAATTCCTACTTTGGCTTAGTCTTCTCCCAAAAGAGGGTCTATGACCCCCCTGGCAAAGGCGAAGTACAGGCTGAAGGGGCAGGATTGCAGCATGAGATCGATAGGCATATGGTCAAGGAACACCTAATTACTTTGAATGAGTTCAAATCTCCAGGGCCAGATGAACTGCATCCTAGAGTAATAAAGGAACTGGCAGAAGAACTCTCAGAACCACTGTCTATTCTCTTTGAGAAATCATGGAGGTCGGGAGAAGTGCCAGATGACTGGAGCCGTAGCCTATCATGGGTGACTTTGGGGGGGGGGAAGTGCTAATGTTGTCCCTATCTTCAAAAAGGGTAAAAAGGAGGAACCTGGGAACTACAGACCAGTCCATCTGACATCAATCCCTGGGAAAATTCTGGAGCAGATCATAAAGCAATCCATCTGGAAGCACCTTGAAAACAATGCAGTGATTACTCGAAGCCAACATGGATTTGTCAAAAACAAGTCCTGCCAGATGAATCTGATCTCATTTTTTGATCAAGTAACGTCCCTTGTGGACCATGGGAATGCTGTAGACATCATATACCTCGATTTCAGCAAAGCTTTCGACAAAGTGCTCCATGATATCCTGATGAGCAAACTAGCTCAAAGTGGGCTAGATGGAACAACGATCCGGTGGATCCACCGTTGGCTACAGAATCGGACTGAAAGAGTGCTTATCAATGGGACCTTCTCAAACTGGGGAGAGGTAACGAGTGGGGTACCGCAGGGCTCAGTCCTGGGCCTAGTGCTCTTCAACATTTTTATTAATGACTTGGAGGAGGAGGTGAAGGGAATGCTGATCAAATTTGCAGATGGCACAAAATTGGGCAGGATAGCTAATGCTTTGGAAGACAGAAACAAAATTCAAAGTGATCTTGATAGACTGGAGCGCTGGGCAGGAAACAACAGAATGACATTTAATAGGGATAAATGCCAAGTTGTGCACCTAGGAAAAAGAAACCAAATGCACAGTTACAAGATGTGGGATACGTGGCTCAACAACACTACAAGTGAGAAGGATCTTGGAATTGTTGTAGCTCACAAGCTGAATATGAGCCAACAATGTGATGTGGCTGCAAAAAAGGGAAATGCTATTTTGGGCTGCATTAATAGAAACATAGCTTTCAAATCCTGGGAAGTACTAGTTCCCCTCTACTCAGCACTGGTTAGGCCTCATCTGGACTACTGTGTCCAGTTCTGGGCACCACACTTTAAGAAGGATGCAGACAAACTGGAGAGGGTTCAGAGGAGGGCATCAAAGATGATCAGGGAACTGGAAACAAAGCCCTATGAAGAGAGATTGAAAGAACTAGGCATGTTTAGCCTTGAGAAGAGAAGACTGAGGGGAGATAGGACAGCGCTCTTCAAGTACTTGAAACTGAAAGGTTGTCACAGAGAGGAAGGCCAGGATCTCTTCTTGATCATCCCAGAGTGCAGGACACGGAATAATGGGATCAAGTTACAGGAAGCCAGATTCTGGCTGAACATCAGGAGAAACTTCCTGACTGTTAGAGCAATATGACAATGAAACCAATTACCAAGGTAGGTGGTGGGTTCTCCCATGCTGGAGGCATTCAAGATGAGGCTGGACAGCCATCTGTCAGGGATGCTCTGAGTTGGATTCCTGCATTGAGCAGGGGGTTGGACTTGATGGCCTTGCAGGCCCCTTCCAACCCTACTATTCTATGATTCTAATAATGCAACCCAGTGACTCCTCTCATACACTCTGGCAAGTGAGAATGTGAAGTAAAAGGGGCAGCAACTGTTGGGCCCAAATGGCAGGCTCAGTGGGCCCCTACAGTGTGATTACACCCAGGGCATCTCTCCCATATTCCCTGCGTTACAGACAGCCCTGCAGCTAGCCACAAACACACAAACCCACACTCATCACACACTACTAACAGATACATCTGGCACTGAAAGGGGTAAAGATATTTAACACTAACTTGCTCGCTGGCTGGATATTGCAGGAAGAGGGGAGAGAAACGAAACACTCTGCACAGTCAGAAAAGAAACCATGAGTAAAGGGGAGGGAACAAATGGCAGCCAGCCAATCCAAGGTGAAGGAAGTCAGAGTGAATGGGAGAGAGACCAATAGAATGAAAGATGGCCAATAGGATGACTCATAGCTGAAATCAGAAGCCTAGCCTGTACCATGATTGAGAGGGTGTACTTGTTAGTAAGGGAAAGTATAAACAAAGTAATAATGTAACCCAGTGACTCCTGTCATACACTCTGGCAAGTGAGAATGTGAAGTAAAAGCGGCAGCAACTGTAGGGCCCAAATGGCAGGCTCAGTGGGCTCCTACAGTGTGATTACACCCAGGGCAGGTCCCCCTTATTCCCTGCGGTACAGACGGCCCTGCAGCCAGCCACAAACACACAAACCTACACACAATTTTTGATATATACATACATACATACATACACCCTAACCTGTGCTGCCATACTAAGGGGTCAACTGCTTCATCCTTGTTTCCTCTCTCTCTCTCTCTCTCTCTCTCTCTCTCTCTTTCTCTCTGTGAGTTTTAACTCAAAAGTTCAACTTAAAGGGGCATCACGATTATTTAAATGCCAATTCAAATAAATGCTGGAAAATGAAATGCTGCAAATCCAATATATTGGGGTCTATATAACATCATCCAGGTGAAAACTCTAATTAAACAACATAATAGCTCCTTTATGTCGGTGGAGGTAAGATAAGGAGGTGTTAATCATTCCGTATTTTTATATTAATACCTCTAGGTAATGTTGAATTGAAAAGTGCATTACTAAGGCATCAGGGTTCTATGACAACTCATAAAAAGGACATTGGGGGATCATTATACACCTCAGATGCCAGCCCTTTATTTACATCAGTAGATAACCAACACTTGTCAGTAACATCTCATTGGAAAGGAAAAAGGAAAGGTTCCTCCTGTGCAAGCACCGGGTCATTACTGACCCCTAGAGGCTATTTGCTTTGCCCTTATTTTTGCCGTAGTCTATGTAAATCTTTATGTAGACTACCTGGGCCCAAATAAGGAACGCAAATGGCGGCGCCCATGGGCCGCCGCCATTTGCGTATGCGCTTTTTTTTTTCCAAAGTCACCTGTGATAGGCTACGTGACGATTAACGTAGCCTATCACGGGTGACTTTGGAAATCTAGCCGTGATAGGCTACGTTAATCGTTACGTAGCCTATCACGGGGTTTTGTTTTGGTTTGTACTTTATTTTGTAATGGCGGCGGCAGCCAGTCGGAAGACCGGCCGCTGCCCCCGCCCCCGCCGAACCGCTGCCGGGACCCGCCGCCAAGAGGGACATTCGCAGGAGGTAAGTCCCATCCTGGGGGGGGGGGCGGGGGGCGGAGAATTTCACCACCAATTTTGGGGGGCCGAATGCATTGGCATTCGGCCTCACCGAGATTCATGGAGAAATTCTCAGAAATTCCCCGCCATCCCTAGCCACAGAATCCTCTGCGGAGCGGCACCACGAAGTCCTGCGGAGCCAGCAGTCATGCAGCTTTTTTTTGGTCATCCGCACAGAGTTGCGAAATTTTTGTAAATAAAAACACAACGTAGTATATTCCGATAATAAATACATAAGATTTTTTTTTAAAAAATGAATTGTGCTCACCGCCTTGTTTGTGGGTGTTTTTTTTCAGTTGAAATCCTCCATCTCCGTTTACTTTCAGCCAAAACACTTCCTCCTCCTCGGGGCTTCCCAAAAGAAGGCTGCCCTAGGTGTGCCTGAGAGACGCACTCTTTGTTTAAAGCAATGCTGTTGAAATAAATAAATAAATAAATAAATAAAGAAAGAAAGAAAGAAAGAAAGAAAGAAACTTTTAAAATGACCATGCTGGTCTGGAGCCCTGCACAAAGTATTATTCCCCCTGCTGGGCTTTCTATTTCCACATCCAGCCTTGTTGGTGACATTCTGAGGCTAAAATGGAGAGGAGAGCCAACTCTGTGCATGTCTACTCAGAAGTAAGTCTTACTGGGTTCCATGCAACTTACTCCTACACATGTCAGCACCCCACTTGCCCCCAGCTCAGCTTTGTATTTCCACATCCAGCTCATTAGCAAACCTGCTGTTAGTTATCTCACTGGACGACTTTGGGCTGGACTCTAACCACTACATCATACTTCTGTTATATGAAACTCTTGAAGAAAAAGAGACAGTATAATGGAAAGTTCTTTCTGAAGCAGTCACACTTCACTTGTACAAATGCAGCATGAAGGGAAAGATCAGCAACCTTCTCTTTGTTTGAATTAAAAGCACACTCTGCACATGCTCAGGGAATGGACAAAATGATCTTTCCCTTCATGCTGCATTTGTACAAATGTGACTGATTCCATTATATTGTCTCTTTTTCTTCAAGAGTTTCATATAACAGAAGTATGATGTAGTGGTTAGAGTCCAGCCCAAAGTCACCCAGTGAGATAACTAACAGGAGGTTTGCTAATGAGCTGGTTGCTGAAAGACAAAGCTGAGCTGGGGGCAAGTGGGGTGCTGACATGTGTAGGAGTAAGTTGCATTGAACTCAATAAGACTTACTTCTGAGTAGACATGTACAGAGTTGGCTCTCCTCTCCATTTTAGCCTCACAACATCACCAACAAGGCTGGATGTGGAAATAGAAAGCCTTGCAGGGGGAATAATACTTGTGCAGGGCTCCAGACCGGCATGGTCATTTTAAAAGTTTCTTTCTTTCTTTCAAACAGCATTGCTTTAAACAAAGAGTGCATCGCTCAGGCACACCTAGGGCAGCCTTATTTTGGGAAACCCTGAGGAGGAGGAAGTGTTTTGGCTGAAAGTAATTATTGCATCTCTCAGGGCAGGGGAGAAAATATGTAAATATCTATGAAAAATAGCCTTTCTTATGGAAGTTATGCAGAATTACAGCTGTTGGTACGGATTTATCTTCATAATTCTTGGAATGAAAAAAAAAAAGAATTCCGGGGGCTTCCGAATGACGGTACGGAGCACTGGCTGCAAACTGCAGAAGTCAAGTGGCACGGAAGGTACACCACTCATACATCTGTAATTATTATCCCTGCTGCCCCTTATGCCTGAACTGCTTCCCATTTTCTTCAAATACTCTTTCAATACCTGCCTTTTCTGTGAAGCCTTTACAATCCGTTTGTCCCCATAGGCGACTGCAACTCACCCTAAGTATCTGTACCTACAATAAATAAATATTCTTCCCCCATTTAGCTCCATCTCCCTCCCTTCAGTTCCTTCTGTTATCTTCTTCAATGACAAAACTTATGCTTGGTTGTATCCAATGTTACTCTAATTCAAGTCCCATTTATTTCAGTGGATCTGCTCTAAGCTAACATGGAATACAAAAAAATACAAACATATTTTCTGTACTTCGGCAAACCTTCTGGTTCCCTTGAATATGGTGATACCTCCATTTTGGTTGCAACCCCATCAGTGCTGTGGATAAATAGATTTTGTAATATCTGTTCCCACTGTATTTGGCAGATCATTCCATCATCCGCTCATTGACAGCATTTGAGTTTTTTCCAATTTCCTGAATTTGCGCAAATTCGCATATGAGCAAAATGTGCAAATCTCCCCCAAAATGTCCATTTCATGTTTTAGCCTATGGGGAAAATGTGCGTTTCTGTTGGTGTTTTCTTTTTGTAATTTTACATATTATTCTGTGACTAAATGTGCATAAAATTCCAGAATTTTTTTTTAAAAAATACTGGTCTGGAAATCCGTGGAATCCGCGCAACTTGGGAAAAGCTGGTCCACTGTGGAATCTGCAGGTCAGATTCATAGAAATCTGAACTCATTTGATTCCATTGTGGATTTTATCAACATTCCCAGTCAGCACTCACCCTTTGAGTTTGTTGTTAGAAGGAGTTATGGGAAATGAAGGCAGAAATATAAGCTATCAGTGTTTCCATGGTGATCTAGCACACGAAGAGGAACACAGCTGGAAGGAACTCAGAAGGCTGCAAAGACATGACTCATTCATGAGGCCCTGCTTCTTGCTGGTGAGGCTTCTTTTAAACTGTTAAAACAGAAGAAAACTTGCACATGTAAGACAAAGGAACAATCTCTTTTCACTTTCAAGGGCAGGGGGTGGTCCTGTGAAAAACTGAGAGGGAAGTTCAGCACAGCACTAAACCTATGGAACTATGAGCCAATCAACTGGAATGAGGGAAAGAGAAACAAGTAACCAACAGAAGACTTTGCTCACAACAAAATGGACATATCATGTAGCTCAGCAAACTACTGGAATGGTGAACACATTGACATATAACTTAAATAATTTTCTGGTGGTTCAGATCAATAAGGCTTCTTGCAGAGATGCAGCCCAGCACCAGTTCAAAATGGATGAAGATGAGTTTCAGTACGCTAGACAAGCAAGCTGTTTAGTGAGTTCAGCCTTCCCACCAGAAATGCTAGTCAGTGAACTAAACCAATAGTCTAATTGTATGATGGTCACTTGTTGCAGGATACAAACAGTTATGGATGCAAATGGACTCTTTCCAAGTCCTTGAGCCAGTGATGCAGGGTATAATCATACAACCTGCGCCTCCTACAAAGCTCCACTGCCATCAGTGGAGGGGAAACCTTTCCTCTGTTGTGTTTACTCTTTGGTTTTCACATTTCTCTAGTTCAATCATTCTCCTCTCAACCTCACAGCAGAAGTTTGCAATGAACTCTTAAGTTCTGATGGCCCTCACTCTTGCAGGCGCTGCAGAACAAACTGTACTGGCTGCTTCCTTGCATATGTGGCCTCAGAGGAAGAGAAAAGTGGAGGGGGATGTTCCAGTGGGCGGGGAGAGGAGAGGCCAGGATAGGAGAAATCCTATGGCCTCTCCAGCCCTGGCCCAGGCCCTGACAGTGCACCGTTTGATGAACTCAGAGGCCCATCTAGAAGAAAAATTTGTAAAAGGAGGACAGAGGAGTGAAAAGCACCTCTGACGATCCTTCTGCCCTGACAACAGAGCATTGGATATTCGGAAGCTTCCAGGTTCAGAGGTTTCCTTCCTTCCTTCCTTCCTTCCTTCCTTCCTTCCTTCCTTCTCTAAATTGATGATGATGATGATATTTTGACTCCTTTGTGGGAGGGGGATGCTTGTGGGGTTTTCTGGCTCAGTTTAAATAACTTGGGCTGTCTAGGTTCTAAACCCCTTGTCGTATGTGACAGGGCAGGGGAGTGAGCACCATTTTCTGTTCTGACTCAGGCAGTAGCCAGGTATCTTGGGGTGGCCCTGAATATTCATTATATAGACAGGAGGTCAATAAAGTTCATTGGGCCCAGGACATTGAGATTAAATAAATTGGGGTAGTTATAATTTCCCTGTATAAAGAGAATGTAAGATAAAAAATAATACTGAAGACATTTGCGCAGTTCTCTTTCCATTCTGCATTCAGAATTAAATAGGCCACGTTTTTTGTTAGAAGAATATTATTACCTTAGAGATGGAATAATGTAAATTGAATGGGGTTATTCCTAGCAATTACCACATGTGAGATGATGATAAGGTGCTATTGTAAGTTGTTCAAAGTATATGGGGGGTTTTGGAAAGGAAGAAACAAAAACAAATTAATTTTAAAAATTGAAGTAGTTGTTATTTTGAGGCTTCCACATATAAATAAATTTGACATTTCTTGCATGTGCAGCCAATGTGCATTTGAATGCATGTGCATAGCCATACTGCTATACTCATTAGGCCTCACTAAACTAAATGGGTCTACCATTTGATACACCTGTGCATCACCTTCAAGTGTGACTAGCTGTTACACTTATCACAGGACATACCTGTGAGATCTGTCCATCTCAGTCTCTCTGAGACTATCGGGGTTTGAGGTTAAGCTCATTCCCTTCCATTTCCACATGAATTTGCTTTTAAAAACAAACAACCCCCCCCCGATCCATATGAAAATTCATATCTATTTTGTGTAATGTACGCCTTCATATACACAGTAATGGGTGCATTATTGTATGCATATTTGGACACATGAACCTATTGACTAAAGCATGTTTCTGTGCATCTTGGAAATGTACACATTTTTCTTTGCACATTTTTCAAATATGTACATGTTCTCAAACACATGTTTTTGTTTTGTGAAATGCATTGTGGATCACAAATTGGTCTGTGTTTGGATTCAGAACATGTCAATTGGATAAAACTAGGGATGGACAGACTCACCTCCATCTGTGCCACCGCCCATCCACCAAACTGTGCAGTCCGTGGGCACCCAGCAAGTGCCCAGAGGCTGCCTGTTCCCTCAGTGAGCCACCATTTTTTTTCAACATGGCAGCTTAGGTTTTTGCATAAATGTAATGTTGTGCAAATAGCAGCTGTAAAGGGACCAGTTATGCAACATTACAGGACCATTTACACAAATGGTCCATTTATGTAAATGGACCATTTACACCTGCAACGTTGTGTAAATGGCCCTTTACGACCACCATTTACATTACATTTCCAGAAAAACATGAGCTGCCATTTTTATTTTATTTTTTTGCAAAATGGCAGCTTGCTGAGGGAATAGGCAGCTGCCAGGTGCTCGCAGACTGCACACCGGCTTGGCCAGCAGATCTGGTAAGCATGGTGGCTTGATGAAAAGAGGCTGGGAGGCTGGAGGGGGAGTCCAGTGGACTGCACCCCCCTCTCAGACTCCTATGACATCCCTAGATAAATCCATAAAAGAAGAAACCCCCAATGGAACAAATTTCTCACACTTGCCTAGTTTAGGATGAATAGAGCTGGATTAGGGCTTTGCGGTCCATGTCACTTGGTTTCGTTTCAGATAGGTGGTTTTCATCTAGGGATGTCAGAGAATTCTGCGACGGATCTCGGTGAGGCCGAATGCCAGTGCATTCAGCCCCCCAAAATCCATTGCGGAATGGCCTGCCACCCTCCGCAGATCCCCCCCAGGACAAGACTTACGTGGGGCGGATATTTTGGATGGCGGCAGCTCCAGCGGCGGCTTCAGCAGTGGCGGCGATGGCAGCTGGTCTTCCAACCGGCTGCTGCTGCTGCCATTTGCACTCTGTGTTTTTTTCTCTTCCCCCCCCCCATAGATGTGATAGGCTACATAAAGACTTACGTAGCCTATCACGTCTGGGTAAAAAAAACAAAAACAAACACGTACACAAATGGCAGCGGCTACGGCCACCGCCATTTGCATTCGTTATTTTTTGCCATCTTAGTCTACGTAAATATTTATGTAGACTAAGACGAAGACAAGAAAGGGGAATGCAAATAGCACCCAGTATGATATTTGCGTTCCCCTTTCTTTTCTTCATCTTAGTCTACAGAAATATTTACATAGACTAAGATGGCGAAAAATAAGGAACGCAAATGGCGGCAGCTATAGCCGCCGCCATTTGCATATGCATTTTTTTTTTTTTTTTTACCCAGAGCCCTCCGTGGCCGGAAATCCGGCTGCGGATGGCCCTGGTCTGGGCCTGGCCAGCTGCTCCGCAGAGCCGCCGCAGAGCACAGCCGTCTGTTGAGGATTCCAGGGGGGAGGACCAGATTGCTTTCCCCCCATCGAGGATTCTGGGGGGAGGGACAGAATGCCTCCCCCCCACCATGAACAGAATCCGCAAAAAGGTAAGTGACTTTCGTATATCCCTATTTTCATCACATATAGGTGCAAATGAATGCTTCATCCAGCAGACAGGACAACTGAAATGTTGCTGGACACACCGATGGTCACTGTCATCCAGTGCACACCATGTACCAAACCACCATCTTAAGGATGGCTATTGTATTGTTTTGATTAGTTTAAGGAGCAATCCTATGGCTGCAAGACTGCAGCTAGACAGCCATAGGATATGCTGTATTCCAGGAACCGACCTCCGAGCCCGCACTCTGAGGTTGGTTCCCAGAAAACCAACCTCCCCACAATTCCACGCTGCCTCAGAGGCAGCGCGGAACAGCCCCATCCTCCATGCTTGGGAGTGCAGAGGGACTAGAAAGGGGCATGGATGGGGGTGTTCTGGGGCAGGGAGATCGTAGCTGCCTATACGATGCATCCAATGTGTTGTACAGCAGCCTCCTCCAGCAGGGCAGGAGAAACGCAAAGGGAACAACCCCCTCCGTGCATCTCCTGCCCTGCTTTGGATAGACAGTCGCCTCTGAGTTCGGCGGCTGCCTATCTAGATGGGGTTGCTCCCTCCAACTGTTTCTGTAAGCCATTTTGAATGCCATTTTTAGTAGAAAGGTGGGGTACAAATAAAATAAATAATAAACACAGTACTGGTCTGGTGTGTGTGTGTGTGTGTGTGTTTGCTCTTAAGATGGCAGTTGGGATGTAAGGCTGTGCAGTGTTGGATACATAAATTGGTTTCGCAAGGTTTGCTCCCTGCCTTCCAATATAACTGAGAGTTCACCACCGTGTGAACATCTGTGTTTTGTGTAGGGATGTACGAAAGTTCCACCATGGATCTCGAGGAGTCTGAATGCCAGCGCATTCGGCCCCCCGAAATTGGTGGCAGAACGGCCCGCCACCCCCCCCGCCGCCCCCCGGGACGGGACTTACCTTGGGCGGATCTTTCTGGCGGCGGTAGGGATGGCGGAGAATTTCTCCATGAATCTTTGGGAGGCTGAATGCCAACGCATTCGGGCCCCCGAAATTGGTGGTGAAATTCTCCGCCCCACCCCCGGGATGGGACTTACCTCCTTCGAATGTCCCTCTTGGCGGCAGGGCCCGGCGGCGTTTTGGCGGCATTTCGGCGGGGGCGGGGGCGGTGGCCGGTCTTCCGACCAGCTGCCACTGCTGCCACTACAAAGTAAAGTTAAAAAAACAAACAAACACGTGATTGGCTACGTAATGATTTACGTAGACTATCATGGCTAGATTTCCAAACTCAGCCATGATAGGCTATGTAAATCATTATGTAGCCTATCACATGTGACTTTGAAAAAAAAAAAGCACGTACGCAAATGGCGGCGCCCATGGGCTATTTGCGTTGCCCTTATTTTTGCCGTAGTCTACATAAATCTTTACGTAGACTACCCGTGCCCAAACAAGGAACACAAATGGCGGCGCCCATGGGCGCCGCCATTTGCATATGCGCTTTTTTCCCCCAAAGTAAATCGTACTTCATAAATCGTTACGTAGCCTATCACGTGTGTGTGTTGTTTTTTTAAATTTACTTTTTTATTTCGTGGCTGGGGAGACGGGGTGCTCCTCCCCGGCCTGAATTTCAGCGGCGAGGGATGGGGCACCTCCCCCCCGGCCTGAACTTCAGGGGGAGAACCGAAGCGCCTCCCCCCCACCGCGAAGCAAGCTGCGGGACCAGGTAAGGGATTTTCGTCCATTCTTAGGCAGCGGTGGCAGCTCCGGTGGCGGCTCTGGCGGTGGTTCGGCGGCAGTTCGGCGGCGGCTGTGGCAGCCGGTCTTCCGACCGGCTGCCACCGCCACCATTTCCAGGTTAAAACAACAACAACAACAACAAAAAGGTGATAGGCTACGTAAAGATTTACGTAGCCTATCACGGCTAGATTTTAAAAAAAACACTGTGATAGGCTACATAAATGTTTACGTAGCCTATTATCATGGCTGACTTAAAAAAAAACCCAAAACATGTGCGTACGCAAATGTGTACAGGGGGACAAGGGGAGTGCGACCCTGTTGATTCTCCTGGACCTCTCAGCGGCTTTCGATACCATCGACCATGGTATCCTTCTGGATAGGTTGTCTGGGTTGGGAGTTGGAGGCACTGCACTACAGTGGTTCCGCTCCTACTTGGATGGCCGATTCCAGAAGGTGGTGCTGGGGGATTATTGCTCTGTGCCATGGCAATTGTGCCATGGGGTTCCACAGGGCTCTATTCTATCCCCCATGCTGTTTAACATCTACATGAAACCTCTGGGGGAGGTTATCCAGAGGTGTGGGCTGAGGTGCCATCAATATGCGGATGACACCTAGCTCTACCTCTCTTTCTCATCAAAACCAGGTGAGGCAGTGGCTGTTCTGAACCAGTGCCTGGGCACGGTAATGGACTGGATGAGGGCTAATAAACTGAAACTCAATCCAGACAAGACGGAGGTACTGTTAGTGGGTGGTTCGTCTGCCCGGCTAGGTGATATTCAACCTGTTCTGGAGGGGGTTGCACTCCCCCTAAAGGATCAGGTTCATAGTTTGGGGGTGCTCTTGGATCCAGAACTGTCACTTGAGGCACAGGTGAACTCAGTGGCACGGAGCACTTTTTATCAGCTTAGGCTGGTATACCAACTACGCCCTTATCTGGACAAAGATAGCCTAGCTACAGTGATCCATGCTCTGATAACTTCTCATCTGGATTACTGCAATGCGTTATACGTGGGGCTGCCTTTGAAAACGGTCCGGAAACTTCAGCTGGTCCAAAATAGGGCAGCAAGATTGTTAACAGGGACTGACCTGCGAGCTCATATTACGCCAGTACTTTTCCAGCTGCACTGGCTGCCAGTCCATTTCCGGGCCCGATTCAAAGTGCTGGTGTTAACATTCAAAGCCCTTAACGGCTTGGGGCCAGGTTACCTGAAGGATCGCCTCCTCCCATATGTGCCTGCCTGGACCTTAAGATCATCATCAGCGGCCCTTCTCCGTGAGCCCCTGCCAAAGGAAGTGAGGCGGGTGGCTACTAGGAGGAGGGCTTTTTTCTGTTGTGGCACCCCGGCTCTGGAATAAGCTCCCTAGTGAGGTTCGCCTGGCGCCTACATTGTACTCCTTTCGGTGCCAGGTGAAGACCTTTTTATTTTCCCAGGCATTTTAGCTTTCTAAATTTTTATCTTTGCTGTTTTAAATCTGTATTTTAAACTCCTGCACTGCTGCTAGGTTTTATTGTGGTTGTATTGTTATATTGTGGTTTTAATGTTCTATATATTTTAAATTGTTTTATTGTGTGTTGTTTGGTTTTAGTTTTTGTGAACCGCCCAGAGAGCTTTGGCTATTGGGCGGTATAGAAATGTAATAAATAAATAAATAAATAAATAAATGTGGCAGCCATGGCCCTGCCATTTGCGTTCCTTATTTTGGCACGTCTTAGTCTACGTAAACATTTACGTAGACTAAGACGGCGAAATAAGGGGAACGCAAATAGCGTAGATGCTACGCTATTTGCGTTCCCCTTATTTTCGCCGTCTTAGTCTACGTAAATGTTTACGTAGACTAAGATGTGCCAAAATAAGGAATGCAAATGGCGGCGGCCATGGCCGCCGCCATTTGCATATGCGGTTTTTTTTGTTTTTTAAATCAGCTGTGATAGGCTACGTAAACATTTACATAACCTATCATGGCTGCCTGCAGGGACGCAAACGGCGGCAGCTACAGCTGCCGCCATTTGCATCCCTGCTAGCCAGCGGCCGGATGTCTTGCTGCTGGCGGAGCCAGCCGGCGGCTCCGCAGAATCGCTGCGGAGCACAGCCGGCCGCCCAGGATACCGGGGGGGAGGAACGGAGCGCCTCCCCCCCCAGCCAGGATTCCGGGGGGAGGGATGGAATGCCTCCCCCCCACCATCAACATAATCCACGGAAAGGTAAGTCACTTTCATACATCCCTAGTTTTGTGGGCACAGATGGTGGAGCAGGGGTGAATTATGGAGGTTGGTTTGTGTTAGCACTGTTGCTTGGTGAGATCTCTGCTTGTTGTTGTTGTTGTTTTAAATCAGTACCTTTGTACTCCACCTCTAAGATGGAGGCTGGCTTGAGATCGTATTAATGAATTGGGTTAGGCTGCATGATTGGAGGAGAAATAGAGCTAGTTTGGGTTGCTTGCCCTGATCAAATGATAAGGGAGAGAATTAAGAGTTTCTTTCTTTAGAGGGGGAAAAAAAACTCGAAACAAATGCGTAGGGGAGTGGTTGAAGTTTAGAGCTCAGATGCCAACCCACCTGTATTCACTTTATGGTCTTGAACAAGCTTTGAGCTTTGGTTAACTTCTCCAAAATGGATGTTGTGTTACACCAACAAATGTTTGGTCAAAGAAGTGATTTGGTGTTTGGGGCTCAGAACTATTCAAGTTGAGATATAAAGTCAAAGTTGAGTTTTTACCTTACAGTGAGAAAATGGGGTTTTCAGGGGGCAAAACTGTTCTGAAACATTTATGGCCCTTATGAACATACCTTTTTTGACCCAGTTTACTCTTATCCAATGCCCCTATGGGCAATGGTGTTCATGCTTTGTTTTCTTTTTAGAATAACATTCTTTTTTCTTGAATTTATGTTCCAGCCAATCAGGATCACATTGGTAATGTGATAATATGAAGGCACTACATAGCTGATCATCTTTGACTATTGAATTGTTACATGAAGCAAAATCAGAGTGAAGGAAGGTTGCATTACTTTCACTCTGAATTAGGGTTAGGTGAACAAGTGATATTTGCATTTGCCCAGATGCTCTGAGCATTAGCTTGATGCTTGTCTCTCCTTTGATTTCTGTGAGCACTTGCAATTGCTGTTTGATTTCCATGAATGCAAAAATTGTGGAAATCAGATGTGACCGAACAGTAACATAGCACAAAAATTGGAGTATTTTTCAAAGTTGTGCAACTTTCCCTCATAGACTAAAATGTGAAAAAGCACATTTTTAAAAAATTGAGCAATTTTGAACTGCTTTTTCTCTGAAATTTGTGAAATTTTTGACCATGAGTGCATGTTTGAGAATTTGCGAGTATATTCTGAGAACATTTTCTCCTGCTTCCACTTATATTCGAGGTTGCAAATAGGGCATACTCCACTGCTTTGGAAATGCAAACAAAATCTGTGTACATCCCTACTCTGAATAGGCTTCTTGACAGTGCCACATAGCTAGGGGTGTATGAAATCCACTTACCGTTCCGGTTGGGGGTGTCTGTGTTGCGGGGGGAGGCGATCCATCCCTCCCCCTGGAATCCTGCCCTGCTGGCTTCACTCCGTGGTGAGTCCGCGGAGATGCCAGCTGGACCCGCCTGCAGCCGGACTTCCTTCTGCTGCCGGGCTACAAATAGGGGATCACCATTTGCGTCCCTGCTCTTTTCAGTGAGAGGCTATGTAAATATTTACATAGCCTATCACTGCCAAGAGTAGGGATGCAAATGGTGTGCCCTACGCTGGACACCATTTGCAATTGTGGCCACAGTCCGGGGCAGCAGATGGACGGCAGCAGTGGACAGAAAGGCCCCCACCCCACGAAAGACACGCAAAATGGAGCACTTACCTGCTCCTGTCCATGCTGCTTTGCGAATGGCGGCCGTCCTGGCCGCCATTCACTTCCTCCTCTTCTTAGCCATGATAGGCTATGTAAATACTTACGTAGCCTATCACGGCTAACGCAGGGACACCATTTGCATCCCTGCAGAGGCCGTGATAGACTACGTAAGTATTTACCTAGCCTATCATGGCGGGGGGGGGGGAACCCAGCATACACAAATGGCGGTGGCTACCACCATTTGCGTACGCTGGTTTTTTTCCCCCCTGCCGTGATAGGCTACGTAAGTATTTACATAGCCTATCACGACTCAATACAGGGATGCAAATGGCGGCAGCTATGACAGCCGCCATTTGCGTCCCTGCAGGGCTGCCCAGCGGCTGGATATCCGGCTGTGGGTGGACGGAGCCAGCCGGTGGCTCCATGGTTCGGCCGTGGAGCAGAGCCGGCTGGGCAGGATTCTGGGGGGAGGGATGGAGCACCTCTCCCCAAATCGAGGATTCCGGGGGGAGGGACAGAGTGCCTCCCCCCCACCGTGGATGCCCCTGCGTGGAGCCAAGTAAGGGATTCGTACATCCCTAGTCTTCATCTTAATAACTTCATAAGTCAGTCCAATTCCCTGCAGCTATAATATTCTTGATAGTTTTATAGCCTTGTTTTTCTGAAAACAAACAATGTCATTTCATGTAATATATTTCATATTCTTTCAGGAACAGAACACACTAGCATCTTCTGCAGTATTGAAAGCCATTTGGCTTTGACTTGTTAACAACATAGCCAATCATAAAATGGATATAATATTCTCCTTTGCTTACCCTCTTGCCCTGTAATTTTTAGAGCTACTGCCTAAATATTTGTTTCCTGCCTAGTAGTAATATATGACACTGTACCCTAAGAAAAAGCCAGCCTCATTATGCTGCGAAGCTTGCTACAACCACAGTAGCCCTCCAGAAGACAAGCTGGAGGCAACAGACTGACGATCGAAAAGCAATTAGCATTGTGGCTTGTGATAATTACCCACAGTATGGGAGGCTTCTCCAAGATGTCATTTCCACTGTGCCTAATGATAAGATGCTTTAAACATTTTTGTATTTTTTCACAGACACACCACAGTTCTAATTTCAGATGTCAATTTATTGCTCATCAAGGAAAATAAATATCCCTCGCTCATTCCCCTCAGCAAAAAAAGAAAAGAAGAAAGAAAGAAAGAAAGAAAGAAAGAAAAGTTTAAGAAGAAAACACTGCTCTTCTGATGACTTCTAGTCTCACCTAAAAGTCACCTTGAATCATGTTTTAATCAGCTGGAACAAGGCAACATCTCATTTAGTTCTGCAGTTTTCTTGCTCGGCAATACACTGATTGCCAATACATAGTAATCCAAAGTGAGTGCTGATTAAAATGGAATGGAGATGCAGCTGTGGCTTTACAGGCACACCTTGCCCTATGCCACAAAGGGTCAAGGTGACACAAATTTGAATTGCAACAAAACATTTTTTAAAAAAACACTTTGAGATATGATGCCAAGCATGACGATCTCTATTGTTATCATTTCAAAGTTGTCCCCATGTCACAAAGAAAGACTGGGACATTGTCAATGGAATGAACTAATGCCATAACTCAATTGAAAATTCATTAATTTTGGAACTGGCTATGCTGATATGGCCTTACTAAGGGCTTCCTTCTTCACATGGAGCTTTTATCCTGCTATTGAGCTTGCTCACTCACAGAAGCTTGTGGGTTCTTTTGATGACATCATCAACTTCCAGGGCACATCCAGAGACATTTCCTGGTTATTCCATGTTCAAAACATTAAAAAAAAATGAGGTATCAAAAAAACTCGGATTGTTACGCTATTAAAACAGCCAGTAGATGGTACTATTTCATTGAGGTCTATGGAACCTTGAAAATTAAAAGCTTCCCCTCTCAGCAATCATGTGTTTGCCATCTGGGAGCCTGCTGCAAATGCAGGAAAGTCCCAGAATGGTAGGACAGCAGATTTTTTCTTTAACGTAAAGGCAGCCTAAGAGCTGAAGAAGATGAGGAGAATCCTGATATGATGCATCTGTTCTTAGGCTGTACAAGTTCAGACTACAAATGGAAGTGGAGAATTAAAGTTTGAAAGTTTCCTTAAGATTTTTTTTTTTTTTAATAAAACACCTCTCTACACATATAATATTAGCATTTCAGGGGAAACAAATCATCTAGAAACATCTCCTGGATCTGCACTTTTCTTTTTTTTTTACATAAAAGGAACTTTTTTTTAATGTGGAAGAGCATTCATATATTCAGTTCCCCATGTGCACACTCCTCTCCTGCTGCCACCCCACCCCTGGTACTTGTTTTGGTAGTGCTGTGCACCCAGTGCTGCATTTGCTTTCTAGGTTGAGTCCTCTTCATTCTTGTCCTCTGTTGCGTCCTGATTTAGGTCTGAGCATGTGTGGTGGGAGGACATGCTCAGACCTTTCCCCCATTCCATTCAGACTGAGAGAGTCAACACAGCAGAGAGGGAAGGAATTCAGCAAGGAGCATGCTGCTTGCCTCCCACATATGGGCAGTGGTGGTTCTCCTGCGTCTGTGCAGGAGCCAGCATTTATTTTGCAAAAAAAAATGCATCAGTGTAGTGTAGCTACAGCTAACAGGATTGTTGTTTTTGAAAATTAAGCGATAGATTAGAGAGCCACTGTGGTGTAGTGGTTAGAATGTTGGACTGGAATGCTGGAGACCCAGGTTCTAGTCCCCACTCAACCATAAAGTTCACTGGGTGACTTTGGACAAATCACTGACTCTCAGCCTAACTTACCTCACAGGGTTGTTGTGGGGATAATATGGGGAGGAGGAGGAGGACCATGTAAGCTGCCTTGGGTTCCTTGCGAGAGGAAAAATGGGAGGAGGAGGAGGATAGAATTAAGAATGTACTAAGCACTCTACTGAATCACAGCAAACGTCAATCTAGTTCAGTGTTCTGTTTCCAACAGTGGTCAGCCACATATGTCTGTGAACCTTAGTAGCAAGGCATGGAGGCAACCATCATTCCCTGCAGTTTGTCCCATAGAGTTATGCTGCCTCTAAACATGTAGGGATGTACGAAAGGCACTTACCTGGTCCCGCAGCTTGCTTCGCGGTGGGGGGGAGGCGCTTCGGTTCTCCCCCCGAAGTTCAGGCTGGGGGGGAGGCGCCCTGCCTCGCCCGGCTGAAATTCAGGCCGGGGAGAAGCGCCCCTTCTCCCTGGCCGCGAAATAAAAAAGTGGGAAAAAAAACACAAACACCCGTGATAGGCTACGTAACAATTTACGTAGCCTATCACGGCTAGATTTCCAAAGTCAGCCATGATAGGCTACGTAAATCATTATGTAGCCTGTCACGGGTGACTTTGGAAAAAAAAACGCATACGCAAATGGCGGCGCCCATGGGTGCCGCCATTTGCGTATGCGCTTTTTTTTTCTTTTCAAAGTCACCCGTGACAGGCTACGTAACGATTTACGTAGCCTATCATGGCTGACTTTGGAAATCTAGCCGTGATAGGCTACGTAAATTGTTACGTAGCCTATCACAGGTGTTTTTTTTTTTAACTTTATTTTGTAATGGCGGCGGCAGCCGGTCAGAAGACTGGCCGCCGCCCCTGACGAACCACCGCCGAACTCCCACCGTGACCAGCTGCCGAGAGGGACATTCGAGGGAGGTAAGTCCCATCCCGGGGGGGGGGGGTGGGGGGTGGATAATTTCACCAACAATTTCGGGAAATTCTCCGCCATCTCTATAAACATGAAGGTTCCATCAAGCAATTATGATGATAAACCTACTTTGAATTTGTATAATTCCTTCTTTAAAGCTATCTAACCTAATGACCATCACTGCAGCTTCTGGCATTGATTCCTTAAATTACTTGAGCATTGTGTAAAAAAGTACTTGTGTTCCAACATGCGACCTATTCCATTTCTTCGATACAAAATCTGAATTCTAAATATTTAATACATTTCAATATGTTCCAGATTTTTTCCTTCTTCTTTTGGTCACTTTTAGAATCGGGTCCTTCTTTTTATCCACCCCAAATTGATCATTTAATATCACCTATTCTTCATGTTAAATGGTAGGAATACTACCATATGGTTGGTGTTCGTACTTTTAAACTAAATTAAGGGATATATGAGGCCATACAACCTTCTGTTAAAGAGAGATTAGTGTCTGAGGTTTTTCTCACATAGATTTTTAGAGCTGGGGAGTCAAAGTGAAATAAGGCATACTTTGCTCTGCCCTTAATGAAATCAGAGAACTATCCCAAGAATTGGGTCCCTCAGCATAGACTTTGAAATTCAGATTTTGAGAATGGTAATTTTGGAAGCTGAATTTTTGAGAAGTTTCATTTCAGTGCTTGTCATTTGGTGCTTGGGGAAAATGCAAATTTGTACAAATCCTTTTTATATTTAAATAAGCCCTGCGAGTGAGAGAGTCTTGGAGCAATCACCTTGCTGTAAAGAGCAAGGTAAAGCATTGTACACAAAGACCACAACAGTTTGGCATTGTTATGAGCCAAGAAACTGTGACGCCTCATGAAGGCTATCAACATGGAGACGATCAACACTGAGAAGGTTGACATATGTCCCATCAGGCATTTCACATCTTCCGTTTCTGGAAAGTTTTTCCAGTGTATTTCTTGTTCTTTCAGCAACCACCTTAAAAAGTACTAGTGCAATTGCTTTCCTTAAGGCCCATGCTCATTGGCTTGGAGTCAACATTGAAGGAGTGGAAGTCTGCTCATGGAACAGGAGTTCTGCTCACTCAATGGGACTTCCCCATCCTTTCCTCTGCACCCACTCAGGTGCCTCCCAAATATCATTCAGAAGGTCTCCCAAAGTGGCCAGGACAGGCCATGAGTTGTATCCTCCTTTGTGACAAAAGGGATAAGACTTCAGGTCTAATCCAAGGCTTAGTTGCCTTGTTTTTTTTTTATCAAACTGAACAAAGATTGTCAGTACTGTTGCATCAGTTTTAAAAAGAACAACAATTCTGGATATCATCCATTGTGCTCTAGCATAGAACCTCTTCATTAAACCTGGCTGTTACATGTGTGAAACTTTGCAGGAAAGTCTTTTGGATGTTTTACTGAATAGGGTAAGAAATGAAAGATTTTTAAGTCTCTGCTAGAGTTACTAAGCGACATGCCTGTGTCATGGAGTCATGAAAGGCTTAATTGGTAAAAGTGAGAAATTACTAGGACACAATGGCTTATATTCAATGATGTCGTTCTGCCAGCAGAAGGGAAACTGCTGCCGGAACAGATTTCCCCTCCTCCCCTGCAGCCTTCCACATGCCCCCAAAATCTGCTCCAGAGGATTGGGGGAACTTCTAGAGCAGACCTGATGGGTGTACGGTGGAGGACAGGGAAGTCCCATTGCATGAGCAAACGTCTGCTCATGCGATGTTGGCTCCATGCTAATATTTCACCCTTGGGACTTATTTACCCTATATTTTGCATTTATTTATCCATCCATCCATCTATCCATCCAAAAGTATTCTGCTTATCACCAAGTATGATGCAACTCCTACCAGTCTAGGAAGCATGTGGTCTAAATGTTGAGCATGGAGGGCCCCATCATAACATATGAAGCATTACATAATCAGAATATTATGTCAGGATAGTATTTTCTATTCTTACTGGTAATGGTTTTCTAAGGCAAAGTCCTAAGTGGAAATCTTTCACCAGTTATGCAGATATCCTTTTAAGTCAAAATGCCAGGTTTGAGGCATAGTATATCAGGTCTGCGCAACTTGTGACTCTGGCACCTGAACACAGCTCACTAGTCATTTGGTCATCCAGGTGCTGACAGAAGCTCGGAAACACTGAAACAGAAGAAAGTGAAAAACTAGAGTCCCATTAAAACATTTAAGTCCTTGAAAGGAGCAGCAGGATAAATAAACAATATATCTGGTTTATTAACAAATGTTTTAATGTCTATATGTGGAAGTCAGTCCGTTCATTCAAAAACCACTCTTGGAGAGGGGCGATGAGCCTCATTGCAGCCAAAGAAATCATTTTGATCCTTATGTTGTGTGCTGCTGGATTTTGCTGATATTTTGACATCTCAGAAATGCATAGATACTATTGTGAGAAGAAGAAGAAAAATATTGTGATGCAGGCTTTACTTTGTCTTACAAAGCTTCTTCTAAGGATCTAATTAAATGGTCATCTGGCTATCAGCTGGAAACTGGGAAAATGTGCTTTACCATTCAATAGCCCCTGCAGTGAGTAAATTAACCTCAAAAGCATCTCTGTTCCATCTCTTTATAGGTCACAAAATAAATACAAAACCAGAAAACAAGATTAAAGTGGCACTTGTAGGGATATCGTGAAAGTGTGTGTGTGTGTGTGTGTGTGTGTGTGCGCGGGGGGGAGTCCAACAGACTCCTGCTCACCCACCCTCCCGGACCCTGCTTGCCAAACCACAGGGTACTTGTGGACCTGCTCAGCAAGTACCCCATGGCTCAGCGAGTGCCCGACAGCTGTCTGTCCTTCCTAGCGAGCCACCAGTGTGCACAACAATGGCAGCTCAGGTGCTTCTGGGTAGGTAATGATGCATACATGGCAGCCATTAAGGACCCATTTACACAACAATACCAGCCTGTAATGTTGGGCACAAGGGGCCTTTACAGCCGCCAAGTACACAATATTACCTGCCTGGAAGTGCCTGAGCCACTACTGCTGCACACACTGGTGGCTCGCTAGGGAGAACAGGTGGCACTGTGGCTTCATTGGGTGCTTACCAGGCTGTGGGGATGGGCAGCAGCAGAGGTTTGGCAAGCACCCGACGAAGCTGGGCGTGGGTGAGTCAGTCCATCCTTAGGCACTTGTCGATACTACTGTAATTCAGGCTTTTCATCATTGCCTTATTTGTTTTGATTGCTTTTCTTTGGTTATGCAAGTTGTTTTAAAAAGCACAAGATAACAAAAATAAGCCAGAAAAGCAGAACCTTCCAAATGCTGGATATCGCTAGCTAAGGCTTTAATATTGCAAAATGTAAGTAAACAATGTTGAAGGTGCTTTGCTATTGCAGAAATCTATCAAACGTCCCAATTTGCATTGGCTTCTTATGACTGGTAATTATTCTGCAGTGATGACAGTTGCAATGCCATCGAGATGACAGGAAGCATTTCACTATAAATTTATGTTTCTGTATAAGAGTTATTGGTTCATTTGTATTCTCCTGGACGGAATGCCAAGGCTTAAGATACATTGACAGAATTGTTTCAAATTGTGATCCGTCCAGGTAACTTGAATTGTGAAATTCCTACAAGAAATTCCAGCATCGAACTAATTTGTTTTCCGTTAACTGACAATTCAAACCTAAAGTCAATATAGGTTCACATTTGAATATAAAGACATGTTGGTTGTTATTTACTTTTTGCTGTGAAATGATGTGGTGGCTAAGCAGAAGCCCAAGGAACAAATCTAGGCTGATTTGCTCTTTGACAGCTCAAACTGTGTGGCAGATGTTGATTATTTAACTAACAAGTTGTCCATCATTATGACAGGTATTGTGTACATGGAGGGTTCCAAACAAGATGTAACTTGGACTGCCCATAGGCGGATCTGAAACACCAGCGCTCTTGTCCACTGCTGAGATCTGGATAATTAAAATCAGGGAGGGATCCAGAATATCCCTTTTCAAATATTTAAAAACCACCTTGCCAATGTGGACCATTATCCTATACAGTGGTGTGTGTGGGCGGGGGTGTGTGCTTTGGCTGAGAGACGGTAGCATATGACAGACCTGCAGTGTAGCCCAATGTTAGTATTGCAGGTTAGAGGTGGGGTTAAGGGTGGTTTGGATTTCCACTCCAGACAAAAATCCCCATAAAGAATATCCTACAGGTTGCAGCAAAACTCACTCTAGTTTAACTTCCACCAGAGAATCCCTCCTGGCCCAAACCAAATGCTCCATTCTATTCAGAACATAAGAACATAAGAAAAGCCATGTTGGATCAGACCAAGGGTCCATTTAGTCCAACTTTCTGTTCACACAGTGGCCAACCACTGTTCACCAGGAAACCACAAGCAAGATGCAAGTGCAACAGCACCCTCCCACCCATGTTCCCCAGCAACTGGTGTATATAGGCATACTGCCTCTGGTACTGGAGGTAGCACAGAGCTGCCATGACTAGTAGCAACTGATAGACTTCTCCAGGAATTTATCTAACCCCCTTTTAAAGCCATCCCAATTGGTTGCCATCACTACATCTTGACATAGCAAATTCCATAGTTTAACTATGCACTGTATGAAGAAGTACTTAAAAAAAAGTCCTGGATCTCCCACCAATCAGCTTCATAGGATGACCTCGGGTTCTAGTATTATGTGAGAGGGAGAAAAAATTCTTCCTATCCACATTCTCAACACCATGCATAATTTTGTACACTTCTTTCATGTCTCCCCTTACCCTCCTTTTTTCCAAGCTAAACAATCCAGCTGTTATAACCTTCTCTCATAGGGGAGATGCTCCACCCCTTGATCATTTTAGTTGCCCTCTTCTGTACTTTTTCCAGCTCTACAATATCTTTCTTTACCTGTGGTGGCCAGAACTGTCCACAGTATTCTAAATGTGGTTGCACCATAGATCTGAAGATCATAGATCACACCATAGATTAGAAGAATTGTGTTTCATTCTTAAATGTTTTAAAATATGTGAAGTGTTTAAAAATGAATCATCATCATCATCATCATCATCATCATCACATTTTCATGCAATTTTTACATAATTAGCAATTTGCATAAGATACAAATATGGCTCTTTCATGTTTGGGAAACTGGAATATGTAGGGATGTACGAAAGTGACTTAACTTTTCGCGGATTCTGTTCATGGTGGGGGGGAGGCGTTCCATCCCTCCCCCCAGAATCCTTGACGGGGGGGAGGCAATCCGGTCCTCCCCCCCAGAATCCTCAATGGCCAGCTCTGCTCCGCAGCGGCTCTGCGGAGCAGCCGGCCAGGCCAGGGCCATCTGCAGCCGGATTTCTGGCCGTGGTGGCTGCTGGGTAGAAAATAAAACAAAAATGGCATACAAAAATGGCGGCAGCTATGGCCACCACCATTTGCATTCCTTATTTTTCGCCATCTTAGTCTACATAAATATTTACGTAGACTATTACGGTGAAAATAAAGGGGAACGCAAGTAGCGTAGTGGGCGCTATTTGCATCCCTTTTTGATTCGCTGTAATAGTCTATGTAAATATTTATGTAGACTAAGACAGTGAAAAATAAGGAATGCAAATGGTGGCAGCCATAGCCGCCGCCATATGCATACGCCTTTTTTTTAAACCGGGATGTGATAGACTACGTAAGTCTTTACGTAGCCTATCACGTCTCTGTAAAAAAAAAAAAAAACCAAATGACCAGACTGCAAATGGCAGTGGCGGCAGCCGGTCGGAAGACCAGCCGACCAAGCCGCTGCTGCCGCCGCCGCCACTGGAGCCGCTGCCGCCCGGAACACCCGCCCCAGGTAAGTCTCGTCCTGGGGGGTATCTGCGGGGGGGCGGGGGGTGGCAGGCTGTTCTGCCACAGATTTTGGGGGGGCGAATGCACTGGCATTCAGCCTCACCGAGATCCGTGGCGGAATTCTCTGACATCCCTAGGAATATGATAGGCCTATGCAAAAGAAATAGAATGGTGAGCCAAAGGAGAAAGGAGCCTTCAAGCTGAATCCACATGACTTTATCAAGTAGAAGTACTAGAATTTCTACCCATTCATTCCCTTTAAAGTTACTAGGACTGAATTGCATCATATTCTAGCACTATTGTTTTTTTTAGATTCCGAAGCCATTTGGAGGTGAGGTTTTTAAAGATTTGTGGGTTGAGCCCAGTTCGCATTACTGACTTCAACGATAAAATAGATTTCAGCAGTTCAAATTTCACCACTAATACATATTATAACCATTAAAAACAACAACATGAAATTCAGCATGCATAGTTCCAAATCCCTATAGTCACTCATGATGATTGAGTCAAAAATCATACCATAAGGTTTGAGTGATAATCTTCTGAATTGCATGCTCTTAACTTTTTGATAGAACACCATTAACTCTTCATAAAGAAATAACATCCAAATTGCCATTGTTCAAATAAATCTGTTTCTAAAAGGATCAAAATTCATATAATTTTAAGCACTACAAGTAAAATGTATATTTCTCTTGAAAAATCTTATGAAGAGGAAAATTTTGCTTTTCACTGCCATTTACTTTGCTTGTTTCCTAACGTGTTATAATGATGAAAATGTATATAATCTCAAATTCTGTGTGTATCTCTTTGTAAATCCTACAGAAATATATTTTTTTCTCCCTCTCACATGTGTTTCCTGAGACCTCCTTATGAATAAATGTCCATGAGAGAGGAATGATGGATTTTCTTTAATGTGCATTAAACTCTTTTGACCTTCTGTTAGATTTTCAGCCCAATCCTGAATGCATTTACGTGGAACAATGCTAAGGTAGAGTGGATGGACTCATGTTTGTCCAGGGCATGAGGGAGCTCAATGAGCTGCTCCCCCCTGCTTGTGTGGCCAAGACCTGCTCAGTGAGCCTTGCTGCTTGCCCTACTTGCCAAGCTGCGTGAGCTACCCCTCCTCTGTGCACCAAGGACTCTGGCAGTCAAGCCCTTGTGCTTTATGCACACAAGGGCTTGACTGCTGGAGTCCTCGACAGTCCCTGCGTGGCCCAAGCACTCTAGCCTTCTCAAGCACTTGGGTGCTGCCAAGGCCCTTCCTGCCCTGCTAGTTGTCAAGGGCTTCCTTGACAGCCAGCGGAGGCAGGATGAGTCCTCAGCATGTTGCACCCCCTGGCTCCCAAGCACTCTAGCCTTCTCTTCCTCCCCAGTGGTTGTCAAGGGCTTCCTTGACAGCTGGCAGAGGCAAGACAAGTCCTCGGCTTGGCAAACCCCCCAAGCACTCTAGCCTTCCCCTCCTCCCAAAGACCACAGGGCTTGAGCCCTTGGGTGCCTGCCCCTGCTGGACGAGTCCTCAGCTCCTCTCCCAGCCACTTGCCAAGCTCCAGGGCACTCGGCAGCTGGGTCCATCTGCACCCCATGACTCGGCAAGCAGGGTCCAGGAAATCAGACAGTGGGGACTCCACCTGTCCGGAATGCCTTGGCGTCCACCCCCAGTAGATCCCAATAGCCAACTCAAGACACAGACGAAAGGGAATTATTTTCAAAGCTTTAATCCCATTACAGCTTAATGACTCTTTCAGATGCTAATCACCAGCTGCTAAAGCAAGGGACAGGAGTGTGGCCTAAGCTTCAGGCAAGCAGTTGATCCCCGTTTGAAAGGGAGTCACTTGAAGTCCCAGAACTTACAGGCTAGGGAGAGATCCTCCCTCTTTCCCTTGGGTCCATTGGAGGTGGCCGTTGCTTGTGCGCCAAATGGGCGCTATGCCTCCTTTTCGCGCCCTCCATCACTCGTCGCTCTTTGCGTCTGCATCGAGCATCTAAGAAGCCCCCCTCTCACACTCCCTCACTACCCGGGTCACTAAGTATTTCTGGAATGCTGGCAGGAGGAATCTCTGCCAGGTGCTGAGCCTGTGAGGGATGAGCTGGCTCCACTCCCATGGATTGCTGTTCCTCCTCAGAATCAGAACTGCTCTGGGGCTCTCTGGGCTCAGTTTCCACCCTCACACCACCCCCTCTTTGGACTCCCATGCTATCCCTAGTTCCAGGGAGTTCCATTCCAGCCTTGCATTTTTCCTTCTTAAAGGGGTGGAGAACTGTTCTCTGCCCAGGGAACCTCCTAGGGGGGCTACAGTAGTGTCTGCATGTGGCCAGAGCTCCTAATCTACTCTCATACACAGCCTTCATACAGACACAGATACAAACAGACTATCCAAACACCCCCATTCATATATAAAACATACCCTTATCAGCTGCCCCTCTCAGCTGCTCCATGCAGATCTACTAGGGAGATGGGAGGGCATGTTTATCCCCATCATGGGTAGGGAGGATTACATTCAACATGCCAGCATGCTGTGGTAGGGATGAAAATCCTTGCTGGGCTTGGTGACAACTTATGTCTCCAATCAGCATTTTGAAAAGTAAGCCTTTCTACGAAATATTTACGTAGGCTATTACAGTAAAAAAAAAAAGGGAACACAAATGGCGTAGTGGCCGCCATTTGCATCCCTGTATTTTGCCATGATAGGCTATGTAAATATTTACATAGCCTATCACTGCAAAAAACCAAAAAAACAACAACAGCAAACGCAAATGGTGGCTACGGAGGCCGCCATTTGTGTCCCCCCCTTTTTTTGCCGTTTTAGCCTACGTAAATATTTATGTAGGCTATTACAGCAAAAAAAAAAAAAGGAACACAAATGGTGTAGTGGCCGCCATTTGCGTTCCTTTTTTTTTCTTTGCTGTAATAGCCTACATAAATATTTACGTAGGCTAAAACGGCAGGAAAAAAAGGGAATGCAAATGGTGGCTGCCATAGCTGCCGCCATTTGTGTTCCTTTACTTTTGCCATGATAGGCTACGTAAATACTCACGTAGCCTATCACGGCTTCCACAGGGACGCAAATGGCGTCCCTGCATTAGCCGTGATACGCTATGTAAGTATTTACATAGCCTATCACAGCTATAATGAGGAAGCAAATGGTGGCCGCAGACGCGGCCGCCATTTGCAAGTCAGTGCAGATGGCAGCAGGTAAGTGCTCCGTTTCGCACGCCTTTCATGGGGCAGGGGGGTGGGGGGCTTCGTTCTGCTATGTATTTCGGGGGGCCAAATGCACTGGCATTCGGCCTCACCGAGATCCGTGGTGGAATTCTCTGACATCCCTAGAATCCGTAAACAACCATGAGTAGGGAATGATGAGTGCACAATAAATGCCTCATGTACAAAAGCCCATGGGATGTCATGGATCAATCAGCCATCAGTGTTGCAATGAATGAGATGACACTTTTCCATCTCTAGCTTACATGATTTGGAATGGAATTACCTAGCTCTCTTTGAACATTTCATTCTGCGCAGCACATTTGCTCCAGATAGTTACTGGGGGTGGACAAGGAAAGAGATGAAATGCTCAAAAATCTACCTTTTTAATAGGGAGTCCACAAAGATGAGGTTGCTGTTTTTACAATATAATTTTAATCATTGTGCCTTATAGCTGGAAGGCATAACATATTTAATACTTGTTCCTTGGCTCAAATTGTTTAGACAGCAAAATTGAGAGAAGGGGAAATAACTTTAATTTAACAATTAAAAAGCCCTTGCATGTTATGTTATTTTTGCCCATTTTAAAAAAATAATGTGCTGCATTTCTTTTTATTTATGGTTCCTTTAAAATTGTGGTTTCCGATAGGAAGTGGCTCTATGGGGTTTAATTGCCTACAGCTGCATGTTTTATCAAGGAGAACAACTAACTCATTGAGGAATTTGTGGCATAAGAAGTATATATTCAGATAAAGGATGCACAGCATGTTTTGGGATATATTTGCATCTGATGGATGCCAGATCTCCAACCGCATGGGTCTCTGTGGTTCACAGGAGTAGCATGGAAAAGTACCTGTCCCAAATAAAAAGTCTTGCTCTTACACTTATTTTAGGATGGCCTGGTGCAGAAGGGGGTTGGGCTAGTGCACCTTTAATAGTTGTGTAAAATAAGGATTTTCAACAGCGTTTGTTGGGAGTGTTAGCAATTAAAAATGGAGGTGTTGGTTGTAAATCTCTGCTGGTGAATGTGATTTGGTCATTGAAAGCTGAATTGCATCTTGTGGGTCAAGTTTCTTTGGGTTCCTGCCCATGTGGGTATTTCTGGCAATGAGCTGGCAGATTTAGCAGCTAAGGAAGCTTTTGGTCATGATGCTGTTGATGTTAGATTTTGTTTGTTTGTTTCCCTCGCAGGTTAAGAGCTGGGTAATGGGTTAAACAGGATATCCATAAGTATGTTTTCCCCCTTTTGTCCCAGGGTGGGTCACTTCAAGATCTTTGCACAACATGGCTGAACAAAGCAAGTTGTTTTGTTTCAGGCTCTGGCTCATCATTGTGCTTTGTGCAGTAATGTTTTTGTCTATTTGCTTGTTTGTTTGTCTATAGGTGGTCTTGATTCAGGTCAGTGTGTGACTTGTGGGATTGTGTGGCCTACAGTGGAGAGCAGGAAATTCTTTGGGAATTGAGACCTTTACTTTAGAGGCAGCTCTTCAGAACAGGATGTTGCAGGTTGTACTTGTACAAAAGACTGTGTTATTTCCATCCGCATCTCCCCTCCCCCAAGCCACTGGTCTGTGTTAGCCAATGGTTTATAGTTAGGGAAATGTATTTCTGACCCGTAGGTGGGAGGCACAGGGACATTTTTGGGCCTTGCTATGCCATTAATTCCAAGGTAATGAGTAGGGATGTGCACACTCACCCCCTTTGGGGTTCTCCGGGTGCCTGCCCAGCCCCTGCTTGCCAGTCCCCAGACCACACTCAAGCTCCTCCCATGCTTGTCGAGCAGCCCGCACTCACCCCAGCATTGGTGTTGAGCTCCGCGGTTGCCATTTTTTTGAAAGATAAAATGGCGATTGCAAAAATGCACATGTCTTTGTGCGAAATGCACAGTTTGCAAATGCACATATTCTCATGTGTGAAATGTGCATTTTTGTGAAGGTGCATATTTGTGTGTGTGCAAAAATGCCCATTTTTTGAAAAAATGCCCATTTTCACACATAACGTGAATATGTGCATTTGCAAAAATGTGCATTTTCGCGTGTGCGCAAAAATGCGCATTTTTGCAGTCACCATTTTGCTTCTCAAAAAGTGGTGACCGCAAAGCACAATGAGGCCACCAGGGTGAGTGCAAGCCATTCGCTGAGCATGGGCAAGGGGAGAGCAGGGGCAGGGGCTTGGTGAGCGGGGTCCAGGGTGCAGGCAGGGGTGGTTCCACTGGATTCCTGGACTGAATTGGGCACCCGCACCATTCCTAGTGATGAGGAAGAACTTCAGCAGGTGTAGCTTGCATCTGGCCCTGTGAAACTGCTCTAGGTCAATCAGTGAGGATCCTCCATCGCTGTGATATGTCAGGCTTCTGCTCTTCACAGAAGAGGACTACAGCAATACTCTGAAGAAGAGATCATCAGAGTACCAGAGAATCTGGGGGACCTGGGGGCTGTAGACCTATTTACATTTTATTTGCATGTACAATACGTTCTATTTCTTCCATATGTCCTTATGCTGAACAGCTGCTAATACCAGATGCATCCCGGTAACTAAACCACAGAGTTGATAGTTATGATGAGTACTGCTTAGACTGTGCACCTCTTGCCCCAAACAATGATGAATGTGAAACAAAATGATTTTAGGGTACATGGGTCATACTGAATAAACATTGATGCTTGAGGTGTGCCTGATGCACACTACTGTTAGAAGACAAATAGGAAACCAGTCTGGAAGAATGAAAACCTGCTGGTTGAAATGCACCTGCTGACCATGTTGAAGGTTTTTAAGCAGGCATTAAAGACACTATTACTCCGGCAGGCTTTTCCTTTTTGGAACTCTTGTTCCTTTTGTTGACTTTGGCATACTGTTTTAAGCAGTGTTGTTTTAAGCTGTGTTTTATTGTTGGGTTTTTAAAAAATATTTTTTAGTTCAAAGTTGCTTTTAGTTATATGTTGTTTGTACATATTGTCCATTTTTTTTAAATGTAAATGGTTTTTAAACTTGGTATATTGTATTTTAATGTTTTAATTTTTGTAAACCGCCCAGAGAGCTTTGACTATGGGGTGGTATACCATATAATAAATAAATAAAATAAAAATGAGAACAACATTTACAATGCAATCCTGCATGTGTCTACTCAGATGTAATCCCCATTGAGTTCAATGGGACTTACTTCCAGGTAAGTATGTATAGGTTTGCAACCTAAGTGATTGTGGAAATACTCTCAAAGTCATCTTTCAAGATTTTTTTTTTAAAGCATTACCCCCAACAATGAGAATCTATAGCAAAAAGCATACTGTGATGTGGAACTCCACCTTCTTTGCAACAGTTCACCCATCCCTTTATATGAGGTTCGCTTAGTTTACTCATTGCTTCAGAAACAATTGTTTTTGCTTGCAAGGATGCAGATGCCCTCCAGCATGAGACTACACATGGATGAATTAAAGATGAGTGCAGAGCTATTTTGAATAAGTGTCAGACCCAGTTCCAGATAAGGTAGGAGCAGGTGGCAAGGGACAGGGTGAAAAAGGTGAGGCCAAATAGGAGCAGAAACAGAATCTCCAAATTGCTTAAGGAGCAGGCCTCACCTAAAGCTTTTACACCAGGGTACAAAAACCAGGGAAGCCATGGATGCCCGACTGGGTCTGGGAGTCTGTTGGGCTCCCCACTCCCACAGCCCCAGACTGCACCCACCAAGCCTCTGGCCTCACTTGCCCCTGCTTGCACCCTCCCAGATGTTCCCTGCACTCACCCTGGATCCTGTTTGCCAGCACTCACCATTTTGCCGAGCTTATTTTTACGGAAAGAAGGTCATTAAAAATGTGCATGTTTAAATATGTGCAAATTTGGGCCGGGAAAAGCTGATCTTGAAAAGACGGGAAAAATCAGAACTTCACACAGCTATGATGAGCATTTGCTACCTTTGAGTTTCTGGCTTATTGAGACTTCTATTTTTGGTTTTACAAAATAGCTTCAGTTGTTTTAACTGCTTATTTCTGGGATAACATAAGTAAACAATGGCTAAGTACAACTCAAAGCCGTCTGATTCAGGATTCTGAAATGGTGCTGCAAATAAATTAGTTCTCAGGATGCAAGACTGAATGTATTATAAGAAGTCCAACACATTTCAGCCTCCCCCCACCCCCGGCTTATTTTAGGCCTTCTTCAGGAGGCTGTAACATAAACAATAATAAAATTTACAAATAGGATAACACATAGTTAAAACATTGCTGCAATACAACTTGCCACAGGGGTAGAGAGAGCAATCCTATAGCCACTAGGCAGAGGCTAGATGGCCATAGGATATCTTGTTTTCCAGGAACTGACCTCCCCCCACTTCTGCGCTGCCTCAGAGCCAGGCAGCACGAAACAGCCACACCCTCCGTGCTCTCAAGATGAGCATGGAGCAGCTGAAAAGGGGCGTGTGTGGGGTGTTCTGGGGTGGGGAGGGAGGAAAACGCCATGCCTGTATGACACATCCAATGGGTCGTACAGCAGCTTCCTCCCTCACTCCATCCTCCCACAGCTAGACATGCACAATCGGCTGTCTAGCTGCAAATTCAGGGCAGGAGAAGCGAGGAGGGAACAATCCCTTTCATGCTCCTCCTGCCCTGCATTGGATAGGGGGTTGTCCCCGAGCTCGGAAGCGGGTGCCTATCTGGATAGGATTGTGCCCTAAGACATGCATAACATTATTTTTTTTTTAAAAAAAAGTATAAAACCTACCTTATTCCTAAAAATGACATATAAATACATACTTACTAAAGTAAAAAGTCCACAGATTTCTTTCTGCAAAAGATTGTATCCTGTGTCAATCTACTGGAAAAGAAATATTTCTAGGGGTGGACGAAAGTCACTTACCTTTTCTCGCAGCTTGTTCGTGGTGGGGGGGAGCGCTTCGCTGCTCCCCCCGTGAAGTTCAGGCCGGGGGGGGAGGCTTCCCGCCTCGCCCGGCCAAAATTCAGGCCGGGGAGGAGGCTTCCCGCCTCGCCCGGCCACGAACACAAAAGTAAAAAACAAAACAAAAACTCCCCTGATAGGCTATGTGATGATTCACGTAGCCTATCATGGCTAGATCTGGAAAGTCAGCCATAATAGGCTACATGAATCGTCACGTAGCCTATCACGGGTGACTTTAAAAAAAAAAGAAAAAAGCGCGTACGCGAATGGCGGCCCCCATAGGGAGCCGCCATTCGCGTTCCTTATTTAGTTGCTGTAGTCTACGTAAATGTTTACGTAGACTACGGTGAAAATAAGGGCAACGCAAATAGCGTTGCCCTTATTTTCGCCGTAGTCTACGTAAACATTTACGTAGACTACAGTGACCAAATAAGGAACGGGAATGGTGGCTCCCTATGGGGGCCGCCATTATCCGTACACACTTTTTTTTTTAAAGTCACCCGTGATAGGCTACGTGACGATTCACGTAGCCTATCACGGCTGACTTTGCAAATCTAGCCGTGATAGGCTACGTGAATTGTCACGTAGCCTATCAGGGGACTTTTTTTTTTTCTTTGATTGCAATGGCGGGGGTGGCAGCCGGTCGAAAGACTGGCTGCCGCTCCCACCCCGCTCGAACACCGGACGAACCGCCAGCCGGACCCACCGCCGGGAGGGACATTCAGGGAAGGTAAGTCCCGTCCCGGGGGGGGTGCGGGGGGTGGGGGGGTGCGGAGGATTTCTCCCCGAAACTTGTTCGGGGGGCCGAACACGTTGGCGCTCGGCCCCCTGAAGTTTCGGGGAGAAATTCTCCGCCATCCCTAAATATTTCTCGAATCGTATCTTATACTCTTTTAGTCCACTTTTTTCTAACTCTGTCAGGTGTTTCCATGTTGATGTAATCTGGCCAAGGTCTCAAAGCTGCACTGTGCTGTGATAGCTAAGGAGTGTATGTAAATCACCCACAGGTCATAAGAGTGGTAAAAATTCAAAGTTTTCATTTGGACCACATGGAGAGTATGTGTTCAGTTTCAAAATCCACCCTGCTTCTCTCAGGAATAAAGTGGGGTTTATATGGTTTTTAAAATAATGTTATCCATGTATTAGGCCCTGTGGCAATTCGTATTGCAGCAATGTTTTAACGATGTGTTGTCCTATTTGTAAATTTTATTATCATTTATGTTACAGCCCCCTGAAGAAGGCTAAAATCAGAAGAAAAAAAAAGGCCAAAACGTGCTGGGCTTCTTATAATAAATTCAATCTTGCATCCTGAGAACTCATTTATTTTCTTTGTGATGCTCACCTTCTGGTTTCTTTGCTGCAAAGAAATTGCCAGGAACTAGGGATGTGTGAACCCACCCCTGTCTGTGTTCTCCAGGTGCCTGCCCAGCCCCTGTCCCCCCTCACTGGTCCCTGAACCACGTTTGAGCCCCTCCCATGCTTGGTGAGCAGCCTGCACTCACCCTGGCAGCCCATTGAGCTCTGCAGTTGCCATTTTTTGAAATAATAAAATGACGATCACAAAAATGTGCATATTTGTTGATGCGCAAAAAATGTGCATTTTGCAAATGTATGCATTTGCATATGTGTGAAAATGCACACTATCGCAAAATGTGCATTTTCACACATACACAAATATGCACATTTGCAAAATAGGTATTTTCATATATTTAGAAATTTGCATTTGCAAAGATGTGCATTTTTGTGTTTGCATGAAAATGCACATCTTTGCAAATGCATAGATCTACATATGTGAAAATACCCATTTTGCAAATGTGCATATTTGTGTATGTGTGAAAATGCACATTTTTGCAATCACCATTTTATTTTTGTTAAAAATGGAGACTGCAGAGTTCAATGAAACTACTGGGGTGAGGGAGGGCTGCTTGCCAAGTGTGGGCAGGGGGTGAGTGGAGGCAGGGGCTTGGCGAGTGGGGCTTGGGGATGTGGGAAGTGGGGATTCCACCAGATTAGATTCTTAGAAATCCAAACTTATTTTAGCCCATCTCAAATTTCTCCAGTATCCTGAGATACAGTGATGCTGGGGTGGGGTGGGGGGTTAGCTGGCAACCTCATATCCTTCATGACATTTAGTTCCAATGTGAACCGACTGGATTCTCACTAGAATCACAGGGCCGACTCAAGCGCAAGTACCTTGGATCAGAGACAAAAGCAAAATGTACTAGTCTAGCACAAACTGCTCATCAGTACGCATGCACATCAGGGATAGTGTTTGATTTTCTATCTGTGGGAGTCCCATCTCCCATTTGTTTGTTTATTTAGTTATTAAATTTATATACCTCCCAACTGACAGATGTCTTTGGGGTGATTTACAATCAGACCTTTTGCCCATATTGTACTCTGCCACTGTGCTACTGAGCAACTCATATCAGTAGCAGTTACTTTAGAAACCTAGAAGCGGTGGTACCCTATTGCCATTCATTTTCTCATTGTCTCCAGCCAGTTACTTTTCCTAACCATTTATTTTTCTTGAGGCATACATATGGTCCAAAGGTATGTGGAGCTATAGTCACCTCTTCCCCTGGCAGGGCTCAAAGTCTCATCTGCTGCTTCCTAACTCCATGCCCTATGTATCACTTGAACTTGAAACTGCTAACATCTAGATGTTAGTTATTGAAAGTTAAGAACTACCTGAACTCAGAGGAGCCCCTTTCCTCTGCATGAGTCAGTCGACTCTTCTGGTAACGCCTTATCTGAAGGCAACTAATTCTGCTGTGTTTCTGCATTGGAAGTGATTGAATGATCCAATATGACCCAATGCAGAGACATGACATGGCAGAATTACCCACCCACCCCAGAAACTGATTGGAAGGAGGTATGGCCAGAGCACTACATCATAAAAAGACATCACAGGCAAAGTGTCCTCTGCTCTGCATGGGTGGTTCAGGTACGCAGGAATTAAATTCCTTAATTTATTTCATTTATTTCTCATGGCATTATAGTGGCAGTTCTCTTACAGCACACATTTTGGGAATTAATGTCCCAATGAGCATCATCTCAAAGGTTGTGATTTTCTGACATCAGTGCCATCTTTTAAACATGGGGGGGGGAGTGTGGGGGGAAGGAGATAAGTCCTCAACTGGAGATAATTAAAGAAGCAATGTTGGGATTTCATATTACATGTGAGATCCTGCACACAAAATAAAAGCTGACACCCTTAAGTGTTGTGTGTCTCTAGTGGGAAAAGAAACAGCCAAGTTTGAGAGCTGTGTGTCAGCCATTAAACTATGATTGCCTTTTAGATTTCTGTTCCTCAAAATGTGCCAAATCCCTATTGAATTTACAAAGCTTGGAAAGCCTTGTTTTCATTTGGAATTGTTTTCAGATATGAACTTCCTTGATTACGTTCAAATATATATTTTTTTGCAATTGAAAGTAAAGATGCTTATCAAGTTGCCATAGGGACGTGTTTCTAGGGAAAGATGAATTTAAAAAGTGGCAGCCAACATCTAGTTACTGTGAAATGTCTCTCTCCCACCCTGCTCCAGTTCCTTTGCTAGTTTGTATTTAAGTGTTGTATAATTAAAGACTCAGTATCTAATCCCAAAAAGCAATTTATTCAGTCTTGGAAATGCAGCATTTGGTTGAGTACATGAAGGCGCACACATCTGAAGAAATCCTGTGAGAGAAGAGAACCACTTACATAAGATACTTTTCTAAGAAGCGGATATGAGTTGGGCTGAGAGCTTATGGCAGGTATATTGGCTACTGTTGAACACAGCAGCCCTATGAGCAGTATCTTATTGAGACCCTGTGCCAGTTGGAGCGCTGGCTTACACAACAGAGATTTTGCAGTTCCACAAGCAACCTGGAATGAGCAGAAATTCTCATTTCCAGAATGGGGCAGTACAAAAGAGGAGAGGCCCTCTTGAAGACACCCTTGCTTACAGAGGCCCACCTGTCAGGCACACAGGAAAGGACTTTCTCCTGTGATGCTCTCAAACTCTGGATCATGCTCCCTGTGGGGATGTGACTGGTTCCCACTCACTCAGTATTCAAGGCTAGTCCACATGACCCTGCAGCCCCCTGACATGTGCTTTTAAAGCAGGGGTGGGAAACCTTAGGAGGTTTGGGGGTCAGTTTTGCCCCCCAGGATCCCCACCCCACCAATACCCAGACCTAAAATAGAATCTCCCAAACAGCAATTGACTATAGTGCACCAGACCCAGAGCATAGGTCCAATACAAAGAAGAATGTACAGAGCAGGGCAACCTGCTCAATTGGTAAATCAACAAGGTAAACTCAGCCATGTGTGGCAGCCTACCAAGAGTCGATATTTATTATTTATTATTATTTATTACATTTATATCCCACTTTTCTTCCATCATGGAACTCAAGGGGGCTACATGTGGTTCCCAGGTGGTCTCCCCTCCAGGCACTGACCAGACCCAAACCTGCTTAGATTCAGCAAGGTGGCTGCCTCAGGTGCCTTCAGACTATGCCCTGGGACCACGTCCTACTGCAACACGTTTCCTACTTTTGCTGCCTGCCTAGGACTGCGAAAACGGGGCTTTGTTGAGCACCTGGCAGGCCATAATACATGGTTGACAGGTTTCATTCATCTTGGTGGGTTAAAAGTGGTGTAGGCCTGAATTTGAGAGATGTCAGCAAAGACTAGAGAGAAAAAGGAAGCCCATACATTTCACCTTCATAGAAACAGAACATTTCTGAGGGAATATTTATGCTATGTTTATTTTTTTTAAGGGCCAGTAAAAATAACCAACCAATCTTTGTGGCATGTTTTCCTGAGGGGGTCTTCAGCATTTGCCTTCCCCCACCTTTCATTTGATTCCCTGTCCCTCACTCTCCTAAGGAAGCCGCTCATTCAACCAGAGACACTTTCTCCTGCGTACCTGCAATGCTCAGCAGCAGTCATGCGGTTAAAATTGTACTCGACTAAAGCAGCACTAATGTTGGAATATTTGCTTCTACTTCAGATAGATGCATGCCACCAATCCACGTTATTTCCAAATAGTCTGACACATCTTCCCTCTACACCAGTGGACTGCACAGGACATCTTCAAACAAACTGAATGCTTAAATAAAATTAAAATTGGGGAAACAACCAGTTTTATCAGCCATCAAAAATTAAAGCCGCAGTGCTTCTTTAAAATCAAAGTTTAAAATTGCATGTATTATGTTATGTTAACATCCTAATTCTCACATATTTTAGTATTTGTAATGGAAGCATCATTTCAGATCTGAGTAGGGGGTTGAGGGAGGGGCCTCTAGCAAGATTCCAAGACAAATATAGTCAAGATGAAATTGCAAAACCATAGTGCATTTTAAGAGCCTTTGTTGTTGTTGTTTGATTATTATTATTCATAATAACTATAGCAATATATTGTCAACGTGGGTCACTCTTGTTAAGCAAATGGAATTTGGGATGCATATTTAATAGCCAGGTCCATTAAATTTTTAATAGCAGTATTCAGTAGTCTGTAGAATAGTCTATAGAACAAGTCATCTAGACAGAGATAAAGGTGCTCCTGCGGGATAATCCCATTTGGTATGAACATTCCCCCGGGCTTCCCAAAATGGCACCCCTTGATTGCACAGTCACCTGTGTGAATCAGGAAGATATTATTTTATTTATTTATCTTACATTTCCTCTGAGGAACTCAAGGCATTGTACATGGTTCTCTTCCCACCCTACTCTTTTATTCTCACAGAAACCCTGTGAGGTCGGTTAGGTTGAGACTGGCCTAAGGTTATCAGCCATTCAGCTTAAGAGTGAGTGGGGATTTGAACCTGGGTCTTCTGGGTCCTAGTCCAACACTCTAATTCAGGAATAGGGATCACACATAAGGGTTCTCTATTTGGCCCACCAGCTTCTTCTCCATGCCTCAGCTGAGGAGGGATGGCTGGGAAAGGTATGTGTGTGTGTGTATCAATGGTGTGTGTATGATGTGTGTGTAAACAATATATACATGTCTGTGTAAATGCTGTGTGAGAGATTAGGGTGGCCACACCCACTTAGGTCTCCGACCACACCTGCTATTAGTATGCAGCCCCTGGGAGGTTTCCCAGTTGGCAATCTGGCCCTTGGGCCAAAAAAGGATCCCCACCTTCACTCTGATTTAATGTATGTGGAAAGCAGGGCCGTTCTCTACAGCATGTTTCGATATTATGCACATGGAGTGGGGAGGGAAGATACGCAGCGAGTTTATAGACTCCAAACATATTTCTTCCAATCCTACTTGTAACAGGTTTTCCACTCCCCACAATTGCTTGTCTGTTTTGTAAAACTGACAAGAAAGGCCTTGTGTGTTCATGGGGAGGGGGGGGGGACTGATGTCCTTTAATTTCTTTTAGTTCCATTTGTTTACACTTCTTATGTTTCTGGCTGCCTGATTTGTATTTGTATCCAGACATGGCAAAATGGCATACTAACTATACACAAGCTCACTGATAAATGTTCTTTAAATTTTCTGTCAGTTCTTCTATACACTACAGAGGTCAGAGGCCTAACTCATTTACTCAGCTCTGGGACCTGTAAACCATATCCGCAAAATGGGTTAACTTTGCCCCTGATTATTATAGCACTTGCATCTCCCTGCTGCTACTGTCAATCTTTCTGCTTGCCATAAGCAATGCCAGCAGAAACTAAGGAGCTCTGGAATTTGTAGTTCTTGAGTGAACATATAGTTGGAAGCACACTTCTCTCTGTCCTAGAGTGTCTTGTGTCTCAGGACTACATACATAACAGTAGAAACCCCTTTTCTCCCAGATCATATAAGCTAGCTGCCAGGATCTTAAAAGTGGCTCAGCCAAAATTGCAAGCCCATTAACAGGAGGGGGAAAATGAGGCTAAATTAATTGTAGATCATGCTTGAAGATTTTAAAGCAAACTTCCTCCCCCCCCCCCGCCCGAAATCTATATGCTGTGTCCAGATCTTCTGAGATTTGCTGGAGCTAATCAGAAGTAGTGTTAGAGCAAAACAAGCAATATTCTGAACTGTGAGCAGCTGACCCAAGTCCTCCACTAGAACAGGGAGGGGAGGGGTTTGTAGAAATACGTTTCAGCTGTACTGGCTGTGGTGGTGAATCCCATGACATTATTCTTTCAAAGGAGCAGTCTGGTTCATCCATCACCAAAGGGTGGAGGACATGGCACTGTAAACTGTTTTGATCCCTTGCGACTTTTTGCAGCTTTCTCTGCAGCTCCTGGCTGGTCCTTCTAACATGGTTTCTTCTGTATTTACAAAAATCCTACTTGCTTCCATTTGTCTTGCATTTTGAAAAAGGAACTAATAAATGCCTGCTTACGTTTGACACTCATAATGTCACAACTGAGTATGGATTAGGCGGGCATTTATGAATGGCCAAAAAGAAGAAGAGAAATTGCTTCATTAAAAAAAGAAAGGACAAAAGAGGACAGTAGTTTGCATAAGATTTGCATGTGCTGGTATGTATAGATACAAATTCAGAAATAATTTAAATAAAAATACAGTACGTCTTATGACAGGGTGGAAGATCGTGACCAGTGTCCTGTGTGCCTCCCTGTTCAGGCAGTTGCTCGGGTGCTAAGAGTGGATGGGAAACATTTATGATGGTTCTTTATATTTAAACCAGAATTGGACAGGACAACCCTTCAAATAGAGGACGCCTTCAAATAGAGGAAGCCTTTCAAATAGAAAACTATCTTCTGTAAAAGATGGCAGATGGCCACCCTACTATGAATAAGCCCTAAAGACTTAAGGAAATCAAGAAGAACACAAATGGTGTTCAAGACAGTGGAAATTATCTGTTCAACCAGCCCCAGAAATCAGTTGCTTGCTTTGTTATCATTCTGCATTCTTTACGTACCATTATATGTTATATAAAGCACTACTAACTGGCAGGCAGTTTGTCCACATTCAACTCTTAGAAATACAACATCATTTCTTACACTGCGATTAAGCCATTTATTGAACTCAGGAGTCACATGACATCCAAGCCAGAAAATGAGCTCTAAAACAACCAAGCCAGCTTCACATACACACGGGGGGGGGGGGGAGGGGTGGAGAGAGAGAGAGAGAGAGAGAGTTTCAGCTTTGCTTAATGGATGGAGATTTCTGTTGTAGAGTTTGGCCCACAATTTTGAGAAAGGCTCATCCACCATTTTACAGCCCAGATGCAAAGAAAATCTAAACAATTTTTCATTTATTAAACAAACAAACCAACAAACCAGGACTGCCCCCCACAGTCTCTTCAGAGTAGGGATGGTGGAGAATTTCTCCCCGAAACTTCGGGGGGCCGAGCGCCAACGTGTTCGGGCCCCAGAACAAGTTTCGGGGAGAAATTCTATGCCCCCCCGGGACGGGACTTACCCCCCGGTGGCGGGTCCGGCCAGCGGTTCGTTGGGTCTTCGTCCGGGGCGGGAGCGGCAGCCGGTCTTTTGACCGGCTGCCGCCGCCGCCATTCCAATAAAAGAAAAAAAAATGCCCCCGTGATAGGCTACGTGACGATTAACGTAGCCTATCACGACTAGATTTGCAAAGTCAGCCGTGATAGGCTACGTAAATCGTCACGTAGCCTATCATGGGTGACTTAAAAAAAAAAAAAAAGCGTGTACGGATAATGGCGGCCCCCATAGGGAGCCGCCATTCCCCTTCCTTATTTGGTCGCTGTAGTCTACGTAAATCTTTACGTAGACTACGGTGAAAATAAGGGCAACGCAAATAGCGTTGCCCTTATTTTCGCTGTAGTCTACGTAAAGATTTACGTAGACTACAGCGACCAAATAAGGAACGCGAATGGCGGCTCCCTATGGGGGCCGCCATTTGCGTACACGCTTTTTTTTTTTAAGTCACCCGTGATAGGCTACGTGACGATTTACGTAGCCTATCACGGCTGACTTTGCAGATCTAGCCGTGATAGGCTACGTTAATCATCACGTAGCCTACCACGGGCGCATTTTTTTTTTTTTACTTTTTAGTTTGCAGCCGGGCGAGGTGAGGCGCCTCCTCCCTGGCCTGAATTTCAGCTGGGCGAGGCGGGAAGCCTCCCCCCCGGCCTGAATTTTGGCCGGGCGAGGCGGGAAGCCTCCCCCCCCGGCCTGAACTTCACGGGGGGAGCAGCGAAGTGCCTCCCCCCCACTGCGAACGTCCTTGGAGGACAGGTAAGTGACTTTCGTGCACCTCTACTTCAGAGAATGCCAACTCAAAGGTCTGCCATCCATAGACAATTTATTGGAAATGTTAAAAGTAAAAAAAGAAGAAGAAAAAAGATCAGTCCTCCCTCCTGAACCTAGTGGGGTGGATGGGACTCATTTTGGAGGATGCAGAAGGATATTTGGTCTGGTACCACTCTAAAGTCCCAACCCCATCTTGAATGTCCAGTCAGCCACAGCCAGCTTGGTTGGCACAGCCACACCAGGTAGGGATGTCGGAGAATTTCTCCACGAATCTTCAGGAGGCCGAGCGCTGAGGCATTCGGCCCCCCGAAAGTGTTGGGGAAATTCTCCGCCAGCCCCCCGCCCCCCCAGGATGGGACTTACCTTCAGCGAATGTCCCTCTCGGCGGTGGGTCCCGGCGGCGGTTCAGCGACATTTCGTCGGGGGCGGGGGCAGTGGCCGGTCTCCCGACCGGCTGCCGCCGCTGCCATTACAAAATTAAAAAGTAAGTAAAACACACACACACACACACACACACACACGTGATAGGCTACGTGATGATTTACGTAGCCTATCATGGCTAGATTTCCAAAGTCAGCCGTGATAGGCTACGTAAATTGTCACGTAGCCTATCACGGGTGACTTTGGGGAAAAAAAAAGTGCATATGCAAATGGCGGCGGCCCATGGGCGCTGCCATTTGCATTCCTTATTTTGGCACGTCTAGTCTATGTAAAGATTTACGTAGACTATAGCGAAAATAAGGGAACGCTATTTGCGTTGCCCTTATTTTCGCTGTCGTCTCCGTAAATCTTTACGTAGACTACAGGGACCAAATAAGGAACATGAATGGCGGCTCCCTATGGGGGCTGCCATTAGCGTACACGCTTTTTTTTTTTCAATGTCACCCGTGATAGGCTACATGACGATTAACGTAGCCTATCACGGCTGACTGCAGATCTAGCTGTGATAGGCTACGTAAATCGTTACGTACCCTATCACGGGGCTTTTTTTTTTTACTTTTCTTTTGAAGTTCGCGGCCGGGGAGACGGGGTGCTTCTCCCCGGCATGACTTTCAGCCGGGCGAGGCGGGAAGACACCTCCGCCTCACATGAACTTCGGGGGGAGAAGCAAAGCGCCTCCCCCCCACCGCGAAAAAAGCTGCGGGACAAGGTAAGTCCCTTTCGTACATCCCTAGGAAGGAGTCACACGCTGATGATGTGATAGCACTTGCTATTTGAGAACCACAACAAACCACAACAAGGGACAGAAGATTGCATGTGTACTACAGTGAGCAGTAGAATATTTGCCAGATATTAGAAATGCCATCCAAAGTAAAATCCAGAATGAACATGGGGAGATTTCTACTCAACGTGCCTGAGGAATTATTATTATTATCATTATCATTATCATTATCATTATCATTATCATTATCATTATCATTATCATTATTACCATATCCTGCCTTTTCCCCAATACTGGGACTCAAGGTGGCTTTACAATATTTAAAATGTATACACTTAAAACATATAAATAGAAATATACAAAAGCTAAAAATATAATTAAATCATCAATAATATTACAATTGTATAAAATATCAGAATTTAAAACAACAACAATATAAATAGCACTACTCCATTGTATTCACACAGGTCCAGACTATCTATCCCCAAAGGCCTCCTGGAACAAAGAAGTTTTTGCCTGCCTGCGGAAACATACCAAGGAGGGTGCCACTCTCACCTCCATGGGAAGAGAATACCAGAGTCTTGGGGCAGCCACCAAGAAGACCCTCTTCCATGCACCCTCCAGGTGAGCCTGTGATGGTGGCGGGACTGTGAGAAGGAATTTTAAGGAAAGCCCAAACAGTGTTCAGAGCTGAGCAAAAATGTTCATGGGAGTTCCAAACATCACTAAGTTGTTACTAGATTTCATCTAAAGAGAAGTACATTTGACACTTCCTTAACTAGGGATGGACAGACTCACCAGTCCGCCTCACACATCACTCACCACCAGATCCCTGCCAGCTGGCTGGCCCTATCTGGAGCACTACACAAGCACTGGAGCACTGCACAACCCCACCCCCTGAAAAGTCCACAGGTTGGCTTGACTCATCACGTGCCAGGTCGGGCCAATTCGTGGATGATCGAACCAGAGTCCAGGGGGGCCGAGCCAGCCAAAATGTGCCGAGCTCCACCCCCAAATGGATTCCTCTAACATCTAGGGGTGGACGAAACTCACTTACCTGTCGTCGAAGGCCGTTCGTGGTGGGGGGGAGGCGCTTCGCTGGTCCCCCCGCGAAATTCAGGCCGGGTGGGAGGCTTCCCGCCTCGCCCGGCCGAAATTCAGGCCGGGGGGGAGGCTTCCCGCCTCGCCCGGCCGAAATTCAGGCCGGGGAGGAGGCGCCTCGCCTCGCCCGGCCGCGAACGCGAAAGTAAAAAAAAACAAAACGCCCCCTGATAGGCTACGTGACGATTCACATAGCCTATCAGGGCTAGATCTGCAAAGTCAGCCGTGATAGGCTACGTGAATCGTCACGTAGCCTATCACGGGTGACTTTAAAAAAAAAAAATGCGTACGCGAATGGCGGCCCCCATAGGGAGCCGCCATTCGCGTTCCTTATTTAGTCGCTGTAGTCTACGTAAATGTTTACGTAGACTACAGTGACCAAATAAGGAACGGGAATGGCGGCTCCCTATGGGGGCCGCCATTATCCGTACACTCTTTTTTTTTTTCGTCAGGGGATGAATCGTCAGGGGGCGTTTTTTTTTTTTCCTTTCATTGCAATGGCGGCGGCGGCGGCAGCCGGTTGAAAGACCGGCTGCCGCTCCCGCCTCGCTCGAACACCTGCCGAACCGCCGGCCGGACCAGCCACCAGGAGGGACATTCGGTGAAGGTATGTCCTGTCCCGGGGGGGTGCGGGGGGCGGGGGGGGGCGGAGGATTTCTCCCCGAAACTTGTTCGGGGGGCCGAACATGTTGGCGCTCGGCCCCCCGAAGTTTTGGGGAGAAATTCTCCGCCATCCCTGCTAACATCCCTATTGACCAGTAGCCCGTGTTTTTACATGACAGTGAGTGTTGCAAATGTAACCCTAATATATTTGGTCTCCAATGCCAAATCTGAATGTTCCCATCATACTTAGGGATGGCGCGGGCATCCAATTCCATCCAGGAACCTGGCAGAACAGACCCTGCTTGTACTCCCAAGCCCTGCTCACAGAGCCCCTGCTCACCCCTACCCATGCTTGGCGAATGGCCTGCACAAACAGCAGTGGCCTCATTGAGTTCGCAGTCACCATTTTTTGAGAAATAAAATAGCGATAGCAAAAATGCACATATCCGTCTATGTGCGAAAATGAGCAATTATGCGCATTCACAAAAACACATTTTCATGGGCAGGGCTTGAATGCAATGTGGGGACCAGAGAGCGGGGACACAGGCTGGGCAGGCACCCAGAGAAACCCAGACAGGGGTGGGTTTGCACATCCCTAAATACTTACTTAGGAGCAAGACTAGACTATTTGGCTTTCTACTGTAAAGAAGATGACAAATCTACGTTGGAAAGGCTGTGTTCCCCCTGCAACACCATTTCTATTATTATCATCATCATCATCATCATCACACCACCACCACATCTAGTACACTGGGTTTACATTGTCTTGAAAAGTAATAATTATTTCCATTGTTCTTATCCACTATTACATTTGGGGAGTGGGGGTCCGGAGAAGAACCTATACTAACAACATCAAACCTGCTGAATTAAAGTTTGGACTGCAATAGCAAAGGTTGAAACAAAAAAAAGTTGACTTGGTCCTATTATCTATCTCTTTCTTAACATGTAGAGAATGCTAAATTATGATAAGTTGTATGTTGTATAAAAGATAACTCTCTAGCACCTCATGCAGCTTCTAGGAAAGTACTGTATGTAACCCAGATAAACGTCATAAGTTTAATCAAACTTGCATGGCACCAAACCAACCACAGACTACCAGCCATGTAAGTGGTTCAGCAGGAGCTCACCTGGTTGTGCTGCCTAGTGGGGACTGTAAAATCAAGTATCTCGGTAGGCCATAATACATGGCCAGGGGCCTGTGTTTGGTCTGGTTGTATGTATGCCACAATTTGTGCAGGCCAGTTTTTATATTCTTCTTCTTTTATATATTTGAATTAGGTCCAATCTAAAGGATCCTTCCAGATGGAAGGGCTTTTTTGAGTGTCAGTTGCACAGATACAGATACAGACCTTAGCCAACACCTGTGAGCAGGTATGGACAGGTGCATCTGTCAAGCTCTGTCTCATTGAGATTCTTGTTTTCCCAAGCATGTTCCATTCCTTGTTTCATGCAAGCTTTCCACATGCACCCCACCGCACATGCAGAAATCCATACATATTTTTGCACATTTCTTTCAAGATGTGTGCACTTACATTTACCTTTTTCAAGTGTACACGTCTTGTGTGCATGCACCCATTGACTAAAGCATGGCTGTGTGTGTAGCATATGCCTGTTATATCAATGCATGTGTTTCCTTTGTTAAATGTGACCCAGGTAAGAAAGGGTTAAGTGTTAGAGAGTGAGTGAAATGTGGGAGGGGCTTGTGTGTGAGAGGGGATTCTGAGGTTATAAAAGGAGATTGCTGTAGGGATGTACGAATCCCTTACCTGGCTCCACGCAAGGGCATCCGCAGTGGGGGGAAGGAGTTCCATCCCTCCCCCTGGAATCCTCTCTGGCCGGCTCCACTCCACGGCAGCTCCGTGGAGCTGCCAGCCAGGGCCATCCACAGCCGGAGTTCTGGCCATGACCAGGCTGCTGTGGCTGCAAATGGTGGCCATCGTAGCGGCTGCCATTTGCATCCTTGTAAGCAGCCGTGATAGGCTACGTAAGTATTTATGTAGCCTATCATGGCAAAGAGAAGGGACGCAAATGGCGGCCACTATGCCATTTGTGCCGCTGCTCTTTCCATGATAGGCTACATAAATATTTACGTAGCCTATCACGGTAAAGGCAGCCATGCATATGGCGTAGTGGCCGCCATTTGCGTGGCAGCCTTTACCGTGATAAGCTACGTAAATACTTACATAGCCTATAACGGCAAAGAGCAGGGGCGCAAATGGCATAGCGGCTGCCATTTGCATCCCTGCTGTTTGCTGTGATAGGCTACATAAATACTTACGTAGCCTATCACAGCTGCAAGGACGCAAATGGCGGCCGCAGCAGCCCGGCCGCAGCCAGCCAGGAGACCAGCTGCCGCCACTGGAGCCGCCACCGCCACCACCGCATCCGTCCCAGGTAAGTTCCGTTGTGGAGGGATTTTGTGGGGGGGCGGGGGGAGGCCATTCCGCCATGGATTCTGGGGGTTCTAAAGAATCTGGCCTCACTGGAATCCGTAGCAGAATTCTCTGACATCCCTATGATCCACAGAGCTAAATGCTTGTCAGGTACTGGACAACTTTGCTGCTTTGCAGTCTGAGGGAGGGATCAAAACACAGCTAGTTTGCTTTATTCTTGGTGGGCTCAAAGCTTTATGGATCACAAGTTGTGCAGACCTGGCCCACTTATGTGCTGGTTCTTCTATTATATATTTCTTTACGCATCCATATTACATTGTAGAAGCTTGACGAATTTGATGCCTGCAAATTCCAATATAAACCGACCTGACCTGGCCCTCTTGGTCCAAAGTGCTGATCAGAACTTAGTTATCCTCCAACTTTCACACTTTTTAAATGTTCCAATGCAATCCTTGGCTTTTTGCTTTTTTTAAAAAAAGTATCAAAATATATTTAGAAATGCATATTTTGAGGAAAATAATACATTTTAAAATATTAAAGCTTATGCCATAATAAACTTGGCAGTCTTTAAGGTGCCACAAGACTCTTTGTTGTTTTTGCTGTGGCCGCCCGTCTGGAGTTTGTAACAAGCGTTCATTTTGGTTTTGAGCAAGACCGATTAACATAGTCAACTGTGCCCTGTAACCCTGCTTAATAAAACAGTAGCTTTAAAAAGTAATTTCCTGCACATTTTCAACCAACCTGATTTTTATAGCACATTTGCTGATATAGTTTTATCTCGGGAACAGGCCTGAGACCTTGTCACCTCCATGTCAGCACCCTCCAACTCGTATCACAGCTAACTTTCAAATTTGTAAATGTCAGCATTACAAAAAAGTCAGGGACAGGTTTAAATGTTTCTAGCAACCAGCAGGCAACTTTGTAATCAAACACTGGTATGAAATTCAGGGTTAGTTGTATGACAAATTCCTCTTCAGTTGGAAGAAATAAGCAATAAAATGATTATCATTTATTTGTCAAACTTGGATTTCTTTTGGTACAGATTTAGTTCTTTGTTGCCTGCAAATGCTAGTGGGGAAATGGAATCTCTGAAAATATAATACTTTCCTGCCAAGTCATTTTACAGGCTGCAAATTATAGTCTACCACCTATATCAATTGTTGTGGAAGGGGACACACGCACACACACATACACATACACACACACACACACACACACACACACCTTGCCCATTGTTTCATTGAAAACTCAGCTTTTCATAGAGGGTACTTACATCTTCAACTATTCCCTATGTATAACTGAGTGATGGATACTTCATACCTCTCCTGGCTGGATTATCTGGCAACAGTGAGCCAAATTACGATAACTTCCCATTTAAATGGTTGGAATGTATTGTATGTGGGGCTGCCCTTGAAGACAGTTTGAGAGCTGGAATTAATATAGCTCTCAAAATATAGCTGCCAGGATTTTGATTCTTACAGTTCATTGGGAACGTATTTTGCCAGTTTTGAGAGATTGATACTAGGTGCTAGGGCTGTGCACAGACCCCTCGATTCACTTCAGATGCTGCTTCAGATCATCCAAAACAACCCTGATCCACCTCGGACCAATTCAGACCCCTTCTGATCCGACTCAGATTCTAATCCGAAGGGAGATTCGGAAATCCGGATCGCACGTTTTGGGCGCTTTCCCATTGACTTGCATGGGAAAACACAAACAGTCATAACGTTTTTAGTTTTTATGATACAGGCATGAAATTTGGGATCGTCTACACGCCCCTGGAGAGGACACCAGCTGCAAAATTTCAGACAGTTTGGCACAGCAGTTTTTGTGCTAGGTGGACTTCAAATCTGACTTTTCCACAGAAACTCTCAAAGAGCTGCACCTTCTCCCTGTTTCCACACATACATGTGACACCTTGGCTCTCCCAGCCCCCCTCCAGGGAATTGCACCCCCCAAAGCCCAGGCAGTTTTGACTAGGGATGGCGGAGAATTCTGCCACAGATTTCAGTGAGGCCGAACCCCCCCGAAATCCATGGCGGAACAGCCTGCCGCCCCCCGCGGATTCTTCCCGGGACAAGGCTTACCTGGGGAGGATGTTCCGGGCGGCGGTGGCGGCAGCAGCGGCTGGTCTTTCGACTGGCTGCCGCGGCCGCCATTTGCATCCTGGCCTTTGCTGTGATAGGCTATGTAAGTAATAATAATAATATAATAATAAGTATAGATATAGTAAGTATCACGGCAAGCCAATAATAATAATTAAAAAAACAGTGTACGCAAATGGCAGCTACGGCGGCCGCATTTGTGTTCCCTTCATTCCAAACCCATGGTGGAACGAAGCCCCCCGCCCCCCACCCCACAAAAGGTGAGCTAAACGGAGCACTCACCTGCTGCTCTTAGTGCTGCTCTGCGAATGGCGGCCGCATCTGCATCTATGGCCACCATTCGCTTCACCATTTTAGTTGTGATAGGCTACCTAAATATTTATGTAGCCTATCACGGCTAACGCAGGGCCACCATATGCGTCCCTGCAGAGGTGGTGACAGGCTATGTAAATATTTGTACAATGTAAATGTAAATATCAGGGCAAAAAAAAAGAAAAAAGGAACGCAAATGGCAGCGGCTACGTCGGCCTCCATTTGCGTTCCCTTTTTTAGCTGTGATAGGCTGCGTAAATATTTACATAGCCTATCATGGCAAAATAAGGGACGCAAATGGCAGTGGCTATGGCGGCCACGATTTGTGTCCATGCACAGCCCAGCAGCGGCTGGATGTTGCTGCAGGCTGCCCCGGCCAGCAGCTCTGTGGAGTCACCACGGAGCAGAGCCAGCTGTCGAGGATTTCGTGGGGAGGGACGGAGTGCCTCCCCCCCACCTTGGATGTACGAAATCAAACAGGTAAGTCATTTTGTACATCCCTAGTTCAAGATGAAAAAATTTGGAGAACTTTGTTGAGCTTGCGTTTGGCTGATTCACACAGCCAGACCTGGGTCCCAATGCATATCTTACCTGGGCAATAAGCTCAGAGCTAGAACAAAGAATAGTCCTGAAGCCAGTTGTTTGGCATCTTGTTCATATAGATGAAAATAAGAACTTGCTTGGTAGAACTGCAACCCCAGGCTGTGGCTCATTAGCAATAAATAGGGATGTACGAAAGTCACTTACCTTTTCGCAGCATGGCTTCGCGGTGGGGGGGAGGCACTTCGCTTTTCCCCCTGAAGTTCAGGTGAAGGGGGGGAGGCTTCCCGCCTCGCCTGGCCAAAATTCAGGCCGGGGAGAAGCGCCCCATCTCCCCGGCTGCGAAACGAAAAGTAAAAAAAAAAAAAAGACCCCGTGATAGGCTACGTGACGATTTACGTAGCCTATCACGGGTAGATTTCCAAAGTCAGCCATCATAGGCTATGTAAATCGTCACATAGCCTATCACGGGTGACATTGGGGAAGAAAAAAAAAGCGCATACGCAAATGGCGGCGGCCCATGGGCGCCACCATTTGCGTTCCTTATTTTGGCATGTCTAGTCTACGTAAAGATTTACGTAAACTACGGCGAAAATAAGGGCAACGCAAATAGTGTTCCCTTATTTTCGCCATTGTCTATGTAAATCTTTACGTAGACTAGACGTGCCAAAATAAGGAACGCAAATGGCGGCGCCCATGGGCCGCCGCCATTTGCGTATGCGCTTTTTTTTTTCAAAGTCACCCGTGATTATTTACCTAGCCTATCACGGCTGTCTTTGGAAATCTAGCCGTGATAGGCTACGTAAATCGTTACGTAGCCTATCACGGGTGTGTGGCTTTTTTTTACTTAATTTTTTTTTTTTTGTAATGGCGGTGGCGGCAGCTGGTCAGGAGACCGGCCACCGCCCCCGCCCACGCCGAACCGCTGCCGAACTTCTGCTGGGATCCACCGCCGGGAGGGACATTAGCCAAAGGTAAGTCCCATCCCGGGGGTGGTGGGGGGGTGGCGGAGAATTTCACCGCCAATTTCGGGGGGCCGAATGCGTTGGTGCTCGGCCCCCCGAAGATTCGGGGAGAAATTCTCCGCCATCCCTAGCAATAAAACTGTTCTGTTCTGGAGGGGATTCCCTCCGCCACTTCCATCCTTCCGTAATGTATGCATTCAAAATCACCTAGGTAGGGATGTACGAAAGTCACTTACCTGAACCCGAAAGTTGATTCGCGGTGGGGGGGAGGCGCTCCATCCCTCCCCCTGAAATTCTGGCTGGGGGGGAGGTGCCTCATCCCTCCCCCCTGAAATTCTGGCAGGGGGGGAGGCACCCCATCCCTCTGGCCGCAAATCCTGTCCTGCTGGGACGCAAAAGTTTGCGTCCCTGCAGTCAGCCGTAATAGGCTACGTAAATGTTTACATAGCCTATCATGGCTGAGTGAAAAAAAACTCCCGTGTGTACGCAAATGGCGGCACCCATGGGCACTGCCATTTGCGTTCCTTATTTTGGCACGTATAGACTACGTAAACATTTACCTAGACTACGGCGAAAATAAGGGGAACACTATTTGCGTTCCCCTTATTTTCACTGTAGTCTACATAAATGTTTACGTAGACTACACGTGCCAAAATAAGGAACCCAAATGGCGGCGCCCATGGGCGCCGCCATTTCCATATGCGCAGTTTTTTTCTTTTTCACTCAGCCATGATAGGCTACATAAACATTTACGTAGCCTATCACGGTGTTTTTTTTAAAAAATCTAGCCGTGATAGGCTACATAAATCTTTACGTAGCCTATCATGGTTTTTTTTTTTTTTAACTTGGAAATGGCGGCAGTGGCAGCCTGTCAGAAGACCGGCCACCGCAGCCGCCGCCGCTGCACTGCCGCCACACCACTGCCGGAGCCGCTGCCACCAGGGACATTCGCACAAGGTAAGTCCTGTCCCGGTGGGGGCGGGGGGGGCAGACCGTTTCTCCACCAATTTCGGGGGGCGGAATGCGCTGCCATTCGGCCTCCCCGAGATTCGTGGAAAAATTCTCTGACATCCCTACCTAGAAGTGGGAGTTAGGATAGGGCCTATTAAGCCTTTAAATATGAAGAGAAATGGCTTTGAGAACAAGAACCACATAGTTGGTTGCTAACATGAAATTGCGAAGAATAGGTTTGGTCAGACAGATATGACATAATTCTTCAAAGGCTGACAGAAATGGATATATCTGGGTTTTATTCAAGAGATATTTTAAACTGTCAAAGACAAGACTAATTCCGAAGGTCAAGAATATGAGGGAAAAAAATGAGTATTTTCATTGAAAAGTACCCAGAGGGCAACCCCCCCTGAAAATTGATAGACTGCAGTGGAGGGGAGGTGGTCAGGCTCTGTGCAGTGGAGTTTCACATTGCTGGAATATTATTAAAATGTACATAAACATACATGAAGTTGGTGTAATTTGCCAGGCCAGCAGCTTCTGTCGACTGGTGATACCTGAGAGCAGGATGATAAACTATGATAAACTGAGAAAGAAGGATCTTCAAATTGGTCAAGAGGGAATGAAATAATTTACAAAATGTAAGAGAAGTGGTCTGAAAGTGCAAATGCATTCCTGGGCAAGAATAGCCACAAAGAATATAGATGTTGGAAGAAATCAGTAGCATTGGGGGTGGGGGGAATGAAAACTGGAAGCAATACTCTAAATGCCACTGGAATGGGGAAGACAGAGTATTTTAACAGCAAAGGTGAAACAAAACTGGATGGAAAACTGATATTTTAATTCAATAAATATGTTGAATTATTATTTTACTATAGTATCAGTACTATAGTATCCTGTTTAGGAATTGTTTGACACATCATCACTGTCTTTATTAGTGTCACCTTACTGTCAGGATAAAATTAAGAATGGACACCTTTGTGCAGCTTCATTTAAAGAGATGACCTAATGTCCTCTAAAATCAATGGCCTAAGGGAAAAGGGTGACTTAATGAGGTTTCACTCACACAGAAGACACATGCCTTAACGGTATGGTGGTGGCGGTAGCTATGAATCCTTCTTTCACCACAGGTCTAGCTCAGAATTTAGATTCGTCAGAGGCTGATTCATACATGCAGTTTCACTTAATTACCCATCACTTGACCACTGATTTTCATTTTAATGTGTGAAGTAGGGATGTACGAAAGTCACTTACCTTTCGGGGATTATGCTAATGGTTGGGGGCTGATTTAAAAACAACAACCACACGCGTATGCAAATGCGTTCCTTATTTTGCGTTCCTTATTTTCGCCGTCTTAGTCTACGTAAACGTTTACATAGACTAAGACAGCGAAAATAAGGAACGCAAATGGCAGCGCCCATGGTCGCCGCCATTTGCGTACGTGAATTTTATTTTTTTTAAATCAGCCATGATAGGCTACGTAAACATTTACGTAGCCAATCACTTTTTTTTTTTTTTACTGGAAATAGCGGTGGCGGCAACTGGTTGGAAGACCGGCCGTCACAGCCGCCACTGCCGAACCGCTGCTGGAGCCGCTGCCGGAGCCACCGCCGCCAGGAAGATCTGCCCAAGGTAAGTCCCATCCCAGGGGGGTATGGGGGGGCAGACCGTTCCGCCACCGATTTCGGGGGGCCGAATGCACTGGCATTCGGCCTCCCCGAGATCCGTGGCAGAATTCTCTGACATCCCTAGTGTGAAGTAAGTGATGGCACTGAAAATCACTGTGTTTGTGGTGATGTGAAGTAGCATGAAGTTGCTATCGGTGGTGCTTGTTCTCCAGTTATTCATTCTTAACATTCATGTGTGATCTAGTAGCCCAAGGATTCCAAATAAAAGCATCAAGTTTGTTGGTGTGGATGGACCGGAGGGGGGGATATGGGTGCATTCAGCTGGGCAACATCCCACTTAACAATCTAAAGTAGGGATGGATGAGCCCATCTCTGTCTGGGGCAGGGGGAGCTTGACAAGCTGCCCCCCCCTGCAACACACACAGCCTGGGCCTGCTTGGTGAGCTCCCTTGCTCACTCAGCCTGCCCACGAGCTGCGTGAGCTGCCCCTCTTCCTTGTGCCAGCTGTCAAGGGACAGAGCAGGGAAGGAGGGCCTCGGTGACCAGCCTCTACCCTCTCACCCTGTCCTTCTCTAGAGGAGGCCAGAGCGAGAGCACTGGGATGCTGCCATTGTCCTTCATCATGCTGGCTGTCAAGGGCCAGCGCAGGGAGACAGGACTGGGCAGCCAGCCCCCAGTCTCTTGCCCTGGGCTCCAGCAGGTGTATGGAGGAGAAAAGGATAGGTGCCTCATTCTTCCCTCCACCCCCACTTGCTGCAGTAGCAATGGCAAGGGACAAGCTGGTTATTTTCCATAAGGCCAGGAAAACTTATGGAAAATGACCAGCCTCTCCCACACCACTGCCACTGTGGAAAGGATGGGGGAAGGAGGAGAGGTGCTGCCTTCCTCCCCTCTCCTTGCTGAGGGAGCGGGTACCCAATCTCTTGCCTGACCCAGCACACCACGAGTTGGGCAAGAGCTCAGGTCCATGAGCTGGTATCTGGGGGGCTGAACCAGCAACGTCTTGCCAGGCTTCGAGCCCCAACCAGATGCTCATGCCATCCCTAATCTAAAGGGGTACAGCCCAGACACAGTCTTAGTCTTACAACAAGAACTAGGCCTCAGTGAATGAACCATATTAGAGCTGTGTGCAAAATGGCATCTCAAAATTCTCCAGAGTATTTGTGGGCAGAGAAATGGGGAGGGGGGATTTTCACCGAATTTATCCAAGGGGAAATTCTACCAAGGGGTAGAATTTTCTATCTACCCCCTCTAGGGCTAGCAGCAAATTTGGTGGCATTTAAATCAGAGAATTAGTGTGGCAAGAAAGGGGTACCACCTGTAAAACACAACAGTCCCCATTCAAACCGGTTCCTGTTTAACCAAAGAAAAAAGCATTAAGAAATCTGATCAAGGATTCTTTCGTCTTGTCTAGTTTGACCCAGAAGTTATATCAATGTGGTTGACTCTCTCTCAGCTCAAGGGCTGAAATCTATTTCAGAGAAGCTCTTGGGGGCTGCATTCCAGTGGTGGGCAGTGCCAAAGGCAAAGAGGTGGGGCCCAAAATACCAGCATGCTTTAGCTTGAAGCTGTTAAATAAGCCCTTCTAGATAATTCTAATACAAATATCTAGGGATGGACGAAAGTCCCTTACCTGATCCCGAAGCTTGCTTTGCGGAGGGGGGAGGTGCTCCGTCCCTCCCCCCAAAATTCTGGCTGGGGGGGAGGCGCCCCGTCCCTCCCTGCCGAAATTCTGGCCGGGGGGGAGGCGGCCCATCCCTCCCTGCCAAAATTCTGGCCGGGGGGGAGGTGCCCCGTCCCTCCAGCTGTGAAACCTCATCTCCTGCCAGGACGCAAATATCCCTGCAGTCAGCCGTGATAGGCTACGTAAATGTTTATGTAGCCTATCACAGCTGACTAAAAAAAAAAAGGCGCGTATGCAAATGGCGGCGCCCATGGGCACTGCCATTTGCGTTCCTTATTTTGGCACGTGTAGTCTACGTAAACATTTACGTAGACTACAGTGGAAATAAGGGCAACGCTATTTGCGTACGCACTTTCCCCCCCAAAGTCAGCCGTGATAGGCTACGTAAACATTTACGTAGCCTATCACGGTGTTTTTTAAAAATCTAGCCGTGATAAGCTACGTCAATCTTTACGTAGCCTATCATGTTTGTTTGTTTGTTTGTTTTACTTGGAAATGGCGGCGGCGGCAGCAGCTGGTTGGAAGACCGGTCGCCACCACTGCGGCCGCACCACCGCTGGAGCTGCCGCCTCCAGGGACATTCGAGGAAGGTAAGTCCTGTCCCGGGGGGGTGGCGGAGAATTTCACCACCAATTTCGGGGGGCCGAATGCGTTGGCACTTGGCCCCCCGGAGTTTCGGGAAGAAATTCTCCCCCATCCCTAACTCAAGCATTTTCAAAACACATCTGGCAAAAACCAGAGAAGGACAAAATAGTCATTTTCCTTCTGAAGCATATACCACCTTCAAATTGGAGAGATTTTGTTCGGATCGGGATAGGGGGAGGGGTATTCACCCTTCTCCCCAAGTGCCATGGGTCCAATTTAAATTGGGTTCTCCCTGTTTGTTTGTGCCAGGGGGCGGGAGTAGACAAGAGAAATGCATTTAAAATATTGTCTAGTTTAGCTCGGAGTTTTACAAGGGACAGGCACCAAAAATAGGGACTACCTTCTGTTAAATAGGAAAAGCTGGAATATATGTGAAATGCTGAAAGATAATAGCTTGCTAACTAGTTGTGTCTCCTCCCCTCTCAGTATGACTTTGAGCTTCTCTGCACCAAGCTGTTACTCTCTGTATCAACTAGGGATGGCGGAGAATTCCGCCATGGATTTCAGAAAGGCTGAATGTATTGGCATTTGGCCCCCCGAAACCCGTGGCGGAATGGCCTCCCACCCCCTCGCCCCCCTGTGGAATCACCCCTGGGACGAAGCTTACCTGGGGCAGATGTTCTGGCAGCGGTGGCTCTGGTGGTGGCTCTGGTGGCAGCAGCTGGCCTCTCGGCTGGCTGCTGCAGACTCAAATAGCGGCCGCCATTTACGTCCAGCCAGACTGCCGTGATAGGCTACGTAAATACTTACGTAGCCTATCATGGCAACAACAACAACAAAAAAACCGCGTACGCAAATGGCAGTGGCTACGGCGGCTGCCATTTGCGTTCCCTTTTTTTCGCTGTTTTAGCTTACGTAAAGATTTACGTAAGCTATTATGGCAAAAAAAGGGGAACACAAATAGCGTAGTGGGCACTATTTGCGTTCCCCTTTTTTTTGCCATAATAGCTTACGTAAATATTTATGTAGGCTAAAACGGCGGGAAAAAAAGGAACGTAAATAGCGCCCACTACGCTATTTGCGTTCCCCTTATTTTTTCACTGTAATAGCTTACGTAAATATTTACATAAGCTAAAATAGTGAAAAAAAGGGAATGCAAATGGCAGCCTCTGTAGCCGCTGCCATTTGCGTATGTGGGGTTTTTTTTCCTGGAAGTCTGCCCAGCAGCTGGATGTCTGGCTGCAGGCAGCCCAGGTCGGTGGCTCCACGGAATCTCCGCGGAGTGGAGCCAGCTGGATCAGGATTTCGGGGGGAGGTGCTCCGCAACCCCCCCCCCCGCAAATCACCTCATTGAAAAGGTAAGTGAATTTTGTACATCCCTAGTATCAACTTTAGGTTTCATTGCAGAATTGAGGAATTCCTTCCTGCTTTTCTGCTACATATCCTCTAGGCAGCACTGTGCTATAGCAGAATATCACAATCATGCAAGTAGGAAAATGCCTTTTCTTTCACTTTCAGAAATAATACCCCTTTGTCCCTGCTCTAAAACACACACACACACACACACACACACACACAGAGGAAAGTGCTCTTAAGAAACAGAAGCATAACTGGAGGATCATGACATTGTCTAAAGAACCTGTAAACAACTGCGAGTAAAGAATTATGAGCACACAATACATGCCTCACATAGAAACGCTCTTCTAGCCAAGACATTTCTTGCTACTTCTCTGTTTTGTCAGGATGGAACCTTCAGACTCTTTGCCTACCTGGCTGCTGGTGAGTGTAAACTGTAGCCAGAGTGCGGGGGGACCAGACCACCAATCAGAACATTTAAACTAAGAAATTGTTGCTGGGCTGTACCATTTCAGCTGTAGGTGTGAGGTTGCAGGGTTGAATAATTTCTTGTATTAAAAATAACTAAATCCCTATACACAGCAATCTAGTAGGTCAGGAAGAAAGGTTGGTTAGTACTCTTTCTTTGGATGTACTAAATTTGGATCTGCATGGAGGATATTTTTTTTAATATATAGGGTAGTATTCAAATATATAATCACCCATCAACAGTCTGAAATGGTACAGTCCACCAAAAACTGCTCTCTGTGAGATTTTGGGCATTGGTCTCTGTTCTCTTTTTTTTCTTGTCACCCAAATAAATAACAAACTGGGGAATCCTGTGAGAAAGTGTTTTGTGCTCCGTTCACATTGAGCTGTGAATGGAGCAAGCTGCTCTAAATCAAATACGTAGGTGCATGTTTCTTCCAAACTACATGAGAAGTTGCCTTATACTGAGTCAGACCATGGGTCCATCTAGCTCAGTATTGTTGACACTGACCGGCAGCAGCTCTCCAGCATTTCAGGCAGGATTCAGTCCTTGCCCTAACTGGAGATGCTGCAGATTGAACTGGGACCTTCTGCATGCAAAGCTGGTCTGCTACTACTGAGCTACACCTCTGCCTTATGCATAGGGATGGCACAGGTGCCCAGCTGGGTCCAGAAGTCCAACTCCCCCCCCCTTGTGCATCCAGGCTGTGCCTGCCAAGCCACTGCCCCCACTCATGTGCCCCCAGACTCCCTCACGAGCTCCCCCCACCAAGCTCACCGAGCCACCAACACCTACTCTGAGCTGTCCGTAAGTGCCCGTCATTCTTGCAGTCACCACTTGGCAAAAAAAAAAAAGGTGACTTGGGAACTTCTGTAAATTTCATACTGCACAAATGGCAGCCATAAAGGCCCCATCTATGCAACATTATAGGGTTAAATGGGCCTTTTGTGATTCTAATTTCAGTTCAGTTCTGTAAGTGCTGTCACTTATGTATCCAGAATGGTTGCAGCCATGCATAAGAGAGAGCTATCCACAGACTTGGGGTAACCTGAAGGTTAGTATAAGTATACTCTTTTTCATTAAGAAAAAAAAGATGCCAAGTGGGGTAACCCCCTCTCTTTCACACACACAAACCCCAGACCAATAATTATATAAAATGTGGATACAGTGTGGTATGGTAGATCCCATTCCAGCAACACATGAGGTGAAGCAAGGATGATTGCTGGTTGCACTGTTACTTAGTTTCGTAGAATCATAGAATAGTAGGATTGGAAGGGGCCTATAAGACCATCATATCCAACCCCCTGCTCAATACAGGAATCCAAGTCAGAGCATCCCTGACAGATGGCTGTCCAGCCTCATCTTGAAGGCCTCCAGTGTGGGAGAGCCCACCACCTCCCTAGGGCATTGGTTCCATTGCAGTATTGCTCTAACAGTCAGGAAGTTTTGCCTGATGTTCAGCTAGAATCTGGCTTCCTGTAACTTGAGCCCATGATTCTGTGTCCTGCACTCTGGGATGATCGAGATCCTGGCCTACCTCTCTGTGAGTAAGTTTCTATTTACCTGACCTGGTTAATGATATTAGGGAACTACAAACCCACCCACTAAGGCTTAGTGATCAAGAAATTAGTACCTTGTGAATTTTCTCTTGGTTTACATATAACCAACATAAGTCTTTGAAAAAGCAATTAATGGTAAATGAAATATGAAAATCTGTATATTATTTTTGGTTATACTTGAGTGGATTGCAGGCTTCGAATGTTTGAACTGTAATTCATGTGGGAAAAGAAATGTTCCATACACTGTAATTTTAAAAGTCAGAATCTCAGCAATGGCAGTTTGTTTGAGCTGGATCTCCATCTAAAAGATGGAACAGCATATATGCATTTGTTATTGCAAAATCCAATTAACCTTGAATTCCAAACACCTTTGGGGTATGCATCCCACTTCAGCCTTTAGAAAGCAGAGTTGCTTGGGGCATAAGAAAAGGGTCAGAGGTCACAGATGAAAGAAAATTAAGAAGGTTGGAGAATGTATAATGGAAAATGTTCAGAACAATTGACTTTGCAGCTGAATTCCCTATGGGAGCACATGCACGAGCTGAGAGAAAGAGTACTTATTGTGTCTTCAAAGTTGCCTGGTTTCTGTAAAATTCCATGGGAATCATAAGAACGGTTTTCTATTAGGCCCTTTACAAAGAAGAGCTAGCACAGAAAGTCCATTACTATAAAAGCGGGAAGGAGCTGTTAATTGGTTCTCAAAATTTGCAATTTGTCTTTAAGATTACTCGGTAGATAAGAGTGTTCTGATGAGACAGTGATTCTCCACTGGCTTTTATTGAATTAGTCTGCTGGAATAAACATCTTGTAGGCAGGCTGGTGCACTTCCATGAAGGTTAGAAGAAAGTTTAACTGGAGGTCTACAGTCTAACATTCAGTTTGCTTTGGAAATTGAATTGTATCCTGATTCTATTTCCTAAACTTTCAGAAAAGGAGGAGGAGGAGGAAGGGAAAGAAGCAGCAGCAGCAGTGAAAACAAAGTTAGCTGGGCTGGTCCATGCAGGGGGATCCAAATCCATTGTTGGTAATAGTAATTATTAATAGGAATAGGAATGGCGCAGATGCCCAACTGGGTCTGGGAGTCCATCAGGCTCTCCACCACCCACCTGAACTTTGAAGACACCCAGACTGCACCCAGCGAGCCTCTGGCCTTGCTCGCCCCCTCCTGGACGTCTCCCGCTCTCACCCAGACCCATTCACCAGTGCGCGCCATTTTGCTGAGCTTATTTTTATGGGGAAAAAGGAGGTAATTAAAAATGTGCATATTTAAATATGCACAAATTTGGGCTGGGGAAGGCTGATCTATGGAATATTGGAGGCATAAATGGCCCATTTAAGCCTCTAATACTGCATATATCAAGCTTTCCCAGCCTGAATTTGTGCATATTTAAATATGTGCATTTTAATTACCTTCTTTTTCCCTGTAAAAAATAAACTTGACAAAATGGCAGGCACTCGTGGACGTGTTCCAGGGTAAGTGCAGGTGGCTTGCTGAGCCCGTGGGGGCTCAAGTGGGGGCAACGCTTCAGCAGGCGCCTGCCAATATCAGATGGGGTGGGTTCATCCATCCCTATTTGGTAATACCTTTATTAGAACCAACCAAATTACCACAAGAGATTGCGCAAGCTTTTGAGTTCTCCAGAACTCCTCAGGCTGGTTAGTACAAAAAGAAAAGAAAAGAAAAGAAAAGAGAAAAGAAAAGAAAAGAAAAGAGAAAAGAAAAGAAAAGAAAAGAAAAGAAAAGAAAAGAGGGGATAGGTGAAGAACAGAAAAAAAACCCAAATGAGGCCAGCTGTCGAAGCCATGAGGTCTGCATTAGAATATAAGAAGAGCCTTGCTGGATCAGACCAAGGGTCCATCTAGTCTAGCATTTGGTTCACAGGGTGGTCAACCAGCTGTCAACCAGGAACCCATAAGCAGGGCATGAGCACAACAGCACCCTCCTGCCCATGTTCCCCAGCAACTGCTGTACATAGGCATACCACCTCTGATATTGGAGGTAGCACATAACCATCAGCACTAGTAGCCATTGATAGCCTCATCCTCCAGGAATTTATCTAGCCATCCGATAAATTTCAAAGCCATCCGAATTAGCCAAGCCATCTAAAGCAGTTTAGATCCAGACTCAAAATGGAGAATGCAGACTGAATGAATGAGTCACTGATAAGTGTTGCAGATATCAGATTACACATAGCATTCTGGGAGGAAGAAACAACAGCAGGCTCCCATTTCTGAGAACATTAAGGCAGCTGTAACTCAGATCTGTCTCTTCTTTTGGGTGGTGAACCATGCAAGTTCCTGGGTAACCAGATAGCGGAAGTAGAGAGAAACAAGGTCATCTTTATATTAGCAAGGCTGGAGATTAGTTTAGTTGGTCCACTAAGTAAAAAAGGCACTAGAAGCCAAACTAATACTACCTAGTGGTTGGAGGGAATGGAACCCTCAGAATTCAAAGTACCTCTTCAGTGATGACATTGTTTAGTAATGTAATAATTTAGTAGATATTTAGCCTCTTGTTAGAAAGGAGATTGTTGTTGTTGTTCAGTCGTTCAGTCGTGTCCGACTCTTCGTGACCCCATGGACCATAGCACGCCAGGCCTTCCTGTCCTGCGCTCTCTCCCGGAGTGTGCTCAAGTTCATATTCATTGCATCCGTGATGCTATCTAGCCATCTCATCCTCTGCCGTCCCCTTCTCCTTTTGCCTTCAGTCTTTCCCAGCATCAGGGTCTTTTCCAGAGAGTTTTCTCTTCGCATTAGGTGGCCAAAATATTTCAGCTTCAGCTTCAGTATCTGTCCTTCCAATGAGCACTCAGGGTTGATTTCCTTTAGTATGGACTGATTTGAAGTCCTTGCAGTCCAGGGGACTCGTAAGAGTCTTCTCCAGCACCACAGTTCGAAAGCATCAATTCTTCGGCGCTCAGCCTTCCTTATAGTCCAGCTCTCACAACCATACGTTACTACTGGGAAAACCATAGCTTTGATTAGACAGACCTTTGTCGGCAAGGTGATGTCTCTGCTACTTACTATGCTGTCTAGGTTGGCCATAGCTTTCCTCCCAAGGAGCAAGCGTCTTTTAATTTCATGGCTACAGTCACTGTCTGCGGTGATCTTGGAGCCCAAGAAAGTAAAATCTGTCACTGCTTCCATTTCTTCCCCTTCCATATGCCAGGAAGTGATGGGGCCAGATGCCATGATCTTAGTTTTTTTAATGCTGAGTTTCAAACCAGCTTTGGCACTCTCCTCTTTCACCCTCAACAAGAGGCTCTTGAGATCCTCTTCACTTTCTGCCATTAGGGTGGTATCATCTGCATATCGGAGGTTGTTGATAATTCTCCCAGCAATCTTAATTCCGACCTCTGATTCATCCAACCCAGCATTTCTCATGATGTACTCTGCATATAAGTTAAATAAGCAAGGTGACAAAATGCAGCCTTGTCGTACTCCTTTCCCAATTTTGAACCAATCGGTTGTTCCATGTCTGGTTCTTACTGTTGCTTCTTGACCCTCGTACAGGTTTCTCAGGAGACAGGTAAGGTGGTCTGGTACTCCCATCACTTTCAGAATTTGCCAGAGTTTGTTGTGATCCACACAATCAAAGGCTTTAGCGTAGTCAATGAAGCAGAAATAGACGTTTTTCTGGAATTCTCTTGCTTTCTCCATGATGCAGCGAATGTTGGCGATTTGATCTCTAGTTCCTCTGCCTCTTCGAAACCCAGCTTGTACTTCCGGTAGTTCTCAGTTCGCATACTGCTGAAGCCTAGCTTGTAGGATTTTGAGCATCACCTTGCTGGCATGTGAAATGAGCGCAATTGTGCGGTAGTTTGAACACTCTTTGGCGTTGCGCTTCTTTGGAATTGGAATGTAAACTGACCTTTTCCAGTCTTGCGGCCATTGTTGAGTGTTCCAAATTTGTTGGCATATTGAATGCAGCAATTTAACAGCATCATCTTTTAGGATTTTAAATAGCTCAGCTGGAATACCGTCATCTCCACTAGCTTTGTTGTTAGTAATGCTTCCTAAGGCCCACTTGACTTCACTTTCTAGGATGTCCGGCTCAAGTTCAGTGACCGCACTATCATGGCTATCAGGGACATTCAGATCTTTCCTGTATAGTTCTTCTGTGTATTCTTTCTACCTCTTCTTAATCTCATCTGCTTCTGTGAGGTCCCTGCCTTCTTTGTCCTTTATCATGCCCGTCTTTGCACAAAACATTCCCTTGAGATCTCCAATTTTCTTGAAGAGATCTCTAATCTTTCCCATTCTGTTGTTTTCCTCGATTTCTTTGCATTGTTCATTTAAGAAGGCCTTCTTGTCTCTCCTTGCTATTCTCTGGAACTCTGCATTCAGTTGGATATATCTTCCCCTTTCTCCCTTGCTTTTCGCTTCCCTTCTTTCCTCAGCTATTTGTAAAGCCTCATCAGACAGCCACTTGGCTTTCTTGCATTTCTTTTTCTTTGGGATGGATTTCGTTGCTGCCTCCTGAACAATGTTACGGACCTCCGTCCATAGTTCCTCAGGCACTCTGTCTATCAGGTCTAATCCCTGAAATCTATTCCTCACCTCCACTGTATATTCATAAGAGATATGATTTAGGTCATACCTGAATGGTTTAGTGGTTTTCCCTACATTCTTCAATTTAAGCTGAAATGTTGCAAGAAGCAGCTCATGATCTGAGCCACAGTCAGCTCCAGGTCTTGTTTCTACTGACTGTATAGAGCTTCTCCATCTTTGGCTGCAAAGGACATAATCAATCTGATTTCGATATTGACCATCTGGTGATGTCCATGTGTAGAGTCGCCTCTTGTGCTGTTGGAAAAGAGTGTTTGCTATGATCAGCATGTTCTCTTGGCAAAACTCTATTAGCCTTTGTCCTGCCTCATTTTGTACACCAAGGCCATGCTTGCCTGTTATCCCGGTGATTTCTGGACTTCCTACTTTAGCATTCCAATCCCCTATGATGAAGAGGACATCTTTTTTTGGTGTTAGTTCCAGAAGGTGTTGTAGGTCTTCATAGAACCGATCAACCTCAGCTTCTTCGGCATCAGTGGTCGGGGCATAGACTTGAATTACTGTGATGTTGAATGGTTTGCCTTGGATTCGTACTGAGATCATTCTATCATTTTTAAGATTGTACCCCAGTACTGCTTTTCCCACCCTTTTGTTGACTATGAGTGCTACTCCATTTCTTCTAAGGGATTCTTGCCCACAATAGTAGATATAATGGTCACCTGAATTAAATTCGCCCATGCCTGTCCATTTTAGTTCGCTGATTCCCAAGATGTCGATGTTCAATCTTGCCATCTCATGTTTGACCACCTCCAACTTACCTTGATTCATTGATCTGACATTCCAGGTTCCTAAACAATATTGTTTTTTACAGAATCAGATTTTCTTTTCACCACCAGACACATCCACAGCTGAGTGTCCTTTCGGGTTTGGCCCAGCCGCTTCACTCTTTCTGGCGGTACTTGGAAATATCCTCGGCTCTTCCCCAGTAGTATATTGGACACCTTCCGACCTGAGGGGCTCATCTTCCGGTGTCATCTCTTTTAGCCTTGTGTTACGTTCCATGGGGTTTTCTTGGCAAGAGTACTGGAGTGGGTTGCCATTTCCTTCTCCAGTGGACCACATTTTGTCAGAACTCTCTGCCATGACCTGTCCGTCTTGGGTAGCCCTGCACAGCATAGCTTATGGCTTCACTGAGTTACACAAGCCCCTTTGCCACAACAAGGCAGTGATCCATGAAGGGGAGAAAGGAGATTAGCAGACAACAAAAAAGCACAACAGAATGAGTGTTTACCAGTCCCACCTGCACACAGGCTATCAGAACAATAAAAGGAGACCACACGCTTTTGCAGTGAAGAAAAGAAAACAGTTTTACTTACAAATATTTTTGCACACACCATGCTGCAGGTACAGCATAGAGTTTCAAAAGAGTTTGTTCAGTCCATTTTGTGTTCTATTACACTGGCAGGGGCGAGAGAGAAAACACGTGCTCCCAGCAATGGAGGTGATCAGAAAGTGGGGCAGGGGGGGAGCAAAAGGAAGAGATCCTATGGCTAGCTGTGGTCAACATTCTCATGAACTAACTAACTACAATACTGCCCCCTTCCAGTAACTTGCAGATGAGGTTGCAATATTCCCAACATTCAAGTGGCAGAAAAGTATCTTCCTCTCATAGATTCCATCCTTTCTATCTCCTTTCCCCCAATAACCTTCACTTTTTTCACCTACATCAGTTGTGTTTTCATGCTGGCCAGAACTACGTCTGTGAGAACAAGCTAACAGTGAAGCAAATTGTGTAGAAATCATAATTACTGCAGTTCTGTGTTGAGTAGGTAATACTGCAGCAAAGGTAGCTATTGTTCTGCTCTCTGATAAAATTGTTCTTGAACATCAAGTTGGTGATTCAGAACTGTCACAACAGGGGTTTAATTAAAGTCATTCTCATAGTCCCTTTCTCCTTCTAATGGGTCATGCAAGGAAATCACTTTCTCTGCTGCTCTTCAAATGTGTCTGTATAATATGAGGATCCTATTCCCAATATCTCTAGGATATTTTGGGTGCCAACTGTGAATTAAAACTACAGATCATGCTGAGAGAAAGGTAGAATTAAGAACCACTTTGAAACATTTGTATGTGGGGCTACCTTTGGAGACAGTTCAGAAACTTCACTTAGTTCAAAATAGAGCTGCTAGGTTACTAACTGGGACTGGATGATATGATCATGTGATGCCAGTGCTTCATCAGCTGCACTGGCTTCCAGTCCATTTCCAAACCCAATTCAAAGTGTTGGTGTTGACTGTTAAAGCCCTAAACAGCTTGGAACCAGAGGATCTAAAGGCACATCTCCTCCCACAGGTGCCTGCTTAGACCTTCAGGTCATCTTCAGAGGCCGCCACCAAAGAAGCTAGGTGGGTGGCTACAAGAGAGAGGGGCTTTTCAGTGGTGGAACCCCAGTTATGGAATAAACTACCCAAAGTGGTTTATTTGGCACCTACTTTGTTATTGTTTCAGCATTAGGCAAAGACACCCCCCCCCCAGCATTTTAGAGACCTAGTTCTAGGTTATTATGGCTGTTGTATTGATTCTTGTGGTGTTTATTGTTTTGCATTATATAGTATTTTATTCTTTTAAATGATTGTGTCGTATTTTATAGTTTTAACTGTTCTATGGAATTTTAGGTTTGTTTGTTTTTTAAAGATCTGCCCAGAGAACATTAGTTATTGGGCAGATTAGAAATACATACATACATACATACATACATGAAGAATTCTAGGGATCTCACCACAATATCCAAAGGGACCCATTACTTGGTGGCCTCCACTGGCTCTATATTTCCTGCAAGCTGTATTGGGATTGGGGTGATCTAAAGCAGACTTCTCCAACTTGATGCCGTCCAAATGTTTTGGATTTCAACTCCCAGCAGCCCCAGCCAGTGTGGCCAATGGCCAGGAATGCTGGGAGTTGTAGCCCAAAACATTAGGAGAGTGCCAGATTGGGAAATGTTGCTAAGGTGTGGTGATTTCTGGGTCCATGAAACATGATGAATTTAGACTACTGTGCTCCATGGAAACACATCATGCAATGACTACATAATGCAATGACTACAAAATCTAAGATACATTGGGAGACAAGTGACCATCTGAATCCACCTTAGGGAGATTTGATGACCAAGTACATACTAGAGGTGTGCACTGACCCCAAGTTTAGGCTCGGACCTTGATTTCTCACTTCAGAGAATGCCCTGCTTCAGCTCAGACTGATCTGGAGTCTATTTGTTTCGACTTGCTTATTGAACCTGAGTGGGGATCCAGAAATCCGAAGCTTCATGCCTCACATGGACTATCATGGTACTTTTTAAAAATGGTTATAACATGCTTCCCCGCCTCCCACTTTCCGTCAGAACTGGATGATGTTTGCTGACCTAGTAGCCCCTTAGGAGGGGATTATGCCTGCCAAATCTCAGAAAAAAATAGGTATAGGGTTCTTTGTGCTATGATATGTGTGTGTGTGTGTTTAAGAGAATTTACAATAACTTTTTTTAAATGTCTGGGCAGAAATTGGATGACAATTCTGAGGGGTCAAGCTTGCCAAATTTCAGAACAATAGCTGCAGGGGGGTATGTGTGCAAGAGCAGCCTTGATATTTTGAGGAAATTGCAAAGAGAAAATGCTTATCCCTCTACATTCCTTCTGGACTAGCATTCTGAAAATGACAGTGCCTAGAGGTGGCCCTAAGTAAGACACTTGCAAAGTTTTAGATGGGCAGGTGGAGCAGTTCATGTGAAATGGGAGTGCTCAATTTTGTATGTGTGTGGGGGAGTGATTTGCTTCCTGTTCCCTCCCCTGTGGTCTTTTGGCAAATTGGATGATGATAGCACATATCATAGAACTCTCCCCACAGGCAAGAAACCTGCCAAGTTTCAGCTGGATAGGTGCAGTGGTTAGGGAAGTATGTGTTTAAGGCTCTTTCATAGTGAAGTGTGGTAGCACTGGAGGATGGTCATTTCACTGTCCCATCCTTACTCTGTCATGTTGGACTGAACTACTTGCCTAAGATACACAGAACAGAGAATTTCAGGAGAAAAACTAATGAATAAATAAAGAATATAGTGTTATGGATTATAATTAACAAACATGGATGCAATGGAAAATGTAACTGAACGAAACCAGGTACAAAAGGAGAATGGAACCAATTACTGGGGGAAATCCAACATTTTTTTTTTTCAAAATTCAATAAAAGAAAAGACGAATGAAGGAACAGTGAACTGCTGAGAAAGCTAAGCAAGAAATACAGACAAAAATCTGGGGATAATATAACACACACACACACACACTTTTATATATATTAAAAACTGCAGGACTACACAAACTAAATTCAAATTATTTAATTTCTATTTCTTAACTAGGGGAGGGGAGTCAGGGGACAGACAACCCCAGATGTGGCCCTAAGTAAGAAACCTCGATCAGACACCCTCCCTCCATCTACCCTAACCCCACTCAGCATGTTTGAGAAACAAAACTAAAAAACACTATTTGTAGGATAGCGTCTCTGAAACACAAGTCAGTAACACAGCCACATTTGGTTCTGGGGGCTTCAGAGTGAAGCCTGCTTCAGCTCAGGAAGCACCAGGACCAGATCAAAGAGGCCCAGTTTTGCTCAGGCATCAGGCTTCATCCAAATCCAATGCACATCCCCAATACATATGTGTTTTAGAGCAAGACTATAAAGAGTAGCTCCTCACTCCTGTCTTTCTGCCACTGCCTACAGTGGTGCAATGGGCGGCTACCAGGGAAAAGGCTTTCTATGTCAGGGGTCCCCAATGCTGTAGGGACCTCCAATTAGGGATGGTTGAATGCCCCAAAGTCCAGAGCAGGTGGGGTCTGCTGTGGGGAAAGCTGGGACGCTTGGGCTCACTGGATATCCCCAGAGCCCTGCGCATGCATGCCAGATTTCATGGGGCGCCTTTCCAGTTTTAAAAAGGCAACGTCGGTGAATGGCGGCTGCCATTTGTGGACCTTGGAAAATATTGGCGGTAAATGGCATATTTTATACCATTTGCGGCTGTAAAACACTTCCATCTATGTAAATTGCAGCCGTAGAAGTGCTTATAGCTGCTGCAATTTACATAAATGTCAGTGCTTTACAGCTGCAAATGGCGTAAAATACGCAATGTACGGCCATGATTTCCCCAAGGTCTGTGAATGGCAGCTACCATTCGTGGACCTTGTCTTTTTAAAACTTGGAAGTTGTCCTGCATGGAGTCTGGCAGGCACAGAGGTAAGGGGAGCCACTCCGCTGCAGACCCCGCAGTTCAGATTCTTGGAAATATCTGGCCTGATTTGAGTCTGCAGTGGATTTCTCCAGCATCCCTACCTGTAATGGTGCCCACAAAGCTCTCCTCTTCCTGCCACCTTAAAAAAAAACTGTTTTAAGAAAAACCTTGTAAAATGTAAGGGAAGTTTGTTTTTTCTCCCTTTCTAGCCTCTAGCCTTGCCCTTTCTCTTTCCTCTACCCCTTCCCCTTGCTATTTCCCCCTCCCTCCCAGCCTCTAGCCTCACTATTTCTCTCCCCCCACACCACCTCTTTAGTTCACTTGTGACTAGCCAAGCCCCCACTGCAGCCATTTTGCAACTAGCCACATAGTTCAAGTGAGCCATTTTGTGCTGGTTCCAACAGCAGTTCCTCAAATCCCCAAATGTGTGCATAGCTCCAAAAAGGTTGGGGACCCCTGCTTCTATGTAGTGGCTCCTCATCTGTGGAATGCCCTGTCCAGAGAGATCTGCCTGGCATCTTCATTGTATACATTTAGATAACAGGTTAAGATGTTCCTCTTTCAGTAGACATTTAATCCTTTGTCTGTCACTATGATAATTTATTTTACTGCTGACTCCTTAATGTTTTTAATACCTTATCCCCCCCCCCCCGGCTGTATTATTGTCATGTGTTGGGGGGCAGTATGATTGCAAACCACTCTAAGGACATTTGTAATTTGGGCTGTATATGAATGTAATAAATAAATAAACATGTTTTTCATCTGGTAGAAAATTGATCCCTGTACACTGAACTAATGGGAAGATTTCTGCTTTAAAAGGTTCATTTCCCTCCCTCCCCTACTCCTTTGGAAATGAGTTGTATCCCCTTCAACTGCTTCATTTCAAAGAATGTAGTAATGATATTTACACTATGTTTACCAGATGATGTTGTTTGTACCACTTACTGGAAACAGATCATATATTTACTCCATGGCTAAAACTCAGTGCTTTGCTGCTGAGTCTAGTGGGAAGGCAACTATGTGTTTCTGTGAGAATGTGTAGATAGATGTGCAGAATTCGGTAGTTTGGAAAGAAAACTTCAGCTCATTTTAATTGTATATGGATCTTTTGAGTTTGACCTGTGTCCTGGGTTGGCTGCAGCAGACTCTGAGTTGGAGCACATTATGGGGTAATCCAAAAGGCAGGGCAACAAAGCAGGCAAATAGTCATGCACACAAGTTCCAGTCCAGTACAGGATCAGACAAAGGCAGGAATGGGCCAGAAACAAACAAAGGCCAAAGCACAGAGGAAGCAGTAAGTTACCGTACACAAACCAGAAACAAAATCAAAAGGGAGTCCAAGGCCCAAGGGTCAGAAGCAGAGAAGATCAATCCAGTCCAGAAAGCAAGGTACAATGCACAGGACCTGGTGAACAATATTGTCCCAACACTAGCTAGGTATACAGTGAAGGCTTTTAACCCCAAAGCCTGCTAAGCCTGACCCAGAGCTCAGCTGCAGTACTCAGAGCTTGCTTTCAGAGTCCTACTTCTGAGGAGTTACTCCTATGGAGTCCTTCTTTGCAAGTGAGCACACCTTCTTACTGGAGCCCTACTGGCCTGTCGCTTGAGGTGATGCCACTCTTGAGGGTGATTGCAGAGCTCGACGAGGCTGCCCGGGTGAGTGTGGGCAGCTGGATGAGTGGCGGGGAGGTTGAGTGTGGGTCTGGGTGCATGCAAGTAGGGGCAGGGGCTGGGAGGGCACTCGGAGAATCTAGATGGGGGGCACCCACCCATCCCTAGTCACCACACTCATTCAAGTAGTGCAAATTAAGATTTCACTATAACAGTGCAATCCTATGCATGTCTACGCAGAAGTAAGCCCCACAGTGTTCAAGGTGTCTTTCTCCCAGGAAAGTGTGGGTAGACTTGCAGCCCAAGTATGGTGGAAGTCATTTGAATGCACATTTTCTACCCTGAAAACAAGTTGTTGATAATGCTGGAAATGTATGTTCAAACCACTTCCATTTTGCCTTACAACGTCTGTCTGCCTTCATCTACAGACCTTCTTCAGTATCTCAGAAATGATGAACCTACATTGGATGTGCATTTAACTGAAAAAAACTTGCATCCAAATATAAATCAGTTTAAATGACATGCTCAATCAATCAATTGTATTACTTGACACAATGCACCACTACTATTATACTACTTTAGTAATAATAATTAATATGGAAAATTATGTTAAAATGCTGTAATTAAAAGGCCACAAGTGTTGCTTGTACTAATTAGCAACAGTAATAATTTATTTTCCTTTTCCTTTTCCAGAATGTGTGGTAGTATTTTGAAAGCTTCTTGAAAGTGTGTAGTAGCATTTTGAAAGCACAGTACGGATCCCACTTTTTTGTTAAACATCAAGTACACACTAGTAGTAGTAGTAGTAGGAGCAGCAGTAGTAGTATTTATTAAATGTGTGCATCACTTCCTACTGCAAAAAGCAGCAGCCTTAAAGCGACTTACACCCAGCACAACAGGAAGCAGGGGATCCAAAATCGATATAAACCATAATTAGCGCAATAATGCAAATAAATACTATAAATTAATCTACAAATAATAAAATATGAAAAATATTCATCCACAAATACACAAATCTCTCCCCACCCCATCCCCCGCTCACAGCCTAGGATGAACATCACAAAATCATGGCCTACATGCAACAATTGCAAGTTGATTACACCATTGGAAGAAAAGTCAAGAGGACTGGAGCGGTGAGTGTCGACCCTCCAGGAAATAAGAGAAGACAAAGAGTTCTTTGGCAGAACGATGGAACTACAGCAGCAAAGTGAATTACAGAAGCTAGAAGAGCACCAGCAAGATAAGGAAGAAGAAGAAAATGCTGAGGTGGGGAAAAATGGAGTAGAGGATACTCCTTGGAAAAGGGTGACAGTTAGGAGCAGAAGAACTAGAAGCCACTCTGCACCAGTGGAAGCAGTAGAACTATGGAACCATTTTCAGGTACTTGAGGATGAGACTGGAAGAGAACCTGCAGAGGAAGAATTACAGGGGACCCTGCATGAGAGCAAGCAAGAGGCTGAAAGTCAGTCAAGCAGAGGCAATGAAACGAAGGCCTACAACAAGAAGAGAAGACTAGTAGTAGTGGGAGACTCCTTGCTGCATGGGATTGAAACCCAAGAATGTCGCAAAGACCCATGGACTTGCCAGGTGTGCTGTCCCCCAGCAGGACAGATTAGAGATGTGACTGAAGGGTTGCCTGCACTCATAAAGCCCACTGTCAAGTATCCCTTTCTTTACATCCATGTGGGGACAAATGATACCGCCAAGCGGAGCTATGAAGAAATCATGTCAGACTTTGAAACTTTGGGAAGGAAACTCAAGAACTTTGGGGCCCAGATAGTTTTCTCATCCATCTTTCCAGTAGTTAGAAGAGGGATAGAAAGGGAAAGAAAAATACCCCCGGTGAATGACTGGCTACAAAGGTGATGCTGGCATGAGAGATTTGGATTCTGGGACCATGGGATATACTTCCTGGAAGATGGACTGTTGGCAAAGGATGGGTTACACCTCACAAAGGCTGGGAAGAATGTGTTTGGCCACAGTATGAAGAACTTCATCAAGAGGGCATTAAACTGAATTCTACAGGGGAGGGAGATGTAAAGTTGGGGGTAATAATGTACAAAAGCTCACACACCACAATGGAGAGAACAGCTCTAATAGCACCCAATAATAGTCTTCAGAAACATGTAGGAAGAAAACCAGACTATAAAGCACATGGTCTTCCATGTCTATATACTAATGACCAGACACCAGAGTATGGGAAACAAACAGAGCGAACTTGAACTCTTAATACAGGAGGGAAATTATGACTTGATAGGTGTAACTGAACTTGGTGGGATGACTCTCATGACAGGAATACAGCAATTGAAGGATATAAGTTGTTCAAAAAGAACAGAAGGAACAGAAAGGGAGGTGGGGTTGCACTATATGTTAAAAATACATATCTCTGCACAGAAATACAGGAGGATGAGCTTGGTAGCCCCATCGAGAGCATCTGGGTTAAAAGAAATGAAGCAAAAAATAAAAGGAACATGGTGGTCAGAGTCTGCTACCGGCCACCCAATCAAGGAGAAGACGAGGATGAAACTTTTGAAAAGCAAACAGCCAACCTTTCAAGGAAGCATGATGTAGTAGTAATAGGGGACTTCAATTTCCCCGTTATTTTTTGCAAGATTAATTCTGCAAAACATGGCCCCTCCAAGAAATTCCTGACTTGTGTTGTGGATAACTCCCTCCTTCAGAAAGTGGAGGAAGGAACTAGAGGATTGGCTATCCTTGACTTGATCCTAACCAACATAGATGACTTAGTTGATAAAGTAGCAGTTACGGGAACCCTGGGGGAAAGTGACCATGTTATACTTGAGTTCTTGTTTCTAAAAGAAGCAAATGCTGAGTGTACCAAATACGTACCCTGGATTTTAGGAAAACCAATTTTAATAAACTCAGAACAATGATAATTAAGGTCCCATGGCAAGCGACTCTAAGGAGAAAAGTAGTCCAAGATGGGTGGGAGTTTTTAAAAAAGGAAATTCTAACGGCACAATTACAAACAATTCCAACAGGAAAAAAAGGTGGAAGACAACAGAAGAAGCCAATGTGGCTTCACAAAAGGCTTAGAGAAGACCTGAAAGCAAAAAAACACACCTATAGGAAGTGGAAGGAAGGCCAAGCTACAAAGAAGGAGTACAGGCAGGTGGCACAGAATTACAGGGATGGCATCAGGAAGGCTAAAGCTGAGAATAAGCTGAGGTTAGCGAGGGATGCTAAAAGCAACAAAAAGGCTTTCTTCAGATATGTGCATAGTAAAAGACAGAGGAAAGAAATGGTGGTTCAACTACTAAATAAGGATGGCAAAATGATAACAGATGACAAAGAAAAGGCAGAAGTGCTCAATTCCTACTTTGGCTCAGCCTTCTCCTGAAAGAGGTTTGATAACCCCGCTGGCAAAGGTGAAGTACAGGCTTAAGGGGCAGGATTGCAGCTTGAGATTGATAGGCATATGGTCAAGGAACACCTAATTACTTTGAACGAGTTCAAATCTCCAGGGCCAGATGAACTGCATCCTAGAGTTATAAAGGAACTAGCAGAAGAACTCTCAGAACCACTGTTTATTATCTTTGAGAAATCATGGAAGATGGGTGAAGTGCCAGATGACTGGAGGAGGGCTAATGTTGTCCCTATCTTCAAAAAGGGCAAAAAGGAGAAACCTGGGAACTACAGACCAGTCAGACTGACATCAACCCCTCAGAAAATTCTGGAGCAGATTATAAAGCGATCAATATGTACGCACCTTGAAATAATGCAGTGATTACTTGAAGCCAACATGGATTTGTAAAGAAGAAATCCTACCAGACTAATCTGATCTCATCTTTTGATCAAGTAATCTCCCTTGTGGACTGGACTGTGGGAATGCTGTGGACATAATATATCTTGACTTTAGCAAAGCTATTGACAAAGTGCCCCATGATATCCTGATTAGCAAACTAGCTAAAAGTGGGCTAGATGAAACACCTATCGGATGGATCCACAGTTGGCTACAGAATTGGACTCAAAGAGTGCTTATCAATGGGGTCTTCTCAAATTGGGGAGAGGTAACAAGCAGGGTACTGCAGAGCTCAGTCCTGGGCCCTGTGCTCATCAACCTTTTTATTAATGACTTGGATGAAGAGGTGCAGGGAATGCTTATCAGATTTGCAGATGACACAAAATTGGGCGGGATAGCTAATACTTTGGAAGACAGAAACAAAATTCAAAGTGATCTTGATAGACTGGAGTGCTGGGCAGAAAACAACAGAATGAAATTTAATAGGGATAAATGCCAAATTCTGCACCTAGGAAAAATAAACCTAATCCACAGTTACAAGATGGGAGATACTTGGCTCAACAATACTACAAGTGAGAAAGATCTTGGAATTGTGGTAGATCACAAGCTGAATATGAGCCAACAATGTGATGTGGCTGCAAAGTAGGCAAATGGTCTTTTGGGCTGCATTAATAGAAGTATAGCTTCCAAATCATGTGAAGTACTAGTTCCCCTCTATTCAGCACTGCTTAGGTCTAGGGATGGCAGAGAATTCTGCCACGGATTTCAGTGAGGTCGAATGCACTGGCATTCGGGCCCCTGAAACCCATGGCGGAACTGCCTTCCACCCCCGCCACCTCACGGAATAGCCCCGGAACGAAACTTACCTGGGGCTTTGGCAGCGGCAGCTCTGGCGGCGGCTCCGGCGGTGGCGGCTGGTCTTTTGACCGGCTGCCGTGGCCGCCATTTGCATCCTGCTCTTTGCTGTGATAGGCGATGTAAGCATTTACGTAGCCTATCATGGCAAGCCCCCCCCCAAAACAGCATATGCAAATGGCGGCAGCTATGGCAGCCGCCATTTGCATTCACTTTTTTTCGCTGTTTTAGCCTATGTAAATATTTACGTAGGCTAGAACGGTGAAAAATAGGGAATGCAAATGGCGGCCGCTGTAGCCACCGCCATTTGCATACACTGTGTTTTTTTTTTTGGCTTGCCATGATAGGCTACATAAATACTTACGTAGCCTATCATGGCAGCTTTGCTGGATGCAAATGGCGGCCGCTACAGCAGCCGCCATTTGTGTCCACAGCAGCCTGTCCACGGCCAGAACTCCGGCTGCGGACAGCCCTGGCTGGAGGCTCCACCGAGCTGCCATGGAGCGGAGCCGGCCCAGGGAGGGTTCCGGTGGGAGGGACGGAGCGCCTTCCTCCACCGCGAATCCAAGCTGTGAAAAGGTAAGTGACTTTCGTACATCCCTAGTTAGGCCTCATCTGGAGTGTCTAGTTCTGGGTATCACACTTTAAGAAAGATGCAGACAAACTGGAGAGGGTTCAGAGAAGGGCAACAAAGATGACTAGGGGACTGGAAACAAAGCCCTATGAGGAGAGACTGAAAGAATGGGGCATGTTTAGCCTTGAGAAGAGAAGACTGAGGGGAGATAGGATAGCACTCTTCAAGTACTTGAAAGGTTGTCACAGAGAGGAAGGCCAGGATCCCTTCTCTATTCTCCCAGAGTGCAGGACACGGAATAATGGGCTGAAGTTACAGGAAGCCAGATTCTGGCTGAACATCAGGAAAAACTTCCTGACTGTTAGAGCAATACGACAATGGAACCAATTTCCTAGGGAGGTGGTGGACTCTCTCACACTGGATGCATTCCAGATGAAGCTGGACTAGGGATGTACAAATTGTGTACCTTCCGGCCCCCTTGACTTCCGCAGTTTGCGGCCAGTGCTCCGTACCGTCATTCGCAAGCCCCCAGAATTCTCCTCTTTTTTTTCCGCTCCAAGAATTACGAAGATAAATCCGTACCGACAACAGTAATTCTGCATAACTTCCGTAAGAAAGGCTATTTTTCATAGATATTTACGTATTTTTTCCCCTGCCCTGAGACGTGCAGTAATTACTTTCAGCCAAAACACTTCCTCCTCCTCGGGGTTTCCCAAAAGAAGGCTGCCCTAGGTGTGCCTGAGCGATGCACTCTTTGTTTAAAACAACACTGTTGAAAGAAAGAAAGAAAGAAGGAAAGAAGGAAAGAAAGAAAGAAAGAAAGAAAGAAAGAAAGAAAGAAAGAAACTTTTAAAACCATGCCATGACCATGCCGGTCTGGAGCCCTGCACGAGTATTATTCTCCCTGCTAGGCTTTCCAATTCCACATCCAGCTATGTTGTTGACGTTGTGAGGCTAAAATGGAGAGGAGAACCTACTCTGTGCATGTCTACTCAGAAGTAAGTCTTACTGAGTTCCATGCAACTTACTCCTACACATGTCAGCACTCCACTTGCCCCCAGCTCAGCTTTGCATTTCCACATCCAGCTCATTAGCAAACCTCCTGTTAGTTATCTCACTAGGTGACTTTGGGCTGGACTCTCACCACTGCACCACACTTCTGTTATGAAACTCATGAAGAAAAAGAGACAGTATAATGGAAAGTTCTTTCTGAAACAGTCACACTTCACTTGTACAAATGCAGCATGAAGGGAAAGATCAGCAACCTTCTCTTTGTTTGAATAAAAAGCACACTCTGCACATGCTCAGGGAATGGAAAAAATGAGGAATAAACATACCAGGGAATATGAAGAACTGTATTCTTCTTCTGTGTGTGTGTGTGTGTGTGTGTGTAATCTCCCTCCATCCAGCTGTTCCCTGGAAAAAAAAACACCCCCCATTCACCCAAGGGTCTTCTGAGATAACTTACAGGAGGTCTGATAATGAGCTGGATGTAGAAATACAAAGCTGAGATGGGTGCATGTGGGGTGCTGACATGCGTAGGAGTAAGTTGCATTGTGCGGATGACAAAAAAAAAAGCCGCATGACTGCTGGCTCCGCAGGACCTCATGGTGCTGTTCTGCAGAGGATTCCGTTGCACAGATTGAAGGGAATTGGATCCCATTTCAGTCCATGGCGGAATTCTCTGACATCCCTAAGCTGGACAGCCATATGTCAGGAATGCTTTGACTTGGATTCCTGCACTGAGCAGGGCGTCGGACTCAATGGTTTTATAGGCCCCTTCTAACCCTACTATTCTATGATTCTATGATTCTATGAAATCAACCTGTAAGAATTGGGCCATAACATTAGTTACGCCTGGTAAAACAATATCAGCCCAGATGAAACTAAACATGTGGCTATCACAGGAAATGCCTATTCTTGAACTGACACCCCCAAGCTTATCTCAGAGGGGGCACACATAAAGGGCCTCTCAACCTGGCCTCAGGGCCTAGGTAGGTTCATACAGGGAGAGGCAGTCCTTGAGATCCTTTTGTTGTATACCCATGGTTATAATGTTACTAGTGGAGCTTAGGGATGTCAGAGAATTCCATCACGGACTGAAATGGGATTGAATTCCTTTCAGTCCATGCCACGTAATCCTTTGCAGAACAGCACCACGAGGTCCTGCGGAGCCAGCAGTCATGCAGCTTTTTTTCATCGTCCGCTGCCAGGAGCGCCCTAGCTGCCTCTTGCAGTCCCCTCCAATAGCCAACTCAGGACACAGATGACGAGGATTCTTTCCAAGACTTTATTCCTTTATAGGGATGTCAGAGAATTCCGCCATGGATCTCAGTGAGGCCGAATGCCAGTGCATTTGTCCCCCCAAAATCCATGGCAGAACGAAGCCCCCCCCCCCACGAAAGGCACGTGAAACTGGACACTTACCCGGTGCCGTTTGCGCTGCTCTGCGAATGGCCGCCATGGCCGCCATTCCCTTAATCACTATAGCCATGATAGGCTACATAAATACTTACGCAGCCTATCATGGCTAACGCAGGAATGCCATTTGCGTCCCTGCAAAAGCCGTGATAGGCTGTGTAAATATTTACATAGCCTATCACGGCAAAAAAAAGGGAACGTAAATGGCGGCAGCTACGGCGGCCACCATTTGTGTTCCCCCTTTTTTTGCCATGATAGCCTACGTAAATACTTACACAGCCTATCACAGCAAAATACAGGGACGCAAATGGCGGCAGCTACGGCAGCTGCCATTTGTGTCCCTGCAGGCTGCCCAGCGGCTGGACATCTGGCTGCAGGCAGCCTCAGCCGGCAGCTCTGCAGAATCTCTGCGGAGCAGAGCCGGCTGGAGAGAATTTCAGGGGGAGGGATGGAGCACCTCCCCCCCACTGCGAATGTCACCCTTCAAAAAGGTAAGTGACTTTCGTACATTATTCCTTTATAACTTTATGACTCTTTCAGATATCAGTAGTGACTAAGCAAGGAACAGCTAGGGATGTATGAAAGTCACTTACCTTTTCAACAAGGCGATTCGTGGTGGGGGAGAGGCGCTCTGCACTTCCCCCCAAAATCCTTCTCTGGCCGGCTCCACTCTGAAATCCAGCCAGAAATGTGGAGCCAGAAATCCAGCCACTGGGCAGCCTTCCTTCCGGGAGAAAAACGAACAAACCCACGTACACAAACGGCGGCAGCTACGGCGGCCGCCATTTGCGTTCCCTTTTTTTCGCAGTTTTACCCTACATAAATATTTACATAAGCTATTACGGCGGAAAAAAAAGGCACGCAAATGGCGCCCACTACGCTATTTGCGTTGCCCTTTTGTTCACCATAATAGCCTATGTAAATATTTACGTAGGGTAAAACAGCAAAAAAAAGGGAACGCAAATGGCGGCCGCCATAGCCGCCATTTGCATATGCGGGGTTTTTTTTTCTTCGCTTGCCGTAATAGGGTACGTAAATATTTATGTAGCCTATCATGGCAAAGGGCAGATGGTAATGGTGGCTGCGGCAGCCGGTCGAAAGACCAGCCACCGCTGCCGCTGCCGGACCCACTGCTGGAGCTGTCGCTGTCTAGAACATCAGACCTAGGTAAGCCTCGTCCCGGGGGGATCTGCGGGGGGGCGGGGGTGCAAGACGTTCCACCACGCATTTCGGGGGGCTGAATGCCACTGCATTTGGCCTCACTGAAATCCATGGCAGAATTCTCCGCCATCCCTAGGAACAGCACTGGGGAAAGATAGCAGACTAGCCTAAGCTCCAGGTAAAGCAGTTGGTCCTCATTTGAAGGACAATCACCACATAGGCTAGAACAGTGAAAAATAAAGGAACGCAAATAGCATCCACTACACTATTTGCGTTCCCCCTTTTTTTTGCCTTTTTATCTTACATAAATATTTATGTAAGATAAATCAGTGAAAAATAGGGATGGCGGAGAATTTCTCCACGAATCTCGGGGAGGCCGAATGCCAACGCATTCGGCCCCCCGAAATTGGCGGTGAAATTCTCCGCCCTCCGCCCCCACCTGGGATGGGCCTTACCTCCCTCGAATGTCCCTTTCGGCGGCGGGTCCCAGCAGTGGTTCGGTGGCGGTTCGGCGGGGAGGGGGCGTCAGCTGGTCTTCCGACCGGCTGCCGCTGCCGCCATTACAAAGTAAAGTTAAAAAAAAAAAACCACCCGTGACAGGCTACGTAACGATTTACGTAGCCTATCACGGCTAGATTTGCAAAGTCAGCCATGATAGGCTATGTAAATCGTTACGTAGCTTATCACGGGTGACTTTGAAAAAAAAAAAAAGCACGTACGCAAATGGCGGCGCCCATGGGTGCCGCCATTTGCGTTCCTTATTTGGACCCGGGTAGTCTACGTAAAGATTTATGTAGACTACAGCGAAAATAATTTTTTATTATTTTTGCCGTAGTCTACATAAATCTTTACGTAGACTACCTGGGCCCAAATAAGGAACGCAAATGGCGGCGCCCATGGGTGCCGCCATTTGCGTACACGCTTTTTCCCCCCCAAAGTCACCCGTGATAGGCTACGTAACAATTTATGTAGCCTATCACGGCTGACTTTGGAAATCTACCCGTGATAGGCTACGTAAATCGTTACGTAGCCTATCACGTATGTATGTGTGTGTGTGTGTGTTTTAACTTTACTTTTGTATTTCACGGCCGGGGAGACGGGGCGCTTCTCCCCAGCCTGAATTTCGGCCGGGCAAGGCAGGGCGCCTCCCCCCCCGGCCTGAACTTCGGGGGGAGAACCGAAGCGCCTCCCCCCCACCGCGAAGCAAGCTGCGGGACCAGGTAAGGGACTTTCGTCCATCCCTAGCGAAAAATAGGGAATGCAAATGGCGGCCGCCATAGCCGCCATTTGCGTATGCTGTGTGTTTTTTTGTTTTTTTTTTTAGGTTAGCTGTGATAGGCTACGTAAATTCTTACATAGCCTATCATGGCTGCAAGGATGGCAATGGTGGCGGCAGCAGCCCTGCCGCGGCCGGGCAGGAGACCAGCTGCCGGAGCTGCCGCCACTGCCGCCGAATCCGCTGCATCCTCCCCAGGTAAGTGCCGTCCTGGGGGGATTCCATGGGGGGGGGCAGGAGGCTGTTCTGCCCTGGATTCTGGGGGTCCGGTTTCTAAAGAATCCGGCCTCACTGGAATCCATGGCGGAATTCTCCGCTATCCCTAGTGAATGGCAAAATGGAACACTGACTGCAAACTGCGGAAGTCAAGTGGCACGGAAGGTACACAATTCGTACATCCCTAGTGGAGCTCCACAGTAAAATGTTACATCAGTGTGGATTTAGCAGGGGAACCATCAAAGCTTTCCCTTCTCAGTAGGGATCTCAGAGAATTCCACCATGGATCTTGGTGAGGCCAAATGCCAGTGCATTGGGCCCCCCGAAATCCGTGGTGGAATGAAGCCCTCCTGCCCCCCCGCGCCATGAAAGGTGCGTGAAACGGAGCACTTACCTGCTGCCGTCCGCGCTGACTTGCGAATGGCGGCCGCGCTTCCTCATCATAGATGTGATAGGCTACGTAAATAATTACGTAGCGTATCATGGCTAATGCAGGGGCGCCATTTGCGTCCCTGCAGAGGCAGTGATAGGCTACGTAAGTATTTACGTAGCCTATCACGGCAAGCAAAAAACAACAACAACAGCAGACGTGGCTATGGTGGTCACCATGTGCATTCCCTTTTTTTCGCCATTTTAGCCTACGTAAATATTTACGTAAGCTATTACGGCGAAAAAAAGGGGAACGCAAATAGCGTAGTGGGCGCTATTTGCGTTCCTTTTTTTTTCTGTAATAGCCTCCCCCCCACCGCAAATGTCACTTTTCAAAAAGGTAGGTGACTTTCGTACATCCCTACTTCTCAGCCAGGAAACTACTCAGGGCAAAGGAATAGTTGGCTTCTGAGAGCAAGTGAATTGCTAGAGGCTTTTATATCTATGGCTTCTGAGAGCAAGTGAATTGCTAGAGGCTTTTATATCTATTTGTCTCTTCCTCTGTCCTCCTTTTCCAGCTGTTCCCACACCATTCTCAGGAGTTTTCCCCCTCTCAACAATGAGTCAGTTTTCCATGGGCACCAAGCACAGAGCTGTTTCTGATGTTCCCTCACTTAGATTTTCTGACAGACAGACAGACAGTTCTGGGAAGCTCGGAGATACCCTGAATCTGCTGACACCTCCCTCTTGTGTGTGTGGCTGTTGCTGTTTTGGCAACATAAATGATGGCACTCACTCATAGATTTGAATCTGAATTCTAGGAGGACTTGCCCTGCCTTGCCCAGGCCACCTCCCTCTGTCTCTAAGATTAGGGTAATGTCAATTACTTGGATACACGCCATTGCTTTAGTGCACTTCTTGTTGAGAATGCAATGTCCCAATTAAATCTCTTCACAGAAATTACTTTAGTCATCACCGGCAACATCAGTTCAGAGTATGCCTCCAATTACCAGTTGCTGGAGAACAACAATGGGAAAAGGGCCATTACCTGCTTGTGGGCTACCCAACAGGCATCTGGTTGGTCACTGTGAGAAACAAGATTCTTGACAAGATAGACCTTCTTATGCTTTTAACCCAGTTACAGAAGAGGACAGATGTCACTTAAGAGGCTCTCCCCAGCCAGACATTGCTGAATAGGGATGTGTGAATCAGCAAAACTAGAGCTTGCCAACGTTCTCCAAATTCCATCTCAAAGCTTGTTCCGATGCGAGTCTGTCTCAGATTGCCAGCTTTGTTTCTTTTTGCATGAAATTCAGTGCTTCTTTCCTCAAATGTTTGTATCAGTTATGCACATTTTGAAATGTATGCATTTTTCTCCCATCGATTAAAACATATTTGTGTGCATTTTTCAGAAGTATGCATTGTTTATATCGCAGTGTAAAAGCACCAGCACCCTGTTGTTCCTTTATTTTCTAGATTTAAAAAAAAACAGAAAAAAAGAAAAAGAAAACTAATTTATTTACAGCTCCTGACTGTGTTTATGATGTCAAATTAGCATTTGGTTCCATGTGGTGCAATTTAAAACCACTTCCCTAGTCTTCTCAGCTTTTGCTTGTAAATAATTGCTCTGTCAAATGAATACATAATAGAAAATTGTTAAAAGTGTAAGCACATCCCACAAAATACATTTATTCTATTAGCGTAATTCATTTGAAAATACCCAGTTCTGTTATGGAGCAAAACTATGGCAATGTGAGAACTTAAGAACATCCTTGCTGTATCAGACTGAACAGCCATCTAGTCTAGCATCCTATTTCTAGGATCTTTCAGGGATGCTGTTAAAGAGGTCATGAGGGCAACAGGCTCTCTTCTGTTTACCCCTACCTAACATCTGGTATTCAAAGGTACACCACCTCTGAAAATGGAGGTTCTGCTTTGCTGTCATAGCTAATTATCCTTGACAGATCTATCTTCCATGAATTTATTTAACCCCCATTCAAAACCTTCTAAGCTTGTTGTAGTGAATTCCATACATTAATTATGCATTGTGTGTCTGACTTGAACCTATTGCCAGTCACTGGGTAATCCAGAGTTGTAGTACAATATGAGAGAGGGAGAAAAAGTTCTCTCTCTCTCTCTCTCTCTCTGCTATTCATACTGTGTTAGAAAATGATAACATTATGAATGGTGTGGAGAGAAAGAAATTATTTTCCTCCCTCAGATAAATATTGAAACTCTTGGCCACCCCCAGTGATTGGCAGTAGGCTCAAGTGAGACAAACAGAAGTAGGTTCCCCCCCCCAATTCTGTCATTAGTTTATGATCCTCTGTCAAATCATGAACCTCTTGCCCTGTTTCAAATCCCCATAGGTGCACTGATGCAAACCTGGAGCTCTTAATTACAGGGTTTTCCTTTCTTTCCCTTTACTGGATCCATTTTCTGATTTTCCCTAAACAGAATGGATCTTCTTCTTCTTCTTCTTCTTCTTCTTCTTCTTCTTCTTCTTCTTCTTCTTCTTCTTCTTCTTCTCCTCCTCCTCCTCCTCCTCCTCCTCCTCCTCCTCCTCCTCCTCCCCCTCCCCCTCCCCCTCCCCCTCCCCCTCCCCCTCCCCCTCCCCCTCCCCCTCTTCTTCTTCTTCTTCTTCTTCTTCTTCTTCTTCTTCTTCTTCTTCTTCTTCTTCTTCTGGTGTACTAAATGTTAGCACAGCTCCCTTCTGAGAACTGTATACTTCTTTGATAAATGGGATTGAAAGTTGCTTGGTTTTACATTAGGGATGGGGGAGAATTTCTCCCCGAAACTTCGGGGGGCCGAGTGCCAAGTTTCAGGGAGAAATTCTCCACCCCCCTGCCCCCGCGGGATGGGACTTACCTTTCCCGAATGTCCCTCCCGGCGGCGGGTCCTGGTGGCAGTTCGGCAGGTCTTCAACAGGGGCAGAGGCGGCAGCCATTCCAATAAAAGTAAAAAAAAACAACGCCCCCGTGATAGGCTACGTGACGATTAACGTAGCCTATCATGGCTAGATTTGCAAAGTCAGCCATGATAGGCTACGTAAATTGTCACGTAGCCTATCATGGGTGACTTAAAAAAAGAAAACCGCGTACGGCTAATGGCGGCCACCATAGGGAGCCGCCATTCGCGTTCCTTATTTGGTCGCTGTAGTCTACGTAACGATTACGTAGACTACGGCGAAAATAAGGGCAACACTATTTGTGTTTATTAAAAATAAACACTATTTTTAACTTTTTATTTCGCAGCCGGGCAAGGCGAGGCGCCTCCTCCCCGGCCTGAATTTCGGCCGGGCAAGGTGGGAAGCCTCCCCCCCGGCCTGAATTTTGGCCGGGCGAGGCAGGAAGCCTCCCCCCCCAGGCTGAACTTCGGGGGGAGCAGCGAAGTGCCTCCCCCCCACCGCGAAGCAAGCTGCGAGACCAGGTAAGTGGCTTTCGTGCACCCCTATTTTACATTAAGCTTTTGTAAGTATGCCTGTTGCCTCTGCTGCAAGCAGTGTTCTTTTCAAAGTTTTCTTTCTACGCTATGGCAACAAATGATAAAAGCAGGAGGCTAACGGGCCTGAAGATGTTAGGATATAATAATAAAAAGGGAAATCATTTGTTCAGACTTACTGGTCAGTACAACATGAGTGAGCCTTCCCAGATCTAACCTAACAGAGATAACTTTCACATTGCCCAATGTGTCATTTCAAATGCAATGCTTGATGTTGTTGTTTCACACATTCAGATGACAGTCATCAAGGAATGTGCAATCATGTGATCAACTGATATCAATTCATATATGAAATTCTAAGTAGTTCATGATGTGCAAGCTGAATAGCAAATATTTTTCTTCCAAAGATCCAATTTCCATGTGCAGCCTGTCTGTGAAGGGAGTGTGTAAACATGCAGAACAGGCTTACACAACTTGTGACCCTCCAAGGCAGATACAGCCTACCAACTAGGGATATATGGACTGTGTAAAATCTGCTCCATCTTTGTTTCATGGATGGTCAGGCTGGCACCTTTTGTTCTTTCACTCACAGATGACTGTAAATTATTATTATTTTGTAATGTGGAAAAATTCGCAAATAATTAAGTAAGGAGTTCCATAACAATTCACATAATTTACTTTAGAACATAACATTCCATTCAACTTCTCTTCAGCAGAAATGTGCATATTTTCCTATGAATAAGGATGTGTAATATACAGGAAAGTTAAAAAAAAAAAAATCATCCGAAAATCCACAGACTCCGTTCAGCCTGAGGGGTCATTCAGCAGCAGATTCCACAGGTTGGATTATTAGAAATCTGAACTCATTTTAGTCCATCTCAAATTTCTCCAGCATCCCTACTACCAACCCATGTAGTGTAGCCTGCTGAGTACATGACAAGTCCTCCCAATTTTTTTGTTGTTGCAAAACCAGCAACTAGGGATGGCGGAGAATTTCACCACGGACTCCAATAAGTCCATGGCAGAATGGACCACTCGCCTCAGCCACCCTGTGAAATTCTCCCTGGACGGACCCTACCTGCCACTGGCCAGTCTAGTCCGTCCGCTGCCATCTGCTGCCCCGGTCTGCGGCCGCAAATGGCATCCGGCGTAGCGGATGCCATTTGTGACCCTGCTTTAGCCGTGATAGGCTACGTAAATATTTATGTAGCCTATCATGGCAAAGAGCATGGTGAGTGGGGTTCATACACCCCTACCAGCAACAACATGAGATAGGCTTTCCTTGGCTGTGTCACGTCAGACTGGAGTTGTGAGATCACCTGTGTTAATGTTCCCCCATATTGAAAACAAACTCGTTACAACCAGAAAACTAAAACTAGTGTGCCTGGGAGAGGGCTTCTATGTTCAGAAACCCTCCACCTGTAACTTAAGATCATGTGATTCTGCTACATGTGTAGATTGGCTGATCATGAGTACCAATGTTCATGCCACTCTCACAGACCTGAACAGTATAGCCTCAAGTCTGTCCTTTTCATGCCACCCTCTTTTTAGGATCTCTCTTCAACAATCCCTGGACTGTTTGCACCACAGCAACTAAAGAAAATACATTAGTATCAGGATAAATATAAATCTTTAGTCTCAATCAATGTAGTTAAGTTATTTCTAAATTGTGGGCTGGAACATACAACTGTGACTTGAGAGGAACACTGCAGTGCTATGAGAAATTAATAAAATTATTAAAGTTTCCTATAAGCAGTGCTGGTGACAGTACCCTGATGCCTGCCAAGGACCCTGTGTGTGTGTGTGTATGTGTGTGTGCCCTGTGTGTGTGTGTTTTAACCCTTGTTGACACCTGGTGGCTGCCATCTTTGTTTTCAACAATGCCAGGGAAGTTGAGTCCATTCTACAATATTGTGAGGGGAAATGGTGCTACCATATTTTTGTGATGGGAGCTGTATCCGTGCAACCTCCCCACCACCACCACATACACAATGCTCTAGAAGTCAACTCTACTTCCAGGGTATAAGGGAGAAGATACAGCTGGTGTTTGTTTGTTTGTTTATTTATTACATTTCTATACTGCCCATTAGCTGAAGCACTCTGGGTGGTTCACAGCAATTAAAACCATAAAATACAACGTATGATACAATATAAACAGTTAAAACCACAGTACGAAACAGAAGACCAAAATAAAACTGAGCAGCAGTGCAAAGATTTAAAACTAGGTATGGGCGAAGTCTAATGAGTCCATGCTCAGCGGGCCGGGCACTCAAGCAGCTTCTGCTGCTGCCTGCCCTCGCGAGCCAGGCTGCACAAGCCCCTGGAGAGCTTGGAGAACTGTCCAGGAGCATGCTGCAGCCACCCGCTCCTCTACATGAGCCACCACCTTTTACGCAAAATAAGGATCTTTTTTTTTTTCATAGATTTATTGTTGTGCACAACAGTGGCTGGAAAGGGCCATTTCCACAACATGACGTAAAACTGGGTAGCAAGGGGAAGGATTATTCCTCTCTCCCCCTTCCATCCTGGACCAGCTACACAGAGGCAGTGGCTTGATGAGAGGAGGGTGGAGAGAGGGGATTCCCTCTTGCCTTCCTCTTCTTGGTAAGCCACTTCCTTTGCATAGCTGGAATGGGGGGATCATTCCTGTCTCGTCCTCCCATCCTGGGCCAGCTACGTGGGGCACCCAGGTTGACAGGAGGAGGAAGGCAAGAGGAGCTTCCCACCCATCTCCCTCCTCCCATCAAGCCGCTGCCTTCATGTAGCTGGGATGGGGGGGGGAGGATCCCCTCACTGAGCCGTGTGCCCACAGCAGTTTTTTAAACAATTGTTTAAAAGTGCTAGCCATTGTGCTCAAGATTTAATTTATGAAAAATAGCAAGACACCATTTGCAACTTAGCTGTGGGCACTCGCAGGCGGGACTGGGTATGTCCCAACAGCTCGCACAGCTTGGTGGGAGGGGGAGGGGGCTCAGAGCTTAGTCCGGGGGGGGGGAGCCATGGGGGGAGTCTGTCGGACTCCACCTCCTGTACGGATGCTCACAATATCCCTATTTAAAATACAGTAACAGATTTAAAACAACAGAGACTGAAAGATGAAAATGCATGGGATAATGAGGTCTTCACCTGATGTTGGAAAGAGCACAATGTAGGTGTGCCAGGCGAGCCTCTCTGATACCAGGAGCTACTGGCACCACCATCAAGGTGAGCCCCCCAAGTCTCCCACAGACCCTAAGAGGAATCACTAGAAGGGGACTCTTTTTGAGGACCCTTCCTGGAGCTGAATGTCCAGCTGTACTTCCTTCTGATCGACCTCCTTTCAGGGCTGGTGATCCTGGCGGGCCCAGAACTGAGCATGATTGAATGAGCCCATCACCCTCAATGTAGACATGCATCAGAATTACTCTCCTCATTTATTTGAAATCAATGAATGGTTTACTTCCAAGTAAACAAGGTGAGAATAAGGCTTCATGGTCCAATGTGTTTTTGGATCAGGCTTAGAATGTGTACCAAATATGACTATATATTTATACAGACATTAAATTCAGTGATTGTATTTAATTACTAATTAAAATTGGGGACATGCTTTACTCTTACACTCTAGAAGTAAGTGTTGGGGGTGCCATAATAGTTAAGTCTGCATCCAGTTTTTACTTCAGAAATATACTATGCATCAGCTACGAGACATTTGGGAAACATGGATCTTGTCTCTGAGATTTGAACTTCCTTAAAGCTGATACTACTTCCAGCAGCTATTTATACCAGTTACTCAGGAGTGTATTATAATATCTGCCTGATTTGTTAATTTCATTTTAATTTACCCCAGGGATGAATAAGTTGATGAAACTGTGCCCCCTTCCTCCTGGTCTAGTTCTACTTACTTTCCCATTAGTTTGATGAGTGGACAGAACAAGAAATTGACCTCAGAGCAAAACATGTGAAGCACATCAATGGGGATAGTCTTTGGAGTACAAAATTAAACCATACATTCACTCTCCTAGCTCAGATTCACTTAAAATCTCTGCAGGTTTCTACATCAAAGTTTTTCATGGTTGAAGGCAGTAGCACGGCAGTGGTCTGAACTATTCAGAAAGGTTACCTAATCTGAGAGAACCATGTTTTCTTTCCATAGTGACTCCAGGCCATGTGGAGTCTACACGAGGCCACAAGGAGAGGTTAGTGCTCATTGAAACAAAGATCTTCCCAAGCTGATGTCTGATCTGGTTTTATTGGGATTTTCAAAGTAAGATTCACAGGTATGCATTGAACTTCCTGGCTCAAGGAGTTAGTGAAGTCTTCCACAAACCAGAAACAGTGGTTGAGTTGGGGAGAAACGGCCTAAGATTGCTAAATGTAGCCTTCCCTCTATAATGATGATCAAAAGATGGCATTGTGATTTCCCTTGGGGTATTTGATTTAGAAATGTTTGAGACAAGACTAGACAAAGATGTGTATATAAGTACCTGTAGCATGTAGATAAGATACAGAGGATATTCAGTTTCTCACTCAGGGTTTTAGATAATGGCATAGATATTGGTGCCATATCACTATAGGTAATTTGTTTAATAGTAGTAGTAATAATTAACATTTAGATGGTGGTTTAGTGTGTTCAAAATGCTTCACATCAATTATCTGGTTATAATGTTTACAACAACACTGTAAGGTCAATATTATTACCAGAGCCATATTACAACTGCAAAGAGGAGCAGAGCCTGAGAGAGAGTGACCTGCCTAAGGCCTATTAGTGAGTTCATGACTAGGAATGTGCTAATCACCAAAACATGAGCTATCAAAGTTCTCTGAATTCCACCATGAAGCTCATTCCAACTCAAGTCCATTTTGGAAGCTTTGCTTTTTGCATAACAATTGGTGCATATTTGAATGTATATTTTTCCAAATGTACCTAACAATTGTTTGCATTTTTTAAATGTATGCATTTTCTTCCATAGATTAAAGCATGTTTGTGTGCATTTTTCAAAAGTGTGCATTTTTCAAGTGTACACATTTTTCAAATACATTGTTTAATGCGAGTTGGGAAATGCAGACTTTGACCTCAGATTGCATTCAGTTCCCAGAGACGCAAACTGGGTAAATTCTGGTCAAAAATGAACTGAAATTAATTTTGCATACATCCCTATTCATGACAGATTTGAACTGGGTGGGGCTTCCTGATGTGCCATTCAGGCTCTTCGCTGCTATTATACAGTAGCTACTGTAATTACATTAATCTTAAAGTCAGTTCAGATTGTATGTCACCCAGGTCTCATGAAATAAACAGCAAGTATTAACATGAGTGGGTCTATCTGTATGAGCAATGTACTATCAGAGGAGAAAAGTTCTGTTAGATCGTAATTCCACTTCTGTGATTAGAACAATTGCATCTTGCAGTGTTTCGGTTCTTGGAAGAGGACTTGCAATCTTGTGCAAGTCCCCTCTTCTGATGTTACACTGCTAACACAAGCACTCATAAGAGCAGTTATTTACAAGAATGAGCTGGCGGAAATATAATTTCAAACAATTCTCACAAATACCACTTCAACCGCAATCGTATACCCACTCACCTGGGCATAAACTTCACTGAACTCAGTGGAACTCATATCTGAGTGGACATTTTAATTTGCTAAAATTTTATTTAACTCCATTTATCAGTTGCCCAAAAACCAACATTCTAATGCCTTTAAGTTCTCTGGGTGATTTTCAAATTAAAAGACATTAAAATCACAGTTTAAAAGATCAGCAAATAACAGCACAAACATGCTATGAAATTCCTCCTCAAATTGGTTTTCAGATTTCTAAAGCAACAGGAAACCCCCAAAGCGATATGCTCCCGCCTTGCTACTGCTCACATCCTAATGGGTTTCATCCTTAAGACCACCTGTTGCTAGGGATGGCGGAGAATTTCGCCACGGAATTCAGTGAGGCTGAATGCACTGGCATTCGGCCCCCCGAAACCCATGGCAGAACAGCCTCCCCCCCGCCCCCCCGTGGAATCCCCCCCAGGATGAAGCTTACCTGGGGCAGATGTTCTGGTGGCGGTGGGTCCGGCGGTGGCTCCTGCGGCGGCAGTGGCAGCTGGTCTCTCGGCTGGCTGCTGCGGACTTAAATGGTGGCCACCACGCCATTTACGTAGCTGCCTTTGCTGTGATAGGCTACGTAAATACTTATGTAGCCTATCACGGCAAGCAAAAAACAAAACAAAACCACGTACGCAAATGGCGGCGGCTACGGCGGCCACCATTTGCGTTCCCTTTTTTTTGCAGTTTTAGCCTATGTAAATATTTCTGTAAGCTATTACAGCGAAAAAGAAGGGGAACGCAAATAGCATAGTGGGTGCTATTTGCGTTCCCCTTTTTTTCACCGTAATAGCTTACGTAAATATTTACGTAGGCTAAAACTGCAAAAAAAAGGGAACGCAAATGGTGGCCGCTGTAGCCGCTGCCATTTGTGTATGTGGTTTTTTATTTTCCCCGGAAGGCTGCCCAGCGGCCAGATGTCCGGCTGTGGTGGCCCTGGCAGGCGGCTCTGTGGAATCTCCTGTGGATCAGAATCACTATTCTCATCTGCCTTTTTGTTTTCCACAAGCCCTCACCTCCACCCTGACCTCTCACTTCTGAGGAAATGACACATTTATTATAATATTCTGGAAGAAAAGGGTTAGGTTAGTTTTTCAATGCCTTTATCTGCAGCAGTGTTACTTAGCAAGGGTGTGAAGCATCTTAGTGGTAACAGCTGAGATGAAAAAGGATGCAAGGCAAGCAGGCATGAATGGAAAGATTGTGATGTGAAGGTTTTTGTTTGAGCCCATTTGTATTTTGTTCCAGGGAGTTTCACTGGTTTTGATCATTTCCCTACAACCATTGAAAAGGCATTAGCCTTACCCCCCGCAAAAAAGATGTTTGTGATGTGACTTTTTAAGTCATCCCCTACAAGGTCCTGCCCCCTAGAGGTCACTGAGTAAATCACTCAGGTTGGTCTACCGACTTCAATCTTCCCTTAAAATCCCTCAAAATAACCTGCTACCAGCACGTACTGGGTCACATCTAGACGTGCCTTTTACTCTGGGGCCAGTGTGAGTGGAGGTGTCCTTTTGATTAGATGACGCAGTAGCCACCTTGCAGTCTTCCATGGCTTCCGTCCAGAAAATGCAGATTTCCAAGGTGTAGTTTTCCACTGAATTTTTCAGCTGCTGCGGCTTCACCATGGTGGGGTGCACTGTCTAACCATCTTTCAGGGTGACAGCGCTGTTTTCGGTGGGTGTGGAGTGGGCACTGAGTGACAGTGTGATGCCTTTTTCCTCCTCCCCTCTCTTTCCTCTCTCTTTTCCCAATCACTTTCCATCCTGCTGTGGTTGCGATGGGAGAGGGGATGGGAGACAGAGCTAGCCGTGCTGCTGCGCCACAGCAAAACTGCACAGTAACTAGCCCCCATATGTGTAGGTAGTTGAGCATCCACAGCACAGGAGCTGCGCAGCTCCAATGATGCAATAGACATAGTCAGCGTCATGTAGATGGGGCCCAGGTTAACAGAAATCAGTAGAACTTTCCCTTTGTACTTACCTGTGTTGTGTATACCAAAACCAGCATGTGAGATATGCCAACCTTAGAATCCATGCAGAGCAGAACAGGTAGTTAAAGCATTAAACATACATTTATTTATAAAGATGATATCCAGAATAAGCAGTTGTTTGATAAATACTCCTCCTCCTCCTCTAATAAAGAGGGAATAACTTCAGTGATGTCCACTGCAAGGAACAATAGCCATGTTAGTAGATTCCAGATCTTCCTTATAGACCTCCCCCTCCTTATAGACCTCCCCTTCCTGCAAAACATGGCTTTACCTGTGTGATCATCACAGGTTTGTGGGGCTCTGTGCTTGCTTTTCCTTAGGGATGTCAGAGAATTCCACCACGGATCTTGGTGAGGCCGAATGCCAGTGCATTCAGCCCCCTGAAATCCGTGGCGGAACAAAGCCCCCCCCACAAAAGGTGCGCAAAATGGAGCACTTACCTGCTGCTGTCCGTGCTGACTTGTGAATGGTGGCCACAGTGCGGCCGCCATTAGCTTCGTCATCATAGCTGTGATAGGCTACGTAAATAATTACGTAGCCTATCACGGCTAATGCAGGGACACCATTTGCATCCCTGAGGAGGCCGTGATAGGCTACCTAAGTATTTACGTAGCCTATCACGGAAAGCTAAAAAAAAAAAAAAAACAGCATACGCAAATGGCGGCAACTACGACTAGGGATGGCGGAGAATTTCTCCCCGAATCTTCGGGAGGCCGAATGCCAATGCATTCGGCCCCCCGAAATTGGTGGGGAAATTCTCCTCCGGCCCTCTGCCCCCCCAGGATGGGACTTACCGTGGCCGAATGTTCCTCTCGGCGGCAGGTCCCGGCGGCGTTTCGTCGGCGTTTCATTGGGGGCGGGGGCGGCAGCCGGTCTCCCGACCAGCTGCCGCTGTCGCCATTGCAAAAAAAAAAGTAAAGTAAAAAACACACACACACACCCATGATAGGCTACGTAACGATTTACGTAGCCTATCCTGGCTAGATTTCCAAAGTCAGCCGTGATAGGCTACATAAATCGTCACGTAGCCTATCACAGGTGACTTTGAAAAAAAAAAAGCGTGTACGCAAATGGCGGCGGCCCATGGGTGCCGCCATTTGTGTTCCTTATTTTGGCACGTCTAGTCTACGTAAAGATTTACGTAGACTACGATGAAAATAAGGGAACGCTATTTGCGTTGCCCTTATTTTCGCCGTAGTCTACGTAAATCTTTACGTAGACTAGAGGTGTCAAAATAAGGAACACAAATGGCGGCACCCATGGGCCACCGCCATTTGCGTACGCACTTTTTTTTTTTCCAAAGTCACCCGTGATAGGCTATGTGACGATTTACATAGCCTATCATGGCTGAATTTGGAAATGTAGCTGTGATAGGCTACGTAAATTGTTATGTAGCCTATCACAGGTATGTGTGTGTGTTTTACTTTTTTTTCGCGGCCAGGTAGACGGGGCGCTTCTACCCGGCCTGAATTTTGCCAGCGAGGGATGGGGTGCCTCCCCCCCGGCCTGAATTTCGGCTGGGCGAGGCGGGGCGCCTCCCCCCCCTCGCCTGAACTTCGGGGGGAGAACCGAAGCACCTCCCCCCACCGCGAAGCAAGCTTCGAGAACAGGTAAGGGACTTTCATCCATCCCTAGCTATGACAGCCGCCGTTTGCGTTCCCTATTTTTTGCTGTTTTAGCCTACGTAATTATTTACGTAAGCTATTATGGTGAAAAAAAGGGGAATGCAATTAGCATAGTGGTTGCTATTTGTATTCCTTTTTTTTCCCCGCTGTAATAGCTTACATAAATATTTACATAGGCTAAAATGGTGGGAAAAAAAGGAACCCAAATGGCGCCCACTACACTATTTGCGTTCCCCTTTTTTTCACCGTAATAGCTTATGTAAATATTTACATAGGCTAAAACAGCGAAAAAAAGGGAATGCAAATGGCGGCCGCCATAGCAGCTGCCATTTGCGTACACAGTTGTTGTTTTTTTGCCTGCAGCTGCCCAGTGGCCGGATGTCCAGCTGCGGGCGGCCCCGGCTGGCAGCTCTGTGGAATCTCTGTGGAGCGCAGCTGGCTGGGTTAGGATTTCAGGTGCAGAGCGCCTCCCCGCTACCGCGAATCACCCTGTTGAAAAGGTAAGTGACTTTTGTACATCCCTACTTTTCCTAACAGCTTTCTTAGGTGGATTTGTCACAGGCCCTTCTGGCACTTTAATCTCCTTCCTAAAAATGTGCTTCCTACAAAAAAATAAAATAAAAAATGGCCCTTTTCAGGCTATGAACATCCCTGTAAAGGATGTTGTACAAAATGTATGTTTGTACATACAAAAAGGATGTTGTAGTCTACTTGGCACTTACTACAACATCCTTTTTTGCTGGTCCCCCTAGATTCAAGGGTAGCTATTGCTCCCGGAACTTTTTTCCAGAGCAAGGCTGCGTTCAGTGAAGTCTTCTGCCAACAACAACACACATACTGTATGTACTAGTTTCAGAAATAACAACACCCCATTCCTTGCTGTAGCTTTACCCATATCTTAATCACTGGAGGACCCTGTGAATAGACTCTGGATCCTGATTTCCCTGCCTTATACCTTTTGATTTAATTTTGGAGCATTTGGGGTGGGAGTGTGATTCAGTGATCCTGTAGATGAGAAAATGTGGTTACTTTGTGTATACTTACATACCGACCATGCAGCATGTTGAGGCCTGCCCCAGTCTATAAACACTACATATGGTATGAGACTTTCGGGGCATTTTTAGCAACACCTTGAGAGCAAATGGAGGGTCAAATGGGCTGATTCTAGCTTGAACCTTCATTGTAAGCAAATATCACATGAAACACTGCAATGCAGAACGGCATTAATTTGACCCCAAATCGCCTCTTCAATTCAAGAGGATATTGAAGAAATAACAAACCTCATACTCAGCTCCCTTCAAATTTATTCTTTGGCTGTTACATGCAAAATGTTTAGTTTAGCGATGCAGTTTGAATTTGCTGATGGAAAAAACAATGGTTGGTGGCGGGTGGGTAGGGGGATTTTAACCAGTATTGCTAGAAGCCCTAGATTTATTCCCCACAGCCTTGAGTGTCCATCAATGGAAGGTTTTTTCCTCAGTTTAACTGCCATATGGGAAGTGATTTTCAAGGGGAATCGCAGCTGTGAAGAAAAGGGTAACCCCCCCCCCCCGCATCCTGTAATGCTTCACAGAACTCCCCTCCTGCATGGCAATTAATCTTAGGGGGTAAATCTTCCATTGGTGCCAATGAGAGTTTTTTTTTCTAAGTTTAATTGCCATATAGAAGGGATTTTCAAGGGATCACATTTGCTGCCTCAGAGTCCTGCTCTCTGGGCAAGGCAATTAAGCTGGTGTGGGGGGAGTTGAGGGTAATTTGGACTTTTCTTGCTTGGGAAGAACACCTGAAGACTTTTGAGGGAAGGGGGAAAAAAAACTATTCTGACACATTTAGCAAAAATTTTCAGAGAGGTTCTTTTCATCCCTAGGCCCCAGCATAGATTGACTAGGGAGGAGTTGAGAAAATACAGTCTCATGGCTTGCCTAGACCACTTTTTCTGACTTTTAAGATAGTTTTAGTAGGGCAAATTAGGGGGGTGGGGATAACTGGCTTGTGAATTTCTCATGCTGACAGAGACTTGGAACTTCAGAAGCAAACTCGCTCCACCCTCAAAAGGCACCTCTTTGGAACATAGTCCTTTGTCACATTTGCTTGCTCAGCTCAGCTGGAGAGTGGTGAAATGGAGTGTAAACAACATAACCTTGTAATGAACATGAGGCTTTTCCCTGGTGTAAACAGGATGGAACAAGTAAGCACAGAAGCCCATATCTGAGAGTACTCAACTCTGACAGTTGCAGCCTTCTGCCTGTCATGGGATGGGGCAGATTTTAAAACAGCACAGACCATATCATTAATAAATATCCCATTTACCCGAGTGGGACAGGTACTCCAGAATGCAAAGAACCATGCCACTAGTTCTGACTGACCAAGGGGCCTTTATGTTTCTTAAATAGCAGCCATCCCTGAAGGCATCCCATGAAGGTGATTGGTGAGAGAGTCAGGACAGAAAAAAGGAAGTACTTCTTCACACAGCGCATAGTTAAATGATAGAAGTTGCCACACAAGTTGTAGTGATGGCCACCAACTCAGATTACTTTAAAAAGCGATTAAATGAATTTATGGAGGAGAAGGTTATCAATGGCTACTGATCATGATAGCTATATATTACCTCTAGTATCAGAGGCCATATACCTATCAATACCAGTTGCTGGAGAGCACAAGAGAGATGGTGCTATTGCATTCACATCCTCCTTATGAGCTTCCTACAGGTGTCTTGTTGTTGGACACTGTAAGATCAGAATGCTGTTCTAGATAGGCATTTGGTCTGATCCAGCACAGCTGTCCTAATGTTCTCTGCTCGTGGTAGGCAAGCTACTTTTGAAACTGAGAGTGGGGATTTTACAGATGTTTCCAACAACTCCTATTCATCAGAAATAGTCCCAGTTTTTAGTGGCTGCCCCTGGTCTGGATTGATCTTCAGTTTATAATCCCTCATCCAGTCTGTTGTTGCAGCCAGGCACTGATCTAGCACTGATCTAACACCGCAGTTATGAGTTATCACAGAGCCTGGGGAGGTGTCTGGGGTTCTATCTGGTTGTGTTTCCTGGGATCAGTTTCAGTTGCTGCAGTCTGATGGTGTCGACAAGACATTTGAATTAGTACATCCCACCACGTGTAAGCTTGACCGTTGCTCATCTTGGCTATAATGATCTAGCAGGGGTGGATTGGCTGGGTGGATCCAGGGAGAGGTAAATGCTTCACTCTGTCAGGGGGTGGTGCCTACTGCCTTGAAAGAGGCTGTAGTGCACCCTTTCCTGAAGAGGGCCTCCCTGGACCCAGAGGTATGTGAGAATTATCGCCCCACTGCCAATATCCCCTTTGGGAGCAAGGCGCTTGAGTGCGTGGTAGCTGGGCAGCTTCAGATGTTCTTGGGGGAAACTGATTATTTGGACCCATTTCAGGCTGGTTTCAGGCCAGCGTACAGCACTGAAGTGGCCTTGGTTGCTCTGACTGATGACCTACTCCGGGTGAAAGCCAGGGGGAGTCCTGCTTTGTTGATCTTCCTGGATCTCTCAGCAACTTTTGACACCATTGATCATGATATCTTACTGGATCGGCTCAGCAGGATGGGAGTTGGGGACACTGTGCTACAGTGGTTCCACTCCTACCTGCAGGGCTGATTTCAGAGAGTGGTACTGGGGGATTCCTGTTCTATCCCATGACTATTAAGCTGTGGGGTGCCACAGAGTTCTATTCTATCCCCCATACTGTTCAAAATCTATATGAAGCTGTTGGGAGAGGTCATTAGGAGTTTTGGGGTGGGGTGTCACCAGTACACTGATGATACTCAGCTCTATTTCTCCTTGTTGTTGGAGTCAGCTGAGGCAGTGTAGGTGCTGGACCAGTGCCTGGAGGCTGTAATGGGCTGGATGAGAGCCAATAAACTGAAGCTAAATCCTGACTAGATGGAAGCTCTGTGGGTTGATGGTTCCCGAGTCTGGAAATTGGGCAAGCGACCTGTCCTGGATGGAGTTGCACTCACCCTGAAGGAGCAGGTATGTAGCTTGGGAGTACTCCTAGGTCCATCCCTGTCACTGTAGCCCAAGGTGGATTCTGTGGCCCGGAGTACTTGGGGCCAGCTTTGGCTGATCTGCCAGCTACAGCCTTTCCTGGACAGAGATAACCTAGCCACAGTAGTACATGCACTGGTAACTTCCCGATTAGACTACTGCAATGCATTTTACATGAGACTGCCCTTGAAGACAACTCAGAAATTGCAGCTAGTGCAAAATGCAGAGGCTAGACTGCTGACTGGAACATCTTATGAAAATCATATAACACCAGTTTTAAAGGGATTGCACTGGCTGCCAATATGTTTCTGGTCAGAATTCAAGGTTTTGGTGATGACATTTAAAGCCCTAAATGTCTTGGGACCTCAATATGTTTTTAGCTGTTTAAATTATTGACTGTTTTATACTGTTTAAATTGATTTTATCTGTATGCTGCCTTGAGATCTTAATGATATAGGGCAGGATACAAATGTTTTAAATAATAATAATAATAATAATAATAATAATAATAATAATAAAATAAATAAATCCACAGCCTCACCTGATGAGGTTGGAAAGGAGAAATAGAGCTGCATGTCATCAACATACTGATAACAACACACTCCAAAAGTCCTGATGATCCAACTCAGTGGTTTCATGTAGATATTAATTATCATGGAAGACAAAACTGACCCCTTTGGGAACCCCATACTGTAGAACCATGGGGCTACATGATATTCCCCAAGCAGCTTCTGGGGCTGACCATCAAAGTAGAAGCAAAACCACCCACAACCACCTGCTCAAAGACTTTGTCTAAGAAAGGAACATTTGCCCTCGACCTAAATTTGTTGACATCTTCTGATTCCAGGGAGGATTTCTTCATGTGTGGTCACACCACCTCCTCTTTCAAGTGCCCCAGATCTCACAAGGAGGCATCAGTCACCTCTCCTAGCCCAGATGGTGGTTCCCTCTGTGATGGTTTTTGTAAGCCAAGAGGGGCAAAGGTCCATCATGGAAGTGGCCACTTGAACCCATTCAGTGTAAGCAAGTGTAAAGTGATGCACATTGGGGCAAAAATCCCAACTTCATATAATACACTGATGAGATCTGAGCTAGTGGGGACAGATCAAGAAAGAAATCTTGGGATTGTGGCAGACAGCTTGATGAAAATATCGACCAAGCATGTGGCTGCTGTGAAAAAGGCAAATGCCATGTTGGGCATAATTAGGAAAGTAATCAAAAATAAAACTGTCAGAATCATACTGCCCTTATACAAAACTATGGTGTGATAGTGTGACTACACTTGGAATACTGCATACAGTTCTGGTCACCACACCTAAAAAAGGATATTGTAGAGTTGGAAAAAGAGCAGAAAGGCAACTAAAATGATCAAGGGGCTGGAGCAACTTTTTGTGAACTGCCCAGAAAGCTTCAGTTATGGGGCAGTATAGAAATATCATAAATGAAATGAAAATGAAACTCTCCTATCAGGAAAGGTTACAACATCTGGGACTGTTAAGCTTAGAAAAAAAAAAGTAAGAAGAGACATGGAAGAGGTGTTCAGAATTATACATGGTTGGTGTGGAGAAAGTGGATAGGGAGACATTTATCCTCTCTCTCTCTCTCTCTCTCTCTCCCCCCCCCGCCCCAATACTACAACATAGAGTAATTTTATGAAGCTGATTGGTGGGAGTTTCAGGACAGATGAAAGAAAGCACAGTGCATATTAAACTATGGACTTTGTTATGTGTAGTGATGGGCACCAATTTGGATGGCTTTAAAAGAAGATTAGATAAATTCTTGGAGGAGAAGTAGGGATGTTGGAGAATTTCTCCACAGACTCCAGTGAGTCTGGATTCTTTGGAATCCACCCCCCTGGAGTCCATGGCAGAACGGTCTCCTCCCCCTGCCATCCCCCGGAATCCCTCCCTGGAACGGACCTACCTGGCAGCGGATGCTACAGTGGTGGATATGGCAGCGGCTCCAGCTCGTCTTCTAGCCGCTGCAGCCACAAATGGCAGCTGTCATAGCAGCCGCCATTTGTGTGCCTGCATTAGGCCATGATAGGCCACGTAAATACTTATGTAGCCTATCACGGCAAAGAGCAGGGGTGCAAATGGTGGCCGCTCCGCCATTTGTGCCCCTGCTCTTTGCCGTAATAGGCTATGTAAGTATTTATGTAGTCTATTGTGGCAAAATGCAGGGACGCAAATGGCGTAGCAGCCGCCATTTGCGTCCCTGCCTCTTGCCGTGATAGGCTACATAAATACTTACATAGCCTATCAAGGCTTAATGCAAGGATACAAATGGCAGCCACTATGATGGCCACCATTTGCGGCCGCTGCAGCCTGGCAATGGCTGGAAGTCTGGCTGTGGCCAGCCCCGGTCAGCAGCTCCGCAGCCTCGCCACAGAGCGGAGCCGGCTGGGGAGGATTCCGGGGGGAGGGAGGGATTGCCTCCCCCCCACCGCGGATGCCCTGGACTGCATCAAGGTAAGGGATGTGTACATCCCTAAAGAAGGCTATCAATAGCTACCAGTCCTAATTGCCATATGCTATGTCCAGTGTTGGAGGCAGTATGGCTATGTACACCATTTCCTGGGGAACATTACTGAGAGGGTTCTACTGCATTTATGTCATACTTGTGGATTTCCCACAGATATCTGTTTGACCACTGTGTGAACAGAATGCTGGACTAGATGGACCATTGGTCTGGTCCAGCATGGCTCTTCTTATGTTCTTTAATCACAGTTCCCTGTGACATCTGAATTTGGGAAATTGTGATTTATTTAAGCTATGGTTAGTGAGAACAAGCCAGAACTAAACCATGTTTTCAGATCATCAAAACATAGTTTAAACAAACATCAGGTTTCAGAGTTCAAATGTCATGGGGAACTGTGGTCAGTTTAAAATTGGAAGTAACTGATTCCAGTATTCCCCCTCTGGTGCATAAAGGAGGAGGAGAGGAAAGGGGAGCACATAGTCCTGAGGGTTGCCTCAGGTTATTTATATAGTGGGTATCCATGGTTTCCCACTAAATCTGAACTGAGCCAGTAAAATCTACAATACTATGTTGTTTGGTGTTATTCTATATACACACTTACCTGAGTGTAAGTCCCATTGAACTCAACAGAACTTATTTCTGAGTAGATATGCATAGGATTATGCTGTTAGTCTAATAAATATATACCAATACTTCACTATTTCACTAGCATGTTTACTGTAGAGTTTCATAAGGAAAATAGAAAATAAAATAAAATTAGGATTCACTTTTCCCCCTGAGTGAAGGAACAAGTCCAGATGTGTTAAACCATGCATTGTTATAGCAAGACTGGTTTTCACTCAAGACCCTGTACATATAGAGAGGGAATGATGGAAAAATTCCCCCATTATCTCTTAAAATGTGGCTTCCACTGGGAAATTAGAGATGAATCGTTTGGCCTTTTCTTGGATTGAGGGGCGGGCACCTCCTTTAGCGATATGAAAAATAGTGCAGCTACTTAGCACAATGACTAGTGTAAGTCATAAGGTGGCTACTTTTGCTAGAGCATTTCTAAAAACCAGAACTCTTTGCTTAAAAAAAAAAAAAAGTAAGGCAAGCAAAAAGTGGACCCGATGAAGATGAATATCTATGAGATAGAGTGTCTTCATTTAGGTATAGCTTTTTTGCTGATGCATTGCTTTGTGCTTTTATTTTGCTACCTACACTATCTTATTCTTGATTATAAATTTGCATGTGTTTGTGTCAGTGTGTGTGTATGTGTGTGTGTGTGTGTGTATTCATTATGACCTGTGGTCTGCCATGAAATCAGTCTTATTCATTTGTTCATTCGTTAGTTCATTCATAATTTCAGTATCAAATAACAAACAGATAAAAAGCACCATTCCTTTTGTCTGTAAGCCATGTTTTACTGTAGTGTTTCATAGGGGTGCTGGGTGGGGATTATGATCAAAGAAAATGCCTTTTTCTCTCTGCACAGAAGGGATATAGTCTGGGTTATTGGAGAAATACCACCTGTAGTTTTTGTTTGTAACCTTTTGTTTTGTCTGGAAGAGAAGAAGACACTCATTGTTGTGAGACTTTAAGTATTGCTCTTGCTGTAGCAAAGTCATCAAACTTAGCACCATTAACTGTTCTGCTTACCTGGCTTTCAATACTAATTATCTGAAATACAGGTGAATCCACTATGCCTTAAAATAGAATTAATGAGCATTCCCATTGAGAGTGCAATTGGCTAGATTATTAAACAGCATCTGTGTTCTGTCAATTATGGTAATTTTACTGTTTTAAAGAGCATTTTAGATTTCCTGGTGGGAATATAACTGTGCTCAGCATATGTTTATTAAGCCATTTAGCAAACAGAGTTTTATTAATGAATCTCGAAGTTAAACTACTCCGTTCTGTACTTTTTAATTATAGCCTGTAAGGCATACTATGCAGGTAAAATTATTATCCATAGATGTTCTCAGTAAACATTGATACTTTTGATAACATTACTCTGTTGAGCAGTAACGGTATAGTGATTTGAAGTATAATTGCAATTAGGGATGGCATGGATGCCCAATTCCATCCAGGAACACACACACACACACACACACACACCTCAAGCCTTACTTGCAGAGCCCCTGCTCGCTCCCTGCCTGTACTCAGCGAGCGGCCAGCACTCACCCTGGTGGCCTCGTCGAGCTCTGCAGTCACCATCTTTTGAAAAATAAAATGGCAATCGCAAAAATGTGCATTTTTGCATATGCGCCAGAATGTGCATTTCACGAATGTGCAAAAAGGCATTTTTGCAAAATATGCATTTTCGCACATACGCAAATATGCACAATTTTGCAATCGCCATTTTATTTTTCAAAAAATGAAGACAGTGGACCTTGACCAGGCTACTGCGGAGACTGTAGACTGCTCACCAAGCACGGGAGGGGCTCGAGTGCAGTCTGGGGACCAGCGAGTGGGGACAGGGGCTGGGCAGGCACCCAGAGAATCCAGACAGAGGTGGGTTTGCACATCCCTAATTGCAATCATCCTCATAATCACCATTGATAACAGGCTTCAACCTAGTAATGTAAATTCTTAATATGACTTTGAGATCTCCCAAATGAACTAGAAACGTGTATTCTCATAAGAATATGATGTCAAATGTCCCTGTTTAATTTTAACTGATGTGCCCTTCTTAATAAGGCCCCCAAAAGTCTATTCCAGGGATGTACAGATCTGTCTGTGTTTCATCATGGATTGTCAGATGCCTTTCATTCCATCCTCCTCCTGCCAATGGATTCAGATGCATTTGTTTCCACATCTGCGCAAATTCACATGTGCAAAAATGCACAGATTCCCCCAAATGCACATTTTTGTGCTTTAGCCTATGGGAGAATTCATATTTTGGGTTGTTTTTTTTTAAAAAAATGTGTATTTTTCTATGATGAAATTTGTGCAAAATTTGGGAAAGTTGGAAAACCAGTCTGCAACTCCACAAAATCCAACTGACAGGGGAAAAGCTAGTTCGCTATCAAATCTGTGGATTGGATTTATGAAAATCCAAACTCATTTGGTACCGTTGTGGATTTCTCCAGCATCCCTAGTTAGTTCACACAAGCAAAGAATGTTTATTTTCTCCCTGTGATCATATAGCCAGATTAGAGTTGCCACCAAATTGTAAGTTTGAAAATGTTCTCACGTGCAATTCATTCAAGGTGAATTGAGAGGCTTCTATAAGGTTGCCATTTCGAAAGTCACTGCCCTGAGTGTATTTCAGGCCACAGGTCATGATTCTTCAGATCCCTGTAAAACTCTGACCAATTTTATTTATTTATTACATTTATATCCCACCTTTTTTCTAGGGATGTCAGAGAATTCCGCCACGGACTCCAGCGAGGCCGGATTCTTTAGAATCCAGCTCCCTGGAGTCTGTTGTGGAATGGCCTCCCCCCCTGCCACCCCATGGAATCCCCCTGGAATGGATCTACCTGGTGATGGATCCGGCGGCGGCTCTGGCAGCAGAGGAGGCAGATGAAGTGGCGGCTCCAGCCGCTGCCGGGCTGCAGAGGCCACAAATGGCCGCTGTCATAGCAGCCACCATTTGCGTCCCTATGCTTGCCTGTGATAGGCTTAGGGGTGAACGAAAGTCGCTTACCTTTTCTCGCAGCTTTTTCGCGGTGGGGGGAGCGCTTCGCTGCTCCCCCCGCGAAGTTCAGGCCGGGGGGGGAGGCTTCCCGCCTCGCCCGGCCGAAATTCCGGCCGGGGGGGGAGGCTTCCCGCCTCGCCCGGCCGAAATTCAGGCCGGGGAGGAGGCTTCCCGCCTCGCCCGGCCGCGAACACGAAAGTAAAAAAAAAACAAAAAACAACGTCCCCTGATAGGCTACGTGACGATTCACGTAGCCTATCACGGCTGACTTTGGAAATCTAGCCGTGATAGGCTACGTGAATCGTCACGTAGCCTATCAGGGGACGTTTTTTTTTTTTTTTAATTTGATTGCAATGGCGGGGGCGGCAGCCGGTCGAAAGACCGGCTGCCGCTCCCGCCCCGCTCGAACACCGGACGAACCGCCAGCCGGACCCGCCGCCGGGAGGGACATTCAGGGAAGGTAAGTCCCGTCCCGGGGGGTGCGGGGGGCGGGGGGTTGCGGAGGATTTCTCCCCGAAACTTGTTCGGGGGGCCGAACACGTTGGCGCTCGGCCCCCCGAGGTTTCGGGGAGAAATTCTCCGCCATCCCTAGATAGGCTACATAAATATTTACATAGCCTACAGCTAAATCAGAGACACAAATGGCATCCCTGCTTTAGCCATGATAGGCTACGTAAATATTTACATAGCCTATCACGGGGTAGCGTATGGATGCAAATGGCATCACCTACACAGGATGCCATTTGCGTCCACAGCAGCCTGGCAGCAGGTGGAGGCCCTGCTGTGGATCGGCCCGGCCAGCAGCTCCGCAGACTGGCCGCGGAGCAGAGCCGGTCGGGCAGGATTCCAGGGGGGAGGAACAGATCACCTCCCACCCATGTCGAGGATTCCGGGGGCAGGAACAGATTGCCTCCCCCCCATCTGCGGACCCCAGCAGAGCCAGGTAAGTGAGGTTTTGTACACCCCTACTTTTTTCCTCATTAAGGAACCCATGGCCGCATACATAGTCTTCCTCCTCCTTCTCCATTTTATCCTCACAACAACAAGCCTGTGAGATGGGTTGGGCTGAGAGTTTGTGACTGGCCCAAAGTCACCCAGTGAGCTTCCATGGCCAAGTGGGGACTAGAGCCCAGATCTCCCAGCTCTCAGTGCAACTCTAGCCAGTACACCACACTGTGTGTACCCAGCTCTAGCCAGTACACCACACTGGCTCTCACATTATTTTTTAAAAACATTTTCATGCCAGCCTTCATCACTGGCATTCTATGGCAGAGTACAATATACTAAGAAATTATTCTGAAACCTATTACAATACAATAAAATTAATATTGTGCAGCAATGACAGAAAATCAGCAATAAAAATTTCAATTACAATTCAGAAAGTCAGACTGAGAGGTTATACAAATAATAATTTAAAAAGATACATCTTGCTCTTGTTACTGAGATGATTGTGAATTAGGCACCAGACATACCTATTTAGGGAGGGCATTTGAAAGCTGGGAGAACCACCACAGCAAATGCCCTGTTGTTTGTAATGATATAGCACAGTTCTGACAAGAAAGGCACTTGGAATACAGCCTCGGAAGATCTTAAGACGTGGGGAGGCATGTATGGGAAGAAGCATTCTTTCAAGTGTTTGGGCTAGGGAAGATGGAGGAATCCATCTGGGGGGTCAAGTTCACCCAGCTTTCAGCAGCTCGGCCCCCTAACTCTGGCTCGGTTACCTATCAGCTGGCCTAACTCTATCTGTATCAAGTTGGGTCAGCTTGTGGATTTGGGGTTGGTTCCCTCCCCTGCTCAGAATCGATATCGATGCAATTTGCAACTGCAATTGCATCAGTTATGCAAATTGCAGCTGTAATTTGCACAAATCGTGGTAGTAAATATGTTTAGCTTGCGCAAATTGCACGTGTGATTTGCACACATCAAGCATATGCACATTATGTCTGAAATTTCAATAACGTATGCAAATTGTGACCACAACTTGCATGAATGCTGATTTTAAGAGAAAAAAAGGCCACGACTTGTGTGAATGCTGAGAGAATATGAGAGAGAGAGAGAGAGAGAGAGAGAGAGAGAGAGAGAGAGAATGAACACTACACATAAGTTCTCAGATTTTGGGAGAAAGCCTCCCACTCAGCTCATAAATGCAAGCCAAGCTGGGGGCTCCAAGGAAATCCAGGGAGCCCCAAAAGGGCAGCCCAAGTCTGCACTGCTTGGAGCTTCCAAATCATCTTCAAGGGCAGCCCCACTTTTAACCATCACAGTAACGCAGCCTGAAAGTTACCAGAGCATGGATCACTGTGGCTAGATTTCCAGAAATGGCTGCACTTGACAGACTGGCTGAAGCTATCAAGGCCACCTGGGCCTCTAGTAACAAAGCTGGACACTGGAGCACCCCCAAGCTGCAAAACTGTTATTTCAGGGGGAGTGGAAACCCCATCGAAAATTCTCTGGATCCAAGAACGATCTACCCACAGTATCTCCATCCTGTCAGGCTTCAGTTTATTGGCCGTCATCCAGCCCATTACTAAATAGCAATTTGGAGACTGATGAATCTCGTTCCCATTTACTACCTTGCTGCTCCTTTGAAATCTGAAGTAGTGTCCCCTTGGGCACAAAACATCTGAGGAAAGGGTTTTGATGAGATCACCCAAATCTCTCAGGGGTGTTTTACAAGAGGGACACAAGACTCAGGGCAGATGGGTACTGGCTTTGTCATTATGCAAAACACACATCTGTAAGAGAAGGGAGGAAGTAAGCCCTGCATTTAGGAATAAGCATGCATACTGGTTGCAACAGGCTGGCTCTGTTTCAAATGATTTCACTTAACCTTAAGAATTTGCAAGCAGTCTGTAAGTCTGATATTTGGATAGTCTTGAATAATTACTTTGCTGGTTTACATTTGATTTTATATGCCATGCTCCACAGCTTCCATTAAAAAGGCAGTTGGTGGAATTAAAGGTTTAACATTGAAAAGCAGGTATCTTATTACACTTTGACACACTCACCACTGATCTCAGTTTCTGGGTGGTATACAATGTTAGTCCTATGTAGAGTAGACCCATTGTAATGAATGAGACTTAACTAAATTAAATCCCATTCATTTCAATGGATCTACTCTACTTAGGAGTAACAAATGGATATTGTCATCTTTGTTGTCCCCAACTTGTAGAGGAAGAGGAATGGGGTGAAAGATCAGAAAAAGTATGGATGCATGGAGACAAAGTTGTAAAATCACAACGTGACACTGTAAAATGTGTTGACTATGTTCATGGCACTTTTCCCTTATGCTTTTTGGTGTGTGCATGAATTTGTAAGTGCCTTAACTAGCCATCTCTTAACCCAAAGGGTTTTTTCATCTACAATTTAAACTAATATTCTTGGTATAAATTACCATTCTGAGTTCTCTGTGTGAAGGGTGGAATCAGGGCCAGCCCTACCATTAGGCAGAGTGAGGCATCCATTGCAGGTGGCTGATCTGGGATGTCATGAAAAAGCAGCAAATTCTTTGATATTTAATTGATGATTATTTAATGTTTACTGTGGGGGGCAGGGAGAGGTGCTTGTATGATTTTCTGCCTCAGGTGCCAAAAATAACTTGACTAGCCTTGGGAACCATGTACAGTAACTTGTTGACACAGGGTTTGTGTGTGTGTTTGTGAGGGTGCCATTTGCTGATCTGCCTCAGCAAATCATTTAGGATAGAAATGTAACTGAGAAGTGGATAAACATTGGCTCATCTCTAAGCTCTCAAAAGGAAGGGGAGAGGGGGATGAGAACTCTTCACATCCACAGATAGTTTTCCAGCATTACCCAACTCTTCAACTGGGTAATTGTTCAAGGGCAAGTAAGCAAATTTCACAATCCCTTGAAGTAAATTAAAAATGGAGAAGTAATTCTCTACAAGTGCTGCAGTAATGCTATGCTCCCTATCATTTTTTAAATGGAAAGGGTTATTATTCTAAGATTTTTTTAAAAAAGCATGTGCAGTATTCCTATTTAAATGTTAGACTAAGAGCAAAACAGGAGATGTAATGCAGAAGATAAAGGATCAGGATCCACTTATAAATAAGTGTTGTTGTTCAGTCGTTCAGTCGTGTCCGACTCTTCGTGACCCCATGGACCATAGCACGCCAGGCCTTCCTGTCCTGCGCTCTCTCCCGGAGCGTGCTCAAGTTCATATTCATTGCATCCGTGATGCTATCTAGCCATCTCATCCTCTGCCGTCCCCTTCTCCTTTTGCCTTCAGTCTTTCCCAGCATCAGGGTCTTTTCCAGGGAGTTTTCTCTTCGCATTAGGTGGCCAAAATATTGGAGCTTCAGCTTCAGTATCTGTCCTTCCAAAGAGCAGTCAGGGTTGATTTCCTTTAGGATGGACTGATTTGACCTCCTTGCAGTCCAGGGGACTCGTAAGAGTCTTCTCCAGCACCACAGTTCGAAAGCATCAATTCTTCGGCGCTCAGCCTTCCTTATAGTCCAGCTCTCACAGCCATACATTACTACTGGGAAAACCATAGCTTTGATTAGACGGACCTTTGTCGGCAAGGTGATGTCTCTGCTTCTTACTATGCTGTCTAGGTTTGCCATAGCTTTCCTCCCAAGGAGCAAGCGTCTTTTAATTTCATGGCTACAGTCACCGTCTGCGGTGATCTTGGAGCCCAAGAAAGTAAAATCTGTCACTGCTTCCATTTCTTCCCCTTCTATATGCCAGGAAGTGATAGGGCCAGATGCCATGATCTTAGTTTTTTTAATGTTGAGTTTCAAACCAGCTTTTGCACTCTCCTCTTTCACCCTCAACAAGAGCCTCTTGAGATCCTCTTCGCTTTCTGCCATTAGGGTGGTATCGTCTGCATATCGGAGGTTGTTGATAATTCTCCCGGCAATCTTAATTCCGACCTCTGATTCATCCAACCCGGCATTTCTCATGATGTACTCTGCATATAAGTTAAATAAGCAGGGTGACAATATGCAGCCTTGTCGTACTCCTTTCCCAATTTTGAACCAATCGGTTGTTCCATGTCTGGTTCTTACTGTTGCTTCTTGACCCTCGTACAGGTTTCTCAGGAGACAGGTAAGGTGGTCTGGTACTCCCATCACTTTAAGAATTTGCCACAGTTTGTTGTGATCCACACAATCAAAGGCTTTAGCGTAGTCAATGAAGCAGAAATAGACGTTTTTCTGGAATTCTCTTGCTTTCTCCATGATGCAGCGAATGTTGGCGATTTGATCTCTAGTTCCTCTGCCTCTTCTAAACCCAGCTTGTACTTCCGGTAGTTCTCGGTTCACATACTGCTGAAGCCTAGCTTGTAGGATTTTGAGCATCACCTTGCTGGCATGTGAAATGAGCGCAATTGTGCGGTAGTTTGAACACTCTTTGGCGTTGCCCTTCTTTGGAATTGGAATGTAAACTGACCTTTTCCAGTCTTGTGGCCACTGTTGAGTGTTCCAGATTTGTTGGCATATTGAATGCAGCACTTTAACAGCATCATCTTTTAGGATTTTAAATAGCTCGGCTGGAATACTGTCATCTCCGCTAGCTTTGTTGTTACTAATGCTTCCTAAGGCCCACTTGACTTCACTCTCGAGGATGTCCGGCTCAAGTTCAGTGACCTCACTATCATGGCTATCAGGGACATTCAAATCTTTCCTGTATAGTTCTTCTGTGTATTCTTTCCACCTCTTCTTAATCTCATCTGCTTCTGTTAGGTCCCTGCCTTCTTTGTCCTTTATCATGCCCGTCTTTGCACAAAACGTTCCCTTGAGATCTCCAATTTTCTTGAAGAGATCTCTAGTCTTTCCCATTCTGTTGTTTTCCTCAATTTCTTTGCATTGTTCATTTAAGAAGGCCTTCTTGTCTCTCCTTGCTATTCTCTGGAACTCTGCATTCAGTTGGGTATATCTTCCCCTTTCTCCCTTGCTTTTCGCTTCCCTTCTTTCCTCAGCTACTTGTAAAGCCTCATCAGACAGCCACTTGGCTTTCTTGCATTTCTTTTTCTTTGGGACGGATTTCGTTGCTGCCTCCTGAACAATGTTACGGACCTCCGTCCATAGTTCCTCAGGCACTCTGTCTATCAGGTCTAATCCCTGAAATCTATTCCTCACCTCCACTGTATATTCATCAGGGATATGATTTAGGTCATACCTGAAAGTTTTAGTGGCTTTCCCTACGTTCTTCAATTTAAGCCGAAATTTTGCAAGAAGCAGCTCATGATCTGAGCCACAGTCAGCTCCAGGTCTTGTTTTGACTGACTGTATGGAGCTTCTCCATCTTTGGCTGCAAAGGACATAATCAATCTGATTTCGATATTGACCATCTGGTGACGTCCATGTGTAGAGTCGCCTCTTGTGCTGTTGGAAAAGAGTGTTTGCTATGATCAGCATGTTCTCTTGGCAAAACTCTATTAGCTTTTGTCCTGCTTCATTTTGTACACCAAGGCCATGCCTGCCTGTTATCCCGGTGATTTCTTGCCTTCCTACTTTAGCATTCCAATCCCCTATGATGAAAAGGACATCTTTTTTTGGTGTTAGTTCTAGAAGGTGTTGTAGGTCTTCATAGAACCGATCAACCTCAGCTTCTTCGGCCTCAGTGGTTGGGGCATAGACTTGAATTACTGTGATGTTGAATGGTTTGCCTTGGATTCGTACTGAGATCATTCTATCATTTTTAAGATTGTACCCCAGTACTGCTTTTCCCACCCTTTTGTTGACTATGAGTGCTACTCCATTTCTTCTAAGGGATTCTTGCCCACAATAGTAGATATGATGGTCACCTGAATTAAATTCGCCCATGCCTGTTCATTTTAGTTCGCTGACTCCCAAGATGTCGATGTTCAATCTTGCCATCTCATGTTTGACCACCTCCAGCTTACCTTGATTCATTGATCTGACATTCCAGGTTCCTAAACAATATTGTTCTTTACAGCATCGGATTTTCTTTTCACCGCCAGACACATCCACAGCTGAGTGTCCTTTCGGGTTTGGCCCAGCCGCTTCACTCTTTCTGGCGCTACTTGGAAATACCCTCTGCTCTTCCCCAGTAGCATATTGGACACCTTCCGACCTGAGGGGCTCGTCTTCCGGCGTCATCTCTTTTAGCCTTGTGATACGTTCCATGGGGTTTTCTTGGCAAGAATACTGGAGTGGGTTGCCATTTCCTTCTCCAGTGGACCACATTTTGTCAGAACTCTCTGCCATGACCTGTCCGTCTTGGGTGGCCCTGCACGGCATAGCTTATGGCTTCACTGAGTTACGCAAGCCCCTTCGCCACAACAAGGCAGTGATCCATGAAGGGGTATAAATAAGTACATCCTAGCAAATATATTAATTAGTCAGTTTTGCCAGTTTGATGGGGAAGTGATTATATATACACACACACACACACACAAACACACACACATATATATATATATATATATATATATATATATTACAATTCTGTCTTCCTCTCCTCCCCAGAAAGTTAATGTCAGTTTCAGAAAGATGATGTAGATTGGGGAAACAGCATGAGAGAAACGTAAGGTGGTTTTCACAAAATAGTTTTTGTGAACCGCCCAGAAAGCTTCGGCTATTGGGCGGTATAGAAATTAAATAAATAAATAAATAAATAAATAAAGTTATGCATTGCAAAAAGAGAGAGGACAAAACAGGGCACATATTTGCATAAAGGTTGCATATCAAATCAATCTTTATTGCTGTAGCCAATTGCCATTGCAAAGACATAATACAATTCCAGAATAAAATCTACAAAGTTTACACATAAAAGTTACAAAACTAACAAGTTTTTTACAATTAAAACAACAACAAAACAAACCTCCCACTAAAATATCCTATTGTGCCCTAGTAGGACCCTTAAACTGAGAAGCTCTACTATTAACATTAGGGATGCTGGAAAAATCTGCTGTGGACTCCAATGAGGCTGGATTCCAAAGAGTCCAACCTCCAGAGTCCACAGCGGACTGGCTACACTCACCTCCGCAGCCACAAGGATTTCCATGGGGCGACTCTCCAGCTTTCAAAATGATGTGTTAGGCTAATAGCGGCTGCCATTAGCCTATTGTGGTAAAGTTACAGCTATAAATTGCATATTTTATGCCATTTGCAGCCATAAAGCACTTACTTTTATGTAAATGCAGCTGTGAACAATTGCAATTTATGAAAAATAATTGTGTTATGGCCTCAAATGGCTTAAAATACACCATTTATGGCTGTAATTTTCCCATGATAGGCTAATGGCAGCAGCCATTAGCCTATGCATCTTTTCGAAAGCTGGAGAGCCATTCCGTGAACTCCAGTGGGTGCAGCAGAGCTCTGGAGAAATCTGCAGGGCCCCAAGAGGCCTGAATGTCCTTGTGATGGACTCCCCTCAAGACCAGACATTTTTTTTGGGGGGGGGGGTTCCACCCATCCCTAATTAACATACTCCCTCATTTTATTAAGTATCATCATCTTGACAATCAATCATACAATTGGCCCGGTCCTGCTTTAGATTTGCATATGTTAACCAACATTTGCATATGTACCTCACCAAATTAGCAGACCTGTGCAGGTACTTTAAATTAAAGCATAAGGCAACATATGGGAGACCTGTATCACTGAACTCCTCCATCACAACTAGAGTTTGGACCTACATTATAAGAAATTTGGGCATACTGCTGGAAACAGCAGCATTAACTTCCCCCTCCCCATCTTTCACATGTAATATAACCTGACTTTATTACACTTTCTGTTTCTATCCCCCTACAGCTGTCCTTTGGCTGTTGCTGATGGGAGAAGGGAAATCCTCAGTAGAGTGCTACCAGTACATGGGTGAGTTGTAATCAACAATACATAAATGAGAAGGGTGATTTGACATGGGACAACCATTACCAATGGAAGCCCCATGTTCCTTATTGCAAGTAGTTCCACCTCAAGGGCAGCTTCACATATTCACCTTCTGGCCATATTTTGTTTGTGTGTGGAGCTTCTATGGCACAGGTGAAACTGTGAAACAGTACATCATGCCAGTAATAAAAACTGGACCCATCAAAAGCCACACTGCTGCTCCTTTTTTTCTGGCATTGTGAACTGAAAATGTGTTGGTTCATAAAGCCAAGATAAAGTGCTTCACCACCTATCCATTTCTCTGCTGAACAAAATTAACCTAAATGTGAATGTATGAATCACCCTTAATAATGAATGTGTGCATTTCCTTTTGTTCTTTTGTATTGGTTGGTTGTTTCAGATTTATATAAGAGAATAAATGGCTAGAAACGCAGTGAGAATGTAAAGATGGGTACTCCACCATCTGCAAACTTCCTTGCCACAAGATAACTCCTTCCGCCCTGCATCCTTGCAAGGTATATTAAGGAAAGGAGGGAGGCATATTGTACCACAAACTAGCAGGGATGGGATGAGTAGGGTCTCCCACATCAGATGTCTTTAGATCTCGAGACGTGCTTTTTGCCCTGAATATGAAGAAATGTGTGAACTTTGAAAAACAAAAACACCTACCAAAAGCAAATTGAATCAAAATGTTCACACAACTGGACAGGACAGATTCAATAGGTATACCTATTCCCATGGAGAGGACCATGGTGTATGTGCCTGCCATAGAACTGCAAAAGAAAGAGCTGTTAAAGATAATCAGAAAAGAAGGGTTGGAAACCACTCTTTAGCACTAATATGGATGAATATGCAGGGACTGAAACCAGAACAATAACAAAGCACTCAAAGTCATGGGCCTAGATGGGTGAATCTCTCCATTTCAATTTTCCCCTCATTTTTTTTTAAATCTCAAATTCTTCCTGTCCCAAATGAAATTTCTGAATTTTGGAAAATTCTGATAAAAAAGAAACTGAAACAAAATCCTCACCCATCCCTACATATTAGCGAATGAGAGGGAGAGAAAATAACATTGGAGGCAGGAAAGGTTGGGGATGGCTGTTGTTGAGGCAAGCAAATTACTAGCTGAGCTCAGGTTGTGTTTCAGTTACTTTTGCCTAAACTCAAGTACATAGGTCAGCAGAGAAACACAGTCTCCGGAATCATAATTGTGTGTATTTGCTTTCCCACCAGGCAGCTACAAGTATAATAGGAAGAGCTGTCTTTCACACAATGCCTTGAATGAAAACAAGTGTGAATTTCCTCTCTTGGGCATATACTCAAATGTTTGTAACAACATAATGTAAAAACTGGGTGGACCTTAACCCCAGATTTATCCATAGGGCCAGCCGTACCATTCAGTAGGGGTGACATGACCTGCTTCAGGTGGCACCATGGGGTGGGGGGAAGCATAGATGAAGACAAGAATGTCATGGCCCTACTGGGACAAGTGTGTATGGCAATTTGGGCTCCAGACAGCAAAAATGTCTTGGACTGTCTGTTCCAACCCCAAATCCACCTAAAAGAAACCTTCATCTTTACCTGCCTTTTGGGGAGTAACTGTTGCCTCTTAACTCATTTCTTCTTTGCCTTTTCTAACCTCATTCCTCAAATAGATCCATACTCCCAAACCACCTACTGCTTATCCATATCCTGTAGCAGCTATTCTTGGAGAAAAAACTACAGAGCAGTGGCTGGGTAGTTCTGGGAGCTTTGGGGAAGAAGTGGTGTTTGAGCCAGGCTCTGGTAGTAACTGTCATGCTTGATGACACCAGAGGCTCATGTTAGACAAGAATAAGCAGCAGGAAGTCTCTGGTTTGCGTGCTCCATTCTCCCCTTCCCCCCTTCCTGTTTTTTTATTACATCTGAACTGAGCCAGAGAAAACAAGGGTGCTTCCCAATGGATGGATCCTAGCCAGGATGGAGGATATATTTATTCAGTTCACATTCTTATTATCAAATTAGCACTACCCAAACCTGTACATGAACTGGAATGCAGACAGTTGTCAATATCCACACTTTTCACCAGTTTGCAATCAAAGTTAGCACATTAAAAACACAAGCAAAAAAAACGTGTATAGTACAGACAAGTGCACACAATAACGCTTTATGGCTGAAACCACCTGCAAAAATGTGTATAATTGGAAAAATGCATTCACAATATGTATTTTGTTGTGGACTTAGGGTACTTATGTGGAAACGGGACAGAAGAGGCTGAATCCAGGATCTGCCTTCCACAAGAGGAAGGGACCTTCTGTGAGTGGAAGGGCTCTACTCATGGAAAGTCCCTCCATCTGAATTTTGGGGGATTCTCCCCCCACACACACACACACATACATCACAGCTCACCCCATTCAGCAGGGTCTCCTGACTCTCTATGTAGCTTTTGCAGGGGCTGGATTGGCTGCCATGGGAAGGAGGGACAGAGAAGTCCACTTCCATCAGAGTACTTGAACCAGCAGAAATCTAGATCCAACTCAACAAGTTTAACTTTGGGAAAATGAGAAAATGAGCTGAATTGTACTCTCCATCCCTACTCCTAGCACTACCAAGCAAAATTCTAAAGGCTTGTGCAGGTATTCCATCTGTCCTTGCTTAGCAGATTTTTCATTGAAATAAAAAAAATATGGAAAAAGTGGTAGGAAATCATGGGAGGCTTACAAATGGAAGACAATGCCATCTGGACCTTCTGTAAAAGTTCATGAATGAGGCAGGGCAATTGCATAATGAAAGCCTTGTCTGGTCTGGAAGCACCCCATCCAACCAGTAGAGCAGTCATCTGGCACAGTCTGAAGTTGGAGGAACCTCAGTTGAATGCTCCATCATCTACAACAGAACTTCCCTCTCCACACAGCAACAATCTGGAATATAAGGGAAATGATACCAAACTAACCTTCTCCATAGTATGTAGTTTTGTGTGTACAAGGAGGTTTGCTTTAATATTGCAAAGAGGAGGAGGAGACAAGAGGAGGTTGGGGGATGTTGACCTGGTGTTGAATGGGGTATGGCTACCCTTGAAAGACCAGGTCTGCAGCGTAGGTCATCTTAGACTCCCAGCTGTCCATGGAGGGTCAGGTGTCAGCTGTGAGCTGGACAGCACTGTACCAACTCCATCTGATACGGCGGCTGTGCCTCTACCTTCCCAACCATCTGCTCCCATTGGTAGTACATGCCCTGGTCTCCTCTCGATTAGACTACTGTAATGTGCTCTACGTGGGGTCACCCTTGAAGATGGTTTGGAAGCTGCAGCTGGTACAGAACACCACGGCTCGCCTGATTAAAGGCAGCCGCTGGCGAGATCACATCACTCCAGTGCTGAAGGAGTTGCGCTGGTTACCAGTTGTTTTCCGGGCCAAATTCAAGGTGTTGGTTTTGACCTTTAAAACCCTATATGGTTCTGGCCCAGCCTACCTCAAGGAGTGTCTCCAGCAACACCAGACAGGCCGCTTAATAAGATCAGCCTCGGATGGCCTTCTCTCTGTCCCATCAGCCAGGACAGCTAGACTGGTGAGGATGAGGAAGAGAGCCTTCTCTGTGGTAGCCCCCACTCTGTGGAACTCCCTCCCTAGGGAACTCCGCCATGCCCCCTCTTTAATAAGCTTCCACCTTGCATTAAAAATGTGGTTGTTCAGGCAGGCATTTGGGGTCGGTTAGTGTATTTTTAGAAATATTATGTTTTTACTGTAGAATTTTATTGTTTTAAACTGTTCTTTTATACACTCTGTACATCGCTCAGAGTGGCTGGGTGACCAGCCAGATGCGCGATTAAGAAATGTTAATAATAATAATAATAATAATAATAATGGGGGTGGGGGAATTTAAATATGTGAGTTCTCCTAACTGCAGTCTAAAATGGCACAGCTCAACAATAATTGCACCACATAGTTGCTCTGATGATCAGCTGCCTCTGGTCTGTGCCTTACTAGCAGGTTCCTTGTCTCCTCCACCCCTGTTGTTGGGACACTAGTAGAACCACCATTTCACACAGCCAGCTCCTCTCCCATCTTATTCCATGGCAGCCTTCCCCGAACTTGTGCCCTCCCATCCAACAACCAAACTTGTTTTGATTTTCAACTGCTATCAGCCCCAGTCAGCATGACCAATGGTTAGGGATGCTGCTGGGTCTTGCAGTCCAAAGCATCTGGATGACAACAGGTTGAGGGAAGGCTGTTCTATGGATATCGCTGGGGGTATTTACATAAACATAGCTCCATTTTCTGCTGTTAAAAATGTGCACACAAGTTTAAGCTGTTTGCTTCAGTGAAATGAATGGTTAATCACTTATTTGTGCTTTATGGACCTCGGCAATAATTTCTGCACCAAACATTACAATTTAATTAAATGGCATCTAAAAAAAGATTGTGGAATTAAAGGGGCTCAGCTAAAGAAGCTTGGTTAATAAAATACCTTACTAATGCCATGATTCTGTATATTTTTTAGCATATATGACTTTGCTTCATATTTAGTAAAATTATCAATGTAATGGTTTCCTTTATGACTGGAATATCATTTGTTTTGTTATCTCTAATCATAATCTTCTAGAAGTGAGGTCAAGCCTGTTTCATTATTATTGCTTCAAAATCAATCTATTTTGCCCATTGTATGGTCTTTTCCAGCACAAAATATCCCAGTCTTCCCTTTGGCTAAAGAAGAGATGAAGGTTGCTCCTTGCATAATCTATTAGAGGCACCCAGGAGATAATCAGTGAATTTATTACTATATACAGAGGACTCATTTCTACTGTGCATCTTGTCACCCACCTACACCTTTCACTCAAGGTCCTAAGACATGGTCTGAAGGCACATGAGGCAGACACCTTGCTGAAGCTAAGGTTTGGATCTGGTCAGGACTTGGAGGGGAGACCACTTGGGAACCACCTTGTGTTCCACAATGGAAGAAAGGTGGGATATAAATATAATAAATGTTATGTAATATCCAAATAATATGTTTGGATGAATGCCTGTTTCATATATGTGCCAAGTGCAGCCTACCAGCCATGTATAGCAGCTAGGGATGCAAGAGAAATCTGCTATGGACCCAAATGAGGTTAGATACCTGAGGATCTGACGTGTGGAGACAGCAGCACATCAGCTCTCCCTGCTGGTGCGTCCTCTAGTTTTTGTTTGGTTCTTGTCTTTAAACAGGGCAAGGGATGCCAACTGAGGCTGCAATTAGTGTCTTGGACAAAGTTACGGCCATAATTACTGGATTTTACACCATTTGTGGCTGTAAAGTGCTTAGTTATATGTCAATTGCAGCTGCAATTTGATGGGCTACCCTCTGTTGGATGGACTACCTTGTCTAAATCTGGGTTAGCATCAAAGAACCATAAAAAGGGGAAAGCAGGGGCCCCACACAGCACAAGAACACTGGAGTGTGCAGGATCACAGGTGACCTAGTCAGTCTTCTCTACTATGGTGAGATGTCTTGTATTTCAATTTAAATAATTGTCATTATTTCTAAGTTTGCAGCTGTACATATGAACGTGTCCTCTTTTCATTTATTGTTTGGTGGTGCATTTCCTCTTTTTTGGAAATGTGTAAGCCACCCCAGCCCCCGGTGGGCCACTATACACAACTGCTGACTGAGCAGCATTTGGCTTTATGGGTCACAAAGTCTGCAGGCACAATTGGGGATGTATGAGAAATTCATTTCAGTTCATTCTTTTTTAAACCAAGATTTACTAAGTTTACACCTCCTGGAATGGACACAGGCTGAGGCTTGAACTCAACCTGTGACCAAAGTCTGTACTTTTCCAAGCTTGTGATGTGATTTGTGGACCCCAAAATGCAGCAAACAAAACAAAAAAAATGAAAAACAACAACAACAAAAAGTTTATTGTATCTTAGCAAATTGCCATAAATACAAAGTTACAGATGGGGAAAGATCAGTATACAATTTAAAACTCTACTAATAGACCCTCAAAAATTGAATAAATGCAGCAAACAGCATGTGCATGCTTGAGAGAAATGTGCATGAAAAAATGTGTAATTTTGAAAAAGGCACACACTCTTCAGGGTGCAATCCTATGGCCCCTAGATCGTGGCTAGATGGCCAATAGGATTGGTTGGTTCCTGGAGAACTGCCTCCCCACCCCCTCCCCCACCACCGTGTAGGCAGCACAGATCGTCCTTGTGCTCCGCATTCGTAAGAGTGCCCCGCATTCCCAGGGGTGGGGTGGGGAGTTCATAAGTGCCAGTATGACACTTCCTATGTGTCATCTTGCCTCCCTACCCCATGCTCTGATGTCCCATGGCTAGACAGCTCAAATTGGCCATATAGCTGCAAATGCAGGCTGGCTGGAGTGTGGAGGGGACAATCGCCTTCATGCTCCTCCTGCTATGCATTGGCTAGGAGGTCACCTCCGAGTTCGGAGGGGGCCAACTATCCCCATAGGATTGCTCCCTTAATCAATGAGAGAAGAAATCTGTGTTTGATCCCCCTCCCCCAATGGAGTAACTTTGTCCATATTAAGTTTCCTACTTATTATTTACAGACCTCCAGAAAAAAAAATCTATTGAAAACTTAGGAATATATAGAAATCCTAAATATAATGCTGGATCAATTCTTAAATGCCTTGTCATTAGCAAATGTTATCTGTCGTTTAAAACAGATGACAAGCAGGACTCCAAAAAAATGTTCCAATGTGTTCTCCTTTCCTAATACGAGTGTTCCTGTTCAGTGTTTCAGCCAGCCAACCAGCCATGCCCTCCTCCAGCAGCCCATTCCATTATACTCCACACCTGAAGTGTGTGTGTTTTTCTTTTCCAATTGACATGCATGGCTACTGAGCATGCTCAGTCCTCATTAAGATGTTTCAGGGGTCCACCTTAGGCTTAAAAAACCCCAAAACTTGTTTGTACTTCTGCCAGCTTCAAGGTTCCCCTGAGCATGCTGATACCTCCTTGTTTCTCAGTGGCCCCATGTTGGTTCCATTTCTGTCAGGACTCACCTCCTAAGTTCACTATTAGGCAGTGATGTTACAATTCTCTTAGCCATCCAACCAGCACTCTGAATATATAGGGATGGGCAAATCAGTCAGTTTTACTTTCTTCCTAATTTGATTTTAAAAAATAATAATTTCTAGTTCTTTCTCGTCCACATATGGAGAACTTTGTGAATTTCAGTAAATTCTGATCAGAAATGAAATTCTCACCCATCTGAACCAGCCAAATTCAATAGGTATAACTATTCCTAGCATGGGAAGGACCATGGTGTACCTACCTGGCATAGATCATTTAAAGTTAAAGAGTCTGTCAGAAAAGAAGTGACAACCCTAATTAAGCTCTAACATTACTGAATATACTAGAACTGTACACAAACTGCCTCTCAAAATTCTCCAGCCACCAATTCCCCATTGGTGGGCAGAGGAATTGGGGGGGGGGAATTTCACTGAATTTCTCCTAGGGGAGGAGAAATTCTCCAACAGTTTCTCATGGATAGGGCTCACTATTGGTAGTGGTTGTGGCACAGGTTCGTTCTTTTTTCCTAAGGAGTTTTGATGTACTGCAGTAACTGCACTGTGTCTGTAGGTGGCAACAGCATCAACTGTGTTGAGGCTTCCATTTTTTGAGGCAGAATTTTGAATTTCTTTAGGGGGTATTTTTGAGTTTACCTAATCATTATCACTGTGAGGTGGCCGAGGGTGCTGTGTGTGTTTTCTCTATCACACATCTTTCCATTGCTTTGCAGCCTCCCAGGCCACCTGCACTTCCAGAACTGAAAAATCCCCATGCAAGGAATTGCCTCATGATATCTTCTTCATGATGGCTTTAACTGAAGTGCAGGAAGCCAAGGAGGCTACAGGCTGCCACAAAGATTATTGTACAATTACAGACAGGACACCCATGCACACTCCTCAGCCACCTCACAAGTATGGTAAGCACAAGAACCCCAAACCCAACCCAAGAGAATTTCTCCACAATTTCTCATCCTTTTAATTCCTTTTTGAAAGCAATTTCTTTTCTATCAAATTGAATAAGAATGGTAAAAAAAAAAGGGGGGGGGGAATTTTCAGCACAGAGCTAGAATATACAGTTATTCAAACCCAGAGTTATAAGAGCAAAACATGCATGGAGGGACAAATCTGTCCATTCCAGTTTCTTCCACATCTGCTCTTTAAAATCTCAAGTTATTTTTATCCCAAATATGGAGAACTTTGCAAATTTTCATAGATTCTTATCAACACTGAACTGAAACCAAATCCTCACCCATCCTTAATGATTAACTTCCTTTAGAAACATCATAAATAGAATATGGTTCAAATTATAGGGTCATCACATCACAAAGTCTGAGATTTAGATTATCATATCATATACCCCTCACTTTAGCAGAATGTGGTTGTCTATCATCATTGTCAGAGTGAACACTTTTTGATCATATTTGGTGGTTCCACTATAAAGAAGCAGTTTTGTCAGAGGAGCACAGCTGGGTTTGAAACAAAAGATTAACCGAGGGACATGGTGAGTATAAAGCTTTTTTATATATACAGCTCTCCTTTTTTCTTTCCTGTATAGTTCAGCTCATTATATTGCAAGCTTCTTCTGAACAAATGAGAGTGTTATCCCTTGCTCCCGGGGAGAGAAGTTGTAATACTTCGATGTTGTTTCCAGATATATAAATTACTTCTCTTTTAAAATGCAGATGATATTCCTTCCTTCCTTTTCTCTGCCTTGCTATGGACTCTGCCTGTCATGAATGAAATTTGAATATGACTCATTTTTCAACTTGAGTGTGGGGGGTGGGGGAGAGAGAAAAAAGAGACAAAGGAAATAATTAAAAGACCTCTCTGGAGAACTGTTATGTTCACAAATTAAATATTGTTCTAGCTATGCTTGAAGAAAAGGGGAAGTTTTAAGGATGGAATAATAACAAGGGATGATTTGGTTGTTGTGGTGTAAAAGCTCTTAGAATGAAGACAGACACTGGGAAATACTACACAGTGAAGCACATCAGGTAAATATGTTCTATATATACATATCAGCAAGTTGTTCACTGGATTGATGAATTGTTTCCAGGGATGGGCGAATCTGTCAGTTTCACTTTCTTCTCCATTCAAATTGTATAAGTCTCAAGTTCTTTCTCTTCTGAATATGGTTTGAGGATTTAGGGTTGATTTGTATCAAAAATGAACTGAAAATTCCCACCCACCTGCACCAGCCAAATTCAATAGGAACAGGTATTCCCAGCATCAACAGGGTCATGTTGTATCTGCCTGCCATGTAGCTGTTAAAGATGAGGGACTTGTCAGAAAAGGAAGAAAGAAAAAAAAAGAGGTAGCAACTATAGTTCGGCAATAACATGGTTGAATACACAAGGATTCAATTCCAGAGTTTTAAGAGCTGGGCCTAGTTGGGTGAATCTGTCAGCTTCAGTTTCTCCCACATTCAACACATTTAAATGTCAAGTTCTTTTTTGTCCCAAATATGGGGAACTTTGCAAATTTTGGTAAATTCTTATCAAAACTGAACTGATCCCACATTGTTTTCCATGCCAAGAAGGGTTGTCAGCCTACAGTCTCTGTTACCTCCAGTGCACCAAGCAGTGCTTTTAAACATGACTTTTAAATGTCTGTCTATCAAGCTTTACCTCCCTGGCCCAGAATTAGAAATGTGTTTGTCTGTTTTTAAAGTAGCAAAATTGCTCTAGAATTGATGGGGTAGCTGTGTTGGTAATGGGTGTTAGCCACTAGGCACCCATCATAGCTGCTGTTTCTCCTATTTAAATTGAAGCAAGCTGCAAACCCCACAGAACCAATGCTTTCGGAGTCTGGCCTTAAGACAGAAAATATATATTTGTTTGAGGGGTAGGAACAGTGCTATAAATCCACCTCCACCACTCAAAAAATATTCTGTCATGTGCTTTACCTTTGGAGACAGTATTTTTTAGGGATGGCAGATAATTCCACCACGGATTCCAGTGAGGCCGGATTCCTCCGTATCCATGGTGGAATGGCCTCCTGCTCCCCCTCCCGTGGAATCCCCCTGGGACGGAAGTTACCTGGGGTGGATGCGGTGGATTTGGCGGCGGCTCCGGCGGCTGGTCTCCTGGCCGGCCGCGGCCAGGCTGCTGCGGCTGCTATTGGCAGCCTTGCAGCTGTGATAGGCTACGTAAGTATTTACGTAGCCTATCACGGCTAATGCCCCCCCCAAAAAAAACCAGCATATGCAAATGGCGGCGGCTACAGCGGCCGCCATTTGCGTTCCCTATATTTTGCCATTCTAGCCTACATAAATATTTACGTAGGCTATTATGGCGTAAAAAAAAAGGGGAACGCAAATAGCGTAGTGGGCGCTATTTGCATTCCTTTCCCCCCACCGTTTTAGCCTATGTAAATATTTGCATAGGCTATTACGGCGAAAAAAAAAGGAAGGCAAATAGCGTCCACTATGCTATTTGCATTCCCCCCTTTTTTTCTCACCGTAATAGCCTACATAAATATTTACATAGGCTAAAACGGCAAAAAATAGGGAATGCAAATGGCGGCCGCCGTAGCCGTCGCCATTTGTGTATGCTGTTTTTTTTGGGGGGGGGGTTGCCATGACAGGCTACATAAATACTTAGGTAGCCTATCATGGCAGCTTGGCTGGACGCAAATGGCAGCTGCTACAGTGGCCGCCATTTGCGTCCACAGCAGCCCGTCCGTGGCTGGAAATCCGGCTGCGGACGGCCCTGGCTGGCTACTCCACGGAGCCACTGCAGAGTGGAGCCAGCTGGGCAGGATTCCGAGGGGGAGGACCAGATCGCCTCCCCCCCATCGAGGATTCTGGGGGGAGGGATGGAGTGCCTCCCCCCCCGCAAAAAATTATGCGAAAAGGTAAGTGAGTTTCATACATCCCTAGTATTTTTTGATAGTAGCATATGTTTACTCAACATCTTTCTTTTTACACTGTTCCCCCCCCCCCACCTGTGACTGGAGATTCTAAACTATGAGACTCTGGTGTAGGGCCAGAATTTATCTTCCTGTTGCTTTTTGCTACCTGTTCTTCTTGAGCATGCGCAAATCATCTGGGCAAGACTAGTAAGAACTGTTGATGCAGCTGCCCTGACTGTGCCTTTTCTCATTGCCAGGATTTGTGATCTGAGGCAAAACAACTGAACAATGGAGGAGAAAAGGGAGAAATAAAGACACTGGGGTTTTGGTCATGTTTCATTAAATAGCTCCCCAAATGGCCAAGAATTAGGCAGTGGGGGGGGGCAGTAAGGAAAGGGAAGGTGGTGGGAATGGGAAATTAAGGTTCGGGTGGGGTGGTACAGAGAGAAGTGGTTAGATTATTTGACCTCTACAAATTAAAAATGATGCAGTCTGGCATGAGAAAGACATTTTTCCAGACCTTGAAACCTTTTGTCGCAACTCATCCCTGATCCAAAGATTGCAAAATTCTGTTCTGGCATGGTTATGTACAGGGATGGGCAAATGAGCAATGTTCAAGGTCACTAGGATTCTCTGGTAGGGATGGACGAAAGGGACTTACCGCATCCCGCAGCTTGCTTCGCGGTGGGGGGGAGGCGCTTCGGTTCTCCCCCCGAAGCTCAGGCGAGGGGGGGGAGGTGCCCCGCCTCACCCGGCCGAAATTCAGGCCGGGTAGGAGCGCCCCGTCTACCCGGCCGCGAAAAAAAAAGTAAAACACACACACACATACCCGTGATAGGCTACGTAACGATTTACGTAGCCTATCACGGCTAGATTTCCAAAGTCAGCCATGATAGGCTATGTAAATTGTCACGTAGCCTATCACCGGTGACTTTGAAAAAAAAAAAGCACGTATGCAAATGGCGGCTCCCATGGGGACCACCATTTGTGTTCCTTATTTTGGCATGTCTAGTCTACGTAAAGATTTACGTAGACTACGGCGAAAATAAGGGCAACGTAAATAGCGTTCCCTTATTTTTGCCGTAGTCTACGTAAATCTTTATGTAGACTAGACGTGCCAAAATAAGGAATGCAAATGGCGGCGCCCCATGGGCGCCGCCATTTGCGTACGTGCTTTTTTTTCCCCCCCAAAGTCACCCGTGATAGGCTACGTGACGATTTACGTAGCCTATCATGGCTGACTTCGGAAATCTAGCCATGATAGGCTATGTAAATTGTTACGTAGCCTATCACGGGTGTGTGTGTGTGTGTGTTTTACTTTACTTTTTTTTTGTTTTGCAATGGCGGCAGCAGCCGGTCGGGGGACCGGCCGCTGCCCATGCCCCCGATGAAACGCCACCACCGAGAGGGACATTCACCGAAGGTAAGTCCCATCTCGGGGGGGGGCGGGGGGCTGGCGGAGAATTTCCCCAACACTTTCGGGGGGGTGAATGCGTCGGCACTCAGCCTCCCGAAGATTCGTGGAGATATTCTCCGCCAACCCTATTCTCTGGACATTATCTCACCGCTCATCTTCTGCCCTATTCCCATTTGCATTAGTGATCACTGTTTGCTTTGCATGAACCAGAAACTTGTGCAAATTGAGCCAGGATCGACAGGGAGATCTGTGGAAATCTCCCCCACATTTCTGCACATTTCCTAATTTGTGCAAATTTTGTCCATGGGCTGATTCAGTCCACAGAGGAAATTTGTGCAAATTAGTTCATTTGCACAAATTGGACTGTGAATCAGGAACGAGACAAACATGAGCATGTGTTTGGCAATTGGTGAATGTTTTCAGTGGACACGTGCTTGCGCTTCTGTTCAGAGTTTCGAATGGGGCATGCTTGCACGTTTTGTGAGCAAAATCAAAATGTTCATACAATCCTAGTTGTGTACCATTTGGAATTTAAATTCTCTTCATTCAGCCCTCCACCCATGTTGCAAACTCTGAAATCTGCAGCCTCTTCTCTCCTGCCTCTGCAGGCACTCTCTCACACCAACTGCTACCTCTGAAGCTGTTGCTGTTGTCTGCTGCTAACATAATTGCAGCCTGTGTCCAGAAGGGATGTTTGACATACTACATTGCAGAGCAATGAATCACTGCATAGTGGCTGCACATATAACGTGAAAATACCAGGAAATAAAGTAAAAGGAGATCATTATTTAAAAATAACAAGAAATCAACCCTCAGACAATGGCAGTTTTGTTAAGGAGACAAAAGAAAACACTGAAACAATAGGGCACCTCTGTCACAGCATCCAGCTCTTTTTAGGCTCACTAGATTTCTCTGGAGCCTCTGGCTCAGCTTGCATTTGTGAGCAGAGCCATAGGCTTTTTCCTGAAACACAGGAACTCTTCTTGTTTTTGTTTGTTTGTTTTCCCCTTAAATTGACATTTACACAAATTGCAGCTCCAATTTGCATGATTTTCACAAATTCAAACCATAATATGCTTAATTTGTGCAAATTGCAACTACAAATTGTGTTTTCAGAAATTGCAGCTGTAATATGCTTAATTTGCATTCGCAAATTGTGTTTGCAGAAATTGCACCCACAGTTTGTGCGAATTGCAGGTGCAATTTGTGCAAATTAAGTAAATTATGCCTGCAGCTTGCATGAATGTCAATTTAAGAAAAAGAAAACACCAAAAATCTGCAAGCTGGTCCAACTCAATCTGCATCAAGTCAAGCCAGCTCATTGGTAAGATGGGTGAAGTCCAGGGGGCCAGGCTGATGAAAGCTTGGCATACTTCACCCCCCATTTGTCCAACATCCTTACCTATAATGCAATGGATTGAGGGCCTAGCAATACATTCAACATTTGAAAGCATTGGTATATAGACACCACTTGAAAATGGATAGTTATATGGATATTTGGTCTGCCTTTGTTGAAGTTTATACATAATTCTTAGAAAGCTGTATTTCCTTAGATAGATAGATTACTGATAGACAGATAGACAGATAATAGATAGATAGATAGATAGATAGATGATGTATTTCATATGCAATGTAGTGAAATTAATATATTTGGATCAGTTTAGCTACATTTCTTTTCTTTTCTTTATGGTTTTGTTTTGTTTGTTTGTTTGTTTTGTTGACATTGAAAAAATAGTAAAAAAAAGTATAACTAAGTCTGGATCCAACCCACTGACTGCAGTTCTGGTACCACATCTATGAATTCCAGATCCTGGATCAGGCTTTTCAGGCTGGGCAAAATGCACAGTTTGGAGAATTTTGCATAGTAACAAGTTTAGTAGTTTGGCTGAAATAGGAAGCCTCATCATCATTCCGTATTGATTCTGTATCAGATGATGAGCTGATAACAGTTGAATCATACATAGGGATGTACATTTTGTATAAAATCCATTCCGTCTGTGTTTCATGGATTGCCAAGTGCCTTATGTTCCTCCATCTGCCATCAATGGAATCGGAGTTGTTTCCGAATTTGCACAAATTTGCATTTGTGCAAATGTGCCATTGCACATATTTGCACATGGAAAAATGTGCAAATACCTCAAATGTGCATTTTCATGCTTTGGCCTATTGAGGAACTGTACATTTTTGGCCAGGGTGTGTGTGTGTGTGTGCGCACGCACACGCATCCACACATATCTTGCTTCACTGAAATTTGTGCAAAATCTGGGAAAGTTAGAAAACTGGTGTGCAAGTCTGCAGAATGTATCCAACAGGGGAAAAAGCTAGTCTGCTGCAGAATTCTCAGGTTGGAATCATGAAAATCCAAATTCATTTGGTTCTGTTGCGGATTTCTCCAACATCCCTAATCATGCATCATATATAAGATTACTGAACATTTCCATCAGTTTTCCACTTTATAGTAACTGAGTATACTATACACTTGATAATATTCAGTGTTACCTTAGAGTTGCATGTGCCCAGGTTTCTCAATGATAAGATGCTTGAGGCTTATCTACAGTTATTCTAGCCTTCTTGAGGTGTTTGGAAACAGAACACATGGTGGGGAGATAGGGACCCATGTTTTTTACCAGCCATGCCTGACCTCTCTGGGTATGGATGCAGGTTCTGACCAGAGGTAGTTTGGCTGAATGTAGGAATGTACGAAAGTGACTTACCTTTTGCAGATTATGCTGATGGTGGGGGGGAGGCGTTCCGTTCCTCTCCCCGGAATCCTCGAACGGCCGGCTGTGCTCCGTGGCAGCTCCGCGGAGCAGCCGGCCAGGCCCGGCCAGGCCAGAGCCGTCCGCAGCCAGATTTCCAGCCGCAGAGGGCTCTGGGTAAAACAACAACAACAACAACAACCGTGTATGCAAATGATGGCAGCTATGTCTGCCACCATTTGCGTTCCTCCTTTTTACCGTCTTAATCTACGTAAATATTTACGTAGACTATGACGGCGAAAATAAAGGGGAACACAAATAGCGCCCGCTACGCTATTTGCGTTCCCCTTTATTTTCACTGTCATAGTCTACGTAAATATTTACGTAGATTAAGACGGTAAAAAGAAGGAACGCAAATGGCGGCGGCCATAGCTGCCACCATTTGCATACGCTTTTTTTAAAAAACCCACCCCCAACCATGATAGGCTACGTAAAGATTTATGTAGCCTATCACATCTTTTTTTTCTTTTTTTTTAAAACCTAGCCATGATAGGCTACGTAAATCTTTATGTAGCCTATCACATCTTTTTTTTTTCCCCACAAGCCTGGAAATGGCAGTGGCGGCAGCCAGTCAGAAGACCGGCCGCCACTACCGCCACCGCCGCCAGAACCGCCACCAGAGCCACTGCCACCCGGAAGATCCGCTGCAGGTAAGTCTTGTCCGGGGGGGATCCACGGGGGGCGGGGGGGGCAGGCCGTTCCACTACAGATTTCTGGGGGCCGAAATCACTGGCATTTGGCCTCACCAAGATCCGTGGCGGAATTCTCTGACATCCCTAGCTGAATGCAGTAACAATCATTTGGGAACCTCAATTGTGCAGGACTAATAATTCCATGGAGATTGTACTCACGGTAAGCTAAACATGGTTAGAGCTTCTGCCCAGGCCTTCCTCATAAACAATCCCTTCGATATGCTCTATTTCTAATTGCCTGAAGAGGGAAAAATCTTGAATTTGAAACACATTGGAAGGGAAAGTATTTGAATGGCTAAACATTCCTCTTCCTCTACTCATGCATTTTTAATGAAGAGCTATCATTTTTTCCTATATGTATCTGTTTCTTTGAATGAAATGATGACTTCTGACTTATACAGATGAAAGTAAACTGTATTATTTATGTAGTGCAGCTTGTCTGTAAATATCACAGGTCTAGTAATTACTGGAGAAAATATTTATCAAAACCTGAAGATGTATAAAAGACAACAGTGTGGCTTAATTATCAATTGTTCATACAGCCATTGCTAGTTTGCATCCTATCTCGGGATGTACAAAAGTCACTTAGCTTTTTGCGGAATCTTTCGTGGTGGCGGAGGAGGCGCTCCGTCCCTCCCCCTGGAATCCTTGACAGGGGGGAGGCGACCCACTCCTCCCCCCCAGAATCCTCGATGGCTGGCACTGCTCTGTGGCCATGCCGCAGAGCAGCTGGCCAGGGCCGTCCGCAGCCGGATTTCTGGCCATGGACAGGCTGGTGCAGATGCAAATGGCGGCTGCTGTAGCAGCCTCCATTTGCATCCAGCCATACAGCTGTGATAGGCTACGTAAGAATTTACATAGCCTATCACGGCTAAACTAAAAAAACCCAACAACAATGCAGCATATGCAAATGGTGGCGGCTACGGGGGCCGCCATTTGCGTTCTCTATTTTTCATCGATTTATCTTACATAAATATTTACGTAAGATAAAACGGCAAAAAAAGAGAAATATTTACGTAGGCTAGAATGGCAAAAAATAAAGGAACACAAATAGCGTCTACTGTGCTATTTGCGTTCCCCTTTTTTTCCCGCCATTTTATCTTACGTAAATATTTACATAAGATAAATCGGCGAAAAATAGAGAACGCAAATGGTGGCCACCGTAGCTGCCACCATTTGCGTATGCTGCATTGTTGTTGTTGTTGTTTTTAGGTTAGCTATGATAGGCTACGTAAATTCTTATGTAGCCTATCACGGTCCAAGGACGGCAATGGCAGCAGTAGCAGCCCTGCCACGGCTGGCCAGGAGACCAGCTACCACTGCCGGGACCGCTGCCGCTGCCACCGAATCTTCCACATCTGCCCCAGGTAAGTGCCATCCCGGGGGGATTCCGTGGGGGGGCTGAGGGGAGGAGGCCATTCTGCCACGGATTCTGGGGGACCAGATTCTAAAGAACAGTGAAAGAATCCGGCCTCACTGGAATCCATGGCGGAATTCTCCACCATCCCTAATCCTATCATCAATCCGGAATGATTCAAGGCTCCTGCTCTTTTTGAGGTGTGTACTCAGTAATTCTTTGAATATCAGACTTCATAAATGGCAGTGCTGAAACTCATTATGTTGTCTAGCAATATCTGTATAATAGTTTTCAATGTTTAGTGCTCATCATATTGCTAAAGATTAACCTTAAGCAGATGTAAGGAAACTCCAAGATTCACTCTGCAATGCAATCCCAAGTCTGTTTACTCAGAAGTAAATCCCATGAATTCAATGGGAGTTACACCTAGAGATGTACAGATTGTATAAAATCCATTCTGTCTGTGTTTCCCAGTTTGTCAGGTGCTTTTCGTTCCATCACCCGCCCATGGACAGAATTGGGGGGGGGTTGTTTCCAAATATGTAATGCTGGCTGTTCTTTTTTTTAATGTGTGTTTTTCTTAGGGATGTATGAAAATTACTTACCTTTCGTGGATTATGTTGATGGGGGGGGAGGCGTTCTGTCCCACCCCCAGAATCCTGGCCAGGGGGGGAGGTGCTCCGTTCCTCTCCCTGGAATCCTCAAACAGACGGCTGTACTCCGCGGCAGCTGCACAGAGCAGCTGGCCAGGCCCGGCCAGGCCAGAGCCATCCACAGCCAGATTTCCAGCTGCGGAGGGCTCTGGGTAAAAAAAACAAAAAACAAAACCGTGTGTGCAAATGGTGGCGGCTATGGCCGCCGACATTTGCGTTCCTTCTTTTTACCATCTTAATCTACATAAATATTTACATAGACTATGACGGTGAAAATAAAGGAGAATGCAAATAGCGTAGCAGGCACTATTTGCATCCCTTTTTCATTCACCGTTTTAGCCTACGTAAATCTTTACACAGGCTAAAACGGCGAATCAAAAGGGGATGCAAATAGTGCCCGCTACGCTATTTGCATTCCCCTTTATTTTTGCTGTCATAGTCTACGTAAATATTTACGTAGATTAAGACGGTAAAAAGAAGGAACACGAATGGCAGCGGCCATAGCCGCCGCCATTTGCGTACGTGTTTTTTTTTAAAACACACCCAACCATGATAGGCTATGTAACGATTTACGTAGCCTATCACGTCATTTTTTTAAAAAACCTAGCCATGATAGGCTACGTAAATCTTTACATAGCCTATCATGTCTTTTTTTTTTTTACACAAGCCTGGAAATGGCGGTGGCAGCAGCCGATTGGAAGACCGGCCGCCGCCGCCAAAGCCGCCACCGGAGCCAGAGCTGCCGCCGCCCGGAAGATCCGCCCCAGGTGAGTCTCGTCCCGGGGGGGATCCGCGGGGGGGTGGGGGGTGGTAGGCCATTCCGCCATGGAGTTCAGGGGGCCGAATGCACTGGCATTCGGCCTCACCGAGATCTGTGGCAGAATTCTCTGCCATCCCCAGTTTTTGTATGACAAAATTTCCACAAAATTTGGGGAAGTTAGAACACTGATCCACAAGTCCACTGAATCCAACCAAAAAGGGAAAAGCCAGTCCTCTGTGCAATCTGTAGGTCAGATTGAATATCTGAACTCATTTGGTTCCTTTTTGGATTTCTCTGTTATCCCCAGTTACACCTTAGTAGGGATGTATGAAAGTCACTTACCTTTCCGTGGATTATATTCATGGTGGGGGGGGAGTTCCATCCCTCCCCCCGGAATCCTCAATGGGGGGAGGTGATCCGTTCCTCCCCCCCAGGATCCTTGACAGCCGGCTGTGCTCCGCGGCGGCTCTGCGGAGCAGCTGGCCAGGCCCAGGCCAGTGCCGTCCGCAGCCAGATTTCCAGCCACGGAGGGCTCTGGGTTAAAAAAAACCCACCATGTATGCAAATGACGGTGGCTATGGCCGCCGCCATTTGCGTTCCTTATTTTTCACTGTCTTAGTCTATGTAAATATTTACGTAGACTATGATGACGAAAATAAAGGGGAATGCAAATAGTTTAGCGGGTGCTATTTGCGTCCCTTTTTGATTTGCCGTTTTAGCCTACATAAATATTTACGTAGGCTAAAACAGCGAATCAAAAAGGGACACAAATAGTGCCCGCTATGCTATTTGAGTTCCCCTTTATTTTCGCCATAATAGTCTATGTAAATATTTACGTAGACTAAGACGGTGAAGAATAAGGAACGCAAATGGCGGCGGCCATAGCCGCTGCCATTTGCGTACGCGTTTTTTTTTTTTAACCCAGCCATGATAGGCTACGTAAATCTTTACATAGCCTATCACATCTGTGTAAAAAAAAAAAATGACAAGACTGCAAATGGCGGTGGCGGCAGCCGGTCGGAAGACTAGCCGCCGCAGCCACCGCCGCTGGAGCTGCCGCCGCCCGGGACATCCGCCCCAGGTAAGTCTCATCCCGGGGGGGATCCGCGGGGGGTGGCAGGCCATTCCTCCACTGATCTTGGGAGGCCGAATGCACTGGCATTCAGCCTCACCAAGTTCCGTGGCGGAATTCTCTGACATCCCAACGCCTTAGTAAGTCCTGTTAGGATTGCAGCCTAAAAGGTTAGAGATCGAGGACATAGTAGAAGGAGAGTTTGCTTATGATGGAGATAGAGCAGAAGATTATCATGAGAACTTGGATGTATCATTTGACTGCTGGTTTATTTCTGGCTTGAAGGAACAAAATGCTGGATTAGATGTCTTGATTAAGTGATTATTATATTCTTGGTGTTAGATGTTCCAAACAAGAGAGCTGGTTTGGTGGCTAGGAAAAAGCACCGATGAATATCTCTTCCTCTTCTCACACCAGTTTACAACATCCCAATTTGATACAACTATCCTCCACCCCACTTGGAGATGCGGGTGCCCCAGATGCAGTAGCAGCAAATACAGCTTCCCAATTTCCTTTTTTGAAGTCCAAAGCTGCTTTGCCATGACACGTTTATTCCCAGCAATCCACTAATGTCTCCAAATAGACCTCATGACAAAAAGAGAACATAGCATGAATCTGAAGGTTCAGTTCACACAAGGAATGCATGCATAAAGGCCTCTACAACATGGTGACTTTTCAAATATTCATGAACCAGAGCATAAGACATTCCCATGTGGATCTCTCCTGACTCTTGAGATGAATGATAGGTAGTGCAAATGATATCTACACTGTGTATTATTTTGTTTCACAAATGACCAGAAGTGCAATCACTTTATTCTAATCCTTACTTATGGTATGAAATACTGACTTCATCAACTGCTATTTTAATGATATCAAGACTTTGAACTACAGTAACTATACTCTCAGCTATGAGCTACTAACTATAATAACCCCTGAGCTGCTGGATACTGAAATCATATTCAGATATAATTATCAGAAACAAAAGCTACTTCTCCATTTGAAAATTCAATTTCCTCACTAAAACTTTGCTCAGTAATAACTTTAGAAGTTTGATTGGAATAGGAAGCTTTATCATCATTCTGTATTGATTTATTCAAAGGGCTGGGAGATTAATGTTTATTGTGTTAGAACTGAAATCCAGATGAGTCATTATATTGTTTATCTGGCAAACACCTTACCACCTATAACACTGGGGAAAATGCATTTTTGGTAGAAGCTAGAGCATCTAGGATGAAGTCATGAGTTGCTTATGGTTGTTGTTTATATTTGGGACCTGTTTATTAAAAGCAGCTTTAAAATTATATTTTTGTCATCATCATCCCTGCCCAAGCGGATGGCAGAGGCTTGAATTACTTTGATATTCTCTGATGTTCCTGAGGCCATAACTATGAATTCTCAGTCTTCACTGTTTCAGCTGTTGCCGCGACCTTCAATAAGTAATTAAGACTGAACCAAAGTGTCATCTCACAGAAATGGGGGGGGGGTTTGGGGGTGTTTATGATATAGGGTGCCAAGCATTCCCTCCAAACTCCAGTTGACCTTTCAATTCAACTTCTTCTGTGACTGTTTCCTGTAACGAGGATCACTGCCATTTTTCTGAAAGAGTTGCCAAGTTGCCGAGGAATAATGGGGACACTTTCCTGCCTTCCAGGAGGCTCTGTATGGCAGTGCAGTGTGGGAAGTCAGAGAAGTGCTCCCGGGTTGCCTAAGCAAATGGGGGACTCTTCCAATGTGCTGGTGCTGTGGCATGCAGCACAGAGTAGGAAAGTCAAAATGGCAGTGATGATTGTGGCTAGCCATGGAAGAAATCAAATGGATACATTGGAGATGGTGGTGCTTTCAGACCACAATGGGCGAACGTCACACTTGAAATGCTGTGTGTGTGTGTGTAGGGATGGTGGAGAATTCTGCCACGGATTTCAGTGAGGCCTAATGCACTGGCATTTGCCCCCCCAAATCCATGGCGGAATGGCCCGCCCCCCCGCCCCCCCATGGATTCCACCCGGGACGAGGCTTACCTGGGGCGGATGTTCCGGACGGCGGTGGCTCTGGCGGCCGCTCCAGCGGCAGAGGCTGGTCTTTTGACCTGCTGCCGCGACCACCATTTGCATCTTGGTCTTTGCCATGATAGGCTACGTAAGTATTTACGTAGCCTATCACGGCAAGCGAATAATAAAAAAAAAGGCATACACAAATGGCGGCGGCTACGGTGGCCACCATTTGCATTCCCTATTTTTCGCTGATTTATCTTACGTAAATATTTATGTAAGATAAAACGGCGAAAAAAAGGGGAATGCAAATAGCGTAGTGGGCGCTATTTGCGTTCCTTTTGTTTTCGCCGTTCTAGCCTATGTAAATATTTATGTAAGATAAATCGCCAAAAAATAGGGAACGCAAATGGCAGCCTCCGTAGCCGCTGCCATTTGCGTACGCTGGGTTTTTTTTTGGGGGGGGGGGTTAGCTGTGATAGGCTACGTAAATTCTTACATAGCCTATCATGGCTGCCTGGCTGGATGCAAATGGCAGCCACTATAGTGGCCGACATTTGCATCTGCAGTAGCCCATCCACAGCCAGAAATCCGGCTGCGGAGGGCCTTGGCCAGCTGCTCCACAGCCTGGCCGTGGAGTGGAGTTGGCCATTGAGGATTCCTGGGGGGAGGACCGGATTGCCTCCCCCCCCCATCGAGGATTCCAGGGGGAGGGACAGAGCACCTGCCCCCCACAGTGAAAGATTCTGCGAAAAGGTAAGTGAGTTTCGTACATCCCTACAAATAAGAGATAGTAAGTAATGAAAGAGTTCTTGGTTTTCATTTATTGACTTATAAAATAAAAGGATTTACTGTTAAATCCAATGTCATGCAACCAGATTTCCAGTTATACAATGGGACTTCCCCTTGCTCTCCTGCCCCTGTAGCTCTATGTGCCCCCCAAATCTGCTCCAGAGGGTCCCCCAACCTTCCAGAACAAATTTCAGGGCACATAATGCCTGCAGAGGGGAGGGGATGGCCAATGTTAGATCGAACCTCAGGTGTGTGTTTTTTTTGTTAACTATATTTCTAGTAGGGCTGTGCACTGCTTTGGTCCAAATCCCAAATTCTGAGGCAAACTGGGGTGATTCCGACTGCTTCAGTCCAAATCCAAAGTGGGTCCACAGTGGTTTGAAGTGGTCCAAAGCAGGGCAGAGAGTCCTGAAGCTTTTCAGATTACTTTGGACAATTCTGAAGCCCAGACAGCAAATCTCAGCAAATGTAACGACTTGCTAGAGATAGGGATGGCAGAGAATTCCGCCATGGAACTCAGTGAGACCGAATGCCAGTGCATTCGGCCCCCCGAAATCTGTGGCGGAACCGCCTGCCCCCCCGCCCCCCCGCAGATCCCCCCCGGGACGAGACTTACCTGGGGCGGATCTTCCGGGTGGCGGTGGCTGCGGCGGCAGCAGCTGGTCTTCCGACTGGCTGCTGCCGCTGCCATTTACAGTCTTGTTGGGTTTTTTTTTTTTTAGAAGACGTGATAAGCTACGTAAAGACTTATGTCGCCTATCACGTCTGGCTTTAAAAAACAACAACGCGCGTATGCAAATGGCGGCGGCTATGGCCGCCGCCATTTGCGTTCCTTATTTTTGCCCGTCTTAGTCTATGTAAATATTTACTTAGACTAAGATGACAAAAATAAGGGGAACACAAATAGCATACTGGACGCTATTTGCGTTCCCCTTATTTTCGCCGTCTTAGTCTAAGTAAATATTTACGTAGACTAAGACGGGCAAAAATAAGGAATGCAAATGGCGGTGGCCGTAGAACTTTTTTTTTTTTTAAGCCAGATGTGATAGGCTGCGAAAGTCTTTACGTAGCCTATCACTGCTGACCACAGGGACGCAAATGGTGGCGGCTATATCCGCCGCCATTTGAGTCCCTGCTAGCCAGCGGCCGGATGTCCGGCTGCTTGCAGAGCCGGCCGGAGGCTCCGCAAAATCCCTGAGGAGCAGAGCTGGCCAGCCAGGATTCTGGGGGGGAGGCACAGAGTGCCTCCCCCCCAGAGAGGATTCTGGGGGGCGGGACGGAGTGCCTCCCTATCCCAGCGGAACCCGGCAGAGCCAGGTAAGGGGAGTTTCATACATCCCTAGCTAGAGAAGGGAGGGAGAAAAGGGGAGTTGGGAGGGGGGAACTGAGCCTTGGAAAGTGACATTGCTAGGTGCTAATAGGGCTGAACATTTAACCCAGCAGTTTGTTTCCTTGCTTTGTACTGTTTGTTCTTTGGCTCCCTGCCCTTCTCAATTACTATCTCCTTCCCATTTTTCAACTCTCTCTATTCTTATAAAAACCCCAAAACAGGAAAACAACAACAACCCCTTTTCTCTTCTGTTAGGCTTTAGTGTTATTATTTCCCTTCCCTTCACCACTTAGTTTATAGGTAGTTCGTTCGTTCGTTCTTTCTTTCTTTCTTTCTTTCTTTCGTTCTTTCATTCTTTCTTTCTTTCTTTCTTTCTTTCTGAATCTGCTTTTCTTTTGGTCATGTGTGTGTGTGCGTACTGTGTGAGTGTAGGGATGGCAGAGAATTCTGCCACAGATCTTGGTGAGGCTGAATGCCAGTGCATTTCGCCCCCTGAACGGCCTGCCCCCCTGCCCCCCCGCAGATCCCCATCGGGACGAGACTTACCTGGGGCGGATCTTCCGGGCGGTGGCGGCTCTGGTGGCGGCGGTGGCCAGTCTTCTGACCGGCCACCGGCGCTGCCATTTCCAGTGTTTAAAAAAAAAAAAAAAGACTTGATAGGCTATGTAAAGATTTACGTAGCCTATCATGGCTAGGTTAAAAACAACAACAACAACAATATGATTGGGTACGTAAATCTTTACGTAGCCTATCTCGGCTGACTACAGGGACGCAAACGGCAGCAGCTACGGCCGCCGCCATTTGCGTCCCTGCTAGCCAGCGGCCGGAGGCTACACGGAATCCCCGCTGAGTGGAGCCGGCCGGCCAGGATTCTGGGGGGAGGGACAGAGCGCCCCCCCCAGCGGAACCCGGCGGAGAGAGGTAAGGGCAATTTCGTACATCCCTATGTGAGTGCACCATACACATTATTGTACTCAAGCAAACAGTGTGTGGCCAAAGCAGTACACCAATATATGGTACAATATTTAATGTGGGGCAAAGCACTACACAATACACATAATGTGAGGCATAATAACCTTTGTTGATTTTCCAAGAAACTTTGCCTGTCACTTATTTTCCTTTATATACATCGAATGAACATAAGAAGACTAAGATCAGGCTAGGCTATATTTTGTTTTTTTTAAAAAATTGGTTTCGTCTTACCCTTCCTGGGGAAAAGGACTACCAAAATGATCCGGGGTCTGGAACAACTCCTCTATAAAAGGCCTCAGTGTTTGAGCTATTTAAATTAGAAGAAAGGCAAATAAGTGGGGAGGTTTATAAAATTATATGGGATAGAGAAAGTGCAGCAGTGCAATTAATAAATAAGCCCCACTGAGTCAGTGTGACTCTTCCAGGTAGTGTGTATTGCAATTTGCAGCCAAAGGGATGTTTAACTTTTCTATCTTCTCTTAATGAGAGCCTCAGGTCAGTCACAGATTCAGGACAGACAAAAGGAAAGTTCTTTTGCACTCAAAACAAACAAGCAAACAAACCTACACCAGAGATTAGGGATATTGACCTTAGGGATGTCAGAGAATTCCGCCATGGATCTCAGTGAGGCCGAATGCCAGTGCATTCGGCCCCCCGAACTCTGTGGCAAAACAGCCTGCCACCCTCCCCCCCGTGGATCCCCCCCCAGGATGAGACTCACCTGGGGCAGATCTTCTGGGCGGCGGCGGCTCCGGCGGTGGCTGTGGTGGTGGCTGGTCTTCCGACCTGCTGCTGCCACTGACATTTCCAGGCTTGTGTGTAAAAAAAAAAAAGACATGATAGGCTACGCAAAGATTTACGTAGCCTATCATGGCTAGGTTTTTAAAAAAAGAAAAAAAAGATGTGATAGGCTACATAAATCTTTACATCGCCTATCATGGTTGGGTGGGTTTTTTTTAAAAAAAAACACGTACGCAAATGGCGGCAGTTACGGCCACCGCCATTTGCATTCCTTCTTTTTACCATCTTAATCTACGTAAATATTTACGTAGACTATGATGGAAAAAATAAAGGGGAACGCAAGTAGCGTAGCGGGAGCTATTTGTGTCCCCTTTTGATTCGCCGTTTTAGCCTATGTAAAGATTTACGTAGGCTAAAATGGTGAATAAAAAAGGGACGCAAATAGCGCCCACTACGCTATTTGCGTTCCCCTTTATTTTCACTGTCATATTCTACGTAAATATTTATGTAGATTAAGGCAGTAAAAAGAAGGAACGCAAATGGCGGCGGCCGTAACCGCCACCATTTGCGTACGCGGTTGGTTGTTTTTATTTTTGTTTTTTACCCAGAGCCCTCCGCGTCCGGAAATCTGGCTGTGGACGGCTCTGGCCTGGCCAGGCTGTGCCTGGTTGGCTGCTCCATGGAGCTGCCGCGGAACACAGATGGCCATTCGAGGATTCCGGGTGGAGGAACGGAGCGCCTCCCCCCCTGGCCAGGATTCTGGGGGGAGGGATGGAATGCCCCCCCCACCATCAACATAATCCGCGAAAGGTAAGTCACTTTCGTACATCCCTAATTGACCTCCCAATTTTTACCTTAAACACGTTCTGATTAGGATCTCTAATCCCCTGTGTGGCTGACAGTTTTTTGTTTGTTTGTTTGTTTACCTTTTGTTTTAGTTTCCGAGAAAAGGAAAATTTATGCATGGCTAGTACAAAAACTAGTCCCAACTGTCTGAAATTTGGCAGATTCAGTCACCTCCATAGGGGCTGCCAGGTGCCCAAATATCACACACTTCTGTGGAAGCAATGAAGAATTATAGCTTTTTGTTTTGAGAGATTTCCTTGAAAAAAGCAAATTTTACCTGCACCTAGCACAAACACTACTGGCCCAAACTGCTTGAAGTTTGGCAGGTTCAAGTCCCTCCAATGGGGCTGTCAGGTACCCAAATTTCATGAAATTATCATAAAAGTGATCAAGTTATGGTCATTTATGTTTTCCAATGCAAGTCAATGTGAAAACATAAAATCAGAATCAGAATCAGCTTCCGATGCTCAGAATCAGCTTCCAAAGCAAATTGGAGGGTTTGTGCACAGCCCTAATTTCTAGATCAGTTTTCAACCAATAATTCCCAAGGCAGTTTGCATAAAATTAAAACAGTTTAAAAAACATTGAAATGGCGACATTAACCCACTCTCTCACAATAATTTCCAGAACAACAGAAACCATTCTCACAAAAATGGGGCAGAAAAATCAAACACTTTTTGATCAACAGCAGTTGGTCGGTACTGTTAGATGTCTGGTGACTTTTATTTTGTGATTTGGAGGATGCAATCACCTTACTTCAATGGAGTTAGCCCCACTGAATTTCATTAGACTTAATTTTAGGGGTGGACGAAAGTCACTTACCTTTCGTCGAAGCTTGTTCGCGGTGGGGGGGAGGCGCTTCGCTGCTCCCCCCGCGAAGTTCAGGCTGGGGGGGAGGCTTCCCGCCTTGCCCAGCTGCAAACTCAAAAGTTTTTTTGTTTTTTTTTAAACGCCCCCGTGATAGGCTACGTGACGATTAACGTAGCCTATCACGACTAGATCTGCAAAGTCAGCCGTGATAGGCTACGTTAATCATCACGTAGCCTATCACGGGTGACTTAAAAAAAAAAAAAAGCGTGTATGCTAATGGCGGCCCCCATAGGGAGCCGCCATTCGCGTTCCTTATTTGGTCCCTGTAGTCTACGTAAATCTTTACGTAGACTACAGCGACCAAATAAGGAACGGGAATGGCGGCTCCCTATGGGGGCCACCATTATCCGTACGCGCTTTTTTTTTTTTTAAAGTCACACGTGATAGGCTACGTGACGATTTACGTAGCCTATCACGGCTGACTTTGCAAATCTAGCCATGATAGGCTACGTTAATCGTCACGTAGCCTATCACGGGGGCGTGTTTTTTTTTCTTTGATTGGAATGGCAGCGGTGGCAGCCGGTCAAAAGACAGGCTGCCGCTCCCGCCCCGCACGAACACCCGCCGAACCGCCGGCCGGACCCGCCTCCGGGAGGGACATTCAGCGAAGGTAAGTCCCGTCCCGGGTGGGTGCGGGGAGCGGGGGGGGGTGCGGAGGATTTCTCCCCGAAACTTGTTCGGGGGGCCGAACACGATGGCGCTCGGCCCCCCGAAGTTTCGGGGAGAAATTCTCTGCCATCCCTATAGACGGGGCGCTTCTCCCCGGCCTGAATGTCGGCCAGGCAAGGCGGGAAGCCTCCCCCCCGGCCTGAATTTCGGCCAAGCGAGGCGGGAAGCCTCCCCCCCCAGCCTGAACTTCGGGGGGAGAAGCGAAGCACCTCCCCCCCACCGCAAAGCAAGCTGCGAGACCAGGTAAGTGACTTTCGTACATCCCTAGGAACAATAGTGCAGCTGGCAATGTTGGTGAGCAAACTCACTCAGGGCATCTTTCCCAAGGGCCCTCAAAAAGCCAAAGCAGCATTGTATTCCCAGTCTTGACCTATTTTACCAACTTCTCACTCAATAAAGGCATTGTTGATGGTCAGGTTGGCAAAACCTGTGACCTATCAACCAAGCTGAGTGCAGCCCAACAGCAGCAGGCTTGATGGACCTCCCATGTTTGCTGTCTGTATAGAGCTAGGGCAGGGTGGGGGGACTGTCAAGCACTTAGCAGGCCAGAATGCCTGGTTGATAAGCTGTGCTTTGCTTTGTGGGTTGTGAGCTATGCAGGCCTTCTGTCGGCCAGTGTCATTATGTATGAATGTCTGTTGGCCTTCATAAAGCCAGAGTGATTAATCTGCAAATGTATCTCTAAGAAAACCAAATTCTGCTCCATGCTCAGCTTGAAATGAGCATGTTAAGTGCTATTCTGAATTAAAGCCTTCCCCATTATTAAAAAATAACCAGGCTTTCAGATGAACAAAACTCCTTTTCACATTATTCATCGAGGTTTTCTAAAAGGAGCATTAAAAAGTGCTTAACAGTAGGTGCATAATTTGGCATAGAATAAGAAATTAATGTTTTAACATTTATCTTCTTTTCAGGATGTAATAATTGTAGTTAAAAGGAACCTATTGAAATTCATAGAACACAACCCTGTACATATATATTCATCTAAAACCCCCACTAATATTGCAGCCAACACAGTAATATCATTCAGGGGCTAAGCAAGTTACCTATTTATAAGCCTCTGTGAATGCTGGAGGATTACAGAAACCAACATAAAAAGAGTAGAATTTAATGACCATTGTGGAGGTCTCATTATAATGTATGTAGTTTTGTCAGCAAACCACAATGTTCTGTGTACAATCACTCCCTGCTGTTTTTAATAGAAAAATGTTATTTTCCCCAAGCAACATGATAAAAACAATAATGTACAAATCTGAATCATTTCTTATGGAAATGTCATTACTTTTGCAATGAGTGTATATAGTTTAAATCGAGGGGAATGGCACTGTGTATGTATACAAGTTTTATAACTTTTCCTTTTTCTGTCTGATGCTGTTTATGGCAAATACATTTGCAGCAGTGGCTGCAAAGGCACTAACTTCGGGCAGCTTGCAAATACCATTTCAGATATTCCTATGGAACAGTTTCAGGAGATGGCCCACCATTCAGAATCTGCTAAGACTACTGACGTCTGCAGCGGGGCTCCACAACCTTCAGCCCCGGAGCTGTATGCCACTCTTGGCCACTTCCTATGTGGCTTCTGAAACGAACAGGATCCCACCCACTTTCCCCTGCAGCCCAGCTGATCAGTAGAGGCAAAAATGCTAGAAATGAGCCCAAACACTCATTTCAGAGGACTGGTCATCAGTGTGCCTGTTCGTGAAACAAGCATTTCAGCTTGTTTCCAATAGCTGTAGGAACGCCTAGCTTCCTGTTGTTCTAGCAGTGTGTCCTACTGGCACACAGGCAGCATTGGACAGTGCCCAATACGCTCATGGAAGTGTACTTCCGTATGTGGCTGTCCTTAGCTGGATCAGAGAAAGTGAGTACTTGGCCCATCATGAAAAAGCACACAACGTGTATAAAATTAATGAGATTTAAGCACATCAACAAAAGCCTGAGGAGTTTGCTTATATAGAGAACTAGTGCATGGTTTGGCTGCTTTTCTTCCCATAGTGCTCTCTCCACATCTACATCAGCACTGCACTGTCGGTACCAATGTCTGAGGAGAGCTTACTTGCGCTTTGGCCTTTTTATGGGTAGCGGAACAATTAACCTATCCTTCAGTAACCCTCAAACTCATTTAAGATGGGATTTTCCCATTAGTTCAAGCAACTCACTTTGGTGGAGCTTTGATCTATGTGCTTGATATTTCCGGTAAAATGGCAAGTCCGTGTGGAAAGGGATGCAATGAAGCATCCAGTCACGATCTTGACCTTTTTAAAAATTCTGCTGGTTTGGTAATATTCCAGCAAAATAAAATAAATAAGAGCATAGGCAATGTGACATTATTTTCCCTCTTTAATTTCCCATGCAGAGGCATAAATAAATACCCAACTTCATCAGCCTTTTTTTTTTTTTTTTAGCTTTGAACTATCCAGATATATTGAGACAGATTTATTTTTCTTGGCTAAACAGAAATACAGAATGTTTTACTTTCCTGGCTGCAGACAGCTACAATTTTGAATAGGTCTGAACAACTTACCAATGGACCTATCAAGCAGAATGCAGCCATGTTGTAGAGTCTATCCCATGCCTGGAATCCCCCGCTCCCATTTTGGGTGTCCCAAAAAAGCAAAACCAGGTTTATTGAGCCCTTACTAGGGTGCCATATTTCGTTGGTGGCCTGCATTCAGTGTGGTCGGCCTGACCTTAAACTAGGGATATATGAAAGTTCCGCCACGGATCTTGGGGAGGCCAAATGCCAGCGCATTCAGCCCCCCGAAATCGGTGGGGGAACAACCCCCTGCCCCCCACCCCCCCGGGATGGGACTCACCTTAGGCAGATCTTCCTGGTGGTGGCGGCTCTGGCAGCGGCTGCGGCGGCGGTTTGGCAGCAGTTTGGTGGCAGCGGCTGTGGCAGCCGGTCTTTCGACCAGCTGCCACCACCGCCATTTCCAGATAAAACAAAAACAACAACAAAAAAAAGTGATAGGCTACGTAAAGATTTAAGTAGCCTATCATGGCTAGATTTTAAAAGAACACCGTGATAGGCTACGTAAATGTTTACGTAGCCTATCACGGCTGATTTAAACAAAAACAAAAAAACGCGTGTACATAAATGGCGGCGCCCATGGGCACCGCCATTTGCATTCCTTATTTTGGAACGTCTTAGTCTATGTAAACATTTACGTAGACTAAGATGGTGAAAATAAGAGGAACGCAAATAGCGTAGCGTCTACGCTATTTGCGTTCCCCTTATTTTCGCCATCTTAGTCTATGTAAATGTTTACGTAGACTAAGACGTGCCAAAATAAGGAACGCAAATGGCGGCGCCCATGGGCGCCGCCATTTGCATACGTGCGTTTTTTTTAATCAGCCGTGATAGGCTACGTAAACATTTACGTAGCCTATCACGGCTGACTGCAGGGACGCAAACAGCGGCAGCTATGGCCGCCTCCATTTGCGTCCCTGCTAGCCAGCGGCCAGATGTCTGGCCACTGGCAGAGCCGGCCAGCAGCTCCGCAGAATCCCTGCGGAGCAGAGCCGGCTGGCCAGGATTCTGGGGGGGGGGAGGGATAGTGCGTCTTCCCCCCTGGCCAGGATCCCGGGGGGAGGGACAGAACGCCTCCCCCCAGCATGAGCATAATCCGCGAACAAGTAAGTAACTTTCGTACATCCCTACCTTAAACATGCATGCATGCATGCATGCATGCATACACAGACAACGTCTAGGTAAGAAGGAAGCAGCCAAACATTTTGAAATTATGTGACCATACACAGAGGGAATCAATGGAAGCCAATGGTAAAGAACACCCCACCCCCATATTGTCTGATTATTATTTTTTAATAAAGTTAATTAAGGGCACAATCCTGAGGCCATTAGTCAGCGGCTAGATGGCCATAGGATATGTTGGTTCCCTGAGAACCAACCTTCCTCCCTTCCCATGCTGCCTCATACGCAGCTTGGAACAGCCCCCACTTTGTGCTCAGAAGAGGAGCAGCAAAATGGGGCATTCTGGGGAGGGAAGTTGGAACTGCTGGTATGGCACATCCAACATGTCATCTGGCAGCTGCTTCCCCTGCTCTGCCTTCCCACACCTAGACAGCCAAAATCAGCTGTCTAGCCACAAATGCAGGGTGGCTGAAGCATGGAAGGGATGATCTCTTCCATGCTTCTCCTGCCCTGCACTGGATAGGCAGTCGCCTCTGAGTTCGGACATGGCTGCCTCTCCTGGTAGGATTGCTCCCTAAGTGCAATAAAATGCAACTTAATTTTAATGCAATTAAACATAATTGTGAAGTGCTTGCCAGTTGTCCCCACATGCATTGGCAAGAACCCTGGAAGGAAAGAATAGGTTAGATATGTACTGCCTACATGATGGTGTTTTCCCCTCTCTTTCTACCCCTGTTAAGAGGGCTAGAGATTTGCTGTTATTTTCCTAAAGGAAGGGAGAAAATTCAGGATTCAGGGATATCCCCGAGGATGCTTTATGTAATAGCACAGTGTGTGATTCACCTTTTTGTTCTGAAAAGCAAAAAGATGAAATCTTACCTTATTGCACTTCAAATGGCTTGTGCTAGAGTTTAAAGGATCTGGGATTTTGTTTTTTTAGGATCCCAAATTGCAAACCTATGTGTTGATCTATAGGAGACATTCTGAAAACTCCCATCCTGAACATCCACACTGACTTTCATACAGCCAAGACACCCTACTGGATTAAATGTCATGCTAGAACTTTCAGTTCCACTGCACAGAATTGTACAAGACTCCAAAAAAGAAGCAGGAAGTATTTCATCAATGTTACAACTTTTCTGCAAGACTTCCCTTCTTGTTGAACTCCTCCTGGGCCAGTTTGTAGCCCATGATTTCACTACTGTTCTCTGACCACTGTAAGTAGGGATGTACGGACTGTGTATAATCCACTCCGTCTGTGTTTCACGGATTCTCAGGTGCCTTTTGTTCCGTTGTCTGCCCACAGAAAGATGCGAGTATATATATTTTTGTCTTGCGGAAAAATACGCAAATAATTGCGTAAGTATATACGGATTTACATAATTTACCTTAGTATGTAATATTTAGCATATTGTCCCCCATTCCATTAAATGTTTCCTCACCAGAAACTTACATATTTTCCTATGAATTTATATGCGTAAATTTGGGGGGGGGGAATGATCTGGAAGTCCACGAACTCCGCACTGCCTGAAGGGGTCACTCTTAGGAATGTACGAAATTGGCCTTACCTGCCTCCGCCGGGTTCCGCTGGAGGGGGAGGCACACTGTCCCTCCCCCCAGAATCCTCGCCGGGGGGGAGGCATTCCGCGCCTCCCCCCCAGAATCCTGGCCAGCCGGCTCCACTCCATGGGGATTCCGTGGAGCCGCCGGCCGGCTCCACCAGCAGCCGGACATCCAGCCGCTGGCTAGCAGGGACGCAAATGACGGCAGCCCTAGCTGCCACTGTTTGCGTCCCTGTAGTCAGCCGTGATAGGCTACGTAAAACTTTACGTAGCCTATCACGTCTGACTTTAAAAAACACACACGCACGTATGCAAATGGCGGCGGCTACGGACACCGCCATTTGCATTCCTTATTTTGGGCCGTCCTAGTCTACGTAAATATTTACGTAGCCTAAGACAGCGAAAATAAGGGGGAATGCAAATAGCGTCTGCTATGCTTTTTGCGTTCCCCTTATTTTCGCCGTCTTAGTCTACGTAAATATTTACGTAGACTAAGACTGGCCCAAAATAAGGAACGCAAATGGCGGCGGCCGTAGCCGCCATTTGCCTACGCGCGTGTTTGTTTGTTTTTTAAGTCAGACGTGATAGGCTTTGTAAAGATTTACGTAGCCTATCTCATCATTTTTTTTTGTTTTTTTTTAACCTAGCCATGATAGGCTACGTAAATCTTTACATAGCCTATCATGTCTTTTTTTTTTTTAACACTGGAAATGGTGGCGGTGGCAGCCAGTCGGAAGACCAGCTGCCGCAGCCACTGCCACCGAAGCGAAGGGGCGGGGCGATCCGCGGGGGGGGCGGGGGGCAGGCCGTTCTGCCACAGATTTCGGGGGGCCGAATGCACTGGCATTCGGCCTCACCGAAATCTGTGGTGGAATTCTCTGTCATCCCTAGTCACTCTGCAGTGGATTCCGCATGTCAGAATTTTAGAAATCCAAGTTCATTTTAGTCCGTCTTGCATTTCTCCAGCATCCCTAACTGTACAGTCGATACAGCAAATCCATAATTTACTACATTGTGCATGGAACCACTTAATAGGTCAGTCATCTACATCCAAGAGAGTGAGTATAATTATTTATTGTTTAATGTATTTAAAACATTTATGCCTGCTTTTCTGCTGAAAAGAGCTGCTTACATGTCTTTAATAACAAAAGAGGATATGTGTCTGTCTGTCTGTCTGTCCATTCTATAGTGCCAAGACTGTGAAACCTAGACCCGTGTAACGCTGCATGCATACTAATGGGACAGCTGGCTGACAGCTGTATAGGTTTGCTTGAAGGCGTTGCTGTATCCAACTATGGGCTATTCCAACCTGTGCACTGTTGGGCCCGTTTGCTAGTAATTGTACAAAGACCAGCTGGAATGGAAACAGTTCAGGAATAGGTGGAGCCTGTTGGTCTTTCAGCAGGGTTGATGGCATCACTCTGCTTCCCATTTCTCCCTCTTCTGTAGCCCGATTGTATGATGCCTGCATCTTATCAGAAACCCAGGGGAGCAAGGGAGTGGTAAGCTTTTTCTCACCACTAGACAGGAGAATACAGACTCCATAGAGATGACCATTTTACCACAGGTTCTATTGCACACTTGCACCAGATGTATAGGAAAATTCCTCTTACTGGGCAAAAAGATACAGATGACCAAGTTATTCTGGGGCAGTTTAGCCATCTGTATATGGGCTCACAACTGAACAGCTTACTAAATGGATATAGGCCTGCCAAGTCAACATAGGCCTGTCCTGATAGTTTCACACTTGACAAATGGTTGTTTTATTTCTTTTTGTTTCTAATAGTTCAGAAATTGCTCAGATCTCTGACACTGTCAGGATTCCTTTTGCCCCCACTTAACTTCAAATGCCAAAACATACACATACAAGAGGCTTCATTCTACAGCTTTTAGTCCATTACTTCACAGGGTCATACAGATGCAAATTCTCAGTGACTCTCAGTCTACAAGGAAATGCCTTCAGGGGGTTCAAAAGGTAGTTACGACAGTTAACCGCCATTTGAAGAGGAAGGCGGTCTCACTAGCCTAACTTAAGGGGGAGGGGTCTCTCTCTCTTGTGAGGCTTCTAAGCGCAGCTTTTCATGCAAGGCCAATCAGGTAGACTGTCTAAGTTCTGCCCCTGCCTTCTCTCTCTTTGCTCTGTGCCTGGCATCTATTAAATCAGACTCCCCAAACCCCGCCTCCCCCTGTTCGCTGCCTCTCATGGAGGGGTGAAAAGGGACCCTCATCCTCCGACAGCTGGACCTTTGAAACCTGAGGAGTCTGCCTAGTCATGTCTGGACTAGCCTGGGAAAATACCACCCTCACGTCTGGTGGTTCTCCTTCAGAATCTGAACTACTATCCCACTCCCTGCACTCAGAAACACCCCTGACAGACACTACAGTTCGCCAGTCCTTGCTCTGAGAAGATTCCTCTGTCTCTACATGCTTTGAGGGACTGAGAGAAGGTTCAGTTGCCTCCCCATTCATCCATTGCTCCTTTTGCATGCCCTTCTCCCCTCGTTGCTCTGGGGCAAAATTAGAGCTGGCCACAGTAGTCGGGGAATGTTTGTGGAACTAGGGATGTACGAAAGTCACTTACCTTTTCGTGGATTGATTTGTGGTGAGGGGGAGGCGCTCCGTCCCTCCCCCCAGAATCCTCAATGGGGGGGGAGGCGATCCAGTGCTCCCCCCCGGAATCCTGCCTGGCCGGCTTCCCTCCATGGTGGCTCCGCGGAGCTGCCGGCCAGGGCTGTCTGCAGCCGGAGTTCCAGCCGCAGACTGGCTGCTGCAGACGCAAATGTCCGTAGCAGCCGCCATTTGTGTCCAGCCAGGCTGCCGTGATAGGCCACGTAAGTATTTACGTGGGCTATCACGGCAGGCAAAAAAAAAAATGGCGTACGCAAATGGCAGCAGCTACGGCGGCCGCCATTTGCGTTCCCTATTTTTTGCCGTTTTAGCCTACGTAAATATTTACGTAGGCTATTACGGCGAAAAAAAGGGGAACGCCAATAGCGTAGTGGGCACTATTTGCGTTCCTTTTTTTTTGCCGTAATAGCTTACATAAATATTTACGTAGGCTACAATGACAAAAAATACGGAACGCAAATGGCGGCCGCCGTAGCCGCCGCCATTTGCGTACGCCGTTTTTTGTTTGTTTGATTTTTTGCTTGGCTTGCCATGATAGACTACGTAAATACTTACTTAGCCTATCACGACAAAGACCAGGATGCAAATGGCAGCCACAGCAGCTGGTTGAAAGACCCGCCGCCGCCGCTGCTGGAGCCGCCGCCGGAGTCGCCGCCATCTGGAACATCCACCCCAGGTAAGCTTCGTCCCAGGGGGAATCTGTGGGGGTGGGGGGGCAGGCTGTTCTGCCACGGATTTCAGGGGGCCGAATGCCAGTGCATTCGGCCTCACTGAAATCCATGGCGGAATTATCCGCCATCCCTATGTGGAACATAGGAGGCTGCCTTATCCCAAGTCAGACTATTAGTCCATCTAGTCCAGTCTTATCTACACCAGCTAGTAGTGTGTCTTTTGGAGACAAGAGTCTTTCTCTTCCATAATTGGAGGGGGCAGAGATTGAACCTGGACCTTTTGCATGCAGACCATATGCTCTACCACTAAGCTATGGCCTCCACCATTGAACTATGGTGAAGGGAGCGCTGGAGGAATGAGGTGGAAGGTATAGCAAATTGCCATTACCTCAGAAAATGTAAGGTTCTCTCTGGGCTATGACCCGGCAGCCTTAATTCTGTTTGCATGGTTTCTGGCTAGGGCTGAATGACAAAGTTTGTAGCCCTGATGTTTGTCCAAATAGAATGGAAACCAAGTGAGTGTATGAGTTTTCCAAGTAAATTTGCTGAGTCAGCCAGCCAAAGGGGGCTCCATGCAACGTCTGCTGTCTCACCCCCATCTTCAGGCTTGCCACTGGTCCCAGCCCCTGGACAGCCATACATTGGTGGTGATATATTCAGGGAGGAAGCCTAGACCTCCTGTAGATGTCAATGCCAACATGTCGACATCCAGGGGGCTGGACCAACAGTACTCCTGATACCTGGGATGGGGCCAGCTGCATGGTCCCACTCCCTGGTCATTCTGTGAAGTCCCCTTCACGTGGGATAAGGACATTTATGAAACTAAAATGAGTGGTCAAAATCTCAGTCTTCATAGTGTCATTGTTGCCATTAGGGAAAGTTGTTTATGCAACATGCAAGGAAATGCAGAAGGACATTTTGAGGCCATTGTGCTAGAAAAGAATAGATAGCACCTGAATTTTGATGCTGGTGTTTTTAGCAGGAATGTTGGGTCCCCAACATCTGGCCCTCAGGTATATATATTGGCTTTATATGAGAATCTTCCATGCAGCTATCCTTGTTAGTGATGGTCCTCCAATGTTAGCCTTCACAACTCATGACCCATCAGTCTGAATGTACCACACCAGCCATGTACTATGGTCTGTGGTGTTTAGCAACTAGGGATGGTCAAATCTCTCAATACGGGCTACTCTCAGTTTCTCATTTTTCCCCAATCATATGTTTAGTTGATTTCAATGTTATGAAAAATAATTAATAAAAACATTTTAAAAATACACAGTTTGTTTGTTTGTTTGCAGGCAGTTTTCCAAATGCATATTTGAATAGTATTTTCTCTAATACCCACATTTTGGGTACACATTGTTTTATTGGAGAAGTCCGTTGCAAAATTGGAGAAGTTTTGGAGAAGTTTGAATTTTGAAGGATAACTGAATTTTGTTTAGCATAGTAGTTTTAAAGTGCAAAATTAGGTAAATTCACATTAAATTGTGAACTGAATAGATCTCTTCTCCATCCCTATTAGCAGCTCCATCCCTATTACCTATCTCTTCTCCATCCCTATTATTCTCCATCCCTATTTTCTTTTGTGTAAGTGTCAGGCAGGCAGAAAGAGTCATCATACATGACTGGCGGTGAGCTATGTTCAGCATGATGGTGTCATAGTTAGACCATGGACAGAAGTCTGGAATGAGCCAGGACCTGGGAACCAGGTGTTCAGGCCAAAGAGCAACCAGGGTCAGAGGGCAAACCAGGAAGCCAGACAAGGAGTTGGGACTGAAGGAGTGACAAGGAACAAAGAGGTGCATGAGATCTCAGGTAGATTTCAAGCAAGAAGTCCTCTTATCCTCTTTCTTATCCTCTTTCTAGGGATGGCGGAGAATTCCACCATGGATTTCAGTGAGGCCGAATGCACTGGCATTCGGCCCCCTGAAATCCGTGGCGGAACGGCCTGCTACCCCCTGCCCCCCCGCGGATTCCCCCCAGGATGAAGCTTACCCAGGATGATGCTTACCAGATGGCGGCGGCTCCGGCGGCTCTGACGGCTCCGGCGGCTCCGGTGGCTGGTCTTTCGACCAGCTGCTGCGGCCGCCATTTGCATCCTGGTCTTTGCCATGATAGGCTATGTAAGTATTTACATAGCCTATCACAGAAAGCCAAGCCCCCCCCCCAAAAAAAAACGGTGTACGCAAATGGCGGCCGCTATGGCGGCCGCACCATTTTAGCCTAAGTAAATATTTATGTAAACTATTACGGTGGGGAAAAAAAGGAACGCAAATAGCACCCACTACGCTATTTGCGTTCCCCTTTTTTTCCGTAATAGCCTACGTAAATATTTACGTAGGCTAAAACGACGAAAAATAGGGAAGGCAAATAGCAGCCGCCATAGCCACCGCCATTTGCATATGCTGTTTTGTTGGGGGGGGTTGGCCTGCCATGATAGGCTACGTAAATACGTACGTAGCCTATCACGGCAGCCTGGCTGGATGCAAATGGCGGCTGCTACGGCGGCTGCCATTTGCGATCGCAGCAGCCAGTCCACGGCTGGAACTCCAGCTGCAGACGGCCCTGGCCGGCTGCTTCGCGGAGCTGCTGCGGAGCAGAGCCGGCCGGGCAGGATTCCAGGGGGGGACCGGATCACCTCCCCCCATCGAGGATTCCAGGGGGAGGGACGGAGCGCCTTCCCCCCACCGCGAATCAATCTGCAAAAAGGTAAGTGACTTTTGTACATCCCTGCCTCTTTCTTGCCCAGGAGGAGCCAATGGGCAGGCAGAATCAGACTAGAGTGGGAAAGTTTTTCACTGAGAGGCTGCAGTTCTGTGGCTCACCACACAGGGCAATGGGAAGCATTGCTACTTTTGCAAGACAGCTCTAAGTCAGTGTTGACATTTCAAGCTTGCTCTTCAGACAAGTTTCCAGCAAATCTAATACCAAAAGTATTGATGCATGTATTGCGATATCATTCATTTTAGTTGCAATGGCTTGTGGATAGGCCTCCTGAGTGATAGCTTAATGAACCATCAACAAAGTGATAATAAATCTCAAAGACTCTCTGAGTGATTGTTTTTATATATCAGATTTTATTTTAATAACAGCATTCTTGTTTATTGCTTTGGCTATGTTTGGTGACAGTTCTTTCCAGATTTTTTAATCACACATTAGAAATAGCCAGGGGGTTACTTATTGCAAGGCTGAGGCTTTAATTCAACAAAGTACTTGCAAAAGTAGCTGACAGGCAGCACACACACTGGGGCTTTGCTGTGGTGAGGGACCACATCTCAAATCTGAGAACTCTCCCTTGCTTATTCTCAATGGGAATTATCCATGCACTCCAGTGGTCCCTATTTCTAGCAACACTTGACAGGCTTCTTGTATCTTTTCCCCAAGTAAATCTCTGCCTTTATTCTGAGAGCACCCCTTAATCCATGTCAATGCATGTGGCATGGCATTTCAGACGCTGCAACCAATGAGGCTGAAATTGAACGGTTGATAATATAGGGAATTTAATTTCTTCCTAGTAAGTCTCTAACCCAGACATTCCCAACCTGGAGCCCTCCAGAGGTGTTGGATTAGAACTCCCATAATTCCCCTGGGAATTATGGGAATTGTAGTCCAACACATCTGGAGGACACCATGTTGGAGAAGGTTGCTTTAACCAACTGAACAAGGAGTCCCTTCAGCCTTTGCTCTTAAATTAGTGCAGAGCAGGCTGTTGCAGGGTAAGTGAATATAGCATCCAGCAGACATGGTGCGGCCTTCAGAAATGTATAATAGCGACAGGGAGCATTCAGGCAGTGATTCTTGGTATGGGAATTGGAGTGTTGCACCAGCAGCATCCCCTTGCTGAGGAGGACAACCACCACCACCACCATAGCAACAACAACATGATATTTATACCACCCATTAACAAGAAGTTCTCTGGGCAGTGTGCATATTACTACTGCTACTACTACTAATTTTATATATATATATATATACACACACAGACACACACACACAGACACACACACACACACACACAACATGAACATAAAAACACACCAAGTTAAAACAGAATCAGGATAAAATCAGCAACAGAGAAAACAGTGTCCCAGGTCTGGAGTATCATTACATTACTCTAATGTAATGATACATTAGAGGTATATTAAGCCTCTACTATATGTTCTTAAAAACTGAAAAGCCTGGGCAGGGGTGGAGCAGGTCTTCACCCTATACACTTTGATAGCAGTTTAACTATACCCATCTAACTGAAATGCAGTTAGATCCGGGTAGTATACATACATTCTTATTGAGGGATGATAAGTCATCAGTTAAGCCTTTTTCTTAACTTTTTGCTTTTTATCCTTATAAATATATCCAACATATTGGATCCAGCCTTATTGTTGGATCCAATATGTTGATAGCATATTACTGAGTTACACCTAGACATAGCTGTATTATACTGGGAGCAGATGGGCAAAGCCTTGTATTTCTGGCCCATGTCACTTTTGCATATGTTCATCCAGAAGACCATTCCATCAATTTCAGCAGCAGCAGCAGCAGCAGCAGCAGCAGCAGCAGCAGCAGCAGCAGCAGCATTTCTATACAACCCCATGGCCACAGCTCTCTGGGCGGTTTTCAACAATTCATTAAAAAAAGAGAAAAAAAATACAACAACATTACAAAATAGAACATTATGATAAAAACAACCTACAAAATCAACCTACAAAATTTAAAACAATTTAAATAGCTAAAATAATTTCAGTGAACAATTTTAGTAATCTGAAATTCTTTTTTTTACAAAAAAAAATCTACACATAGGTGTACATTTAAATTGTGTGTAAATACGTATTTTACACATATTTTCTCTCCAAATACACATTTCTAGCCAGGCCGTGTGAGCTCCCTGGAGGGCTCGGTGACTCTTCCAATTGCGTCTGGGCCTGGCTTGTGCATGTCTTTCCTCTGCCTGTCCTCCTTTGTGGCTGCCATTTTAGCACAAGATGGGGGCTCTTGTTGTTCCTAAATCTAGTGCAGTGCACAATGGTGGCCCTCGCAGTCCATTTCCACAACAATAGACTTATGAAAAACAAGAGCCCCCATCTTGCGTTAAAATGGCAGCCACAAAGGGCAAGGAAGGATGCACACAAGCGGATGGGCCCGGTAAGTCCTCCTGCCCTGCCAGCACCACTGCCGCCATGGTCGCCAGGATGGGGAATAGAGGAGAGGGAGCAGTGCTCACCTCTCCTCTTCCTCTCATCCCAGCTACCACGACAGCATCAGTAGGGCAGGAGGATGACAAGAGGGAAGCCTCTTTTGTCATCCTCCTGTCCCACTGGTGCTGCTGCCACCACGGTAGCCAAGCTGAGAGGGGGAGAAGGAAGGAAGCACTGCCAGCAGTGGAGTTTGGTAGCTTGCAGCAAGGGGCGAGCTGATCCCGGGCGCTGCCGAGCTCCGGGGCACTCAGCAGCTGGGTCTGTCAGCACCCCATGGCTTGGCGAGTAGGGCCCAGGAGGCTGAGCACAGGGGGGTCCACCAGCCTCCCAGACCCAGTCGGGCACCTGCAACAACCCTGATTATGATTCTGTACTTTTTTATCCTTGCAGTCCCTAGACTGATGACCTGCATGGCTGGCAATGGCCAACATGAGATCAGCACAGGCTGTGAAGTCCAGAGTTTTCCATAGAAAATGATACTGTCTTTCCCAAGGTATCTTTTGTGTTCCCAGTAATGTATTATACTTCCTAATCAAGAATACTGGAAATGGGTAACCTCACATAGTCGTAGATTGCAAATGCTATACACACTTACATGAGAGTAAGCCCCATGGAAACTCAATGGGATTTCTGTCTGAGCTGATGTGTTGATGCAAGGGCTGCCTCCTTACCCTGGGCCTAGGAAGAGTAGGTTTACCTGCTCATTGTGTAGGGCCACATTAATCTAATGGGAAGTATTCATCATTTCTTGTTTTGCTGGAATGTTGATCTCTGATACAATAGTTAAAAAAATGATCTGCTACTGAAATATCCCTTAAGGTTAAAGTAAAATTTCTTTACAAGGGAAACATGCAAGGAATTCAGAGGGAAGCCCAAATAATGTTGGTGATACTAATAACATCTCGGGGGGGGGGGCACTTCACATGACTGAGTTGCCACCAGGTTTCACCTAAAGTGAAATTCAAAGTCAATGTAGAAGTTCCTCCTTAGATCTGATATCTGAGGAAGATTGTAGGAAGCCCAAAATAGTAATGATGACACTGCTGGAAGTGTGGGTGCAACTCAGCTAGCTTCAAAGAGAAAAGGCAAAGGCAGATGTGTCTGCATTGAAAGGGAATAAAGAGGACCTCCAAGCTTCCTAGACTGTCCTCTGATCTGTGCTGATCTTCCTTCCCATGATGGACTGATAACATTAGGGTTGCTTACCTCATTTCTTCCTTCCTCCATCTTCATGCTCTTGCCTCTCAGAAGAGGAGACATCTCTTTGGGTCTCCTTCCATCGTGACTTGGGGACCCTCCTATACAACATGTATTTCCTGCAATAAATACAAGCTTTCTTATTCCTTTGAACCAGAGTCTCCAGTGTGATTTATCCAGGGTAAAACATGCTCTGCAAGCTAGGATTTCACACAGCTCAGCCGCATCAGGTGTATCACTGTTCTGCCAGAAGACACCAGATAAATATAGGGATGGCAGAGAATTCCGCCACGGATTCCAGTGAGAACGGCCTCCTGCCCCCCACCCCCCGCGGAATCCCCCCAGGAAGGAACTTACCTGGGGTGGATGCGGTGGTGGTGGCGGCTCCGGCAGCGGCTCCGGTGGCGGCGGCTGGTCTCCTGGCCAGCCGCACCCGGGCTGCTGCGGCCGCCATTTGCGACCTTGCAGCTGTGATAGGCTATGTAAGTATTTACGTAGCCTATCACAGCAAGCCAAAAAAAAAAACACAGCGCACGCAAATGGCGGCGGCTACGGCGGCTGCCATTTGCATTCCCTATTTTTCCCTGTTTTAGCCTACATAAATATTTACATAGGCTATTACGGCGACAAAAAAGGGAACACAAATAGCGTAGTGGGTGCCATTTGTGTTCCTTTTTCCCCCTGCTGTTTTAGCCTACATAAATATTTAGAGATCGTAGGCTAAAACGGCGAAAAATAGGGAATGCAAATGGCGGCTGCCGTAGCTGCCGCCATTTGCGTATGCTGGTTGTGGTTTTTTTGGCCTGCCATGATAGGCTACGTAAATACTTACATAGCCTATCACGGCAGCCTGGCTGGACGTGGATGGGCTGGCATTTGCATCCTCAGCAGCCTGTCCACGGCCAGAACTCTGACTGTGGACGGCCCTGGTGGGCTGCTCTGCGGAGCCGCCACGGAGTGGAGCTGGCCGGGCAGGATTCCGGGGGGGGAGGACTGGATCACCTCCCCCACATCGAGGATTCTGGGGGGAGGGACGGAGCGCCTCCCCCCCACCATGAATCACATCCGTGAAAAGGTAAGTGACTTTCATACATCCCTAGATAAATACACAGGGCTAGGGATGGTATGGGAACCTGATTCCATCCAGGAATCCAGCAGAACACCCCCTGCACCCCTTGCTGAGCCCCTACCCCCTCTAGCTCCATGCCTGTGTTCGGTGAGCAGCCCGCGCTCAGCTTGGCAGCCTTGTCAAACTCCATGGTTGCCATGTTTTGAAAAATAAAATGGTGAGCACAAAAATGTGCATATGCATTTGCATATGTGAAAATGTGCATGTCTGTGAATGTGTATATTTGCATATGCAAAAATGTGCATGTTTGTGGATATGCATGTGTGTGAATGCACATTTTTGTGAAGATGCACATTTCTGCACATATGCAAATATGCACATTTTTGTAGGGATGGCAGAGAATTCCGCCACGGATCTCGGTGAGGCCGAATGCTAGTGCATTCGGCCCCCTGAACTCCATGTCGGAACGGCCTGCCACCCCCCACCCCCCCGCATATCCCCCCCGGGATAAGACATACCTGGGGTGGATCTTCCGGGCAGCGGCAGATCCAGTGGCGGCTCCGGCGGCAGCTTTGGCTCCGGCGGCTGCGGCGGCCGGTTATCCGACCGGCTGCTGCTGCCGCCATTTCCAGTGTTAAAAAAAAAAGACATGATAGGCTACGTAAATCTTTATGTAGCCTATCATGGCTAGGTTAAAAAACAACAACAATGTGATAGGCTACGTAAATCTTTATGTAGCCTATCACGTCTTTTTTTTTTTTTTTACACAAGCCTGGAAATGGCGGTGGCATCCGGTACGCTATTTGCGTTCCCCTTATTTTCGTCATCTTAGTCTACATAAATATTTACGTAGACTAAGATGGGCCAAAATAAGGAACGCAAATGGTGGCGGCCATTGCCGCCGCCATTTGTGTACGTGCGTTGTTGTTGTTTTTTAAAGACAGATGTGATAGGCTACGTAAAGATTTATGTAGCCTATCACGGCTGACTACAGGGATGCAAACGGCGGTGGCTACGGCCGCCACCATTTGCGTCCCTGCTAGCCAGCGGCCGGATGTCTAGCTGCTGGAGGAGCCTGCCGGCGGCTCTGCGGAATCCCCGCGGAGCGGAGCTGGCCGGCTAGGATTCCAGGGGGAGGGACGGAGCGCCTCCCCCCCCCAGCGGAACCTGGCGGAGACAGATAAGGGCAATTTCGTACATCCCTACATTTTTGTGATCACTGTTTTATTTTTCAGAACATGGCAATCATGGGGTTCGACAAGGCTGCCGGGTGAGTGCAGGCTGCTCGCCAAGCATGGGAGGGACTCAAGCACGGTCCAGGGACTGGTGAGTGGGGGCAGGGGCTGACTGGGCACCTGGAGAACCTGGGTGGGGGTGGGTTCACACATTCCTACACAGGGCCAGCATCAAGGGTAAGCATGGTCAGGCACCTGCCGAGGGCCTACACATAGCAGGGTCCTTTAACAAGAACCCCCTGGACCTGCTCCTCCTCTTCACCATTGCAACCTGCTTGTTCACCTGCCTCTCACTCTGGCCCAGACAAAAATGGTGGTGAGCAGGATGACCAATAGATGCCACTGCCTACTTGTTCACTGGCTCTCTGGTTGTCAAGCAAGCAAGTGGTAGCAATGATGAGAATGGCGATGAGATGGTAGATTCATTGAGGAAGAGGACCCATTGAGGTATCTTGCCCAAGGTCCCACAAACACCTGGAGCCAGCACTGGCAATACATTCCAAATGCTGGGATTTCTAAAACAGTGTGGTATACCACTATTGACTTTTCCTGAGATGCCAATAAAATGTATAGGGAGTGAACAGGTAAACATTAACTCATATAAAAGTGAGGTCAATATCTTTTTTTGAAGGATGATGAATCTTGATGTTCACTAGAATATATATTTAAAAAAATCAATGTACGTATCGTTATATCCATTCAGTGGTGCATTGCTCACATAGATTGCCTGGAGTCTCATTCAGGTTTATGAAATGTTAGCAGATTAGATTTATCTTTTTTTTAGGTTAGAGAACAACAGAGAGAAATAAGAAAGAAGGAGGCCTGCATAACACTACAGTACATGTGATAAGAGTATTTTGTTGACACTAATTGAATTTACTGCATGGTGAACCCTCGCATGATGCACTTACTTTGTATGCAAACTTGTTAAATTTGTACCGGGTTTGTCATTTATGACCTCTGATGAAATTAATCGTAATGGATGGACTTGCTAAAAGAGCTTTCAGTCACTTATGAATAATGCTGTTATCTTTTTCATGGTCATCATGGATCTTACGGACTTTTTTATGTGACAAGGCTATTTTCCTTCAGTAATACATTATGTTCTGTAAATTTAATCTCTCTCCATGGGCACTTGTGACACTGGTGTCCTTTAGTCCCTTCTGCTAACATCTGCTCTTGTGGGATTAATATGATTGAGCTTTACATAAAGTTGCCATCAAATCTGGCGTACCCCGAAATGTTGGGATGAATTTGGAGGTGAAACATCCAAGGACTTCTGAGAGAAGCAGGGAGAGAAAAAGTTTTGAGAAGATGAATGAAATTTCCTTGAAGTGGTCTGCAATCTGCACATCCTTCTCTGGAACCAACAGCAAACAGAACTGCAGGTTTTTATCAAGCTGTGCTGTGGGTGTCATCTGCATCTCACCAGCACTGGGGGTGTCTCTACACCTCAAGTTCATTGCGCATTCATGGTTGCTCACTCACTGAATTGTGTGGGTCCATTACATGACATCGTCGTTGTCCAGTCATCGTCGTTGTCCAGTCATTTCATCCCCCCATCCCGTGTTTTCCTGAAATGGGAAAAAAATGGGTATTTTTCCAGATATGCACAAATGGAGCACCATGTCCGCCCTGTGTATTTCTCCCCTACTGTTAGTGAAGCACTGTGTGTTGGCAGCTGTGGGCGGTTGTTGGGGGCATGGTCATGATGTCGAAGGTGGTGACAAAGGTCTGATGGGCATTCAGCCTTCCTGTGCCTGCACCATTTTGGCTCCTCGCCATTTTCAGCTTGCCTGTTCAAAACAAAGCAGCAGAGTGGCAGAGCAGCTGAGTGGCAGGTCAGCAGGTCAGCGGAGGTCAGTGGAGCAGCAGAACAGCAGAGCAGCAATGCGACAGTTCAGCCAGTTTGCAATATGCTGTTTCTCAAATGGCTGAGACTCCAAAAGTCCCTGGTTCTCTCTTTGTTGCTATTCCACCCCCTCTAGGGATGTCAGAGAATTTCTCCACAAATCTCGGGGAGGCCGAATGCTAACGCATTCAGCCCCCCGAAATTGGTGGGGAAATTCTCCGACACCCCGCCCCCCGGGATGGGACTTACCTCTGTCGAATGTCCCTCTTGGCGGCGGGTCCCGGCGGTGTTTTGGTGGTGTTTTGGCGGCGGTGGGGGTGGCGGCCGGTCTTCTGACCGGCTGCTGCCACCATTTCCCAGTAAATTGTAAAAAAACCACACACACACACGTGATAGGCTACGTAACGATTTACATAGCCTATCACGGCTAGATTTTCAAAGTCAGCTGTGATAGGCTACGTAAATCTTTACGTAGCCTATCACGGCTGACTTTGAAAAAAAAAAGCACGTATGCAAATGGTGGCGCCCATGGGCGCCGCCATTTGCGTTCCTTATTTGGGCATGGGTAGTCTACGTAAAGATTTATGTAGACTATGGCAAAAATAAGGGCAATGCAAATAGCAGTCCCCAAATAAGGAAAGCAAATGGCAGCGCCCATGTGCACCGCCATTTGCATACGCGCTTTTTTTTTTTTTTTTAAGTCAGCCGTGATAGGCTACGTAAACATTTATGTAGCCTATCATGGCTGACTGCAGGGATGCAAACGGCAGCGGCTACAGCCACCACCGTTTGCGTCCCGGCAGGAGACGAGGTTTCGCGGCCGGAGGGACGGGGCGCCTCCCCCCCGGCCAGAATTTTGGTGGGGAGGGACGGGGTGCCTCCCCCCCGGCCAGAATTTCAGGGGGAGGGATGGAGTGCCTCCCCCCCACTGCGAAGCAAGCTTCGGAATCAGGTAAGGGACTTTCGTCCATCCCTACCTTATTTCGAGGCTCTGCATAGGATCCTGGGAGGTGATCCTACTGTGACCCCCAAATGTGTGGCATGGAGTACAAGCATCCAGCGTACACCTTAAGAGCAAGCCCAGCATTCTCCCCACCAAGACATTGTTGCAGGACTGGAAACAACCAGTCCACAAGACATCATGGCATGGTTGGTGGTAAGCTCAGTCCCACATGTGAACGTTTACCTTCCTCTGGTCCCAGGCTAATGGACCCATGGGGTTGGTTTGGGGACTGTTGCTGCTGCACCCCAACTTGCCTTCAGAGATGCTGGCTAATGCAGATAGCACCGGTTCTGCACCCCTGACACACACACACACACACACACACACACACACACGCACCTCTCAGCTCACAGCCAATCTCTCATGCTGGCAGGCTACAATGGTGGTCTGCGCAGCTGCCCCTCTGGTTTAGATGACACTCCCTGAACCTTGCCCTCCTCACCTTGCCTTCAGGGTGGCAATGCTTCCCCAACTGCATGGCAGTGCAAGGAGATCTACTACTAGGGCAGCTTGCTGCTCCTTGAAGCTTCACCCCCCCACACACTGCCTTGTGGTGACTGACTCAACTTTGTTCTACCTATCTCTGTGTCTCCTTCAGTGTTCAGTCAGAAGTTCCTTCCCCCCACTCAGGACAATGCCGAGGAGTTGCCCTCAGATGGCCCAAGCAGTCCTGTTCCTGATGCAGATGTCCCTCTGGCTGGTGAGTACATGCAACCACTCCTGATCCTTATACACTTCCATAGGGTCTTCAGTGCAGGGGGTGGGGCATAGCTTGTTAGTGGGGGAGTGACAGAAAATCCTGTGCAAACCATATCCTAACTGACAATCCCTTCCTCTTTGCAGTAGCTCCTGAATGCTCTCTCACTCTCCTAGCATGGAGGGAGCCGTGATGGACACCAATCCCTGTGAGAGCGTAGGTGAGTAACACTGCAACTGAACCCAGTGTTGTTACTGGCTCCACATAACTGGTTGGGCATCCAGATAGGTCCTGGTTCAAATGCACTGCTCATTCCAATGTGGCTTTGCTACCCATGGCTGCATTGCTTATTTGAGGGTCTGATGGTGTGTTGTGGGGAGGGAGGGGCAGGTTCCACAGTACTTTGGGGAGGGTAGGATAGGACTGGATTGAAATCAATTGCTCTTTCCAAAGTACCTTTGATCGCCATTGTCTCTGGTCTGGTGACCAGACTTGGGTGGCATAAAACACGACATTGTTGGGGGGAGAAGAGTGAGGCCCTCTTGGAGCAATTGGTGGAGCACTCCAAGGAAGAGCTGAAGTACATTGCCGAGGACAGGGCAGTGTCTAGACATCTAGTCACTGTGCTGGAGAGAGTTGCTGAACTAGAACAGCAAGATAGGGCGCTTGCCAGAGAGGAGCAGCTGCAGTACCATGTGGAGAACCATAGGTTCTTCACCAGTATGGATTCCAACACCCAGCTGCTACAGGGCTTACTTGCTGGCATGGGAAAGTTGACAGATGCCTTCTTGGCACAGTAGCACCCAACCTCAGCCACAGTATCCTACAGTGAGAATCTTTCTCATCAAGCCACTCACTACGCACCCTACCCTTGGGAGCACGATCACCTAGGGATGTCAGAGAATTCTGCCACAGATCTCGGTGAGGCCGAATGCCAGTGCATTCGGCCCCCCGAACTCCGTGGTGGAATGGCCGGCCACCCCCCCGCCACCCCTCGTGGATCCCCCCCGGGACGAGACTTACCTGGGGTGGATCTTCCGGGTGGCGGCGGCTCCGGTGGCGGCTTTGGTGGTGGCAGCTGCGGCAGCTGGTCTTCCGACCGGCTGCTGCAGCCGCCATTTCCAGTGTTGGGGAAAAAAAAAAAGACGTGATAGGCTACATAAAGATTTATATAGCCTATCATGGCTAGGTTTAAAAAAAAAATGATGTGATAGGCTACGTAAATCTTTACGTAGCCTATCACGTCTGACTTTAAAAAAAAACAAAAATGCGTGTACGCAAATGGCGGCAGCTACGGCCGCTGCCATTTGCATTCCTTATTTTGGGCCATCTTAGTCTACGTAGGTATGTACGAAAATCACTTATCTTTCGGGGATTATGCTGATGGAGGGGGGGGAGGTGATCCATCCCTCCCCCGGAATTCTCGCCGGGGGGGGAGATGCTCTGTTCCTCCCCCCTCCCGGAATCCTGGCCGGCCGGCTGTGCTCCGCAGTGATTTTGCGGAGCTGCTGGCCGGCTCCGCCAGCAGCCAGACATCCAGCCGCTGGCTAGCAGGGACGCAAATGGGGGCCGCTGTAGCTGCCGCCGTTTGTGTCCCTTTAGTCAGCCGTGATAGGCTACGTAAATGTTTATGTAGCCTATCACGGCTGATTAAAACAACAACAACAACAACACGCATACGCAAATGGCTCCCTTTCCCGTGTGCCCTGTTGAGTTTCCAATTGATCAGTAGAACTTTACGGTGCAAAACAGCTGGGGGGGGGAGTTGCCCTACACAGACACACTTGGTGAAGTCATAGCACTGTGACTTCACAGGCTTTTTCTTCGAAGTGGCAGGTTTGATTGGAACAGGACATCTCACACAGTACTGGCAAGCCCCTATACATGGAACTATGAGGGTTGCAACAACTCCCCCCGCTCGCCTTTGAAAACATGCAGAAGCCATGTCATAATAAAAATGTTCACTCTGTAGTGTATCTTTGACTGTTAATTGTGGCCATACAGTTTCCTGTGTCAAGGCATTCCATTTTGGGGAAGAGTGTGAGTGAGGGGGATAAACTGCCACTGCTTAAAACTTTGCTTTTCTTCAGTTGCCAAGAGAGATCACTTCGCGGGCAGGAGCGATTGCCAGCTGGGCACCGACATCCCGCTGTGGCCACTGTGATGATTCCAGATGGGAACGCCTGGAGGTTTTTCCATTGCCATGGGAACCATAACCCAGGACTCCAAGCACAGTTTGCACTTCTGGTAGCAACCACTTTGGGGGGGAGGGCTTCTCAGCTGAGAGGACGTTTGGATTGGCTGATCACTCCTCCTCCTCATCAAGCAGTTTGCAGATTGCTGGGCCAGGATGGGATGATGATCACACAGGAAGCCTTGATTCTGCTGCTCATGCACTTGCAGCTTGCCAATGCAGTTCTGGAGGATGTGTACCTCCAATGCGAATAATACTTTTCCTTCCAGGAGGAGGAAGTCTCTGGAGAGGTGGAAGAGTCAGGGGCCAGTGAAAGCCCTTAATTGTGTAACTGCTATCTTTGGACGTGGAGACAAAGTGTGCCGGAAGAGGAGGGTGGAAGCAGTGCTGGTAAGAATGGGGGGAGAGAGGATGCTCAGGCACTGGTGAGTATACCCGAAAACAAAGCAGTGGTATGATGCCTTTGTTCTTGGAGTATGGGATGGTGAGCGCTGGATTCACAACTTCAGAATGACCCGTTCCACCCTCTCTGAAGTGGCAAAGCAGCTCCACCCGGATCTGGAAACTGTAGGGATGGCGGAGAATTTCTCCACGAATCTCCGGGAGGCCGAATGCCAATGCATTCGGCCCCCCAAAATCGGTGGGGAAATTATCCACCCCCCTGCCCCCCCCAGGGATGGGACTTACCTCTATCGAATGTCCCTCTCGGCAGCGGGTCCTGGCGGCGTTTCGGCGGCATTTCGGCGGCGGCGGGGGCGGCGGCCGGTCTTCCGACCGGCTGCCGCCGCTGCCATTTCCCAGTAAAATAATAATAATTAAAAAAAACGTGATAGGCTATGTAACGATTTACGTAGCCTATCACGGCTAGATTTTCAAAGTCAGCCATGATAGGCTACGTAAATCGTTACGTAGCCTATCACGGCTGACTTTGAAAAAAAAAAAGCACGTACGCAAATGGCGGCGCCCATGGGCGCCGCCATTTGCGTTCCTTATTTGGGCACAGGTAGTCTACATAAAGATTTATGTAGACTACGGCGAAAATAAGGGCAACACAAATAGCGTTTGTGTAAATAAAAAAGATTTACGTAGACTACCTGTGCCTAAATAAGGAACGCAAATGGCAGCGCCCATGGGCGCCGCCATTTGCGTACACGCTTTTTTTTTCAAAGTCAGCTGACTTTGAAAATCTAGCCGTGATAGGCTACGTAAATCATTACGTAGCCTATCACCTGTTTCCCCCCCCCCATAACTTTTTTCTTTTGCGGCCAGGGAGATGGGGCGCTTCCCCCCGGCCAAAATGTCAGCGGCGAGGGATGGGGCGCCCCCCCTGGCCTGAATTTCGGCTGGGAGAGGCAGGACGCCTCCCCCCCGCCAAGAATTTCAGGGGGAGAACCGAAACGCCTCCCCCCACCATGAAGCAAGCTGTGGGACCAGGTAAGGGACTTCCATCCATCCTTACTGGAAAGACAAAAAAAATGATCATGAGGGACCCCCTCCCAGTCCATAAGTGCGTACACATCAGTGTCTGGTGGTTGTCCAACTTGGAGACCTACTGTGAGCTGGCTGAACAATTCAGCATGGCATGAGAGAATCTACAGTGGGCCACATAGTAGTGGAAGTGTGCCGCGCCATTGAACTAGTTCTGCTCCCACGTACAGTCTATCTTGGGGACCACAGAAAGGTGAGAACTTCTTTCTTAATCTGCTGCGTGGGGGTTGGGGGATGCTGTCCTTCCACAGTGGTGGCAGTGCAGCATGATGTTAAGCTAGCATGCCAGCCTCCTCCCAGGGCCGAGAGCAGTTGGGGAAGGAGAGTTGTTAGCAAGGCATCACCCCTCCTTGCTGTCTTGCTGCCTTCCTTCCTTCATTGCCAGCTAGGTTGCAGACTGGGGAAGCAGCATGAGGGGTGGGGGAAGGGACCGGTGAGTAGTGTAAGCGCAGCTGCATCCTGTGTGGATAAGTGACCTTCCCTTACATTTTTACGTAGGCTAGAACGGCGAAAAATAAAGGAACGCAAATAGCGCCCACTACGCTATTTGAGTTCCCCTTTTTTTCACTGTTTTATCTTACGTAAATATTTACGTAAGATAAATGGGCGAAAAATAGGGAACGCAAATGGTGGCCGCCGTAGCCGCCACCATTTGCGTACGCTGGGGTTTTTTTGGGGGGGGGTTAGCCGTGATAGGCTACATAAATTCTTACATAGCCTATCATGGCTGCCTGCCGGGCTGGACGCAAATGGCGGCCGCTACGGTGGCCGCCATTTGCGTCTGCAGCAGCCCGTCCGCGGCCGGAACTCCAGCTGCGGCCGGGCCTGGCCGGCTGCAGAGCAGAGCCGGCCGGGCAGGATTCCGGGGGGGAGGACCGGATCTCCTCCCGCCCCGTCGAGGATTCCGGGGGGAGGGATGGAGCACCTCCCCCCCACCACGAAAGATTCCGCAAAAAGGTAAGTGAGTTTCATACATCCCTATTAGAGAATTCTGCCATGGATCCCGGGGGGGGGGGGAACCAGTGAATTCAGCCCCCTGGAATCTGTGGCAGAACGGAGCCCCCCGCCCCGCCACCCTGCAAAAGCCCTGCGAAATGGAGCCTACCTGGCTGCGGCTCTGGCCACAAATGGCTGCAATGGCTCCGGCTGCAAATCATTGTAGCGGCCGCCATTTGCGTCCCTACGCCAGCCCGTGATAGGCTACATATATATTTACGTGGCCTATCACAGCTAAAGTGGGGATGCAAATGGCATAGGGGACGCCATTTGCATCCCTGCTTTAGCTGTGATAAGACTACATAAATATTTACATAGCCTATCACGGGCTTCCGTAGGGACGCAAATGGCATCCCCTACACAGGACGCCATTTGCGTCTGCAGCAGCCTGGCAGCAGGTTGGCCCAGCCGGTGGCTCCGCAGCCTGGCCGCGGAGCAAAGCCGGCCAGGCAGGATTCCAGGGGGGAGGACCGGGTTGCCTCCCCCCCATCAAGGATTCTCGGGGGAGGAATGGATTGCCTCCCCCTACCTGCAGAACCCGGTGGAGCCCTGGTAAGCGGGGTTTCGTACACCCCTAAAATTTACTGCCTGGACTAGCCTTGGCCAAACTGCTGCAGCATAATGTATGAGCTCACTGCAAGTAGGGATGGACAGCCCCCCTTTTCTGCCATGGGGGTGTGCCCAGCACCTGTCCCTGCCTGTGCACCCCCCCCCAGACCCATGCTTGCCCTGCTGCTGCAACTCACCTGGGAGCGGCGTGCACTTTCCAGCCGCTAGCAGTCTCCTCCTCCTTAGCCGGAGACGGTGAGCGGCTTTGGTCCTGCCTGACCCCAACTCCTGCCCTGGTTGCAGCTGATGAAGATGACTTGTCAGGAAAATGGGGAGGAGGAGGTGCACCCCAGCCATTGGGGCAGGCATGGCAATAAGAGAGTGTGAGGGAAAGGAGGGAGGTGAGTGACTGCGTGTGATGCTTGTACACTTATCTAAATGGTGAGCTGACAATTACTTAGCCAGATAGGGACTCTTGGATCCTGGCACCAACACCCACCTAGTGAGGCTTGTGCTTCGGAGGTTTGGCAGGTGGGGCTGGTTGAGAAAGTAGAAGCAGCAGCAAGTAATAATACCAACTTCTAAGCTCCCATGTGCCAGTTGCGGTTAGAATTTATGCAGCCATTATAATTTCTATGGGCATTGCTACCTCCCCAGTATTGGGTGAAGTGAACCAGTGGTGCGTACTCCATTTCCAAGCTTGTGTGGCGGTGGATACAGCTGTCCCTCTGATTCCAAGGTGTGGGGCTTTGGTCTCAGTAGCTGAGGAGGATGCTGGAGAGTGGCTCGACCTCTGGCAGTATGCCATGGTCCACAGGAACTGGAATACAGTGCTACGTTGTGTGGAGGATAGATGGGTGCGGAGTTGTGTAAGCCGGACTTCGAAGTAACACCCCCCCCCACACACACACACACGCATCAACCCTCACCTTTTATGAAAGGACAGTGAAATGTGGAACCCCTGTCTATGTGTTTCTGTGAGCACCTTCCATGATTCCTTTCTCAGGTTATGTGAGTGGCGTGGGGAAATGGAGTCATTTGGGAGGTCTGCTTTAGTTCCGTTAACAACCAGTCAGTTCCCTTACTTGCACTGCAAGCAACACAAGAGAGCAGGGTAATCTTTTAATGTAGCTAGTGAAGATCCCCGGAGATGGCTCTGGCTGTAGTCCAGGGTGGCTAAATGTATTCACCTTACCCAGTACACCTGAATAAGAACGAGCCATGGGAATGACACCACTATGGGAAAATCTTATGGGTGTATATGGGGTATGTGAACCCCCCAAGTTATTAGATGCCCACCTTTGTCCCACTAAGTCTCAATCCAGAAATATGCCTCCTTGCATAATCCTTGCAGATCATGAATGGATTCCTCTCCCTGGGCCTAGCCCAGGTTCTGGGGGTAGTGGATGGTTGTCATTTGGTGATGAATGCTCCAAAAGGACAGGCTGAAGACTACTTTAACTGGAAGTCATTCTACTTCATGCACTTAAAAAGGAACTACAGAACACAATGGGTGTTTCATTGACGTTGAAATAGGATGGAGTGGGAGGAATCATGATGCCTTCATTTTCTGGACCTCCACCTTGTTCTAGGCCATGGAGGCAGGCGTATGGGTTCCCGGAAACCCCACAGTAACCATTTGTGGCACCCAGATGCCCCCACTAATTCTTGCAGATTCCACCTATCCCATGTATAAGTGGCTAATGAAGCCATATGAGGGCTACCTGGGCAGCAGGAAGGCACATTTGAACAGAATTTTCAACTGCTGCAGGGACGTGGTGGTGGAACATGCTTTCGGGAGACTGAAGGCCCGTTGGCGATGCTTGACAGCATGACTGCCAGTACGGAAGGGGAATATTGTTCCAGTTATCACTGCATGTGCAGTGCTTCAGGGGACATGCTTCATTTGCTACTGATGTGATGCCCCACCCCCGCTTCTTCCTGGCACTGAGGAAGAGTATCACCCCAGCGAAGATAGGCTGTCCCATCTGGAAAGGCCGCGTGGGAAGCACTGACCCAGTACTTGCTGGGAAGTTCCGGAGTGCCGGCACACTTCACCTAGTAATGGCATGCATTGCCTGCATACTCTAGGGGTGGATGAAAGTCACTTACCTTTTCTCGCAGCTTGTTCGCGGTGGGGGGGAGTGCTTCGCTGCTCCCCCCGCGAAATTCAGGCCGGGGGGGGAGGCTTCCCGCCTCGCCCGGCTGAAATTCACGCCGGGGAGAAGGCTTCCCGCCTCGCCCGGCCGCGAACACGAAAGTTAAAAAAAAAAAAAAAAAGTCCCCTGATAGGCTACGTGACGATTCACGTAGCCTATCATGGCTAGATCTGCAAAGTCAGCCGTGATAGGCTACGTGAATCGTCACATAGCCTATCACGGGTGACTTAAAAAAAAAAAAAAAAGCGCGTACGCGAATGGCACCCCCCATAGGGAGCCGCCATTCGCGTTCCTTATTTAGTTCCTGTAGTCTACGTAAATGTTTACGTAGACTACGGCGAAAATAAGGGCAACGCAAATAGTGTTGCCCTTATTTTCACCGTAGTCTACGTAAACATTTACGTAGACTACAGCGACCAAATAAGGAACGGGAATGGCGGCTCCCTATGGGGGCCGCCATTATCCGTACACACTTTTTTTTTTTTTTTTAAGTCACCCGTGATAGGCTACGTGACGATTCACGTAGCCTATCACGGCTGACTTTGCAAATCTAGCCATGATAGGCTACGTGAATCGTCACGTAGCCTATCAGGGGACTTTTTTTTTTTTTTCATTGATTGCAATGGCGGGGGCGGCAGCCGGTCGAAAGACCGGCTGCCGCTTCCGCCCCGCTCGAACACCGGATGAACCGCCAGCCGGACCCACTGCCGGGAGGGACATTCAGGGAAGGTAAGTCCCATCCCGGGGGGGGGGGCGGGGGCGGGGGGGTGCGGAAGATTTCTCCCCGAAACTTGTTCGGGGGGCCGAACACGTTGGCGCTCGGCCCCCCGAAGTTTCGGGGAGAAATTCTCCGCCATCCCTAGCATACTCCCAGCACAGGACTGGAACTTTAAAGGGAAGGAGATGGAGTAGGACAACCCAAAGGCATCCTCATTTCTAACAAGTTTACTTAACAATGCAACAGATTTGCTTAACGATGTAACTACGTAACAGAAATAAACTTGTGAAGGAACACAAATCTCTGATGCAATCCTCAAGCCACGCAGTCCAGTGGTACCCCCAGCCCCAGGATCAAATCTTTTAGAGAACTAATGCTGTCCCTGGCATTCCAGCATTTGCCAGGCCGTGCATCCCCATTAATGGATGCCTTTTGTCTTAGCATCTCCACGATTGCTGTGCTTGATCCCCCCAATCACGGCTGCGGTTGCTCCCTCTCCGCACTCATTCTGTGTCGCCATCTCTCTAGGGAGGTGTTCTGGGAAGTGATCTGGGAGGTGATCGAGACTCTCGATTCACTTTTCCGGTATATGAACTGGGGCACAGAGTAAAACACCTATTAGTGTTCTGCCACTTCTGCTTGCTGACCAAGCCATGTTAGAATGGAGCTGGCCACTGTTGAATGTGCGCCTTGGCTTCGATACGTACAGACATCGCTCACTTTGATGTGCAGAGCCTGTACACACACCGTTAATCACTCCAGGCTTCCTTCACCCATAGTGGCTTCCTCTGTGGGTGCCACCACATCTGTGTAAAGAGGGGCAAGACTGTGAAGCAGCTGTTCTACTCCAGAGACTGCCTCAGCAATGGGACTGAGAAAGAAACGTCCTGGTCTCGAGACATGACAGGCAAGCTCCAGCAGAGGACTCTTCTTATTGGTAGTATTTGTCAATGCATTTGCTTATAATGTAGCTCAGTGACAGCAGGCAGCACTGCACCCAGGTAGAAACCCTTCCAGAATCGTCCGCCAACAAGCGGTGGTAATTGCTCCAGCAAGAATGCATATCCTGAGCCTGCTTTATCACAGCAGCTGCTGTTTTGCCATTGCCACACAGTAATGGCACAAGAGCCAAGGTATAAAGCCCCTCTGGTGGTGAATGGCAGCATCCACAGCCATACACAGGTGGCAGTTGTGTACAGACAGCCCAGGCCTCCACCCCAATACCGTTTCCCGGGAGGGGGTGTGTGCCCATGAACATACATACCCTTTGATGAACATTGCTGAGCTGTGTCCTCCACCCTGCAATCACTTGGCGGTGGCTGGTTGTATTCCCCCAGGGCCACGGAGCTCCTGTCACTGTCTCCCTCTGCTGCTTCTGTGGCAGGTGGACTGCCAGGCTCGCTGCTGGCTTCTGTCTGTGTCTGTGCTGCTGGAATCTGTGTTAGAGAAGGAAATTTCAGAGTCAGAAAAACTGCCAGTGTTGCAGTGCTCTAGTCTCCATAGGATAGGCAAGAGAAGTAGAGCAAACACACAGGAAGTGTCAGCATGCTGTTCAATAAGTAAAAATTGAATACCTTCTAGATATACTGAAAACAGGACTGCTATTTTACATTTCTTTGGGGGGGCAGTAGGTACATATAGAAAGCAGCACATGCATAAATAAATAAATAAGTACATAAAGGGAATGTGGATGCCAATATTGGGTGTTAATCACCTGCACTGAAATGCTACAGGATGGCCCAAGCGCCCCCCACCTAGGGATGTACGAAAGTTTCACCACGGATCTCGGGGAGGCCAAATGCCAGCGCATTCGGTCCCCTGAAATCGGTGGCAGAATGGCCCGCCACCCGCCCCAGGACAGGACTTACCTGGGGCGGATCTTCCTGGCAGCGGTGGCAGCTCCCGCGGCAGCTCCAGCGGCGGTTCGGTGGTGGCGGCTGTGGCAGCCGGTCTTCTGACTGGCTGCCGCCGCCACCATTTCCAGGTTTAAAATAACAAAACAAAACAAAAAAGTGATAGGCTACGTAAAGATTTACTTAGCCTATCACGGCTAGATTTTAAAAAAAACACCGTGATAGGCTACGCAAATCTTTACATTGCCTATCACGGCTGACTTAAAAACAAAAAAATGCACGTATGCAAATGGCGGCGGCCATGGCCGCCGCCATTTGCGTTCCTTATTTTGGCACGTCTTAGTCTACGTAAATATTTACGTAGACTAAGACGGCGAAAATAAGGGGAACGCCAATAGCGTAGACGCTACGCTATTTGCATTCCCCTTCTTTTCGCTGTCTTAGTCTACGTAAATGTTTACATAGACTAAGACGTGCCAAAATAAGGAACGCAAATGGCGGCAGCCATGGCCGCCACCATTTGTGTATGCGCGTGTTTTTTTTTTAATCAGCTGTGATAGGCTACGTAAAGATTTACATAGGCTATCATGGCTGACTGCAGGGACACAAATGGCGGCGGCTACGGCCGTCGCCATTTGTGTCCCTGCTAGCCAGCGGCCGGATGTCTGGCTGCTGGCGGAGCCGGCCGGCGGCTCTGCAGAATCGCTGCGGAGCACAGCCAGCCGGCCAGGATTCTGGGGGGGGGGAGGAGGAATGGAGCACCTCCCCCCCCAGCGAGGATTCTGGGGGGAGGGACAGAACACCTCCCCCCGCACCATCAACATAATCCCTGAAAGGTAAGTACCTTTCATACATCCCTACCCCCACCCCAGTGTTTCCAAAACCAAGTAGAGGGAACCCACTTTGAGTGGGCAGTGGAGTGGGTTAGTAATGAACGCTCTGTCACCGCCAGCCTGGATGCAGCTGCAATCCCCCCCTGCCATGGTAAGTTGATGCACTTACCCTCCTGCAGATCTCCCCCTCCAGTGCTGACTGTTCCAGCGCAAATGGCTGCAGTCGACTTTCTCCCGCCTGCTGCTGTAGAGGAAGAGGACACATCACTTGTGTAAGTGCCATATCTGCCTTGGACAGTCTGATATATGTGGCAGATGGAACAGGACGAGGGTAGGAAGATGTGTTAGGACTTTGGGGAAGGCATGTTGGTGTGCGGTTTATTGGTGTCAGTGCTGAGTAGGCTACCTTGAATGATGTGCAGTCAGATGCTGCGGTAACTGTGACCACTGGGCATGCTTGCTGAGGTTGCACTGGCAGAAGAACCAAGTGTCTTCTGGACTGTAAAGACCAATAATTGCACGAGTAAACACAATGCCAAGCAAATATGTAAATATTTTAAGTCGAACAACGTATAAGTCACCCATAGCATAAGAGCAATAAAATATTATGTCCAATTAACAATCAAACGTAACTCCTCCGGGTTTCAAGCATATGCTGGATGCATTTCCACACTCTTATATCGCTGTAGCTGAAGACCTGATTACCAAGATAGAAAATTCTCCTCCCTACTTACCCATAAATGTAAAAAAAAAAGTCAGACAAGATATTGGAAAATAGGACTGAATATGTGGATAGACCACTTATGGACATGACTGAAGCATATCCAATTTTCCTCAAGTGTGTCCCCTTTGCCTTTCCCTCCTGTTACCCAAATGTAATGTGGGAGTTACACCATAATTCTCTTACAGTATGAGTTCTCATGACAACCACAACATCTCTCCTGTGCTTCGTTATCATCAATCATTCCACATACCAGCTACATTCTTCAGTGTTGATAGCAAGTGGAAGCAAGATGCAAGTCTTCTTTTGTCACTTATGGCAGGTTAAAGAAACCCAGGGGCTTCCTTCTGTCTTCTGCACTCACCAGTTTTGCTGTGAGCTAGACTAGTGTGGTGCAGTGGCTAGAGTGTTGGACTGGGAGCCGGGAGATCCGGATTCTAGTCCCCACTCAGCCATGGAAACTCACTGAGTGACTTTGGGCCACAGACTCTCAGCCCAACTCACCTCACAGGGTTGTTGTTGTGAGGATAAAGTGGAGAGGAGGAGGATTATGTATGCTGCCTTGGGTTCAGTAAGCAGGAAAAATTGGTGGGATAAAAGTGAAATGAAGTAAAGAGATACCTAAATACATAACTAAGCTTAAACTACACAGGCCATATATAACGCTCCTAACACAGTAGGGACTACATTACAGTCTAACCGCGTTCCGTCATCACATGGCAATAGCTAGGATGACCAGGACAGATAAATGGCAGTAGTCCTGCACAGAACACTAGGGGCAGGCACCTGTTGCTGCCCCATGACCCCCTCTCCCAAAGGTGCAGACTCCATGGGGTAACCTCAATTTGAAAGAAAGCTCAGAATAGACAGCAGGGCACTTACATGCTGGATGTCTATCCAGGATGCTGGGCTTCCCTGCAGCCACCCAAAGGCTGCGCAGCTTCTGATAAAAGTAGGGATGTCAGAGAATTCTGCCATGGATCTTGGGATTTTGGGCTGGTGTAGAATGCCCTGGATCATGTTCTGTTAGGAATCTGGGGCTGGTGAATAAATTGTCCACACAGAGTGCAATATTGATAAGACCTTGGACCCTAAGCAGGGCTACCATTTATGGAACACCACCACCACCATCACCACCACAACACACACATTTTTAGATCATACATGATGGTTTCTCAGGAATATTTATTTATTTAAGGAATTTGTATACAAACTTTCATCAAAATGAGCCTTGTTTCTGGTTTATAATACAGTCTTATGCATGTAGTTATTATGGGGCATAAAAACAAATTCCCACAAATGCTCTGAGAACACCCTATGTTGTTGAAATGTAATCTTCAATAGATGAACCTTTAGATGATGCTTTCAGCCTTGCCACATACGCACTCACACAAGCACACTACTGAAATCTTTCTACCACTTCCCTCTGAACTAGGGGTGCACGAAAGCCACTTACCTGGTCTCGCAGCTTGCTTCGCGGTAGGGGGGAGGCGCTTCACTGCTCCCCCTGAAGTTCAGGCCGGGGAGGGAGGCTTCCTGCCTCACCCAGCCGAAATTCAGGCCGGGGAGGAGGCGCCTCGCCTCGCCTGGCCGCGAAATAAAAAGTAAAAAAAAAAAAAAACACCCCCGTGATAGGCAACGTGATAGCGTTGCCCTTATTTTCGCCGTAGTCTACGTAATCTTTACGTAGACTACAGCGACCAAATAAGGAACGTGAATGGCGGCTCCCTATGGGGGCCTCCATTTGCGTACTTGCTTTTTTTTTTTTTTTTTTAAGTCACCCGTGATAGGCTATGTGACGATTTACGTAGCCTATCATGGCTGACTTTGCAAATCTAGCCGTGATAGGCTACGTTAATCGTCACGTAGTCTATCACGGGGGCATTTTTTTTTTTTTACTTTTATTGGAATGGCGGCGGTCGAAAGACCGGCTGCCGCCTCTGCCCCTGTCGAAGACCTGACGAACCGCCGCCGGGACCTGCCGCCGGGAGGGACATTCGGGAAAGGTACGTCCCATCCCAGGGGGGTGTGGGGGGCAGGGGGGTGCGGAGAATTTCTCCCCGAAACTACTTTGGGGGGCCGAACACGTTGGCACTCGGCCCCCCGAAGTTTCGGGGAGAAATTCTCCCCCATCCCTACTCTGAACCTTAATTCATGGTCTTCCACTGAAATGTTGCCTAACATGAAATGTTATGGTGATTGGTTCCTGCTCAAGAAAAAAAAAACATCTGAGGAATTTCAAACAAGCAAAACACATACACACACACACACACACTTCACCGGGAGGGTCTACACATTTTTACCATATGATTTATGATATTTGTAATCCATGAAGTAAAATATTGCAGATGATCTGAGCCTGAGGGATAACAGCTCAGTGTTGTTGCTTGTCCAAAATAGCACTCAGAGTTTTGTTTGAGCTACAGACAACATGAAATTTCTCATGCTTCAAAGACAATTTAGCCGTTGCACAAGATTGTCATCAGGATATGAAACCAGGCGTATCTTGCTTCAGAATACCTCTAATGCCAAGGGAAAATGAAAGTATCTTGAATTGGTCTCCAGGGCTACCTGTCACTTCCCAGTGTTAGGCAACTCCTGCAGACAGCAGGAATAGCAAACTTCCTCTTTTTGCTCCTTGGAGAGAAAGAAAGAAAGAAAGAAAGAAAGAAAGAAAGAAAGAAAGAAAGAAAGAAAGAAAAGAACTAGGTAAAATGGTGACACAATGTCCATTTCCGCCTTAACTTAAACTTCAGCTGAAATAAAAGCTTAGGAAGAGAGTTGCTGGGGCCGAAGCCTAGCTATGGACCTGAGAGGCCTCCCCCTCATTCCTAATTTTTTGTTGGCTGGCAGTAGCCAGTCAATGGTGAGGGAAAAGCAACAGTGCTCAAGAAGAGCAAAAGTAGCTGGAATATCAGGTCTGTGGTGTTGCCAACACATCCCCCTGGGACATACGCCACTTGGAGTTGCTCTAGAGGCAGATGCCGCCGTTTGCATCCCTGTATTTAACCATGATAGGCTACGTAAAGACTTATGTAGCCTATCACATCTGGGTTAAAAAAAAAAAATGCATACTCAAACGGCGGTGGCTATGGCTGCCGCCATTTGCGTTCCTTATTTTTCACTGTCTTACTCTACATAAATATTTATGTGGACTATTACGGCAAAAATAAAGTAAAAATAACATTTTATTTTTAATAAAAATAACGTGGTAATTTTAATAAAAATAACGTTTTAGCCTACATAAATATTTATGTAGGCTAAAACAGTGAATCAAAAAGGAATGCAAATAACGCCCACTATGCTATTTGCATTCCCTTTTATTTTTGCCATAATAGTCTACGTAAATATTTATGTAGACTAAGATGGCGAAAAATAAGGAATGCAAATGGCAGCGGCCATAGCCACCGCCATTTGCATATGCGTTGTTTTTTTTTAACCCAGACGTGATAGGCTATGTAAGTCTTTACGTAGCCTATCACGTCTATGTAAAAAACAAATAAACACAAACACAGACTGCAAATGGTGGTGGCGGCAACTGGTCGGAAGACCAGCTGCCGCCGCCGAAGCCACCGCTGGAGCCGCCGCCATCCGGAACATCCGCCCCAGGTATGTCTCGTCCCGGGGGGGATCTGCGAGGGGGCGGGGGGTGGCAGGGCGTTCTGTCATGGATTTTGGGGGGCCGAATGCCCTGGCATTTGGCCTCATGGAAATCTGTGGTGGAATTCTCTGACACCCCTACCCTAAGCATGCTGAACTTGCATTTGTTTGCAAAAAAATGTGCATTAAAAAGAAATGTGCATCTTTAAAAGTGTGAATTTTCATGCTTCATCTGGGGCGGGGTGTGTGCGCATATTTTGATGTGTTCTTTTTTTAAAATGTGCATTTTCCCAGTTCAAAATCCATGCTTTTCCCATCCAAACAAAACAAAAAAAGAGCACAAAGGAATGCAAGAAACGAGGTTTAACAAGCTTCAAGGTGCTGTTCGGAGAAGCCAGGCAAATGTTCACTCATCCCTAGCCATGATTCATGTTATGACTTGGAGGCCAAGAAGTTCCATCTGCTGTGATTGGCATTGGCCACTGAGTGCTTAGCCCTATGTGGGCATTTTCCTGCACGCATTAGAGTTAGGATTGTGTAGGGGCCAGGGACAAGCATGCAAGCCCTGCCTCCAGTGTTCCTAGGCTTGGTCTCCTGAAAACAAGGGGAGTTATGTTCAGCTGAACATGATTAAAATCCTCCGCACATCTGGGTACTCTGCCTTATCCTTCCATGTGTCTGGGGACATTGGGGGTGGGGCTTATGTGTGTATCCCTGCCTCCTACACAGTTGTAATTAGAGCTGTGCACAAGTGCCCTCTCAAAATTCTCCACGCTATTTATGGGCGGAGAAACTGGGGAAACGATTTCACCGCTGCAGGGGGAGGAGAAATTCTGCACAGTTCCTCACAGGTGGGGCTCACAATTGACAGGGGGTTTTGCAGAATTTGTTTCTTTTCCTATAAGGACTTTTTTCTTTTTCTTTTTTTTTGGTGCTGGAACAACATCAGCTGTGTTGGTAGGCTGGTCTCCATTTTGCATCCTCCACAGTGAAGGTGTGAGAGGGGCAGTGTTGTGTCTAGCTCCTTAGAGTTTTCATCCCCCATGAAAGAGGCTTCGCTTGTTCTACCTCATTCTCAGGGTGTTTTATAATGTGTGTGTGTTGTTTTTGAGCTCGCCTAATCATTGCTAGCCTCCCAGGCTGCCTGCACTGCCGCTTCCAGAGCTGGAAAGACCCTATGGGAGAAATTATTTCATGATCCCTTCCCCTGGGCTTTAATTGAAGTGTAGGAAGCTGAGGAGGCTACAGGCTACCAGAGAGATGATTGTACAATGAAAGACAGGGTACTCACACACACTCCCTGGCCACCTCACAAGAAAGGAGAACCAGCATGGTGTAGTGGTGAGAGTGTTGGACTGGGAGCTGGGAGATCTGGGTTCTAGTCCCCAGTCAGCCATGGAAGCTCACTGGTGACTTTGGGCCAGTCACAGATTCTCAGCCCAACCTACTTCACAGGAATGCTGTTGTGAGGACAAAATGGAGAGGAGGAAGAGGATAATGTAAGCCACCTTGGATTCCTTGCAAGAGGAAAAAGATGGGATATAAATGCAATAAATAAATAAATAAGCCCAAGAACCCCAACCCATGAGAATTTCTCTGAAATTTCTTCACCACTGTGTTTCTTTTTGAAAGCAGTTTCTTTTCTATCAAATGGAATGAGAATGGCTTGAAAAGATGTGGGAGAAATTTTCAGCACAGCACTAATTTTAACACTCCCTTTTGCAGTTGAATGCCTGCATAAGGCTTGTCTATGCATGTGTAGGTGTAGCGATGGCATAGGGGCGATTTATTCTGTCAGGTCAGAAGCTTTACTTGCTTGTAGATACCAATTCTCTAGTGAAAGCAGCATGAGAGATAGTTGAGCCTCTTCAGGGAGACTTCTGTGAGAAGAAGAGCTTGATAAATATTTTAAGTGGTGAGTCCTCCTGAGAGAAATAGTTGCAAGGTGTGGGGTAGGAGACACCATGTATGGTAGCAGCAACATCTGGGTTATGTTTGGGAACTAATCTCACTTGAAAGTCAAGCTATGAAAATAATAAATGCTGCAATGCACAGAAGCCCTTCCTTTATAACTAAATAGGGTGGCCACTGTTGAATCACCAAAAAGCAAGGCAAAAGAGGGCTCAGATCTGCATAACATTGTGTATGCCAATTAATATATTTAGATGCAGATTTAGAAATAATTGTTATAATTTAAATAAAAATTGTGCATTGCACTGTGATGTGGAAGACTGCCACCAGGTATTGGTGATTCACCAGGTGAAGACTGCCACCAGGTGCTACCACCTGTGTGCTTGCTTGTTCTGCCTTAGGGATGGGCAGATCACTTACCCCGTTCCGTGTGGGGGGTCCACAGGGGGGGAGGCGATCTGTCCCTGCCCCCGGAATCCATCCAGGCTGGCTCCACTCCATGGTGATGCTGCGGAGCTGGCTGCTGGCTCCATAGCGCTGGCGATACGGCCGGCCGCCATTGCAGTGCCATATTGCTGTGCTAAGTCCGGACACAAATGGCATCCACTACGCCATTTATGTCCCTGTTTTCACGTGATAGGCTACGCATTTGTAGTTACATAGATATTTGCGTAGCCTATCGTGTGAAAAAACAGGGATGCAAATGGTGTAGTTTTGCTTCCAGACTTAGCACAGCGATATGGCACAGCAATGGTGGCCGGCTATAGCGCCAGCGCTGTGGAGCCAGTGGCCGGCTCTGCAGGATCACTGCATGGAGGACCCATGCAGTGGACAGATTCCAGAGGGGCATGGAGGTGAGTGCTCCATTCCACCACGGACCCCGGTGGGGTGGGATTCTTGAAATCTGGCCTCATTGGGGTCCGTGGTGGAATTCTGTGGTCCAAGTGCTGCTGTTGGACAACAGCTCTTGTTGTTCTTTATTCATAAACTAGACCAGACAATCCTAACAATAGAGGATGCCTTCAAATAGAAGATGTTCCTCTGGCAGCCCTTTGAATAGAAGGTGCCTTCAAATAGAAGATAATCTCCTGGCAGCCCTTTGAATAGACAACTCTCTGTTGTAAAAACAACAAACGAATGAACAAAGGACACACTGTCACCCTATTATTAAATAAAATGCTCATTATTGAAACGGGCAGGCAGTTGTGGGTAGAGGGCTTCTATATTGCTTGGACTGAAGGCTGCCAACTCTTGAAATTAAATCTGGTATGTGGGTGGAAACTGTCGGTAGGCAAAACTTTCTGGATCCCAGAGCAGATATAATGGCAGGTCAAGGTGTGGAGCCCAGTGCAAATATTCAACATAGGTATATAGCTAAACAAAACAAATGGATGGGGGGAGGGATGTCAGAGAATTCTGCCATGGGTCTTGGTGAGGCTGAATGCCAGTGCATTCGGCCCCCTGAAATCCATGACAGAATGAAGTTCCCCCCATGAAAGGCATGCGAAATGGAGCACTTACCTTCTGCTGTCCGTGCTGACTTGCAAATGGCGGCCGCGTCTGCGGCTGCCATTTGCTTCCCCATTATAGCAGTGATAGGCGACATAAATAATTACGTAGCCTATCACGGCTAATGCAGGGACTCCATTTGCATCCCTGCGGAGGCCGTGATAGGCTACGTAAGTATTTATGTAGCCTATCACAGAAAAAACACAAACAAACAGCGGACGCAAATGGTGGCAGCTACGCCATTTGCGTTCCCTTTGGGTTTTTTTGCTGTAATAGTAGGGATGTACGAAAGTCACTTACCTTTTCGACGGGGTGATTCGCGGTGGGGGGCAGGCGCTATGCACCTCCCCCCGAAATCCTCATTCATCCAGCTCTGCTCTGTGGAGATTCTGCGGAGCCGCCAGCTGGGACTGCCCACAGCCGGACATCTGGCCACTGGGGAACCTTCCAGAAAAAAAACAAACGCGTACGCAAATGGAGGCGGCTACAGCGGCCACCATTTGCGTTCCCTTTTTTTAGCTGTTTTAGCATTCATAAATATTTACATAAGCTATTATGGCAAAAAAAAGGGGAACGCAAATAGCGTAGTGGGTGCTCTTTGCGTTCCTTTTTTCCTCACCGTTTTAGCCTACGTAAATATTTACACAAGTTATTACGGCGAAAAGAAGGGGAACACAAATAGCGCCCACTACACTATTTGTGTTCCCCTTTTTTTCGCCATAATAGCTTATGTAAATATTGACGTAGGCTAAAATGGCGAAAAAAAGTGAATGCAAATGGCGGCCGCCGTAGCCGCCGTCATTTGCATACAAGGTTTTTTGTTGTTGTTGTTGCCGTGATAGGCTACGTAAGTATTTACGTAGCCTATCACGGCAAAGGTAGATATGCAAATGGCATGGTGGCCGTCATTTGCGTGGCTGCGTTTGCCGTGATAGGTTACGAAAATACTTACATAGCCTATCACGGCAGCCTGGCCAGACGCAAATGGCGGCTGCTATGGCGGCCACCATTTGAGTCTGTAGCAGCCGGCTGAGAGGCCAGCTGCTGCTGCCACCACCGGAGCCGCCACCGGAGCCGCCACTGGAGCTGCCGCCACCAGAACATCCGCCCCAGGTAAGCTTCATCCCAGGGGGGATTCCGCAGAGGGCGGGGTGTGGGAGGCCATTCCACCACACGTTTCGGGGGGCTGAATGCCAGTGCATTCGGCCTCAGTGAAATCTGTGGCGGAATTGTCTGCCATCCCTATGTAATAGCCTACGTAAATATTAACATAGCCTAAAATGGCAAAAAAAAGGGGAACGCAAATGGCGGCTGCTGTAGCTGCCGCCATTTGCGTCCGCTGTTTTTGTGTTTTTTTTGCTGTGATAGGTTACGTAAATATTTCCGTAGCCTATCATGGCAAAATACCAGGATGCAAATGGCGGCGGCTCTGGCCACTGCCATTTGCGTTCCTTAATTTTGGCCGTCTTAGCCTACGTAAATATTTACGTAGACTATGACGGTGAAAATAAAGGGGAACGCGAATAGTGTAGCGGGCGCTATTTGCATCCCTTTTTGATTCACCGTTTTAGCCTATGTAAATATTTACGTAGGCTAAAACTGCGAATCAAAAAGGGACGCAAATAGCGCCGCTACGCTATTTGTGTTCCCCTTATTTTCACCGTATTAATCTACGTAAATATTTAAGTACACTAAGACGGCCAAAAATAAGCAACGCAAATGGCGGCAGCCATAGCCGCCGCCATTTGCGTACACGTTTTTTTTTTTACATAGCCTATCGTGTCTTGTAAAAAAAAAAAACCTGACAAGACTGCAAATGGTGGCGGCGGCAGCCTGTCGGAAGACCAGCCGCTGCAGCTGATGGTGCCGCAGCCACCGCTGGAGCCGCCGCCGCCTGGAACATCCTCCCCAGGTAAGTCTTGTCCCGGGAGGGATTTGCGGGGGGGGGTGGCCCACCCACAAATCATAGCCTATCACAGGTGACTTTGGAAAAAAAAAAGCACGTACGCAAATAGCGGCGCCCGATGCGCGCCGCCATTTGTGTTCCTTATTTTGGCGCGTCTAGTCTACGTAAAGATTTACGTAGCGTTCCCTTATTTTCTCCGTAGTCTACGTAAATCTTTATGTAGACTAGACGTGCCAAAATAAGGAACGCAAATGGCGGCGCCCATGGGGCGCTGCCATTTGCGTACGGGTGTTTTTTTTTTTTCCAAAGTCACCCGTGATAGGCTATGTGACGATTTACATAGCCTATCACGGCTGACTTTGGAAATCTAGCCGTGATAGGCTACGTAAATCGTCACGTAGCCTATCACGTGTGTGTGTGTATGTGTGTGTTTTTACTTTTTTATTTTGTAATGGCGGTGGCGGCAGCCGGTCAGGAGACCAGCCGCCGCTCCCGCCCCCGCCGAAACGCCGCCAGGACCCACCGCCGAGAGGGACATTCGCCGAAGGTAAGTCCCATCCCGGGGGGGGGTGGGGGGCCGGCGGAGAATTTCCCCAAGACTTTCGGGGGGCCGAATGCATTGGCACTCGGCCTCCCGAAGATTCGTGGAGAAATTCTCCGCCATCCCTAATTTTGGGATGCATCTGCAACATTTTGGACAGTTATTGGGAGGAAATGGTGAATAATGGCAAGTAATAAATGCAGGCGTTTGTGTGTTGGAGGGGAACATTTGTGTCTGTATTTGTTGTGGTATGATCTGGCATCCAGTCAGTGCTATTTCTGGTGGCTTGTTCAATAGGTAACATCCCGTATTAATAAAAAGCGAACCCTTTTGTCTCTTAGTGCCTTTCAGGGTGAACTAACAAAAGCTGTAAAATGTCAGATGCTGATATGAAAAATGATATCACTCTGGCCTATGTGCTCTGAGGATGACTCAAGTGTATTAGAAATGGGACTCCAGCAGGGAGCAGTTCTTCTGAAAAGAAAAGATTGAAAAACAACCCGCAAAACAGTAAAAAAAAAAAAATCTGCCTGAGGTTTGCTTTGTCTTAATAAGAGAGATTCTTAAGAGGTCTTGATGGGGAAAGAGTGTGAGAGAGACAACATTAAGTAAACCCAAGCTGAAGAAATAAGCATTCTTGCTTTCAAGACCTAAGAGTAAGTCCCATTGAACTCAGTGGGCATAGGATTGAACTGCTAGGGATGTGGGAATCAGTAAAACTCGAGCTTGCCAACGTTCTCTGAATTCCATCTTGAAGCTCATTCCAACTTGAGTCTGTATCAGATTGCAAGTTTTTTTGTTTCTTTGTGCATGGAAATCCATGTGTACTTTCATGCATATTTTCCCAAATTTTTCAATGTAAAAAAAAAAAAGCACCAGTATTTAAGATTTGGTGCAGTATAAGTCATTAGAAGCAAATAGGGATGTTGGAGAATTCTGCCATGGACCCCAGTGAGGCCGGATTCAAAAGAATCCTGCCGCCGGAGTACGTGGTGGAAAAGATCACTTACGTGGTGGAAAGGATCCTCCCCGCAGGATCCTCCCCAGCTGGATCCTCCCCCTTGGCAGCTCTGGAGCACCAGCGATACGACTGCCATTGCTGTGCCATATCACTGACTGAGGCTGACTCCGGATGCAAATGGCGTCCACTATGCCATTTGCAGCCGTAAAGGTCTTAGATTAAGCTAAATGCAGCCATAAATGGCTGCATTTAGCTTAAACTAAGGGCGTTATGGCCGCAAATGGCATCTGCTACACTAGGCTAGCCTATTGCATGAAAAACCACAGACGCAAATGGTGTAGCAGATGCCATTTGCAGCCATAAAGCCCTTATTTAAGCTATATGCAGCCATTTACAGCTGCACTTAGGTTAATCTAAGAGCTTTACAGCCGCAAATGGCATAGTGGATGCCATTTGCATCTGGAGTCAGTCTCAGCCAGCGATACGGCAAGCCAATGGCGCCTGTTTCGCTGGCTCTCCGGAGCCAGCTGGCGGCTCCATGGAATCACTGTGGAGCAGATGGGGATGTCAGAGAATTCCACCACGGACCTCGGTGAGGCCAAATACCAGTGCATTCGGCCCCCCGAACTCCATGGCGGAATGGCCTGCCACCCCCCGCCCCCCATGGATCCCCCCTGGGATGAGACTTACCTGGGGTGGATGTTCCAGATGGTGGCGGCTCCCGCGGTGGCTTCGGCGGAGGTGGTGGCGGCGGCTGGTCTTCCGACCGGACACGCAACTCTACCTCTCATTCAAATCTTCACCAAGGTTGGCCGTAGAATCCCTCTCCAAATGTCTGGAGACGGTGAGTGGCTGGATGGGGAGGAATAGGCTGAAGCTGAACCCTGACAAGACCGAGGTACTTTTGGTGGGAGACAAGGGGAAGCTAGGGGATGTTGACCTGGTGTTGAATGGGGTACGGCTACCCTTGAAAGACCAGGTCCGCAGCCTGGGGGTCATTTTGGACTCCCAGCTGTCCATGGAGGCTCAGGTGTAGGGATGGCGGAGAATTTCTCCCCGAAACTTCAGGGGGCCGGGCGCCAACGTGTTCGGCCCCCCGAAGAAGTTTCGGGGAGAAATTCTCCGCAGTCCCCCGCCCCCTGCCCGGGACGGGACTTACCTTTCCCGAATGTCCCTCCCGGCGGCGGGTCCCGGCGGCGGTTCGTCGGGTCTTCATCAGGGGCGGGGGCGGCAGCCGATCTTTCGACCGGCTGCCACCGCCGCCATTCCAAGACAAGAAAAAAAAAATCTTTACATAGACTACGGCGAAAATAAGGGCAAAACAAATAGCATTGCCCTTATTTTCACCGTAGTCTACGTAATCTTTACGTAGACTACAGCGACCAAATAAGGAATGTGAATGGCGGCTCCCTATGGGGGCCGCCATTTGCGTATGCACTTTTTTTTTTTTTTTAAAGTCACCCGTGATAGGCTACGTGACGATTTACGTAGCCTATCACGGCTGACTTTGCAAATCTAGCCGTGATCGGCTACGTTAATCGTCACGTAGCCTATCACAGGGGCGTTTTTTTTTTTAACTTTTAATTTCGCAGCCGGGCGAGGCGAGGTGCCTCCTCCCCGGCCTGAATTTCGGCCGGGCGAGGTGGGAAGCCTCCAACCGGCCTGAATTTTGGCCGGGCGAGGTGGGAAGCCTCCCCCCCCCCGGGCTGAACTTCGCGGGGAGAGCAGCGAAGCGCCTCCCCCCCACCGCGAAAAGCTGCGAGACCAGGTAAGTGGCTTTTGTGCACCCCTACTCAGGTGTCAGCTGTGAGCCGGACAGCACTGTATCAACACCATCTGATACGGCGGCTGCGTCCCTTCCTTCCCGACCATCTGCTCCCATCGGTAGGGGTGCACGAAAGTCACTTACCTGGTCTCGCAGCTTTTCGCGGTGGGGGGGAGGCGCTTCGCTGCTCTCCCCGCGAAGTTCAGGCTGGGGGGGGAGGCTTCCCGCCTCGCCCGGCCGAAATTCAGGCCGGGGAGGAGGCGCCTCATCTCGCCCGGCTGCGAAATTAAAAGTTTTTTAAAAAAATGCCCCCGTGATAGGCTACGTGATGATTAACGTAGCCTATCACGGCTAGATCTGCAAAGTCAGCCATGATAGGCTACGTTAATCATCACATAGCCTATCATGGGGGCTTTTTTTTCCTTTCTTTCATTGGAATGGTGGCGGCGGCAGTTGGTCGAAAGACCTGCTGCCGCTCCCGCCCCGGACGAAGACCCGACGAACCGCCGGCCAGACCCGCCGCCAGGAGGGACATTCGCCAAAGGTAAGTCCCGTCCCGGGGGGGTGCTGGGTGCGGGGGGGTGCGGAGAATTTCTCCCCAAAACTTGTTCGGGGGGCCGAACACATTGGCGCTCGGCCCCCCGAAGTTTCAGGGAGAAATTCTCCGCCATCCCTACCCATCGGTAGTACATGCTCTGGTCTCCTCTCGTTTAGACTACTGTAATGCGCTCTACGTGGGGTTACCCTCGAAGATGGTTTGGAAGCTGCAGCTGGTTCAGAATGCGGCCGCTCGCCTGATTAAAGGCAGCCGTCGGCGAGATCACATCACTCCAGTGCTGAAGGAGTTGCACTGGTTACCAGTTGTTTTCCGGGCCAAATTCAAGGTGTTGGTTTTGACCTTTAAAACCCTATATGGTTCCGGCCCAGCCTATCTTAAGGAGCGCCTCCAGCAGCACCAGACAGGCCACTTAACAAGATCAGCCTCAGATGGCCTTCTCTCTGTCCCATCAGCCAGGACAGCTAGACTGGTGGGGAAGAGGGAGAGGGCCTTTTCTGTAGTGACCTCCACTCTGTGGAACTCCCTCCCTAGGGAACTCCGTCATGCTCCCTCTTTAATGAGCTTCTGTTGTGCATTAAAAACATGGCTGTTCAGGCAGGCATTTGGGAGGGTTAGGGTATTTTAGAAATGTTTTTATTGTAGAATTTTATTGTTTTATTGTATGTTGTACATCTCCCAGAGTGGCTGGGTGACCAGCCAGATGGGCGATTAATACATTAAATAATAATAATAATAATAATAATAATAATAATAATAATAATTTGCAGTCTGTTGTTGTTGTTGTTTTCCCCCATTCGTGATAGGCTACGTAAAGACTTACGTAGCCTATCACATCTAGGTTAAAAAAAAAATGCGTACTATGGCCGCTGCCATTTGCATTCCTTATTTTTGGCCGTCTTAGTCTACGTAAATATTTATGTAGACTAAGATGGCCAAAAATAAGGAATGCAAATGGCGGCGGCCGTAGCCGCCGCCATTTCCGTACGCTTTTTTAACCCAGACGTGATAGGCTATGTAAGTCTTTACGTAGCATATCATGGCTGAATACAGGGACGCAAACAGCGACGGCTACGGCCGCCACCATTTGTGTCCCTGCTGGCCAGCGGCCAGATGTCTGGCTGCTGGCTGAGCCATCCGGCAGCTCTGCGGAATCCCTGCAGAGCAGAGCCGGCTGGCCAGGATTCCGGGGGGAGGGAGGGATCGCCTTCCCCCCCATGTGGAAACCCCTGAAACAAAATGTAGGGGTTCTGACCATCCCTAGAAGCAAAGCCCCCATCATTTCTGTGCCCTATTAGGATAACAAGACTGAAGTACAGATGGAGTGATGGGAATCAACAATATACCAATGTGTAACTGTGTGTGTGTGTGTGTGTGTGTGTGCACGTGCGCACACACACACATGTGTTTAAAATAAATTATGGGCAAGCCAAAAGCTATTTAAAAAAAAAAAAAAAAAAGCATTCCACATGCACCGGAGTTGTCATTTCATTGATTTCAGTCTATCAGGTGTTTGGAAATGGTTCCCTAGTTTGATCGCAGCCTGTCCTTCCATGCACTCGTCCATAGAGACTGACTGAATGAGAGGATATTTGACTTGAATGGGGATGGGGGAATCAACCCCCATGCATTCAATTTGGACCAGTTTTATTAGGGCTGTGCATGAACCCCCCGGTCTGACTTGGAGGCCGCTTTGGGGCTACTGTGGTGGGCCTGATTCGGCTCGGGCTGATTCCCCTCCTCCACTTACTTTGGCCTACAAAGCCAAAGCAGGATTCGGACATCCAAATACTGCTTCCCCCCCAACATGCTGCCCAGCCCCCAGCTCCTTGGCTTGTGCTCCTGTGCTTAGGATCCACTGGTGGTGCCACCAGGGGAGACAGCGCTGGGGGAGCCACCACTGCCTGTGCCACCAGGGAAGCCATTTCTGCCACCATCTCCTAGGCCCTCTGGATGCAAGCCAGAAGCCATCTTGTTGCCCTGGAGCAGGGAGCCATTTTGAAAAGGTTGACTCCCTGAATTTCCAGAAATACAGGGAGTCGCCATTTTAAAAATGGCTCCTCCCGTCCAGAACAACAACACAACAGTTGCCAATGCACATAAAGAGGACCCAGGTGAGGAGCTGGGGGCCAGGTGGCAGCAGTGGCAGTAGCGTGGTGGCTGTGCTTCTGGGTTGCTCTGAAGTGCCCCCAAACACTTTTGAGCAACCCGCTTCATTTCAGGCTCCTTCGTGCCCCCTCTGCTTCACCTTGGAGGCAGCCCAAAGCACCCCGCTTCTTCGACTCAGAGCTCAGGCTTTGGGCCAAAGAGGTATACAGGCCTAGTATTTATGCATGCATTTGTTAAATGTATATCCCAACTTTGTTCAAAGGAGGCAAAGGTGGAAAACATGATCCTCCTCCTCTTCATTTTATCCTCACAACAACCCCATGAGGCAGGTTAGGATGAGAGTCAGTGACTGGCCCAAAGTCACCCAGTGACCTTCACAGAGAGGGGACTAGAACCCAGGTCTCCCCAGTTCTTCTCCTACACTCTACACCACACTAGCTCTCACACTAACTATAGATCATCTGTTGTCCCTATCCAAGTTGAAATGCATCGGTATCCATGGCAAAGTAAGACATGCACAGAGTCTTGTATTCAAGGACATGCCATTGCTCCAACTTCCAAGCCAAGACCTGGAGGCATCAGCCTCTATTGTCACTTCCAGACTCTTCCCTATTGATTTGATTCCTAGGAGGTGGAAGAGATGGTCAGGAGGAGTTATTTGCATCATGGAGACCAGAGACTTTGATGAGGCTGTGGGGGTTCCTTCATATGCACTCTGGGCAGCTAGGCACCTTTAGAGCTTTCCCTTCCTGTATTTTGTGGGGTTTATCCAAATGTGAAACAAGGACTTTGCTGGAATAACAGATCCACCATCAAACTTTGCAAATGTTTTATGGTGGAAGTTAAAGCAGGAATTTGAAATCCATATGTGGAAATGCTCAGTTTAAACAGAAAGTAAATCCCTAGAACATTCTTCTCAAACTGACCTGCAATCAAAGGGCTATTGTTCATCCTTGGCCTCAGATAGAAATCAGTGTCTTTAAATGTATTCATATAGAAATGTCTACATGCCACAGTGCAATGAACTGAAAAGGTTCCGAGGCTACTCAACACTTAGTAGGAATGAACCATCACGAGAACAAGAGAAAACACACGCTCACGATGACAGAATTATATGGTTATTCAGCAGTGTGAGAACTTTGTCATCATATTTCTCTGGCCTTTTCAAACACTGCCTGAGTTTCCCATCATGCTGAAGTGATTTTTAAATGTGTACTCCTCCACCACATAAGAATTTACCCGTCCCTGGCCTTGAACTAAATGTTGTCTCCCTCTCTTTGTTAACCTGTGCATTCCTCTTGTGCAGATTTATAACAGCTTCTAAATACAGACTAGCAATGATTTGTCATATTTCCCCCCCCCTTTTTTTTTTGCCTGAGGCTGCCACTCCAATATCCTTGTTCGAAGACATTCCTGTTCTCTGGTGCATTTCAGGCAGTCCTATTTAGTTTTGTGATTTATTCTCCTGTACGCAGGCCATCAGATGCTCCTTGCAGAAGGTGCTTTATGCATGGGTACTGCATTATGCCATATAGCTGAGCAGCTTATGGCTGGGGAGGTGGGAGTTCTCTGAGATCCAAAACTCAAACAGCAGCAATCGGTCAATCTTCTCACTAGCTGTGTGAACATTTGTGCCCATGGGGTATGGTTACAATGACTTAGTTTTTATGGCTCAGAGACATATACATATAAAGGGGTCAACTTGTTCAGCCCATGGGATACACTCCAGTGAGCCGGAAGGGTGCAGTGAATTACAACACTTTTATGACTGCGTAACTTGCAGGAATATGGATGGAGCAAAGTCCACAGATAGGGATGGAGAGGCTCTTCCCTGCCCCCCAGTCTGGGTTCTCCAGACCCTGCCCAGCACTTGCCCCTGCTGACCCATCCCCAAACCCATGCTTGAGCCCCATGCCCACTCACCAAGCCACCCACACTTACCCGGGCCCCGTGCGCCTCCACCACGATTGCCATGTTTTGTAAAAGCATGGCGATCGTGGTACTGTACCCATAGACTTATACACAAAATGGCACTATAAACCTTGTATATATGGATGATTCATGGTGCCATTTTGTGTATAAGCCTATGCACAGAAAATGTTACATAACGTATATGTAAAATGGTGCTGTGAATTGCTCATATACACAAGATTAATGGTGCCATTTTGTGTATAAGTCTATGAGCACAGTATTGCGATCACTATGTTTTTTCATGGCAATGTTTTTCAAAACATGGCCATCACAGCGGAGGCGGATGGGGCCCAGGTAAGTTGTGGGAGGCTCAGCGACCATGGGAGGGGGCCAAGAGGGAGCAGGGGCTCAGCAGGAGCAACTTGGATGGTGCAGGTGGTCCTGCAGAATCCCAGACCAGGATGGGTGCCCACGCCATTCTTATCCACAGATACTGGATACCCATGTGACATATGGTTAAGGAATTCTGATATGAATGGACCTGATATGCACCTCCCAGACTAATGTGCAGATAGGCACTTAGGTTTCTGAACTCTGCAAATGCCCCAATGTAGTTTCCAACTCAAAAAGCTTTTCTACCCAAGGCATTTATTGTGCACTCATCATTCCCTTCTCACAAGTTCTTTAGATGATGTCGTGACCATCCAGTTTTGCTTCTGTTTCGGTGAGTTTTTTCTAGAGCATGGAAAATGCAGTATTATTTATGAAAGTGGAAGAAAATATTGTTTCCACTTGAATTTGTACTATTCTGCTACACCACAGTGCCAGCTAGAGGTTATGTAGCAGAAAAGCAGGGAAGGAAACCTTCTTCTTTTAGTATTCAAATCTCACTTCCATGACAGAACTGAAAGTAGATACAGCAGATAAAGAGCCTCATGTAGAAAAGCTCTATGTCTGGGAGAGTCACTTTTACTAGGACCAAGTGCTCAGTCATCCCTGGGCTGCCTTCAAAAGCTGACAATTGATAACCATTAGTAATAGAGAGGAATGCTCCCCAGGTTAGGAGAATTTTTTTGGCTTAGGTCATTCTAAATGTTCTGTGATTTGGCAAATGAGTGTGTGTGTGTGTGTGTGCGTGCGCGCGCGCACACATAGTATTTTTGGGGGGATGAGGGAACCCCACACTTTATTGTGCCATAGGATTTCTAAAAAGAATGTCACAAGTTCCAGTTTGTTTTTTTCACCATGTCCTATTTAACTGCAAGTAGTGAATAAGATGTTATATAACTTGATACAATATATGAGGGCTTCTTTTTGCTGCAATATTCATTTATTCATTCATGGATGCCTACCCCAGGGAGATGACTAATAAAAAAAATGAAATAATTGAGGACCATGGCTGCTGGGCTAAGAAAGATTTGCTAGAGAATAGTCAAGCAAGCTTCCCTCAGGCTGAGAAGCAACCAACCAATCTAACGTATTCGCAAAGGCATTTTTAACTCAGACTCGTTTTTTCATATTTTCCCCTCAGTTCCTCAGAAAAAATCTACACATAATCCCCTACCCATAAGATTATATGGCAGCTTTTCCCAAGCTGATTACTACCTGGAGTGAACTACAAGTTACTGTGTTTTCATAATAGTGCAGTTACATAGAGTTGTTGCAGTCTCTATATATCCTCTGTTCAGCTTAGCTATTCGTCGCCACAGCTGAGGAGTTTTTAAGGAGCACCATTTGCTTGGCTCAGTTGTAATACCTCCCATTTGTCACTGTATACTCTTTAGTGACTCTTTTGCACTCTCTCTCAGTTTTAAGGACTGAAGTGGGAGTGGGAACTGAATCAGGGGAGCTGAGATCCATGTTGCTATTTTTGTTGTAATGCAAGACCTTAAAAACAAACGAACGGGGGTGCCGTTTTAGGTTTCACTGTGGGAGTAGACAGATTTCACAGCAGAGAGAAGCAAGACTCACAGCAAAAATCCAAGGCCAACCTCTGGATGTATTCAGGATAGACATACATCCCCTCCCCCAAAGCCAGTGTATTTTAAGAGCGTTTGTTTACTTCTTTATACCATTTAGGGCACAATCCTACATATTCTTAGAAAAAAAGTTCTGCAACTCACAGCATTCCCCAGCTGTCCTGTTTCAAAGCAGACAAGGGCCTTGGGCATGGTGCAGAAAGTCCCAGGGACAGCAGCTAGAGAGCAACCAGTTCAGTCCTAGGGATGTATGAAAGTCACTTACCTTTTCAAAGGGTGACATTCATGGTGGGGGGGAGGCACTACGTCCCTCCCCCCGAAATTCTGGCGGGGGGGAGGCGCTCTGTCCTGCGGCCGTAGCCGCCACCGTTTGCGTCCCTGCAGTCAGCCGTGATAGGCTACGTAAATGTTTACGTAGCCTATCACGGCTGATTTAAAACAAAAAACAAAAAAACACGCATACGTAAACATTTACGTAGACTAAGACGGCGAAAATAAGGGGAACGCAAATAGCGTAGCATCTACGCTATTTGAGTTTCCCTTATTTTCGCCGTCTTAGTCTACGTAAAAGTTTATGTAGACTAAGATGTGCCAAAATAAGGAACGCAAATGGTGACGCCCATGGGCGCCGCCATTTGCGTACGAGCATTTTTTTTTTTTTAATCAGCCGTAATAGGCTACGTAAACATTTACGTAGCCTATCACAGTGTTTTTTAAAAATCTAGCCGTGATAGACTACGTAAATCTTTATGTAGCCTATCACTTTTTTTGTGTGTGTGTTTTTTTTAACTGGAAATGGCGGCGGCGGTAGCCGGTCGGAAGACCGGCCGCTGCCGCTGCCGCCGCCGCCAAACCGCTGCCGGAGCCACCGCCGCCATGCAGATCCGCCCAAGGTAAGTCCCGTCACAGGGAGGGGCGGGGGGGCAGACCGTTCCGCCACCGATTTCGGGGGGCCGAATGCGCTGGCATTCGGCTTCCCCGAGATCCGTGGCAGAATTCTCTGACATCCCTAGGGTCATACACAGGACTTCCCAGGAGGTTTTTGCAGGCAGAGGTGAGGTCAAAGCAGTCCAAAGGTCAGTTCACAAGTGTCAGTCTTATCAAGTGTCAAGGCCAGGTAGGGGGCTGTCTGAAAGCATTGGGCAGATGGGTAGCCAGGGATCTAGGAGCCTGTCAGGTCTGGTGTCTTGAAATGCGATGTCAAGGTTAAGGCACTGTAGTTTGCAGCAGGGAGCTGGCATCAGCGGGACTGATTTATAGCTGGTCGTTAATCAGCACAGCTGGCTAATTAGGGCAGCGTGTTGCTTTTAAGGGAGGCCCCACGGGATGACTTCTTCTTGTTCTTTTGCTGATCAGATCTACACCATTCAGAGGGATGGACTATCCCAGGCTCTGCTTCCAGCATTTGGGGGAATCCAGGAACTGGTTTAGAGGGCCCAGGTTGCTCTTGTAATGTTTCCAGGGGAGGTTTGTCAGCCAAGGCCTCCTGTTCCTCCCCTAGCTCTCTGGCTGGGGCCCATTGTGCTGGCTCTCCCTCTCTTCTTCCTCCAACAAATTCTCCTGCAGTTAGAGCATGATACTAGCCAGCATGGGTGACTGGGGAATGCTGGGAGTTGCTGGACTCTGTGTGTATGTATTTGTGTGTGTGTGTAAACATGCATAGGATTGTACCCTTAATAAAGAAAGAGAGAGATGCTTCTGAGGAACGACCATATCTGGTTTGAAATATGAGGGGGACAGGTTTCCCCTGAATAAGGAATGCAGAGCCTCAGACTCTTGGGCCAAATCTGGTTTACCTGGGTCCCTGTGACAAAGAAATGTCTCCTTCTTCCAGTGGGAGTGATATACTTTAGGAGTAGTGTGTGCAAACATTGAGAGAAAAGAATCATTTTAGAGCAAGAGACCGAAAGGCTTTAAAGAGCTCCTGAAGAAGGAGACATTTCCGAAATGTGTAGAGAACAAGAAATGTTCCTTTTTGAGCGCCAGAGCCTGCCTCCACCTTCTTTGTCATTCGTTCATGGTGTGTCTTCCCTCTTCACGGTGCTTCTTCCCTCTTCACTCCTGCTACATGAGTCCCAATCTGGCCCTCTGGGGTTCCTCAGATGGCCACGCCCACTCTCCCTATGCCCCACTCCTTTCTCCCAACTGCCAATCATTTGGTAATTTCCCAGCCTTTGCATGGTTTCCCCCCATTCTAAAAGGGTGAGATGTTTGTCCTAAGGCTTAGTTATTGGCAGCATTATGCAAAAAAAAACACAACTTGGCATTTTGGCTATTTTGGCTTCACCCCTTTGCCTTTGGCCCTGCCCTGTTTTGCCTTCAGTCATGCCCACCACTGGAATATGGCCCCTGAGAACTTCTCCGGGCCTCAAGTGGAAAGGGGTTCAACACCTGTGCCCTAAAGGGTGCCTCTCAATGTTCTGTAGGTTCTTTGAGCCAAATTACATGTTACAGTAATGTTGATGGATTGGGGGGAGGGGCGGAATGCTGGTGGTGGGAGAAAAGGTTTAACTGTCCCCTCCTGGAATGTGGTGGTCCTAATCTGAATCAGGGCTGCATATGCTTACACTAGGGTAAAAGAGAGACAAACCTCAACTACGCGTTATGTGATCAGTGCAACCTGTAGTTTGGCTCTTAGTGGCTAATTCTAATACATGTTGTTCCAGGAAATGCCTGTGGTACAGCTAGGAGTGGACATCAAGGCTGAGGTTTAGGCCTATGAAGCTCCTGGACCCCAAATGACCACCCAGAAAGTGGCAGGTGATATCGACAGCTGCAAACAGGCCTGGGGTCAGGACCTGGGGAGCATGAGCATGGCCACATCCACTGGGACTGATGCTTTCTCTTCTTCTTATCCTTCTTCTAATTCTCCTCCCCCTTCCCCCCTTTCCTCTTCTCCTTCTTCTTCCACCCTTCCCCTTCTAAACATTTCATAGTAAGGGAGCAGCTGGCTGGCTGGCCATGTACACTGTTACTGACTGGTGGCTCCAATTTTGGTGGGGCTGTAAATCCACTCTGGCTGTAAATCCAAAATGAGTTCTGGCTGGTTCAGACTGAAACCCAGAATGGATTCACAGCCCCACCAAATTCGGAGCCAACTGCATCCACTGGTTACAGGTGTTCATTTAATTATCTTTACTTTAAAATATATATTAGCATTCTCTAGAACAAAATGTGCTTATGCCCAAGTCCATGTGTTTAGCATCAGGGCAGCAGAAGCAAATTCAGTTTTATTTCTGTAGTCATGACGGTGCTATAGTTTAAGCGAGTTTAAAAAATGAAACTACACACCTTCACAGTATATCTTTCTTCTTCTTCTTCTTCTTCTTCTTCTTCTTCTTCTTCTTCTTCTTCTTCTTCTTCTCCTCCTCCTCCTCCTCCTCCTCCTCCTCCTCCTCCTCCTCCTCCTCCTCCTCCTCCTCCTCCTCCTTCTCCTCCTTCTTCTTCTTCTTCTTCTTCTTCTTCTTCTTCTTCTTCTTCTTCTTCTTCTTCTTCTTCTTCTTCTTCTTCTTCTTTCCAGATTGGCAAACAGTGCTTTTCCCCTTTCAGTTCATTGGGTTTTTTTGCTTAAAAATATCAGGAATGCAGAAGCAGTTGTGAAGCTTGGAATGATGGTTGGGGGCCAGAAGTGAAATGCTAGTTGTGTACTTTACAACTGAAGTAATACACATAGCCATTTATAGTTATCCCAATCTGCCAGTAAGGCCATTAAGCCCAGAATCTAAAATTCCTTAGCTGCACCATTGGCAAATGCTTCTAGTAGTGCGTATTTCCTGCTGAACTGGAGCAACGACTCCATCCCATGAGGATGTGGGAATGCTCCTGCAGCACCGTGAGAAATGGTGCCAATGTACATGTTTAAGACTGGAATGGAAGGGCCTGTTGAGAATGCGATGTCAGAGAAATCTGTCTGGGGGATGGATTTCTACAGGTTTTCCTAGGCTCAGCCTCCCAGACTTCATTTTGGTTCCTGCTGCAGTGCCCGATTTGATCTGCAGTCAGTCATAGGGATGGTGGAGAATTTCTCCACGAATCTCCAGGAGGCTGAATGCCAACGCATTCGGCCCCCCAAAATTGGTGGTGAAATTCTCTGCCACCCCCACCCGGGATGGGACTTACCTCGTGCGAATGTCCCTCTTGGCGGTGGGTCCCGGCGGCGTTTCGGCGGTGTTTCGGTGGGGGTGGAGGCGGCGGCCAGTCTTCTGACCAGCTGCCGCCACCGCCATTGCAAAATAAGAAAGGAAAGTAAAAAAAAAAACCACACACCCGTGATAGGCTACGTAACGATTTACGTAGCCTATCACGGCTAGATTTCCAAAGTCAGCCGTGATAGGCTACGTAAATCGTCATGTAGCCTATCACGGGTGTGTGTGTTTTGTTTTGTTTTTACTTTACTTTTTTTTTCACGGCCGGGTAGACGGGGCGCCTCCCCCCCAGCCTGAATTTTGGCCGGGTGAGGCGGGGCGCCTTCCCCCCCTCGCCTGAACTTCAGGGGGAGAACCGAAGTGCCTCCCCCCCACCACGAAGCAAGCTGCAGGACCAGGTATGTCCCTTTCATCCATCCCTAGTCAGTCAGGCCATTTCATGGATTTCCCAGGAATTTTGCACATTTTAAAAGGTTCTGCAATTTCTGAAAATTTCTGAGCAATCAGTGCAAATTATGGCCACATTTGCACAAATTACAACCAAATGTGCACAAATTTATGCACATTGCAGAACCTTCCAGAAAAAAGCACAAAACAGTTCCTGGAGTTCGGAGAAGAGCCCACAGCTTGGTTTAGAGACACAAAACAAGTCGAACGTGCCATGGAACTCTGTTGAGCCAAAAAAGAACTAGATTTCCCAGTGATGTCCATAGTTGACACATGCATGTGGATCCCTTGATGCCTCACCACTTATTTATTTACAGCATTTGATCTGGCTAGGGATGTCAGAGAATTCCGCCACGGATCTCGGGTGAGGCCAAATGCCAGTGCATTTGGCCCCACAAACTCCATGGTGGAATGGCCTGCCCCCCTGCCCCCCTGCAGATCCCCCCCCCAGGACGAGACTCTCCTGGGGTGGATGTTCTGGACGGTGGCGGCTCCAGCGGGGGCAGCGGCGGCGGCAGCTGGTCTTCTGACTGGCTGCCGCCGCAGCCACCATTTGCAGTCTGTTCCCCCCCCCCCCATTCGTGATAGGCTACCTAAGTCTCTCACATCTGGGTAAAAAAAAAAAAACGCGTAAGCAAATGGCGGTGGTTACTGCCTCCACCATTTGCATTCCTTATTTTTGGCCGTCTTACTCTACGTAAATATTTACATAGACAAAGACGGTGAAAGTAAGGGGGAACGCAAATAGCGTAGCAGACACTATTTGTGTTCCCCCTTATTTTCGTCGTCTTAGTCTACGTAAATATTTACGTAGAGTAAGACGGTGAAAATAAAGGGGAATGCAAATAGCGTCCGCTACGCTATTTGCGTTCCCCTTTCTTGTCTTCGTCTTAGTCTATGTAAATATTTATGTAGACTAAGATGGCCAAAAATAAGGAATGCAAATGGCGGCGGCCATAGCTGCTGCCATTTGCGTCCCTGCTAGCCAGCAGCCAGATGGCCGGCTGCTGGCGGAGCCAGCTGGCGGCTCCGCGGAATCCCCGCAGAGCAGAGCTGGCCGGCCAGGATTCCAGGGGGGAGGTGTTCTGTGCCTCCCCCCCATTGAGGATTCCAGGGGGAGGGACAGAGCACCTCCCCCCCCCAGCAGAACCCGGCGGAGCCAGGTAAGCGGGGTTTTGTACATCCCTAGATCTGGCACCGAAAAGAGTCTTGCTTCTACAAGGAAGAAGTTGTATCTTTTTCTTTTCTTTTCTTTTTTGCCATTTTCTTTCTCCAGCTGCAGCCCCAACATGCACTGCATCCCACATCACTCTGGAGGGTCCCTCAAGCTTCAGGAGTAGCTTTTGGAACATGGCACAATGGGCCTCAGTGAGGAGGAAGAGGTGGGAAAGTTCCACTGCATGAGGAGATCTTTACTTGCATATCTCTTTATCCAAGCCTTTCTATCACCTTGATATACAGCTCACACCATTATTTTAAAATGTGGACGCTTTGTCAATTTTCCATTGAGGTTAGGGATGTATGAAACTCTTAACTGGCTCCGCGCCAGGCAATCCGCGGTGGGGGGGAGGCGGTCCATCCCTCCCCCTGGAATCCTCCCGAGCCAGCTCTGCTCTGCGGCAACTCCGTGGAGCCGCTGGCCGGGGCCGCCCACAGCAGGACATCTGGCCACTGGGCTGCACAGGGATGAAAATGGCGGCCGCCGTAGCGGCCGCCATTTGCATCCGTGTCTTTATCCGTGATAGGCTACATAAATATATACATAGCCTATCACGGCTAAAGACACAGATGAAAATGGCGGCGGCTACGGCGGCCACCATTTGCATTCTTTCCTATTGCCATGATAGGCTACGTATATATTTATGTAGCCTATCATGGCAAAAGAGAGGGTCACAAATGGCAGCTGCTATGCCATTTGCGCTCCTGTCTTTTGCCGTGATAGGCTATGTAAATATATATGTAGCCTATCATGGCTAAAGACACGGACACAAATGGCAGCAGCTACGCCATTTGTGTCCCTGCCATGAGCTGAGATAGGCTACGTAGATACTTACGTGACCTATCATGGCTTGCCAGGGATGCAAATGGCGGCCCGTGTAGCGGCCACAGCCTGGCAGCGGCTGGAGCCTCCGGAGCTGCTGCTGCTGCCAGAGCCGCTGCCAGAACCTCCACCGCCGGTGCCACTGCCACCGCAGCCGCAGTCAGGTAGGCTCCATTTTGTGGGGCTTTTGCAGGGTGGTGGAGTGGGTTGTTCCATTCCGCCAAGGATTCCGGGAGGCGAAATTCACTGGAATTCAGCCTCCCTGGGATCCATGGCAGAATTCTCTAACATTCCTAATTGAGGTGAATTAAATGTGTAGAAGGCTCCATGGGCATCCACAGGAAGGGGCAAGGGGGGCAGTTGCACCCCCTCCTTATATGAGCCATAATCCCCAGGTTCCCAGCATTCATTTAAAAAGAAGCAAGTCTCTAGCCCTTGTAGAACCCAAGAAATGAGGCAAAATGTGCAGCCACTATTCAGCCCATTCATTTTGTAAGCGCAAATAGCCTGCTCTGCTCTCATCTTCCAGGGCTTTTAGCCCCTTAAAGCCATAGCAATGTTTGGCACATCCACTGTCTGAAGAAGGAATTTCTTGGTTGATTTTAAAGACTTGGGGGATTAGGGATGTCACAGAGAATTCTGCCACGGATCTCAGTGAGGGCAAATGCACTGGATTTTCTGAAATCCATGGTGGAACAAAGCCCCCCCACCCCGCGCAAGGCGTGCGAAACGGGACACCTACCTGCTGCCATTTGCACTGACTTGCGAATGGTGGCCGCAGTCGCCATTCACTTCATCACTATAGCTGTGATAGGCTATGTAAATACTTACATAGCCTATCATGGCTAACGCAGGGACGCCATTTGTGTCCCTGTGGAAGCCGTGATAGGCTGCATAAGTATGTACGTAGCCTATCATGGCAAAAAAAAGGGAACACAAATGGCGGCGGCTACAGTGGCTGCCATTTGCGTCCCCCTTTTTTGGGGGCCGTGATAGCCTACATAAATATTTATGTAGGCTATTACGGCAAAAGAGAGGGGCGCAAATGGCGTAGTGGCCGCCATTTGCGTTCCTTTTTTTTTTCCGTAATAGGCTACATAAATATTTACGTAATCTATCACGGCAAAAAAAAAAAGGGGGGAACGCAAATGGCAGCCGCCGTAGCCGCCACCATTTGCGTTTGCTTTTTTTTTTTTTTGCCATGATAGGCTACATAAATATTTACGAAGCCTATCACAGCAAAATAGAGGGACGCAAATGGCGGCGGCTACGGCAGCCGCCATTTGCATCCCTGCAGGCTGCCCAGTGGCCGGATGTCCGGCTGCGGGCGGCCCTGGCTGGCGGCTCTGCGGAATGTCCATGGAGCAGAGCTGGCTGGAGAGGATTTCGGGGGGAGGGATGGAGCGCCTCCCCCCTACCGCGAATGTCACCCTACAAAAAGGTTAGTGACTTTCATACATCCCTATGGGGGATGCATCTTCCCTTGACTAGGAAGTCCTTTACGACTTAAAAAAAAAACCCCAAAACAACCCCCCCCCCAACCAATTCAAAAATCCTTCAGCACTCAGATTGGATAGAAGTGTGTCTAGAAAAGTAGACATGAAGGCAGGAGTTCAGGGTCTTTCTAACTCAGGTCTTACTTATATTTTTTCTGAGTTTAGAAACATTTTTTTTAAATTACCCTAACAATGCATACAGATAAAGTTCATCATCATTACATCTACTTTAGAGGCATCAGGATGTGGCTGAGAAAGCGTGGGTTATGCCAGGCCTGAAAAGTAGCCCAGTGTTCTTATTCCCATTTTACTGGGGGCGGGGGGATGTTAGAGTACCATACGAAAACTGTGCAGTGTAGTGCAGTGTTGTCAGTCTCCTTGGTGTGTTGGTTGTTTTAGGGAAATGCAGGGCGGGTGGACTGTGAAGTTGATTGTAGCAGCAGTGCCATTTATTAAGGTGTAGAGGGGGTTGTTGTGGGTGTGTGTGGGGGTGTTTGTATGTATCTACATCTATATATCTATATCTAGTTTTAAGAGAACATGCAAGTTTTAATTCTTGCAGGAAGCCTGGTGGGGCCTCTCCTCCTTGGAGCTGAGGCAGTGTGCCATGCAGCTCCTCAGAAGTGGTGTATTCTCATGAATTGTAGCAATAATGAAGGTTGTGAAGGTACCTGAATCCATTATGTGTTGTCTACAGAGCAGGGCTTAAGAAAGGACTGCAAGCTGTTCAGGCCGTCTCCCCCTGCCCCATCCCAGTATTAACCAGGGTGGATAAAAATCAATGCTTTAAACATGGATTTTAAAATTTTAAATCAGATTATTTTATTTAAATTGATTTTTGATTCTTTTCTTTTTTTAAAAGATAAATTTCTCTGTCACTTACAAAATAACATAGCTACAGTTCAGTCCCATCAGAAACATGCTATACCTGCACTTTCACTCTCATACAAACGAAGTTGCCTACCAATCAAACATGGGCATTAATTTCAGTTTTTCATCTTGTGAACATGGGCCTTTCCAGACTAATTGCCAGACTTCTCGAAAGTTCCGGGGTTTGATTTTCTCTGACTACTACATGTGCAAACACATAGGCTAGATAGGATTATTGTTGTTCTGTGCTTATGTGGTGGTAGAGTTGGACCAAGCAAGGCATAGTTAGAACAGAAAGTATAGCCTTTAGATTTAATATATATATATATATAGAAATTGATACTTTAAAAAATCCAAAAAATCAGATAAAAAAGGTGTGTGTGTTTTCTGCCCAGTAACTATCAAACCTTGCTTTGACCTACCGCTCGTGAGCATTTTGCTTTTGTTTGATACTTTGTGTTTTTGTTGTTTATTTGTTTTGTGAAGCCAAGGCTGGGCCAAGAGACAGAATGAAACAGAAAGGAACCCACATTGGAACCCACTCCTCAGCCCCAAATAAAATTAAATAAAGACTTTGAGACTTGTTCTATCTAAACTGAATGCCTCATGGCCATAATACTTGGCCAAATTTGTGAAATTTGTTTCTTCCTTCATCACCTGCTTTTTGTACTACCTACCCTGACGAAGACTCCTGGGGAATTCAAAAGCTTGCACAATGTTGGTTGGTTCCAATAAAGGTACTGACCACACACACACACACAGGGCATCTCTACACCAGCCTAAACTCCTGCTTTTAAAACAGGGCTTTCTGCTTCCTTTTTAAATGCAGAATCACGACTGACTCCCTTTATACGTGCTTCCTTTCCCCCTTCCCCCTCCTTTTCCCCATTTCTGAGTCTTCCATTATCTTTCATGGATCTCGCTCCTCTTCTTGCCGCTTTAACTCTTTTCATGGAGGAAACTGAAGCAGAACACAATGGGGTAATTTGATAGCTCATTAACTGCGATCTATTTAAAAATGGAACAAAGGGCATTTAGTGCAGGAGACGCCCAGGAGGGTCACGGCAGGGTCACGGCGTCATGTAAAGAGCCCGCAAACTTCCGTGAAGGAGCCATCTCAAGTGCAGGATAAAAGCCCAGTGTGAAGGATCCCAATGTGCAGTTCACAGGGGAAGAAAATGCAATTCCAAAAGAACATTCTGGCAGTTCAAAACTCAAGTCATGCAAATGTTGTATTATGTTGATGTAAAAAGTGTAGGGATGTCAGAGAATTTCTCCATGAATCTTGGGGAGGCCGAATGCCAGAGCATTCGGCCCCCCAAAATTGGTGGAGAAATGGTCTGTCCCCCTGCCCCCCCGGGACAGGACTTACCTTGCTCGAATGTCCCTGGCAGTGGTGGCTCCGGTGGCGGTTCGGCGGCGATTCGGCGGTGGTTCGGTGGCGGCAGCCAGTCTTCCAGACGGCTGCCGCCGCTGCTGCCATTTCCAAGTAAAACAAACAAACGTGATAGGCTACGTAAAGATTTACGTAGCCTATCACGGCTAGATTTTTTAAAAAACACCGTGATAGGCTACGTAAATCTTTACGTAGCCTATCACGGCTGACTTTGAAAAAAAAAAGCGCGTACGCAAATGGCGTCGCCCATGGGCGCCACAATTTTGCGTTCCTTATTTTGGCACATGTAGTCTACGTAAACATTTACGTAGACTACAGCGAAAATAAGGGCAACGCAAATATCGTTGCCCTTATTTTCGCCGTAGGCTACATAAATGTTTACGTAGACTACACGTGCCAAAATAAGGAATGCAAATGGCAGCGCCCATGGTCACCACCATTTGCGTACACGCTTTTTCTTTTTTTTTAAAGTCAGCCATGATAGGCTACGTAAACATTTACGTAGCCTATCACGGCTGACTGCAGGGACGCAAACGGCGGCGGCTACGGCCGCCACTATTTGCGTCCTGGCAGGAGACAAGGTTTCGCGGCCGGAGGGACGGAGCGCCTCCCCCCCGGCCAGAATTTCAGCGGGGAGGGACAGGGTGCCTCCCCCCCACCGCAAAGCAAGCTTCGGGTTCAGGTAAGGGACTTTCGTCCATCCCTAAAAAAGTGGCTGATAACAATGTGAAAAGTGAGTGGTCCAGGCTCCTGTTGAAACCTAAACCCTGATCAAGCACACCCATTTTTTCCTCCACATGCCAAAGGCAGTCACATTCCACTGATAAAGTGTTCACTAATGCTTCAAATATGAAATAAATAATTCTAGGAGAACTGATGTGAAGGTGTCAATGTTATGATAAGGACAGTGATGCCATAAACTATCCAATATGACATTCTTAAGACTGCCATTCTGTGTTTGGCATCTGTTTTTCCCCCTCTTGTTCTTAGTTTTGTTGTTGTTGTTGTTGTTTTGTTTTGTTTTTAATAACCCTCATACCAAAGAAAGTGTAGTTGGAGTTCATGATGCCCATTGTGTGAAGATTGAGTAGAATATTCTTTGGCACTAGTGCTGTCAAATTCCTGTTTAAATGTCATGGAATATGACTCTAAACATGAGGAGGAGACACACAAGGAAAATGCACTGCTGGGTTGTAGGAGCGCATGCTATGTGTGTTAATTACAATCACACACCACTGTGCAGTTTTGCCCTCCTACTGAAGGACAAATACCTGCAGACACCCATGGAAGGCCCTAATTAATCTACGCAAATAAATATTTGTTGACATCTGAGGCCTCCTGGGCTTGATGATCCTTTAGTACAAGAATGTGGATTTACACAAAGCTTAAGAATATAAAAGGACACTAAAGAATAATAAGTAAGGGCATCAGCCAGCAGCCTATTTGTAAGCATTTCTTTGAATAAATATTATAGCATTTTTATGAGGATCAGCCAAAGAGCCATATTTGATTTAATCATTACTTGGGGAATAAACAGAGTTTTATTAGGACTTCTATATAACTATTGTAGCATGGACAGCTTTTTGAAACACGCTTTGCTCTCTTTCACCCATCTGAGTTGGCTCCATTAATAGTATTTGAGCCAGGTAATTCCCACTGTTTATGCAGGCCATAATGCCATCTCCTGAAGTCTACCAACAAAGGGATGCAATAAAATTGCTGAGTGTCTGAATCTGATGGCGCAGAATCTGCTATGCAAAAGGTTTATCTTCCTCTTGGGTCAAAAAGACCTAGCCGTGGAAGCTCAGCAACAGAAGGACTGTAAGTGTAACAGGTGAAAGCTGGAATTCATTTTGATAGAAATCCATCAGGAAAGTTTGAAGTTATAAAAATTGAGCAAGTGAGTCTGATCTTCCATGGAAGTATGACATTGCCTGGAAAATACAAATTCAGGGCCAAATACAAATTCTAGGCATGCTGGGAAACACATGTCTGATGCCAAAATCAGGGTGTGGCTAATTTGGCCTTCCCTCCTAATGCCTAGAACCAGGGCATCGGACTTCATGCAGGCTGAGGGCTGAATTGAGTTTCAGAGAAGCTCTTGGTGGTGGTCTGGACCAAAGGTGAAAGGGGATAGGGCTAAAGACAAACATGGCATGCCCAAAATACCAAAACTACCAGCCAATTTTAGCTGAAAGCTCATACTACCAGTGGGTGGGGCAGGGGGGGAGCGCAAAAGCCGGGAAACCACCAAATGATTCCTGATTCTGAGGAAGTGGTGGGGCCAGGGGAATGGCTCATGGTCATCTGGGGAATCCTGGAGGGCTGGATTAGGACCACACTTGAGCTAGATTTGGCCTGTGAGCCTGAGATTCAATGGCCCATAAGGTTCAACACTCCATGATGTCATAGCATAGGGTACGTTCTACTAGACATTATGAAAGTGGGAAGAGGAATTAGATGCTCCAGTTCTACTTTTGGCAGCTCCTGCACATCTACTGGAATGGCTATTTTGGCTCAAAGTTGTCTGATCTCAGCTCTATAATTAAACGAAGGATTGTTCTACTTAGTGCTGTGCCAAAAATGTCTCCCACATTTTTTTCAACCATTCCCATTCAGCTTGATAGAAGAGGAATTACTATCAAAAAGAAATTCAATGGTGAAGAAATTTTGGAGATCTTTCTGACCTTCTCCAAAACCAAGCACAGGAAATCATCATAGGAACAAACTTCTTCTTGAGCTCCCTTCTTTGCAAATCATGTTGCGATGGTGGGTCAGTGAAGGTGCCATCAGTCACCCCCTACAAATCCAATGCAGATTGTAGGGATGTACGAAAGTCACTTACCTTTTCGCGGATGTGATTCGCGGTGGGGGGGAGGGGCTCCGTCCCTCCCCCAAGAATCCTCGATGGCAGGGAGGCGATCTGGTCCTCCCCCCCGGAAGTTCCGGCCGTGGACTGGCTGCTCCGGACGCAAATGGCGGCTGGCATAGCGGCCGCCATTTGCATCCAGCCAGGCTGCTATGATAGGTTACGAAAGTATTTATGTAGCCTTTCATGGCAGGCAAAAACAAAACAAAACAGCGTACGCAAATGGCGGCGGCTATGGTGACCGCCATTTGCGTTCCCTACTTTTCGCCATTTTAGCCTATGTAAATATTTATGTAAGCTATTACGGTGAAAAAAAAGGAATGCAAATAGCGCCCACTATGCTATTTGCGTTCCCCTTTTTTTTGCTGTAATAGCCTACGTAAATATTTACGTAGGCTAAAATGGCGAAAAATAGGGAATGAAAATGGCAGCCACCGTAGCTGCCGCCTTTTGCGTAACCTGTTTTTGTTTTTTTTTTGCTTGCCATGATAAGCTACATAAATACTTACGTAGCCTATCACGGCAAACAGCAGACGGAAATGGCAGCCGCGGCAGCCAGTCAAAAGACCATCCGCTGCCGCTGGAGCCACCGCCGCCGGAACATCCACCCCAGTTTAGCTTCGTCCCGAGGGGAATCTGCGGGGTGGGGCGGGGGGTGGGAGGCCATTCCACCACGGATTTCGGGGGGCTGAATGCCAGTGCATTAGGCCTCACTGAAATCTGTGGCGGAATTCTCCTCCATCCCTAGCAGATTGAGGGGAGTTGAGTTCAGCTTGGAGCAAGTAGAACAAAGTATATGTATACAGAGGGATTTGCAGCCCAGAATTGGTACGGACATGGTTAGAGAATTAACTAAGTTTAAGTTCATGTTTCAAGGGCCAGATGAATTCCATCCTGAGGTGCTGAAGGAGCTTCTGTTTGTTATTTCAGAGCTATTCTCTGTAATCTTTGTAAATTCCTGGAAAAGAGGTGAGGGTAGGGATGTGAGAACCCATCCCAGCTCAGGTTCTCCAGGAGCCTGCAGAAGCGTGGCCCCCACTCCCCCCCCATGTGTGCTCAGGCCACCCATAAGCTCAGTGAGTTGCCCGGACTCACCACAATCCCGTCCACTAAGTGCCCGCCATTTTCCCAGCTTTGTTGTGTGCATAAAAAGGAATTAAAAAAAAAAAGTGCATATTTAAATATGTGCAGTTTGGGGGCCAGGAAAGCTTAATATGCACAATATTAGAGGCATTATGCATGAGTGAGTCGTGGAGGACATGAGCAGGGCGTGAGTGAGGACAGCGTCTTGGTGGCCACAGTTTGGGAGTTGTGGTGAGGGGACACACTCCCAGACCCAGTCGGGTGCCCACGACATCCCTAGCTGAGGGGCAGGAAGACTGGAGATGGGCAAATGTTGTCCCCATCTTCAAGAAGGAGGGAAAGGTAGATCCAGGTCACTACAGCCCACTCAGCCTCACATCAATACTAGGCAAATTTTGATGTAGGTGATATCCTACTCCTTCAGCTTCAAAACAAAGGGGTGAGTGAACACAGAGCTGTTGATACAGTTGGTGGATGGACTGCCTGTATTTTGTAGAGATGGGTGACACCTTCCCATCTTTATTCAGACTGGGGTGAGTCTTGGGGATGTAAAAGAATTTTGTTCCTGTTCACAAATCATGTAAACATGTCCCATTCACAACCCCAGACATGAAAGTGAGCAAGAGCACACTTCTCAGGAAATTTTTGCAATTGGAATAGGGATGGCGGAGAATTTTGCCATGGATTCCATTGAGGCCGGATTCTAAAGAAATACTTACGAAAAGAAAGAAATATTTATGTAGGCTAGAACGGCGAAAAATAAAGGAACACAAATAGCGCCCACGATGCTATTTGAGTTGCCCTTTTTTCGCCATTTTATCTTACATAAATATTTGCGTAAGATAAATCGGCCAAAAATAGGGAACGCAAATGGCGGCTGCCGTAGCCGGCACCATTTGCATACACTGGGGTTTTGTGTGTTTTTTTGGTTAGCCGTGATAGGCTACATAAATTCTTACGTAGCCTATCACGGCTGCCTGGGTGGACGCAAATGGCGGCCGCTACAGCGGCCACTATTTGCGTCCGCAGCAGCCCGTCCGCGACCAGAAATCCGGCTGTGGATGGCCTGGAGCCGGCCGTCAAGGATTCCGGTGGGGGGGAGGACCGGATCGCCTCCCCCCCGTCGAGGATTTCGTGGGGAGGGACGGAGCGCCTCCCCCCCCCACGAACAGAATCCGTGAAAAGGTAAATGACTTTCGTACATCCCTAAATTGGAAGCATTATGCTTCTTATATTGCTCATATTAAGCTTTTCTGGCCCCAAACTGTGCATATTTAAATATGCACAGTTTTTAAACTTCCCTTTTTATGCAGAAAAGAAGGCAGCAAAATGGCGGGTGCTTGCCAGATGGGGTGGTGGTGAATGCAGGCAACTCGCCACACTTGTGAGGGCTTGAGCGCAGGTCTGGGGGGAGGGGGGGTAGCACTTCAGCAGGCACCCAGAGAACTCGAGCTGGGGTGTTTTCACACATCCCTAAAATCTGGTAGCTGAGAGGGTTAGTGCTGAGCCATTCTGAGCTGAGACAAATTTAGATGGGAGAGTCAACTTGCTTGTAAATAACAACAGGCTTTCCATACTGTGGGAGTCCATTTCCACCCCCACCCCCTAATTTCTGAAATCCTTCTCTAAGAATCTAACAGATTAAAACGTGGCAAGTTGGAGTCAAAGTGTGACACCTCCTACTAAAGTCTCTTCAGCAGCTGGTCTGGGAAGTCCTTTTGCCTGGGACATGGGAGGGTCACTGTGACTCAGCCAATGGTGTTTGGCTAGAGGGCAGCTTCTTGTATCCCAATCATTCAAAACATTTCAGATATGATGCCTTCATTTTACGTGAGAAATGAAACTTCAACATGCTCTTGGGGGCAGAGTGCCTGTTTCAACAAGCTTACTGTTTTAAGCTGTTATAAGTCAACAAGCTTCCTGAAGAGATATTGCTGAAGTCAATTCAAAATATTGGAGCTTGGTTCAGGCTAAGTGACAAGGAGAGACATTGATAAAAGTGATTCAGGTAGTCCAGGGAGCCGGTGTTAGAAGTGAGCACATATACTGTGTTATATTAAAATGTGGCTTTGATCCATAAAGAGAGAATCATAGCTCTCCCGGTGTATCGTTTTACAGCCACACAAGGACAAAGTGGTTGGGTTTACAGCTTAAGCAACGCAGAAAATTTCATTTCAAGTAACCCAGGGCAAAGATCTCTGTCTGAAACATGTTTAGATTTGTCACTTATTCTTCTTACTCCTGTTCTTAAATTTAAAAAGTATTGTTTTATGGTCTGAACAATTCACTTGGTGCTTGTTGAAATTCCTTTCATGTTCCATCCTGAAGGCTCAGCACAGGCAAAAACATATTAACACCAGATGCCAATAGCACCTCCACTGACACAGTGTAATTGTAACTTACATTGCAGCTATGTTGCAAGTTACTTAGCTTCTGTCTTGCATCGCTTGCACTTAAGGATATATTTGGAAATCTTCCTTTGGGCATTTTTCTCGTTCTATTGAAATTTGTTTAGCTTCTTTGAAATTTTATGGATGGTTCACTTCAGCAGAACCTTTCACATTTTGCTTCCAGTGATTTTCTGTTGCAGTTCTTCTGGCTTCCGCCACACATTTTCAGTTTTCTGCATGTTTTAATATTACTATCACCCTATGTGGGCTAAACTGTGCAGGGGACATGAGCCAGCATGCACAGTCCAATCCCAAATGTCCCCATGCCCCTGGCTATGTCCAAGAAGATCCCCACATATGGAGCACCAAGACCTGGATAGGGCTCTGTAACCATGTTTGTCTGAATGCATTTACAGAGCTCCCGGGATCAGAAACCCTGAATGCACAAAGACCATGGTCGTTGGGAGCAGGGGGGGGGGGGTGTTACATGCACACCCATGTCAGTTTACCCCCACCTGTGTGCAGGTGAACCCTTGCATAGAGCTTATATTAGAAGCATATTTTACATCTGCATATATGGTGCTCCCATGTGTTCCTAGGGTGTGATTTGATTTTCACCATCCTGTTAGTTCTTAGGAACTTAAGAACCTGTCTTATACCATCAGAACATTGATCCTTCTAGCTCAGTATTGTCAACACCAGGGGAGGGGAACCCATTTTCTGTCAAATGTTGCATTGCCTCCTGGATAATCTGTTGGGGGGCTCATGCTGACTGTGAGTGCAGCCAGAGACAAAAGTGAGCAAGGCCACCCATTTCTCTCCCTCTTCCCCTGTGCCCAGCACACTGCCAGGAGAGGGACCAATCACTCTCATCAGAGGGCTGAACTGATCACTTGCAGAGAGCCATAATGAAGCCGAGAGCCATGTACAATTAGGACTAGAGCCACATCTAGCCTTAGGGCTACAGGTTGACCATCTTTGGTCTTTACTGAGTGGCTGTGGACCTGCAGGGTTCCAGACAAGAGTCTCTTACCTGAGATGCCCCTACCTGGAGATGTCAGGGATTGAACCATGGTCCTCCTTCATGCAAAGCATATGCTCTACACTTTAGGTAGGGCCCTTTAATTTTTTTCCCATTGTGTCCCATTCTCACTAGAACTCCAACTTAAGGGTTACATTTGGTGGCTTCTGGATTCAGCAAGGTATAAACTAGAGCTGTGTGCAGATGGCCTCTCAAAATTCTCCACCTTATTTGTGGGCAGAGGAATTTGGAAGATAATTTCAGTGAATCTCTCCAAGGGAAGGAGAAATTCTCAACCGTTTCTCAGATGTATGTAGGGCTCCCCATTGGCTGGGCTTGTAGTGCAGTTCCTTTGTTTTTGATAAGGGTTTTTTAGTCTTTCGTGCTGCAACAGCATCAACTGTGTCAGCAGCCTGGCCCCCATTTTGCATCCATCACAATGCAGGTGTGAGGTGGGGGCAGTGTTGTGTCAAGCTGTAGGGATGAGGTGGAGTTAGTGCTTTGCCAAAATCTGTCCTCCAATTTCCTGAAAGTTTTCTTTCCCCATGAAAGGGTCTTCTATATTGTACTGCCTCATCCTCAGAACAGTCTATAACTTATGTTGAATTTCTTCTGGTGGCGTTTTCGAGCTTACCTAATCACAGCCAACCTCTCAGGCTGCCTGCACTTCCTGATCTGAAAAAAGCTTTATGGGAGGAAATAGCTCAAGATGCCTTCTGCTGGGCTTCAGTTGAAGTGTAGGAAGCTGAGAAGGCTACAGGCTGTCAGACATGATTGTACAGTGAAAGACAGGATGACTTGTGCTCATTCTCTGGCCACCTCCTGACTAAGGTAAGCCCAAGAAACCCAACCCCAACCCATGAGAATTTCTCCGAAATTTCTTCAGTATTGAATTTCTTTTTGAAAGAAATTTCTCTTCTATCACATAGGGATGGCGGAGAATTTCTCCCCAAAACTTCGGGGGGCCGAGCGCCAACGTGTTCGGCCCCCCGACCCGAACAAGTTTTGGGGAGAAATTCTCCTCACCCCCCGCCCCCTGCACCCCCCCCGGGACGGGACTTACCTTTGGCGAATGTCCCTCCCGGCGGCGGGTCCGGCCGGCGGTTTGGCGGGTGTTCGTGCGGGGCGGGAGCAGCAGCCGGTCTTTTGACCGGCTGCCGCCGCCACCATTCCAATCAAAGAAAGAAAAAAAAACTCCCCCTTGATAGGCTACGTGACGATTAATGTAGCCTATCATGGCTAGATTTGCAAAATCAGCCGTGATAGGCTATGTAAATCGTCACGTAGCCTATCACGGGTGACTTAAAAAAAAAAAAAAAAAAGCGTGTACGGATAATGGCGGCCCCCATAGGGAGCTGCCATTCGCGTTCTTTATTTGGTCGCTGTAGTCTACGTAAAGATTTACATAGACTACGGCGAAAATAAGGGCAACGCTATTTGCGTTGCCCTTATTTTCGCTGTAGTCTGCGTAAAGATTTACATAGACTACAGCGACCAAATAAGGAACGCGAATGGCGGCTCCCTATGGGGGCCGCCATTTGCGTACGCACTTTTTTTTTTTAAGTCACCCGTGATAGGCTACGTGACGATTAACGTAGCCTGTCATGGCTGACGTTGCAGATCTAGCCATGATAGGCTACGTTAATCGTCACGTAGCCTATCACGGGGGCGTTTTTTTTTTAAAAAAAAACTTTTGAGTTCGCGGCCGGGCGAGGCGAGGCGCCTCATCCCTGGCCTGAATTTCGGCCGGGTGAGGCGGGAAGCCTCCCCCCCGGGCTGAATTTCGTCCGGGCGAGGTGGGAAGCCTCCCCCCCGGGCTGAACTTCGTGGGGGGAGCAGCGAAGCACCTCCCCCCCACCGCGAACAAGATTCGAGGACAGGTAAGTGACTTTCGTCCACCCCTACTATCACATTGAAGGAGAATGGTCAAAAAATGTGGGAGGAATTTTCAGCACAGCACTAGTGTAAACTGAGAGAGCAGCATACCCTGAAAGGCTGGTTTTAAATCATTTCAATAAATAAACCTCTGGCCTTAAGTTCTAGCTAAAGAGCTGGTGAATAGAGGTCCTGCAGCAGCAAGATCCAGGCAACAACTAAAGGGTGTTATAGGAGCTGCACCTGTTCCTGGTGCATGTGTGGGTTAATGCTGTCCATCCTCAAGTGGAAGGCTTTCTAATCAGAAGCAGTATGAGCAATACAAAGACCCCTTGCTGAAAGCCAAGTGCCCTGGTTTGGCTTTCTAATGCTTCCTTCTCCTGCTCAAGCTCTGTTTCTGAAGTCCAGGGGATGATTTGTGGTGGCAGCGTAGTACTGGGGGATGGGGGGGGTGACAGGGGCAACAGATGCATTCCTGGTTCCTAGAGCTCAGCAGGATCCAAGACTAGGGCTTCTTCTGGGCTGCTGTCCAGAGACACACACCCATCCCGGCTTGGGACCAGGTTATCTGAAGGATAGCCTCCTCCCGTATGTGTCTGCCTGGCCCCTAAGATCATCCTCAGCGGTCCTTCTCCGTGAGCACCTGCCAAAGGAAGTGAGACAAATGGCTACTAGGAAGAGGGCCTTTTCTGTTCTGGCACCCCAGCTGTGGAATGAGCTCCCTAGAGAAGGTCACCTGTCACCTACATTGTACTCCTTCCAGCACCTTTTTATTCTCCCAGTATTTTAGCTTCCTAATCTTTTAGCTCTGGTGGTTTAAATCTGTATTTCAATTCTCTTCATTGTGGCTGTGTTTTATTCTGGTTGTACTGTTCTATTCTGGTTTTAAGCTTTCATATTTTTTTTCATTTTGTTTTATGCTGTTCTTTGTGTTTTTTAATTTTTGTGAACTGCCGAGAGAGCTTCAGCTATTGGGAGGTATAGAAATCAATCAATCAATCATTCAATCAATTCCTAGCCCCAGTAGGTACTCAGACATACAATGGTTTCCTCCTCCACAGCTGATACCATGAAATCCATGCTGGGATCCAAGGGTCCCACTGACTTGAAGGAACTCAAAGTCCAAAATCCCCCCAATCACAAAGTCTGGCCCCATTCTGAGTCAGGTTGTTTGAACTGGCCCCTGCATGGGAGAATATGACACAGGTCTGCTATTAGTGAATGACCAACCCATATTTCCTGTAGTGCTCTGTTCTGTCTGCATTGAAACCCCAGCCCTAAACCCCAGGTCCAGGTATGTCAACATGAGTACAAATGTGATTTATGTTTAGGACTGCAGAATTAAATGAGAAAATGGCAGATCAAATAATTTATATCTTATTATGCCTTGAAACAGCCCTTTCGTAATGCTGCATATTTCAGCTCAGAATATTGACTGATTTATAAAAGCATGCAGTTTCCCCTGAAGATATCATAAAAGATGTATAATCCACAACGTCACCTTCCTCATTTTCTAAGACCATGCCCCAGGGTGAAATCTGCAACTGCCTTGCTTATTCGTAAAACTGCTCCTGCATACTCCCCCCTCTTTTTCTCCTTCCAGTTGCTTGCAGACATGGAGGAGTTCAGATTCACATCCTTGTCCAGACTCATCATTTTATGTTCTTGGCTCTTAGGAAAGCCCACAACCACCTAATCCCAAGCAGATGCAAGGGTTGTGGACCTAGGGAAGGCCAGGGGACAGCCCCAACATATTGCATGCTCTAAGGTAGCCTTCCCCAATCTGGTGCCCTCCAAATGTGTTGGGACTACAACTTCCATCTTCCTCGTAGCTGAGGGACAATAGGAGTTGTAGTTCATACATCTGGAAGGCATCTGGTTGGGGAAAAGTTCTAAGTCCTCTAAGGCAGGGAGGGGCATGCAAGAACACTTCCCCTTTCCTACTGCAGAGGCCTCTTTTTATTTCTAGTGCACATCTGGAATTCACTAGAAAACATCATGTCCTGGACCTGCTTTAGAAATGCTTCTGCCTAGGGATGGTGGAGAATTTCTCCCCGAAACTTCGGGGGGCCGAGCGCCAACGTGTTCGGCCCCCCGAACAACTTTCGGGGAGAAATTCTCCGCACCCCCCCGCCCCCCGCACCCCCCCCGGGACGGGACTTACCTTCCCTGAATGTCCCTCCCGGCGGCGGGTCCGGCTGGCGGTTCGTCCGGTGTTCGAGCGGGGCGGGAGCGGCAGCCGGTCTTTCGACCGGCTGCTGCCCCCGCCATTGCAATCAAAGAAAAAAAAAAAAAAGTCCCCTGATAGGCTACGTGACGATTCATGTAGCCTATCACGGCTAGATTTGCAAAGTCAGCTGTGATAGGCTACGTGAATCGTCACGTAGCCTATCACGGGTGACTTTAAAAAAAAAAAAAGTGTGTACGGATAATGGCGGCCCCCATAGGGAGCCGCCATTCGCGTTCCTTATTTGGTCGCTGTAGTCTACGTAAATCTTTACGTAGACTACGGCGAAAATAAGGGCAACACTATTTGCGTTGCCCTTATTTTCGCCGTAGTCTACGTAGACATTTACGTAGACTACAGCAACTAAATAAGGAACGCGAATGGCGGCTCCCTATGGGGGCCGCCATTCGCGTACGCGCTTTTTTTTTTTTTTTTAAGTCACCCGTGATAGGCTACGTGACGATTCACGTAGCCTATCATGGCTGACTTTCCAGATCTAGCCGTGATAGCCTACATGAATCGTCACGTAGCCTATCAGGGGACGTTGTTTTTTTTTTTTTGTTTTACTTTCGTGTTCGCGGCCGGGCGAGGCGGGAAGCCTCCTCCCCGGCCTGAATTTCGGCCGGGCAAGGCGGGAAGCCTCCCCCCCCGGCCTGAATTTTGGCCGGGCGAGGCGGGAAGCCTCCCCCCCCCGGCCTGAACTTCACGGGGGGAGCAGCGAAGCGCTCCTCCCCACCGCGAACAAGCTGCGAGAAAAGGTAAGTGACTTTCATCCACCCCTACTTCTGCCTCTGTCAGAAGCCATGAATTCTGGTGAGGCTCTCTTTCACATCCCTGTATCAGAATGTTGGCCTAACCATCCCAGTACTATCTAGCAGTGTCATAAATAGCAGTGGGAGACTTCCCAATCACCCAAGATACTTTTCTGAGGATTGAACCTGAGACCTTTTGCTGCATAGAAAACATGTGCTTTGTCACTGAGCTATAGCCCTCTTATTGTCCCCTGCTACCAAATTATGCCAGAAATGACATTTCAAGAAAGAATTGGAGGTTCCTCAACCATCAAAATGTTAGGGTTGTAAAGGCTGGGGGTGGGGGGTGACAAAAGCTAGTGAAGTTTCCTGGAGGTGTGATTAGTATCTGCTCACATCTCCTCATGTTTCCATGACATTTTGCCAAAAGCCAAACTTTGACTTGAATGGGGAATGCTGGAAGCATCCAGGAGAAGTAAAAAGAGGATGAAAAAGACGAGCAAGATTTTTCAGGAGCCTCCACAAGTCCCTGTTCGACTTGTGCTGCATGATTTCCATCATGCAATACCACACTAGTGGGAAGCCACTGAGGATATGTTTGAAGAGGACCTGGGGGCTTATGAATTGTCGATGGCATCATTACTATCTTTTACCACTGATTGCTGTCATTGTGTGACACCATCTGTTTGAAAACAATAATTTGATACTAAAATTGAAAAAAGCTTATATATTATATCACCCACATTTTGAGTGGAGTATCCGTCCTGTGTATCACAAGGACAAAAAACAAACAAATAAAAACCAGCAGAACTTGAAAGGATATGAGTGCAGAGTGAATCAAAAGAAGAAGAAAAAACTCTTCTTCTAGTCATCCTTCCTTCCCTTTTATTGATGTGTGCCCTTTTAGCCACCGCAAGCACACAGATATGAAATTAAAAGCTCTCAAGGTTGAAAGGGTGATCTCTCTCATGATTGTAGTGGAGTAGTAACATCTTGCCGTTCTTTTATTTATTCTCTCTCTCTCTGTGTGTGTGTGAGTGTGTGTGTGAGAGAGAGGGGGGGAGAGAGGGGAGAGAGAGAGAGAGAGAGAGAGAGAGAGAGATCTTGCCTCTACTCAGCATTCAAAGGAGCTTACAAAATTTAAGAACAAAACATAAAGCAAATGCACAGTGCCGTGTTAAATAACTGGAACTCTTTTAAACAGCCATACCCAATAAAAGATGATGTAAGAGAAGGTGACAATGAAATGGATGGTGTGCAGTTATGCTGAATTCAAAATCAGCCAGAAACTACAGAATCTTGGGCCCAAGATCTGCTTTCTGCAAGAGACAGGGACTTTCAGCGAGAGGAAGGGCTCTGCCTGCAGAAGGTCCATCTGCCCAATTTTTGGGGATCCCTCCTCCCCCCACCCCAACACCACAGCTCACCCCATTCAAGGGTCTCCTGACACTTTGGGTAGCATTTTCAGAGGGTGGAGGGGTTGCTGTGGGAAGGAGCGCAGTTGATCCCATATAAATCTGGATCAAAACCCAAAGTTAATTTTCATTTTTATTTTTCTTTCATTTACAAATGAAATTTGACAGTAGCAACCAAACAAAAAATAAAGGTCTACATTATTGGCCAGGGAGCACCTGCTTGCCTCTGTTAATTGCCTTTACCCTCCTACTATAGGGATACAAATCATACAATACGTTATATAGGGCTTAGTCTCCTCCACAGCTGCATAGCCCAGGGTGGAAGTAGGGCCACATAAAACAGTGATTCGGCAGCCAGCTCCTTAGCAGGATCGGTTCTTCAATGCTAAAAAGGCTTAGGGTGCAATCCTATACACATTTAGACAGGAAAAACATCCTACAGCTCCTAGCATGCCCCAGCCAGCATGGCTTGGTTGGGCATGCTGGGAGTTGTAGGACTCCCCATCCACCCCTAACAGTACATTGCCCACAATAAATGTACATTGGCACACACATTCAGCAGCTCACTCTGCCCTGGAAAAGGCTCTGCTGCAGTCCCACAGCTGATCTTTTAGGCTGGGAAGGGGAGCAGAGCCAGGAGAGGCCCAAGACACATTGCTGCCTGAGGCAAAGAACAAGATGGTGCCCCTTTCCCATTCCATACCCAAAAGCCAACTGGACTGACAGATGAATCTGTCTTCAACACTAATGATGGGACAGCATCATTTACTGCACCTGAAGGCAGCAGGCTGACTTAGGGGGTGGAGAGCAGTCCACACGGCACACAAGTCTTTTCTCCAACATCTTGCTGCCACCTCCCAGTATCTGCCACCTGAAGCATCTGCTTCATTCTGCCCAACGGTAGGGCCGGCCCTGAGCAGAGCCCTTCCTGCCAAGTTTAACAAGCCAGGGGATTGATAGCATATATTAAAAAATAGATTAACTTCTGTAGCAAAGATAAGTCCTGTATAGGGATGGTGGAGAATTCCACCACGGACTCCAGTGAGGCCAGATTCTAAAGAATCCCCCCCCCCGAGTCTGTGGTGGAACGGAAGACTTACCTCTGCCTCCCTGTGGAATCCTCTTCAGCCAGAAGAAGCTGTAAATGGCTGCATTTACCTTAAACTAAGGCCTTTGCGGCCGCAAATGACATCCCAGATGCCACTTGCGGCTGCATTCAGTAGTCCCCTTCAGCCAGCGATACGGCATGGCGGCTGTATCACTGGCACTTCGGAGCTGGCCGGCAGCTCCATGGAATCGCCGTGGAGCAGAGCCAGCCGAAGAGGATTCCGGGGGGAGGAATGGATCGCCTTCCCCCCTGTGGAGCCCCCCCCCCCCGACTGGCAGGTAGGGGATTCATACATCCCAACTCCTGTACTATCTTCAAGATGGGCACATGACAGCATGCACAGATGGGTTGGCGGCTGGTCTTACTTTAGGGTTTCTTTGAGTTTGATATTCATGGAAAGAGACATACCAAGAGACAAAGAGATAAAGAGGCAAGGATCCTGCTGGGGCATACTCCAGAATGACCAAGGTTTCTTAGTAGAGTGACATCCTCAAAGAACTGGAATGTAAAATGCAATTCTGAGCTAATCATACTTCTTTCCTGGAAGAGAGCCATAGCTTGACAGGTGTCACAACTTTGCTCTGTGGCTCTCACCAAAAGATATGGCCTCCTGGGCATTTTTTTTTCTGCTTATACAGAGGAATATAATTTGCAGTATGAAAGCAGTGCTGCTGATGCCTGTCCAGCAGGACTGTGTTGCAAGGAGCTGAGTGTGCATCTTTATTTTATTGAGATTGAAATGTATAGCCTGTTTTTCTGCCTGTAACGGCAGCATTTCACCAGTAGAAACGCAATCAGCTCTGCACCCCGACTCATGACCTTTGGCAGGAGCCATAGGCATCTCAGTCCTTTTGATTCTCAAAAAACAAAACAAGAGAAAACAAAAAGCAAAACAAACAAAATCCCAAGCATGAGATCTGCAAATGTGGTTGGAATAAGGGATCTTTTAACAGATTTTTTTTTTTTTTTAGGAGTGGCACCTCACCAGACTACAGTTCTCCAGATTCTGAGAGGTGAACAGAAGGTAGACATGTGCAAATCAGCAAAATTCAGGCTTGCTGAAGTTCTCCAGATACCATCATGAAGGCAGCTTGTTCCAACTCAGGTCTGTATCTGATTGCAAGCTTTGGTGTTTTTTTGTTTTTTGTATTTCTTTTTGCATAAAAACCCCTGTATATTTTTGTGCATATTTTCCCAAATGTACACATCAATTGTGCACATTTCTAAATGTACGCATTCTTCTCCCATTGACTAAAATGTATTTGTGTGCATTTTTCAAAACTCTGCATTTTTTAATGTGCACTTTTCAAATGTACACATGTCATTGAACTTCAGTGTTATTGAAGAGGAGAGGAAAAAAGGAGGGGAAGAAAGGATAACAAGAGATGAATGTGAGAAATTGCTGATATACGCATACACAGGTTTTATTTCAGCTCTGGATGAGAACTAAGTAGTTAAGGGCTCAATCCTATCCGGATAGTCGCTAGCCTCTGAAATCGGAGGCTGCCAAGTATCCTATGCACAGTGGCTGGTGCACAGAGGGGATCCTCTCCTTCGTGCTCTGACAACCCTGCATTTTTGCCTAGATGGATGATTTTAACGGTCTAGGCATGGCTTTGGGGAGGGGGAGGGAAGGGGCTTGGAGACCTGATGGGAAGCTGTGTAAAGCAGCTTCCACAGTCTCCTCCCATCCCCACTCCTGGGACTGCCCCTTTTCCCCATGTCCGTGCTCCATTTCTGAGCACGGAGATGTAGCTGGTGCAGAGAGAACTGCACTGGCTATGAGGGGGAGGGGGAAGGGGGCCAATTTTGGGGCTCTGAGTCCTGTTTCTGACCTCAGATCCAAGAAACCAAACAATCCTAAGCCCCCCCCCCCGACACTGTCTAGGAAGCATAGGGATTGCTCTCTAAGAAACCAAAGGGAATTTGAGACTTATGCAGATGTTCTGATGTAAACATGGAAAGTGGGGTGGATTATATTGTCATTCAAACCTCCATGCATTCAGCTGCAATGCTGAATAGAGCTCAGCTTACACCTGTGCAGCTATCTACAAGTGAGTCTATCATAGGGATGGCGGAGAATTCCACCACGGATTTCAGTGAGGCCGAATGCACTTGCATCCCGCTCCCTGAAATCCATGGCGGAACGGGCTGCCCCCCTGCCCCCCTGCAGATTCCCCCCGGGATGAAGCTTACCTGGGGCAGATGTTCTGGGCGGCAGCGGCAGCAGCAGCTGCTGGTCTTTCGACCAGTTGCCGCAGCTGCCATTTGCATCCTGGTCTTTGCCGTGATAGGCTACGTAAGTATTTACGTAGCCTATCATGGCAAGCCAAGCAAAACAAAAACAAAAAAACCAGCATACGCAAATGGCGGCAGCTATGGCGGACGCCATTTGAGTTCCCTATTTTTCACCGTTTTAGCCTACGTAAATATTTATGTAGACTATTACGGTGAAAAAAAAGGGAATGCAAATAGCGTAGTGGGCGCTGTTTGCGTTCCTTTTTTTTTTTTTTTGCCGTAATAGCCTACATAAATATTTACATAGGCTAAAACAGTGGGGGGAAAAGGAACACAAATAGCACCCACTATGCTATTTGCGTTCCCCTTTTTTCGCTGTAATAGCCTACATAAATATTTACGTAGGCTAAAACAGCGAAAAATAGGGAACGCAAATGGTGGCCGCCATAGCCGCTGCCATTTGCATACGCTGGGGTTTGGGGGGGGTTTTTTTGCCTGCTGTGATAGGCTCCATAAATACTTACGTAGCCTATCATGGCAGCCTGGCTGGATGCAAATGGCGGCCGCTATGGCGGCTGCCATTTGCATCCGCACCAGCCAGTCTGCGGCCGGAACTCCGGCTGCGGACAGCCCTGGCCGGCTGCTCCGCGGAGCCACCGTGGAGTGGAGCCCGCTGGGCAGGATTCCGGGGGGAGGACCGGATCACCTCCCCCCCATCGAGGATTCCAGGGGGAGGGATGGAGCGCCTCCCCCCCACTGCGAATCAATCCGCAAAAAGTTAAGTGACTTTCGTACATCCCTAGCTCTATCATCATTCAATTGGAAATCCTGCTTTTTCAGGTTCCTATTTACATGGAAATATACAGTTGTATATGCACATTGGCCCTATGTATCCATTCAAGTCAATGCACAATCTGGTGCAGGGACAGCATGTGCCATCCCTCTCTACCTTTTCTGAGATTCTAAAAGTGCCCCTTTAGAGTCTTAGGCAGTGGGACATTGCCATTGCGGCAACCCTAGTTCAAGACTGCTCATGCTGGCTCCAACTCTCCATAAAATGAGTGGTGCGGTGCACCCACTTGCAGGCCTCTGAATTGGCTCCAAGTCTGTCTTTGAACTGCTCCTCTAGCTGCTGTGAGCCCCCAGCCCACGCACCATCTGCAGAGGCTTGGTCTCCAATGGCTGTCGTGAGGTTTCCACTTTCCATGGGAAGAGCTTGAAGAGGCCCTAATTGTGTGGCTTAGTGTAACATCTAATTGTGTGGTATCGGTGTAACATCTGTACAGGGCTTTAGAGATCCCCACTTGAAATAAGGGGCTTCTCCACATGGAGCTGTGGAGCCTGTTCGTCTCTGTGCTGATCGCCATGTTTTAAAAAAAAGGGATAGCTCCACATGTACACTCCTTTTCATGCACAGAATTAAACTTTCCACTGAAGTGAATGGAGATCTTGAGCATCTCTACATCAGCCTAAAATCCTGCATTTAAAACAGGGCTTTCTGTTTCCGTTTTAAATGCAGGATCACAACAGACTCCCTTTATATTAGCTTCCTTCCCCCCTCCCGCTCCTTTCCCCCCATATCTGAGTCTTCCATATGTGTCATTGGTCCAGCTCTTCTTATTGCAGCTTTTCCTTTTTCATGGAGGGAACTCAAGTGGAACACAGGCGGGGTAATTTGATACCTGATTATCTCCGATCAATTAAAAAATGGAATAAAGGTCATTTAGTGCAGGAGACACCCTGGGGGTTCATGACATAATCTAAAGGGCCCACAAACTTCCATGAGTGAGCAATCTCAGTTACAGATGTGAGAACACATCCTAGTTTGGGTTCTCTGGGAGCCCCCAAGCTTTCCCCCTGCTCGCTGGCCCTCCGGGCTGCAGTCAAGCACCCCCTCCATGCTCAATGAGCAGCCCGCAACTTACCCAGGCCTGTTTGTCTCTGTGCCGATTGCCATGTTGTTGTTGTTTTTAAAAAAATGGTGATCAGCAGCACTTGCCCATAGAGTTACATGCAAAATAGCTCTGTGAACTACAGTCTATGGGCTATTCACAGCACTTTTTGCGTATAAGTCTATTTGGGCACAGAGACTTATATGCAAAAAGGGCTGTGAATAGCCCATAGACTGTAGTTCACAGAGCTATTTTGCATGTAACTCTATGGGCAAGTGCTGCTGATCACCATTTTTTTAAAAACAACAACAACATGGCAATCGGCACAGAGACAAACAGGCCTGGGTAAGTTGCGGGCTGCTCATTGAGCATGGAGGGGGTGCTTGACTGCAGCCCGGAGGGCCAGCGAGCAGGGGGAAAGCTTGGGGGCTCCCAGAGAACCCAAACTAGGATGTGTTCTCACATCTGTAACTGAGATTGCTCACTCATGGAAGTTTGTGGGCCCTTTAGATTATGTCATGAACCCCCAGGGTGTCTCCTGCACTAAATGACCTTTATTCCATTTTTTAATTGATCGGAGATAATCAGGTATCAAATTACCCCGCCTGTGTTCCACTTGAGTTCCCTCCATGAAAAAGGAAAAGCTGCAATAAGAAGAGCTGGACCAATGACACATATGGAAGACTCAGATATGGGGGGAAAGGAGCAGGAGGGGGGAAGGAAGCTAATATAAAGGGAGTCTGTTGTGATCCTGCATTTAAAACGGAAACAGAAAGCCCTGTTTTAAATGCAGGATTTTAGGCTGATGTAGAGATGCTCAAGATCTCCATTCACTTCAGTGGAAAGTTTAATTCTGTGCATGAAAAGGAGTGTACATGTGGAGCTATCCCTCCACTGAAGTGAAAGGGCAAGCTTGCTCATCTCTGGCATTCTTTGTGCACATCTTGTCTACAGTGTTCTGGACTGAGTGTCAGTCTCTGCAGAGGCTCATCCAATACCATCACATATATTAAACAGGTGAGAGGACTGGATGAGAGCAAGGGAAGGGATCCAAGAGCTCTTTGAAAAATAAAAATAAAAAATTCCAAGGGAAAAAGTTGAAGTTGTACTAGGAGAGTAGACACAAATGTATCTTTAATACCCAATGTGTTGCAAACATGAATCTAATTTTCTCAAGGGAAAATGTAAAAGCAACAGAGATCTAGATTTGGGAACCATTTTTCCCGCTTGAGAGAGAAAGGCTGGCTTTTGAAATGCACTGGGAATTAAAGATGCTTTCTGTCCACCCTCCTGCTGCTGCTAAGGTGTGTTTCTCTCTCTCTCTCTCTCTCTCTCTCTCTCTCTCTCTCACTCTCTCCTTCCTGTCTCTCATTCCCAAGGACTAGATGGAAACCTGTGAGATCCTGCCAGAAAAAGGTCCTTAAGAAAGCATAATTCATCATCACTCAAAAGCATTGTCTGTAGGCTGCCATTCCTGCTGGCCTGGCTTCCTCATTTTTAGAAGATAGCATTGATTGGGCCAACTGAAAACACAGATCTCTGCCTATAAGGACCAGAGCAATTCTTGCACTTAATTTCTGGCTCAAATAGGATACACCTAGTGGCATCTAGCACTTGTTTTGCAACACAGATTCTGCACCCTAATAGAATTTCTATCACTACTATTTCTAGAAACACACACACACAGAGTCCACTTTCCATCAGCTAAGTGATATATTCTACATCCATAAAGGGACTGAAAAAAAGTTCCATATCTGAATGAGGAAAGCAGCCAGTCAGTTAGAGGGATGATTACTTGAAGGGGTTTATGACTATTAAATAGCCCATTGTGGGCATCACTTTATAATCCTTTAAACCATCATTTGAGGCCAGCAACTTTCCCCTAGAGGCCTTGGTAAATAGGTTTCCCTAGTGTTCTCACTCCGGCATGTTAGATAATCCCCAGCTATAGATTTACAGAAGTTACATTTTATTAGCAATCAGAGAACACCAGGGAACAATGTGGTGAGCATGTGCATATATGTATGTGTGCATATCTCTTTCTGCTGATACAGTTGCCTTTCACAACACTCAGTTCCTATTCCAATAGACCAGGGGTAGAGAATTTCCAGCCCAGGAAACAGATACAGCCCTCCTGGTGTCAGGCATGAATCTGAGCACATGGAGATGTCTAGCAGCTTGGATTCAGAAGGGGAACAACAAGAACAGAAGGAGGCACCCCCCCCCTCCGGGAGCTCAGATACAGCAAGGCTTTCTTCCAAAGACCATGACACACAGATGGCTCAGCCTGAACAGCCTCATCTTTCCTCCACCATGAGAACCCAGGTTTCAGGGAAGGAAAATGAGGGGCATGACTTGAGGGATGCTAGGGTCCATTGCAGAGCAAAGCAGGAAAAGTTAGAGGCAGGGCTCAGAAGCTCTGCCAGGTTGGCCACTGAAGCCAACGTAGGAGGGAGCCACCCTAAGGGACGGGCATCCCTGCAAAGCTAGTCTGGTTGACAAGTTCTTGCCCAGACTGCTGGCAGCTTCTCTAACTTCCACTTTGTCTTCTCTATTGATATTTGTAGATGTGTGGATTAGCTGTTTCATTGCAGTCTAAAAGATTCCTAGAATCTACATTTGTAAAGAAGCCAGCTGCAGCCGATAACTAATAAAGTTGTGGTAGCCTGAAGCCTTGTTTCCTGGAGTGTCTTGATTGAGAAGGGGGAGGATGAAGGAATGTGACATCTGGGGTCCAAATCTGCCCCTTTTCCCCTAGCCCCATCTCCTTTTCCCCAACCACCAATGATTTGGTGCTTTCCTGGAGTTTGTGCAGTTTTTCTCCATTCTAAAAAGTTGAATTGCCTCTCCCAAGGTGTAGTTACTGGCAGTGAGAGCTTTAAGCTAGAATAAGCTGGTGTTTGGGGTATCTTGTCCCCGCTCTGTTTGCCTTTGGCCATGCCCCTTTTTCCTTGCTCAAGAGCTTCTCTGGAGTGGAATTCAGACCTCGGGCAGAAAGAAGTTCAACACTCCTACTTGAAACTATGAGCCTGTGCACCACCACCCCTTCAGGTCTTTCAGGTGTCTCTATACCTCATGTTTTCCCTTGGGGAATTCCCAGGTCCAGGGCCTCTGGTGCAGGACCTTTGCTGCCTCCTCTCCCTATTTGGTCTTTCAGGTGTCTCTATACCTCATGTTTTCCCTTGGGGAATTCCCAGGTCCAGGGCCTCTGGTGCAGGACCTTTGCTGCCTCCTCTCCCTATTAGTGATGAAAGAGGTTCAGTACCCTTGAAAAATATCACATAGAAAAGTCAGTCTGTACAAAATGCTAATTTGAAAATGCACTGATGAACAAATGTCTGCCCTGTACTTCCCCTTTCTATCCCATACCACCAGCCTTACCCCATGCTTGTCTCATTGATGGTGTTCTGTTGCACATCTGCAATGGAGAAAAATGCTTGGCCATTTTGCAAATTATAAACATGCAGCCCCAACAGTAGAAACTTCTTTGATTAAGCCAGTATAATATGTCCTTTCTTGCACAATGTTGTGTCACATTTACAACCACATAACCATGCAGAAGCTGAGCAGGCAGTGATCCCTCCCTCCCATTCCTTCCTCTTGAACAGAGGCTGAATCCAGCCTGCAGGGCACCCTGGTATGGCCTGTCCCACCTCTTGGGGTTCCCCCAGGGGCCAGGGCTTAGGCTCCAAGCTCTGCCCTCGGGAGGAATCCCTTCAGAGGTCATCCCTATTGCTACCTCCAATCTGAGATCTGCAATAACAGTGGGGATCCCCCTGTTGGTGTGTGCCAGCAGTGGAACCCCTGTGGTTATGTCTGGCCTCAGATCAAAGATAGCAGCAGAGATGTTGGGTGGCCTGGCCTGATTCACCCATGCTGGGGAGAGCGGCCACTCTTCCCCACACAGAGGAGTCCCAACACCTATCATTCTCACTGCAATCTCAGATCTGAGATCGGAGATAGCAGCAGGGATTGGGGGCAATGTAGATGATGGGACTTGCCCAGGAGGGGGAGGAGAGGAAGAGAACTCTTCCCCAGGCACAAGCAAGTCCCAACCTCCACCACTCCTGACCCCTGCTGCTATTTCTGATCTCAGATCAGAGATGGCAGCAGCGGTAGTGGATGGCATGGCAGGCTCTCCCCAGTGCAGGCTAATCCCAATGTCCAGGCCGTCCCACACCCTGGCTGCTATCTCTGCTGTCTTGGGCTATCTTCATGCTGGGAGGAGGCTCAGTTCTCTGCTTCTTTCCAGTGCAAAGAAAAAAAGGGGGATGACATCACTACACTCTGCATCTAAGGCCCTCCTCCAGGATCTTCCTCCGAGGGAGGCTTGGAGGGCAGCAACAAGGGTGGTGCCCCCCCTTTAGGGAACAGTCTCCCTGATGGGGCCCGCCTGGCATCAACATTGTCATCTTTTCGGCACCAGATTAAAACTTCCTTCTTCTCTCAGGCATTTGGCAGCATATAATGAGTCTCTTTGATTGTCTCTGGCTGATCGTTTTAAATAGTTTTAGATACATGCTGTTGTCATCGGCGCTATTTGCTCTGTGTCATTATGGTTTTATACTTTATGTAATGTATTGTAACATTGTTCTTTTTTTAAAAAAAATTGTGAACTGCCGAGAGAGCTTTTGCTACAGGGCGGTATAGAAATATAATAAATGAAATAAATGAAATGAAATCAGGGCGAGGCCATGTCGCTGGTGTGACATCAAGGTGGAGCCATGCCCCCTGACATCATCTAGCCTGTGGTGTGCAGGCTGGAGGGCAATCCGGCCCCCACCCCCAAACAGCTCTGCACTCCTGCCCTAGAAGCATAGCTAGTGTGGAATGGGCCCCAGGCCAAATATATATATATATATATATATATATATATATATATATATATAATCAAGAGGCCTCCTCCATGTTCACCCATTCCCCCACTCCATGACTTTGTGCTCAAGATCCTTGCAAGTATTTGCTCTGGCACAGTAATGATACAATAGCTCTCCAGTAACTTCCCACTTGGATTCCCTCCTCTGAGGTTGTAGAATTTGTCTATGGCCTTGGAGGGGGAGATCTCCATCATCCTATTCCCTCCCCATCAATCACCATCTAGGGGCCATGGGAGTGCACTCTAAGATTAGATAGATAGATAGATAGATAGATAGATAGATAGATAGATCTTAACAAAAAATTTTTTTTCAAAAACTTTCTTTAAATATTGGGTTGAATTTCCAGAGTTCATTTCTTACTACTTTAAGTAACAATTTAGAAACTCCCAACTTTCCTCTTTCACGGTTAATTAAACAACTGTCAAAAATCTCCTGTTGTTAGTAAGTCTAGAATTAAGTGTAATTCCAAAGTGCAATTAAAAGCATGATTGCTTCAAGGTTTTGTTATATATATATATATATATATATATGCAGATTTTCAGTTCTCAGTTAGAAACGTGGCACAAATCAGCTTGGCTTAGCAGATCTGTCATGATTTCTGGACAAAACCATCTTTCCTGGAGATGTTGCTTTGTTCTGTGTAGACTATTACATTTATGCTTGGAAATGTTCAACTTTGTAATCAAAAATTAGCTTGTGACTGCTTAATAATCAAGAACTGAAATATAGCTGCATTCATTAAAAAGTCATTTGTCGGAATAACAAGACTATCCACTGTGATAATAGAAAGGATTAGATAAAACGGAGAGTATTGGAAAGGATATGAAACTTTCACAATGGAGCGGACATGCAGGTCTAAGCAGAAAATATGCTGTATGCAGAAGATTTCTCTGGGGGTAAGTTAGAGTGTAACTATCTGCAGTAGAATTTGTGTGACCTTTGATTGCATCATGGAGAATTAACCAGTGTCAGGCCTACTAACTTACACATTAAGGCCTAATAATCTGGGCTCCCACAAATGGCTCCCTGGTAGTATTTGGCAAAAGAAACCCATGGTATGACATCATCGCATTCAAGATTTCCTCAGCTCTGCTCCAGTTTATTTACTGTCACTTGCAGGGGATGGTATGTTCACTGCAAAGACATCAGATCATGTCTCCCCATGTGGAAATAAAACTGTACATAATTATGCATGGTGTGGAGAATGTGGATAGGGAGACATTTTTCTCCCTCTCTCAAAATACTAGAATCCTAGGTCATCCCATGAAGCTGTTTGTGAGAGATTCAGAATGGATAAAAGGAAGTACTTCTTCACACAGTACCTAGTTAAACTATGAAACTCACCAACCACAACTCATAATCTTAATATCATGTTTCTTCTTTTTATCTTTTGTTCATTTTATCTCTTGTTGTTCACTGCTCTGGAATCTGTTTAGATGTGGAGCGGTATACAAATGTTGTAAATAAATAAATAAATAGTGATGGCCACCAATTTGGATGGCTTCAAAAGGGGGCTAGACACATTTCTGGAGGAAGAGGTTATCAATGGCTACTAATCCTGATAGTGATGTGCTACCTCCAGTATCAGAGGCAGTATGCCTATGTACACCAGTTGCTGGGGAACATGGGTGGGAGGGTCTGTTGCACTCCTGTCCTGCTTGTGGGTTTCCTGTGGGCAGCTGGTTGGCCACTGCATGAACAGAATGCTGGACTAGATGGACCCTTGGTATGATCCAGCATGACTCCTTATGTTCTTATGGTGTGTGTGTTTTTTCTTTTCTTTTACCCAAGCATGACTGAAGAGTAATGGTGGTGGTGTGGGCTGGTTGCTGTCATGCATCCCCCCTAACTTGCAGTTGGACTCCTAGGCTGTTGTGTGTTTGACCAGATACAACACCAATCTTAATCACAATAGCAAATCATGAATTCTGAATGGCTTCTGCCATGCATGGCTTGCTAACTTCCAGATTAGACTATCACAGGCATTGCTCTGGTGCACATAACTGGGCTGAAAGGATGGAGCTTCTTTGGACCCCACTTAATAAGGTCTGGATTCTGTTCAACCTTTCAGAGTTAGTCCCAGAAGCTGGGAGTAGTTATACCATGCCTAGACCGCAGGGGGTGGAGACACGTTGTTCATATAAAGGTTGATGGCATCATAGATTGTCACAGCATCCTGTTGCACACATGTATGTGTGGCATGACTTGTGACCACAGGATGTTCTGGAACTTGCCAGATCCACTGACAGAGTTTGGAAGGTTCTAGTTTCAAATTCACTTCAACATTCAGCTATGGTGACGTTCAGTGGTATCTCCACTTCTGGGAATCTATCTCTTGCAGAAGTAATGTGTGTCCTAACTGGTGTCCATATATGGGGAGTGAGGGGTGGGTTCTATCAACACCCTTCTAAGATTAATGAATCAAATCTGAATGTACACTCATTTGTCTAAGCAATTGGGAAGACATATAATCAGATGCAAATTAAGAGTGTAATCATATTTATGATGTTATACTGTGATGGATGGAGAAAAGGTGGTACATAAGTAGATTCAGATAACTAATAGTTGCCAAAATTCAGGATTCCATTGCTTTAGTTTTGACTGCACATTTTTACACTTTGACTGCACATTTTTGCACAGATCCACATTATATAAATAATGTTACGTGATTTCCTTTAATTCAAGTCTGAATAGAGATGCTTAGGGATGTGTGAACCCACCCCCTTCCAGCGTTTGGGTGCCCGTCCATCCCCTGCCCCTGCTCGCCAGTCCCCGGACTGTGCTCATCATCTCAGCGGCCTCGTTGACCTCCACGGCTGCCATTTTTTAAAAAAACAGAACGACCATCACAAAAGTAAGATGCACATTTTTGCAATTGCCATTTTATTTTTCAAACAATGGTGACAGCGGATCTTGACAAGGCCACTGGGTGAGTACAGTCCACTTGCTGAGCATGGGCAGGGGCTCAGCGAGTGGGGTGTGGGCAGGGGAAGGGGGTTGCCGGAATCTTGGATGGAATCAAGTGCCTGTGCCATCCTAGTGATTGCTAAGCTCCCCTAGGCTCAAATAAGATAGGCTTATACTAATCTGAGTTATTCCTCTCCCCTTGCCCCCACCCCAAATTGGGAATTTAGGTTAATTTGAGCCAATCCAAATCAATTTGTACCCAGCCCTGCCCCCAACTGGGCTTGCAACAGGGTCTGATCCCTACGTCACCTCAGTCTCCAAGGTCCCTCCTTTTTATTCATCCCCCAAGCCTCCTCTCCCACTCAAACCCCCTCCCTCACTGCCCCTCCCACCTATTTATCCAGCAGCCACTGCTCCAATTGCAGGAAGGTGATGCTATGCAGAGTGCTCCTACACAGTGTGCCTGGTACAAGTAGACCTTGGAAATGTAATTCTCCCAAGGCCTACTGGATATCAGTTAAATTCTCTGCTCTTTCTGCCTGCTCAGGACAGCAAAAACAGGTGGGATTGTCAGTACCTGGCTGCCTACGATATGCAGCTGGGGTGCTGCATATTATTTGGTGGGTCATGGGTTGAACAAGCCTGTCTTCCAATTGGACTTCACAGTGTGCACCCTGGAGGATCATGATGAATAAGTAGATTATGCCAAACATTTTCCAGTAGTTTCATGCAAATGTGGCTATATATTTAAACTGTGTAAGCATGTGGGCTTCGCAGTTTATTTTTGTTTTGTTTTGTTTTTTGTTGTTCCTTTTTTAATATATACCTGTTGAATGAGAAATTAAAACCTGCATGAATATAAATGGGACTTGAATTGTAACATTTCTCTCTGGATTTATTTTTTAAACCCACCTCATTAAGAAGACTGTGTATTTTTTTTCCAAATTCCTGCATACATTTCCAGACTGAAGCCCTAATAAAGTACTACAATGCTAAGTATGGGGGTGGCAAAAACTAATTTCCCCAATTTCCATCTTCCTCTATGTTTATGCTAGACCTGTTAGAACTAGCATGTAGTCCTTGTGTCAGCTAGAGCCTTGGTTTACTAACCAAACCATTTCTCCTCCTCTTGTATAACAAGCGTGCATGTATATGTTAAGAACAAAATCTGTAGTGCATAAATCTTTGGTGTGTGCCCCTCACCCCTGGTTAAAGGCCCCTTTAGAAGGCTTCCTTTACTACACATTATGCATGCATGTCTGAGTGTGCATATGAATGAGGAAGTGCAGCAACCATACCAAAGTACTTTGTGTGATCAGGCATATCTGTACACACATCCTTAAGCAAATCAACCCCATCCACTTGATCCACCCACTCTTTTTGTTATGCGGGATGGTGGAATGTGGGGGCGGGATGTTATGTGCATAGAGGTGTGTGTGCAGGCTTAATCACACATCATGTTTTACAGAGTAAGGGTACATGCATGAATGAGCTTGCAACATCCTCCCACTCCCCATCAGAGAATATGCAGAATGGTGTGTATGAGCGAGCCCTAAAACTAAATAGAGAAATATGCAGTATGTGTATTCTCTTGACTAGTAAAGAACTAGTAAATTTCTGAGAGTATCCTAGGTTCTCAATGTGTCTGGTTAGAAAGAACGGTTGTGATGGTAGTGGTGATGAGATCCAAGCAGATTACCTGTTAATTTCTTTGACAGCTGGGCCAATCAGGGAATACAATCGTGATGGGAAGCCCTGGACACAAATTAGCAGATAGAGCAGCTGGATTATATCCCAGAATGTCTCCATATTGCTGTTGGAAATGACAGTGTAGCCATTTTGAGAAGCCATTGCAGGAGGGTAGCAGTCATGTACTGGGATTAGAAACTTTAAGAGCACCACCACCACCACCAAGGGGGAGGAGATAATGGCCTGAATTCAGGGATTCCATTAGCAGAGCTCTACTCTCAGAACCTCTTGCTTATGAGGGGGAAATGCTTTTTGCCCATTTTTTCCTGTACTCCCTGCTCCAAATCTGCCCTGGAGAGACAGAGAACCCTCTGGAACAAAATGGGAGGTGATGCAGGAGGCTGAAGAAGGAAGAGAGATCTGGTGAAAATTACTTGCCCTTCTCCTTCCATGAGCAGGAGGTTCTGCTGGGTTGACAGGATGGGTGGGAATTTCATTTCAGTTTGGTTTCAATAAGAATTCTCCAAAATTCACAGTTCTTCATATTCAGGAGAGAAAAAAAATTGAGTTTTTTTTTAAAAAAAGGAATATAGGAGGAAGCAAAACTGGTAGAAAAACTCATCTATAGTCAGCAACCCATGCCTTGTGCTTATAGAAATAACAATTTTGATCAGGGAAGGTAAACTTTAGATTCAATACATTTTTTTTTGTTTTTGCAAACATAACGTTGTAACAAATTCAGCATCAAGATGCTACAATGGATGAGTTCTGCAAGTTCCTGAAGTATTTAAACCAAACTAGTTCCTTATCATTTCACATGAGACTCTATTCAGGATTCTAAGAAGATATCTTGCCCTGGTTGCTGTTGTGTTCTCAAAGGGTTGATTGATTTGGTTTTCTTTCTTCCTTTTATATATTAAAGTAACATTATTCCATTCTTGGGGGATTAGTACTTGCTTTCTTTCATAACTGCATACAGGAGATATCTTCCCTCTAGCATCTTTTCACAGAAGTTCACTGTGGTTCACAGTTCACTACAAGGGTAAAAATGGCTCTGCAATGCTTAGAGGCTCCATCTTCCAAACCATTACTCATACAAATAGCCCCACTGATTTCTACTGGATGCAGTCTATGGACTGTTATCACTCATGAACTGACAAGCAAACATGTATCACGTCTGTTTGCATTTGTAGAAAGAATACAATAACTGATCAACGTTACCTAACTGAGCACTATACATGGGACTTATTTTTGTTTTGCGGTGTTTTGCACTGCAAAGCTGGAAATAAAGAGGCAAGAAAGAGGTAAATCGGATGAACTAGAATCACACTTTCTTAATTGCTAGTACTGTGCTGAAAATTTGTCCCACATTTTTTCCGACCATTCTCATTCAGTTTGCTAAAAGAGAAATTGCTTTTGAAAAGAAATTCAATGGTCAAGACATTTTGGAGAAATTCTCATGGGTTGGGTTTGGGTTTCTTGGACTTACTTCACATAGGTGGTGGCCAAGGAGTGAGCACAAGAGCCCTGTTTTTCATTGTACAATCATCTCTCTGACATCCTGTAGCCACCTCAGCTTCCTGTGTTGTTGTTCAGTCGTTCAGTCGTGTCCGACTCTTCGTGACCCCATGGACCATAGCACGCCAGGCCTTCCTGTCCTAAGCTTCCTACACTTCCATTAAAGCCCAGTTGAAGGTATCATGAGGTAATTCCTCCCATAGGGATTTTTCAGATCAGGACAGGAGGCAAGCTGTGATTAGGTGAGCTCAAAAACACTACAAATATAAACTATAAAACATCCTGAATGAGGCAGAACAATGGAAGAGATGGGGAGAAAGGGGGAGAGAAAACTTTCAGGAAATTGGAGGACAGATTTTGGCAGACCACTAACTCCACCTCATCCCTGGAGCTGGACACAACACTGCCCCCACCTGAATTGTGGTGGATGCAAATTGGGGGCCAGCCTGCCAAGACAGTGGATGCACGGAGACCCCCAAAACCCTTACCAAAAAAGAAAGAAGCTATGTTATAAGTCCTGCCAATGGGGAGCCCTACCTGGGAGAAACTGTGGAGAATTTCTCCTCCCCCTGGAGTAATTCAGTGGAACTGTCTCCCAAATTTCTCAGCCCACAAGTAAGGTGGAAAATTTCAAGAGGCCATTTGCACAAAGCTCTGTTAACTACAAGCAGAACAGCACAGAAAAATGATTATGAGGGATGGTACTTCTTAGGCTAACAGGCAACAATGCCTGATATCATCTGGGCAAGTTCCCCTGTTGTGGGAAAGAGGCAGTACATTATGTCACCCTACAGTGGCACAGACTGAGACCCCAGGGTGGCCACATGTCTGGAGGAACTTACTTACCCCCTAGAAGGGAGCGGTGGGGACTACATGCCCATTGGTGATTCCATGAATGCCAGCTCTCACGTCTACCATTGCATCACAACCTGAAGTCAAACATACCAAATGTGGCAGATTTGTGTGTGTGTGTGTGTGTGGGGGGGGTTCCTGTTGAAAACATCCAATCTATCCAGATTAAATGCCCCTCTTCCCTTCAGAGTTTTGCAGAAGCAACAGAAGTCTGCTCTGTGCTCTGTGGGTAGGAGATCTGTGAGCACTTTGGAGCAGATGTCAAAATCAGGTAGAAACTAGAAACCAAAACAACCTGAGGAAGACCCCCATTGCTTTTCCCAGACTGGGCTTCCTCCCATGGTGGATACTAGTATTCCAGATAGGGATGTCAGAGAATTCCACCACAGATCTTGGTGAGGCCAAATGCCAGTGCATTCGGCCCCCCGAAATCCGTGGCGGAACAAAGCCCCCCGCCCCCCCACCCCACAAACGGTGCACGAAATGGAGCACTTATCTGCTGCCATCCTTGCTGACTTGTGAATGGCGGCCGCATTTGCGGACACCATTCACTTCCTCATTATAGCCATGATAGGCTATGTAAATAATTATGTAGCCTATCATGGCTAATGCAGGGACACCCTTTGCGTCCCTGAAGAGGCCATGATAGGCTACGTAACTATTTACGTAGGCTATCACAGCAAAAAACAAACAAACAGTGAACGCAAATGGCAGCGGCCACCATTTGCATTCCCTTTTTTTTGCCGTTTTAGCCTACATAAATATTTACATAGGCTATCACGGCAGGACAAAAAAAGGGAACGCTAATGGTGGCCACTGCGCCATTTGCGTTCCTTTTTTTCTCCACCGTAATAGCCTACATAAATATTTACGTAGGCTAAAATGGCAAAAAAAAGGGAACGCAAATGGCGGCCACCGTAGCTGCCGCCATTTGCATCCGCTGTTTTTTGTTTTTGTTTTTTCCGTGATAGGCTACGTAAATATTTACGTAGCCTATCATGGCAAAATACAGGGATGGAAATGGCAGCGGCTATGGCCCTGCAGGCTGCCCAGCGACTGGATGTCCGGCTGCGGGTGGAGTGGAGCCGGCCGGAGAGAATTTCGGGGGGAGGGACGGAGCGCCTCCACCCCACCGCAAATGTCACCCTTCAAAAAGGTAAGTGACTTTCGTACATCCCTAATTCCAGAGCAGGAGACTGATGAAAGGACTGAGGTCAAAGAGATCTGAGGAAGGTAGGGAGGTGGGCTCCCACGCTCCCTCTTTCTCCGACATTATTAACTTTATCCATTCAGAGTTGAGGATGGTGCCTTAGCCTCTGCTGAGGGCCATTCTGTTAGTTTTCTCATGCGTCCTGTGAAGCTTTGGAAGTTTGGTTTGTTCTAGTCTTGCATTCTCCATTTTTCTGAACACCCTTGAGGCTTGAGAGCATTATAAATAAAATTTGGCAGAGAATTTTTGTGCAAAGAAACTCCAGTCATGTCCATTAAACCTGTTCTTACCCATGAAGGGAATGACTAGAGGTGCCTGACACACAGAACTATTACACACCACTTCCCCTAAGCCACACCTTTTAGGTGAGGAGGGAGGCCTTCTTGAGACAATCAATCCTCTGGGGTCTCACAACTTTGAGTGAGTAAGAAAAGTGGGCCTCAGAGGTGATCCTGATCCTGCCCATGAGATAAGCCTTGGAATTGACAGCCTCAGGAGTGACTCAGGGTAGCGATGAACAAATCTGTCAATGTTGGTTTCTTTCAGTTTCTCATTTTTTTCCAATCCTAAGTTCAGAAGTCACACTTCTGAGAATTTCTACAGCCTTAAGTTTGGTTCATCCTGAACTTGAGATTTTTTTTTTTTTTAACCTTGCATGGAAATTTATCAGCATTTTTGTTCACTTTTTCTCCTAATACATACGTTTTTGTATGTGATTTTTGCAAACAATTTCTCTAATATAATGAATATTTGAATATCATTTTCTCTAATATATGTCTTTTGTTAACCTTTAAAAAAAAATTAGAGAAATCCACTGCAAAATTCAGAGAAGTGTGAATTTTGAAGGATAACTGAATTTTGGTTCACATAAGGTTCAGAAGTTCAAAATAGGTAAATTGTCATTAATAAAATGTGAACAGAACAAATTTCTAGTACCATTTTTGTAGTACCCTAGCAACCATCTAATTTTAAAGTCATCTGCTTGGCCTTCTAAACAATTCTGAAAAGAAAAAAAAAAGACATCTATTCCAAGGTGAGTTATATAAAGGGTGATATATAGAACACAGTGCACAGTGTCTTCAGTCTGACCTGATCCGCCTAGACAGAGAAGGTGGTTGATAGTTAAAAAATTTTGCCAGCCAGATTTTTGCAGGCAAAAATTGCCATCTGATCTAAGTAAATGCATATCTAACAGGAGGGGGGGAAAGTTAATTCCCATAGATAAGCCTCTCTTTTATTATTGGATTTAATTTTAATATACCAAACTGAAGATTTAGCTTTCTTTATATAGTTGAAGTCTATGTTGGCATCTACTGCAAAAACTACATCATGGATGTTATGATCAGAGGTGACCTGAGATGACATTACATGGGAAATTGAAAAACTCAACATCAAACAGTTACAAAATGGTGCGAGTCTTCTCTATTGTGTAGGTCTAAACAACAACACTGTTCTGCTAAAAGTTGGTCTAAGATTAGCGCCCCCCCCAGTATAGAATAATCGATTTATGAATGCATGCTTTAAAGAAGAAAGACCTTCACTTTTAAATAACGCATGAGAAGTACTATGTGGGACTGCCAGTAGCACATGAAGAAGCAAGCATCAGTTTGGCCTCTGGAACACCTGTGGAAGTGGAACACACATTTGTTTGCTACTTTATGGTTTTGCTTGACCTGAGAGCTACACAACCAAACTGGTGTGGTGGGAATATAGGTTGTGAATTAATCTGGGTTGTGCTATTATGTTCATGGCAAAGGGGGCTGATGACTAGGGATGTGCAAATTAGCAAAACTGAAGCTCGTCAAGGTTCTCAGATTTCCACCTCCTCAAACCCCATTCCAAGTTGAGTCTGTATTTGGGTTGCAAAGTGTTTTTTTTTTCTTTTTCCTTTCTCTTGCACAGAAAGTCTTGTGTGTTTTGGAAACTGTGCATTTTTCAAGTGTATGCATTTTCTCCCATTGTCTAAAGCAAGTGTGCACACATTTTTAAAATGTACACTGCTTTGCACATTTTTCAAATCTGAAAAATGTGTTATGTAGTTGTTGCCCAAGTCACATTTCAAGCTCAGAAATCTACAGGCTTTTGACTGCCAATTGCATTCAAGGCCACATTTAGACATGTGGATAAATTCTGGTAAAAAAATGAACTGAAACAAATTTCTTCCCCACCCCGACTTGTGTCCTTTTGGCTCATTCCAAGCTACTGCTCAGCTCACTTGCATAAGTATTGCAGATTGAGCTTTGTGCTATAGCCATAGCGAAGTTAACAATTACACAACCTGTTCTCCACAAACAGGAGACAGTTTTCTGTGGTTACCTGATGTTTTGACTATTGTAATGTGCTCTATGTGGAGCTGCCATTATCCATGTTCCAGAAACTGCAGCTAGTACATAATGCAGTGATCAGGTTGTTGTATAATGCACCTAGCCCAAGAGTGTTGAACCTCTTTCAACCCACCTCTCCTCTCCCCCCCCCCGCCCGCCATGCTCCAAAAAGATGCTAGTATGGGGCATTGTGGAGGATGCAAACTGGGAACTGGGCCGCCAACACAGTTGCTGCTGTTGCCACTTGCCGTGAATGCACAAAAAGCAAACGTCCTTAGGAAAAGAAAGAAAGAAGCTGTGCTACTGCCACTTACAATGGCGAGCCTCATCTCCGAGAAACTGTTGGGGAATTAGTCCTCCCCCTGGAGAAATTTGATGAAATGGTCCCTCCAGTTTCTCTGCCCACAAATAGGCTGGAGAATTTTGAGCGGCCATTGGAGCACAGATATAATCACTGATCACTGATCACTTAATCACTGATGTGGTGGGGGAGATTTATGCCTCATCTGGGTTAACTGGAAGACTGTGATGGAACATAAGAGTGAAATGACTTTTTTTGGCAAGTACCAAAGAATGGGAAGTAGCACAGTTCTTTGAACAGGAATACAAAAAGCTTCAGAACCTGCCCCCCCCCCTCTGCATACAATTTCTTTTTCAAAAGGCTTTTCCTCATAGCTGAAAAATAAACATGATAACATCTCAGTGCAGGCTTGATTGATAAACATATAGAGTGTAGTTTGAAATTTGGTTGATTATGTTTAATCTGTAAGAAGACTTTAAAGGGATGATGTTAGGATGCAGCCGTTGTTTATCATCATTACTATTCTGCTGGCTATGCACTTCTGTTCAAGTCTAGGTTTTGCTGTGCTGTTTCTAATAGAAGCTGTTTATTCCTGCTGTCCCATGTTCTTCTGGAAGGCCACCTGGTAAAATGTGTACCATTTTACTTAATGTGTACATTTTACTTAATCTCCGTACAGATGTTTGAAATGTTATGTTTATTAGAAGAAATACTTAGCTTTAAAATTTAGGATTGATGAGTCTATCCATTTTGCATTCCCTTGTATTCAGTTTCTTCTGAAACTTGAATGCTTTCTGTCTCAAATAGGAAGAAATTTGTGAATTGCAGTAAATTCCTATCAAAACTGAACTGAAACAAAATTCTCAGCCATCACTCTTTAAAATTGTGTTGAAAGAGTCAAAATGAATTGGACTCTACTGACAATCATTGTATTGCAGTTGTGTAGGCTGTGGTTCTAGGGGAGCTCATAGGCCTGTGTTGTTGATGTTACTTATCCCTTATAGTAGTAAGGTTAAAAGCAGTATCTGTATATTCGGGATGTTTAGAATATTTGGACAAACATTCATCTATTCATAGGCAATGTTTTAAATTAATTTTACCAAAAGTCACATATTGCCAGAGGCCTAAACATACATGTCCCTCTCAATATTATGTGCATAAACCTTCTGGGAAGCTTTTGGAACAACCCCACAGTCCCATATTCTATTGTAATGAAGCTAGGAAGTTAGGAAATATTGGAAGGGAGAAATGCTGGAGTCCCTCTGCTGTCTTCCCATCCATTTTCAGAGCCAGGAAGGATGAAGCGTTCTGCCAGTATCTCTTATTTATTTGTATATTTAACTTACTTTCTATACTGCCCAATAGCCGAAGCTCTCTGGGTGGTTCACAAAAATTAAAACCACAGGATGCAGCATAAAACAATATAAAATAGGTTTAAACACACACACACACACACACACACACTTTTCACATTTTGCCAATGGGGCCAAGCAGAGGAGGAGAACTGGGTAGGCAGGCTGTTGTGGGTGAGTGGAAAAGGGTCTGCTATGGCAGCTGCATGGGACTTCTGCAGCGGGTGTCGGGGGGTGGCAGTAGTAGATGGGTGGGCTAGTGAGGGGCTGCAGCTGGTAGGCAGATGGATGGCAAATGTTGTGGTGAGAGGCATGGGCTGTGGAAGAAGGAAGAGCGGGCAGGAAAGGGGTGGTGGTGTGTGGGTGGGCAAGGGGATGAGGTAGATGAGTGAGTAGGTCAGTGAGGAGCTGTGGCAGTGGGAGGTGGGGGGGCTCTGGCAGAAGCAGGGGCAGCAGGATCCCATCAGCAGCACTATTCTGAGTCCCACCATGGTCTGGAGCTAGTCCTGTGCAAAGTGCACAGTGCTGGCACATAGGGAGTGCAGAGACGGTACTAGCACATAGGGAGCAGGACCAGGTTGTCATAGCCCATACGAGTAAGCAGCTCCCCCTCTCAACATTGTCTTCTCTCCTTCCAGACAAAACGCTCCAGCCCACAATTGTTGGTCCCCTCTGGATCCTTGGAGGAAATTCGCTTTTTTGCATACAAATTATAACTCAGGGGTCGGCAATTTGTGGCCCTCCAGATGCTTTGGCCCACCACTCCCATCATCCATCACCTTTTGCTATGCTTGGCTAGGGCTAATGGGAGTTGTAGGCCAAAATATCTAGAGGATCACAAGTTTATAACCCCTCCTATAACTGAAACACAAACTGGAAATCCAAAGGCTGCAATGCAAAGCATGTTTACTCAAATTATAACTCCACCCTCAAATTATAACTCCACCCTCAAATTATAACTCCACCCTCCATCATCATCATCATCATCATCAATATGACTTAGAGCAAAAACGTTCAGAATGGGTTTGTCAATATGAAATATACTGTCTGAAATATACTGTTATTTATTTCCAGGCAAGCATGTTGACCCTTCTGCACCACACACACATACACACACACACACACACACACACACACGCTGCCACTGCAAACAGAACTTAAGGAGTGTTGGGGAGTTAAGAGGTTTAGGATCAAACCTGGGTATGCTGAGAGCAGCCAGGGATGTGCAATCATCCCCAGCAATCATAATTGCAGTGCTGGGGTAGCACTTATTCAATCTGTAGCCCATCCCTAGTGTCACATCAAAAGGATGTTGCACAAAACCTTTAATTCTTTTCTTTTCTACTACTTTTGTACAATTTGACAGTTTATTGTATTGTTGATTTGTTCATTTCTTTCATTTTCTATTGTTGTGGATGGCTTTCAAAACCTGTGGGAAATGTTGCAGAACAACTGGCGAATAATAATAATAATAATAAAAATAAAAAGGGTTGTCCCATTATGCCTGTGTTGTGTGGCATAGACAGTTTCACCGAATTTCTCCAGGGGGAGGAGAAATTCTCAACTGTTTCTCCCAGGTAGGCCTCCTCATTGGCAGGGCTTGCAGCACAGCTTCTTTCTTTTTTCCTAAGGGGTTTGGGGCTTTTTGTGCTGCAACAGCATCAACTGTGTTGGCAAGCTGGCCTCCATTTTGCATCCACCACAATGCAGGGGTGAGAGGGGCAGTATTGTGTTCAGCTCCAGGGAAGAGGTGGAGCTTGTGCTGGGCCTAATTCTGCCCTCACATTTCCTGAAAGTTTTCTTCCCCCATGAAATAGGTTTTCATTGTTTTGCCTCATTTTCAAGGTGTTCAAGGTAGCCCCATCGAGAGCATCTGGGTTAAAAAAAAATGGAGCAAAGAATAAAAGGAACATTGTGGTTGGAGTCTACTACTGGCCACCCAATCAAGGAGAAGACGAGGATGAAACTTTTGAAAAGCAAAAAGCCAATGTTTCAAGGAAGCATGATGTAGTAGTAATGGGGGATGTCAGTTTCCCCGATATTGGTTGGGAGACAAATTCTGCAAAACATGCCCCCTCCTCCCAAAAATTCCTGACTTCCGTTGCGGATAACTTCCTCCTACAGAAAGTAGAGGAAAGAACTAGAGGATCGGCTATCATTGACTTGATCCTAACCAACAGAGATGACTTAGTGGATAAAGTAGGAGTTACAGGAACTCTGGGGGAAAGCGAGCATGTTATACTTGAGTTCCTGGTTCTAAAGGAAGCAAAAGCCGAGTGTAGCCAAACACATAGGAAAACCAATTTTAATAAAGTCAGAGCAATGATAATTAAGGTCCCATAGCAAGCGACTCAAGAAAAGGAGTCCAAGATGGGTGGGAGTTTTCTAAAAAAAGAAATTCTAAAGGCACAATTACAAACAATTCCAACAAGAAGAAAAGGTAGAAGACTACAGAAGAAGCAAATGTGGCTTCACAAAAAACTTAGAGATGACCTGCAAACAAAAAAGCACACATAGGAAGTGGAAGGAAGGACAAGCAACAAAGGAAAAGTACAGGCAAGTAGCACAGAATTGCAGGGATGGCGTCAGGTAGGCTAAAGCTGAGAACGAGCTGAGGTTAGCGAGGGATGCTAAAAGCAACAAAAACAGGGATGTGCGAAAGTGACTTACCTGTTCGCAGATGTGATTCTTGAGGGGGGGAAGGTGCTCCGTCCCTTCCCCCGGAATCCTTGACGAGGGGGGAGGTGATCTGGTCCTCCCCCCCAGAATCCTGCTTGGCCGGCTCTGCTCCGCGGCAGCTCCGCGGAGCAGCCAGCCAGGGGAATCCGCAGCTGGAATTCCAGCCACGGACGAGCTGCTGAGGACGGAAATGGCAGCTGCTGTAGCGGCCACCATTTACGTCCAGCCAGGCTGCCGTGATAGGCTACGTAAGTATTTACGTAGCCTATCACGCCAAGCAAAAAACAAACAAACAAACAAACAAAAACAGCGTACACAAATGGCAGTGGCTACGGCGGCTGCCATTTGTGTTCCCTATTTTTCGCCATTCTAGCCTACGTAAATATTTACGTAGGCTATTACGGCGAAAAAAAAGGGGAATGCAAATAGCATAGTGGGCGCTATTTGCATTCCTTTTTTTTCACTGTAATAGCCTACGTAAATATTTACGTAGGCTAGAACGGCGAAAAATACAGAATGCAAATGGTGCCCACTACGCTATTCGTGTTCCCCTTATTTTTGCCATCTTAGTCTACGTAAATATTTAGGTAGCCTAAGACGGCCAAAAATAAGGAACGCAAATGGTGGCGGCCGTAGCCGCCGCCATTTGCGCAAGTGTTTTTTTTTTTTACCCAGCCATGGTAGGCTACATAAATCTTTACATAGCCTATCACATCTTGTAAAAAAAAAAGAAAAAACCCGGCAAGACCGCAAATGGTGGCGGTGGCAGCCGGTTGGAAGACCAGCTGCCACAGCTGCCACCACCACCGCCGCCGGAGCCACTGCCACCTGGAACATTCGCCCCAGGTAAGTCTCATCCCGGGGGGGATCCACGGGGGGTGGGGGATTGGCAGGCCGTTCCCCCACAGATTTCGGGGGGTCGAATGAACTGGCATTCGGCCTCACCGAGATCCATGGTGGAATTCTCTGCCATCCCAAGTTAGGCTACGTAAATACTTACGTAGGCTATCACAGCTGCAGCTGGCCAGGAAACCAGCCGCCACCACCGCCGGAGCTGCCGCCACCACCGAATCTGCCACATCCGCCCCAGGTAAGTTCCTTCCCAGGAGGATTCTGAGGGCGGGGGGCAGGGGGCAGGAGGCCGTTCCACCATGGATTTCAGGGGATCGAATGCACTGGCATTCGGCCTCACTGAGATCCGTGGTGGAATTCTCTGCCATCCCAAGATAGGCTACATAAATACTTACGTAGGCTATCACAGCTGCAAGGCCGCCAATGGTGGCTGCAGCAGCCCAGCTGCATCTGGCCAGGAGACCTGCTGCCGGAGCTGCCGCCACCACCGAATCCGCCACATCCGCCCCAGGTAAGTTCCTCCCCAGGGGGATTCTGTGGGGGGGGGCAGGGGGCAGGAGGCCGTTCCACCATGGATTCTTTTGTTAAGCCACATCTGGAACCCGTGGCGGAATTCTCTGCTATCCCTAAAGAAAAAGGCTTTCTTCAGATACATACATAGTAAAAGACAAAGGAAAAAATGGTGGTTCAGCTATTAAATAAGGATGGCAAGATGATAACAGATGACAAAAAAAAGGCAGAGGTACTCAATTCCTACTTTGGCTCAGCCTTCTCCTATTTTTCACCGTTTTATCTTATGTAAATATTTACGTAGGCTATTACAGTGAAAAAAAGGGGAACGCAAATAGCATAGTGGGCGCTATTTGTGTTCCTTTTTTTTTTCACCATAATAGCTTACGTAAATATTTACGTAGGCTAAAACGGTGAAAAATAGGGAACTCAAATGGCGGCCGCCGTAGCTGCCACCATTTGCATACGCCATTTTGTTTTGGTTTTTTTGCTTGGCTTGTCGTGATAGGCTACATAAATACTTATGTAGCCTATCATGGCAAAGACCAGGATGAAAATGGTGGCTGCAGCAGCCGGTTGAAAGACCAGCTGCCGGTGCCGGAACCACCACCAGAGCCACCGCCGTCCGGAACATCTGCCCCAGGTAAGCTTCATCCTAGGGGGAATCCATGGGGGGACAGGGGGGCAGGCTGTTCTGCCACGGATTTCGGGGGGCCAAATGCCAGTGCATTTGGCCTCACTGAAATCCGTGGCAGAATTCTCCGCCATCCCTAGATAAATGCCAAGTTCTGCACCTAGGAAAAAGAAACTGAATGCACAGTTAAAAGCTGGGGGATACCTGGCTCAACCACACTAAAAGTGAGAAGGATCTTGGAATTGTTGTGGATCACAAGCTGAATATGAGCCAACAATGTGATGTGGCTGCAAAAAAGGCAAATGCCATTTTGGGCTGCATTCATAGAAGCATAGCTTCCAAATCCTGGGAAGTCCTAGTTCCCCTCTACTCAGCACTGGTTAGGCCTCATCTGGAGTACTGTGTCCAGTTCTGGGCACCACATTTTAAGAAGGATGCAGACAATTTGGAGAGGGTTCACAGGAGGGCAACAAAGATGATCAGGGGACTGGAAACAAAGCCCTAAGATGACAGACGGAAAGAACTGGGCATGTTTAGCCTTGAAAAGAGAAGACTGAGGGGAGACATGATAGCACTCTTCAAGTATCTGAAAGGTTGTCACAGAGAGGAAGGCCAGGATCTCTTCTCCATCATCCCAGAGTGCAGGACACAGAATAATGGGCTCAAGTTACAGGAAGCCAGATTCTGGCTGACAATCAGGAAAAGCTTCCTGAGTGTTAGAGCAATATGACAATAGAACCAATTCCCTAGGGAGGTCCTGGGCTCTCCCACACTGGAGGCATTCAAGATGATGCTGGACAGCCATCTGTCAGGGATGATCTGACTTGGATTCCTGCATTGAGCAGGGGGTTGGATATGATGGCCTTGTAGGCTCCTTCCAACCTTACTATTCTATGATTCTATCATTTATTTTTGTGATGTTTTGAGCTTACCTAATCAATGTGAGGCAGCCAAGGGTGCTGAGTCCCTGTTTTCTTTGTATTACACATTTCTCCATCACTCTGTCTGCAGTCTCCCAGCCTGCCTGTGTTTCCTGATCTGAAAAAGCCCTATGGGAGAAATTACTTCATGATGTTTTCCCCTGGGCTTCACCTGAAATGCAGGAAGCCGATGAGGCTACAGGCTGCCAGAGAGATGGTTGTACAATGAAGGACAGGGCACTAGCACACACTCCTCATCCACCTCCTATGTAAGGTAAGCATAAGAAACCCCAGCCCATGAGAATTTCTCCAAAAAAATGTCTTCACCACTGCATTTCTTTTTGAAAGCAATTTCTTTTGTAGCAAACTGAATTAGAATGGTTGAAAAAAATGCGGGAGAAATTTTCATAACAGCACTAATTAAAACGTAATTGAATCCACAGTTAGTTAACATAATTCTGTGTTGAGGGAAGGATCAACTTTCCATAGTAATGTGGTGTTTACTATGAGGAATCCTGGTAAAGATAATTGATGGTGACTGTTATACATCAGGAGAAGGATAATGGTATAGTCGACCAGTTTGATCTCAACCATTTAATAGGAAGCATCTGTTCTTAATACAATATTTTCTGGCAGTATTTACATTTTTGGCAGACCAATATATACAGATGAGCACACTGGGCATTGATGGCTGTTGTGTGGTATTCTCTTCCACAAGTAGAGAAGACAGGACACAAATTCAATAAATTATTATGAGTTCATCTTAAAAAAGAAATTGAGCGGGGACATAGGAAGTAACTTGTCCTAGGTACATATTTAGGGATTGATATCTAAATGAACTATATCCATTCCATTCCCACTTTTAGGATTTGATGCAATGATCAGATGTGGTACTCATTTATTCAGGGTACAAATACTGATCATGTTCCAATATTATTTTTGTAAAGACACAACGATGTTGTTGTCACGTTTTGTGCTTGGTTACTGTTCCCTTGCAGTGTATATTGGATAGGGATGGATGGGTGCCCCGCCATCTGGGTTGTCCCTGCCCCTGCCTAGCCCCTGCCCCTGCTCACGTGCCCCTGGAGCCACACTTGAGCTCCCTGCAGCTCACTGAGCTGCCCACACTCACCTGTCCACAAGCTGTGCAATGGCCATTTTGCAAAAAAATGTTGATTGGAAATATGTGCACATCTAGTTTTATTCAATATGGCACTGTGAATGGCCCATACACACAAGATTACAAGCGTTAATGGCTCATTTACGCCTCTAACCTTGCCTATATGGGCCATTCATGGCACCATTTTGTGTACAACTAGATGTGTGCATATTCACTATTGGCATTATTTTGCAAAATGGCAATCGCAGTGCCTGATGATGGGTCCCAGGTGAATGCTGGTGGCTTGGCAAGTCCAGGGGTGGTCAAGCAGGGGCAGGGGGCAGTGGGGACCCAGTCGGGTGCCCACATCCCTAGTATTGGGCACCCTCCATATAGGATGCCAAACATGCTAACCTCTTTTCACTCCACTGATCCATGCTACGACCAAGGTCACTAGTTTCTATTGCAAATAAGGACACAATATGAGACACACAAAAAAGCTGACCTTGTTATCTTAAGCAAAAGACAGATTCCTTTGCCCAATGTAGTTGATATGACCTGACAAGGATATTTGGACATCCATGATTTGCAGGATTTGCCTTGAATAGTGTGTTTTGTTCTACTTTTGCAAAGTTTACTTCCACCACTTCTTGGTGGTGGCCCCACCAGTTATGGAATGATTTCCCCGATGAGGCCCACCTGATGCCAACATTGTTAATTTTTCGAAGTTAAGAACTTCCTCTCCTCAGGCATTTGGCAGCATATGATGAGGTTTTAAGCAGGTCCTAGATTGTTCGTATTGTTGATGGCTTAAAATTCTTTTAAATATATCTGTGTCTCTGTGTGTGCTGTCTGTTTATATGTTCGTATTGTAAATAGTTTTTATAATGCATTGTTTAAAGTTTTAATCTTTCTAAACTGCCCACAGAGCTTTGGCTATTGGGCAAGATAGAAGTGTAATAAATGAAATGAAAGCTCTCCTCATCCAAATTTCCCCCTCAAATTTGGAGTTCTGAATTACCTGGTCTTCTTTCTGAAAGGGAACCAATGCCGCAGAAACCCTCCATTGTTCCATATTTATTTCCAAATGTTGTACAGAGCACTTTGCATATGCAATTTACTGCAGCTTTCAGTTCCTTTGTGCTCCCCCCCACACACACACACATAATTCCAGTGAACATGTCCTCATGGATAAAACACTACAAAAAGCAGTCATATGTGGTTGCATATATAGTGTATCAAGATTAGGGGTGTACGAAACCCCCTTACCTGGACTCTGCGAGGGTCCACAGGGGGGAGGCGATCTGTCTCTCCCCCCCGGAATCCTCACTGGCCGGCTCCGCCCCAAGGCAAGTCTGTGGAGCCACCAGCCAGCTCCGAAGTGCCAGCGATATGGCCGCCATTGCCATATCGCTGGTGGGCCAGATTGACTGCGGCCGCAAATGGCATCTGGGATGCCATTTGCAGCCATAGTTTAAGGTAAATGCAGCCATAAATGGCTGCATTTACCTTAAACTAAGGCCTTTACGGCCACAATAATGTCCTGGACACCAGGACAAATGATGTCCTGGACGCGATAGGCTGTGCAAATATCTGCGTAGCCTATCACGTGAAAGCAGGGACGTCCCTGCGTCCCTGCTTTTACATGATAGGGTACACAGATATTTGTGTAGCCTACTGCGTTAATTAAAAGCACGGACACAAATGGCGTCCAGGACACCATTTGTGGCTGCACTCAATCCAGCCCACCAGTGATATGGCAATGGTGGCCGTATTGCTGGCACTTCGGAGCCAGCCAGCAGGGAGGATCCGGCTGGTGAGGATTCCTCGTGGAGGCAGAGGTACGTCTTCCGATCCTCCATGGACTCCAGGGGGCCGGATTCTTTTGAATCCAGCCTCACTGGGGTCTCTGAAGGATTTCTCCCCTATCCCTAATCAAGATCCCTTTTGTGTCATGTTTTAAATATGCTTGGGCCAAAATATTTCTTTTGGGGTTCTGGCTTGTGTATGTATTGAATTGTGAGCTTTGTTGTTGTTGCTGTTGCTGTTGTTTTTCTTTTCACACAAACATTTGCATGTATTTTTGTGCATATTTTCCCAAATATATGCATTAATCATGCACTTCTTTTAATTGTATACATTTTTCTCCCATTGATTAAAGCATGTTTGTGCACATTTTTCAGAAGTACACATTTTTCAAATGCATTTTGTTGTTGTTGTTGTTCTGCAAATTGCATTGCAAGTTTGGAAATGATTTATATCTAGGTCCATGTTTGGGTCCGGGAGGCAGTGTAAACCAAGTAAAAATGAATGGAAATGAATATCTCATGCATCCCTATTGCAGAGCAGAGCTGCCATTGACAGTCTGGCAGCGTTCCTTCCTAATTTGCAAGAAAATGACCTGATGGAAATGATACTAAATGAGGGCTTTGGCTATTGGGCGGTATAAAAATGAAATAAATAAATAAATAAAATAGTATTGTTTGCGGAGGCATTATTTGAAAAAAGTAGAAACCCTCTGATACCTCATCTAAACTGGTAAAATCCCCCAAGCCCTGAAAGCTATTACAATTTGCTCATCCTCCACCCAATGTTGTCAAAAATGCCCCCCTTTCATAAGGGAAAAAAAGGCCTCACAAAAGTGCGGCGGTGGGAAGAGATATTGTACTAGTTTTAACAGTGTTCAGGGCTGTAGGTGCTTGATAAGTATCCCACAGAACGTGAGATGATGATATGTACAGGCAATTGTATCAAAATTCTTTTTGTGAGGTGTTTTACCAATGTGCGGGAGCATATGTATGAATTAGTGCTAATGAAGGCTGCCGTAAACTGTGCATGCTCCACTTCCAGAACCATAGAGATTTCCCTAGTTAAAGCAACATTCAAGAGGAGAGGAATGCAAAGGCAAATCGAACAAGAGGGATACTAAAGGAACAGAACAGGGTAAAAGACTCTCATTCCTAGAAATGTCACCAGCTGCTTTCAGTCCTTATAGGCAGCTTATTAAAAGGGTCATAGTGTTCTGGCTTTAAAAGCCTCCCACAAAGAAGTCCCCAGATATCCTCTTGTTGGTTTTGTGTCCCCTGTTTTTGGGCTTCTACCTCCCTGCTGGCAACACAATTTGCTGCTGCACAGAGGTGTTGGTAGGTGTGTGTTTTGTGTGATACATTTAATTGCCCGAGCTACTACAGCCTCCCGCTGTGTGAAGTTCTCATATGCAATGGTTACAGTCTTCATGTTTCTTTTAAAAATAAATTTCCAAGGAAATTCCCTTTTAAATCCTGATTTGTAGGTTGGCACCAGAGATGTCAATAGAACTGTACTGTTTCTGCAAAACTCTCACAAAGCTTTTCTAAGAAAGGATGGGGGTGGTGGGTTTTCTTGTATATAATCTGGTCTATTTTATCCTGTGCCTCATTTTGTTTAAAACATAGCTTTACTAGGGAGAGGAAAGAAAATAACCTGGCATTTTTGATCCTTAATCGCACTATTTGCAGATAGCCATATGCAAGAAAAATGTCTTGTCAGATAAGCCTAAAACTTATTTAAAAGATTACCATCTTTACCGCTGTAGTGTGTGTTAAATGCCAAGCATGTTTGAATGGTTGTTGGGAGCAAAACATAATAATAAGCTAATGGGATAAGATAAAAGGAGCTGAAACATTTTTCACTTTGCATTCAGAAAAATGCAGAGATGTGGCATCCATATGGACATGTTACTAGGGTGAGGAAACTCAGGCATCTGCCTTGGAGGCAACCTCAACATGGGTGCAAAGTATGCGTCCAAATTCATGGAGTATAATATCAATAGACATTGAAATAATGTTATGTAGTATTTTCTTTTTTCGGAGTGGAATAATTAGTCAAGAAGCCATATGAAAAGCCAGATATTTCCTGAGGGCAGTAGGAATTGCATCCTTTCATCAGCAATATGTCTGCAGTTTAAAAACAATGGAGCATGTTCATCCACTGAATACTGCTGGTTGGGGAAGAATTCTGTAACTCTGACAGTGGTGTAGTGGTACATTGTGAAGTACAGGAGCTCATCATGAACAGTGTACACTATGGGCAGTATCCAAGCAGGCCGTTGCTCAAGCAGGAGCCACTGCTGATTCCATTCCGCAAGCAGATCCCACTGCTTGCACAACAGCTATTTAGTGCTAGGGATGGACGGACTCCCCCACGCCCGGCTTCATCGGGTGCTTGCTGAGCTGATGCCCACCCCTGCTCATGGTACCTCGTGAACTTTTTGTCACCTCAGCGAGCACCTGACGAGGCCACAGGGCTGTCTGCCCTCATTGCAAGCCACCATTTTGTGCAACAATGCCGGCTTGGGCTCTTCTAGGAAGGGAATGTTATAGAAATGGGCCATTTATGCAACATTACAGGCATGAATGCTCCATGTTTTAAAAAACAAACAAACATAGCTATTGGAAGTCTATGTGCACATAGACTTATATGCAAAAAGCACTGTGAATCGCCCAGGCAGGAGGAGGGGGAGGCGCGGTGCATGCCCCCGCCACTCGCTAGCTGTCTCCTCCTCATGAGCAGCAGATGGCTAGCAGTCCTTGACAGCTGAGCAGGCAGGCAGGAGGAGGCAGTGCAGGCTGAGAGGTAAAGCTCTTTGCTTTGATAGTTTTTGTGGAAAAAAACAATTTTCATCTGCATATAGCACAAAAAGTACTGGGCCAAACTGTCTGAAATTTGGCAGGTGGGATCCCCTCCTTGTTGGCAGAGAGGTCCCCAAGTTTAATGTAATTATCATTAAAACTGAAAAAAATGTTAGGGCAATTTGTGTTTTTCTGAGCAAGTCCATGGGAAAACGCTCAAACCGAGTGATCCGAATATCCGAATCTCACTTCGGATCCAAAACTGAGTCAAAGCGGAGGGGGTACGGATCAGTCAAAGCAGGGCTGATTCAGAGGGTCCAGAGCAGCATCTAAAGTGAAGGGGGGGTCCATGCACAGCCCTAATCATTTCATTTGTTTGGCAGAGCAATGAGGGTCTGTCAGTTACTCTGGTGCTCCAGCAAATGATATCCCCACTCCCCAGTCCTTCTCGGAAAGAGTCCCAGAACTGCTCTCCCCCTCCATTTCATCACCTGACTCTGATTGGAAAGCAGCTGCCACAGCACAGCAGGGCTTTTTCACCAGAGAGCTCCAGCCTGCCTTCATTTGGAGTCCATGCAATCATCTTGACTCTTAGGCTTCCATTTTGTCTGGAAATATTAGCTTGCAAGGCCTAACAAATTAGAACAGGATGCAGGTGCAGTTGCAGTTCCACCGACACCATCTACTGACATGGAAAAGAGTCAAATATCCTCCACTCCCTAATTTGATCAAGGCAACACATCTTATTTTAATCTAGCCTTTTAAATGGTGTAGTAGTACTAGTCTTCTAATGTTTTGCTGTTTTTCATGTTCATATTTTATTGTTTTAAGGTTTTATTGTTTTAAATTACCATGTACCAATTTACCATCTACCAATGGCTTTTTAGTAAACAAGGTGGCATATAAATAATAAATAAATTCCCTGCCATCCATAAATGAGGGAGTCCCAAGTTCTTGTCTGACCTTTCAGTTGGTACTGACGAGTGTCAAGCATCTCCCTTTCACTAGAACAGGGGTGGACAACTTGTAGCCCTCTGTATGTTTTGGCCAACAAATCCCATCATCCCTCACCATTGGCTATGCTGCCTAGGGCTAATGGGAGGTATAGGCCACAACATCTGGGGGGTCACAAGTTGTCCCACCCCTGGACTAGAAGGGAAACAGCTCCCCTTTTTGTCTACCTGGGAATCCCTTTTCATGCACCAGGAGATCACCCTGGGTTTTGTTTTCTTAGACTATAACTGATTTTGGAATCAAGAGTTCCCTGTTCTTCTTAACAATGTGTCAAGTGTCACTTTAACTGTCTAAAGTTCCATTCCATGTGCAGAGTGCCTCTAACAAAGAAGGCTTTGGGCCATAAAGAAGGGGTGTTTTTAACAAAAGCTCTGTGTCTCTTCATCAGTTCGAATGGGGAAGGTGTAACCTTACACCTCTTCTAGATTCCTCCACAGATAAGAACAGAGCAGTGCTGCTCAGCTTTCCAGCTGTGATTAGGGTTGGTGGAGAATTTCTCCCCGAAACTTCGGGGGGGTGAGTGCCAACGTGTTCGGCCCCCCGAAGAAGTTTTGGGGAGAAATTCTCCGCACCCCCCTGCCCCCCGCACCCCCCCGGGATGGGACTTACCTTTTCCGAATGTCCCTCCCGGCGGCGGGTCCCGGCGGCGGTTCGTCGGGTCTTCGTCAGGGGCGGGGGCGGCAGCCGATCTTTCGACCGGCTGCCGCCACCGCCATTCCAATAAAACTAAAAAAAAAAAACACGCCCCCGTGATAGGCTACATGACGATTAACGTAGCCTATCATGGCTAGATTTGCAAAGTCAGCCGTGATAGGCTATGTAAATCGTCACGTAGCCTATCATGGGTGACTTAAAAAAAAAAAAAGCACGTATGGCTAATGGTGGCCCCCATAGGGAACCGCCATTCACGTTCCTTATTTGGTTGCTGTAGTCTACGTAAAGATTACGTGGACTACGGCGAAAATAAGGGCAACACTATTTGCGTTGCCCTTATTTTCGCCGTAGTCTACGTAACTCTTTACGTAGACTACAGCGACCAAATAAGGAACGCGAATGGCGGCTCCCTATGGGGGCCGCCATTTGCATACGCGCTTTTTTTTTTCTTCAAAGTCACCCGTGATAGGCTACGTGACGATTTACGCAGCCTATCACGGGTGACTTTGCAGATCTAGCCATGATAGGCTACGTTAATCGTCACGTAGCCTATCACGGGGGCGTTTGTTTTTTTTTTACTTTTTATTTCATGGCCGGGCGAGGCGGGAAGCCTCCCCCCCCGGCCTGAACTTCGGGGGGAGAGCAGCGAAGCACCTCCCCCCCACCACGAAAAGCTGCGAGACCAGGTAAATGACTTTCGTGCACCCCTAGCTGTGATGCTTTTCTGGTTTTTTTTGCAAATCTCACTCTTTTGTCAGGTCCTCACAGACGCCTTCCAGCCTCTCTGCTTGCTAAGGCTAAACCAGCCACGGCAAAGGGGGGTTAGGCAAGTCCCCCTTGGCTCTGCTCTGAGTAGGCTAACAGAGATAAGCTTACACAGACCCTGATATTTTAAGAACTTGCTCTGTCTTTGTTTCTTGATTTTGCCACAGTCTTTAAGACGTCAAACAAATCTCTTTCTTCAGAAGTTGCAACTTTTTCAACTGCTTTTGCTTCTTTTAACAAACTTGGATACAGTGGCAGACAAACTGTTTCTGGAGGGCCCCCTTTCTCCCCCAACAACTTCTCTTCCCAACCTAACTGACTGAATAAGACCGGGGGGAGCTCAGGGCACCTTGTGCAGGGTCTCCTAGTCTTCAAGCTCCTTCCGTGGGGCTTGAATCAGGGAGAACAGGGGCTTTGGGCTTCACCTCGGAGCATACCATCATGACTTTATAATATTGAACTTTATATTCAACCTTTTCTCGCCTTCAGTGGATTTTGATCGGCACTTATCCAAATGCTGATAACCTCACTTTCCCTGAGGCAAATCTATCTCACTACTTGATTCAGACAGCACCCGTGGTCTCTTGCCCCTGCAGTCTTTTGCCAGTAACATATTTACACATTTACACTTCTGTAACTAAGGGGGATTCTTTCCGCACCGATTCAACTAACAATCAATATAGGCAAATTGATCCCATTGCCCATTATTTACAACAATAACGTGCACTTTTCTAATTGTGGCCTCATTAAAGGAGCCGATATCTGGCCAGTTGACTCCAAATGAAGCCATTCCAATTGACAGAGTGTAACCAGCTTGCCTTTCAACATCTTAGTGCCATAATTATCTCTGACTTTACTAAAGTTCTTTAGCATGCATCCCAAGGGAGTGGCAGAGCTTTCTAAATGGGAGCTACCTGACCCCATTGTGCCTACCTCTATTTGATACCATACACGGAGCCTGACAAACCTCCGACGCTTACACGGAGTCTGACAAACCTCAGACGCTTACACAGAGTCTGACAAACCTCAGACGCTTACACAGAGTCTGACAAACCTCAGATGCTCCGAAGGCAACTCAAACAGAAAGACAGAAGGGAAGTCAAATACTTACTCTGCCCAGCACCCTAGTGCCGTCTTTTCAGACCCATTCAGCCTGGTTGACTCAATCAATGGAGTCCACGCCTTTAACCTCCTGGGTGTCCTAACCCCTGTTCTCTGGTGCCATGGCAGACCTCAAAGGTGGTCCGGCGCACCCCACAGGCACCTTCGCAGGTTCTGTCGTTTGACCCCAGGGTGGTCCAAGGGACACCTGACAGCTCGCCAAATTGTTGCACAAAATGCTAGTTTCACCCCCTGGAGGCTAGTCCAATTTGCCTCAAAGAGGAGAGTCAACTTCAGGCTGGATCCAACTGGATTTTATTGTTTGGAAAGAGTTCGACAAAGGAGCTCATGCTCAAAAGCAGAGTCGACCCTCGGCAACCCCCGCGCTACAGTTTTATCACTTAGCTTGCATTCCTCAGCCAGCTTGTTACTTTTGATTGGTTGCCAGCGGTTTGCCTAGCAACCTTATCTTAGGGTTACTGTCCGCTCATTCCAGGCATGCGCAGCTCTTACAGTACTACGTGCTGCTTAAGACACATACAATGGCTTTTAGGTTACATTTTTACTACAAAATCACAACTAAATGTATTTACACAATAGAGCTGAGTGATACAAAAGGCATTAAAGGAAAATAAAAGTGGCAAAACACAAGTTCCTTTACCCTAGCTGCACTTAGACTCCTCTAGGTTGCTGCTTCCTGGTCTGGTCCTCTGGCTCTGGTCTCACTGCTCTGGTCTTTCTGACTCTCTCATTTGATCCCCTCCTCCCCCAAAACTTAAGTTACTGTTTCAAACGAAGAAATTAAACTTAACTGGGGAAATGAAACTAATCCTCTCAGGGTTACCCCCTCCCAACCAAAAACTCCAGGCCTCTAAGCTTGACCATTTTTCTTTTTGTCTCTGTAGGCCTCAACCCTAAGAGACCAGACCTCACATGGTGGCTCTCTTTTTGTGTTGTGTGTTAGGTGAAGGTTCTGCCAGTCCCCTTACACTACCATGTCCTTCTTCCACTAGCTGAAGCTTCTTCCACTAGCTGACCCACTAGGTCCCTGCTATGCCTATTTTTTTCCCCAGATTTCTACCCACTCCTGAGAGGGATTTAGCGGGCAGGCATTCTGACTGACATGCTCTTGGCAACCCTAATTTGGATGCCTTTTTATACGCTGTGATCCTGCTAGGCAACGCTCTGCCTTTGGCACTTTAACTTCTGGAAGTCTAAACACAACACAAAGGTGCATTTTTTGTACAGTTAAGAACAATAAAAACCATTAAAAAGCAATTTAAAACCCAATTGAACAACAAAACTAAAAATCAACACTCTCAGGAGGCAGCAGTAAATTTAAAATCAGCTTTATCACCCTTCAGAATTCCAGAGTCCTTCCTAAAGTCAAAGGTCTTCTGAAGGGACACCTTTTGTGTGTCAGAACTTAGGAAATCAGCATGGCAAGCCAGCTTGTGATGGGAATTCCAAAGTCATTGTAGCTGCAGCCAGAAGTGTTCAAAGAAATCTCAGCTTTCTTTGGTTCAGCTAGATTCAACAAACCCAATGGTGTCTTCTTCTGTCTTATCTTGCCTGTGTCTTTGTACTCTGCTGTTTGATCATTTGAAACTGATATCAGGTTCCGCACCATGATCTAAAATAAGCAAATACTTTCTAATGCACTTACCCAGCCTCCACCAACTTGGTGCCCTCCAGATGTTTTGGATTACATCTCTCATCATTCATTCCTGACCACTGGCCATGCTGGCTGAGGGAAGGTTGGAGTCCAACAATGTCTGGACTCACCAGGTTGGGTAAGGCTGCCTTAACTCATACTGTTTTCAAAAGTGTAATATAATTGATAATGTTGCAAAGACATATGTAGCTGTTGGCATGCCTTGACCTAAGTACACAGTTACATGGAATAGCACTTTGATGTGTTAGATTAGGGATGGGAGAATCTGTCAATTTCACTTTTCCCCACAATTTGAATCTCTAAAATCTGAAGTTCTTTCTCTCCCAAATATGAAGAACTTCACAAAGTTTTGGTAAATTCTTATTAAAAACGAACTGGAAGGAAATCCTTACCCATCTGTGCTGGTCAAATTCAATAGGTACAGCTATTTCCAGCATGGAGAAGACCATTATGTGCCTGCCTGCCATACAGCTGTTAACAATGATTGAATAAACAGGGATTCAATCCAAGGTGTGTACAGATTTTGTAAAATCGGTTCTGTGTTTCACAAATTGTCAGGTACTTTTCATCCCACCATCTGCTCATTAGTGAAATTGGATTTTTTTCCCAATATCCCAAATTTGTGCAAATTTGCACTTGCAAAAATGTGCAATCCCCCATGCACAAATCCCCCCCATGTGCATTTTCATGATTTAGCCTATGTGGGAAATGCACATTTTCAGCCAGTGGTTTTTCTTGTTGTTGTTGTTATTGTTACATATTTATCTATGGCTAAATTTGCATAAATTCCTGGAAAGGTTTGTTGTTGTTGTTTTTAAAGGTCCACAAGTCCACAGAGTGACTTGGGAAAAGCTGGTCAGCTGCGGAATACATGGGTTGGATTCATAGAAATCTGAACTCATTAGATTCTGTTGTGGATTTCTCTGATATCACCATTCAAACCCAGACCTTTAAGAGCAAAGCACTCAAAGTCCTGAGCCTGGATGGACAAATAGTTTAGTTTTAGTTTTTCCCACATTCATTTTTTTTTAACCTCACATTCTTCTTGTCCCCAATATGGTGAAGTTTGAGAATTTTTGCTAAAATCTTATCAAAACCAAACTTAAATGATATTTGCACCCAACCCTAGTTTATATGTATGCAGGATCCATTTAAAGCAATGGAACATGTTTTGGTGTATACACCCATGGTTGCTGCCAATAAAAACTTGCTTAGCTAGTCTTTGCTCCTATTCACCTGTCTTCTGCTAATGAGTGACGTGGTCCTGGTGACTGGTGATCCTTATCCTCCCCTTCCCAGGACATAACAGCTATTAATACCCCAATTAGTGAATGGAATCCTGCTCATCTGCATCTTCTAATCTGGAGGAGTTGGTTTATAGAAGATGAAAAGCTGCCCCTTTTTTTTTTACAAAGGTTATTTACAATTAATTACCATCTGATGCAAAATGGGGAATGCCTAAGAATGGCTAACATGGCATCCTATATTTTCTATGATTTTGGGAGATCCAGTGTGATGTATGAGTTAGAGTCTTGAACTAGGACCAAACAGATCTGGGTTCAAATCACCATACAGCGATGAAGCAGACCCTGGACCATTTGCTTTCTCTCAATCTAACCTACCTCACAGGGTTGTGAGGGTTCTTCTGAGCATAAAATGGAGGTGGAGCCATGTAAGCCACCATGAACTCTTTAAAAAAAGATAAGATATAAGTGTGATAAATCTGTAAACGGTAGGCTGTATTTTCTCCAACAGGACTAGTTCTTGATACCATTCAACTGTTCTAGAGGGGTCCAGAACCTCCCTGATAAATTTATGTATTTATTTATTTGTGACATTTGTACGCTGCTGAATATAATAAAGTCCCCCCAATGGTTCAGAATAAACATTAAAATACATTTAAATACAATATTAAAAACACAACATTAACAACACAACATTAAAATGCAACATTAAAAACATGTCCAACTACAGTAAAAACAATTCAAGGAGCAGTAAAATGAAGCGGCGTGATTAATTTACTTACAGCCCAGGGAAAGCCTAGGTGAACGAGTGCATTTTCAGGAGGAGTTTAAAAGATGTCATGTTTTCTGCCTCCCGAACTGCAGGAGGGAGGGTTTTCCAGAGGGATGCTAATAAAGGTTATTAATCTTACTGAAATGCTTTTACTCTCCCTGTTAATTCCAACACAGGTTTAAAAGCCAGTTCACAAATTATATTTGCAGTATTGGTACCTGAATTTTTTTTTAAGCATACACCTAAAGAATAAAAAAATGAAAGTCACACACACACACTCACACACACAAACACACACATTTGAAATGTAGCTATCATAGAAGTTATTAGATTCACAAGGTATGCTTGATCTCCTGTGGCTACTTATTCCAAGTTCATGTAGTGGGAAACTCAGAGTTCCTTCTGCATGTGTGAAACAAACCAAAGTTTAGTAAACTACAAGGACCATAAGCAAATGAGCTGTATTGCATACTGTGCAGTCCTTATTATTAGCAAATACCCAACTATGGATGAATCTGTCAGTTTTGCTTTCTCCCAAATTCTACTTTTTAAAATTTCATGATCTTTCTCTCCAAGTTATGAAGATCTCTCTCTCTCTCTCTCTCTCTCTCTCTCTCTCTCTCTCTCTCTCTGGTAATTTGTAGTTCAAAAACAAATTGAAACAAAATTCTCACCCATCTCTACCAGCCAAATTAAATATGTTCAGCTATTTCTATCATGGAGAAGACCATGACGTACCTGTTTTCCATATAGGTATTAAAGATGATGAGCATGTCAGGAGAGAGAGAGAGAGAGAAGTGGCAGCACTAACATGGTTGAGCATGCAAGGATTCAGACCCAGACTCTTAAGAGCTAAGAACTCAAAGCTCTTGGTCCAGATGGGCAAATCTGTCAGTTTCTGTTTCTCCCAAGTTCAATGTTTCTTTTCATTCTCAAGGCTTTCATGAGTTCTTCCAAATATGGAGAAGTCTGTGAATACTGGCAAACACTTATCAAACCATATTGAAACAAAATTCTCACCTATCCCTAACAATCCCCAATATGGCAATAAATAGGCCCATCTAACATTTCTGCTGTAACCCTCCACATACACAGCTCTGAAAGTCCTCCATGGAGACTAGCACCATGGATTAGTGCTGTGCTGAAAATTTCTCCCACATTTTTCCCCCACCATTCTCATTCAATTTGATAGAAGAGAAATTGCTTTTGAAAAGAAATTCAATGGTGAAGAAATGTTGGAGAAATTCTCATGGGTTGGGTTCAGGTTTCTTGGGCTTACCTTAACGTAGGACATGGCTGAGGAGTGAGCGCAAGTGTCCTGTTTTTCACTGTGCAGTCACCTCTCTGGCAGCCTGTACCTTCCTCAGCTTCCCACGCTTCAATTGAAGCCCAGTTTATGCTAAGATGATAAGGCATCATGAGGTAATTCCTCCCATAGCCCTTTTGCAGATTAGGAAGTTCAGGCAGCCTGGGAGGCTAGCTGTGATCAGGTAAGCTCAAAAACACTATAAAATACATTATAAAACATCCTGAATGAGGCAGAACAATGGAAGCCTCTTTCATGGGGGGAGAAAAATTCAGGAAATTGAGGGACAGAATTTGGCAGAGCACTAATGCCATCTCATCCATGGAGCTACACACAACACTGCTCCCACCTGCATTGTGGTGGATGTAAACTGGTGGCCAGCCTGCCAAGACCACTGATGCTGTTGCAGCACCAACCTCCCCCAAACCCTTACTAGCAGCAGCAGCTGTGCTACAAGTCCTGCAAATGGGGAGCCCTATCTGGGAGAAACTGGGGAGAGTTTCTCCTCCCCCTGGAGAAATTCAGTGAAGTTGCCTCCCAAATTTCTCTGCCTACAATAAGGTGGAGAATTTCAACAGGCAATTTGCTCACAGCTCTATCATGGATGCATCCCCATGGAAGAAGAACCATCCGGCTGGCAGGTCCATAAATACAAACATTTGCTTGACATCAGCAGTTTATATAAGTGTGGTGGCCTGCTTTCCTGCCATTTTACTCATGTCAATCACAAGTGGAAAGTGGGATTGGTCTGCATGGACCCACTGATTCAGAATATTGTTGCCTTCTCCAAAATGCTGCATCCACAGCCCAGGGTGAAACAGCTCAATGATCAGCAGACCGATGAGATGCATTTGTTTGCCGGACTGTACTACTTCAGTCTACGTGGATGGGATGATTGAATGTGGTGGTATATCATAGAATCACACAACTGGAAAGGATCTTGTAGGCCATCTAGGACAATGCTCAATGCAGGAAATCCTGAGCTAAAGCATCCCCAGCAGATGAATGCTCAGCCTCTGACTGAAGACCTACAGCAAAGGAGAGCCCACCAGTCTTCCAGTTAATTGGTTCCATTCTCAAACTGCTCTTACCGCTGAGAAGTTTCTCCTATTTCTCCACTGAAATCTACCTCCTGGGACCTAAGAATAATAACATGGGTGTATCTGCAGGAATTTTTTCAGGGGAAACAAAGCTGCAGTGCACAACAGTTTGTGGTTATAATTCATGTATGTATTGTGTGCCACTAAAAGCATACCTGTTCACTTTCCTTCTGTGTCTGTTCTTTGTTGCTTAGTATCACATTCCATGACATTTAGAAGCCTACACAGAGTAGTAGAAGATCTGGGGAACTGAATAGCACTAATGTAGAAGAGTGTTATGTTCAAGAAGAATCATGAACTCCAAGAAAATCTTTATTTGGAGTGATGGGTAAACAACAACATCTAGGAATATGAGAAAAAAAACACCCTCAAATGCAGAAACACAGTACAGCTGTCTTAAGAATATCATAGTGGATATTTTATGTCATCACTGCCTTTATCATAACACTGATAACTTCACATGACTTGTCTTAGAATGATTTCCTTCATCTTGGAAATATCGATGAACACTCTGTAGAGCAGTCCTCCCCAAACTGGTGCCCTCCAAATGTTTTGGACTACAACTCCCAGCATTCCTGACTATTGGCCATGCTGGCCGGGGCTGATGGGAGATGGATAAGTAGGTTTTCAGGCCTTCCTAAAAGCCTGCAATGATGGGGACTGATGGACCCTTGATGTCAACCCATTCCAAAGGTGTGGGGCCACTGTGGAAAAGATCTTCTCTCATGTACCTAATCTGAATGAGGCTATTCCTTCCTGCCTGTTCAGGGCAGCAGAGAACAAATCTTTGCTCCCTTCTATGTGACAGCCTTCCAAGTATTTGAAGGGAGCTATCATGCTGCCCCACACTTTTCTCCATCACCCAGTCCTTTTCCCCTTGCATGTCTTCAGCCACCAGCCACTCTGCGGGGGGGGGGGGGTTCCTTGGACTGTCTAGCCCAAGTTCCACCGGACCCCCCCATCTTTGTTTCCATTGGCCTATTTTGCCCCATGTGTATTTATATTTCTTTTGTTTCTCTGTTGAAAAGGAAAGGTAGGATATTTACTGAAATCAATAGAACAAATAGGACAGATATGTAAAATCCCTGCTCAGGCAGAACTGGTATGTATGGGGAAACTTCCCTGGCATGGTAGCTTTCTATGTTCAAGGATTTTCATATGGGGGATCATTCCATCATTTAATATTTCACCTGCAGTCCAGCAACAGTCATTAAATATTAGCTGGTAGTATTATTTTTAGAATGAAAGTAAAATTAATCTACTGACTGTGCAATCCTATCCATGTCTTCTCAGAAATAAGCCTGATTGAGTTTAGTGGGTCTTACTCCCAGGTAAGTCTCTTTAGGATCACAACCTGAGTCTCCTGAAGAGAAAACTTTAGTCGTTCCTACTCTTTGGAACTTAGTGACAAAAAAAGGGGGTGCTACATGAAAGAAAGTCTTCTCTATAATTAAAGAGTAGTCACTTCTGGATTGAAGTGCATCATCTATAGCTGTAGCAGGCTAAAAATATACTGTACGCTTACTCACTTGTAAGGTATTGTTATGCCTTTGAATGTATTTACCCGCAACTATAAATTATGTGGCATAATGATACACCTTCAGTGTTAATAAATAGATATACACTAGGAAAATGGCATACATTCATTGGTTATATAGTCGTGTGACATCAGTCAGGTTGACAGGAGTAAAAAAAAATAATTTATACTCTTTTCTGGCAGCTTTTCTGTGCACGTTTTGAAGTGTGAGTTAGGTTGCCAGCCTGCCAGTATCTTACCCAGTGGAAAACGGGAGCAGTATTTGGATGTGGTGTGCTTTAATCTTTCAGAAGTGCACTGGGCAGATCTATGAACAGAAAGGGGACTATGCCAAACCACAAACCAACACAAACATGGTGGAAACCTCGAAAAGTTACCTAGGTCTTAATGCAAAGCTCTTGCTGGCAGCTCAAAAACCAAGTCTTCACTGCAGTGTACTACCGAGCAGAGTAACTAAATTCTTGCCCGGATGAAAAGGTTTTCATGCTTCAGATGTGCTAGGTTAATTTTGTTATGGCATCAGATAAAGGCATTCATACCTTTTGTTGGTTTCCAACAATGTTTTCTGTTCTCTGAGTGAATCTAAGTAGAATATTATCAACAACTTTCCATTTTACTTTAGTGGACCTTGTGATTTTTTATTGGTATAGTAAACTTGGACTATATTTAGATTCAAAGCATTATTTGAGGTGGTCTGTAAGTTTACAAGGAACAGCCATGTATAGAAATGCAATTGTCTGTAAGGGATGAGTGTGTAATTGCTTTGGTTTACATTTCAGTGCAAAATTCACACTGCCTGCATCTAAACATGAACCAAAATGCAGTTAGAGGTTGAAATCCATACTTTTCTGAAATTTGTAATTTGCGAAAAAAAAATGCAAAAAAACCTTTAAAAAGTACATTTGGGGTACAATCCGATTGAGATAGTTGACAGTTGCCGAAGTCAGAGGCTGCCACGTATCCTTTGCAGGGCGAGCAGAGCACGGAGCCAGTCTTTGCTTCCATGCTCCATCTGCCTTGCTTTTGTGGCTAGATCGATGGCAGATTTTGGGTGTCTAGCCAGGGCACTTCAGAGCGGGATGGGGGAGGCCATGCAGCACATAGGAAGCTTCATAAACTAGCTTCTGCAGTCTGCTCCCCTTCCCACCCTGGGAATGCTCCCTTTTCACCCTCTCCATGCTGTGCTTATGAGCGCAGAGATGGGGACGAACCATGCTGCTTACGAGGTGGTGAAGGAGCACCAGCGTTGACCTCGGTTCCCATAAACCACAACATCCTATGGCCCTCTAGACAATGTCGATTGGCCATGGGATCGCTATCCCCCCAAACTCCACAAAATTCATATATTAGTAACTAATATACAAATGGGTATATTTGGAAGAATGTGCACACACACACACACACACACACAAATTAATGGGGAAATTCCTTGCAAAAAGGCAAAATTTGAAAGAAAAAAAAGAGCGCAAAAAGGCATTTGTTTTGAAAAATGAGCACAAAAATTTGTATGAGTTTTCATGTGGCCTAAAAACAGGAACAACCTGCAAAATGATGCAGAAATGGAACGGAATGAGCTTAGCAGTGGAAAAATGAAAACCTGAGTGAAATCAAGCATGATAGATTTTCCCATTCATATCATCTGTAGCAATCTATTATTGATAGGAATTGTCAGCTGATGGTGATTTTTGCAATTCTCTCGAAGTCTACATGAGTTGGCCCAATCTGGGAAATTTCAGAAAATCTGTAAAGCAGGGAACAAACAAAACCAATTCTCTACTGCCTGGTTAGTTTTAACTCTGGCACAGTAGCCAGAGTTTCCCTTCTCAAATATTTCATTTTTAATTAACTAAGCTAAAGCCAATTAAGACCCCCCCCCAACCCCACACCACTCACACAATCATCCTTTAAAGAATTAGCATATCTGTTGGTAACTACTATTCTAACTTCACTTCCTTATACCCAACAGCAACCTAATGATCTGTAGTAATGAGTTTATTTTTGAACCAGTGATGTGGGGAAGAGGAGGATAGTAGCCCTGTAACAGTAAGGATAAATTATTTTTAAAACACCCCTGACCATGGACAGTGGAAGTTGTAAACAGACTTAGAAGGTCTGGAAGGGTGAGGAGAATCTGTAATGTCCCTGAATGATAAACCACTGGGGAATCCTATATACTTCATTCTGAGTTTATTGGATGTAGTGTGAGACACAAATGTCACACAGAGATATTAATAGTATTTCATGTATTGAAGATAAAATGGCTTCATCCATTTAGGGAAGAAGTGGGTTACCTATCATTTAGGCTCTATTTTATGGTCCAGCTAAATATCTCTGGTCAACTTGCTGGTACTAATGATTGACAAGTGGAAGTGAAAGGAAGGCCAAGCTACAAAGAAAGAGTACAGCAAGGAAGCACAGAATTGCAGGGATGGCGTCAGGAAGGCTAAAGCTGTGAACGAGCTGAGGTGAGCGAGGGATGCTAAAAGCAACAAAAAGGCTTTCTTCAGATATGTGCATAGTAAAAGACAGAGGAAAGAAATGGTGGTTCAACTACTAAATAAGGATGGCAAAATGATAACAGATGACAAAGAAAAGGCAGAAGTGCTCAATTCCTACTTTGGCTCAGCCTTCTCCCGAAAGGTTTGATAACCCCACTGGCGAAGGTGAAGTACAGGCTGAAGGGGCAGGATTGCACCTTGAGATCGATAGGCATATGGTCAAGGAACACCTACTTACTTTGAATGAGGTCAGATCTCCAGGGCCAGATGAACTGCATCCTAGATTAATAAAGAACTGGCAGAAGAACTCTCAGAACCGCTGTCTATTCTCTTTGAGAAATCACAGAGGACGGATGAAGTGCCAGATGACTGGAGGAGGGCTAATGTTGTCCCTATCTTCAAAAAGGGCAAAAAGGAGGAACCTGGGAACTACAGACCAGTCAGTCTGACATCAATCCCTGGGAAAATTCTGGAGCAGATTATAAGGCAATCGATTTGTAAGCACCTGAAAAACAATGCAGTGATTATCATTAAAGAAAATCATTAAAATCATTAAAAAGATAACAATTCTGGGAGGAGAAAGAAGATGCACATATGTTTATTCTGTTCTGGGAGAGGAAGGGGGAAAAAACTGGATTGAACTGCTCTGAAAAACAGTAAATTTTAGCCTGGATATACCCTCATGCATCTTTATCTCTCTTTATTATCCCTCCTTCTTATCTTCTATAATTTACTGCACATTGCAGCATTGTGCCACTTTTGAATTTTCAATTTGTTTGATAATTGCTTTGGTATCAAGCAAAGTTGCACTTGCAATCTAAAGGAAATCATATTAAGGGTAAATTAATTCCACAAGGACTAGATGATACAGATGGTGTATTATAGTTTAACCCAGGGTTTACTGGCAGCACACACACACAAAGTGTGGAGAGAGAGAGAGAAGCACAAATGCCTGAAGAACTCTTGTTGTTGTTTAGTTGTTAAGTCGTGTTCAAGTCTTCATGACCCCATGGACCATAGCACGCCAGGCCTTCCTGTCCTCTGCTCTCTGGACAATATCACATTTGGGTCTTCTAATGACCTCCTGCTTTCACCACCTGCCTTGTGTTGCTGTGTGAGAGAGATGCTCTGGTTAATGTGGTAAAAGGTCTCAAGTCACAATGTAGAGATGATGATGATAGTTGAAGCCACAACTGACTGGAAGAATCCCTCTACCAGGTCTATACCCCTTGGCTTCCTGGCCCACAGCTATTCACTTACTTAGGGTGCAACCCTATGCCTGTAAACTTTAGAGAAAGAAAAGTCCTACAACTCCCAGCATTCCCCAGCCAGCCATGCTGTCTGGGGAATGCTGGGAGTTGTGGGACTTTACTCTGTCTACACATGCATAGGATTGCATCCTTATTTTAAAACACACACACACACACACACACATATTTTAAAAGGCCTGAAAGAATGAAAGGTCTTTGTCTTTCCCTATATACCTGCCTGGACTGTAAGATCATCTTTGGAGGCCCTCCTTGAAGTGGCCCCACCAAATGAGGTGAGGCAGGTGATTACTAAGAAGAGGGCCTTTTCAGTGGTGGCATGCTGGTTGTGGAATGAGGTCTCCAGAGAGGCTTGCCTGGTGACTACATTGTGGTTGTTTTGGTGCCAGGTGAAGATCTTTTTATTTTCCCAGGCTTTTTAGTCCTTCAGGTTGGGTTTTAAATATATTATTGTGGTTTTTAGATTTTTACCCTGCTGTTGACTTTTACAGTAGTTTTTACTTTCGTTTTATTCTATTTTAAACTTTTAAAAGTCTTCTATTTTTAAATAGAATATTTTTAAATAGAAATCATGATATTTTATCATGATTCATTTTGGGGTTTTAACTTTCATGAACCACTCAGAGAGCTTTGGCTATTGGGCAGTATAGAAAATGTAGTAAATAAATTTCCAGATGATCTGCTCTGAAGTGGAGAGGGGATTCTGTAAACAGGGGCTACCATTGAACAGGCTCTTTCTGTTCAGTGGTACAGAAATACAGCAGCCACCATTTGCGTTCCCTATTTTTCACCGTTTTATCTTACGTAAGTATTTATGTAGGCTATTACGGCAAAAACAAAAAGGGGAACGCAAATAGCTCCTACTACGCTATTTGCATTCCCCTTTTTTTTCGCCGTAATAGCCTATGTAAATATGTACGTAAGATAAAACGGCGAAAAATAGGGAACGAAAATGGCGGCCACCGTAACCGCCGCCATTTGCGTACGCATTGTTGTTGTTTTGCTTGCCATGATAGGCTATGTAAGTATTTACGTAGCCTATCATTGCTATGATCAGGAAGCGAATGGTGGCTTCAGGACGGCCGCCATTTGCAAGTCAGCGTGGACGGCAGCAGGTAAGTGATCCGTTTTGCGCACCTTTCATGGGTTGCGGCTCTGTTGTGCGTGCCTTTCGTGGGTTGGGGGGGCAGGCGCTTCGTTCCGCCATGGATTTTGGGGGGCCAAATGCACTGGCATTCGGCCTCACTGAGATCCATGGCGGGATTCTCTGCCATCCCTACAGCCACCTGCTCCCTACTCCTGATCTTCACCAGCCATGTACGGTTATCCCACAGAGAAGGGATAACTTAATATTCAAGCCTTAGCTATTCACTTTCTCCTTAGCTTCCTCCTAGTCCTTTTAAAACACCAAAGACCAACCAGCAAACCTTCTCCTTCTCTTCCCCTTCAGATCATCACTCAGCCAGCAACGACTACACAGGCCTTTGATGGTAACAAAACAAGGCTTCCAGCTAGGGATGGCGGAGAATTCTGCCACAGATTTCAGAGAGGCCGAACGCACTGGTATTCAGCCCCCCGAAACCCATGGCGGAACGAAGCCCCTGCCCCCAACCCACAAAAGGCGCATGGAATGGAGCCCACAAAAGGTGTGCGTAATGGAGCACTTACCTGCTGCTGTCCGCGCTGACTTGTGAATGGTGGCCGCCCTGCGGCCACCATTCACTTCCTGATCATAGCCGTGATAGGCTATGTAAATATTACGTAGCCTATCACAGCTGATGCAGGGATGCCTTTTGCAAAAAAACGCCAAAACAACGCATACACAAATGGCGGCGGCTATGGCGGCCGCCATTTGCATTCCCTATTTTTTGCTGTTCTATCTTATGTAAATATTTACGTAGGCTATTACGGCGAAAAAAAAAGGGGAAAGCAAATAGCGTAGTGGGCTATTTCCGGCTGCGGATGGCCCTGGCCAGCTGGTCCTGCCCACGGAGCAGAGCCGGCAATTGAGGATTCCGGGGCGAAGGAGCGGATCGCCTCCCCCCTCGTCGAGCCCCTCCCCCCTCCAGCAGATGCCACCACCGTAACATGGTAAGGGATTCGTACATCCCTACTTTGTTATTGTTCAGTCGTTAAGTCGTGTCTGACCCTTCATGACTCCATGAACCATAGCACACCAAGTTTTGTCTTTAGTGCCTCTCAAAAGTGAAAGATCCAATCTGTTTCCTTTTGGAAATATAAAAACCAAATCAACATATTTTTATAGCTGTCTAATAATTGGCAACAGCAGAGCATGTCTGCCTGTTGAGTCTTGTTGTTGTTGTTCAGTCGTTCAGTCGTGTCCGACTCTTCGTGACTCCATGGACCATAGCACGCCAGGCCTTCCTGTCCTGTGCTCTCTCCCGGAGCATGCTCAAGTCCAAATTCATTGCATCAGTGATGCTATCTAGTCATCTCATCCTCTGCCATCCCCTTCTCCTTTTGCCCTCAATCTTTCCCAACATCAGGGTCTTTTCCAGAGAGTTTTCTCTTCACATTAGGTGGCTAAAATATTTGAGCTTCAGCTTCAGTATCTGTCCTTCCAATGAGCAGTCGGGGTTGATTTCCTTTAGGATTGACTGATTTGACCTCCTTGCAGTCCAGGGGACTCGTAAGAGTCTTCTCCAGCACCACAGTTCGAAAGCATCAATTCTTCGGTGCTCAGCCTTCCTTATAGTCAAGCTCTCACAGCCATACATTACTAGTGGGAAAACCATAGCTTTGATTATGCGGACACTTGTTGGCAAGGTGATGTCTCTGCTTCTTACTATGCTGTCTAGGTCTGCCATAGCTTTCCTCCCAAGGAGCAAACATCTTTTAATTTCATGGCTACAGTCACTGTCTGCGGTGATCTTGGAGCCCAAGAAAATAAAATCTGTCACTGCTTCCATTTCTTCCCCTTCTATATGCCAGGAAGTGATGGGGCCAGATGCCATGATCTTAAGTTTTTTTTAATGTTGAGTTTCAAACGAGCTTTTGCACTCTCCTCTTTCAACCTCAACAAGAGGCTCTTTAGATCCTCTTCACTTTCTGCCATTAGGGTGGTATCGTCTGCATATCTGAGGTTGTTGATAATTCTCCCGGCAATCTTAATTCCAACCTCTGATTCATCCAGCCCAACGTTTCTCATGATGTACTCTGCATATATGTTAAATAAGAAGGGTGACAATATGCAGCCTTGTCCTACTCCTTTCCCAATTTTGAACCAATCGGTTGTTCCATGTCTGGTTCTTACTGTTGGTTCTTGGCCCTCGTATAGTTTCTCAGGAGACAGGTAAGGTGGTCTGGTACTCCCATCTCTTTCAGAATTAGCCAGAGTTTGTTGTGATCCACACAAACAAAGGCTTTAGCATAGTCAATGAAGCAGAAATAGACGTTTTTCTGGAATTCTCTTGCTTTCTCCATGACCCAGCGAATGTTGGCGATTTGATCTCTAGTTCCTCTGCCTCTTCGGAACCCAGCTTGTACTTCCGGTAGTTCTCAGTTCACATGCTGCTGAAGCCTAGCTTGTAGGATTTTGAGCATCACCTTGCTGGCATGAAATGAGCGCAATTGTATGGTAGTTTGAACACTCTTTGGCATCGCCCTTCTTTGGAATTGGAATGTAAACTGACCTTTTCCAGTCTTGTGGCCACTGCTGAGTGTTCCAAATTTGTTGGCATATTGAGTGCAGCACTTCAACAGCATCATCTTTTAGAATTTTAAATAGCTCAGCTGGAATACTGTCATCTCCACTAGCTTTGTTGTTACTAATGCTTCCTAAGGCCCACTTGACTTCACTCTCGAGGATGTCTGGCTCAGTGACCGCACTATCATGGCTATCAGGGACATTCAGATCTTTCCTGTATAGTTCTTCTGTGTATTCTTGCCACCTCTTCTTAATCTCATCTGCTTCTGTTAGGTCCCTGCCTTCTTTGTCCTTTATCATGCCCATCTTTGCACAAGACATTCCCTTGAGATCTCCGATTATCTTGAACAGATCTCTAGTCTTTCCCATTCTATTGTTTTCCTTGATTTCTTATCATTGTTTATTTAAGAAGGCCTTCTTGTCTCTCCTTGCTATTCTCTGGAACTCTGCATTCAGTTGGATATATCTTCCCCTTTCTCCTTTGGTTTTCGCTTCCCTTCTTTCCTCAGCTACTTGTAAAGCCTCATCAGACAGCCACTTTGCTTTCTTGCATTTCTTTTTCTTTGCGATGGATTTCGTTGCTGCCTCCTGAACAATGTTACGGACCTCCGTCCATAGTTCCTCAGGCACTCTGTCTATCAGGTCTAATCCCTGAAATCTATTCCTCACCTCCATTGTATATTCATAAGGGATATGATTTAGGTCATACCTGAATGGTTTAGTGGTTTTCCCTACGTTCTTCAATTTAAGCTGAAATGTTGCAAGAAGCAGCTCATGATCTGAGCCACAGTCAGCTCCAGGTCTTGTTTTTACTGACTGTATAGAGCTTCTCCATCTTTGGCTGCAAAGTACATAATCAATCTGATTTCGATATTGACCATCTGGTGATGTCCATGTGTAGAGTTGCCTCTTGTGCTGTTGGAAAAGAGTGTTTGCTATGAGCAGTGTGTTCTCTTGACAGAACTCTATTAGCCTTTGTCCTGCTTCATTTTGTACACCAAGGCCATGCTTGCCTGTTATCCCAGTGATTTCTTGACTTCCTACTTTAGCATTCCAATCCCCTATGATGAAAAGGACATCTTTTTTTGGTGTTAGTTCTAGAAGGTGTTGTAGGTCTTCATACAACCGATCAACCTCAGCTTCTTCGGCCTCAGTGGTTGGGGCATAGACTTGAATTACTGTGATGTTGAATGGCTCTATACTGGGCATGTGAAAGAGAGGGAGACTATCAGATTAAATTGACTCTTAAACAAAATGTGGGACATGGCAGTGTGAATCCCAAAAAAGGTTGTTGGCCAGCTCTGGTGCCCTGGTTTCTCATTAGGAAACTAAAATGAGCACTTTCTCGATTCAGAACTGTGACCTCTGCTGTACGTATCATGGAGAAGAAGGAGAAAGTGAAGACAATTAGAATGGTTATGCAGAAAGGTGATTCCTTTTTTTAGTACAATGGACTTTTCTTGCTGAGACAGTTTCACAAAAAGAGAAAGGGTTGGGGTGAGAAGTTTTAGGTTTGAAGTCTTCATAAAAAATAAAAGAAAAACCCACGTATTTTGAGTGTGTAGCTTTAACATTGCTAAAGCAGGAATCAGAGCACACCTCTGACACAGACAGTAAAGCTGGTGTTAGAAGCCTCAAGTTCAAATCATGTTCACAGTTTCTGGGAAAAGATCATGCTATGGCTGACTGACAGAAGAAGGAGAAGGAGGACTGATGGTGATGATGATATCTTAAGAAATGGTTTGAGCATTCTAATTGGTGTTGCCACCAAATTTCACTTGAGGGAATATTTTGAGATGCATTTGGAGGCTAATAGGCACGTGAAACATCCAAATAATGTGAAAAGTGTTTCAAAAAGACTTGAAATTTTTCTATGGAGATATCCACTAATTCCTGCACTTAGGACACAAACATAAGCCTTACTTGTTGTTAGCCACACTGCTATGGGCATCATCAACCTCTCACCAGCACTGGACATTGTGTTGCAATAGCTGATGGAGCTCGGCTGATGGAGATATTCTCCAATAGCCAAAGTTGATAAGACCCAAGGCTTTCAAGTAGAGCTTGTGTGCAAATGGCCCCTCAAAGTTATCCACCACATTTGTGGCCAGAGAAAGTAAGGGGAGAATTTCAGCGAATTTCTCCAGGGGAAGGAGAAATTCTCCAATAATTCTCACAGGTAGGGCACACTACTGGTAGGGAATTGTAACGCAGCTCCTTCCTTCCTTCCTTCCTTCCTTCCTTCCTTCCTTCCTTTTTTCTTTTGCACTGCCATTGGCAGCTTAGCCCCCATTTTCATTCTCCACAATGCAGGTGTGAGGGGGAAGGTTGTGTCTACCTCTAAGGAACAGGTGGAACTTGTGCTGTGCAAAAAACCGTTTTCCAATGTCTTGAAAATTTTCTTCCCCCATGCTAGAGGCTTCCATTTTCTTTCTTATCCTTAGGGCATTTTATAATGTATTTTGGTGTTGTTTTGGAGCTTACCTAATCACTACAAGGTGGCCAAGGGTGCTGTGTGTGTTTTATCTTTCTACTACACATCTCTCCATTTCTCTGCAGCCTCCTGGGCTGCCTGTGTTTCCTGATCTGGAAAAAAAATAGCCCTCTGTGAAGAATTCCCACATGATGTCTTGCCCTGGGCTTTAACTGAAGTGTGGGAAGCCAAGGAGGCTACTGGCTGCCAGATATATTTAGGGATGTCAGAGGAATCTGTTTGGAGGGTGGACCTTGGCAGGCCTTTACCAGCTTGGCCCCTTGGACTCCGACCTGACCATCTGCCAGCTAGCTCAATTTGGCCCTTGCCAGGTCGAGCTGGCTGGCAGATTTTCCAGTGGCACAACAGCGAGGGCAGGAGTGAGAGGGGAACCCCTCTCACATATCCTCCTGCGCTTGCTGTTGCACTGTTCTTGCCACCACAGTAGCAGGACAGGAGGGGGAGAGTGGAGTGGGGCTTCCCTCTCCTCTTTCCATCCCTGCTACTACGGTGCCAGCAGGACAGGAGAAGGACGAGAGGGGTTTCCATCTCGTCATCCTCCTGTGCCACTGTGGCAGCTGCGGTAGCAGGGACAGAAGGAGGAGAGGTAGTGTAGGTGGTAGAGTAGTGTACATACTAGAGGGGCTTTGAACCTTTACTTCTGCTGCTGTACCAGTCTTGATTCCTTCCCCATTCCTGCAATTTGCATTGCGCCCCCCCCCGCAAGTCACATGGGGGAAAAAAGGTAGCTTTTTGCAACAGAAATTGCAGGCATGAGGGGATGTGATCTGGCAAAGGGTTAAAGCCCCCATGCTCCCTACTCAAGGGTCCCAGTTTGGATTGGGCCCCTGTGCTTGCTATTTGTCAATACCCTCCTCCTCACCTGCACTTAGGAGTGAAGCTACGTGACAAACAATGTATGTAATTTGGCCCTTAGTCATGTTGCTATATCAATGGAGACAGATTTTTTTTCTCATTAAATTAGTTCAGATCTGAAGTGCTTTTGGCAAATCCAAATTTAACGAGCTCAGAGACTAGTATAAAGAAAATAGAATTAATATGGTAAACCTTCTGTAATTTCCTCCTATGACTCTGCAGTTTATTAAAAGAAAGCAGAGTGAAACAAAACAAAGAGATTCCTATTGCCCAAAGCAAAAGCTTCTCCCAGTATTCCATTCTTGAGGAGACAGTGGGTGCCGAGTAGCTGGGAATGAGTGATCCACCAACATTTATGATGTTTCTCTCCTCTCTTATGCCACAAAATAAATTCTTTGTTCTCTCTGCATCTGAAATTACAGCACACACATGGCTGGTGCCAAAGCAGCAACCCCATGTCTCCTTCTCCTATCTCCCAGATAATGTCTAGTAATACAAGGTTGCGTTACATTGTGAGTTTCCATGCCTCTGTTCCACCACCGCTCCATTAACTTGTAGGAGTGGAGAAACTCAACATGTGATGTGAGTAGCCCTATTCAAGTGTTCAATCCGCAAAGGAAGTTAACATGCAAGGAGAGGGAGTGCTCTAGCCTGGCCCTCCTCCTCACGCATTTCCATCCTGCAGTAGTCGTGGAGGACAACAGTCTGAGGAGAGCCATCTGTATCTGTGGAGGCTCTCTATATGCACCAGGATGATGGAAAATCCATGTTCTGGCTCACATGGAGAGCCTCCACTGATATAGGGGGTTGTCCTCTTCAGACAGTCGCCCTCTATGAGTTGAGGGTGATAGTTGTGATGAAGGAAAAAGGGTTGGAGTGCCCCTTCTGCTCATGCATTTGCCCTGTTCAGGTTCAGAACGCCTGAAAATGGCTTGTGTGTCTGATACACGTGACATTTTTTTCTGCTGTGCTCATGCTACCAGGGGATCAGCACTATCAGCTGTGAAAGGAATGAGCAGACAAAACTTATTAAACCAATCCTGAAGTAATTACACTGACTATACTGATAGTTATGAAGCATGGAGTCTGGGTTTCAATGTGATTGTTTCTAAGGAGTCTGTTCTCTGGCTCCCCTTCTTTCTCTGGCTCTCCTTCTGTTTTCACCATTAGCTTTCCAAGAGAGAGTAACATTGGGACAATTCTCATATGCTGTCATAACCTATTCATTTATATATTTATTGGAAATTTGTTATGTTCCAAGAGTCCCGTGTTTGTAAATCTTTCTCCTTTTATTTATGTATGGTTGTAAGTTATATCTGATTGCAATAAATTTGAATTTGATTAAGCACTAGAATAACAAATGCTTGTAGAAAAGCTAAGAAAGATTAACTGAAGTCCTTCTTCCTGTACATCCAGGCCATCATCACTGAATGTCCTTTCATTTGTATCGCTTTGATTAAAATGGATTGCCCATTTTCAGTTTTATTTGTGATGAATGAAACTACTGATTATGATGGCCCCATAGCTCGCATACTGAGAAGGAGGGGAGGGCAACAAACCAGCTAATGTCCTCCTTTGGTCCTCACTTCTACCATCAAGTAGAAGTCTTTATTATCTGGCAGTAAGGATGTTGTGGGAGTCTGGGAAGGGGGTGGAGTCCAGCGGACATCCCCCCACTCAGCCTCCTGGACTCCAGTCAATGGACCAACAATGTGATGTGGCTGCAAAAATGGCAAATCATGCTATTTTGGGCTGCATTAATAGAAGCATAGCTTCCAAATCCCGGGAAGTACTAGTTCCCCTCTACTCAGCACTGGTTAGGCCTCATCTGGAGTACTGTGTCCAGTTCTGGGCACCACACTTTAAGAAGGATGCAGACAAACTGGAGAGAGTTCATAGGAGGGCAACAAAGATGATGAGGGGACTGGAAACAAAGCCCTATGAAGAGAGACTGAAAGAATTGGGCATGTTTAGCCTTGAGAAGAGAAGACTGAGGGGAGATATGATAGCGCTCTTCAAGTACTTGAAAGGTTGTCCCAGAGAGGAAGGACAGGATCTCTTCTCCATCATCCCAGAGTGCAAGGCACGGAATAATGGGCTCAAGTTACAGGAAGCCAGATTCCGGATGAACATCAGGAAAAACGTCCTGACTGTTAGGGCAATATGACAATGGAACCAATTACCTAGGGAGGTGGTGGGCTCTCCCACACTGGAGGCGTTCAAGATGAGGCTGGACAGCCATCTGTCAGGGATGTTCTGACTTGGATTCCTGCACTGAGCAGGGGGTTGGACTCGATGGCCTTGTAGGCTCCTTCCAACCCTACTATTCTATGATTCTATGATTCTGTGACCCCTGTGCTCGCCCGACTTGGCATGTGCTGAGCTGGGCAAGCGTACAGCCCCCCCCCCCCCCGGATCCCTTGGTCTTTTACATAAATGCCCATGTGCACCAATGGTGGCTGTAAAGCAATCATTTACACAAAATTACAGGCATAAATCTACCATTTACGCCTGCAATTTTGCGTAAATGGCCACTATACATCAGCTGTTTTCAGAAATGGGCCTTTACAAAAAGGCCGAGCCACCATTTTTATGCAAAATAGAGGCTCAGCAAGGGATTGTGCAGCTGTGCGCCACTCGCCAGTCACCCACGGACCGCCCGGCAGCTCACCCCACATAGCAAGCAGAGGCAGCCAGCCGGTAGGGGTCCAGAGAGTGGCACATGACCTGGACTAGGGTGAGTTCACCCTTCCCTATCCGGCAGCCTCCACTAAAGCAGTCATTTAACTAGGGATGTATGAAAGTCACTTACCTTTTCAACGAGGCAATTCGTGGTGTGGGGGAGGCGCTCCGCACCCCCCCCCCAAATCCTTCTCCGGCCAGCTCTGATCCGCAGAGATTCCGTGGAGCTGCCAGCCGGGGCCGCCCGCAGCCAGAAATCCGGCCACTGGGCAGCCTTCCTTCCGGAAGAAAAACAAAACTGCGTACACAAATGTTGGCGGCTACGGCGGCCGCCATTTGCATTCCCTTTTTTTTGCAGTTTTAGCCTACGTAAATATTTACGTAAGCTATTACGGCAAAAAAAAAGGAACGCAAATGGCGCCCACTACGCTATTTGCATTGCCCTTTTTTTCGCCATAATAGCTTACATAAATATTTACGTAGGCTAAAACTGCGAAAAAAAGGGAACACAAATGGCGGCCGCCGTAGCTGCCACCATTTGTGTACACGTTTTTTTTTTTCTTGGCTTGCCGTGATAGGCTATGTAAATACTTACGTAGCCTATTACGGCAAAGGGCAGATGGCAATGGCGGCTGTGGCAGCTGGTCAAAAGACCAGTCGGAGCCGCCGCCACTGGAACATCCGCACTAGGTAAGCTTCGTCCTGGAAGGGAATCTGTGGGGGGCGGGGGGTGGGAGGCCATTCCACTATGGATTTCGGGGGACCGAATGCCAGTGCATTCTGCCTCACTGAAATCCGTGGCGGAATGGCCTGGGCCATCCCTACATTTAAACTTTGGAATGTACTTACTGGCCCAGCCAACTCACTGTAGTGAGTAGTGTGGTAAGGCAATTAGGTGTGGGGTGAATATCATAGCATCAGTCCAAGGTTAAAACTACAACAAATTCAGATTTTCCTACACATTCTGAAAAGCTGCTATTTAATAGATATTGTGATCAAATTCCTACTGGGAAAACCAGACTTTAAAACACTTTTAGCAGTTAACTATAAGAGCAATCAGGAACGGATATGAAAATAACATGGGAAAATGCATCCAAGACATAGCAATAAAACTATTTTAGCACATCCTGGTCCATTGGCTGTGCAGCTTCCAGCCTTCTTGATTTCAGCTCAGTTTCTTTTTTTCCCTGACTCAAAATGCAACACAAAATGGCTGAACAGTTTCACCATGGTTAATCTCATTTGATGAATTGATTCAGCTTTCAGTCTGGATGAAATTAATAACAGACTCATAAAATGCAAAGGAGCTTTACAAATTTGAAAAGGGACTCTTCCCCCATCTGCCATGGCTAAGCTTGAAGATAGGGGGTAGGTCGCTGGGGGCAGAGGAGACATTGACCTCTGCAACAGTGAGGTTTTAGGCCTATGTTACCCAAAGTGTCATGAAATCCCAGATTTGGCCTGGCGTCTCATGGGATTAGTTTGGACAGATTCCGCTGGTTCCATTCCAAATCTTTTCCTCAGATGGGCTGTGCCATATGTCCCTCTTCTCTTTATTCCACCTATGTTTAAATAATTTCTCCTGCAAGTTTTATTCAGATGTGTATAGTGGTGTACATCTATCTCACACATTACAAAAAGCCAGAAGCCCTTCATTATCTCCATAACACATACTGAATGGGTCCTTCTTCTAAGGCAAAAAGTTGCTACCTACATGTCCTGCTTGTGATCTTCCCAAAAGCAACAATTTGACTAGGTGATCACGGCAGTTCTAATGATCGTAGGTCTCCTCCATTTTCACATTTTCGATTGCAAGCTCTTTAGGGCAGAGCCTTGCCTTGTTGTTGTTACTCTGTAAAGTCCCACTCTTTATTTATTTATTACATTTATATCCCACCTTTTTTCCTCCTTAAGGAAGCCAAGGCTGCATACATAATCCTCCTCCTCTCCATTTTATCCTCACAACAGCCTTGTGAAGTAGGTTGGGCTGAGAGTCAGTGACTGCCTCAAAGTCACCCAGGGAGCTTCCATGGTCAAGTGGGGACTAGAACCTAGATCTCCCGACTCCCAGTCCAACACTGTAGCCACTACACCAGTCTGGCTCTCAAATAGATAGTTCTCAAGTAGGTAAGTAAGTGAAGATTGAATGGACATCATGCAATTCTTGCTTAATATCTGTACAGTAACATGGACTATAGTCCTATTCAGGTGTTCTCAACCACTCACATGATTACAATCCCATGAGGGAGAAAGAAGGGCTGTGCCTGCTGGCTGAAATCCCTTCATCTGCTGCTCCAACTCCCTCCATCTTGTTCCTGTCTGTTAGCCATCCATGTGCTGGGCTGAAGATCGGAAGAGGGCTTATTTGTAACTCAAAAGAACTAACAGAGACCTCACTTCCTGCTAAATAGCAGGAAGCTGATCATTGTTTTCGGTTGCATTGAGAATTTGGTGTGGCTTGCAAGGTAGTTGACTGCTGTACAAATGGCATCTGTCAATTTGATGAGGTTTGAACACTTTTCTTGGTTCTATCACTTCAACTTTCCCAACATGTCAAAACAATGCCTGGAGAGATTTATGCCTCTGTTCTAACTTGGCTTTCACAGAAGGGGATGCAAATCAATGATTTAGAGAACTGTAAAGCGAATCTGTCGAAACAACAATTATGCTGCCCTGCACTGCTCTCGTAACCAAGTAATTACTGTGTTATGAAGAGAAATGGAACCTGTGCTTGTTAGCTTAATTGTGTAAATGCAGACACTCTAGTTGAAATAGCCCACCACATAAATCTGTTGCATGCTCTGCTGTTACCTGAGGAAAGCAGAAGCTAATTGTTTTCTGTTGTGTTTTCAAATTTGCCTCCCTAATACTAATCAGCAATTTTATCCTTTAGAGAGATGGATTTGCTTGTTAGATGCCACCAATAGAGATGAAGCACTGTGGCTGCTACTGCCTCCACATGTACCTCAGCTTTAATTGCATGACACAATCAATCTTAATGGATGGTGATAGCAATGAAAATAGCTCACTGCCTAGACCTTGTTGAGAAAATAAACCAGTGAACCATTTGTGAATGCAGATCTTGGAGTGGGAGGAGAGATCAGGTTTGGGTGTGGCAGTGAAGATATAACAGGAAATCAGACTGAGTAGTATTTCATTTTCTGAGGCAGCCAGTTATAGGATGTTTATATTTATTTAGCATGGAAAATGTCCGCATATTCAAACTAGTTCTGCCAGCGAGGAAGCTATGATGTGGTTCCATTGATTATATTCGCACACATCCCATGTGTGTAAGCTGTACATGCATAGAAATGTTCATGGGACCTAGGATGGTGTGCATGAATACACACGTGAACAGACTCCACTCATGCAGTCTGGCACAAGAAAGGAGCTGACAAAGTGTTAACAGACATAGGCCTCGCTTTACAATAAAGGATGTTTGGTGCGGGGACAGCACATGAGCCTGACGCTCGCTTATACATCCTATGCATCCAGGAGCCAGTGTTGTCACAAGGGAGGATTCACATAAACAGCTTGTGTAGATAATTTCAACAGCCTTCACTTAGACTTCCTGTGTGAATTTAGATCCTTTCTGTGTGTGTGTCACTCCCCCCCTCCCACTTACGTCACAAACTTTCCTGTTCAACAATGCTATTCCTGTGTGGGGTGGCCATGTGTCCTGTTTTATGGAGGACAGTTATGTATTTGAAGGGCTACCAGAGGACTGTCCTCTTATTTGAAGGGCTGCCCTGTCCAATTCCAGTTTAAAGATAAGAACCGTTATCTTATTAGTTTTTAAGAACCATTACCCATCAACAGAGAGCACCTGGACAACAGACTGAACAGGGAGGCATGCAGTCCTCCACACTAAGGGGTGTGATATATGGCATTTCAATTATAATAATTATTTTTAAATTTACATTTATACATATGATCCAGTGTATGCACATTTTATGCAAATCTGTGTCCTCTTTTGTCTTCTTTTTTGGTCATGCATTTCCTTTTTTAGGTCAATCTGTATGTGGCCACCCTGTCCTATGGTGGAGGAAAGCAAGATTGTGTCTCTTCCCTACCAAGGTGCTGGTTTTAACCTATACAGCCTTACCTTACACACCTCGGGTATCTGGTGGAACACCTCTCCCAACATGAACCTGCCCAGACACTACAATCAACATCTGGAGCCTTCCTCCAAGTGTCTCGTCCAAGCAAGGGAGGCTTGGAAGGTTGCAATAAGGAAGAGGGCCTTCTCAGTGGTGGCCTCCAGACTATGGAATAAGCTTGCCCCTGAGGCCTGGCTGGCTGGTGCTGACACTGCCATCCTTTTGGTGCCAGGTTAAGACTGACTTCTACTTCCAGGGATTTAATGGCATATGATGGAGCACTTAGGTCAGCTGTCTTGAACAGGTCTAGTATTGGAAATGTTTATTGAAATTGTTTTTAGCTATTTAAATGTTGTATGTTTTAAAAAAGACTATGTTTTATTATAAGTTGTATTATGTAGTGTACAGTATTGTATAATAGTGTGGTTTATATTTTGTATGAATTGTTGTGAACCGCCCAGAGAGCTTCGGCTATTGGCCAGTATAGAAATGAAATAATAATAACAGCAACAATGACAACAAAACCAGTGATGTAAACACTTCCCAAGGTAATACAGTCACAGAGAGGCCTGGTTTTTGTCACCCTTCTCTGCCACCATCTGGGTGAAGCGGGCTTCATGCAGGCCTTGGTGCAGAGAGCTTGCATCATACAGGACATGGTGGCTGAAGGCTCCTGCTCCATCAATGGGATTGCCAACCGGCTCCCTCTCCTATGGAAATGAGCAATCAGTGGTCAGTCCTTATATGCCTCTGTCTATGTCTTTCTAAGTGATTTTTTCCCTAATCTATGGATAATCTTATTTGGGGAATGAAGCACCTTGGGTGAGTTGTGCTTCTTGTGAACAAAGTTGGAAACTAAGAATATTTTCTAATTACCTTTCTAGATAACTTTGTGGACAACAATGATGTTGGTGGATTTATTATGCACCCTACACATTTTTCCCAATTTAGGCCCTGACAGATATAATTTATATTAGTTTAGTTATTGCTCATTTTGTCCACCCCTTCAAGCTTCTTTTCCCCTGTATTCTCTCAATGTGTATTCAGCACATGAATCTGAGTGTTATAAATAAGACTGTGATTCATTATATGTCTGTCTGCCTCTCAAGGCCTGGGTCTTTAAAGCCCTCCACCCCCACAACCCCACACTAGGGTTCTAATATGGATGAGACCCCTGTGGCTATGTTAGAGTAAAAATGGGGGCAGGAGACATGGTTGCTAGACAGTAGACACTGATTAAAAGCAATGACTCTTTGGGTATATCTACGTACACCAACAATCCAGCACCCCTCATTACTCTGGCTGATAGATGGGTCCCCTGAGTTCTGCAGTCCCAGGGCAATTGACAGTTGTAGCAGAGTGTTCTTGCTGGGGGGGGCGGGGGGTGGAAAAGCAAATTATCTGCAGCTGCTCCTTCTCTGGCATATGAATGGAGGCATGTTGGTCTTCCCCTTGCCATGACGGACCATGATTCTCTTGCTGGTGGGAGAGGTCAGAGTGTGCTTCTTCTGCTCTTCAGTCCCTAGGACAATTTTGTAACTCTGTGTTATTGTTTTTTGTAAACTCTCTTTTTTAAGTTCCCCAGTGATGCTTGTAATTGGAAACCCACTTCTGAATTAAACTGAAGGGGGTGGGGAGCCCTTTTCAGCCTCTGGGGCTAAATCAAATTTCAGAGAAGTTCTCAAGGGCCACTTTCCAGTGGTGGGTGGGACCGAACACAAAGGGGTGGGGCTAACATTCCACCTGCCCTGAAATGCTAGCATATTCTAGATTTAAGTTCTTACTAGAGCTGTGCGCAAGTGGCCTCTCAAAATTCTCCACCTTACTTGTGGCCAGAGAAACTGGGAGACAATTTCACCACATTTCTCCAGGGGTAGGAGAAATTCTCCAGTTTCTCCCAGCTAGGGTTCCCCATTGGCAGGGCTTGTAGCATGGCTTCTTTCTTTGGGGGTAAGGGTTGGGGGCGGGGTTGTGCTGCAAAAACATCAACTATTTTGGCAGACTGGCCCACAGTTTGCATCCAACATAATGCAGGTTGGGGCAGTGCTGTGTCCAGCTCCAGGGATGATGGAGTTAGAGCTCTGCCAAAATCTGTCCTCCAATTGAATTTCCTGGATGTTTTCTCTCCCCCTGCCCATGAAGGAGGTTTCCATTGTTCCACCTCATTCACAAGAATACTTTGTAATGTATTTCTGTGGTGTTTCTGAGCTTACCGAATCACAGCTAGCCGCCTGGGCTGCCTGCATTTCCTGCTCTGAAAAAGCACTATGGGAGGAATTACCTCATGGAGCCTTAAACTGGGCTTCAATTGAAGTGTAGGAAGCTGAGGATACCACAGGTGGCCAGAGAGGATTCACCCCTCGGCCACCTCCTAAGTAAGGTAAGCCCAAGAAACCCAAACCCAACCCATGAGAATTTCTCCAAAATGTCTTCACCACTGAATTTCTTTTCGAAAGCAATTTCTCATCTATCAAATTGAATGAGAATTGTCTGGGGGTGGGGGTGAAATGTGGGAGAAATTTTCAGCACAGCACTAGTTCTTAACTACCAGGAACTAAGTCTTAGGGGAGGGGTTTCAACATTTTAGAATGGGGGAAGTTGCTCAAAATCCAGAAACCACCCCAAAATTGGTGGTTGGGGAAAAGGAGGTGAGGACAGGGGAAGGGGGCAGAGCCATCTGGGGGACCCCTGAGAGCCAGACCAAGGAGAGCCAAATTTGCCCCTTGAGAGAGCCAAATTTCCCCCCTTGGTCATTCCCCATCCCTGCCGGACAGTCTGCTATTCTGTTCCTTTGTTGTCCCATGGCTTTGCTCTGCCCTGCCCTGCATTCTACTCCTCCTGGATTCTGATTTAATTAGGCAAATCTCTGAAATTAATTCTCAAATTAGAACATGTGCAGTTTGCTGCATCTATCAATTCCTTCAGTTCATTTTCTCCCCTGTATCACTAACGTACATGCGTGCAGTAATGAAGCGCTACAAAAAAGCAATCTTTGCTCTGCTAATTGGCTTACTTACTTAAGTGTAAGCATGCACAGCCCCAATTTTGATTGGGACCATGCATGATTTAGGGAGGATTTAAGCTCTCCACCTCTGATTTTCATCCCAAAGCTCCACCCCGGGTGGGGGAGTAAAAACATCTTGGATGGGGGGAAGAATTTCACTACAAAAATGGAAACAGGGGAGCTTAAATCCCCTCTTACAAATCGTCATGATCCCAATCCAATTTCCTACCACCACCACCTTGGGGAGGTGTGGGATTTCAGGATGAAAATGCAAGGGGAAAAGTTTAAATCCCTGCTCCTGAAGCACCATGGTTCCAACCCCAATTGTGCCCATGCACACTTATACTTAGGGATGTACGAATCCCTTACCTGGCTCCGCGCAGGGGCATCCGTGGTGGGGGGGAGGTGCTCCGTCCCTCCCCCCGGAATCCTTGGTGAGGGGGAGGTGCTCCGTCCCTCCCCCCAGAATCCTGCCTGGCCGGCTCCACTCTGTGGCCAAGCCGCACAGCCGCTGGCCAGCCAGATCCGGCCACCCGCAGGCCGCAGCTGGACATCTGGCTGCTGGGCAGCCCTGCAGGGACGCAAATGGCGGCTGTCTTAGCCGCTGCCAGTTGCGTCCCTGTATTGAGCCATGATAGGCTACGTAAATATTTACGTAGCCTATCACGGCAGCAGGAAAAACCCTAGTGTACACAAATGGCGGTAGCTACAGCTATTTGCGTATGCTGGGGTTTTCCCACCCCCCTGCCGTGATAGGCTACGTAAATACTTACGTAGCCTATCACGGCCTCCGCAGAGATGCAAATGGCATCCCTGCGTTAGCCGTGATAGGCTACATAAATATTTATGTAACCGCTCATGGCTAGGAAGAGGAGGAAGCGAATGGCGGCCAGGACAGCCGCCATTCGCAAAGCAGCGTGGACGGGAGCAGGTAAGTGCTCCTTTTCGTGCATCTTTCGTTGGGTGGGGGCGGCAGGGACTTCGTCCCGCATGCCTTTCGTGGGTTGGGGGGGCAGGGGCTTCATTCTGCGATGGATTTTGGCGGGCCAAATGCACTGGCATTCGGCCTCACCGAGATCCGTTGCGGAATTCTCTGACATCCCTACTACACTGAAGGAAATAATTCAGTCGCACAGAGCAAAGCTATGCATGATTAGCAGAATGTTTCATTTGGCCCTTGATGCAACCATATGTATTATTGCATCAAGTTTCATAGAATAGTAGAACAGTAGGGTTGGAAGAGGCCTATCTATGGGTATATATGTGGTGTTCTGCTAATGCTCACATATGTCAGGGCCAGAAATATTGGAACAAGGATAACTGTTTTGGCAGTTGGCAGTTCACCACATTGAACATGAAAGGAAACACACCCAGATGGGAGTGAATTCAGAATTTTCAGCTGTAATTCAAGGGGTGTGACAAAAGTGGGACACTAACCATTCAGGAAGGACAGCCAGTGGCATACACATGCACCCATCATTGGTGGCCCATAAGTAATGGAACAAACCAACAACATCTCAGACTGAAAGATCGCCTTTAATATCTGGATGAAAATCCTTTGCAGTCAATGACTGCCCGAAGTCTGGGACCCATGGACATGATCAAATGCTGAGTAGGGATGGCAGAGAATTCCGCCACGGATTCCAGTCAGGCCATATTCTTTAGAATCCAGCCCCCCAGAATTTGTGGTGGAACAGCCTCCTGCCCCCCTGCCCCCCCATGGAATCCCCCGGGATGGCACTTTCCTAGGGCGGATTCGGCGGCGGCGGCAGTTCCGGCGGCTGGTCTCCTGGCTGGCCGCGGCCGGGCTGCTGCAGCCGCCATTGGTGTCTTTGCAGCTGTGATAGGCTACGTAAGAATTTACGTAGCCTATCACGGCTCCCCCCCCCCAAAAAATGAGCATACGCAAATGGCAGCGGCTACGGCGCTGCCATTTGCGTTCCCTATTTTTCACTGTTCTAGCCTACGTAAATATTTATGTAGGATAGTACGGTGAAAAAAAGGGGAACGGAAATAGCGTAGCAGGCGCTATTTTTGTTCATTTTTCCCCCCACCGTTTTATCCTATGTAAATATTTACATAGGCTTTTACGGCGAAAAAAAGAAAGAAATGCAAATAGCGCCCACTACGCTATTTGTGGTTCCCTTTTTTTTTGCCGTAATTGCCTATGTAAATATTTACGTAGGCTAGAGTGGCAAAAAAATAGGGAACACAAATGGTGGCTGCCATAGCTGCTGCCATTTGCATACGCCGTCTTTTGGGGGGGGGCATGCCGTGATAGGCCATGTAAATAGTTACGTAGCCTATCACAGCAGCCGGGAAGGATGCAAATGGCGGCTGCTATGGTGGCCACCATTTGCATCCGCAGCAGCCCGTCCGCGGCCGGAAGTCCGGCTGCGGACGGCCCTGGCTGGCTGCTCTGCAGAGGCGCCGCGGAGCAGAGCCGGCTGGGCAGGATTCTGGGGGGGAGGACCGAATCGCCTCCCCCCCATCAAGAATTCCGTGTGGAGGGACGGAACGCCTCCCCCCACCAGCAGATGCCCCGACCAGAACCAGGTAAGGAATTCGTACATCCCTAATGATGAGTTCCCTTCCCTCTCTCTCTTCCTTTGCCAGGCCTTTAGTGCAGCTGCCTTCAGCTGCTGCTTGATTGTGGGTCTTTCTGCCTTCAGTCTTCTCTTCAGTAAGTGAAAACCATGCTCTATTGGGTTGAGGTCAGGTGACTGACTTGGCTGTCGAAGAACATCCCACTTCTTTGCCTGGAGAAACTTGTGGTTGTGGGTAGCTTTTGCTGTATGTTTTGGATCATTATCCATCTGCAATATGAAGTGACGTCCTATCAGTTTGGCAGCATTCGGCTGAATCTGAGCAGAAAGTATAGCCCTGTACACTTCAGAATTCATCCTGCTGCTTTTATCAGCAGTTAGGTCATCAATAAACACCAGTGACCCGGTTCCATTGGCAGCCATACATGCCCATGCCATTACACTGCCTCCACCATGTTTGACAGATGATGTGGTATGCTTTGGATCATGAGCTGTTCCTTTCCTTCTCCATACTTTTCTCTTCCCATCATTCTAGTACAAGTTAATCTTGGTTTCATCAGTCCAAAGAATCTTATTCCAGAACTAGGCAGGCTTTTGTAGGTGTTTGCTGGCAAAGGCTAATCTGGCCTTTTGGTTCTTGAGCGTTACCAGTGGTTTGAACCTTGTTGTGAAGCCTCTGTATTTACATTCATAAAGCCATCTCTTGACTGTAGATGTTGACAATGACATGCCTACTTCCTCAAGAGCTTTCTTGACCTGGCTAGATGTTGCAGAATTCTGTGGTCATCCACTTTAGTTGTCTTCTGTGGTCTGCCAGGCCTTTTGCTGTTGCCGAGCTTGACAGTTAATTCCTTCTTTTTCAGGATGTTCCAAACTGTTGTGTTGGCCACTCCCACTGTTTCTGCTATCTCTCTGATGGGTTTGTTTTGTTTCCTCAGCCTAATGATGGCCTCCTTCACTCGCATGGACACCTCTTTGGACCTCATGTTGGGAGTTCCAGTGAACAGCTACCAAATGCAAATGTAACACTCAGAACCACCCCCAGGCCTTTTATCAGCTTGATTGGTCATGGGCAATCCACCCAGGAAACAGGCCACACCTGGCCATGCAGCTGCTTGTCATCCATTCATTCCATTACTTCTGAGCCACCAACAATGGGTGTGTGTGTATGCCACTGGCTGTCCTTCCTGAATGGTTAGTGCCCCACTTTTGTCACACCCCTTGAATTACAGCAGGACGTCCTGAGTTCACTCCCATCTGGGTGTGTTTCCTTTCAACTTCAATATGGTGGTGTACAGAGGCCAACTGCCAAAACAGTTATCCTTGTTCCAATATTTCTGGCCCTGACTGTATATCCCTGCACATTTGTAAAATGCCCCACAAAAAAAAAGAATCTTGCTACCACCACATGCATAATCATATCAAGATTGCTTTCTGTATTTATTTTGCAGTGTTTTGTCAATGTATAATGAAGGGGGCGGGGGCCCTATTCATTAGGCCCTATTCAGAAAAAAATAAATCTGGACATACTGGATTGTTTCCTGACAGCCAGCAAAATAAGTCAGTAGGGTTAGATTATTTCTGAATGTGAACTAACCAGATTCATCTATCCTTGGCTATGCTCCAAAGGTCTGTGAGAGTCCACTGCACCCACTGAATCTTCACCCAACATCAATATGCCTGCCAGCTCCACCTCCCTGATCTCTGAATTGTAGACAAGATGTCAGAATGGACAGCCTATGCATGAACAGCTGAACAAATGAAGGTCTCCAATTTAGACCTTTGTCAAACTGTGCAAATGTCAGGGGGTGCAGCCAGTGGCATGTTTTCACTGGGGTTGGGCCAGTTGTGATAGTTCCCCTCCCCCTATTCAATGAACACATAGTGGGCACTGGTGAGAGGGGCTTTAGAGTATTGTGGAGGCAACAATGTGTATGCTGGCTTTTTCTTGACATTATGTGAGCGTACCAGGACTTGCTCATGTAGGACTTCGTGTACAATCTGTGCAAATTAGCCCCCAGTAGCATCACATCAGATCCTTTCTTGGCATTCATTGCTAGGTCCAGATTGAGGGCCAGTGTGCAGTCATGCATCAATAGAGTAACTGGGTTGGATCTAGACTTTGTCATAGATCCATCATAGTCATTCTGCCATTGTTGGCACACAGGCAGAGTATTAAATGAATACGTAGAGCAGGCCCATTGGAATTAACAGCGCATGGGTTAAACTCAGTCCAATTAATTTCAAGTGGTCTACTCAAACTTCCTTTCCAATTTTTCATGGTGAGTTTTAACAAAACAAAACAAACCGAAAACATAACGGAACCAAATGTTGCTAGTGTTGTTAGGTCTTCAGTCCAGTGCATTATAGGCAGTGGGCTTTCATCCTTCCAATATTGTAATCTCAGTCTTTTAGCAACCAAAAGGGCATGAAAAATTCATTTACGCTGTCCATGTATTACATTCCAAGAAACAGGTAAGTAATTTAAAAGAACATTTACATCAGCAAATATTAAAGAGCTTTCCAATGCAAAATTTACCCGTATAATAACTTCCTCCCAAAAGGAAGCAGCCACTGAGCATTTCCAAAACATATGAAGAGAACCATTGACTGCATTACACCTCCAACAATTAGCTGAATTTGACAAGCCTTTATTAAAAACATGTTGTGGCGTCCAATAGACCTGAAACAAAGGTTTTTGCTGAATAAGGCATAACCGAAGATCCACTGAATTGCCTGATACAGAGGCCAAGATGGCAGTCCATTGGTTAAACAAAATAGGATGTTCAATTCCCTGTTCTATTCCTGCTGTAAACCACTTGTATCCTATTTATTCATTGATACTAAATGTTTGTAAACATGAATCGTAGGTCAATATATCTGATCAGCTTCAATAAGTATTTCCAATAGTGAAGGAGACTCCAAAGCAGTAAAAGTAGCAGGACCAAATCTAGATACCAACAAATGTTTCAATTGTAAATACTGCCATTCTGATGTAGCAGGCAAGTCAAATTGATCTTGCAATGCTGAAAATAACAAAAACTCATCATCAACCCCCCCCCCCAATTGATCCAGGGTAAAGATCATCTTATCTGTACAGATCTGCCATAAAAACATTTTCTTGCCAATTCTTAAATCTGGATTTCCCCATAAAGTCAATTTGGCATGGGAAAATGGATCAAACTGTAATTGATGTGACATTACACAACAAACTTCTCTAACTGTCAAAACTATGGGAGGAGCTCTGTCTGCCTTGATATCCTGAGAACCTAATGCCATCCATTTAAAGACAGGATCCAGACAAGAAGATTCCAACACTGACCAATACGGATGTCAGAGAAATCCTCCATGGACCCCAATGAGGCCAGATTCTATTGAATCCCCCCCCCCAAAGTCCATGGAGGATCGGATTTTCTACCGCTGCCTCCCCGAAGCCCCAATGATATCGCCACCATTGCCATATCGCTGGCTGGACTGACAGACTGAGGACGCAAATGGCATCTGCTACACCATTTGCTTCCCTACTCTTTGCCCTGATAGGCTATGTCAGTCCAGCCAGCGATATGGCAATGGCGGCCTTATCACTGGGGCTTTGGAGCTGGCCACTGGCTCCGCAGAATTGCCATGGAATGGAACCGCCCAGCCAGGCTTCAGAGGAGGGGGATGGATCGCCTCCCCCCACCCCCTAGCTGACACCAGAAAATGGAATGGGGTGAGTATTTCATACACCCCTACTGACCTAGGTGGAAAATCTAATCTGAGTGGAAAAGACCAACATTTAGTAGAGGTCAGCAAATAAGCCCAATGGACCGATGGTACACAGCTAGATCTGGAAAAGCGAACCCACCTTCATTAATTGGAAGTTGCATCCCTTTTAAAGATATTCTTGGTGGAGAGGAACCCCAGAAGAATTTACAAAACAAAGCATTAAGTTTCTGGAAATATTTGCCAGGTATAAGTATAGGGACCCCACGTATAACATAAATAATTCAAGGTATGATATTCATCTTAAGTGTATTCACCTTACCCCATAAACTCAACTTTAAAAATGCCCATCTATCCATATCTTGTGAAATATCATTAATCAACTTGTTTAAATTTAATCTAATTATTTGAGATAAATCTCTAGGAATAATTATTCCCAAGTAAGTAATAGACCCTGGGCACTATCGAAATTGCCAGTTGGCTAATACCTAGAGTATACCGTATCTCCAATTGGCATTATTTCCAACTTTTACCAATTAATTGAATAGCTGGACAATTCACCAAAGGTATTAATCAATTTCATCAAAGCTGGAACCAACGACAGGAATCTCGAGATAAACAGCAAAAGATTATCAGCATAAAGACTAATTTTAAATTCTAAACCAAAATGGGCAAATTCATGAATACTATTATTTTGCCTAATAGCACATGCAAGGGGTTCCAAACTTAAATTGAATATCAATGGGGAAAGTGGGCAACCTTGTCTGGTTCCCTGCCCAAGTAAAAAAAAAAGCGGACAATAAACCATTAGTCGTTACTTTCGCTCTAGGAGCTGAGTATAAAATTTTAACCCATTTCAAAAATTCTATAGGAAAAGCAAAATTAGTCAGTGTAATAAACATAAATTTCCAATGAATTTTATCAAAGGCCTTTTCGCATCCAAGGAAATGATGGCCGCCTGGTCAGTTCTTTCAGAGTTTAAAGCAACTAAATCAACAACTAATCTAAGATTATCAGCCCCCTGTCTATTTTTAGTAAATCCCTCCCCGTCTGGTATAACCAATACAGTCATGACTTGTTGTAATCTATCGGGAGTCTACTCAAAATTTGACTAAGCCTGATGTTTTCAGTCTATGAGCTTAAGTCTTTTCTCAGACCTAGCAAATATGAGGACATTTTTAACCCTCTTTGGAGTTTTCCTTCAAACTTTGCAGATTTCAGAATCTTCACACATACCTGAATCTTCACACATACACACATAATTCATTTCTTTATTTGGTAACCCCAATCACATTACATCATGTCCCCAACTTATTTTTGCAATTCACATACACTATTATGTCATTATATCTCATTTTCCTCTTTCTTCTAGATAATACTCTGTGTATTTAATATTCGCAGCTTCCTATCACTTAAAAAAAAAAAAAAACCTTTCCACTGTTGAAATTATTTCTCTTTCATGTATATTATTGCATTAGAATAGTTCCAGGCTGTTATAAATCAGTCTCTTCCCACAGAGAGCGCTTCTTCCCCAAAGGGAAAAGTGAATAAACAGCATTCCAGACTTCATTTTGCACCATGCCAACTTGTGACAGCAAGAAAGCATTTTTGAAGATAATTGAATTTCCTTACACATTATCCCAACATAATAAAATGTGTGAATAATATGCTATTTTTTCCAGAAATGCACATCCTCTATATTTCCTCCTTGTAATTGTGTTGGAGTGTGAATGATAAATGACAGTCATGCTTTCTTGGGAACACCTTTCGAGGAGATCCAAAAGAGTCTAATTTTGTACCAATGTGTATTTGTTGGGGTTATTATATTAACTGATGAGACTGCTTTTCTCTCAAAGGCATTGGACCCTGCAGTATTATGCACATTAACATCCTGCCAATTAAGGAAGGGGGGGTGGAGAAAAAGCTCAGCAATAGTGGTGAAACACATGGCATTACAATATAAAAACTTTGCATTGTAGCCTGAAGAGCTTGCACATAATGCAAAGAAGAGGTGGAGAAAGGTTGAAAGAGTTCATTGCTCCTTCATAATCCTGCCTAGATACAGAGAACTGGAACTGTTCACAAATGGACTCTCAAAATTTGCCACCCTCTTTGAGGCCAGAGAACTTGCGGGCGGGCTGGGGACCGTTTCACGGAATTTCTCCAGGGGAAAGAAAAATTATCCAATAGTTTATCAGTGGTGGGTCACACCCTTCAGAGTGTTAGTAGCAAAGCTTCCTTCTTCTTTCCTAAGGTGTTGGGCTTTTTTGTGTTGTTGCCGTTGCTGCAACTAGCAGCATCAGCCAATGTGTGTTAGCAACCTCACATCTTCTACAGTGTCCTGGACCTTGTGCTATTCTGGAGAATTGTATGTGCCATTGTTTGTGTGTGGGGGGGGCTGCCCCCCAAAGTGGTGGAGAATGTACAGAGAAAACTCTGCAAAGTGGCCTTCTTTTGTTATAGGGATGGGAGAAACAGCGATTTTTGAGCTCAACTAAATCATCTTTTCAGCTCACTTCCGTTTTCATTTTTGACCTGTTTTTTGGCTTCTACAAATGGGAAAAGTGCATTTCAAATGGGGAAAGTGTGCACTTCCCTGCTCCCATTGATTAAGTGTGAAAATATGTATTAAAAATGCGCATTTCAAAATGCAAATAAAAAAATGCATTTTTGAACATGTTAGCAAATTTGGGAATTTATGAACATTTCTCTAACAACGCCCTCCTGCTCACATTCGTGATTGCAAATGGGACATGTTCACATGATTTGCAAACAGAAACAGAATTCTTGTACAACCCTATTCTGTTGACATTATGTGAACGCACCAGGACTTTTGTAGAACTATTTGTGTCTACTTTGTGCAAATTAGGCCCTGGTAGCATCAGGTCAGATCATTTCTCAGTCAGAAATCTTATCTTATGGGCTGGCACAGTTTTGCTCACCCATTCTTGGCAAGGGTTTTTGGCTTAACCTTCTCAGACAATAAAGCGATCTGTACTACTTAAGCAAACATGTTAACTACAATGTGTGGGTGTTGTTGTTTTTTGCAGATTCAGGTGTATTTTCTGCTCACATTTGTTTCTTGGCCTTTAAATAGGCCTCTTCTTAGCAGCAGAATGTAAGCCCTGAGGAGGCATTCTAGATTTGTCTTCCATAGTGTAAATCAATAAACTGATACTAGAGCAGCAGATTTAGACTTAATCCAAACACACAAGGGATTCCAGCCAATTTGGCTCTGGAAGAAAGCAGGGCCTTTTGCTAAATCAAGAAAAAAAAAAAACATTGCCAAGGGGTAGAGATAGCTTGATTAACACTTCTAGAGACATGGTCTTTAAGTTCCCTTTTAAAATAATGTACTTCACGTCACCCAAGCATCAATAAATACTATGAACAGTCCTATATATGTGATGCATCTACGTACATAGGAGAGAAACCTGTGCAAAATAGTTTTTTTTAAGCCACTACCTATGGCCTATATTATTCAGTTTTATTTTTCTCAGTATTAAAATAAGTGGAAAACTTGGTTCTCTCATATTGTGTGACTCACACAGTTATTCTTGTTTCCCACTTCAGCTGCAGTTGTATCCATACATACTTCCAAGTAGATATGTATTAGATTGCACTGTTCTTTATGAAGTACACCAAACCAAATAGCCTTAAAAACATCTTAATGACTACACATAAGGAAAGAAGCTGATAATATATCTAAGAGACTTTCAAGAAGTGAATGAACTGTACTACCTGACTTGTTCAAATCAGCAGTGCTAGGTTTAAAAAATGAAATTGGAATATGATCTAATTTTCTGATTAACTTTGGTACTCCCCATTCTATTTAACACATAAGACTGTATATATTCTGTCCATTTTTCTCTTGATTTGTCCATGCTTTCTTTAAACACAGAAGATGCCACCGTGGAATGTCTTTCCTTTTATAGAAATATTTACCTGCTTAAATATATCAACAAGCTATATCATCTGAAATTGAAAAACCGTTTTACCAATGGGACTTGTGACCTGATTCAACAAACAGTGAGGAATTAAGTTCACAGTTAGTGCTGGTCCATTGTTTGTTTGTTCCCCCCCCCAAAAAAAAAAGTTTTTAAAGTGAAATAATGTGGAATTTGTCAGAATGTTTTGTTCAGCCTATTTCTGTCTAGTCCAGTCAGCTTGGGTTATGGCTTTGCACCAGTAAAAAATGACCCAGTGCTTGTTTTACACAGAAGTACAGCTAACACTGCAGTCCTCAGGTTCCTGGAAGGACATCCCAGGGACCATAGGATATAGTGGACCTATAGGAAGATCTGCCCACGGAGAGAGAGGTCTACCTTCAGATACTTCTGCATTGATGTTTTGACTGCAGTAAGAGCCCAAACGAAGCATTCTGGAGGCATGTTAGGAGCAGAGTGGGGGAGGCCTTGGATCCACCAGATCCAAAGTGTCCTCCCTTCCTGGACATGCCCCTGGAATGGTTTGTGTGTGTGTGTGGGGGGGAGTATGCCTCCAATGCTATATATGGGAAGAAGAAGAAGAAGAAGAAGAAGAAGAAGAAGAAGAAGAAGAAGAAGAAGAAAGAGAAGAGCAAGGAGAAAAGAAAATGGTGACAAGTTGCCCCCTGCCTTCTGCTTACACAAACCCAGGTGGCTTTGGATTTGATAGTTCCTCCATCACAGATTCCTCCTCATCCATGATCCACCCCATTACAATTGCTTTGTCTGACTCTTTATGGTCCCCTCTGAGAGGTAAGATCAAAGGTATGGGTAAGGGAAATAATACAACCATTGTCCTTCATATGGCAGCAAGTAATAATATAACCACAAGTCAGGCTTCTAATATAGACTTTTGCCTGGTTATCTTTGGTGAGTAACAATTGCCTAAACATGACTAGAATGGTATAGCACCTAGGGATGGGTGGATTCCCTACCTGCTGCTCTGCTGGGGAATCCGCCCTTGGGGGGAGGCAATCCGTCCCTCCCCCTGGAATCCTTGCTGGCCCTGCTTTTTGTGATAGGCTATGCAAATATTTGCGTAGCCTATCACGTTAATCAAAAGCATGGATGCAAATGGCGTCCAGGATGCCATTTGCAGCCGTAGAGGCCTTAATTTAAGGTGAATCCAGCCATTTACGGCTTCATTTACTTTAAACTAAGGCCTTTATGGCTGCAAAGGGCATCCCAGATAGGGATGGCAGAGAATTCCGCCACGGATCACGGTGAGGCCAAATGCCAGTGCATTTGGCCCCCCGAACTCCATGGCGGAACGGCCTGCCACCCCCCTTCCCCCTCCGCGGATCCCCCCCGGGATGAGACTCACCTGGGGCGGATCTTTCAGGCGGCGGCGGCCGGTCTTCCAACCAGCTGCCGCCGCCACCATTTCCACTCTGGTAAAAAAAAAAAAGAAAGAAAGAAAGAAAGAAAGAAAGACGTGATAGGCTACGTAAAGATTTACGTAGCCTATCATGACTAGGTTTAAAAAAAAAAACATGACGTGATAGGCTACATAAATCTTTTCATAGCCTGTCATGGCTGGGTGGGTTAAAAAAAAAAACCTGCATACACAAATGGCGGCGGCTACGGCCGCCACCATTTGCGTTCCTTATTTTTGCCCTCTTAATCTACGTAAATATTTACATAGACTATGATGGCGAAAATCAAGGGGAACGCAAATAGCATAGCGGGTGCTATTTGCATCCCTTTTTGATTCCCCATTTTAGCCTATGTAAATATTTACGTAGGCTAAAATGGGGAATCAAAAAGGGACGCAAATAGCGCCCACTACGCTATTTGCATTCCCCTTGATTTTTGCCATCATAGTCTACGTAAATATTTACATAGATTAAGACGGCAAAAATAATGGCCGCCACCATTTGTGTACATGGTTTTTTGTTTTTTTGTTTTTACCCAGAGCCCTCCTTGGCCAGAAATCCGGCTGCGGACGGCTCTGGCCTGGCCGGGCCTGGCCGGCTCCTCCGCTGAGTTGCCGCAGAGCACAGCCGGCCACGGAGAATTCCGGGGGGGAAGAACGGAGTGCCTCCCCCTCAGCGAGGATTCTGGGGAGAGGGACGGAACGCCTCCCCCCCACCATCAACATAATCTGCGAACAGGCAAGTGACTTTCGTACATCCCTAGCAGATGCCATTTGCATCCTCAGCCAATCCGCCCAGCCAGTAGAGATGTCAGAGAATTCCGCGACGGATCTCGGTGAGGCCGAATGCCAGTGTATTCGGCCCTCTGAAATCCATCGTGGAACAAAGCCCTCGCCCCCCCAACCCACGAAAGTAACATGGGATGAAGTCCCCGCCACCCCCACCCCACGAAAGGCGCGTGAAATGGAGCACTTACCTGCTCCCGTCCACGCTGCTTTGCGAATGGCGGCCGTCCTGTGGCTGCCATTCACTTCCTCCTCTTCCTAGCCGTGATAGGCTATGTAAATACTTATGTAGCCTATCACGGCTAATGCAGGGACGCCATTTGTGTACCTGCAGAGGCCGTGATGGGCTACGTAAGTATTTATGTAGCCGATCACGGCAGGGGGAAAAAAAACCCAGCATACGCAAATGGCAGTAGCCGCCGCCATTTGTCTACATTGGGGTTCCCCCCTGAGCCATGGTAGGCTACGTAAATATTTATGTAGCCTATAACGGCTCAATACAGGGATGCAAATGGCAGCGGCTATGACAGCCGCCATTTGCGTCCCTGCAGGGCTGCCCAATGGCCGGATGTCTGGCTGCGGGCGACTGGAGCCAGCCGGTGGCTCCAAGGCTCAGCTGCAGAGTGGAGCCAGCCAGGCAGGATTCCCGGGTGAGGGACGGAGCACCTCCCCCCCGTCGAGGATTCCGGGGGGAGGGACGGAGCGCTTCCCCCCCACCGCGGATGCCCTTCAGCGGAGCAAGGTAAGGGATGCGTACATCCCTACCAGCCAGTGATACGGCAATGGTGGCCGTATCACTGGCACTCCGGAGCCAACCGGGGGGGGGGGGATCTGGCCAGTGCGGATTCCTCCTGGAGGTGCGGGTAAGAGATCCAATCCTCTGCGGACTTCAGGGGGCCGGATTCTCATTGGGGTCCGTGGAAGATTTCTCCAACATCTCTAATAGCACAGTAGCATTTATTTAAATTTGGTGTGTTTGTTTTCCCCTTGGGGGTAAATTTAGTAATCTTATTTGCAAAGTTGCCATAAGTGTGCACCCTTTGGTTATGGAAAATTGCTGCTCCTCTATTATTTTGTGTATAGTCTAGGTCCTGATAATAGAGAATACCCCACCACCACCACCACCTGTGAATGAGGTGGTGAACTGGGGGTTTCAGCCTTAGAGTTTACCCTGAATATGCCCTTTAAATTTTTTTAGAAGTTTGGAATGGACTGACAGGAAAACCACAACAATAATAGAAGACAATATCATTCTTTCCTTATTTTTACTTCTTTCCCACTGACTTTACACTGAACCACTTGGAAAATAAGCATGAAACTGTGCACCATATAGGTGCACACATCTTCTCAATATTTTCCCCCCACAATCCTATCTAAATCCTAGTCAGTGAAATCTATCTGGGAAGAATTGTGATATTTTAAAAAGCCTTTCTTGCCATAAGCATGCCCTCATCAGAGCTCTCCGATTTCTGTATAATGTGAATAAAAGAAGGCAAAAAAGAAAGGAAGACAACAATGAGCCCCCTGTATGTAATTATTAGCATATTTTCTCCTGAATGGGACAAATTATGGAAAAATTGGAGTTCCCTAAGGGTCTCTGAGAGGTGGAAGAAGATAGTGCATCTGGAGGGTTATTTTCCAATGACACATTCAGCTTGCTAACTTCCTAAGGCTTATTCTTTTTAAACAACATTTAGAATATAAATTATAGGATTATTACTGTTTCAATGAAAACTGTTATATATAATTCTTTCAGAAGATAGTGCTTGCCCATGAACCCACATGCTACAGCAAGATATTCTTTAGAGCAATGATTTTAACATTTTTAAACATACTATCCTGGAGCTAGTTGGGGGGGGGGAATTTATAGATGAAAAGTGGGCAAGCAGGACCAGAGAGGGGACACAAGGTGTCCTGTCCCTTTGTTTACTGCCCCCCTCCGTCCCAGCACCAGGTACAATAGAGGGCCCCAGCTTCAATTGGAACCAGGTCTGAAAACTTTTTTTTTTTTTTTTAATGTTTCACCATTTTTTTCAAGCAGAATGGAACATATGGCAGAGTGAACTCATTGAACAGAATGGCCAAAATCCAAGCAGGACACAGGTAAGATTATATGGAACAAGATTTGTTGTGCAGGGGAAAGGAAGAACTAAGTGCACAGCTGCCATTTTCTGCACCAGCCTCATACTACTGATGGGTGAACTTACTCCAACATAAATTGTCATTTGCTTGTCAAGTTACGAATTCTTCTGTTCAGTCAAGGAAGAATGTTCTCCATAATTCTGAGATCTCATTGTGCGTATATGAATGGTTTTGATCCCAAGTGAATCTTGGGAACTCTAGTATGGCAACATGCTATTGATCATGACATCATGCATCTCTATGTTATCTTCCCCTCTCTGATAGGCAATTTTCATAGGCCCTACTGTTTGCCTGCATTTGGTATGGAGCCCCTGGAGCTGGTACCGGCTCCTGTGACACAAGTGGCTATGGCATGAGAGGTGCAAGTAGGAGCTGGAGAAGAGGTACCTCCATCTGCTGAAGCCCAGATCTCCTCCTCTCCCACCAGCTGCTTCAGGCTGCACCTCTCCCCTCCCAATCTCCCCTCCTTGGATTCCCGTGTCAGTATCCCCTCACAATGCCGCACTGACCAGCACCCAGGTCATTTGGTTTTGGTTTTATTTGGTACTGGTTACTTCTGGTATTGTTAGGACATTTCAGCACAATAATATTGCACTTTCCTCTATTTATTGTTTTTAGCCTGCACAGATGAAATTATACAATCACATATTTGTGTGTATATTCTTTATCGTCACCAGTTAGCCCACTCCAGTTGTTGTATTGTCAGTCACTAAAGGGTTAAGTGACATCATTCCACAAGCATGACAATTGCAAATTGAACAGTTATGTTTCGTTCAGAAAGTAAACGGTTAAACCAACCGACATCAGGATATGGGCAGAAATGGCAGAGGTTTGCTGCTTTTGTCATGCAGACTGCACGGGTGCTCATAATCAATCTCAGTTTCAATAATGAAAATACTGAAGTTTGTTACATAGCCACCCAAGCTTGGTACACATATGGACATTACAACCATGATCGATTCTACCAATGAACTGCCTAACGTTTTCATTTTGGTGGCATCCCTACTCACGTGAAGCATGCACTGGATGAGTAGGGATTTGAACTTGGGTCTCCCCCTTCCAGTTCCAGCTTTCTATCTACTATACCACAAACATTTTTACTGTAATGCTCAGGGCCGAAGCAAGATGGGGAAGAAAGGGTGCGCTATAGCCTTGGTACTCTGTTCTACTGCTGGTTTTAATTTGATTTTATGACATTATGGTTTTGGTCCGCACTGACTTTATTTTTGTGTGTGTTTTATTTCAATATTGTACTGTATGCTTTCATGTATTGTATACCATGCAGAGAACTTCAATTCTTGGGTGGTTTAAGATTACAGTACAGCACCGTAAGTAAGTAAGTAAGTAAGTAGCTGGATCTGAAGATCCCAAGGGGCCTAGCTTAGGCTGAAACCCCATTATCATGAGGAAAAACATGCTTGCAGATATTTACAGATCACTATTGCTGTGTATCTATGTGTCCTGTTTCAGTGACACAAGGGCCTTGGGCAAGGTACAGATAGTCCCAGGCATAGCAGCAAGAGAGTAACCGGTTCAGTCTAGGGTCATGCACAGGAATTCCAAGAAGGTTTTGCAGGCACAGGCAGAGGCGAGGTCAAAGCAGTACAAAGGTCAGTTGTACAAGCGTCCAGGCCAGTCAGGGGGTGTCCAAAAGTGTTATGCAGGTGGGTAACTGAGGGTCTAGGAGCCCGTCAGTTCTGGTGTCTTGAAATGCACCGCCAAAGTTAAGGCGCTGCTGTCCTCAGCAGAGAGCTGGCGTCGGCTGGGCTGATTTATAACTGGCCGTTAATCAACACAGCTGGCTAATTAGGGCAGCGTGTTGCTTTTAAGGGTGGCCCCATGGTGTGATTTTCTTTTCTTTTGCTGCTCACATCTGATTCTACACCGTTCAGAGGGATAGATCGTCTTAGGTTCTGCTTCCAGCATTTGGGGGAATTCAGAAACTGGTTTAGAGGGCCCAGGTTGCTCCTGTAATGTTTCCAGGGGAGGTCTGTCAGCCAAGGCCTCCTGTTCTTCACCTAGCTCTGGCTGGGGCCCATTGTGCTGGTTCTCCCCCTCCTCTTCTTCCTCAGACAAATCCTCCTCCAGATAGGGCATGACATCATGTAGTTATTGTCCAGACTTTGTGCAATTTGCTGGAGCTGATCAGAAGAACTGTTAGAGCAGAACAAGCAACATTCTGAACATGGAGTTGCTGGCCCAGACCCTTACAGTGTGTGTGTGTGTGTGTGTGTGTGTATGTGTGTGTGTGCATGCATGTGTGTAGCATGGGGCTGTGTTCGTACACCTGGTCTCCTCTATCCTGCTCTCTTCTATGTCTCTTTTGAGATAGTCGGCTTGTTGGAACTGTCAACTTGTTGGAACTGGGCCATGTATGTTTCCCTTCATTAAAACCTGGCCCTTTTCTTGTTCCAGCCTAATCAGGAGCAGGTACTTGACTCCTTTGCCCTCTTCCTTTGGCTGGAGCTGATAAAATAGTGTGGGGTTCCTGCTTCTTTGAGACCAGGGGTCTGTCAGTAGCTGGAAGTGTCAAAGCATGTGCAAATTACCCACTGACAGCTTGGGAAAAGGGGACCAGATCACCCACTTAGCAAGCTTATCCTCAGGTTTTGAGGTGTTGAACTTGGGAGTGCTCCACTTCTACTGCACATTTGCCGAAGTACCAAGCAAGTGCTTTTAACATAGATGTGTAGGGATGTACGGACTGTGTAAAATCTACTCCAGCACCTTTTGCTCCATCATCTGCTCACAGATGGATGCAAATCTTTTTTTCGCCATGCGGAAAATTATGCAAATAATTTTGTAAAAGGTTTCCCAACGATTTACATAATTTACCTTAGTATGTAACATTTAGCATATTGTCTCCCATTCCATTCAATTTGGAGAATTCCTCAGCAGAAATCTGTGCATTTTCCTATGAATAAATATGCTTAAATTTGGGGAAAGCAAAAACAAGAACAACAACACCCGAAAGCCCACGGACTCTGCATGGCCTGAGGGGGCCACTCCGCAGCAGATTCTGCAGGTTGGATTCTTAGAAATCCGAGCTCATTTTAGTCTGTCTCAAATTTATCCAGCAACCCTACAGATGTAGCCTCCACCCCCTTTTCCCAGCTCCCATTTGGAGTAACCACAGGACCACATCCCAAATGAAGGAAGGGGGTGGAAATTGACAAGCTGCTTGACAAGTGCAGAATATGGCTCTGCTGGGCTAAAGGAAGTAATGTGTGGAGAGGATGAACCTGACATGGATATTGATAAGAGGGGAATATGCTTCTGTGGGGCTACATAGAGGATTGGTAGACCTGTGATCATGTGCAATTGCTCAAGAGGAGCAATACGTAATTTTTTTAAAAATTCTCACAACATTTCAAGGTTGAATGAAATAAAATGTGCAAATTACAATTTGTGCAAATGGTGGAACCTGGGGGGAATGTGCAAATTGCAGCCATTAAAAACATGGCAATCCACATATTGGCTCAACTCACTACAGAGCAAGTTGACACCAGCAGAGGGAAATGGAACACAATCTGCAGGGCTGAACATGAAAAAAAAAAAAAAATCCATCAGGCTTCACACCCCAAACGGAATCCTCTGACATCTCTAGCTTGGGGGCGGGGGTGATTTGGAATGGAAAAGTTACAGGCTGGGACAGAATGAAGTCTGCCTCCCACTGGCTGCTTGCTTCATCATTCCAAATAACCATCCCCTAAACCTTCTTTGGTGCATTTGTGCATCTAGTATAGTCAGCCTTCCTAAGCATACATTCAAATCTGTAGGCATCTTGGCGTTGCAGTGAATGTCCATATTAATCTTCTTTAAAGCTAGCTAAATCCTCTGAATTCTCTACCAATCTGTGCACAATTTTCTTTTCTTAAAAAACAAACTAACAGCTGTTCTCTTGATAGCCACATTAACATATGGCTCTGGGTAAAAGAGTCCATTTGTATGTATGCAGCAGCTCGGTACTGGAAACATGCTTTAAATGGAGCAGAAGTGAGGAATCACAATCATAGTGAGGTCCTTCCCCCCAGCACTCCATTCTTGTAATCCTGTGTTAATCCATTTTGTATTCCTTGTGGTTTGGGATTTAAATGTGGAGCTCACAGACGGTTCCAGGAGAGAGAGATATTTAAAGAGAAAACCAAATGAGAAGTAGCCTGTATTTAAATCCCCAGAGCTGTATCTATAAAGAATTTTGCAATCTGCAAAATATAGGATGAACCCCAGGAGCTAATCTCTCCCTGCTTGGATTTCTCTTATTTGGTCATGACCTTGATTTTCTCCCACAACTCCCCCCCCTCCATTTTGAACTTGCTGCTTTTTGGCATTGCGCTCGTCCCATCTCAAGGCAGGCTTCTCCAGCATCTGCATGCTCTTCTGGTAAACCACACACTGAGATCACTTAGGCAAAGAAGAGGTTTTAGCTTGATATCAGCAAAATGCACCAAGATGACAGCTCAATCGATTTATGCGTGTGCATGTAGCATGTAATGAAACCGCAGTGATTTAGTCATCACATACTGTTACTATAAACATATGTGGGATATTTTGTAATCTGATAACAGATCAGAAAGGGGTACTGACTTGGCTGGCTTACCACACCAGCTAACACTGAAGTTTATAAAGTGGGGAGGAGGAATCACACATAATATTTTGGAAAAGACCCTGATGCTGGGAAAGATTGAAGGCAAAAGGAGAAGGGGACGGCAGAGGATGAGATGGCTAGATAGCATCACCGATGCAATGAATATGAACTTGAGCACACTCTGGGAGAGAGCGGAGGACAGGAAGGCCATGGGGTCACGAAGAGTCGGACACGACTTAACGACTGAACAACAATTTGGAAAGAGTTCAGCTAGAGAAAAAAGATCTTCCTTTTTTTGTATTTTGCAGTTATATTTTAGACTGCTAAAGAGCTGTTTACCTCCTCCCAGAAAAGGGAAAATAAGTTATTAAATATGGTCAAATCCCCTCCAACCAGTCCTGGTATTAAAACTGGGAGTGTTGTGCAGGTTAGGGATGTCAGAGAATTTCGCCACGAATCTCGGGGAGGCCGAATGCCAGCACCTTTGGCCCCCTGAAATCAGTGGTGGAACGGTCTGCCCCCCCCACCCCCCCCCGGGACGGGACTTACCTTGGGCGAATCTTCCTGGCGGCGGCGGCTCCAGCGGCGGTTTGGCGGTGGTTCGGCTGCCGCAGCCGTGGCAGCCGGTCTTCCAACCGGCTGCCACCACCGCCATTTCCAGTAAAAAAATAAAATAAAATGTGATAGTCTACATAAAGATTTACGCAGCCTATCATGGCTAGATTTTTAAAAAAACACCGTGATAGGCTACGTAAATGTTTACGTGGCCTATCACGGCTGATTTAAAAGAAAAAAAACACCGCGCATACGCAAATGGCAGTGCCCATGGGCGCCGCCATTTGCGTTCCTTATTTTGGCATGTCTTAGTCTACGTAAACATTTACGTAGACTAAGACGGCGAAAATAAGGGGAACGCAAATAGCATAGATGCTACGCTATTTGCGTTCCCCTTATTTTTGCCGTCTTAGTCTACGTAAATGTTTACGTAGACTAAGACGTGCCAAAATAAGGAATGCAAATGGCGGCACCCATGGGCGCCGCCATTTGCATATGCACATTTTAAAAAAAAAATCAGCCGTGATAGGCTACGTAAACATTTATGTAGCCTATCACGGCTGACTGCAGGGACGCAAACGGCAACGGCTACGGCCGCCGCCATTTGCGGAGCCGGCCGGCCAGGATTCAGGGAGGGGAGCACCTCCCCCTCCAGCCAGAATTTTGGGGGGGAGGAACTCTCCCCTGGCCAGAATTTCAGGGGGAGGGACGGAGCGCCTCCCCCCCCCATGAATGTCACCCTTCGAAAAGGTAAGTGACTTTCGTACATCCCTAGTGCAGGTACCTCAGAAATCTTGCTGTAGTTTCAATCCATACTGCCTTTGAATCTTAGCTGAAATGTTGGTCCCCAGTTGAAATTACAGCATTTCTTTTTAATAACTCAACTGTGTGACATCCAGATATAGTTTCAGCAGTCATAGAATCATACTTGGAAAGGGCCTACAAGACCATCAAGTCCAACTCCCTGCTCAGTGCAATAAGCCTGATTCCCAGGCAGTCTCCCATCCAAGTACTAACCAGGGCTGACCCTGCTTAGCTTCCGAGATCAGACGAGATCAGGTGCATCCAGTGCTGTTACATTTAATACTGATTACACTGTGGGGACATACACATTCACACCAGTCCTGGTACCACACTGAACAGATCTCCCATGAAATAGAATGCTTTCTGCTTTTTATTACTCACACTGAAATATCACAGGGTCTCTTTGCTATGAATGCTCAGCAAATGAGATGTGTTTAAGGTGCTAGACTATGCATGCTTCATTGGCTGCTCAGATGTTCTTCACATGATGGGGGAGAAAGTGTGTGCACATGCCTCCACCATACACATCATGTGACATTTTATGCAGATGCTCCACGCCAGAGGTCTGTATGCCCAGGAACCTGATTCTTCCTGGGGATGGGTGGATGTGTCAAGTCCATTTCCACAACTTCCTCCTTTCTCCACCTACAAGTCCTTTCCATGCTGGTTCTGTGCAGACTTTTTTTTTTAATGGAAAAAAATGTGTTTTGTGCACATATTTCAAACTGAAACATTAATGGATGCATGGCCCCATTGAATAAAGTGTGTTTGCATGGATTTTAGCAATTTATTTTATTTTATTTATTTATTGCATTTCTATCCCACCTTTTTTTTCCTCTTGCAAGGAACCCAAGGCAGCTTACATTAACCTCCTCCTTTCTGTTTTATCCTCATAACAACAACCCTGTGAGGTAGGTTGGGCTGCCTGAGAGTCTGTGACTGGCCCAAAGTCACCCAGTGAGCTTCCATGGCCGAGTGGTGACTAGAACCCAGATCTCCCGGCTCTCAGTCCAGCACTGTCAACAGTACACTACACCGGCTCTGTACTCAGCAGGGGGGTTTTGCACATTTTACAAATGTGTGCATATTGTAAACACGCTCTTTTCTTTTGCAGAACACATCACAAATCTGAAAATGTATGCATTTATGACTGTAAATTGCACCAATTTCCACATTTGGTTACAGGAGGTGAGGATTGGGTAAATCCATTTAACCCCCCCCCCCACACACACACACACAGACACACACAATGCCTCACCTATCCCTAATTCATCCTGCTTAAACAATGAGGGAAAGATTGTGCAAACTGAAGTTCCACATTCAACCCTTGTGGCATACATTCCATTTCACAAGAGAAAGGGGATAATCAGTCAGATAAACATGCAAACTGGGCCTTTGGCTGTAGTTTAGAACTTTCCTATTTGTGCATCCCGAATCCTGTCCACATACAGTGAATGAATAGAAATCCAAAGCAACAAAGAGTGAGTCTACTATTAAGGCTGTGCACAAATGGCCCTTTGAAATTATCCACCCTATGGAGAGAGAAACTGGGGAGGCCATTTTACTAAATTTCTGCAGGAGGAGAAGAAATTATCCCAACAAGTTCTCAGGGGTGGTGCTCACCATTAGCACTGGCAATAGCACAGCTTCTTTCTCTTTTCCTAAGTTGTTGTGGTGTGTGTGCGTGTGTGTGCTGCCACTGCAAGTAGCAGCAGCAGCAACTGTGTTGGCAACCTAGCTACCATTTTGCATCCTGACCAATACCTTGGACCTAGCATTGTTCTGAGACTTTGGGGCTGTGGTGGTGGTGGGATGGTGGTGGCTGCCAGACAAAAAAATAAAAAATGGTGGTGAATATTAAGAGGAAATTCTGCAAAGTGCCCTTCTTTTTCCAGGCTGGGGAGAGACAAAGAAGAATGTCAGGTATTTTCTCCAAAGAAGACTTCTGAGAAATTTTGCTTCATCTCTAGAGCCTTTGCTTCCATGTGGCTTCAGTTTAGGACATCCTGGTCTTGAGCAAGTTACCCTAATGTGCACCTTCCCTGGTTTGGGCTGAATTACACCACAACACTTCATTTATTAATCTGGATAATTGTAAGCCTTTCAGAATGATTATTATTAAAGTGGCTAACAATCATTTTAAACAGTTCAAAACAATAAAATTGCTATAAAAATGGCAGCAATATAGTTTAAAAAATCCACTGGCAGAATATAAAACCAAAAGTCTTTGCCAGGCACTAGAAAGTCATAAGAGTAGGCACCAGGCAAACTTCCCTGGGGAGCACATTCCTAGTGTGGGGTACAACAACCAAAAAGGCCCTTTCTCCAGGCATCAGTCACCTAACCTCAAAGGGCAAGGACATCTGAAGATGCAAATGAATTCTCAAAAATATACAATTCTTCTCCCCCAACCCTTGAATCCAAATTGCTGAACCCCAGTAATTCAAAACTAATTCCACAACTTAGATAAGAAATAAAGGGGGGGGGAGATATCCAAATTAAAGATAGCCACAAATAACATGGGTACATTTAACAAATATCAGGGCTGTTGCAAAATCTCTCCTCCCCTCCATCCCCCATTTTACTGTCTCATTTGCTGATGGCAAAAATGGCAGAGGAAATATTTCCTTGAGTTGAGTGTGTTTCTGTGTGTATGGAATTAGGGGTGGGGTGATCCTTACTGGCCCAGTACTTCTGTAGTATCATATCAGGGGCATTCTGGGGTGGGATGGAGTGGGGTGGAGGAGACTGTCACCTGAAGAGAAGCACCATGGCCATTATTGTCCCTGCAGTTAAAGAGTGGTGCTCCCCCAAAAGGAGAATGCTGTATGAATCCTTCTTCTTATTCCGTGCCCCTCTGAAAGTGACCCTGATTTTGGAGTGCATTTTTAGCTGAACATTCTGATCTGTAAAGCATAGTGTTGAAGGGGACTCACGTCAGACAGCACATTAGAATACATTTTTCCCTTTTTTATCTGCTTTATTATTTATATAAATTGCACATTGTACATCTAATTAGTACATCAAGCATAATATATAGACTTTGTATACAGCCAGTAAGAAATGTTTTTTAACAGTATATAAGCAACAGGCATACACATAATAAATATAAACAACACCCATTAATCTATAAATATAATTATATGACTATCATCTATATATGGTTTTATTTTGGTTTTTAATCTTATTTTATACTGTAGCTTTAAACTTTTAAACTTGTTTATTGTATTTTATCATGTCTTCTATGGTTTTAATTGTGAACTGCCCAAAGAGCTTCTGCTATTGGGTGGAATAGAAATGTAATACATACAGTAGTAGAGTACATTTTCCATTTTTCAGGCCTCCCTGAAAATAGACGTGAGAGACAAGCTGATATATGACCTTCAAATGAAATACTGTGACCTCAGTGGGCTTCCAAATTTCTTTTTCAGATCTCATTGTTCAAGGGAGGTATCATGTTTTTATTTATTTATACACACACACACACACACACAAAGAATGCCAAACAGGTGATATAACAGGCCCCATTTCACTCAGCCAGTGAACATATGTGTTTTGAAAATGCAACAGTTATAATCTGAAATCAATTGGTATTGCTCAAGGAATCTCTACTAGCATTTTTTTAGGGATGGCGGAGAATTTCTCCCTGAAACTTTGGAGGGCCAAGCGCCAACATGTTCGGCCCCCTGAACATGTTTTGGGGAGAAATTCTCCACCCCCCCACCCCCCACCCCCCCGGGACGGGACTTACCTTTGCTGAATGTCCCTCCCGGTGGCGGGTCCGGCCGGCGGTTCGGCGGGTGTTCGTCCTGGGCGGGAGCGGCAGCCGGTCTTTCGACCGGCTGCCGCCACCGCCATTCCAATCAAAGAAAAAAAAACAAAAACGCCCCCAATGATAGGCTACGTGACGATTAACGTAGCCTATCACGGCTAGATCTGCAAAGTCAGCCGTGATAGGCTACGTAAATCGTCACGTAGCCTATCACAGGTGACTTAAAAAAAAAAAAAAGTGCGTACGGATAATGGCGGCCCCCATAGGGAGCTGCCATTCCTGTTCCTTATTTGGTTGCCGTAGTCTACGTAAAGATTTACGTAGACTACAGCGACCAAATAAGGAACGGGAATGGCGGCTCCCTATGGGGGCCGCCATTTGCGTACGCGCTTTTTTTTTTTTTAAGTCACCCGTGATAGGCTGCGTGATGATTAACGTAGCCTATCATGGCTGACTTTGCAGATCCAGCCATGATAGGCTATGTTAATCGTCACGTAGTCTATCACGGGGACGTGTTTTTTTTTAAAAAAACCACTTTTGAGCTCGCGGCCGGGCGAGGCGGGAAGCCTCCCCCCCCAGCCTGAACTTCACTGGGGGAGCAGCGAAGCGCCTCCCCCCCACCGCGAACAAGCTTCAAGGACAGGTAAGTGACTTTCGTCCACCCCTACATTTTTTTAAAAAAGAATGTGGCACTAGTTAAATTACTGTACATCCTCTGATTCTGGAATGCAAACATTTTTATTGGCGTTGCAGGCTTTCTGTTTCTGAGCCTTTTATAGTGACTCCTTTCAACACTGATGAACCCACTGAATGTTTGCTAGGATAGGAAGCAGCACATCCAGATTAGGGATGTGTGAAGAAGCAAAAGCTGAGCTCACCGGAATTCTCTGAATTCCATCTCGAAACTTGTTCTGACTGGAGTCTTTATCAGATTGCAAGCTTTTCTCTCTCATTTTGCATGAAAATCTGTGTGTATTTACATGCATATTTTTTTCCAGATGTATGCATCAATTGTGTGCATCTCTGAAATGTATGCATTCTTCCTATTGATTAAAGCATATTTGTGTGCATTTTTCAAAAACACACATTTTTTTCATGTACATTTGTCAAATGTATGCATGCTGTTGAATTCATTTTTTACAGGGAGGGGTGTCCACAAATCACATTAGTTGTGGTTGGAGGTATATGGACTTCAGTTTGCATCTGAGTCAATGTTCAATCTAGAATGTGCGACCTAGAGCTGTGCACAAATGGTCTCTCAAAATTATCCAGCCTATTTGTGGGCAGAGAAATGGGGGCGAGGAGGACACACAATTTCACTGAATTTCTCCTAGGGGAGGAGAAATTGTCCAACAGTTTCTCACAGATAGGGCTAGTAGCAGGATTTGTAGCACAGCTCCTTTCTCTTTTCCATAAGGATTTTTGGTTTACTGAACTGCTGCTCCTGCAAATGGCAACAGCAGCAACTATGTTGAGGCTTCCACTTTCTTAAGGCAGAATTTTGAATTCCTTTCCGTTGTATTTTGGAGCTCACCTAATCACACTGAGGTGGCCGAGGGTGATATATATATTTTCTCTCTCTATTACACATCTTTCCATTGCTCTGAGGCTCCCAGGCCACCTGCACTTCCTGAACTGAAAAAGCCCCATGGGAGGAATCAACTCAAGATGTCTTCCTCATGATGGCTTTAACCAGAGTACAGGAAGCCGAGGAGGCTACAGGCTGCCACGGACATTACTGTACAATGACAGACAGGACATTCATGCACACTCCTCGGCCACCTCACAAGTAAGGTAAGCCCAAGAACCCCAAATCCAACCCATGAGAATTTCTCCAAAATTTCTCCTCCTTTGAATTTCTTTTTGAATTCAATTTATTTTCTATCAAATTGAATGAGAATGGTCGAAAAATTGTGGGAGAAATTTTTGGCACAGCACTGGTGCAAACTGGACAAATCCTGATAAAACAAACTGAAACGAGTGTGTCATGCATTCCTAATCCAGATAAAGGTGGTTTGACTTGTGTGGCTCTTGTTCTTCACCCCCCTTCCCCACCAACACACACACACACACACACACACACACACACACACACAGAGTGGGTTTATGAAAAGGAGAGACAAATAGGCATTTGGATGTATGGGTTTAATAAAGATTCTGTAATATATCTGCCACAAACAGTTATGCATTGGCACTAAAGGCACACCAGAATATGACTTAGAATCAAGAGCTTCCAAATGGTTTGTGCTCTCAGTGAAGAAATGCTAGATTAATAAGTAACACTTTTAATGTAGATCTATACGTGCTACATAGAGAATACATACTACATACTATACGTGCTACAAAAGAATTCACACAACAGAGCTTCCCAACATTCTTGAGAAAATCCATTGTCCTTCTAGACCACTAAACTTAAAATATACACTGCCACCAGCATAAAACAATACAGACATTTTGACATATTTATACTCTCCATTATGGATATCTGTTGCAAATAGTGTTGCCCTTATTTTCGCCGTAGTCTACGTAAAGATTTACGTAGACTACAGCGACCAAATAAGGAACGCGAATGGCGGCTCCCTATGGGGGCCGCCATTTGCGTATGCGCTTTTTTTTTTTAAAGTCACCCGTGATAGGCTACGTGACGATTTACGTAGCCTATCACGGCTGATTTTGCAGATCTAGCCGTGATAGGCTACGTTAATCATCACGTAGCCTATCACGGGGGCATTTTTTTTTGAACTTTTTAGTTCGCGGCCGGGCGAGGCGAGGCGCCTCCTCCCCGGCCTGAATTTCGGCCGGGCGAGGCGGGAAGCTCCCCCCCGGCCTGAACTTCGCAGGGGGAGCAGCGAAGCGCCTCCCCCCCACTGCGAAAATCTTCGAGGACAGGTAAGGGACTTTCGTGCACTCCTAGATTATACATTAGAGTCTAGAGATAGGTGAATTAGTCTAATTCTGATTTGTGTCACTTTCACACATGTACGTAAGTCCCTTGCATCCCATTTCCATATTCATTGTGACTGTTTATTTTAAAAAGTATGCAACTCCACATCTAAATATGCATTTTAGGCATATTTTATCTCATACTATGCATTTTCCTCTTTACTTTGATATGCTTTTTGAGTTCAGGACTGTATCGGTATCGGAACATTTTGGAGCTGCTGGATGAGCAAGGTTAGCCCCAAAGGCCATCCATATCTTGTCCCTGGGTCCCACAGCCCCGAGTGGCAAATCTTGTAATGGCCAATCATCATAAACAATATCTCAGGGTGCTTACCAAACTGTATGCCTTCTTGACAGATCTAGCACACCCCTGCCAAATGTGATGAATCAACTTCCCTACAACGCACCTGTTAATAGTTAACAACCCTTCCACATCTCTCTTGCTGACAGATATAAGTGCAGAGTAGGCAAAACAAAACAAAACACAACAACACCCACAACCCATTGACTAGGCCAACCTCCCAGAAAGTAAAAACATCCTACTTGGCCCCCCAAAGAGCAACCAGCTAACTCTGCACTCATCCTGGGGGGTGGGGTGGGGGAGCGAGAACAAGAGAGAGCACTGCCAGAAGGGAGTAAGGGTTAGGTCAAGGGAGGAGCTGGCATAAATAGGCCCCAGCTCCACCCCCACCAGTGTGGCATACAGACAGATCACCATCATGTTGGCTCTGCTTCCTTCCACCTTTTCATAAATGCAGGCCTGCCCAGGACAGTACAAGCTGAGCAGTGGAATATCCTTGGTTGCAACCAGCACAGGATGGCAGGATTCTCTATGGCAGTGTCAGATCGCATGAGAAAACTGATAACAGTATACTCTGCGGGATATGATATAAGGTAAAAAATATACAGAGGAATTCATATACCTCCAGCTTTCTTGCAATGCAATCCTATACATGTCTACTTAGAGATAGGTCTCAGTGAGTTCATTGGAGCATATTCCCAGGTAAGTGGTTATAGAATTACAGCCTTATCATATTTTGACATGGTGTGGCTTATTATATTTTACTCTAATTGTTGCAGTGTATCTTGTATTTGTAATATAAATATTTTCAATAAAATGCTTAAAATAAATAAGATGTCAAAATGTATGCACAGATTTAGCTGAAATCACATGCATCGGGAGGCATGCATGTCTTCATGTCCCCTCCATTTCACAGATTTTATATTTATTATATCTTATGTATGTTTTTGCCCACATTTCCTTCTGATAAGTGTTTGGACCATTCCTAAGCATCTAACTACACATGACTTTAAATGTGTCTTTGCATCTAGTGTGCTGATTAAAAAAAAAAAAAAATACAAATTGCATCAGCCAGTGGTGGGAGGAAGACTGATAATTAATGGGGATAGGGCAGGCATGTGGGAGGAATCTAACCTTTTACTCTGCTGTTGTGGTTCCAAGGAAAAAGAACCCTTCTGAAACTAGCATTTGCTCAGCCATGGGGAATCCCCATTTTGGCACCAATGGACTAGATGTAGTCTCACCGGAAGTGTTCTGGTTAAACTGATTTGTCTGCTTATTAATGAATTCATATCCCAAAAGGAGTTATCACTTTTATTGTTGCAGGACGCAAAAGTGGAAAGCCAGCTTTCTAACCACAATGGAGAGGGCCTAAGCAAGCAGGGTTTTGTTTCTGTGTATTTTGTGTAGTTCCTTAAGGGATTTATTATGCAGTCTTGCCTCTGATTTTATCCATTCTTTAGGTTTCTGACCTCTAGTCATTGTTTTCTACCCAACTGCATCAGCCAACAATGATCAGGGAATTTTACAATGAGAAAATAGAATTACGTATCTGTCCAAACTGAAATCATTCCGTTCTATGCTAGAAATACCAGCTGTTTCACCTTCAGAGTAATCAGTGTTTGGTTACTAAGAAAAGAAAGCTCTGTAGTACCAGGGTGAGATCCAAATGGGAATTCAGCCTGGCAAATATAAATTAAGAATGCAAGGACTTAATCAGAGCCCACCTGGTTATTTCCAACTTCCCAGTAGCTTTATTGCAATGTGGCAGGAAGCCAATATTTTCCATTCAAGGACCGGGAGGTGCAGCATGCTAAACTTGACAATGCATGTTAAGAATTCAACAACTCATCTGGTTGCCATGATACTCCTTCGAAGGTTTTTTATCATTATTTGAACCATTGCACAAGAAACAGTGCAATTAAAGATGCAAATATTTTCATATTGGTTGGTTTCATATTCCTCAGCCGCAATACAGCATGCTGCTGCTTCAAGGGAGTAATGAGAACAAGTAGGATGCAGAGTAGGGATGTATGCATTTTCTGAAATCCATTCCATTTGTGGATTGTCAGATGCCTTTTGTTCTGTCGTCCGCTCATTAACGGAATCGGATTTTTCCCAATTTCCCAAATGTCCGCAAATTCACACTTGTGCAAATTCACACTTGAAAATAGGCAAATCCTCCCACCAAATGTGAAAATCCCCCCAAAATGTGCATTTTCATGCTTTAGCCTATGGAGTAAATGCACATTTTTGGCCATTTTTAAAATTATTATTTCACGTAGTTTTCTACAACCACATTTGCGTAAAATTCCAGAAAGTTAAAAAAATGGCCTGCAAGTTGGCAAGAATCTGTTGAACTTGGGAAAAGCTCATCTGCTGAGGAATCTGTGGGTTGGATGCATAGAAATCTGAACTTACTTGATTCCATTGCAGATTTCTCCAACATCCCTAATCCAGAGCCAGGGGCAATGGTGCACACACAGAGCCTGACAGAGGCTGCAATGCACATATGGAGCTCTGTATGAGCAAGACCAGCCTCATTCTTCTTCATCACAGAAGGCAGTAAAGCTTCCTCTGCTCTTGCTGAGGTCTGTCTACTAGGGATGGCCGTGAATTTCTCCACGAATCTCAGGGAGGCCGAATGCCAACGCATTCGGCCCCCCGAAATTGTTGGTGAAATTCTCCGCCCCCCCTGCCCCCCCCGGGATGGGACTTACCTCTCTCGAATGTCCCTCTCGGCGGTGGGTCCCGGTAGCGTTTCGGGCATTTTGGCGGCGCCGCCATTACAAAATAAAGTAAAAAAAACACCAAACACCCGTGATAGGCTACATAACGATTAACGTAGCCTATCACGGCTAGATTTCCAAAGTCAGCCGTGATAGGCTACGTTAATCATTACGTAGCCTATCATGGGTGACTTTGAAAAAAAAAAGCGCGTACGCAAATGGCGGCGCCCATGGGTGCTGCCATTTGCGTTCCTTATTTGGTCCCGGGTAGTCTACGTAAAGATTTACATAGACTATGGCGAAAATAAGGGCAACGCTATTTGCGTTGCCCTTATTTTCGCTGTACTCTACGTAAATCTTTACGTAGACTACCCGGGACCAAATAAGGAACGCAAATGGCTATTTGCATTGCCCTTATTTTCACCGTAGTCTACGTAAATCTTTACGTAGACTACCCGGGACCAAATAAGGAACGCAAATGGCGGCGCCCATGGGTGCCACCATTTGAGTACGCACTTTTTTTTTTCCAAAGTCAGCTGTGATAGGCTATGTAATGATTTACGTAGCCTATCACGGCTGACTTTGGAAATCTAGCCGTGATAGGCTACGTTAATCGTTACGTAGCCTATCACGGGTGTTTTTTGTTTTTTTTACATTTTCTTTTGTATTTCGCGGCCGGGGAGATGGGGTGCTTCTCCCCGGGCTGAATTTCGGCCGGGCGAGGGATGGGGCGCCTCCCTCCCGGCCTGAATTTTGGCCGGGCGAGGCGGGGCGCCTCCCCCCCGACCTGAACTTCGGGGGGAGAACCGAAGCGCCTCCCCCCCACCGCAAAGCAAGCTGCGGGACCAGGTAAGTGACTTTCATACATCACTACTGTCTACTCACTGGATCTCCTGCAGAGCTTTGGTTCATGGTGTATGGTGCCAACTCAGTGAGCCCCAATACAAGCGTGCAAGGCATTTTGCACGCACAGTGAGACTTCCAATGTTCTTCACTAGCAGTAACTCTCTATCCCAGTGGAGCATGTTGAACTTTGGAGATATTGGGTCAAATCACTTCTTGCCATGTGGCGGGAAGTGCTGCTGTTCAGCAGAGATAAACACAAACTGTGCTATGCACATAGAAGTGGGCCAATGCACCATAACTTAGTGGCAGAGACCATGCTTTGCAGGCAGGACAGGCTTGCAGGACTTATGAATCACTGTGCTGAATGAAGCCCACCATATATTGTGCCCTGCCAAAGGATGGCTAAATCTCCTGGTTTTGTTGCCTGCCTGGAATGCCCCACCCACCCCACAAAAAACAGAGAGGGAAGGGGCTATCAAGCAGCTGGCATGTTGGGATGGATGGACTCATCCCGGTCTGAGCTCAGTGGGTGCTCACAGAGGCACCATCGCTGCCCATCTGCGTGGGGCATTATATGGTTTTTAGGCACAGGGTACTTGCATAAATGTTAGTTGTTGCTTTCTCTTTTCTTTCTCTTTCTTTTTTTAACCAGTTAAAACAGACCTGTGCAAAGACCACTCTGATCTGCATGTAGAGTCATGGATAATATCCATGGCTAGAATGAGGACAGTTGGAATTATTCATGAAAATCCAGAGTTAGGGTTCAGACATTCTGGTACGAGTAGCTAGTAGTGAAATCAATTGACCAGTGGTCTTAGTCAGTTCATGGCAGCTGCTTATAGTTTGTTTTTCACTGGACTGGAGTCCAACTTTATAAATAAAGCAGAAGCAACCATCTGCTATCACCTCAATATGAAATGTTCCATTTTATATGTATTATTATTGCGTTTATAATATGTATACCATTTCTTCCCTTGTAAAACTCAAGGTGGCTACCTGGGGGGTGTCTCCACCAGCAATTTACTCCAAGCTGTCTGCATTTGGAGGTCGTTAGGGATATATGATGTCATGCCCATCCAGCAGCCACCACAGAGGTTATTACTGGGGGGGGGGAGGATTTCCTGAGACTGCTTAAAGTCCAATTCTTTTCCTTAAGTCAGGTTCTCTGCAGTATAGTTGTTGTGTCCCCAAACCCCATATTTACCTCAGGTATGCTAGCCCTGCCCAGGGGTGTGCCTTTCACAATGACCCTGGTCAAATTGTGTTTCCTGTCTCCTGCTCCTGTGTTTCCCAGCACAAACATAAGTGTGTCTACTCAGAAGTAACTCCCCTTCTGGTCAAGGATGCTTGTCCCCTGAATGTGCACATTGGAATTAACTAATTCACACATTTGTTCCTGGCAGCATTGGACTAGAAAGGGGCTGGCTTCCTATCCCTGTGTTTCTCCTGCATGTCTTTCCCAGAACAAACCAATTAGTGTCTACTCAGAATTAGGGATGTACGAAAGTCACTTACCTGTTCACGGATTATGTTGATGGTGGGGGGGTACTCCGTCCCTCCCCCCAAAATCCTCGCTGGGGGGGGAGGCGCTCCGTTCCTCCCCCCTGGAATCCTCCGAGGCCAGCTGTGCTCCGCAGCAGCTACGCAGAGCAGCTGGCCAGGCCCGGCCAGGCCAGAGCTGTCCGCAGCTGGATTTCTGGCCGCGGAGGGCTCTGGGGGGGGGAAACCCCGCGTACGCAAATGGCGGCCGATTCTTTTTGGCCATCTGAATCTACGTAAATATTTACGTAGACTATGATGGCGAAAATAAAGGGGAACACAAATAGCATAGCGGGCACTATTTGCATCCCTTTTTGATTCCCCGTTTTAGCCTACATAAATATTTACGTAGACTAAAATGGGGAATCAAAAAGGGATGCAAATAGCCATAGCCGCCATTTGCATATGAGGTTTTTTGGGTTTTTTTAACCCACCCAGCCATGATAGGCTACGTAAAGATTTACGTAGCCTATCACATCCTGTGTTTTTTTTTAAACCTAGTCATGATAGGCCTATCACGTCTTTCTTTTTCTTTTCTTTTTTTTTACCAGAGTGGAAATGGCGGCGGCGGCAGCAGCCAGTTGGAAGACCAGCTGCCGCCGCTGCTGAAGGTGCCGCCGGAGCCGCCGCCGGAGCCACCGCCGCCCGGAAGATCCACCCAAGGTGAGACTCATCCCGGGGGGATCCGTGGGGGGGCAGGCCATTCCTCCACGGAGTTTGGGGGGCCGAATGCACTGGCATTCGGCCTCATCGTGATCCGTGGTGGAATTCTCTGCCATTCCTACTCAAATAGCATTGCCCTTATTTTCACCGTAGTCTACGTAAATCTTTACGTAGACTACAGGGACCAAATAAGGAACGCGAATGGCGACTCCCTATGGGGGCCGCCATTTGCGTACGCGCTTTTTTTTTTTCCCAAAGTCACCCGTGATAAGCTATGTGACGATTAATGTAGCCTGTCACGGCTGACTTTGCAGATCTAGCCGTGATAGGCTACGTTAATCGTTACATAGCCTATCACAGGGGCGTTTTTTTTTTTTTTGGAAGTTCGCGGCTGGGGAGACGGGGCGCTTCTCCTCGGCCTGAATTTCGGCCAGGCAAGGCGGGAAGCCTCCCCCCCTGCCTGAATTTCGGCCGGGCGAGGAGGGAAGCCCCCCCCTGGCCTGAACTTCAGGGGGAGCAGCTAAGCGCCTCCCCCCCACCGCGAAGCAAGCTGCGAGACCAGGTAAGTGACTTTCATGCACCCCCACTCTTTTCAAATGCAAATACTCTGAGACTCTCAGGCTACAAAGGAAAGCAGCTACTCCACACAGTTACGAATATCAAAAGAGGACCCAAATGGGAATCAGAGACGTTGCCCTCAGTTTGAACAAGAATTTGCCAGCCCGATTAACTGGAGGGCGGTATGACCCTTCCTTACACTTGTGCCATCCTACATAGGCTATCATAAGCCAACCAGGTGGAATGACTGAGCTCGGCCACTAACTTTTCCTGCTTCGCTCTGCGCCAGACTCTAGCATACTTCAGGTCACACCCCTCACCTTCCTCCTCCTCCAAGACCTGGGTTCATAGAATCAGAGAATAGTAATGTTGGAAGGGGCCTACAAGGCCATCGAGTCCAACCCCCTGCTCAAAGCAGGAATCCAAGTCAGAGCATCCCTGACAAATGGCTGTCCAGCCTCGTCTTGCATGCCTCCAGTGTGGGAGAGCCCACCACCTCCCTAGGTAATTGGTTCCATTGTCGTATGCTCTAACAGTCAGGACATTTTTCCTAATGTTCAGCCGGAATCTGGCTTACTGTAACTTGAGCCCATTATTCCATGTCCTGCATTCTGGGTTGATCAAGAAGAGATCTTGGCCTTCTTCTCTGTGACAATCTTTCAAGTACTTGAAGAGCGCTATCATATCTCCCCTCAGTCTTCTCTTCTCAAGGCTAAACATGCCTTAAACATTTATGTAGCCTATCACGTTTTTTTTAAAAAAACCTAGCCATGATAGGCTACGTAAATCTTTACTTAGCCTATCACTTTAAAAAAAAAAACAAAAAAAAAACTGGAAATGGCGGTGGTGGCAGCCGGTTGGAAGACTGGCCGCTGCAGCCGCCGCCGCTGCACTGCCGCCGGAGCCGCCGCCACCAGGAAGATCCGCCCAAGGTAGGTCTCATCCCAGGGGGTGGCGGGCTGTTCTGCCACCGATTTCGGGGGGCTGAATGCATTGGCATTCGGCCTCCCCGAGATCCGTGGCGGAATTTTCGTACATCCCTAGTGGCCGGTAGTAGACTCCGACCACCAGGTTCCTTTTATTCTTTGCTCCATTTATTTTGATCCAGATGCTCTCGATGGGGCTACCAAGCTCATCCTCCTGTATTTCTGTGCAGAGATAAGTATTTTTCACATACAGTGCAACCCCACCTCCCTTTCTGTTCCTCCTCTTCTTTTTGAACAAGTTATATCCTTCAACTGCTGTACTCCAATTGCTGTATTGTCATGAGAGTCATCCCACCAAGTCTCAGTTATACCTATCAAGTCATAATTTCCCTCCTGTATTAAGAGTTCAAGTTCGTTCTGTTTGTTTCCCATACTCTGGGCATTAGTATATAGACATCGAAGACCATGTGCTTCATAGTCTGGCTTTCTTCCTACATGTGTCTGAAGACTCTTATTGGGCGCTATCAGAGCTGTTCTCTCCGTTGCAGTGCATGCACCTATGTCCATTGTTACCCTCAGCATTACATCTCCTTTCCCCGTAGGGTTCAGTTTAAAGCCCTGCTGATGAAGTTCTTCATGCTGTGGCCAAATACATCCTTCCCATCCTTTGTGAGGCAACCCGTCCCTTTCCAACAGCCCATCTTCCAGGAAGTATAGCCCGTGGTCCCAGAATCCAAATCTCTCTCGTCGGCACCACCTTCGTAGCCAGTCATTCACCCGGAGTATTTTTCGTTCCCTTTCTATCCCTCTTCTAACTACTGGAAGGATGGATGAGAAAACTATCCGGGCCCCAAAGTTCTTGAATTTCCTTCCCAAAGCTTCAAAGTCTGACGTGATTTCTTCGTAGCTCCACTTGGTGGTATCTTTGTTCCCACATGGATGAGAAGAAAGGGATACCTGTCAGTGGGCTTTATGAGTGCAGGCAACCTTTCAGTCACGTCTCTAATCTGTCCTCCCGGGAGACAACATACCTGGCGAGTCCACGGGTCTTCGCGACCTATTTGGGTCTCGATCCCACGCAGCAAGGAGTCTCCCACTACTACCACTCTTCTCTTCTTTTTGTTATAGGCTTGGGTTTCATCACCTCTGTTTGACTGACCTTCATCCTCTTGCTCACCCTCATGCAGGTTCCCCTGTGATTCTTCATCTGCAGGCTGTCCTCCAGTCTCATCCGCAAGTACCTGGAATCGGTTCCACAGCTCCACTGCTTCCACTGGTGCAGAGTGGCATCTAGTTCTTCTTCTCCTAACTGTTACCCTTTTCCAAGGAGTATCCTCTACTCCATTTTTCTTCACCTCAGCATTTCCCACTGCCTCATCTTTAGGGATATATGAAACCCCGCTTACCTGGCTCTGCCGGGTTCCGCTGGGGGGGGAGGCTCTCCATCCCTCCCCCTGGAATCCTCGCCGGTGGGGGAGGCGCTCTGCGCCTTCCCCCAGAATTCTGGCTGGCCAGCTCCGCTCCGCTGGGATTCCGCAGAGCCGCCGGCCGGCTCCGCCAGCAGCCGGACATCCGGCCACTGGCTACCAGGGATGCAAACGGCGGCGGCCATAGTTTGCATCCTTGAATTCAGCCATGATAGGCTACTTAAAGCCTTACGTAGCCTATCACTTCTGGGTTAAAAAAAAAAAAAGCGTACGCAAATGGTGGTGGCTATGGCCGCCGCCATTTGCGTTCCTTATTTTTGGCCATCTTAGTCTATGTAAATATTTACGTAGACTAAGATGGCCAAAAATAAGGAACGCAAATAGCGTCTGCTATGCTATTTGTGTTCCCTCTTATTTTCGCCGTCTTAGTCTACATAAATATTTACGTAGACTAAGACGGCCAAAAATAAGGAACGCAAATGGTGGCGGCCATAGCCACCACCATTTGCGTATGCTTTTTTTTTTTTTTAACCCAGACATGATAGGCTACGTAAGGCTTTAAGTAGCCTATCACGAATGGGGGGGGGAAGACTGCAAATGGCGGCAGCAGCGACAGCCAGTCGGAAGACCAGCCGCCGCCGCCGCCGCTGGAGCTTCCGCTGTCCGGAACATCCATCCCAGGTAAGTCTTGTCCCGAGGGGGATCCGCGGGGGGTGGCGGGGGGGTGGCAGGCCATTCCGCCACGGAGTTTGGGGGGCCAAATGCACTGGCATTTGGCCTCACCGAGATCTGTGGCGGAATTTTCTGACATCCCTACTCATCTTGCTGTTGCTCTTCAAGCTTCTGGTCTTCCCTTTGCTGCTGTAGTTCCCCCATTCTGACCAAGAACTCTTCGTGTTCTCTTATTCCCTGCAGGGTTGACAGTCGCTGCTCCAGTCCACTTACTTTTTCTTCCAGCAGTGTGATCAACTTGCACTTGTTGCAGGTGTAGGCCATGTTGTTCTCCGGCAAGAAAACAAACATTGCACACACCTTGCAGGTCACCACCACTAGAGAGTCCTGTCCTTCCATGGCCTCTTTTCCCTTTTTGTGTCTAGCTTTGTGATTGTTCTAGACTAGCCTGTGCCTGCTCCTCTACTCACTAGAGGTTAGGGATGGCGGAGAATTTCTCCCCGAAACTTCGGGGGGCTGAGCGCCAACGTGTTCGGCCCCCCGAACAAGTTTCGGGGAGAAATCCTCCGCCACCCCGCCCCCGCCCCCCCCGGGACGGGACTTACCTTCCCTGAATGTCCCTCCCGGCGGCGGGTCCGGCTGGCGGTTCGTCCGGTGTTCGAGCGGGGCGGGAGCGGCTGCTTTCGACCGGCTGCTGCCCCCGCCATTGCAATGAAAGAAAAAAAAAAAAAGTCCCCTGATAGGCTACGTGATGATTCACGTAGCCTATCACGGCTAGATTTGCAAAGTCAGCCGTGATAGGCTACGTGAATCGTCACGTAGCCTATCACGGGTGACTTTAAAAAAAAAAAAAAAGTGTGTACGGATAATGGCGGCCCCCATAGGGAGCCGCCATTCCCCTTCCTTATTTGGTCGCTGTAGTCTACGTCAATGTTTACATAGACTACGGCGAAAATAAGGGTAACGCCATTTGCGTTGCCCTTATTTTCGCCGTAGTCTACGTAAACATTGACGTAGACTACAGCAACTAAATAAGGAATGCGAATGGCGGCTCCCTATGGGAGTGACTTTTTTTTTAAGTCACCCGTGATAGGCTACGTGACGATTCATGTAGCCTATCATGGCTGACTTTCCAGATCTAGCCGTGATAGGCTACGTGAATCGTCACGTAGCCTATCAGGGGACGTTTTTTTTGTGTTTTTTTTACTTTCGTGTTCGCGGCCGGGCGAGGCAGGAAGCCTCCCCCCCCCGGCCTGAATTTCGGCCGGGTGAGGCGGGAAGCCTCCCCCCCCGGCCTGAATTTCGGCCGGGCGAGGCGAGAAGCCTCCCCCCCCGGCCTGAACTTCGCGGGGGGAGCAGCGAAGCGCTCCCCCCCACCGCGAAAAAGCTGCAAGAAAAGGTAAGTGACTTTCGTTCACCCCTACTAGAGGTTAAAAGCAGAGTCCCACTGGTGTGGATGTGTGTGTTACAAGACAAATAAATGAAAAAAAGTTAGTTAAAAAATAAAATAAAATGAAAAATGAAATAAAATAAAATAAAATAAACATCATTTTCTCATGGGGGAGGAAAGACAGGGGCTTCAGGTTGAGCCATCTGTGAGCAAAGTTCCCAAGTAGAACGCCTATCCATATCTGAGCTCACTAGGGAAAAAACCTCCCCCAGTTGTTACAGTTCCCATTCCGAGTCTGAGCTGCTAACTATCCCCACATGCTCAGAATAATTCCTGACAGGTTTCTCCTTTCTGAAAGATTACACCAGAATGTCTGGTAGTAAAAATTAAATTTCAAGGTGACCAGATCTGGAGAAGATGAGATGGGCAATCACAGGTATTTCACAGAGACCTTTTATATACTTAGAATAGCAGATCTTGGATTTTTAGGTTACACAGCTCCTATGTTCAGAAATGATACCTTTTGTGTTTACCTGAGGCTAACTAGCAATATGTTTCTATAGTAGAACAGGTTCTATAGTAGAACATCACTTGCTTTAAAATCATGCTGGTAAAGTGGTTGGAGTGGTGGACTGGGACCTGGGCAGCCCAGGTTCCCACTCGGTAGGGGTGCATGAGAGTCACTTATCTGGTCTCCCAGTTTGCTTCGCGGTGGGGGGGAGGCGCTTTGCTGCTCCCCCAGAAGTTCAGGCCGGCGGGGGGAGGCTTCCCTCCTCGCCCGGCCGAAATTCTGGCCAGGGAGGAGGCTTCCCGCCTCGCCCGGCTGAAATTCAGGCCGGGGAGGAGGCGCCTCGCCTCGCCCGGCCGCGAAATAAAAAGTTAAAAAAAAAAACACCCCCGTGATAGGCTACGTGACGATTTACATAGCCTATCACGGCTAGGTCTGCAAAGTCAGCCGTGATAGGCTACGTTAATCGTCACGTAGCCTATCATGGGTGACTTAAAAAAAAAAAAAGCGCGTACGCAAATGGCGGCCCCCATAGGGAGCCGCCATTCGCGTTCCTTATTTGGTCGCTGTAGTCTACGTAAATCTTGACGTAGACTACGGCGAAAATAAGGGCAACGCAAATAGCGTTGCCCATTTTCGCCGTAGTCTACGTAATCTTTACATAGACTACAGCGACCAAATAAGGAACGCGAATGGCGGCTCCCTATGGGGGCCGCCATTAGCCGTACGCGCTTTTTTTTTTAAAAGTCACCCGTGATAGGCTACGTGACGATTTACGTAGCCTATCACGGCTGACTTTGCAAATCTAGCTGTGATAGGCTACGTTAATCGTCACGTAGCCTATCACGGGGGCTTTTTTTTTTTTACTTTTCTTGGAATGGCGGCGGCGGCAGCCGGTCAAAAGACCGGCTGCCGCCCCCACCCCTGACGAAGACCTGCCAAACCGCCTCTGGGACCCGCCGCCGGGAGGGACATTTGGGAAAGGTAAGTCCCATCCCGGGGGGGGCGGGGGGCGGGGGGCGGGGTGTGTGTGGAGAATTTCTCCCCGAAACTACTTCGGGGGGCCGAATACGTTGGCACTCGGCCCCCCGAAGTTTCGGGGAGAAATTCTCCCCCATCCCTACCACTCGGCCATGAAGCTTACTGGGTGACGTTGGGCCATTCAATGACTCTCAGCCTAACCTACCTCACAGGGTTGTTGCGAGGATGAAATGGAGAGGAGGCAGACCATGTATGCCACCTTGAGCTCCTTGGAGGAGAGGTAGGATATAAATGTAAATAAATAAAATCAAACTGTGTTTTTTCACCGGCCTGACTTGTAATGCAGGTCCTGGGAATCTAAGGTCATGTCAGCAAGATCAGTTAGCAATTCCGATCCCAAACGCAATGCAGCAAGCTGTTACAGAGTGCAGTTGCATCTACAGCAATTGCTGATGACCTTAAGCAGACTTCAGATGTTTACAGAATTCAAGGGCAAGAAAGTTGCTTGCATTCAACCTGTATAGCTAAAAGGATATGAATTTCCTAACACGGAAGCATGAGAAACAAAGTCCTAAACATGAGTTTAAAGAAAATAAGATGGGATGCATATCAGTAAGGGGTGAATTCAGCTCAAATGTAGTTGCAGGCATTTTGTGTAGGGAAAGCATTTGTGTTGCTGTATCCAAACAGAGAACAAAGGGAAATGCCTACTAGAATTATGATTGATATCCAGGCCTTCCAGTTGCCAGTCTCATATTTCTATTCTACAGTAACAACCTTTATGTTGCATATGTGGAGAGCAGGTTGCAGAGTGGCTCCTACAGGCCTTTGTTATAATCCCACCTCACCCCCATGATAAATTACATGCTAAACTGGAGTTCCCTTCCTCCATAAAAACAAACAAACCCAAGACAACTTTTACTGATGTATCGTAGCATAGCAACAGCAAACCAGCACTTGTCAATTCAGATTACATTCACATTTCTCAATATAAATGCACCCAAAGTTGGGAAGTACTTATCAAATGTAACAGTAACAACATTTAGGCTGCACTCGTAGGCACACTTCCTGGGAGCAGGTTTCTGAGCACCCTTGAGCAAGGCACCCCCAATTGCCCCTTCCCTCAATGAGCGTACCTTCTCACCACCATTGCCACCATGCCATAGCTTCTCATCCTCTTTCTCATCATTGCTACTACTTGCTTGCTTGACAGGCAGAGACTCAGTGAGGAAGCAGGCGGTGGCATCTGCTGCTCCACTTTTTCACCACCACTGTTGTCTGGCTCAGTGCAACACACAGGTGAACAAGTGGGTTGCAGTGGTGAAGAGGAGGAGCAACTCCATGGGCCTCTTGTCAGTGGGCCCCTGCTGGGGTGGGGGCCCTTGGCAGGTGCCTGACCATTCTTATTCTTGACGTTGGCCCAGCCTGTGAGTATGCCCCATTGAACGCATTGGACTTAGGTCTGAGTAACTATGTGTCAAGGGCTCCTTGGAGGCCTCTCTCAGTCTAATCCAGTAGCCAAGTCCAGACACAGAAAAAGAGATTCTTTTCAAAGCTTTATTCCTCTTTTACAACTTAACAACTCTACCATTAGCAACTAGATATGAGCAGCAGAATACCTATGCCCTAAGTTGGAACAGTTGGTCCCCGTTTGAAAGGGAATTACTGGCAGACCCTTGAATTTAAGGACTAGGGAGAGTCCCTCCCCTTTTCCCTTGAATCCTCTGGGTGCAGCCGTTGTTTGCACGCCAACCGGGCACTACACCTCCTTTCTGTGCCCTCCAGTTGGCGCCACTCTCTGCGTCGGCATCATGCATCCATCAAGTCTGCTTCCCACGCTCTGTCACTCCCAGGACAGCTATCTAAGCTAGGAATGCTGGTGGGAGGAATCTCCATCAGCTGTTGGCCCTGGGAAAAAGGAGTGCGCTCCTCTCCCAGGAGCAACTGCTCTTCCTCAGAATCAGAACTACTCTGGGATTCTATGGGCTCAGTGTCCACCCTGACACTATGCACAGGATTGCACTGTTGTAATCCTTTGTAGGGAGAGGGCAAAGTTCTGAGGGAAGCAAGATTAATCCCAGATTATCATTTCATAAGGACCGAGGGTTGCTAGCTGGGCAAGTGAAGTCTTTGCACTCATTAACAAAGGAAAGAAATGGAGACCAATTTTCATTAAAAAAAAAGGTCTCCTTCAGCAAGACCTTTAGCCAACCAGCTTTGCTGCATGAGCTTTTCAGCCAGTGTTGTTCACCACACTCAGATGCACTAGTCATTTACGGTGCATTTTATTGCCATTTTCCAGTAATGCTATTTTTAGCCCCAGCTACTGCGAGCAGGCAGAGGAGTATCTTGTCTTTGTGAAACAAGCCCTTCTTGTTCTCATCAAATATAAGCAACACAGCTAATGCAGGATCCAATCTTAAAGTAATTCTTAGTATATTGGAAATCTCACTGGAGATCACAATCCAAAATCTTGACACCACCTTGCATGTCCACCACATCTAGTAGTGAGTTCCCCGTTCCAAACAACCCCTCCAGCACAGCAGATGGGAGTTGTTATGTATGTGATTGATCTTAACTGGGCTTATGGGTTCCATCTGATCAGTGCAATGTGTTCAGAGAACTTGCCTGAATGCTCACAGAAATGGCAAGGGGAGGCACTATAGCTCAGCAGTACAGCAGAAGATCCAAAGGTCAATCCTTGTTAAATGGACCAGGTAGGAGGTAATGGGAAACACCTCCGCCTGAGACCCTGGAGAGCCACTGCTGGTCAATAGTGGACTAGATTGACTAGTAATCTCCCCTCATATAAGGCACACAAGGAAGAATAAGTTGCTGGATGTATCCTGGGGACCCCTGAATCAGCTAAAATATCTGAGGAAGCCAGAGGGAACCAAAAAAGAAGTGTTGTTAAGACTAGCAACATGGTGTGGATGTGTCCCCCACACCATCACACACATCAGTCACCCCAGATTAAACAGTAATATCTATCTGTCCGTCTGTCCGTCCATCCATGTAGTTCCCCCCCTAAGAGCCCACGTTCCCATACATCCTTAATCTGTACACTACCGCAGCTGCCTGTACTACACAGAGATGTTACCTTTAAGTGCGCTCTGCTGTAATTGTTTTAGTAGATTAACACATTAGTTAGACAGTGATGTGTCACATCCTCTCAGGTCCTTGTGAACAGCTTTTACTTTGTCTTGTTAGCTTTTAGAAATAAGATATGAATCCTTTTATTTGGCCTCTAAGACCTTGAGTTTCATTAACTCAAACAAGATGAGCAGGATGGCATTAAGCTAATGAAGTATTTATTGACCTTGTGCCATTAATCTCTACCACCTTGTGTGAAAGGACTATGGTACAGGCAGCCTAAGTAGGACAGTTACTAACCTATTGATTGCTATGGAGAGCTTATGGGCATGCCAGACTTGAAGATGTTGGTTTTGATGGTAGTGGAAAACATACTTCACTTTATTTAAAGAGATGGATACACAAATGAACATTAGAGATTTCACACTCTTGAAAAGAACAGAGGATTATTATTTGTTTTGGGTTGGAAGATGTAAAAAGACATTTTATTGAATTTATGATGGTTACAATAGGGTCTGTTTCTGGTTGCAAGGTTTCCGATGCCTGGATGTTACAGTGAAATGTAGCCACCAGGAATAAAGCATCACACTTCCTTCTTTACAAGAAGTGTCAGATCACAATTCAGGTATTATTTGTATATGTCCTTTTGAGATGGAAGGTGTATGTATATGAAATGCACACAAAACAGGTTTAGCCACCAGCAAACAGATATGGGTAATTGCTGTTGCGTACTGGAGACTGTAGAGATTTGAGTCTAATAATTACTTGAACACAAAAGAAAGGAAAACAAAGGGAAGATACAGAACCTAGAGATGAAAGGCTTGTTAGAGTTTCTTTGAAAGTCATTAAAGCAGCCATTTCAAAAGGTCACTAGAAAATGTAAAGACTACAGTGAGCAATATGAAGGGTGAATAAATATGTCCGATAAAATGCACGATTGAGCTGTGCTGTGGTGTTGATCAAATGTTACAGGATTTTCATCTTATGGTTGATTAAAATTATAGAACTTTTCCCCTTATGGTCAGGTCTAGATGATCAGGGTACTGGAAGAGGGGAAGCTGTAGAAGCACAACAAGAACACTTGGGAAAAATATAGGAAACTGCACCCTTCCCTAAATTCCATATGAAGGGTAGCTTCACAAAAACCTTTTGCTCCTCACCTTATGTGACATGCATAGATAAAGTGTTTGCTTCAAGGGTTGCTAGAAGATTTTCACCAAAACAAAATTCAAACCAAATGGATTGTGCCTCAGGAGAAACTTGGGGGTTGGGGGGAGAGATGAGGTAAACCAAGAGTTTTAATAAGAATTGTGACATTTCTTTGAGATGGAGGGACTGAGCATGCTTAGGTTGTCACTGGATTTGACCTGAACTGAAACGAGAAGCAAAGTCTGAGTTGACTTTTGAGGTGACACATCTGAGGAATTGTGAGAGGAGTCGAAAGGCTTTTGATAAGACTAGTAAACTTTCTGTGGAGTGTGTGCACACCCCTACACTTCTTGCATTGCAACTAATCTACGATGCTATCTACTTCCTCCTAGGGATGGCAGAGAATTTCTCCCCGAAACTTTGGGGGGCCGAGCGCCAACGTGTTCGGCCCCCTGAACAAGTTTTGGGGAGAAATCCTCCACACACCCCCGCACCCCGCACCCCCCCTGGGACGGGACTTACCTTTGCCGAATGTCCCTCCCGGCGGCAGGTCCGGCCGGCGGTTTGGCGGGTGTTTGTGCGGGGTGGGAGCGGCAGTCGGTCTTTCGACTGGCTGCCGCCACCGCCATTCCAATAAAAGAAAAAGAAAACGCCCCTGTGATAGGCTACGTTACGATTAACGTAGCCTATCACGGCTAGATTTGCAAAGTCAGCCGTGATAGGCTACGTAAATCGTCACGTAGCCTATCACGGGTGACATAAAAAAAAAAAAAAGCGCGTACGGATAATGGCGGCCCCCATAGGGAGCCGCCATTCCCATTCCTTATTTGGTCGCTGTAGTCTACGTAAAGATTTACGTAGACTACGGCGAAAATAAGGGCAACACTATTCTGAAAACATGTCAACTCTCAGTATTTGTTTGCCTTAAGAGAGAACATATGCTTATTTGCTGGGTTGACAGTCAATTCAAAGAGCAGTTGATCAATATCCATTCAAGTAAGAGGTTTTATGTGCTTCTGCTGTGCTGAGATGACTGATTTAGAGTTATGGCTTGGATTAGTCTACTCTGCAATGAATTTCTACCATTTTACACTGTTTTGTAAAATGTGTTTTGAGTGCCAAAAACAGAAAAGTGAGATTTAATAGATAATTTTAAACGGACATTGTACAATTCACTTTGAATTAAGCTGTGTATCACCACCTTCTCAATATAAGTCCCTTTTTGAGATGTTGAAGAAACAACAAGATAATATTGGGAATGACCGACGAACATCATGGATGCACTACCTGCCCATGGAACATTCTTCTGATAGGACTCAGCAAAGATAGGATTTTATTAGGAGGAGTGGAAGGTCTCTGTACACCTGTAATATACCCATCCAGCCTCCTTAATACAAATCACCTGTGCATGGAACAGAGATCCACCTCAAAACCACTGTGCCTTATCCAGTATGGCTTGGACAAATACAGTTCCCACAATGTTGTTCTCCAGGTTAACAGGTTACCTTTGTATGCTTGAGGGTATACCCATAGCCCTCACTTGTTGATCTTCATGATAACCTAACAAACCCATTTTGCCACAGCATAATCTAAAAAAGGATATCATGGCACTGGAAATTGCAGGGAAAAAAAATTAAAATGATCAAAGGGTTGGAGCACTTTCTGTCTGAGGAAACGCTACGAGGTCTGGGCTAGGGATGGGTGAGAATTCAGTTTCAGTTCATTTTTAAAGAAGGATTTACCAACATTTGCAAATACCTCAATATTCGAGATGAAAAGAACTTCAGATTTAAACATTTAGAATGCAGAAGAAACAAGAATGGACAAATTTGTCTATCCAGACTGTGGGTTTTGAGTGTTTAGCCATTAAAAAGCCTGTGTCTGATTCCCTGTATATTCAATCATCGGCACCTCTTCTTTCTGACAGGGTCTTCTTCTATAACAGCTATATGGCAGGCAGGCACAACTTGGTCATCTCCATCATGTGAATAGCACCTGTTGAATTTCATCAGTGCAGATGGTTGAGAATTTTGTTTCAGTTTTTTTTATAGGAATTTAGTAAAATTCACACATTTCTTCCTATTCAGGAGAGAAAGAACTTGAGATTTCATTTTAAACATTTAAATGCAGGCAAAAGCAAAATGGACAAATCTGTCCATCCCTAGTTTTGGGATCTTTAATTTAGAAAAAAAAAATAAAATGATAATAAGGAGGTACGTGATACTTAATTATATCTATGTAGCTGCCCCATAACACAAGTTGTCTGGACAGCTCACAAAACAGCCAGCCGGCCAGGATTCCGGGGGGAGGCTCAGAGTGCCTCCCCCCCCAGCGAGGATTCTGGGGGGAGGGACGGAGTGCCTCCCCCCCAGCGGAACCCGGTGAAGCCAGGTAAGGGGGGTTTTGTACATCCCTAGTGCTCAGGTTCATACAATATAACAATACAACCACAATAAAACCTAGCAACAGAGCAGGGGTTTAAAATACAGATTTAAAACAGCAAAGCTAAAAGTCTAGAAAGCTAAAATGCTAAAATGCCTGGGAAAATAAAAAGGTCTTCACCTGGCGCCGAAAGGAATACAATGTAGGTGCCAGGCGAACCTCACTAGGGAGCTCATTCCAGAGCCGGGGTGCCACAGCAGAAAAAGCCCTCCTCCTAGTAGCCACCCGTCTCACTTCCTTTGGTAGGGGCTCACAGAGAAGGGCTGCTGCTGATGATCTTAAGGTCCGGGCAGGCACATATGTATATTGCTTACACAGAACTACATCTGCCTCCAAACAACATGATTTATAGTTTATATTTGTCATCAGCATTATGGACATTTTCTGTAGGTGACTTTAGGTTCTTATAAATTCTGGCTTTGTTCCAATTGTACATTTCAGAAACTGATATATATATGTATAAAAAAATCTAGACATTTATCAAGATGTTTTAAAGGTACGGGTGGACGAAAGTCACTTACCTTTTCTCGCAGCTTGTTCGCGGTGGGGGGGAGCACTTTGCTGCTCCCCCCGCGATGTTCAGACGGGGGGGAGGCTTCCCACCTCGCCCGGCCAAAATTCAGGCCGGGGAGGGAGGCTTCCCGCCTCGCCCGGCCGAAATTCAGGCCGGGGAGGAGGCTTCCCGCCTCGCCCGGCCGCGAACACGAAAGTAAAAAAAAAAAAAAAAGTCCCCTGATAGGCTACGTGACAATTCACGTAGCCTATCATGGCTAGATCTGGAAAGTCAGCCATGATAGGCTACATGAATCGTCACGTAGCCTATCACGGGTGACTTAAAAAAAAAAAAAAGCGCGTACGCGAATGGCAGCCCCCATAGGGAGCCGCCATTCGCGTTCCTTATTTAGTTGCTGTAGTCTACGTAAATGTTTACGTAGACTACGGCGAAAATAAGGGCAACGCAAAGAGCGTTGCCCTTATTTTCGCCATAGTCTACGTAAACATTTACGTAGACTACAGCGACCAAATAAGGAACGGGAATGGCGGATCCCTATGGGGGCCGCCATTATCCGTACACACTTTTTTTTTTTAAAGTCACCTGTGATAGGCTACATGACGATTCACGTAGCCTATCACGGCTGACTTTGCAAATCTAGCCGTGATAGGCTACGCGAATCGTCACATAGCCTATCAGGGGACTTTATTTTTTTTTTCTTTGATTGCAATGGCGGGGGCAGCAGCCGGTCGAAAGACCGGCTGCCGCTCCCGCCCCACTCGAACACCGGACGAACCGCCAGCCGGACCCGCCGCCGGGAGGGACATTCAGGGAAGGTAAGTCCCGTCCCGGGGGGGGGGTGCGGGGGGCGGGGGGGTGCAGAGGATTTCTCCCCGAAACTTGTTCGGGGGCCGAACACGTTGGTGCTCGGCCCCCCAAAGTTTCGGGGAGAAATTCTCCGCCATCCCTATTTAAAGGATAATTTCAAAGGTTTGGGTATCATAAGTGTGTTGTGAATTCACTCATATGAGTTATTTGCAAAACAGGTATCCCTCAGCACAAAATCAAGAGACCAGACCTTCTTTTTAAAAAATCCAAAATCATCAAAGTGATCCTGTTGGTAGTTGTTATGCATATATTTATGTTGTTATCTAGGGCTGTGTAGGGACCCCCCAATCTCACTCGGAAGCCACTTTGTGGCTTCCTAGGCAGGCCCAACCCAGCTCAGGCAGATTCGGGGGGCCCCCGACCTGCCTCAGCCCCAAACCCAAAGCAGGGTTCGGATGTCAAACCCTGCTTCGGGTCCTCCCCTGACACCCCTGCACAAACCCCCTTACCTTGCTGCCACCACCGCCTCCTCTGCCATCGTTGTTGCTGCCACCACCTCCATTGCCGCCACCACCACCACCCTCATTGCCGCCGCCCTCGCTGCTGCCAACTGCTGAGACCTGGACGCATGCAGTGACTCTTACTGCAGGGAGTCGCCATTTTTAAATGGTGACTCCCTGCAGTAAGAGTAGCCATGCACATCAAGGCTTCAGCAGTTGGCGGTGGCGGAGAAGGCAGCGAGGACAAAGGCAGCAGTGAGGAGGATGGCAGCGGTGGTGGTGAGGACGGAATTGGTGGTGGCAGTGGTGAGGACAACGGCAGTAGCAGCGGTGGCGGTGAGGGCTGTGTGCCCGGGGGCTGGGCCGGGGGGGGGGGCGAAGTTCCGAAGCACACTGAGTGCTTTGGAGAGCCCCTGACCCACTCCGGGTTGCTTCGTGCCCCCTCCACTTCACCTCAGAAGGGGCACAAAGTCTCAAAGTGACCCGAAGCAGCCCACTCCGACTTGGGGTTCAGGCTTCAGGCCAAAGCGATACACAGCCCTATTGTTATCTATGTTTTCTTGAATAAATGCTTTTGTATTTTCAAAATTCCTTCTATTTGACTTATGATTGACAAGAAAAGAAAAGAAAAGAAAAGAAAAAGCAACAGCCCTATTGGATATCTTAACAATTCCCCAACATTTTCTTATGCTATCAAAACAAAACAAAAAAGTCATTAATCCCTGTGGAAATGTTTTCCATGTGAAAACTGAGCCTGGATTTGCTTATGCAGCAAGGTCAAGGCTAGGCTGTGTTTATGGATTATTCCTCCAATTATCCACTTTTCGGACCCTCAGAGAGACCTGTGGTTCCTCAGCTCATTCAAAGGATTGAAATCATTGATGCCTGATATAGGAATCTGGAATACATTATTGATAAGAGCCCTCAGTTCAGCAGAACTAAACTTGCATGCTTTGAGTATCCATATGGATTTGTATGCATATAACATTAAACCCAAGATATCCATCAACTAGTGGGTTCAATGAGTTGATGCACAAACTTTTCAGTAACAAGCTTGTCACCAGCCAGTGACAACAGATGACAAGCCTAATTTAGCTCACTGGAACACAGAAGAGATACCCTGGAGAAAAGGGCAGTCTTTTAGAGAACGACTATTTAACTACTACTTGTGAGATGAGGTGCTTTCAGCTCCTGGCACTACCAGTTGAAAGGCACTGTGCAGCTATTCCATTCCCCCCCCCCTCCTTAGAGCAGTTTTGTGGAAAGAAAACAATAGATGGAAAAAACAGTGGGAAAACATGGGATGAAACCAACTTTGTCTGGACTTCCCATAAAATGCTGTGACTGTGGGCCAAATTGAGCTGCAGGGGGCCCGAACATGGAGTGTAGGAAGGCCTTAACCCTTTCCCCCCACATTATGGGCCCAATCCAGATTGGGGCTCCACACCTGCAATATCTATTACAAAATGGTGATCTGTTCGCTTTATCGATCCCACTAAGGTTTAGGTCATAAGGCTAAATATCATTCCAAGGCACTGAATACTTACCAGTTACAACTGAATTCATTTCTCATCATGGTGGCTAAAGATGAGTAAAAGCATAGATTTTTCCACATTGTCTACGTGTGCTTATGGATGAATGGGAAATTTGTTATTTGCTCAATGGGGACAAAACCCAGGGGATGATACTTGCTCCAAATGAATGAAGTGTGAATACATACATGATGAATGATTTTGTGGATACATTTTGTGTTTCACCTAGCCAGAGAGAGCTTAGAGTGTGACAAAAATCCAAGTGTGGATTGCTTGTGCGAAACACCTACATTTATAGGACAGAAACCAAAAGTACTGAGGAAAGACAGGCGAGATGCATAACATCAGGCTGATTAGTATCACAACTTTATTCGCTTTATAACAACACAGATCTGTAAAAATTCAACTGTGCAGACATTTGTAAAGGCAGAAGCTGCATTTACAAATATGACCTCCCCCTGCTGAATAAATGACGGTGGGCCTGATCTGGCCCAGAACAGTGCAATGCCCTTGTCTATTTTCCCGGCCATGTTTTTTCAATGTTGAGGGAAGCCCTCCTGAGTGACAGCCTCCTGGGACCCAAGACTCTAAGGGTATGACCCAGTCATGCCCCAAAGGAGTTCCTTTCCCTGCTAGGGATGGACAGACTTACTGGAGTCTGTGCTCAGTGGGTGCTCAAGCAGCCACTGCTGCTGCTCACCCGTGCAAGCCAGGCTGCACAAGTAGGGGTGGACGAAAGTCACTTACCTTTCCTCGAAGGACGTTCGCGGTGGGGGGGAGGCGCTTCGCTGGTCCCCCCGTGAAGTTCCGTCCGGGGGGGGAGGCTTCCTGCCTCGGCCCGGCTGAAATTCAGGCCGGGGGGGAGGCTTCCCGCCTCGGCCTGGCTGAAATTCAGGCCGGGGAGGAGGCTTCCCGCCTCGCCTGGCCGCGAAAGTTTAAAAAAAAAAAAAGCCCCCTGATAAGCTACGTGACGATTCATGTAGCCTATCATGGCTAGATCTGCAAAGTCAGCCATGATAGGCTACGTCAATCGTCACGTAGCCTATCACGGGTGACTTTAAAAAAAAACAAAAAAAGCGCGTATGCGAATGGCGGCCCCCATAGGGAGCCGCCATTCGCGTTCCTTATTTAGTCGCTGTAGTCTACGTAAATGTTTACGTAGACTACGGCGAAAATAAGGGCAACGCAAATAGCATTGCCCTTATTCTCGCCGTAGTCTACGTAAATCTTTACGTAGACTACAGCGACCAAATAAGGAACGGGAATGGCGGCTCCCTATGGGGGCCGCCATTATCCGTACACACTTTTTTTTTTTTTTTAAAGTCACCCTTGATAGGCTACGTGACGATTGACGTAGCCTATCACGGCTGACTTTGCAAATCTAGCCGTGATAGGCTACGTGAATCGTCACGTAGCCTATCAGGGGCGTTTTTTTTTTTTTTTCTTTCATTGCAATGGCGGTGGCGGCAGCCGGTCGAAAGACCGGCTGCCGCTCCCGCCTTGCTCTAACACCCGCCGAACCGCCGGCCGGACCAGCCACCGGGAGGGACATTCGGTGAAGGTAAGTCCCGTCCCGGGGGGTGTGTGCGGGGGGCGGGGGGGGTTCGGAGGATTTCTCCCCGAAACTTGTTCGGGGGGCCGAACACGTTGGCGCTCGGCCCCCCGAAGTTTTGGGGAGAAATTCTCCACCAACCCTATGCACAAGGCCCTGCAGGGATCAGAGAACTGTCTGGAAGCATGCTGAAGCAGCTGCCTGCTTTTCCATGTGAGCTGCCATCTTTTACCCAAGATGAGGCTCTGTATTTTCGTATATTTACTGTTGTGCACAACAGTGACTGTAAAGGGTCATTTCTATAACATTAGGCACCTCTAATGTTGTGGAAATGGCCCTGTATGGCTGTTGTGCACAACAGTAAATATACGAAAATATAGAGCCCCATCTTGGTAAAAGATGGTGGCTTCACAGGATGGGTGGCTGCCAGGCAGTTGTGGATGGATCCAGTAAGTCCTGGCTGCTCTCGCAGCTTGGAGGGCAGGGAAGGCAGCTCACCAAGCTGAATTTGGGGAGGGGGGAGCGGGGGGGGGAGTCTGATAGACTCCTGGACTCAGTTGGGCTCCTGCACCATCCTTGCTCCCAAGTCCCATAGTTCCAACAGGCAAGTCTTGGGAATTCCCTTTCTCCTTCTTTGTGCTCACCAATTACTATTAGGGGTGTACGGATTCCCAACTGTCTGTTCCAGTGGGGAATCCATTGGGATGTATGAAAGTCACTTACCTTTTCGACGGGGTGATTCGTGGTGGAGGGGAGGCGCTCTGCGCCTCCCCCTGAAATCCTGATCCGTCCGGCTCCGCTCTGCGGAGTTTCCGCAGAGCCACCGGCCAGGACCACCCGCAGCCGGACATCCGGCCACTGGGCAGCCTTCCAGCCTTACGTAAAAAAACACCTGCATACACAAATGGCAGAGGCTACGGCGGCTGCCATTTGCGTTACCTTTTTTCTGCTGTTTTAGCCTATATAAATATTTACATAAGCTATTAGGGCGAAAAAAGGGGAACGCAAATAGCACCCACTACGCTATTTGTGCTCCCCTTTTTTCACCGTAATAGTTACGTAAATATTTACGTAGGCTAAAACAGAGAAAAAAGGGAACGCAAATGGCGGCCACCATAGCCGCCACCATTTGCGTACGCGGGGGTTTTTTTTGGCTTGCCATGATAGGCTACGTAAGTTAGGGATGGTGGAGAATTCCGCCACAGATTTCAGTGAGGCCGAATGCACTGGCATTCGGCCCCCCAAAATCTGTGGTGGAACGGCCTGCCCCCCGCCCCCCACAGATTCCCCCCGGGATGAAGCTTATCTGGGGCGGATGTTCCGGACGGCGGCAGCTTCGGTGGTGTCAGTGGCAGCGACGGCTGGTCTTTCGACTTCCCCCCTGTTGAGGATTCCAGGGGGAGGGACAGAGCACCTCCCCCCCCACTGCGAATCAATTCCGTGAAAAGGTAAGTGACTTTCATACATCCCTAATGTAAGAAATTACGTAGCCTATCACGGCCACCATTTGAGTTTGCAGTTCAAATTTGAATTTGAGTTTGCAGCAGCCGGCCGAGAGACCAACTGCCGCCGCCGCCGGAGCCACTGCCGGAGCCGCCACCGCTGGAACATCCACCCCAGGTAAGCTTTCGTCCCGGGGGGGATTCCGCGGGGGGGGGCAGGGGATGGGAGGCCATTCCGCCACGGGTTTCAGGGGGCTGAATGCCAGTGCATTTGACCTCACTGAAATCCGTGGTGGAATTCTTCGCCATCCCTAGGAATCCGTTGGGGGGGATGCGATCTTCCCCCCCCCAGAATCCTCCAGAGCGGTTCCACTCCACTTGGATTCCTGGGGGGGGGCACTGGCTTGGGGGCGCTTACGTTCCCTCCTGCCAGCCAAAGCCATTCACCTCCTCCCTGTCCCTGCTGATTGCCTTTAAAAAAAAATCTTTTTTAAAAAAAGGTGATTGGGAGGATGTGCCCATAGACTTATATGCAAATAGAGTAATGAATATTGCATATAAGTCTATGTGTGCACAGGCTTATACACAAGATTCACTGCTCTATTTTGCATATAGGTCTATGGGCACATCTTGCTGATCGCATTTGCCCATAGACTTATATGCAAAATAGAGTGGTGAACCTTGCGTATAAGCCTATGGACACATAGACGTATATGCAAGATCCATGACTTTATTTGTGTATAAGTCTATGGGCACATCCTCCCGATCACCATTTTTTTAAAGGCAATCGGCAGGGACAGAGAGGAGGCGAACAACTCTGGAAGTAGCAGCCGAGTGCCGTTCCGCCTCCAGTCCTCCTGGAGCAGAGGTAAATGGTCCCGATTGGCTGCAGATTCCTGAGGCCAGATTCCAAAGAATCTGGCCTCATTTGAATCCACAGCGGATTCCTCTGACATTCCTAATTACTATACCCTGCATCTTCTAGCTATACTGCCTCAACACTGTGACTGAATGCCCTATCCTGTTTAAAAGCTCCATAACGTATGCTAACAGCCAACTCCCCTTAGGTAAAGCTGTACAGAGAAGATGAAAACCTCTGTGCCAATTTGGGTGACAGGCAACCCCCTTCCCCTACCCGCAATCTTACGCAGCCCATTGTGCAACCAGCCTAGGCCTGTAGAACAGGGGTGTTGAACCTCTTACAACCCAAGGGTCAAATTCCATTTTGGAGAAGCTCTTGAGGGTAGGAATGGATGAGGTCCCCCCCCCGATCCAGGTTCTCTGGGTGCCCATGCAGCCCCTGCCCCTCTCGCTGGCCCCCCAGGCTGCACTCAAGCCCCCCTCTCTGCTCGGTAAGCAGCCCAGAACATACCTGGGCCCTTCCGTCTCTGTCCCAATCACCATGTTTCTTTTTTAAAAAAATATATAGTGATCAGCAGCCCATGCCCATAGTCTTATATGCAAAATAGTGCTGTGAATCTAGAGTATATGGGCGATTCACAGCGCTTTTTGTGTCTAAGTCTATGGGCGTGGGCTGCTGATCACCATGTTTTTTTAAAAACATGGTGATCAGGACAGAGATGGAAGGGCCCGGGTAAGTTGTGGGCTGCTTACTGAACACGGGAGGGTGGTCCAGGGACTGGCGAGTGGGGGTGGGGTGGCTCAGCAGGTGCAGCTCAGGGTGCATGGGCACCGGCTGCCCACAGATTTGAGGATCAAAATAGGCGCCCTACTGGAGCTGTATTCCAGTGGTGTGCAGGGCCAAAAGCAAACTGGGATGCATCAAAAGCAAAAAGGGACAGGGCCAGAACACTAAAAATAACAGCATCAGAATCAGACTCAGCATTAGAACAAATTACAGCGCAGCCCAAAAGGCAGGGCAAGAAAGCAGGCAAATGATCAAGCACAAAGTTTTCAGTCCAGTGTGGGATCAGGCAAAGGCAGGAGTGGTCCAGATACAGGCAAAGGTCAAAGCACTGTTAAATAGTCAAATACAATACACAGTCCAGAAGCAGAGTCAAGCAGGAGTCCAAGGGTCAGTAACATGGAGTTACTTGTGATGTTCAATCACAAGGCAAGATCAGCTCCAGTGCCTTGTGCCAGCACTGGCTAGGCTGAAACCGATGGCTTATATAGCCAGAGCTTCCTCGGCCCCACCCAGGGCTCAGCTGCACCTTTTTGCTCCTCCAGATCTCCTGACATGGGTGGCTCCTCAGTGTTGCCTGCCTCTGGGAGCTCTAGCTCCTCCTCAGGGGAGGATTCCTCCAGCAGGGGCATGAAAGAACACATTTTAGCTTAAAGCTCTTTCTGCCAGCAACTAAGCCTTAGGAGAGGCATTTCAGCCTTTTAGAAAGTGGAAAGAACCACTCAAAAGCCAGAAAACAATTAGTGGTTGAGAGAAAGCAGTGGGGCATGGCCATGTGCAGATGCCAGGGGGGCAGCAATTGAGACCCCAGATGAGCTGGATTTGGCCCTCAGGCCTGAGGTTCAGCACCTGTGCTGTGCAGCATAGGGATGGACAAAAGTCCCTTACCTGTTCTCGAAGCTTGCTTTGCGGTGGGGGGGAAGGCACTTCGGTTCTCCCCCCGAAGTTCAGGCGAGGGGGGGGAGGCTCTCTGCCTCGCCCGGCCGAAATTCAGGCCGGTGGGGAGGCACCCCATCCCTTGCCAGTAAAATTCAGGCCGGGTAGAAGCGCCCCGTCTACCCGGCCACGAAAACAAAGTAAAAACAAAACACACAAACAGCCGTGATAGGCTACGTAGCGATTTACGTAGCCTATCACGGCTAGATTTCCAAAGTCAGCTGTGATAGGCTACATAAATCATGACGTAGCCTATCACAGGTGACTTTGGAAAAAAAAAAAAAGCACATACGCAAATGGCGGCGGCCCATGGGCGCCGCCATTTACGTTCCTTATTTTGGCACGTCTAGTCTATGTAAAGATTTACGTAGACTACGGAGAAAATAAGGGCAACGCAGCGTTAAAGGCTATTTGCGTTGCCCTTATTTTCGCCGTAGTCTACGTAAATCTTTACGTAGACTAGATGTGCCAAAATAAGGAACGCAAATGGCGGCGCCCATGGGCCGCCGCCATTTGCGTACGCGCTTTTTTTTTCCCCCAAAGTCACCCGTGATAGGCTACGTGAACGATTTATGTAGCCTATCACGGCTGACTTTGGAAATCTAGACTTGATAGGCGATGTAATCGTTATGTAGCCTATCACGGGTGTGTGTGTGTGTGTGTTTTTTTACTTTACTTTACTTTTTTTTTTTGCAATGGTGGCGGTGGCAGCCGGTCGGGAGACCGGCCGCCGCCCCCGCCCCCGACGAACCGCCGATGAACCGCCGCCGGGATCCGCTGCCGGGAGGGACATTTGCAGGAGGTAAGTCCCATCCGGGGGGGGGGGCAGAGAATTTCCGCAGCAATTTCAGGGGGCCGAATGCATTGGCATTCGGCCTCCTGAAGATTCGGGGAGAAATTCTCTGCCATCCCTAGGCAGCATACCTAGTGTGAGAGGGTGGTGCTGAGAAAACTTCAGCTGATCCAGGGAAGGCTAGAGCAGCCTTGGATAGGACTACAGATGCCATGCTTCCATACTGGGTGTGCGTAGATGCATGCATGGACACACACATACATCCAGTGCCCAGCTACCCTCTAGAGTCAGCCATGAAGCCTCCCCCTCACACCCACTACTGGGTTCGAGGGCAAGGAGTGGGATTATATCATTTTATAGTAGAGCTGTGCACAACTGGCCTCTCAAAATTCTCCAGCCTATTTGTGGGCAGAGAAATTGGAGGGGACAATTTCACCGGATTTCTCCCAGGGGAGGAGAAATTCTCCAGCAGTTTCTCACAGGTATTTTATTTTTTATTTATTTACAATATTTATATACCGCTCCTCATCAGAAGATTTCGGAGCAGTGAACAACATGATAAGAATAAAACAATGGTTAAAAGAGTTTAAAAAGTTAAAACATTTTTAAAAAAGACAAATCCCAACGAAGTGGGGCTCACTATTGGCAGGGGTTGTAGCACAGGCTCTTTCTTTATTCCTAAAGGTTCTTGGTTTATTGCACTGCTTCTGTAAGTGGCAACAGCATCAACTGTTTTGAGGCCTCCATGTTTTTGAGGCAGAATTCTGAATTTCTTTTGGTAGTATTTTTGGGCTTGCTTACGTAATGACTGTGAGGTGGCCGAGGGTGCAGTGTGTGTTTTCCCTCTATATTACACATCTTTCCATTTCTCTGAAGCCTCCCAAGCCACCTTCGCTTCCTGAACTGAAAAAGCCCCATGCAAGGAATTCCCTCACAATGTCTTCCTCATGATGGCTTTAACTGATGTGCAGGAAGCCGAGGAGGATACCTGCTGCCACATAGATTACTGTATGATGACAAACAGGACACCATGCATATTCCTCAGCCACCTCATAAGCAAAGTAAGGACAAGAATCCCAAACCCAACCCATAAAAATTACTCCAAAATTTCTCCTCCTTTGAATTTCTTTCTGAAAGCAATTTCTTTTCTATCAAATTGAATAAGAATGGTTGAAAAAAAAGTGGGAGAAATTTTCGGCACAGCACTATTATATAGTTCTTCAGGCTTCACATTAAATGTTTGGTGCTGAGAAGACAAAGCAAAGTGGACAACAAAAATGTAGGGAAATACTATGTTTAGGGCTGCTGAGTAAATTGTGTCTTCCATGTATTAAAAATGTCATTAAGCAGTGTTTTCCTCTCCACCTTCATACTTAGTTTAATACAACCCAAAACACTAGAACAAAACAGCAGGAGCTATGATTTAATTAAACAATAAAACACAACAGACCATGCAGTAATACTGATTAAAGTTACCTCAGACACATAGAAACCTGATGAGAGTCCAAGCGCCTTTAAGTACCCAAGGAGTACATTAATCAACTCCACCATGCGCCACCCCTTAACTGCAATTACAAAATGGCTCTTTTAACTAAGGACAATAGAACACATTTATGTTGCAACTTCCTCATGCCAGCAAAGCTTGTTTACAGCATGGACACCACTGCTGCATATTTAAGTTACTTCCCCAACCTGGTTCCCTTTAGCTGTGTTGGACTAGAACTCCCATTACCCCAATGGCCATGCCGGATGGAGAGAATGGGAATTGTAGCCTAACATACATATCTAGAGGGCTCCAGGTACAGATGGTAGGGAAATCTGCAATGGATTGAAATGAGTTTGGAATTCTATGAACTGCATTTTCTGAGTTCCACTGATTCCATGGAGTTGCGGACTGGGTTTTTTTTAACTTTTGAGGGGATTTCTGCCAATGTGCACTTGCACTAATGTGCAAACAGGAACGAAATTCTCGTAAATCTAGGGATGTACAAAAGGTACTTACCTGTTTGCGGATTATGCTGATGCTGGGGGGGAGGCGTTCCGTCCCTCCCCCCGGAATCCTGGCCGGGGGGGAGGCGCTCCATTCCTCCCCCCCAGACTCCTGGCCGGCCGGCTCCGCTCCGCAGGGATTCTGTGGAGCTGCCAGCCAGCTCCGCCAGCGGCTGGACATCCGGCTGCTGGCTAGCAGGGATGCAAATGGCGGTGGCTGTAGCCGCCGCCATTTGCGTCCCTGCAGTCAGCCATGATAGGCTACATAAATGTTTATGTAGCCTATCACGGCTGATTAAAAAACAAAAAAAAACCCCAAAATGCGTGTATGTAAGTGGCACTTACCCACCCCATGAGGCTCCCTGGGCAAGCTGCCGGGTGGTCTGCAGGCACTCAACTTCTCAATGAGCCGCCATTTTCCATAGAAATGGCAGCTCATTGTTTTCTGTAAAAGATGTCTTATTCATTTATTAATTATTTTATTTTATTTAAAACATTTCTTGGCTGTCTTTCAGGGCAGAAGCTTGCAGCAATAAAATACATAAAAATGTTAAAATATTAAAAGCAATGAAAACATAAAAACTAACAACAATAAAAGCCAACAATAAAGCCAGCAATAATGACAACAGCAGTAACAGCAACTATAGCAGTCATACCAAGAGATGGTGACCGTAAAGTAATATATTTCCAAGGCTTTCTTAAAAACCTGCAATGACAGAGCATGGTGGACCTGGGATGGCAACTTGTTCCAAAGGTGTGGGGCCACTGCAGATGAGGCCCTCTGCAGGGCCATTCACACCTGTAACCTTGCGTGCATGGCCGCTTTACAGCTGTCAGGATTAGGGATGTACAAAAGGCACTTAACTTTCGCGGATTATGTTGATGGTGGGGCGGGAGGCGCTCCGTCCCTCCCCCCGGAATCCTGGATGGGGGGGAGGTGCTTTGTTCCTCCCCGCTCCGGAATCCTGGCTGGCCGGCTGTGCTCCGCAGGGATTCTGTGGAGCCGCCGGCTGGCTCCGCCAGCAGCCGTAAATCCAGCTGCTGGCTAGCAGGGACGCAAGTGGCGGTGGCCGTAGCCGCCACCATTTGCGTCCCTGCAGTCAGCCGTGATAGGCTACGTAAATGTTTACGTAGCCTATTACGGATGACATAAAACAACAACAACAATGCGCATACGCAAATGGTGGCGGCCACGGCCGCCGCCATTTGCGTTCCTTATTTTGGCACGTCTTAGTCTACGTCAAGATTTATGTAGACTAAGATGGTGAAAATAAGGGGAACACTAATAGCGTAGCGGATGCTACGCTATTTGCGTTCCCCTTATTTCCACCGTCTTAGTCTTCGTAAATCTTGACGTAGACTAAGATGTGCCACCATTTGCGTATGCGCGTTGTTGTTGTTTTTTTAAGTCATCCATGATAGGCTATGTAAACATTTACGTAGCCTATCACAGTTTTTTTAAAAAACTTAGCCGTGATACGTAAATCTTTACGTAGCCTATCACATTTTTTTTTAACTGGAAATAGCAGCAGCAGCAGCCGGTCGGAAAACCGGCCGCCGCCGAGCCACCGCCAGAGCTGCCACTGGAGCCACCGCCGCCAAGAAGATCCGCCCCAGGTAAGTCTCGTCCCGGGGGGGCGGGGGGCAGACCGTTCCGCCACCGATTTGGGGGGGCTGCATGAGCTGGCATTCAGCCTCCCCGAGATCCATGGTGGAATTCTCTGACATCCCTAGTCAGGATTGATTCTGAGTGCAGGGAGATAGTTAGCAGCTCAGATGCAGAAGAGGAGCAGCCAGAACTGGGGGAGGCATTTTCCAAAGCCAGTTCAGATATGGGTAGGCGTGCATCTCAGGTTACCAACTCCCAGCTGGCCAGGCCCAAAGCCCCCCTTGCCCCCCCTCTGAAGCAGCAAGCAGGAGGAGGAGGGGCTTGAGGACTGTGACCTAAGAGATGTGAGGCGGTGGCACAGAGCTGAGAGGGAAACGTCAAGGCTGGAGCTCAGATGGTCAAACCAGTTAGTGATGCGTGAGAGGCTATGCAGGGAAGCATTGAGGGGCAGGACCTCCCTCCCTAAGTTAGCCTAGCCAGATAACCTCCCTTTCAAACTGCAGGCAACTTTCGATGATCCCATTTGAATCCCCTGGAGGCATTCCTTTGTAGCCAGGGAGTCTTCGAGGATTTGCTTCTGTAATGAACCTGTGAATAATGAATTAAAGGCGTGACACTGAAGCCTCTCATTTTGTGTGTGCTTAAGGAAAGAGGGGCCCAAGGGATTTGTGACAACAGCCACCATTTGTGTAAAATGTCTTTTACCAAAAACAATGATCTGCCATTTCTACGCAAAATGGCGGCTCACTGAGTAGTTGGGTGCCTGCAGCTGTTCGTCGGGTGCCCATGGACTGTCCAATAGCTTACCAAGGGAACCGAACAGAGCAGGTAAGTGGTGGCGGTCTGTGGATGGGAGGCCAAGAAGCCGGGCAGGGGGGGTCCATCAGACTCTACCCTGCTCTCAGACTCCTGTGACATCCCTATTAGGTTCCTCATTGTGAAGACCCATAAGAGTGGACAAGCTTGTTCACTCCTAGTGATCTTCTCTTAGAATGCAAAATAATGGAATGTGTTGCTACCTTTTCAACTGACCCAGTGCCTTTAGTGCTTATCTTCATGCTGTGAAATGCTTCACCTGCTGATTTCTGCACATCAGGCTGCTATTAAAGGCACAAGAGATAGTTAGACTTTTTTCCTGGTCAATTGGTAAAGTGAATTTTGTTCCAGGATACACAGTAGGGATGGGTGAGTAATTTACTCCATCAAGATTTTTTTTTATGGATTTACCCAGAACCAAATGCAAAATGGAGTGGACACAATTTATGGTTGGAAATCTCTACATTTCTGGATTCATGATGCATTGTTCAAAGGAAAAAAAAATGCATTCAATCATATGGACACATTTGAAAGATGCACAAAAAACATTGCATACATTTCTAAATGCTAGGGAAAGTGGAAGGCAAAAGGAAGAGGGGCCGACCAAGGGCAAGATGGATGGATGATATTCTGGAGTTGACGGGCTCGACCTTGGGGAAGCTGGGGGTGGCGACGGCTGACAGGAAGCTCTGGCGTGTGCTGGTCCATGAAGTCACGAAGAGTCGGAAGTGACTGAACGAATAAACAACAACAACTTTTCTAAAATGCATACAAACATGCTTTAATCAATTTAATCATCTATTATTATGTTCATTAATGCATCCATTTCAAAAATGTGCACAAAAATATGCACTTTTTCTGTTAAAACAAACACATGGAAAGGACTTAGAGGTGGGAAAGAGAAAAAGGTTGCAAAAATGGACTTGACTGATCTGCCCATCCCTAGTACACACATGGGGAAAGGCCCAGGAGGGCCAGCCCACATCCAGTATGAAACAAATATGCATTCTGGAATTACTCCCCAGAATCCTTTACAATAAACAGGGTTTACACAGCAGAGATGAAGGCATTCCTCAGCAAAACAAATAGATGTGCTCCCTGAACACTGAAAGTTTGAAAACCATTGTTCTAGAGTAGGGGTAGGCAATGTGATACCCATGGGAACCAATGCTTCCTCCCTGTTACCTTGGTTTTCACCAAGATCCACTACCCTTCCCACTTAAAAATGAACAAACAAACATGTTTTTTACTGGCTTACTGGGATTGTTGTGACATAGGTTTCTATTGGTGCTGAAAACTGTGGGTTCAAAGGTGTTATTTAGTTTGTTGGGGTTCAGCCCCTACTTCTAGCTTGTATTCAGTCTTTTGGGCAAGTTACTTGTCCTTTGCCACATCTCCCATGGAAGCCATTTTTGATGGTGCCCAGGACAGTATTACCAAATGTCTCTGTGGCCCCAAAAGCTTGCTTACCCCTGTCTTAGAGTGATAACTTATACACTTGCAGGCTCTTCTCTCTCCCCCCCCCTTTCTACTTCCCTTGGGTGCATCTCCATCTTATCTCCACCCTGCTCCCTGCTTCAGGGACATTCTCTTCACACAAAGATAGTGTGACAAGTGACCACTAGCGCCACTTGACCATAGGCAGCTGGTAGGGCCAATACATTGTGCTTGGCCATTGGAAATGCTGTGTTCCAGCAGCTCTGCACAGTTAAATAGATCCTTGCTTAGGCCTGTTTTAAAAAATAATATTTTTTAATGACCTGCTCTGAAAAAAACAGATTTCTTGCCTCCTACATTTGGGGGCAGAGGTGGGGAGCAGAGCGACATCCAGATAATATTTCATTACCTTTTATTTTATGCGCCAAACACTTGAAATGCTTGCACAAATGACAGCCTAATACATTTTAATGAATGTCAAATGTGGCCTTTTCCATTGTGGTTAATATTTTAGACAGTGGCACCAGAGAATAGGAGTCCATTGAAATATGATTATTATTTAAGATGCAGCATAGAGATTTGCATTTAGATGTGCTGTGGTGGTAATATAGCTGGATCTGTTCCGTTTTCAGGTGCACTGATCACATCTCATCTGATGGGCTGTTCCCACTGATGAAGATCCTCCACAAAAAAGCACTGATGCAAAGGCACCAACGTTCTTTGCTCTGTCTTGCAAAGGAACATCTTCTCTGACCAGGCTTTCCCCAAGCACAGTTATGGAATTCAAAGTGAAATTTCTCTTTAAACAAAGCATTTGACAAATTTCAAGGGAAGCTAAGAATTGCCAAATCAGTCAGGTATGCCTTGAGTGTGCCTATCAAGCATTAATTGAAAAGGATGTGTATTATAGTCAGGAGGGTATAGGAAGCACTGCCTGGAACCAAAGCCCTATGAAGAGAGACTGAAAGAACTGGGCATGTTTAGCCTTGAGAATAGGGGTGGACGAAAGTCACTTACCTTTCCTCGAAGGACGTTCGTGGTGGGGGGGAGGCGCTTCGCTGGTCCCCCCGCAAAGTTCCGTCCCGGGGGGAGGCTTCCCGCCTCGGCCCGGCTGAAATTCAGGCCAGGGGGGAGGCTTCCCGCCTCGGCCCGGCCGAAATTCAGGCCGGGGAGGAGGCTTCCTGCCTCGCCCGGCCGCGAACGCGAAAGTTAAAAAAAAAGAAAAAAGCCCCCTGATAGGCTATGTGACAATTCACGTAGCCTATCACGGCTAGATCTGCAAAGTCAGCCGTGATAGGCTACGTCAATCATCACGTAGTCTATCACGGGTGACTTAAAAAAAAAAAAGCGCGTACGCGAATGGCGGCCCCCATAGGGAGCCGCCATTCGCGTTCCTTATTTAGTCGCTGTAGTCTACGTAAATCTTTACGTAGACTACAGTGACCAAATAAGGAACGGGAATGGCGGCTCCCTATGGGGGCCGCCATTATCCGTACACACTTTTTTTTTTTTTTTAAAGTCACCCGTGATAGGCTACGTGACGATTGACGTAGCCTATCACGGCTGACTTTGCAAATCTAGCCGTGATAGGCTACGTGAATCGTCATGTAGCCTATCAGGGGGAGTTTTTTTTTTCTTTCTTTCATTGCAATGGCGGCGGCGGCGGCAGCCGGTTGAAAGACCGGCTGCCGCTCCCACCCCGCTCCAACACCCGCCGAAACGCCGGCCGGACCCACCGCCGGGAGGGACATTCGGCGAAGGTAAGTCCTGTCCCGGGGGGGTGCAGGGTGCGGGGGGTGCGGAGGATTTCTCCCCGAAACTTGTTTGGGGGGCCGAACACATTTGCGCTCGGCCCCCCGAAGTTTCGGGGAGAAATTCTCCGCCAACCCTACTTGAGAAGAGAAAACTGAAGGCCAGGATCTCTTCTCGATCATCCCAGAGTGCAGGACACGGAATAATGGGCTCAAGTTACAGGAAGCCAGATTCTGGCTGAACATCAGGAAAAACTTCCTGACTGTTAGAGCAATGTGACAATGGAACCAATTACCTAGGGAGGTGGTGGGTTGTCCCACACTGGAGGCATTCAAGACAAGGCTGGACAGTCACTTGTCAGGGATGCTTTGACCTGGCTTACTGCACTGAGCAGGGGGTTGGACTCAATGGTCTTAGAGGCCCCTTCCAACGCTACTATTCTATGATTCTATGATTCTGGTATAGGGAAGGAAATTACTGAAGTAGAAAGAACATATAGAAATTATGCCTGCCAAGCAACTATTAAAGGCACAGGAGTTCAAAAAGTACAGACGTCAGACTGCAGATTGTGTTCAGGTCCACATGTGGTTCCAGGTAGGGCTGGTGGTGGAGTCCAGTTGGGGGCTCAAGCTCAGTCCCCTGGACTGGAGTCTGCAGACCCTCACACTTCCCCACTTGGTGCGTGCTGAGTTAGGCAAGTGCGGCGGGCCCCAACGAGCCCCCATTCTGTGCAAAACGGCGGCTTGGCCATTTCCATAAAGGGTGATTTTATGTAAAGGGCAGCCAGAAAGAGGACCATTTCCACAACATTACAGGCATAAATGGTCAATTTAGACAATTTACACTTGTAATGTTGTGTAAATGGGCCTCTTTACGGCTGCCATTGACGTAAAGTCGGCCTTTACAGAAAAGGCCGAGCTGACATTTTGTGCAGAATGGGGGCTCGGCAGAGGAAAGGGAAGCTGCATGCTGCTTGCTGAGCACCCATGGACCACCCAGCAGCTCACTGGGCATGGCAAGCAGGCTCAAGCTGCAGGCGAGGGTCTGTCCAGTGGCGAGCAGCACAGTGCAGAGGGGGGTGAGTTCGCGCATCCCTAGTTCCAGGAAGTGTGAACTGGACACATTCTGGTAAGAAATGAACTGAAATGAATGCCCATCCCATCCTTATTAGCAGGTAGCAATCTAACCCCCATGGTAAGAAAGATGCAGGCATGCACCTCCCTCCCTCCTAAACCACATACTTAACTTAACATATGACATGAGTGCACCACATGCAGGCCTAAACACATATAAATCACATTCACATTTTTCTTCCCCATCCCTTTTTCAGGTGGAAGAATTGCACAGATTGGGAGTCTATAGCCCTTTAAAGACATCCAGGCTCTCCTCCACATGGTCAGTGAATGCGCTTACAGGGCTAGGATTAGGGACATCATGGAAGGAGGCTCTGCACCCTGACATATATGCATGATGTAGGAGGAGAGCCTGAACATTTATTTATTTATTTAAAATATTTCTACGCTGCTCCACATCAAAGATTTTGGATTGGTGAACAACAAGTTGAAAGAATAAAACACCATATTAAAACAATTAAAACATTTTAACAGAAACGGATTCTGAACGTAATAAACCACAGCTGGTCACTCAAGGAAGTTCTCTTGAAATAACAATGTCTTCAGAAGGAACTGAAAGCAACACAATGTTGGCACCTGCCTCTCCTCCAAATGCAGGGAGTTCCACAGGAAGGGGGCCACTTCACTGAAGGCTCTTTTCCTGGTGGACTCCGACCAACTTTCCACAGTAGCCCTCCAACATTTGAAGAGGGCTACTGTGTATGGGCCTTAATGTGAAGCACCCAAATCTAACATTATAGTGAGAATACTGGGGAAGGGCTATGCCCACTCTTCCACTTGGACCATTGGATGGTTGCCTAATAAGCATATGGACTGGGCTTAAGAGGCTATATGTGAACCAACATTCAGTTAGGCCAACAAATATACCCCATACATTTGACTGAGAATTCAGTCAATTCACCAGTCAATTGACCAGACTGGTGAATTCCATTCTAGATGGGTGAATTCCATTCTAATTCTATTTCTAAAGGAAAAAGAGTCAATTTTTCCCAATTTGTACTGTGCACAACTTTAATGACATACATTTTAAAATAATGTTTAAGCATATTTCAGCAGTTCAGAAGCAATATCACTGGAAGCCTCTTCAGTGGTGTTGGAATAAGCAACCAACTGTATTTAGTGAAACATAATTTGAAAAGCCGCTAAAAGGTTAGTGCTTGTGGGAACAGGAATCTGAGATAGTTTTTGCCCCCCCCCCCTACATAGTGCTCTCTGTTTCGGTTTTCTTTTGCTTGCTTCCCAGTGTAACAAGAAAAGGCCAGATAATGTTAAGGAAAAGGTTCTGTTTAAAGCTTTCATATATGTCTGTCTTAATTGTGGTCCAACAAAACTTACTCTGTTCTTGTGAAAAATGTCTGCGCTCCTGTATGCAAAACCCTTTCTTTCTATACTTCAATAGAAATGAAGAGTCAAATTAAATGAACTTTGGGGATGCCATCTAATAGTAAAAAAAAACCAAAAAAACCCAATAACTGACCCGCCCCCCATCCTTTTGGGTTTGTCTGGGATGCTTAATAAGAGATTTGTTAAAATGAACACTTAAAAATCCTTCAAACAGTCCTATATCATTTTGAATACTAATGCATGTGAAACTGTCAATTATTAAACCAAATCTTGAAAAATGGAAGTAAGTGAATACGACAAATATGTCTGCAGCACGTAAAGTCTGAAGTCGGTATTCAGTGGATTATAATTGATTTTTTCTTAATAAAGAAGACTTGTCTGGGTGAAAAGAAAATAATATGTATGCTCTATTATGTGAATCACTTTAGCCATATATGGCCCTTCCTTCTGGGGAAAAGCCACAATCAAATGTAATATCAACCATTTTATTTTAACCACAGGATAAATCCCTTCTGTAATGCATAGAGTCAGTCCACCAATTGCACTGAATGTAGTCTTTGTTCCAGCTTCTATCAACCTCTTCTTTCAAGTGGATCACAGCCACTTTAGCCTGGGCTTGGCTATGTTTCCAGTCCAGGATAAGTGGCAATTGTCTTGCGGTTTCTTAGCAAATGCAGGGCCTGCTACACTGAGTTGCAAAATAATTAGCTAGCATAATTGTTCTGGGGCCAACATACATTGATTCCCCCCGCCCGCCCGCCTTATCTATTTTATTTTATTTTTAAATAGAGCATTTACTTATATCCTTTAGCTTCATTAGTTGCCTTTGTTTAAGCTCCTTACATTTCTGGCAGACTGATTTGTGTTTGCAGCTAGACAAAGCAGTATGGCATGAATAATAATTGTACAGATGTGACAAATGCACCTTAGACACTGCCCCCTGTCCCAAGGATCTCGTGCCAGTTCTTCTGTGCCTTCTGTGAAGACCAGAGGACTAACTCAATTACCTATATAAATTCTGAGGTCTGTAGCACTGGTAGGGATGGCAGCAGCGTCCAGTTGGAGGCTGGAGCTCAGATTACTGCCAGCTTGGCTCCCTGGACTAGAGTTTGCAGACTGCCATGCTTGCTTGACTTGGCACCAACTGAGTCAGTCAAGTGCGGTGGGTAGGGAAGTACGAAAGTCACTTATCTTTTCACGGAATTGAATCGCAATGGGGGGGAGGCGCTCCATCCCTCCCCCCGGAATCCTCAACGGGGGGGAGACGATCTGGTCCTCCCCCCCCCCGGAATCCTGCCTGGGCCGCTCCGCTCCGTGGCGGCTCCGCAGAGCAGCTGGCCAGGCCTGTCTGCAGCCAGAGTTCCGGCCGCGGACGGGTTGCTGCGGACGCAAATGGTGGCCGCTGTAGCGGCCGCCATTTGCGTCCAGCCAGGCTGCCGTGATAGTCTACATAAGTATTTATGTAGCCTATCATGGCTGGGCAAAAAAAAAAAGAGCATACAGAAATGGCGGTGGCTACGGCGGCCGCCATTTGCATTCCCTATTTTTCACCATTTTAGCCTACGTAAATATTTACGTAGGCTATTACAGCAAAAAAAAGGGGAATGCAAATAGCACAGTGGGTGCTATTTGCATTCCCCTTTTTATTCGCCATAATAGCCTACGTAAATATTTACGTAGGCTAAAATGGTGAAAAATAGGGAATGCAAATGGCGGCTGCTGTAGCCACTGCCATTTGCGTATGCTCTTTTTTTTTTGCCCAGCCATGATAGGCTACGTAAATATTTATGTAGACTATCATGGCAGCCTGGCTGGATGAAAATGTTTAAATATTTACGTAGGCTAAAATATTTACGTAGGCTAAAATGGCAAAAATAGGGAACGAAAACAGCGGCCACCGTAGCCACTGCCATTTGTGTACGCCTTTTTTATTTTTTTTTTGCTTGGCTTGCCGTGATAGGCTATGTAAATACTTATATAGCCTATCATGGCAAAGACCAGGATGCAAATGGTGGCCAGGGCAGCTGGTTGAAAGACCAGCCATCGCCGCCACCGCCGGACCCACCGCCGGAGCCACTGCCGTCCGGAACATCCACCCCAGGTAAGCCTTGTCCCGGGGGGAATCCGCGGGGGGTGGCAGACCATTCTGCCATGGATTTTGGGGGCCAAATGCCAGTGCATTCGGCCTCACTGAAATCCATGGTGGAATTCTCCGCCATCCCTAGCGGTGGGCCCTGCTGCTCCACTGAGCTGCCATTCTGCACAAAATGGTGGCTCGGCCTTTTCTGTAAAGGCCAATTTTACATAAAAGGCAGCCAAAAAGAGGCCCATTTACACAACATGGCAGGCGTAAATGTTCTGCCTGTAATGTTGCGTAAATGGGGCTCTTTACGGCCATCATTTACATAAAATCAGCCTCCACAGAAAAGGCCAAGCCACCATTTCCTACAGAATGGAGGCTTGGGGGAGGACTAGGGATGGCAGAGAATTCCGCCATGGATTCCAGTGAGGCCAAATGCACTGGCATTCAACCCTCCAGAATCCATTGCAGAACGGCCTCCTGCCCCCCCCCCAGCCTGCCCTGTAGAATCCCCCAGGACGGCACTTACCTGGGGTGGATATGGCGGATGCAGCGGCGTGGCACCGGCGGCAGAAGGTACGGTGGCAGCGGGGGCGGCAGGTGCAGTGGCAGCGGCGTGGCGGCAGTGTGGCGGCGGCGGCGGAAGGGGCAGCGGTGGAGGGGCGGCAGCACGAGGGGAAGGTGCGGCGGGGGCGGCGGTGGAAGGGGCAGGGGCAGCAGTTGCGGCAGGGGCAGTGGTGGTGGTGGGGGGGGCGGCTGGTCTCCTGGCTTGGCGCAGCATACGCAAATGGCGGCGGCTACAGCTGCCGCCATTTGCATTTGCTATTTTTAGCCGTTCTAGCCTACATAAATATTTACGTAGGCTAGAATGGCTAAAAATAGCGAACGCAAATGGCAGCCACCGTAGCCGCTGCCATTTGCGTATGCATTTTTTAAACTTTGCTGTGATAGGCTATGTAAATATTTACGTAGCCTATCATGGTTAAGTACAGGGATGCAAATGGCAGTGGCTATGGCCACCGCCTTTTGCGTCCCTGCTGCCCAGTGGCCAGAAGTCCGGCTGCAGGCAGAGCCAGCCAGCTGGCAGCTCTGCGGAATCCTGGTGGAGCGGAGCTGGCCGGGCAGGATTCTGGGGGGAAGGACGGAGCACCTCCCCACCACCACGAAGCAGATCCGTGAAATGGTAAGTGGCTTTCGTACATCCCTAGGGAGAACTGGGGTGCTGTGTGCTGCATGCCGGGCACCTGCCCAGTGGCTCACCATGCGGCATGAGCCAGGTCAAGCAGCTGGTGGGGGTCTGGTGAGCGAAGCATGGCACAGACAGGGCTGAGCTCATCCATCCCTACTCACTGGCTCCTGCGATACCAGGGATCTCAGTGTCCCTGACTATTATGGTGCTTGTCCCAATGGCTTGCTGCCTAATGGGTTCCATACAATTAGAAGCAGGCAAACTTTTGACCCTGTGGACACATTTTGAAATTTGAAAAAGTACCCTGAGGATAATCATAAAATGGTAGCCATGGGTGGGCATACCTAGTCACAAAGTACAAGTAACCGGCCCAGAGGCATTCATGGCAAATTAATATGGCAGCAGCTAGAGGCTCCCACTTGGCTTTGAAGCAATCCCAGCCATCAGTAAGGACATATAAGTATATTTTTAAAATAAAAATTGGGAGCAGTTGGGTGTCTTGGTGGGCACCAAGAAAGGTGCATGACATTGGTGCCCAGGGGACACCCCCTGCATTGCCTACCCCTCCCCGATTGGTTCTTCCTCTTGCCAATGCTTTCAAAATACCATTAGGAACAAAGGAACTCTCGGATATGTAGGGCTTCCCTCCCCCATATGTTGATTTCAAAGTCTCCAATCACATTTCTCCAGATGAAGGCCTGCATGTTCCTCCAAATCCCTAGACTGTATCTCACTTTTCTTGGGGCCTAACTGCACATTAATTTATTGAAGCACTTCTTCCAACCCATGTAGCAAATATAACTAATGAAAAAATTCCCATTCAGGGGAAGTCTTTCCCCACCTGGGGAAAGCAGGCTGGGGTGGAGAATGAGCCGGCACGCAGGCTGCCCAGTGACCGAATCCATGCTTTATGCTGCACCAAAACTCTGTGAGCTGTAACCAATAAAGCTGCGGCTGTTTATAACTTATTCCTCATCACGTGTGGTGAATGCACCATCCATCTTCCCACATCCCCAGGCCCAATCGATGCTGCTAACATAATGTAGGGCCCCCTTTCCCATGTGCCACTCTTTCATCTATATACTTATAATTTTGCATTAACACATGAGAGTCTTGGCAATAATAAAATACTCCCACCCTGAGATATGTATGTATGTATGAGGGTGAAAGAGGAGAGTGCAAAAGCTGGTTTGAAACTCAACATTAAAAAAACTAAGATCATGGCATCTGGCCCCATCACTTCCTGGCATATAGAAGGGGAAGAAATGGAAGCAGTGACAGATTTTACTTTCTTGGGCTCCAAGATCACCGCAGACGGTGACTGTAGCCATGAAATTAAAAGACGCTTGCTCCTTGGGAGGAAAGCTATGGCAAACCTAGACAGCATAGTAAGAAGCAGAGACATCACCTTGCCAACAAAGGTCTGTCTAATCAAAGCTATGGTTTTCCCAGTAGTAATGTATGGCTGTGAGAGCTGGACTATAAGGAAGGCTGAGCGCTGAAGAATTGATGCTTTCAAACTGTGGTGCTGGAGAAGACTCTTATGAGTCCCCTGGACTGCAAGGAGGTCAAATCAGTCCATCCTAAAGGAAATCAACCCTGAGTGCTCATTGGAAGGACAGATACTGAAGCTGAAGCTGAAATATTTTGGCCACCTAATGCGAAGAGAAAACTCTCTGGAAAAGACCCTGATGCTGGGAAAGACTGAAGGCAAAAGGAGAAGGGGACGGCAGAGGATGAGATGGCTAGATAGCATCACCGATGCAATGAATATGAACCTGAGCACACTCCGGGAGAGTGCGCAGGACAGGAAGGCCTGGCGTGCTATGGTCCATGGGGTCACGAAGAGTTGGACATGACTGAACGACTGAACAACAACAAATGCATGCATGCATGCATGCTTTTGCTGTCCACTGTGTGTACAAGAGGATTGTCAGGTTGCAGCCTATCCTATACTAGATATTAAAAAGCCTTCTTGACAGGTCTGCCTGAGTTTACTTCTAAGTAATGGATTGCTCGGGGGCTCTGATTGATTAAGATACAAAGAAAGATTTAAAAGCTTCCTCCAGAAGCCTTCAAATTAAAATTGATTACCATATTAGAATGGGTTCCTCACCTTCAGAAGGTGTTCTTGCAAACGTTATGAGCCAGTCATTAACAGTGAGCATCCCCCCGCCCCCTTCCATGTTATCCTTACAGGTTAATAGCCAGGAGAAGCCAATGCTCTTGACTTGTCATGTCGACATTACACTGTTTTGCAGGAACCAAAAGGGCATGATAAAAATTAAGGGGTAATCTTGTGTGGAATGTACATTAAGTGGGAGTGGAATTAGTTCATTGCAAGCAACTGAAAAAAAGCTTTTATTTTTATTTTTGTTTTAAATTGCTTTGATTTTAATGTGGTGGCATCTCTGGATCCTATGAAGGTGACTAGTTTTGATCATGCTGACATTCCTGACAGTCAACCTGAGATGATGAGAAATACAACTCTTTCCATCCCTGGCACTTTGGAACCAATCTGAGCTGCTTGGAGATGAGGAAGTTTAGCCATCCTCAGGCAGTTTTAAACCTAAGCCAGGCAGCTCAAGGGCAAGGCTCTGGGGAAGGTGAGTCACAAGAAAGGCATTTTCTGAGGAAAGCACTGATCAGTGCTGGGTAATAAGACCTGGTGATCTTATCTTAACAGCAACTTGAGACTTTAGATCTTACATATAGAACAGAGTCTGCATTCATACAAAGGAGAACAGACTGAGAGCCACACAAAGACATATACCCTCTTGAGTGCTTCCTAATTGTGTATCTGGAGTCTGACAGTAGGGGTGGTGCAGGAGTCCGAGAGGTGTGTGTGGAGTCCGACAGACTCCCCACCATCCGGCCTCCCAGATCCTGCTTGCCAAGCTGTGGGGTGCTGATAGACCTGGCCTCTGAGCACCCTGGAGCTTGGTGAGCAGCTAGGAGTGGTGCTGAGGACTCATCCTGCTTCTCAGGCTGCCAGAGAAGCCCTTAACAACCAGCAAGGGCAGGTGCCCAAGCGCTCTAGAGCTGTCCTCCTTGGGAGGAGGAGAAGGCTAGAGTGCTGGGGGGGTGCCACATGAAAGACTTGTCCTGCCTCCTCCAGCTGTCAAGGAAGCCCTCGACAACCAGCGGGGGCAGCAGGGGCCTCAGCAGTGCCAAATGCTCTAGCCCTGTCCTAATCTGGAGGAGGAGAAGGGTAGAGCACTTGGGGGGTGCATGACACCGAGGACCCCAGCAGTCAAGCCCTTGCACTCATAAAGCACAACGGCTTGACTGCCGGAGTCCTCGGCGCACAGAGGAGGGGCAGCTCGTGCAGCTCAGCAGGTGGGCAGGGCAAGCAGGGAGGCTCGCCGAGGGGATCCAGGCTGCTCAAGGAGGGGGCAGCTTGTCAAGCTCCCCTGCACCCTGGACGGAAATGAGTCTGTCCATCCCTACCTGACAAACTCACAGATGTCATTTCAACGTTTGTTAATAAAATAAAGAAAACGGGTTCATTATGCCAAGGTAAACATGGTTTCATGTTTCAGATGATAAGCAGAGTAGTCTATCCTAATATTAGAAACCGGGGTTATCTGGTGAAGCTGAGTGGTGGGAAATTCAGGAGACATACAAGGAAGGACTTCTTTGCACAGCACAGAGTCAACCCATGGAATTTCCACCACAAGATGTAGCGATGCCACCAACTTGGGTGGCTTTGAGAGGGGAATAGGCAAATTCATGGAGGAGAAGGACATCAATGGCTTCTAGTCATGATGGCTACAGTATATGCTACCTTCAGTATTAGAGGCAGCGTGCAGTATACCTCTGTATACCAGTTTCTGGGGAACATGAGCAGGAAGCTGCTACTGCTTGCAGCTGGCCACTGTGTGATGAGAATGCTAAATTAGATAGGCCTTTGGTCTGATATAGCAGTGTTGTAAAGTTCTTATCCTGTGAGGTCGGGGGAGTCAGAAGCTGCTGCAAATGAATTGCCAAATCCAAAGCCCTCTTGGGCTTGCATGAGCAGTGCAAAAGGGGTAGGGGGCATTCTTCTAGCTTCCTCTTCATTACAGGTACTTTCCTTGTTTCCCTGTGTCGTGTGTGCATATACACTTACAGGCAGGGATGTTGTGAGCACCCGACTTAGTCCGGGAGGCTGGCGGAATCCCCCATCCAGTTCCCGCCCCCCCTCGGCCCCCACTCACCAGACTCCAGGGCACTGACGGGCCTGGCCAATGACTGCCCTGGAGCTCAGCAAGCAAGCAGTCGGGAACAGCTCAGCTTGGCCTCTGCTGATGCCCCTGCCACTAGCTGTCTCCTGCTTGCGAGCAAGAGACAGCTAGTGGCTGGGATGTGTGCCGCACCTCCTCCTGCTACTGGCTGGCACTGAGGAATTTTCAGGCACCCTCCCAGATGCTCCCACAGTCACCCAGGCCCCATCCAGTAAGCACCAGCCATTTTGCTGGCTGGTGCTTTTTTTATGAAAAGAGGCAGCTAAAAGAAACTGCCTATTTAAATGTGCACATTTATAAGCTCCCTTTTTTTATAAAAACAAAGGCAGCAAAATGGCTGGCGTTTCCCAGATGGGCCTGGGGTGAGTGTGGGTGATTCACTGAGCTCCTGGGTGCCTGAGCGCAGGGGCGGGGGTGAGCGGGGCAGCGCTTCAGGCTCTCCTGGCAGGGGTAGGTTTGCACATCCCTACTTACAGGTTCCCTCCCTTTGGTCTCAATGGAAGGGAAAATAGGTATGCCAGCTCCGAGTGGCATAGTCCACCCCACCCCCCATTACAGGAGTGTTTTGGAGAATGAGGTGACTGTAGAAGTCACTTCTACACAATGTGCTGATGGCCCAGATGGCTTTCATTCCCTGACTGTGAGCTTCCTAGAAGTATGTGATGGGCTGCTGTTACAAGTAGATCAGGTTGTAGTACAGATGTTGCAGTGATCTGTTGTGGACCCAAATGAGGCTGAATCCCCAGGAATCCGACCTCCAGATTCTGCAGCAGACTGCCCTCCCCTTATCTGTTGCATCTGCCATAGTTCATGGGGTGGCTCTCTGGCCTATCTCTAAATGGCAAGATAGGCCATTAAATGCTGCAATTTACATAGAAGGAAGTGCTTTACAGCTGCAAATCCTATAAACGATGCAATTTACAGCCGTAATTTTCCCATGATAGGCTAATGGCAGCTGCCATTAGCCTAATACGCCTTTCAGACAGTCGGAGAGTCATTGCGAGTTTGCCCATCCCTAGTTGGTAGACAGTTGAATGACAGGGAACAAAAGGGATTGTGAGAATCTTTCATTTCATAGATAGTTGGTTTGAAATCATTTTTGGAAGGCTAGTTGCATTGTTGCAATAATTTTTGGAAGGCTAGTTGCATTGACTATCCTAAAGCCTTTGACTTTCTGGATCATAACAAATTGTAGCAAGTTCTTGGTGGTATGGGGATACGAAGTCATCTGGTCTGCCTCCTGAGGAATCTGTATAACAACCAAGTAGCAACGGTAAGAACGGACCACGGAACAACGGACTGGTTTAAGATTGGGAAAGGAGTACGACAGGGTGGTATACTCTCACCCTACCTATTCAACCTGTATGCAGAACACATCATGTGATGTGCTGGGCTTGATGAATCCAAGGCTGGAGTTAAAATTGCTGGAAGAAATATTAACAATCTCAGATATGTAGATGATACCACTTTGATGGCTGAAAGTGAGGAGGAGCTGAGGAACCTCATGACGAAGGTGAAAGAAGAAAGTGCAAAAGCTGGGTTGCAGTTAAACCTAAAAAACCCCAAAATTATGGGAACCAGCTTGATTGATAACTGGCAAATAGAGGGAGAAAATGTGGAGGCAGTGACAGACTTTGTATTTCTAGGTGCAAAGATTACTGCAGACGCTGACTGCAGCTAGATGCTGACTACAGAAGACATTTACTTCTTGGGAGGACAGCAATGACAAATCTTGATAAAATAGTGAAGAGCAGAGACATCACACTGACAACAAAGGTCCACATAGTTAAAGCAATGGTATTCCCCATAGTAACCTATGGCTGCAAGAGCTGGACCATAGGGAAGGCTGAGCGAAGGAAGATAGATGCTTTTGAACTGCAGTGTTGGAGGAAAATTCTGAGAGTGCCTTGGACTGCAAGAAACCAGTCCATACTCCAGGAAATAAAGCCAGACTGCTCACTTGATGAAAGGATATTAAAGGCAAAACTGAAGTACTTTGGCCAAATAATGAGAAGACAGGATACCCTGGAGAAGATGCTGATGGTAGGGAAAGTGGAAGGCAAAAGGAAGAGGGGCCGAACAAGGGCAAGATGGATGGATGATATTCTGGAGGTGACGGACTCGACCTTGGGGGAGCTGGGGGTGTCAACGGCCGACAGGAAGCTCTGGCATGGGCTGGTCCATGAAGTCACGAAGAATCGTAAGGGACTGAACAAATAAACAACAACAGTTTCATTGTACCTTAATAATGTTCATTTCCCCCTGCAGAATCACCCCTTGTTCTTGTCCTTTGTATTCTCCACTTTCCTTCAGAGGGTCAACATCTCTTTTTACTAGTGCTGCTCCTGTGTCTTTTAACAACAACTTTTAATGCAGAATTTAGCAGGTGCAAATTGTATTAGCTTGGACATAAACAGATGGGAAGAGCTTGCAATCAGCCTGCTGTTAAAGGCACAGGGATGGGAACAGTAAAACAAACAAAAAAAGTTTTAAAAAGTTGTCAACCTTAGGGTGGCAAATAGAAAAAAAAGACAAAGTCTCAAGATATTATTATTATTATTATTGTTATTATTACTACTACTACTGCTACTATTATTAACATTTCTGTACCACCCCATAGCTGAAGCTGTCTCGGAGGTTTGCGAAAGTTAAAACATTAAAATACAATATATGAAGTTTAAAAATGATTTACATAAAAGCATATGGAGAATATATACAAACAACATATAACTAAAAACAACTTTGAACTAAAAACTAAAAAAAATAAAAATCCAACAATAAAACAAAACAGCTTAGAAACAGTATATAAAAGTCAGCAAAAGTAATGAGTTCTAAAAAGGGAAGGCCTGCCAGAATAATAGAGTCTATTGCCTGCTTAAAAACCTTCCAAGAGGTCAGCAGGTGCATTTCAACCAGCAGGTCATTCCACAGCTGAATGTGTGTGTGTGTGTGTGTGTGTGTGTGTGTATTATTGTATGTGTGTATGTATATATATATATATATATATATATATATATATATATTCCTCAGACATTAGGATAGAAACCATTCGATGTCAAGCTTCCAAAACAAACAAACAAACCCTTTCTAATTCTAATGGTGTATCTTTCTCAACATATATTCTTTTTTTAATTAAAAATGAAAGTAAGCCTTTGGAGCTGCAAGCTTCAGCATAGGGACAAGGCAGGGAGAGGCTACTTAACTCCCCCCCTCTCCTGATGATGTTTGGTGTTTTTACTTAAAGTTGCCTCATCTCCCACCCCACCATTTCCAATGTCCAGGAAAGAAAGAGTTAAACAGTATCTCTCCCGCCCCCATTCATCTACTTCAGTGATGTATAGCCTTGGCCCACAGGCCTCATCCGGCCTCTGGAGGTTCTGCATTGGAGAGAACAGCAGGGATGCAGGCAGCAGGAGACTCAGCTGACACTGGGACACACAGCCATTCTCCCCAGGGATGGGAGCTATCCAAGGTGCTGAACCCAATCCCCAAATAGTTTCAGCACTGTGGAGAGCTCCGTTAGAGTTGGGGCTGGTGCTGAATGAAACCCAGAATGGATTCACAGCCCCGCTGAAATCAGAGCCACCAGCCTGGGCCAGGTGGCTTCATGAAGCGCATGTTGCTGTCATGGGGACGGAGCATGTCAATGTGCAAAGCCAAAGACTAGGCCAATGCTGGCAGGAGTGGCTGCTCTTCCCTGAGCAAGGGATTTGCTGTCACTGGAAGAAGCAGCAACTCTACCCACTGCCAGGCTTTCCCAGCATGGAGAAAGACAAAAAAAGGGGGCGGGATGATGATATCCATGGCTGTGGCCATGCCCACTGATGTCATCTAGCCCATGGAGGGCTTGGCTTGCGTGGGGGGGGGGAGATTCACCCCCCCCAAAAAAAATTGTTCTACATTTCTGCTCTACTTAACTTGCAATCATCCAGGAGTATTCTTTAAAAAATAATGATATACATGATGGAGGGTCACATCTAGTCAGGCCCAGTGTCAGTATAGGACACACATGGGTAGCTGCACACCCCACCAACTCTGACACTGGCCCTGCACCTCAAACGACAGATATTTGGGTCTGTGAGCCGCCATTCAAAATTTCCCACAATGGTCCCAACGTGGCCAGCACAGGGAGGGGGTGCATTTCAATTTCCATCCATGCCTAGAAGTGATGTTATGCTGGTGGCTTTGTGGGAAATTTTAAATGGTGGCTTGTAATTGCCTGCTGCTGCTGCCAAGTGAGCCACAGCCAGGGGGCAATATCATAGGAAAAAGCCCAGCAAGGGCACTATGCTGAGGGCCCCCTCAAAAACACAGCCGGCCCTGCATCTAGTTTCGCTCCACTAGTGATTGTATGAATGAGGCGAGATTTGAGATTTGAACTGGGGATTTCCCTGTTCACACTGTTAGGTGCAGCCTACGTGTGATGTTTAATATGTAACCAGTGGCTACATCTCTGTTTTTTCTTTAAGTAATGAGAGGCACTGGGGGGGGGGGAGTTCTCAACAACAGTGGAGCACGCAGGGAGGGGAGGTTTATCCTTTCCCACCCCATTTGCCATCCCAGTAGGGAAAAACAAATCCCTTTGGCAAAAAGGGGAGACCCCCCACGTTCTTACCCACCTTGGAGAGAGTGGGAGGGTTTTGGGGGGTAAGGAGGGAAGGGATAAACCTCCTCTCCCCATGTGCTGCAGTCTTGATAAGAATTGCTCCCCACACTTCTAATTAGGTTTCTTGTTTTGTTTTAAGCAGAGACATTGCTGCATGACACATATTAATAGGGATGTCAGAGAATTCCACCACGGATCTCGGTGAGGCCGAATGCCAGTGCATTCGGCCCCCCGAAATCCATGGTGGAATGAAGCCCTCGCCCCCCCAACCCACAAAAGGCACTCGAAATGGAGCACTTACCTGCTGCTGTTCGCACTGACTTGCAAATGGCAGCCGCCCTGCAGCCGCCATTCACTTCATCATGGCCGTGATAGGCTACCTAAGTATTTACATAGCCTATCACGGCAAGCCAAAAAACCAAAAAAACAGCATATGCAAATGGCGACGGCTACAGCGGCTACCATTTGCGTTCCCTATTTTTCGCTCTTTTAGCCTATGTAAATATTTACGTAGGCTATTATGGCAAAAACAAGGGGAACGCAAATAGCGTAGTGGGAGCTATTTGCATTCCATTTTTTTCACCATAATAGCCTATGTAAATATTTATGTAGGCTAAAACGGGGTGGGGGAGGCTGCAGATGGCCCTGGCTGGCAGTTGCACAGAGCCAGCCCAGGGAGGATTCCAGGGGGAGGGATGGAGCACCTCCCCCCCACCGCCAATCCAAGTTCCGCAAAGGTAAGTGACTTTTGTACATCCCTACATATTAAACATTAAGAGCACAATCCTATGGCCGCCAGACAGTGGCTAGATGGCCATAGGATTGGTTGGTTTCTGGGAACTGACCTCGGAGCCCCCCAAGCCCCCTCCCCCGCCTCCTCATAGGCAGTGCGGATCATCCCTGCGCTCCACACCCATAAGAGCAGTGCGGAGCTGGGCAAAAGGGGGCATTCCTGGGGTCCAGGCGGGGCGGGGAGTGCGGAAGTGCCAGTATGATACTTCCTATGTGTCGTCTCGCCTCCCCACCCTGCACTCCAATGATTTCAGGGCGGCTGGAGTGTGGAGGTGATAATCGCCTCTGTGCTCCTCCCACCATGCATTGGATAGGTGGTCACCTCCGTGTTCAGAGGCTGCTGCCTATCCCCATAGGATTGTTCCCTCCAGGTGTCATTTGTCCCTTCGCCATGATGCTTTGCTAACTTGGATGACTGACTGTGGCACATGGTGTTAGAGCTTCTTACTGCGTATTTTAACATTTGGCACTAGTACTTTTTCCAGCTCCTGAAAGTTCTGATGGACATTGGTACTCTATTTTCAGAACTGCTGTTTTCTGTTCTTTTCAGAACTCTTTCCCCAAATTTCATTTTTTTTGGCATACTTTGCTGTGTTTTGAATGCTTTGATGCATTCTCTTTTCGTTTCTGAATTAACCTTAAGGCTTCACAGCTGCATCTCCAAAATTTTGAATCTATCAATATTAGGCTCATCCTGTATCATTGAATATCAAATGCGTGTGTCACATTCAAAAACCTGAGAGCCAGTAATAAGCCAGGCATCTTGTAGTATCATTCAGATAACTGGCCAAAAGATATTCTATTTAGGGATGTACGATAGTCACTTAACTTGAACGAAATTTGATTTGTGGTGGGGGGGAGGCGCTCCGTCCCTCCCCCTGAAATTCTGGAGGGGGGGAGGCGATCCGTCCCTCCACCCCCGAATCCTGGCCGGCCGTTTGCGTCCCTGCAGTCAGCCGTAATAGGCTACATAAATGTTTACATAGCCTATCACGGCTGAGTAAAAAACAAAAAAAACCTGCGCGTATGCAAATGGCGACGCCCATGGGCGCTGCCAGTTGCGTTCCTTATTTTGGCACGTCTAGTCTACGTAAACATTTACATAGACTACGGCGAAAATAAGGGGAATGCAAATAGTGTAGGCGCTATGCTATTTGCGTTCCCCTTATTTTCGCCGTAGTCTACGTAAATGTTTACGTAGACTAGACGTGCCAAAATAAGGAACGTAAATGGCGGCACCAATGGGCGCCGCCATTTGCGCACATGCGGTTTTTTTTTTTTACTCAGCCATGATAGGCTACGTAAACATTTACATAGCCAATCACAATATTTTTAAAAAATCTAGCCATGATAGGCTATGTAAATCTTTATGTAGCCTATCACTTTTTTTTTTTAACTGGAAATGGCGGTGGCAGCAGCCAGTCGGAAGACCAGCCACTGCATCTGCCACCGCCGAACTGCCGCCGAACCGCCGCTGCTGCTGCTGCCGCCGCCAGGAGGATTCGCCCAATGTAAGTCTCGTCCTGGGGGGGGCAGACCGTTTCGCCACCAATTTCGGGGGGCCGAATGCGCTAGCATTCGGCCTCCCCGAGATTCGTGGTGAAATTCTCTGACATCCCTAATTCTATTGCTTGTTAACTGTAAGGCCAGATCATATGACCTACTTTTCCCCTCATGTATGTAGCATTATTTTTCAGGCTTAATTTCCAGTCATTATATTGGCATTTTCTATGGATACTGAAACGAGCCTCACAAAAGCATGGACAAAAGGAAAAACCTTGATTTTTTTAAACATTTGGGTGCAAAAGAGAATAGTTCCAAGTTATCATGGAATACAATTGGGTATATTGTAGGGATGACAGAGAATTCCGCAACGGATCTTGGTGAGGCCAAATGCCAGTGCATTCGCCCCCCCCCAAATCCATCATGGAAAGGCCTGCCCCCCCACCCCCCGTGGATCCCCCCCGGGATGAGACTTACCTGGGGCGGATGTTCCAGACGGCGGCGGCTCTGCTGGCGGCTTCGGCCGCAGCAGCAGCAGCGGCGGCGGCTGGTCTTCCGAATGGCTGCCGCCACCGCCATTTGCAGTCTATGTCTTTCCCCCCCCATAGATGTGGTAGGCTACATAAAGACTTACATGGCATATCACGTCTGGGTTTTTTTTTAAAAAAAGCACGTATGCAAATGGCGGCGGCTATGGCCGCCACCGTTTGCATTCCTTATTTTTCGCCATCTTAGTCTACGTCAATATTTACATAGACTAAGACGAAGAAAAGAAAGGGGAATGCAAATAGCGCCCACTACTCTATCTGCATTCCCCTTTCTTTTCTTCGTCTTAGTCTACGTAAATATCGATGTAGACTAAGACAGTGAAAAATAAGGAATGCAAATGGTGATGGCTGTAGCCACCCCCATTTGCATACATGTTTTGTTTGTTTTTACCCAGAGCCCTGTGTGGCTGGAAATCTGGCTGCAGACGGCCCTGGCCTGGGCCTGGCCAGCTGCTCCGTGGAGCCGCTGCGGAGCACATCTGGCCATCGAGGATTCCAGGGGGGAGGACCTGATTGCCTCCCGCCCATCGAGGATTCTGGAGGGAGGGTCAGAATGCCTTCCCCCCTTAGGATGGACGAAAGTCCCTTACCTGGTCCTGCAGCTGTTTTCAGTGTGGGGGGGGAGGCGCTCCAGTTCTCCCCCCAAAATTCTTGGTGGGGGGGAGGTGCCCTGCCCCTCCCCGCTGAAATTCAGGCTGGGGGGGAGGCGCCCCACCCCTCCCCGCCAAAATTCTGGCTGGGGGGGAGCGCCTCACCTCTCCAGCCATGAAAGAAAAAAGTTATGTAAAAAAATCCAAAAAAACATGATAGGCTATGTAACGATTTACGCAGCCTATCACAGCTAGATTTTCAAAGTCAGGCTATGTAAATCGTTACGTAGCCTATCATGGCTGACTTGGAAAAAAAAAAAGCGCATACGCAAATAGCATTGCCCTTATTTTTGCCGTAGTCTACGTAAATCTTTATGTAGACTTCCTGTGCCCAAATAAGGAACACAAATGGCGGCGCCCATGGGCGCCGCCATTTGCATACGTGCTTTTTCTTTTTCAAAGTCAGCCGTGATAGGCTACGTAACGATTTACGTAGCCTATCATGGCTGACTTTGAAAATCTAGCCATGATAGGCTGCATAAATCGTTATGTAGCCTATCACTTTTTTTTTTTTTTTTACTTTACTGGGAAATGTCGGCGGCAGCCGGTGGCAAGACCGGCCACCGCCGCAACGCCGCCACAACACTGATGGGACCCGCCGCCAAGAGGGACATTAGCACGAAGTAAGTCCCATCCTGGGGGGGGTGGGGGGGTGTCGGAGAATTTCTCCACCAATTTCGGGGGAATGCCAACGCATTCGGCCTCCCAGAGATTCATGGAGAAATTCATCCCCCCCACCATGAACAGAATCCGCGAAAAGGTAAGTCACTTCTGTACATCCCTAGTATATTGTGTATTTGCTCCACTGTGTTTCCCTTGGTGGTAGGTGGTTTATCTGTCTGTTTTTTTTGGCAGCTGAGGTGAAATCTCTCAGAAAGTTTTCTGTTTCAAACTCCTCCTGAAGAATTTCAGTCAACATTCTGCAAAACAACCTCTCCAATTTCATGGAGTACAAATAGGGTGGAGAATTTGGGCCAATTTGTAGATCCAATTATAATATTACTTAATATTGTTTTAGTGTAGTTGAAGAAAGCCATGGGTTTGGCTGCTCCTTCATCCAGTCCTCTTCTCTTAGCAAATCACTTCCTTCATCTACCTGAGATGTTTCTGAGAAGTTTCTCTTTTGCCTTGCCCCAAACTGTTGGGGAATTCTGCCTCTACCAGCAAGAGAAGGTTACAACAGCTGAGATTGTTTAGCTTGGAAAAAATAAGGTTAAGGGGAGACATGATAGAGATATACAAAATTATGCATGCTGTGGAGAATGTGGATAGGGAGACATATTTCTCCCTCTCTCAAAATACTAGAACCTAATGAGGGTCATCCCATGAAGCTGATTGGTGGGAGATTGAAGACAGATAAAAGGAAGTACTTCTTCACACAGTGCATAGTTATACTATGGAATTTGCTACACAAGACATAGTGATAGGGATGTATGAAAGTCACTTACCTTTTCGACGGGGTGATTCATGGTGGGGGGGGGAGGCACTCTGCGCCTCCCCTCAAAATTGTAACCCAGCCGGCTGTGCTCCATGGCAACTCTGCCGAGCCACCAGTCGGGTGCATTCACAGGCACTGTATGGAGCTTGCGGACACAAATGGCAGCAGCTATAGCGGCCGCCATTTGTGTTCCTGTTTTTTGGCCAAATTGGATTAAAAGGGGATTGGACAAATTCTTGGAGGAGAAGGCTTTCAATGGCTACTAGTCATGATGGCTATGTGCTACCTCCAATATCAGAGGCAGTATACCGATGTACACCAGTTGCTGGGTAACTGGGCAGGACGGTGCTGTTGCACTTGTGTCCTGCTTGTAGGTTTCTGGTTGACAGCTCGTTGGCCACTGTGTGAACAGAATGCTGGACTAGATGGACCCTTGGTCTGATCTAGCATGGTTCTTCTTATGTTATGTTCTTATGTTCTAGAATATTTGCAAGCTGTCCCACACAATTTTTCCACCCATACATAGAGTGGGGAATTTTGGGAGGCAATTTTTTACGTAGTCTTTTTAATGTTTTGTTATGCCAGCAAAAGGAGAGCCACTGAAACTGAACATTTATAGCAAAACGTGAAAGTGGAAACAGAAGAGCCCTATGTAGATGTTTGCCTGTAGGGCTAAAGTGGGGAGGGGGATGTGGCTGCACATACAAGCTCCACCCTCAACGTCGTCATGGTCCTGGTTTCTGTTTAGGCCTTCATGCATTGAGTGTGAAGGTCTGAAAAGGGCTCTACTGAATGTGCTTACAGAAGATAAGAATTTTCATATTTTGCCTGTATTGGGGACAAAAAGAACTTGTGATTAAAAAATACAATGTGGGAGAAGCTGAATCTGAGCGATCTGTCCATCCAGGCCCAAGGCTTTGAATACTTTGGTCTTAGAAGTCTTGGTTTGAATCCCTGTGTATCCAACCACCTTTAATATCTGTATGGCAGGCATGTACAGCATGGTCCTCTCCATGTTAAGAACAGATGGTTTTATTGAATTTGGCCAGTGCCGATGTGTGAGAATTTTAGTTCAGTTTTTTTTTTCTGAATCAAATTTACCAAAATTTGCAAAATTCTTTATATTTGGGAGAGAAAGAACTTGAGATTTAATTTTTGAAAAAAATCGAATGCGGGAGAAATTGAAACGGACAAATTCGGCCATCCCCTTGCACTCAGTGCACCAAAATCTAAATGGCAGTTGCATGCCTGGGGGCACTGAGCTGTTGGACTTGCGCATCCCCCTTCACTTTAGTCCTACACATGAGTGGGCAAATGCCTGCATAGGGCTCAGGAAGCAAACTGAAGCAGAAGAGCAAGAATACCAAAAGATGGCAAATGGTTAAGTAACCACTGGCCATTCAGCATTTTTTCTTCATTGTTGTAAATACCACCAAAAGAAGCCTGTGCCTTTACTCGTGTTCTCTGAACATGTTCATGTAGTAAATAGGGACCTTTTTAGGCTTTTCAATTCTGATTTTGCTTATATTGTTAACAATGAGAAGTCACATTTCTAGAGCAATTACAGCATACTCAAGGGTGTAGGGAATCTGCACGTGCATTGCGTATGATATGGAATTCAGGCACTGGAGGACAATTCAGTTAACTGCATGTATCACAATAACAAATGTCTAGACCATATCACTGTGGAGAAAATATCTTTGGGGAAAAAGTTAAAAAGACAGATAATGTGCTAACAACCTTTGCTTAAAAGTATGGTAATATTAGGATTTCAAGACATCTTGACATTCCAGGGCTCAAAGGTGGGGCTTCTCACAGACCTGTTCTTCTCTCTGCCATACTTCTCCTAACCTTTTTCCCCACTGTCTCTCAGAGAAAAAAAAACCCTATGAGAAAGCAAATGGCAATAATATAATTGTACCAATTCAAGAAGTCCCAGAATTCATTTCAAGAAGGACATTTCTTACTTCTTCAGCAACTAACAAGACACATTTTAGGGAAGGACCCTTCATATTGTGCTGAAATGGAATGGAAACATTCCCCCCCCCAACTCACACACACAGACACCATTTATTCTCTATGATTATCTGCTCATTCTGTTTGCCATGAGGTACAGAAATGGTATTCTGCATTTGATACATGACAATCTAAGTGATGCTGCTCTGAATCAGAGGTGTTACACATGTTTTATTTTGTTGGAATCAGGGTGACCCAAAATTATTTGTTCCCAGATCATCTTAATTAGTGGATAACAATTGGTAACTATGGGACAAATCTGCCCTTGTGATTGGCTCCCCAGATGCCAGCCCAGATGCAAAAGAGGTTGTGTGGCATCTGTGACAATGAAGACTTGGGAGCAAGCAACTGCAGTGAGGAAACTAGAACATTGGCCATCTAGCTATAGTCATTGCTGATAGAATTGAAATTCAAATTGCCTTACCATTTCTAGGGACGGGGGAGAAATTTGTTCAGTTTGCAAACTGAAACGCAGTTATCCTTCAAAATCCGCACATCTCCAAATCTAACAATGGAGTTCTCCAGTCAAAAAAACACACACAAAAATTGGACATTAGGGAAACATGCACAGAAGAACACACATATTTGTGAAAATAATGCTAAAAATGCATTATATTAGGAACATTGTTTGCAAAAAGAAAAGAAAAGAAGAGAGAGTGTATTAGGGCACAATCCTATCTAGATTAGGGATGGGGGAGAATTTCTCCCTGAATCTTTGGAGGGCCAAGTGCCAACGTGTTCGGCCGCCCGAAGTAGTTTCGGGGAGAAATTCTCTGCACCCCCCAGCCCCCCACACCCCCCCCGGGACGGGACTTACCTTTCCCAAATGTCCCTCCCAGTGGCGGGTCCCGGCGGCGGTTCGTCAGGGCTTCGACAGGGGCAGAGGCGGCAGCCGGTCTTTCGACCAGCTGCCGCCGCTGCCATTCCAATAAAAGTAAAAAAAACAACAACGCCCCCATGATAGGCTACGTGACGATTAACGTAGCCTATCACGGCTAGATCTGCAAAGCCAGCCATGATAGGCTACATAAATCGTCACGTAGCCTATCACGGGTGACTTTTTAAAAAAAAAGCGCGTACGGCTAATGGTGGCCCCCATAGGGAGCCGCCATTCACGTTCCTTATTTGGTCGCTGTAGTCTATGTAAAGATTTACGTAGACTACAGCGACCAAATAAGGAACGCGAATGGCGGCTCCCTATGGGGGCCGCCATTTGCGTACGCGCTTTTTTTTTTTTAAGTCACCCGTGATAGGCTACGTGACGATTAACGTAGCCTATCACGGCTGACTTTGCAGATCTAGCCATGATAGGCTACGTAAATCGTCACGTAGCCTATCACGGGGGCGTTTTTTTTTTTACTTTTTATTTCGCGGCCAGGCGAGTCGAGGCGCCTCCTCCCCGGCCTGAATTTCGGCCGGGCGAGGCAGGAAGCCTACCCCCCGGCCTGAATTTCGGCTGGGCGAGGCGGGAAGCCTCCCCCCCCAGCCTGAACTTCAGGGGGAGCAGTGAAGTGCCTCCCCCCCACCACGAAGCAAGCTGCGAGACCAGGTAAGTGGCTTTCGTGCACCCCTAATCTAGATAGACGGCCGCCTTCGAATGTGGAGGCGACCGCCTATCCAAAGCAAGGCAGGAGTAGCAAGGAGGGATCGTTTCCTCTGCACCATTCCTGCCCTGCTATTTCTGCTAGACAGCCAATTTCAGCTGTCTAGCTGCGGGGGGGGGGGGGAAGCAGGAGAGGAGGCTGCTGTATGACACATTGGATGTATCATACATGCAGATCCACTCTCCCTGTCCCAGAATGCCCCCAGCCCCACCCCTCTTCAGCTGCTCCGTGCTGCCTGCAAGGCAGCATGCCATGGACATGGGGGGAGGTTGGTTTTCCAGGAATCAACCTTGGAGCATTGGCTCCGAGGTTGCTTCCTGGAAAACAGCATATCCTATGGCCATCTAGCCGCTGTCTAGAGGCCGTAGGATTGCTCCCTTAAGCAAAAAATGCATGCATAAGAAAAATACACCAAAAAGTGCAAACTTAAAAAAAAAAAAAATCTCGCATTTTGGAATGAGCCAAATTTAAGATGGGAAAAAATGAGAAACTGAAAGAAACCAAAATTGACAGGTTCATCCATCCCTAACCATTTCAGATGCTGGAGGACAGCCAATGTGAACACAAATAGGGATGTTTTAAAACTGCCATACCTGTGCAGTTTATACTGCATACTCCTGGGGTTCTACTGTAGCTTACTTTCCTTTACAGACAACACGTGTATGTACCAAAGTGCACAGCCATATAACCTCCTGTCTAGACGGTGGGGTTCATTTGGGGAGAAACAGATTTTTAAACATGTACCTGTCAAGGCGATGCTGAAAGATAAAACCACAGGGATCCCTCAGGGCTTCTTGTGCAAAAGCTTCACAGTTCTAACTAAAGTATTTTGTTTACTTCTTCTCAAAACCCATCTCTTTAGTTTTGAAGATGCCAGTCTGACAGCATGACATGGTGCATTAATTTAAACTTCTGTTTACTACTGACAAGAGCACCAGACTCGCCTCTTTTTTTCTTTTCTTTTTTAAGCCAACACATTTCAACATATTCCCATGATAAATATTTCTAAAGTAAGCAAATATCTCCCTCATGTTTTTTGAAGCCTGGAGAAACCACACATTTTAATGGAATAAAATACTGAGGGTGTGGGGGGAAAGTATATGAAGTTAGCAGTCTGATGTTGCCTGCTGCTGAGAAATACATGAAACTCCCAGAAATATCCCATGGAATTAAGGAATAGTCAGTCAGGGTGAGAAATCTTTCCTCTGAGGACAGGTCAACAACACTACCAATTTAAAACATCCCAACAAAGGGACCTTGGGAGATGTATGTATGTATGTATTTTAAAATATGGGCTGTCCTTTAGGGCAGAAGCCCTCCCAAGGTGGCTCACAGCAATAAAACACATAAAAATGTAGGTATATGAAGGTGCAATGGACCGCTAACAAACAAACATGCTCCCCTCTCCCTCTTATAAAAATAGTGTCTGGGGAAGTTTTGAGAGTTAAACTGGTTTCAATCCAGCTTGAAATTTGTAGCATCAAAGTGCCTGAGGTTGTAGCCTCACACCACTGGCCCTAGAACAAGGAACTCTTGACCGACAGCCTGGCTTTATGTTCCCCTTCCTGTTCATGTGATTAATAATACCATCTCCCTTCACTCTGTCCACTCTACAATCCTGGGACCCATGCAGTCTCTTTCCACCCCAATTGTCAGTGAGGTGGTTCAGGAATGCATCTTGTTAGGGATGTACAGACTATGTAAAATCCACTCCGTCTGTGTTTCACGGATTGTCAGGTGCCTTTTGTTCCGTCATCCAGTCACAGACAGATGTGAATATTTTTTTTTCATCATGCGGAAAAATACGGAAATAATTATGTAAATATTTATGTAAGTATTTTTGTAAGTATTTACATAATTTACCTCAGTAGGTAACATTTAGTGCATTGTCCCCCATTCCATTCAACTTTTTTTGTTCAAACTGCCCCACTCCGTTGGATGAAAAGGAGGTGTGGGAGTTTCTCAAACTGTTACTGAACAGCAAAATGGGGAAGAAATGACAAAAAGGGGGTTGAGGGTGGGATCCACTTTCACAAAATACAGATAGCAAAAGAAATTATCAAGTAAAAATGAGAATCAATTGCCTTAGCATAGAAAAGAATTGGGTGAATATATGCAAACATTTACCAAGTGGAAACTTACCAGGATGTGGATATGTAACCACTAGGTAAGTCGGTCATCCATAAGGAGACGAGCGATAACAGTTGCCAGTTGCCCCTATAAAACCCTACTTGCTCTGAGACCCATGTGCTTGAGGGAATATCTTCCCCTTGAAGGAACATCCTACTCCATGAGAATAGTTGTCTGTTTCATCCCTTCTCTGTGTTCCCCCCTTCTGTGGGAGGGAAGTTTGATCACAACTCACAAGGGATTGTTTTATCAGACAGACCCACCAGCCTGGCTTCTAGTTCTATCTATCTGTTCAGGAAAGCAGTTAAGACCAGCTTGTTTCATCTAGCATTGGTGAGTATTGCCTATGTAATGACTGACTGGCAAGTGATTTTATTTTAGGTTGATTTTCATGCTGGACTTTTTAAAAGTTTTGTTGTCCAAATTGTATTTTAAGCTGCTTTGATTCTGACATTAATGTCTTTACATGCAATCCTGTATATGCCTATTTGGAAATCAGTCCTTTGGTAAACTGCTTTCAATGTTTAAAACAGCCCCTCCCAACCTGTCACCCTCCAGGTGTTTTGGACTACAACTCCCAGCATTCATGACCATTGTCCATGCTGGCTGGTATTTCTGGGAGTTGAAGTTCAAAACATCTGGAAGGTGCCTGGTTGGCGAAGCTGACTAGCTGAATTTTCACCTGCTTCTCTTGGCCATGTGTAGTACACAGCTGGAATGAATATCTGGCAATGCTGTTGGGTTTCATATCTTGTGCAGGCAGGGCCATCTGTTCTGGAGGACTGTGAGAGTCCTCTCCCCTGGTATTTCTGATCACATGGGAATATACTCCTGGAGTGCTGATATTACTGGTTGGCCAAATGAAGTGATTTAACTAGCCCGTCAGCATTTTGCTTGTTTGTTTGTTTGTAAGAACATAAGAAGAGACTTGCTGCATCAGACCAAAGCCCAATCCAGTACAGCATCCAGTTTCCCTCAGTGGCCAATCAGATGCCTTCTAGGAAGCCTACAAGTAGGATATGAGGGCAATGACCCCCAGCAACTTGTATTTAGAAGGATAGTGTGAATAAAACACTAACTCTGTAAGACTCTAACTCCTTTGGATGCTAGGACCCGGAATGACATTTGGTACACACATTTTGTTGGAAATATTGCAACCTTGTCAGCAAGTTACTGGAAGGGGGCAGTGCTGCAGTTAGTTCATGGGAATTTAGATCACAGCTAGCCTTAAGATCTCTATAGCCTACTGTGTGGTTTCCTGTGATTTGTTCCTTTTGCTCCCCCCCCCCCAACCTCCACCATTGCTGGGAGCACTTGTGTTTGCTGTCTTGGACCTGCTGGTGATATAGAATACAAAATGCAACAAGCAAACAGTCTTTGAAACTGTATGCTGTACCTGCATATTATATGTGAGATTATACTGTGAGTAAATCTATTTTACCTTTCTTCATTAAAGAAGGGTGTGGTCTCCTTTTTAGCCTTGTGTGCATGTGGGAGCTGTAAATGCTCATTCTGTTCTGCCTTTTGTTTTTCTCTGCTAACTGCCTTTGTAACAGGAGGCATCAAAACTAAATAAATAATTTCCATCACATGTATAGCAGAACTCTACATTTTAAGTTCAAATAGCAGTTCCAAACCTATACCAATTTTCAAACAGGAGGGGACAGAAGGAAAATGCAATATGCATTGCAATGTAATTTCTCCATTGACGAGTGAGACATTGCAATGAATTGGTGTGTACATTCAGGATAATATTCTGTGCTTCAAGGACAAGGCCCAATCTGAGCCTTCCCTCTCCAACCCATTTTCAGGATGGAATGAATAGAATTTAGAAATGCAATCAGGTATCTTTCGACGTCTGGAACCGACTATGGTGTGTAGATTCTCCATGCCAGATTTCATGCTGACAGCCCAAGTTGTCTTGACTATATGATGAACAGAATGTTAAAACTTCATAATGATAGAAATAAATGCTGAAAAAGAGATTTGCCTTGACTACATAGTCACACCCACTGCTCTATGATTATCTCGAGAGAACATAGAGAACATTTGCGGCAAGAAAAAGCTGTGACAGATTATCAAAAACATTCTGCAGCAGCTCCCTATGTTTTGATACACCTGAATGTGACAAGATATTCTTGAACACTTTCCCAAGTTTATGCTATTCAGTTTAATCATAATTTATTTCCATATATGCAGGCTAATTGGAGGGAGAGGATCCTAAAATGAATAATTTCACACCAAGAGTTAGCTTCTCCCTTTTATTGTTCCTCACTAATACGTCCCCCACTCTTTCATTTTCTGATTCCTTCTTTAGAATTCTTTTTTTGTTTCCCTCTTTTTAGAAATTTCAAAAGATCTCCTCCCATTATGTCTTGACTCATCCTTCACCAGGCTGAACAATACTTAGAAGAGCAAAGGCTTCTGGGGAGGAGATAACAGTTGCTTAGTCAGTGCAATGGAGATGCGATGAGAAAGTGTCTGGTGGGGAGAGAGTTGGAGGCTTTATAATCCCTGTCACAATTAGGGCAGGCCCTTTTTCGGGAAGATAGATTAGCTTAAATGGCAAGGTTTCATTCTTTCTATATGAAGAAAGCAAGTTCAGCACAAACTTTCCCCTTTCTTTGAAGTTTTTTTTTAAAAAAAATGCTTGAGAAATGCTGAGCGCTTTTCTGTTAAATGTATGTCTGTTAATAAACAGAGAAAGATATTAAGTTCCACAGCACAAGAAGTAAAACAGAAGTTGCGTTGTTTCTAAGTTCAAGGTATTTGTAACTCTGTGGTTCAGTCTAAAATAATGTCCCACATACATTCTCTCATGCTTTCTAATACATCATTTCTCTGATATAACTGAGGGAATTAAGTCCAGATATTTCATTATTTACGTATTTATTTGTTACATTTATGTTCTGCCTTGTTTCTTCTTGCAAGGAACTCAGGGCAGCTTACAAGAGGTCCCCCTCTTCTCCATTTTATCCTCACAACAACTCTGTGAAGTAGTTTAGGCTGAGAGTCAGTGACTACCCCAAAGTCACTCAGTGAGATTCATGGCTGAGTAGGGACTAGAAACTAGATCTCCTGAGTCCCAGTACAACATTCTAATTACTACAACACACTGGCTCTCCATCTTGATCCTGTAAAATAAACTTCTGTATTGGCCAGAGCCCAAATTTCCAGTTTTCAGAGGAGCTGAATACAATTAAATACCTGCAATTTTATGAGTTTGATCCAATTGTGTCTGTCCACTAGAGGAATGGATTGACTCACTCACCTGCACCACCACCCCTGCATGTCCCCAATCTGCAGATTTGGGGCATGTGTGGGAAGCTGCAGAGGGTAGGGGAGGACAGAGAACTCCCATTGTGCAAGCAGAAGTCCCCTTGAATGCATAGACTTCCACTCATGCAACTTTGGATCCAACCCTAAGTGTAATGGATTTTTAGCACAGCTATGTATTTGTAATTGGCTAGCCCTACCTTCCCCTTCATGGATCACTGCCTTGTTGTGGCGAAGGGGCTTGCATAACTCAGTGAAGCCATAAGCTATGCCATGCAGGGCACCCAAGATGGACAGGTCATGGAGGAGAGTTCGGACAAAATGTGGTCCACTGGAGAAGGAAATGGCAACCCACTCCAGTATTCTTGCCAAGAAAACCCCATAGAACATATCACAAGGCTAAAAGATATGATGCCAGAAGATGAGCCCCTCAGGTCGGAATGTGTCCAATATACTACTAGCGAAGACCAGAGGGTATTTCCAAGTAGCGCCAGAAAGAGTGAAGCAGCTGGGCCAAGGCCGAAAGGAGACTCAGCTGTGGATGTGTCTGGTGGTGAAAAGAAAATCTGATGCTGTAAAGAACAATATTGTTTAGGAACCTGGAATGTCAGATCAATGAATCAAGGTAAGCTGGAGGTGGTCAAACATGAGATGGCAAGACTGAACATTGACATCTTGGGAATCAGCAAACTAAAATGGACAAGCATGGGTGAATTTAATTCAGGTGACCATCATATCTAATACTGTGGGCAAGAATCCCTTAGAAGAAATGGAGTAGCATTCATAGTCAATAAAAGGGTGGGAAAAGCAGTACTGGGGTACAATCTTAAAAATGATAGAATGATCTCAGTATGAATCCAAGGCAAACCATTCAACATCACAGTAATTCAAGTCTGTGCCCCAACCACTGAGGCCGAAGAAGCTGAGGTTGATCAGTTCTATGAAGACCTACAACACCTTCTAGAACTAACACCAAAAAAAGATGTCCTCTTCATCATAGGGGATTGGAATGCTAAAGTAGGAAGTCAAGAAATCACCGGGATAACAGGCAAGCATGGCCTTGGTGTACAAAATGAAGCAGGACAAAGGCTAATAGAGTTTTGCCAAGAGAACACGCTGCTCATAGCAAACACTCTTTTCCAACAGCACAAGAGGCGACTCTACACATGGACATCACCAGATGGTCAATATCGAAATCAGATTGATTATGTCCTTTGCAGCCAAAGATGGAGAAGCTCCATAGAGTCAGTCAAAACAAGACCTGGAGCTGACTGTGGCTCAGATCATGAGCTGCTTCTTGCAAAATTTTGGCTTAAATTGAAGAACGTAGGGAAAACCACTAAACCATTCAGGTATGACCTAAATCGTATCCCTTGTGAATATAGAGTGGAGGTGAGGAATAGATTTAAGGGATTCGACCTGATAGACAGAGTGCCTGAGGAACTATGGATGGAGGTCCGTAACATTGTTCAGGAGGCAGCAACGAAATCCATCCCAAAGAAAAAGAAATGCAAGAAAGCAAAGTGGCTGTCTGATGAGGCTTTACAAGTAGCTGAGGAAACAAGGGAAGCAAAAAGCAAGGGAGAAAGGGGAAGTTATACCCAACTGAAGGCAGAGTTTCAGAGACTAGGAAGGAGAGATAAGAAGGCCTTCTTAAATGAACAATGCAAGGAAATCGAGGAAAACAATAGAATGGGAAAGACTAGAGAACTTTTCAAGATAATTGGAGATCTCAAGGGAATGTCTTGTGCAAAGACAGGCATGATAAAGGACAAAGAAGGCAGGGACCTAACAGAAGCAGATGAGATTAAGAAGAGGTGGAAAGAATACACAGAAGAACTATACAGGAAAGATCTTAATGTCCCTGATAACCATGATAGTGCAGTCACTGAATTTGAGCCGGACATCCTAGAGAGTGAAGTCAAGTGGGCCTTAGGAACCATTACTAACAACAAAGCTAGCGGAGATGGCAGTATTCCAAATGAGCTATATAAAATCCTAAAAGATGATGCTGTTAAAGTGCTGCACTCAATATGTCAACAAATTTGGAACACTCAACAGTGGCCACAAGACTGGAAAAGGTCAGTTTACATTCCAATTCCAAAGAAGGGCAGTTGCGCTCATTTCACATGCCAGCAAGGTGATGCTCAAAATCCTACAAGCTAGGCTTCAGCAGCATGTGAACCGAGAACTACCGGAAGTACAAGCTGGGTTTCGAAGAGGCAGAGGAACTAGAGATCAAATTGCCAGTATTCACTGGATCATGGAGAAAGCAAGAGAAATCCAGAAAAACATCTATTTCTGCTTCTTTGACTATGCTAAAGCCTTTGATTGTGTGGATCACAACAAACTGTGGCAAATTCTTAAAGAGATGGGAGTACCAGACCACCTTACCTGTCTCCTGAGAAACCTGTATGAGGGTCAAGATGCAACAGTAAGAACCAGACATGGAACAACCGATTGGTTCAAAATTGGGAAAGGAGTACGACAAGGCTGTATATTGTCACCCTGCTTATTTAATTTATATGCAGAGTACATCATGAGAAATGCCGGGTTGGATGAATCAGAGGTCGGAACTAAGATTGCTGGGAGAATTATCAACAACCTCAGATACGCAGACGATACCACCCTAATGGCAGAAAGCAAAGAGGATTGAAAGAGCCTCTTGTTGAGGGTGAAAGAAGAGAGTGTAAAAGCTGGTTTGAAACTCAACATTAAGAAAATGAAGATCATGGCATCTGGCCCCATCACTTCCTGACATATAGAAGGGGAAGAAATGGAAGCAGTGACAGATTTTACTTTCTTGGGCTCCAAGATCACCGCAGATGGTGACTGTAGCCATGAAATTAAAAGACGCTTGCTCCTTGGGAGGAAAGCTATGGCAAACCTAGACAGCATAGTAAGAAGCAGAGACATCACCTTGCCGTATTTTCATCTAATCAAAGCTATGGTTTTCCCAGTAGCAATGTATGGCTGTGAGAGCTGGACTATATGGAAGGCTGAGCGCTGAAGAATTGATGCTTTCCAACTGCGGTGCTGGAGAAGACTCTTATGAGTCCCCTGGACTGCAAGGAGGTCAAATCAGTCAATCCTAAAGGAAATCAACCCTGAGTGCTCATTGGAAGGACAGATACTGAAGCTGAAGCTCAAATATTTTGGCCACCTAATGCGAAGAGATAACTCTCTGGAAAAGACCCTGATGCTGGGAAAGACTGAAGGCAAAAGGAGAAGGGGACGGCAGAGGATGAGATGGCTAGACAGCATCACTGATGCAATGAATATGGACTTGAGTACACTCTGGGAGAGAGCGGAGGACAGAAAGGCCTGGCATGCTATCGTCCATTAGGTCACGAAGAGTCAGACATGACTTAACGACTGAACAACAACAACAACAAGACCTACCTTGAAGAAGGCCTCTCCACCTTAGTGTGTTTTCTGAAGAATCCCTGCATGTCTGCAACACAATGCACTATATCTGTTGTAGAAGATTCTATGGAGCCTCTAGAGTGGACACAGAGTTTGAACAAGGTAAAGTGTTCTTGAGCTTCATTCACAGCCTTCAGGAACTGAGACTATATCCTAGAACCCACCCAATTTTGTGATGTGGTGGCTCCAAATGCTCGGGAATATTGGTATAACTGATAAAGAAAGCTTGTCCACCATCACTGATCATTTCATCCCTAATCACCCTAACAAACTTCTGATAAATCATGGGGGTCCCCAAAACAGTCTGAAAACCATTAAGCTATCTGGGCAGTTATGGCTTTTGCTATGACTAATCTGCTAGGGAAAGTGCTTCATAAACTTATGTATGAATTTAAATTGGCCAAATTACTTTGGCTTTTTAGCCCTTTGTCCTCTCATTTGGAAATTTTGAACTGGAGATACAGCTGCAGCTCCAAAGCAAGCATGCATTGACTTAGTGGTGTGTCATGGCTAGAGTGTTGGACTGAGAGCCAGTAGATCTGAGTTCTAGTCCCCACTCTGCCATGGAAGCTCACTGGGTGACTTTAGGCCACTGTCTGACTCTCAGCCCAACCTACCTCACAGGGCTGTTGTGATGATAAAATGGAGAGTAGAAGGTTAATGTACACTACCTTGGGTTCCTTAAGGAGGAAAAAAGGCGGGATATAAATGTAATAAATGAATAAGTAAAGAAGAACCCTCCCCAGTTTCACAGCCCCCTGAGAAAAGGAACACTTTTTTATTTTCTTCATTTTTTTTTGTCAATTTTCACAGGGGCAAGAGAAATCCTTAAACACTGGCAGTGGATTTCTTAATGGAAGTCAAGCACTGGAACAGGATGGTTGTTATTTTTTCTTGCTTGCTTATAGGGATGTCACAGAAGTCCAAGAAGTGGCAGACATCCTCCTGCTCAGTCCCCTGGATGCCAGTCTTTGGACCTCTGTGCTTGCCCAACTTGGTGTGTGCCAACTAGGGTGATCTGTGGGTGAGCTCATGGATCCCCACTTACCCACAAGCCATCATTTAGCAGAAAATGATGGGCAAGCTTTTTTACATAGATGGCGATTTTGCGGAAAATGGCCATTTACATAAAAAGCTTACACACGGTTTTCTGTGATGGCACCTTGTGGGTAAGTGGATGCCACTCGCAGGACACCCACAGACCATCTGAAGGCTTGCACCATGCACCGAGCAGGGTCAGGCAGCCAGTGGGAGTCCAGTGAGCGGCACGCGAGGCAAAGGCAGGTGAGTTTGGCCATCTCTACTTGCTTATTCACTCTTGCTCAAACTAATTACTAATGTCTCTGCTGCTGCAAGAGGTGACAGAGCTGCAATCATAGAATCAAAGAATCAAAGAATCAAAGAATCAAAGAATCAAAGAATCATAGAATCATAGAATCATAGAATCATAGAATCATAGAATCATAGAATCATAGAATGATAGAATAGTAGGGTTGGAAGGCCATCGAGTCCAACCCCCTGCTCAATGCAGGAATCCAAGTCAGAGCATCCCTGACAAATGGCTGTCCAGCCTCATCTTGAAGGCCTCCAGTGTGGGAGAGCCCACCACCTCCCCAGGTAATTGGTTCCATTGTCGTATTGCTCTTACAGTCAGGAAGCTTTTCCTGATGTTCAGCCAGAATCTGGCTTCCTGTAACTTGAGCCCATTATTCCGTGTCCTGCACTCTGGGATGATCAAGAAGAGATCCTGGCATTCTTCTCTGTGACAACCTTTCAAGTACTTGAAGAGTGCTATCATATCTCCCCTGAGTCTTCTCTTCTCAAGGCTAAACATGCCCAGTTCTTTCAGTCTCTCTTCATAAGGCTTTGTTTCCAGTCCCATGATCATCTTTGTTGCCCTCCTCTGAACCTTCTCCAGTTTGTCTGCATCCATCTTAAAGTGTGGTGCCCAGAACTGGACACAGTACTCCAGATGAGGCCTAACCAGTGCTGAGTAGAGGGGAACTAGTACTTCCCAGGATATGGAAGCGATGCTTCTATGAATGCAGCCCAAAATAGCATTTGCCTTTTTTGCAGCCACATCACATTGTTGGCTCATATTCAGCTTGTGATCGACAACAATTCCAAGATCCTTCTTGCTTGTAGTGTGGTTGAGCCACGTATCCCTCATCTTGTAACTGTGCATTTGGTTTCTTTTTCCTAGGTGCAGAACTTGGCATTTGTCCCTATTAAATGTCATTCTGTTGTTTTCTGCCCAGCGCTCCAGTCTATCCAGATCACTTTGAATTTTGTTTCTGTCTTCCAAAGTATTAGCTATCCCTCCCAATTTTGTGTCATCTGCAAATTTGATCAGCATTCCCTGCACCTCCTCCTCCAAGTCATTCATAAAAAGGTTGAAGAGCACTGGGCCCAGGACTGAGCCCTGTGGTACCCCACTCGTTACCTCTCTCCAGTTTGAGAAGGTCCCATGGATAAGCACTCTTTGAGTCCGATTCTGTAGCCAACTGCGGATCCACCGGATCGTTGTTTCATCTAGCCCACTTTGAGCTAGTTTGCTCATCAGGATATCATGGGGCACTTTGTCAAAAGCTTTGCTGAAGTCGAGGTATATGATGTCTACAGCATTCCCACGGTCTACAAGGGAGGTTACTTGATCAAAAAATGAGATCAGATTTGTCTGGCAGGACTTGTTTTTGACAAATCCATGTTGGCTTCGAGTAATCACGGCATTGTTGTCAAGGTGCTTCCAGTTGGATTGCTTTATGATCTGCTCCAGAATTTTCCCAGGGATTGATGTCAGACTGACTGCTCTGTAGTTCCCAGGTTCCTCCTTTTTACCCTTTTTGAAGATAGGGACAATGTTAGCCCTCCTCCAGTCATCTGGCACTTCCCCCGTCCTCCATGATTTCTCAAAGAGAATAGACAGCGGTTCTGAGAGTTCTTCTGCCAGTTCCTTTATGACTCTAGAATGCAGTTCATCTGGCCCTGGAGATTTGAACTCATTTAAAGTAATGAGGTGTTCCTTGACCATATGCCTGTCGATCTCAAGCTGCAATCCTGCCTCTTCAGCCTGTACTTCGCCTTTGCCAGGGCGGTCATAGACCCTCTTTTGGGAGAAGACTGAGCCAAAGTAGGAATTGAGCACCTCTGCCTTTTCTTTGTCATCTGTTATCATTTTTCCATCCTTATTTAATAGCTGAACCACCATTTCTTTCCTCTGCCTTTTACTATGCACGTAGCTGAAGAAAGCCTTTTTGTTGTTTTTAACATCCCTCGCTCACCTCAGCTCATTCTCAGCTTTAGCCTTCCTGACGCCATCCCTGCAATTCTGTGCTATCTGCCTGTACTCTTCCTTTGTTACTTGGCCTTCTTTCCACTTCCTATATGTGTCCTTTTTTGTTTTCAGGTCATCCCTAAGCTTTTTGTGAAGCCACATTGGCTTCTTCTGTTGTCTGCCACCTTTTCTTCTTGTTGGAATTGCTTGTGATTGTGCCTTGAGAATTTCCTTTTTTATAAGCTCCCACCCATCTTGGACTCCTTTTCTCACTAGCATCGCTTGCCATGGGACCTTACTGATCATTGTTCTGAGTTTATGAAAATCAGCTTTCCTAAAATCCAGGGTACGCGTTTGACTACACTCGGCTTTTGCTTCCCTTAGAACCAAGAACTCAAGTACAACATGGTCGCTTTCCCCCAGAGTTCCTGTAACTGCTGCTTTATCCACTAAGTCATCTCTGTTGGTTAGGATCAAGTCAAGGATAGCCGATCCTCTAGTTCCTTCCTCGACTTTCTGTAGGAGGAAGTTATCCGCCACTCAAGTCAGGAATTTCCTGGAGGGGCCATGTTTTGCAGAATTTGTCTCCCAACAAATATCGGGGAAATTGAAGTCCCCCATTACTACTACATCATGCTTCCTTAAAACATTGGCTATTTGCTTTTCAAAAGTTTCATGTAGTTCTGTGGGCTACCATAATCCTCCATATAGTTTCTGCTAAACAGTGTTGAGTTATGATGTGTCATCATTCCAGTGGTGGTGGTGGGAGGGGGCATGGTGGCCACAACTGTCCAGGAAAAAAAAAGTCCCTGCTGCTTATCTCCTGGTAAGCAAACTTTACCAGGTTTGCTTATCCCAAATGTTAATATTTTGCCCCCCTCAAACTCAGCCAGTTCTCACCCCCTTCTATTGCCCATATCAATCTAAAATTTGGGGGGGGGGAGTGTTCCAAAGAATCAGCAGAAGTGTAGTGCTCAGATCAAAACATCCAATGCTACCATTGTATTCTGCACTGTCATATCCCACCTGGAGTATTATGTCCAGCTCTCTGGGTACCGCAGTTTAAGAAGGATATTGGCAAACTGGAGCTGATCCAGAGGACAGTGCCACTGACAGAGATGGTGAAGTGTCTAGAGACCAAGTCCTATGAGGAAAAATTGAAGATGTTCAGTATATTTAGCCCAGAGAAGAGATGATTAAAAGGTTAACTGTCATCTTCAAATATTTGAAGGACTGTCATATACATCGTTGCTGGACCAAATTTGTTTTCTGTTGCTCCAGGCAGAACCAACACATTCAAACTGCAAGAAAGGGGATTTTGACTATGCATATCAGGGGTCCTGTTATAGTGGATTTCCTGCATCAGCAGGATTTCCTGCATTGGAAAACTAGATGACTTTTGAGGTCTACTGTATGTCATTGATATGCATCTATGGCTAAGCTCTTGTTGTTCAGTCGTTAATTCGTATCCGACTCTTCATGACCCCATAGACCATAGCACACCAGGCCTTCCTGTCCTGTGATCTCTCCTGGAGTGTGCTCAAGTTCATAGTCATTGCATCGGTGATGCTATCTAGCCATCTCATCCTCTGCCGTCCCCTTCTCCTTTTGCCTTCAATCTTTCCCAGCATCAGGGTTGCTCTCTTCTTCAATCTTTTCTCAGCATCAGGGGCTCATCTTCTGGCATCATATCTTAGCCTTGTGATATGTTCCATGGGGTTTTCTTTGCAAGAATACTGGAGTGGGTTGCCATTTCCTTCTCCAGTGGACCACATTTTGTCCGAACTCTCCGCCATGACCTGTCCGTCTTGGGTGGCCCTGCACGGCATAGCTTATGGCTTCACTGAGTTACGCAAGCTCTAAGTATAGATTATTAGATTAAAAGCAAACTGAAATTAAATGGATTAATTCAAAAGATGGTTGAAATATGCCTGCTTTTATATAAGTCAACTGAAATGGAACTGAATAGCTTGACATGTGTGTGCTAGAGATTTCCATTTATGTCAGCCATCCTTAAATAATGGAATTGAGATGATGGAGGAAAATTGCACAGGCAGGAGATGAAGAGAAATGTCTTTGCTTTGGGGAATGAATTAAATTTGTGAAGGAAAGGATGTCATGCAAAGAGCCTTCAGGTGGAGATGCAATGGAGAATTAGAGAGAAGGTTCCATCACAGTAAATGTGATGAGGACATGGCATGCCTGTGCTTACTTTTATGTGGATCACTTCAGTTTAGAAAGCTTGTAAATCATTTCCCTAAAGCAATCTCTGTTCACAACCTGCCATGGATTGTCAGGATGATATGCATTTGAAAAGACTGCAGATCTACTGAACTCATGAGATTCTGCTTACAGGAAGAAACAATGTATTTTAATAAAATGCAAAAATGACATGGCTGAGTCCATATATGGTGAGTGACATCATAGAAATTTTCCATAATGGACATTCTCCATCTCCTTAGCCATAACCCCTCATACAGTGACAGAGGAGGTCCCCTATGTCGGGAAGAAGAAAAGCTAAGCAGAGGTATCTCTGTTCTCAATAGGGCATTAAACTCCTAAAAGCAAAGGAAATTGGAGAATGTCTCACAAATTGTCTACTCACCCAGTTTGTTTTAGCTGCATTGATGGCAACAATATCCACTCCCACTTGTTAATGCTACTTATTATAAGACACATGACTCACTGGTTAGTTTGCATCCCAATAACTGCCTTGAATCAATGTCACTGGCTTTCATTATGGGTCTAGACTAAAATGCAAATAAAAAGGGTGTTAATTTTGCACCTCTGGACCTTTATTTCAGATAACCAGGGCAAGCCCAAGATATTTTGCTGCCTGAGGTGAAGGACAGGATGGCACCTCTCCCCTATTCCATGTACAGAAGGTGACTGGGCTGCCAGGTGAATCTTACTTCAGTGTTGGTGATGGGACAGCATCTGTTACCATACCTGAGGGCAGCAGGGCAGGCTATGTTCACTATGCAATTCTGTCCTCCAACAGATGTGAATGGTGGTGGAGGACTCAGGAGGGACAGCCAGAGGGAGGACCAGGGGCAGTTGCCTCATTCTGCCTAATGGTTGGGCTGATCTTGCAGTTATACATGCTTCAGAATACATTTTCAAACTGTTTGGAAACAATGGCTCGTACGTCATATGTCTAATCAATGGCATATGCCACTGAGTACCACACACACAATGATGGGTGACAGATTGCAGTGCTCAGAGCCATAGCAGGGGGGGGGGACCATATGAAGGCAGTTTGAGGGGGGGGGAACCATATGAAGGCAGTTTCTTTAAGGATGTTCCATTTTTCTTCTGTCAATTTCTTCTGTCAGCTTTCTTTTTTAAAGGCCACACTTCCTCCCAGCATAAGAATAGTTGGACATCTGTGGTGGAGCACATGCACAGCCATTGCTCTCCACCCAAGGTTCTGGCAGGCAATTGATGTAAGCTCTAGATAATGGCCAGCACATTGCAATGAAGAGAAGAAGAAACGTTCATGGGAACCAGTCAGAACACGATTTTGTAACTGTCCCCCTGCTATAATACACTATAGTTTTCCACTTCTTTCACATCCCAACCTTTTTTTTTTCATTTGAATTGATTTTCAAGATTACAATAAAATAATATATATTTAAAAATGAAATAAAGTGCATAATAAGGTGCTTAATAATACATACTACTGACATTATTAATATGTAGATTACTTAACCCACCTGTTAATACATCATCTACCACTAATTATACATGGACATCAATAAATACTTACTACTCTTCATACCAATAAATGCTGTCCATAAATACTATGCTTGTCTGAAACAAACAAACATGATTGAAATCACTCCAGTTCCAGAAATACTTATATAATATACACATAATAAAATAACACACCTTATACTAATTAAGGCTGGAAAGGTTCACATACCTGATAACCCCCCCCCCCCCCGAGGGGGGGATGAATTTACAGACTAATAGAACTGCACTGTAAATCTAAACAATTTAACTTACAGTGGCTAGTCAGGTAAGCCCCATTGTGTTCAATGGGGCCTGTTACCAAGCAAATATATATAGGATATTACATTGTTACGCTTCCAGCTCCCTAACTCTGCTTGCAAATATATTCCCAATGCATCAACATATAGCTATAGATATATGCTAAAACTTGGTCACACACCAACATGAAATAATCTGGCTTTTTATGCCTTATAAAAGTCCCTTATTGATCCTGTTCAGTGTTTTTCTCCCTTGGCACCAAAACATCTTTCAGCATTTCCTACATTCTGGTTATATAAATTGTAATGTACTTTGGCTTCCATTTGTTTTTCTTTCAGACCATAGTAATAATTACAATTTACACAGTGGTGTGTATCTGTCCTTTCTTTTCAGTTGTCACCTTTGGCATGTATGCCTTTTTGGTCCTTCCTCCTTCTACTTTTTCCTATCACCAGCAGCATTTCCAAGAATGAAGTGTGTAAATGAGGGGTGCAAAAAGTGTAGCCTGCCAAGCAATTTCTGATGGCCTGCCAGACCAATTTCTGATGCCCCCCCCACAGACATCTACTACTACCCCCCCCCAAATGTGGTGGCACTGTCTGGGTTTTCAGTTGCTAGTACTAGCAAAGGAATCTCTTTTGTACTAGCACAAATGCTTGTAAGTAGTGCTCTGCTGGAAAAATTGATTCTTCAATTTTTGGCATGGGGGAGGGACTGAAAACTGAGGTGAAGGAGGCTGGGAGAAGTGAGAATTTTGGAGAATTTTCTCCTTGGGGAAGGGAACAGAGTTTCCACATACCTTTTAAGTATATGCAATTTTTAAGGGGTCTTCTTTCTATGTTTTATTTTATTTATTTTTAAAAAATACCACCCCCAGCACTTGCAGGAGCCCAGGCCTCTTCTCCAGCCTGGCAGTTCTTTCTGAACTCCCAGGAAACCACATGACCTTGCCCTCTCCAATAGGCATTCAGGAATAACTCCCAGCTGGAGAAGAGTCCTGGGCTCCTGTAAGTGTAGGGGGTGTTTTCTTAAAAAAAATAATGAAAAAATAGAAAGAAGGCCCCTCAAGAATTGCCTACATTTAAAAAAGGCATGTGGAAACTGTGTCCCCCTCCAAAAGGGGAAAATTCTCTGAAATTCTCCTCCTCCCTGCCAAAGAGGAAGAAAAAACAATGCCTTTTTTGCAAGGAGAGAAAAAGTTCCTGAAAATAGGGGGCAGGATTCGGCATAGCACTACTTGTAAGGGAAACCATTATCTCCAATGTTTGCTGAGAGATCTGAGATAAAGAAGGGCTGCCTTTACTAGCACTAGTAAGAGAAACCATTGGGTGTGCACATGTGTTTGTGCATGTATGGGTGTTTGTGTATTTGCTTGCATGTGCAAGCACATGTCTGAGCATACACATGTGTGAACACAAACATATGTGTGGTCCCGTAGCCCCTTGGTGCCACCTGATACAGCCCTTTGGGCCCACAAGGTTGTGCACCCTTGATGTGGAAAGGTTTTCTTCTTTCTTCATTTTTAATAAAATTTGGGGAGAACTATGAATCATCTATCTGTTCCTCTCCAGAGAGTCTAACATTGTTGTTTTTAATTTCCTAATTATATTCTATTATTACTGAAATTATAGCTGGTAATTTCATTTTGAATTGTATGCAATAACTCTATCCAGTGCCAGAACATAAGGCAAGCTTACTTCATCTTTATACATACTTTAGAATGCCTTAAATCATTCTTATGCTACCTTTTTCTTAATTGAAATCAGTACCCTATATGCAGAAACAATTCATGCTTTGCAGTGTTTACTTCTCTAGTGCATTGGTAGACATTATGTAGCAATGGCTTTTTGCCTTCACAGCCAGCAGTTTTTATTGGTAGTACAGATGGTAATTTGACTAAGTCAGAGGCATAGCTAATTTCATTTTTTATGGGTGAAGTCCACATTCCATTGAAATCAATATAATATCTGCCATTGGTTTTAATGGATCTGGTTCCTGCCCCATCTGAGCAGTTTTGTTCAAAAGAAAAAAAAGGGGGGGATAGGGGGTTTGAAGCCTTAAATTGAAGGTATTGCTAATGCATTATTTTGAAAGGGATCCAAGTATTTTTCTGTCTTAAATGATTATGCAGTTTTCATATTCTATTAAACATAATACCTTTGTTGTTCATCTCCCCCCCCCATCTTATTACTAGTTGTAAATATAAAAAGGGGGGAAAGATAAGGGGGTTGAAAATGATGCCTGTGACATTCCTGCCCCTAGTTATACCTTCTTCAGCTTCCACCTGTTGAAACTCAAACTGCCCTCAGGACATCTACCTCTACTTTGGTCAGTTGTCCTCTCTAGGAATGGGTGAATTCCCTGAAATCTGGTTGGGGGGGTCTGCCGCGGGGCAATTCAGGCCACTCCGGAGCCCTGCCGCATCTGCCAGAGTTGGCGGAGTGGCTCTTCACCTTTCTTAAGGATGCTATAGCAGCCGCCATTAGCCTAATGCGGGAAAATTACAGCCATAAATGACTTATTTTATGCCATTTGAGGCCGTAAAGCACTTACTTTTACATAAATTGCAGCTGTTTACAGCTGTATTTATGTAAAAGTAAGTGCTTTATGGCTGCAAATGGCATGCAATACGCCATTTACAGCTGTAATTTTCCTATGATAAGCTAATGGTAGCTGCCATTAGCATTATCACGTTTTCGAAAGCTGGAGAGTTGCCCTGTGGGAACTTTTTCAGATGCGGAAGTGAGTGTGGCTGGTCTACTGCGGACTCTGAAAGTTGGATTCTTCAGAATCTGGCCTCATTTGAGTCTGTGGCAGATTTCTCTAGCATCCCAAGTCCTCACTGATGCACAGGGCTTCTGGTCTTCTATTCCCCCTGGGTTAAAGAGACACCCAATATTCCTGATTGGTTCCCTCTACCCAAAACAGGATAAGTAACAGAGACAGAAGTAGATTTTCTAGTGCATTGAGCCAACCAAACAAATGGGATTTTGCATTAAAAACAAACAAATAAAATGTATTAAACACAAAAAGAGTTATATATACTATTATTAATAAATCTATACTTACTCCTAACCTTCTTACTCTACCCCTTCTAAATCGTGGTTCCAAAACCCCACTCACTAGATGTAGCTTCCTCAATCCCTAAGGCCCTACCTTACTAACTAACTGTCAGCAATCTCCTTTTATAACCTCAGAATCCCCTCCCACACACAAGCCCCTCCCACCTTTCACTCACTCACAAATGTTCTTTTAACCCTAACTTACCTGGGTTACATTTAACAATGCAAGCACATACTTTAATACAACAAGCATATGCTACAATGCCATTAAAAGTCCAGAAATGGTCAATTATTTGGTAAGCATGCTCCCGCCTGATCCAGGTTGAGATAGCACTGTGGCTGGCCCTGATACAGGCCAAACATGTGGGGAGGCAGTGTGCACACACATGCCCTATCCCAACCCTTGCCTGGGGGTATAGCTAAGATGCACTGTATCAGCCTATTCCTCCCCAGCTAGGGCTTTTTTTCTGCTGTCTTGACTATCACTCACCCACCCGAAGGGCAGTTTCCACTACATTGCACTAGCATAAAGGACCTCTAGCACAATTGCAATAGTGCCTCCTGGCACAGCAGTTTTCCCTGGAAAATCCATTGTGCCAGCAAACTTTACTGGTGTTGCACTAGAGGTAGGGATGTACAGACTGTGTAAAATCTGCTCCGTCTGTGTTTCATGGATTGTCAGGTGCCTTTTGTTCCATCGCCCACCCACGGATGGATACGAATATATATATATGGATACGAATATATATATATATATATATATATATATATATATTCATGTGGAAAAATACAGAAATAATTACGTTAATATTTACTTAAGTATTTATGTAAGTATTTACATAATTTACCCCAGTATGTAACATTTCGTGTATTGTCCCCTATTCCATTCTATGTTTCCTCAGCAGAAACTTATGTATTTTTCTACGGATTTACAGTATATGCATAAATTTAGGGAAAGTAAAAAAAAAAAAACATCTGGAAGTCCATGGACTCTGCAGGGCCTGAGGGGGTCACTCTGCAGTGGAGTCCCCAGGTCGGATTCTTAGAAATCCAAGTTCATTTTAATCTCTCTTGAATTTCTCCAGCATCCCTAAACTAGATACCAGAACAAATGTGAGTTATTTGAGTTCATTTTCACTTTGTACTTATTTAACGTAAGCTTGCTAGTAAAGAGCTACAACGGCAAGGCCAACAACATTTAAATTAAGTGAGTAAATGTGTCAAATGGGATCCTGGGAAGATGTTCACATTGGAAATGTAATTATACAAGTTGGGAAATAAAAATAGATCATGTTAATTACATTTTTTATCAAAAGCAATCGGCAGCTCGGATCTAGAATATCAGCTCCTAATAAGAAATTGCCATAATCACAGATTTTAACAAACAAACATGTGTGTGTGTGTGTGTATATATATTCATATATATATATATATATATATATATATATATATATATATGAATGAATGACTTGGGGTGGGGAGTGGTCTCATTTGGCCAGAAAGGAGATATCATGGAGCATATGTGGCTGCTGTCCAAATGCATCACTCCTGAAACGTGCTGCCAAAATATATGCCAAAGTATAATTACACTGCAAGTTTCCCCACAGCTAATGGAGTTGAGTAGGATGCAGAACACTCAGTACACGGAGATGCCATGACTCGCATTTTTGTTATAGGGATACGCATCTGGTGTCCTCCAGATGTTTTGACTGCAACTCTCATCAGCCCAAGCCAGCATGGCCAATGGCAAGGGATTGTGGGAGTTGTAGTCCCAAACATCTGGAGGGTACCAGGTAGGGGTGGACGAAAGTCACTTACCTGTCGTTGAAGGCCGTTCGCGGTGGGGGGGAGGCGCTTTGCTGCTCCCCCCACGAAATTCAGGCCGGGGAGGAGGCGCCTCGCCTCGCCCGGCCGCGAACGCGAAAGTAAAAAAAACAAAAAAAAATGCCCCCTGATAGGCTACGTGACGATTCACGTAGCCTATCATGGCTAGATCTGCAAAGTCAGCCATGATAGGCTACGTGAATCGTCACGTAGCCTATCACGGGTGACTTTAAAAAAAAAAAAAAGCGCGTACGCAAATGGTGGCCCCCATAGGGAGCCGCCATTCGCGTTCCTTATTTAGTCGCTGTAGTCTACGTAAATGTTTACGTAGACTACGGCAAAAATAAGGGCAACGCAAATAGCGTTGCCCTTATTTTCGCCATAGTCTACGTAAACATTTACCTAGACTACAGCGACCAAATAAGGAAGGGGAATGGCGGCTCCCTATGGGGGCCACCATTATCCGTACACTCTTTTTTTTTTTTAAAGTCACCCGTGATAGGCTACGTGACGATTCACGTAGCCTATCACGGCTGACTTTGCAAATCTAGCCGTGATAGGCTACGTGAATCGTCACGTAGCCTATCAGGGGGCGTTTGTTTGTTTTTTCCTTTAATTGCAATGGCGGCGGCGGCAGCCGGTCAAAAGACCGGCTGCCGCTCCCGCCTCGCTCGAACACCCGCCGAACCGCTGGCCGGACCAGCCACCGGGAGGGACATTCGGTAAAGGTAAGTCCCGTCCCGGGGGGGGTGCGGGGGGCAGGGGGGGTGCGGAGGATTTCTCCCCAAAACTTGTTCGGGGGGCTGAACACGTTGGCGCTCGGCCCCCCGAAGTTTCGGGGAGAAATTCTCCGCCATCCCTAGTACCAGGTTGCATACCCCCACATTAGATGTTCCAGGACAGAGGAGGGTTGAGCTCAAGATTGTTGCTTTCAGCAGTAACCACACATACTCCATAATCTACAATTCATCCTTAGGAAGATGGTAAATCAAAACAATCCCATGTATATGCATAATAGAGCAATCACTGTGGATTTTTTGCTCAGTTTATTTATTTCATTTCTATACCGCCCAATAGCCGAAGCTCTCTGGGCAGTTCACAAAAATTAAAACCAAACAACACACAATAAAACAATTTAAAATATATAGAACATTAAAACCACAATATAACAATACAACCACAATAAAACCTAGCAGCAGTACAGGAGTTTAAAATACAGATTTAAAACAGCAAAGATAAAAATTTAGAAAGCTAAAATGCCTGGGAAAATAAAAAGGTCTTCATCTGGCACCGAAAGGAGTACAATGTAGGCACCAGGTGAACCTCACTAGGGAGCTCATTCCAGACCCGGGGTGCCACAACAGAAAAAGCCCTGCTCCTAGTAGCCACCCGCCTCACTTCCTTTGGCAGGGGCTCACGGAGAAGGGCCGCTGATGATGATCTTAAGGTCTGGGCAGGCACATATGGGAGGAGGCGATCCTTCAGGTAACCTGGCCCCAAGCCATTAAGGGCTTTGAATGTTAACACCAGCACTTTGAATCGGGCCCCGAAATGGACTGGCAGCCAGTGCAGCTGGAAAAGTACTGGCGTAATATGAGCTCGCAGGCCAGTCCCTGTTAACAATCTTGCTGCCCTATTTTGGACCAGCTGAAGTTTCCGGACCGTTTTCAAAGGCAGCCCCACGTATAACGCATTGCAGTAATCCAGACGAGAAGTTATCAGAGCATGGATCACTGTAGCTAGGCTATCTCTGTCCAGATAAGGGCGTAGTTGGTATACCAGCCTAAGCTGATAAAAAGTGCTCCATGCCACTGAGTTCACCTGTGCCTCAAGTGACAGTTCTGGATCCAAGAGCACCCCCAAACTATGAACCTGATCCTTTAGGGGGAGTGCAACCCCCTCCAGAACAGGTTGAATATCACCTAGCCGGGCAGACGAACCACCCACTAACAGTACCTCCGTCTTGTCTGGATTGAGTTTCAGTTTATTAGCCCTCATCCAGTCCATTACCGTGTCCAGGCACTGGTTCAGAACAGCCACTGCCTCACCTGGTTTTGATGAGAAAGAGAGGTAGAGCTGGGTGTCATCCGCATATTGATGGCACCTCAGCCCACACCTCCGGATAACCTCCCCCAGCGGTTTCATGTAGATGTTAAACAGCATGGGGGATAAAATAGAGCCCTGTGGAACCCCATGGCACAATTGCAATGGCACAGAGCAATAATCCCCCAGCACCACCTTCTGGAATCGGCCATCCAAGTAGGAGCGGAACCACTGTAGTGCAGTGCCTCCAACTCCCAACCCAGACAACCTATCCAGAAGGATACCATGGTCGATGGTATCGAAAGCCGCTGAGAGGTCCAGGAGAATCAACATGGTCGTATTCCCCCTGTCCCTCTCCCGGCAGAGGTCATCCCACAGGGTGACCAAGGCAGTTTCCGTTCCAAAACCAGGCCTGAAGCCCGATTGAAATGGATCTAGATAATCCGTTTCATTCAAGAGTGCCTGGAGCTGTCCTACAACCACCCGCTCAAGCACCTTGCCCAGGAAGGGGAAGTTGGCCACTGGCCTATAATTGTTAACATCCTCTGGGTCCAGGTTAGGCTTTTTCAGGAGTGGTCTAATTACTGCCTCTTTTAAAGCGGCAGGCACCACTCCCTCTCTCAAGGAGGAATTTACAACCTCCTGGACCCAGCCAGACAACCCCTCCTTGTTTGATTTAATAAGCCATGAAGGCCAAGGGTCAAGCACACAAGTGGTCGATTGGACTTGGCCAAGCACCTTGTCCGCATCCTCAGGCCTCAGTAACTGAAACTCATCCAATAAAACTGGACCAGACGGTGCTCTGAACGCCTCTACCAATGGAACTGCATTAATGGTGGTGTCCAATTCATGACGAATCTGAGCGACTTTATCCTCAAAGTGCCGTGCAAACTTGTCACAGCGTGCTACCGAGGGTTCCACCATCTCTCTCCCTGGCCCAGAATGTAACAGGCCATGAACCACTCGGAAAAGCTCCGCTGGACGACACTGAGAAGATGCAATGCTGGTGGAAAAGAACTGCCTCTTTGCCACCCTCACCGCCACAGAGTAGGCTCGATAGTGGGCTCTTACCTGTGTTCAGTCAGACTCAGCACGAGTTTTCCTCCACCTGTGTTCTAGCCGTCTCCCCTCTTGCTTCATTGCCCTCAGCTCAGGTGTATACCAAGGAGCTGGCCGGGCTCTGCTCAGAGGGAGAGGGCGCTTGGGCGCAATCGTGTCAACCGCCCGAGTCATCTCTGCATTCCACAGAGCAACCTGGGCTTCGACAGGAGCACCAGCCATACCAGCAGGAAAATCCCCCAGAGCCCTCTGGAATCCATTGGAATCCATTAGTCTCCGGGGGCGGACCATTTTAATAGGTCCCCCACCCTTGCAGAAGGGAAAGGCCACCAGAAGTCTAAACCTCAGCAGGAAGTGATCTGACCATGACAAAGGGACAGATGTTAATTCCTCCACTTTCAGATCACCATCCACCAGCCCAGTCGAGAAAACCAGATCAAGCGTGTGTCCTTTTATATGCGTTGGGCTGATGACATGTTGGGACAGCCCCATGGTTGTCATGGCGGCCATGAAGTCCTGAGCCGCCCCAGATACAGCGGCCTCGGCATGGAAGTTGAGATCCCACAGGACCATCATCCTGGGGGTCCTCAACACCAAGTCCGAGACCACCTCCGTCAGCTCAGGCAGGGAGTCTGATGGGCAGCGGGGTGGGCGGTACACCAACAGAATCCCTAATCTGTCCCGGGTACCCAACACAAGGTACAAACACTCAAGATCTGCACTCGAATGAGCAGGAAGCCTGGAGAGGGAGATTGAATTCCTATAGACCATGGCAAACCCCCCTCCCCGACCCTCAAGTCGGTGTTGGTGCTGCACCGAGTACCCAGGAGGGCACAGCTGGGAGAGAGTGACCCCTCCCAGTTCCCCCACCCAGGTCTCAGTAATACATGCCAGGTCAGCCCCCTCATCCACAATCAAATCATGGATGAGGGAGGTCTTATTTTGGGCCGACCTGGCATTTAGCTGCAGCACCACCAGACCCGAGGGCAGACTGGTAAGGCTGCCAGGAACCATCAGATTGGGGGAAGAACCAGAAGAGGGGACAGCTATAAGGTGTCTAGCCCCTCTTCTCCTCAGCTGGCCTGTTAATCCCCCAATGCCATACCTCCCCCTGCCCGTGACCACAGTTATGGTGGCACCTCCCCCACCCCCTGAGTTGCCCAATAGTCCTCCCTGGCACATATTAAAATATTAGGATATAAAATGCACAACAGTTTAAAAGTATATAAAAGAGATAAAAGAGAACAGCAGCTAAGAAGGAGCAGATAGTCCACGTTTGCTCCTTCCCCTTGTCTTTAAAGCTGCTGCCCTCTGCTGCTGCTATTTGCTGCTGGTATTGTGGCTGCTGGTGTCTCTGGGGAGGCAGGTGGGTAGATCTTCAGATCCTACACGACTCCAAGTGCGACGCCGAGGCACTGCCTCTGACAGCCCCACCTTAAGTACCTGTGGGCGGGGGCAGAAGCAGGCTCAGAATCCACCTGGTGCAGCTGCTGGCTGGTCCTCCTTCCCCAGGCTCCTTCCCGAGCAGCCTCTGGCAGCCCCACCTTAAGTACCTGTGGGTGGGGGCAGAAGCAGGCTCAGGCTCAGGATCCACCTGGTGCAGCTGCTGGCTGGTCCTCCTTCCCCAGGCTCCTTCCCCTGTATTTAGCAATATCAGCACTATAACAGCACTAGCAACAACTGTGCATTTTTGACATCTGGAGAGTTCCTGATGATGCTCTTCATTATAAAGTTTGTTTGGCCCCGAGAACCATTATCCACAAACAACATTTTGGGGTGAGAACTTGCCCTGTGTTTAAAGGGACTTTTCCAGCTTACTAAAAGCAGTTTGGAAAAAATGAAGTTCTTGTGGAGGGCTTATATAAATGGAAGCTATCATTGAGATAAGTCAGGGGGGAAACATCACCTTTGATAGGTAGAATAAGGGATAGGCAAACAAGCAATGTTTGAGTTCACCAAGATTCTCCCAACATCCACTCAATGCTTGTCTCTCCTCAATTTGTGCTAGTGTTTGCAATTGGTCTTTGTTTTGCATGAATGTGAACATTGTGCAAAAGAAACACATTTGAACATGAAAATTGTGCAATTCTTTTTTCCAAAGCTGTACAAATTATCCCCATAGACAAAAGCATGAAATTTAGTCTTTGAACTTTTTTTGGCAAAATTTGTGTATTTTTCATACACAAGAGCATGTTCATTTTTTCCCCTTATCCTTGTATCATGATTGTTAATAATTACTGTATATTGATATGTTTCATGATATGATTTCCCCCTTTGAGGGGTTGCTTTTGTATTTATTTTTTGTCTGTCTGTTGTCTTTACCGATCTGTTGCAAATACAAAGCTTTAAAAAAAAGAAGAAAAAATTGCTAACCTTCTTGGAGAAGACATCTCCAACTCATGCTCACCTTTGGGGTTGCACGCAAGGCATGTTTCCCAAGTGCAAATGAAATTCTCATGCATCCTGAAGTAGAATCTTCTGAGCCAGCAAACCAGGATAAGGTGGCATGACTGTAGCCCCAACTGTAGCCCCAACTTTTCTGGAGTTACACTGGAATCTCAACAGTGACCCAAAATGACTTACCATTTTAGTGCTGTTAGGCCAGAATCACCACAGTCATCAGCAGTGATTTGCTGATATAGTGCAGCTGACAATGTTGACTGAAGTATGATTCAAATAATTGGCAGGAGGGGCAACCATGGAGCCAGCTGCTGCTGTTGCTGCTGGAGAGCTTACAGCTGCCTAGTATGGAATAGCTGTAGTCTGTTGGTAGAGATTTATGAGGGAAGTGGGCCCAGTGTGATGGTAAACTGAGAGCTAGGGATGTATGGACTGTGTAAAATCAGCTCTGTCTATGTCTCTGGGATTGTCAGGTGCCTTTGGTTCCATTGTCCGCTCACAGATGGATGCAAACTTTTTCCCCCTGTCATGCAGAAAAATATGGAAATAATTATGTAAGATGTTACATAAGAATTTACATAATTTACCTTCGTATGTAAGATTTAGAGTAGGGATGTCAGAGAATTCCGTGCTGTGTGCATTCGGCCCCCAGAAATCCATCGTGGAATGACCTGCCCCCCCTGCCCCCCCGCGGACCCCCCCCGGGATGAAACTTACCTGGGTTGGATGTTCCGGACGGTGGTGCCTTCAGCGGCAGATTTGGTGGTGGTGGCAGCTGGTCTTCTGACCAGCTGCTGCCACCACCATTTGCAGTCTGTGTTTTTTTTTCCCTATAGATGTGATAAGCTTACGTTTTTTTCCCCATAGACGTAAAGACTTACGTAGCCTATCACGTCTGTTTTTTTTTTTAAAAAAAAAAACGCATATGCAAATGGCGGCGGCTACGGTGCGTTCCTTATTTTTCACCATCTTAGTCTATGTCAATATTTATGTAGACTAAGACGAAGAAAAGAAAGGGTAATGCAAATAGCGTCCACTATGCTATTTGTGTTCCCCTTTCTTTTCTTCATCTTAGTCTACGTAAATATTGACGTAGACGAAGATGGCGAAAAATAAGGAATGCAAATGGCGGCAGCCGTAGCCACCAACATTTGTGTACATGGCTTTTTTTTTTTTTTTTACCCAGAGCCCTCCACAGCCGGAAATCCGGCTCAGACGGCCCTGGCCTGGGCCTGGCCGGCTGCTCCGTGGAGCCGCTGCAGAGCACAGCCGGCTTTCGAGGATTCCAGGGGGGAGGACCGGATCACCTCCCCCCCGTTGAGGATTCTGGGGGGAGGGACAGAACGCCTCCCCACCCATGAACAGAATCCGTGAAAAGGTAAGTGACTTTCGTACATCCCTAATTTAGATAGGGATGTCAGAGAATTCTGCTACTGGTCTTGGGGAGGCCGAATGCCACCGCATTCAGCCCCCCAAAATTGGTGGTGGAACAGTCTGCCCCCCCGCCCCCCCAGGACGAGACTTACCTGGGGCGGATCTTTCTGGTGGCGGTGGCAGGTGCGGCGGCAGTTTGGCGGCAGTTCAGTGGCGGCTGCGGCGGTCGGTCTTCCGTCCGGCTACCGCCGCTGCCATTTCCAGTAAAAAAAAAACACAAACATGATAGGCTATGTAAAGATTTACATAGACTATCACAGCTAAGTTTTTTTTTAAAAAAACCGTGATAGGCTACGTAAATGTTTATGTAGCCTATCACGGATGACTTAAAAAAAGCAACAACAACGCGCGTACGCAAATGGCGGCGGCCACGGCCACGGCCATTTGAGTTCCTTATTTTGGCACGTCTTAGTCTACATCAAGATTTATGTAGACTAAGACAGCGAAAAGAAGGGGAAAGTAAATAGCGTAGCTGACGCTATTTACGTAGCTGACTGCAGGGACGCAAACGGCGGCAGCTACGGCTGCTGCCATTTGCGTCCCTGCTAGCCAGCGGCCGGATGTCTGGCTGCTGGCGGAGCCAGCCGGCGGCTTCACAGAATCCAGGCGGAGCACAGCCTGCCAGCCAGGATTCCGGGGGGGGGGGAAGAATGGAGCGCCTCCCCCCCATCCAGGATTTCGGGGGGAGGGACAGATCGCCTCCCCCCCACCATCAACATAATCCGCAAAAGGTAAGTACCTTTCGTACATCCCTAAATTTAGAGTATTGTCCCCCATTCCATTCAACTTTTTTCTCAACAGAAATGTGTGTATTTTCCTACAAATAAATATGCATACATTTGGGCAAAGTAAAAAATAAATAAATCTGAAAGTCCACAGATGCCACATGGCCTGAGGGGGTCACTCCACAGTGGATTCTCTAGGTTGGAGTCTTAGAAATCTGAGCTCACTTTAGCCCACCTCAAATTTCTCCAGCATCCCTACTGAGAGCAAAGCATGCTGGACCGTGTTTCCACCAGCAATTTACTCCAATCTGGCTGCATGGTGAGGTCTCTGTGTTTCCATGACATCGTGGCCATTCAGCGCCAGCCCTGCATTTTATCACTGTACAACTGCTTCTTCTGAGACTGCTTATAGCCTGACTTTTCCAGTTTACCGCTGCTCCATTACTGACCTGTTCTCACAATCACTCTGGGTCTGGTGTCATAGTGCTGCCCATGGGACATGTAGCCCAGCCTTTGTGGGTGTGTCGCTCTGACCTCAGTGACCCAACCCTTAACCTCCCTGTTTTCTGGAAGTTTCATCACCATTTTGGAGCAGGATGCCGAGGCAACAACTTTTAAAACATCATTGAAAATAAGCACTAGAACACAGCCCATGACCCCAGTCAAGGGGTGTTTTCTCTCATTGTGCTGAATGAGGCTTGCCCTCTCAATGACCACAGAAATGACAGAGGAGCCGTTGAACTGACATGACATATATCAAAGCCCTCAATTCCTTAAACGTGATCAAGTACGATCTTGAGGCTTCGGTCAATTGCCTTAGGATGTAACTCCTTCACAGATTCCATATAGAGTTCCTGTGAGTTAAAATGGGGGCTGGTTTCAGACTCTTTCCCACAACAAACCCATTAGTGTCTCCTCAGAAGTAACTTCCATTGTGGTGGATGAGGCTGAGATTCCCCCTCAATTGAAATGGCACAAATTAAAGCCCAATTAAAGCATTTAAGCAACCAAGCGAGGCTCCGATGAATTCTCTTAGGAAGAAAGTACTTTGCAGCTTCGTTATAGCTATCCTGCAGGGGGCTGGATTCTGTCTTTGTCTTTACTACTCTCTTTCCCACAACAAACCCATTAGTGTCTCCTTAGAAGTAACTCCCATTGTGCTGAATGAGGCTTGCCTTTGAATGCCTACATGGGAACTGACAGAGATTCAGTTCCCGGCCGCGAAACAAAAAGTAAAAAAAAAAAAAGACCCCATGATAGGCTACGTGACGATTTACGTAGCCTATCATGGCTAGATTTCTAAAGTCAGCCATGATAGGCTACGTAAATCGTCACGTAGCCTATGACGGGTGACTTTGGGGAAAAAAAAAGCGTACGCAAATGGCGGCGCCCATGGGTCACCGCCATTTGCATTCCTTATTTTGGCACATCTAGTCTACGTAAACATCTATTTGCATTGCCCTTATTTTTGCCGTAGTCTACATAAATCTTTACGTAGACTAGATGTGCCAAAATAAGGAACGCAAATGGGGCGCCGCCATTTGCGTACGTGCTTTTTTTTTTCCCCCCCAAAGTCACCCGTGATAGGCTACGTGACGATTTACGTAGCCTATCACGGCTGACTTTGGAAATCCAGCCGTGATAGGCTACGTAAATCGTCACGTAGCCTATCATGGGGTCTTTTTTTTTTTTTTACTTTTTGTTTCGCGGCCAGGGAGACGGGGCGCTTCTCCCCGGCCTGAATTTTGGCCGGGTGAGGTGGGGCGCCTCCCCCCCCGGCCTGAATTTCGGCCGGGCTAGGCGGGATGCCTCCTCCCCCTTGCCTGAACTTTGGGGGGAGAAGCTAAGCGCCTCCCCCCCACCACGAAGCCAAGCTGCGAAAAGGTAAGTGACTTTCGTACATCCCTACTTTTAAGCCCTATTCCTTAAATGCAATGAAGCATGATCTCGAGCTTTGGTCCATTGCTGTAGGATGTAACTCATTCACATAGAGATCTTGTGCATTATTATTATTATTATTATTATTAATTAAATGTATTAATCACCCATCTGGCTGGTCACCCAGCCACTCTGAGCAATGTACAACATATAATAAAACAGTTTAAAACAATAAAATTCTACAATAAAAACGTTTTCTAAAATACCCTAACCCATCCCAAATGCCTGCCTGAACAACCATGTTTTTAATGCACGGTGGAAGCTCATTAAAGAGGGGGAATGATGGAGTTCCCTAGGGAGGGAGTTCCACAGAGTGGGGGCCACCACAGAAAAGGCCCTCTCCCTCGACCCCACCAGTCTAACTGTCCTGACTGATGGGACAGAGAGAAGGCCATCCGAGGCTGATCTTGTTAAGCGGCCTGTCTGATATTGCTGGAGGTGCTCCTTAAGATAGGCTCGGCCAGAACCATATAGGGATTTAAAGGTCAAAACCAACACCTTGAATTTGGCCTGAAAAACAGCTGGTAACCAGTGCAACTCCTTCAGCACTGGAGTGATGTGATCTCGCCGGCGGCTGCCTTTAATCAGGCGAGCTGCCGCGGTCTGTACCAGCTGCAGCTAGGGATGGCGGAGAATTTCTCCACGAATCATGGGGAGGCTGAATACCAACGCATTCGGCCCCCCGAAATTGGTGGTGAAATTCTCCACCCCCCGCCCCCCCCCCCGGGATGGGACTCACCTCCTTCGAATGTCTCTCTCAGCGGCAGGTCCCGGCGGCGTTTCGGTGGGGGTGAGGGCAGTGGCCGGTCTTCCGACCGGATGCCGCCGCCGGCATTACAAAGTAAAGTAAAGTAAAAAAAAAAAAACACGTGATAGGCTACGTAACGATTAACCTAGCCTATCACGGCTAGTTTTTCACAGTCAGCCGTGATAGGCTACGTAAATCTTTACGTAGCCTATCACGGGTGACTTTGGAAAAAAAAAAGTGCGTATGCTATCCTGCAGGGGGCTGGATTCTGTCTTTGTCTTTACTTCTCTCTTTCCCACAACAAACCCATTAGTGTCTCCTTGAACTCATTTGTGTTCCTTCTTTGGGCACTGGTAGTCTACGTAAAGATTTACGTAGACTATGGCAAAAATAAGGGCAACGCAAATAGTCAAAATGACCCCCAAGCTGCAGACCTTGTCTTTCAAGGGTAGCCGTACCCCATTCAACACCAGGTCAACATCCCCCAACCTCCTCTTGTCTCCCACCAAATGTACCTTAGACTTGTCAGGGTTCAGCTTCAGCTTATTCCTCCCCACCCAGCCACTCACCATCTCCAGGTATTTGGACAGGGATTCTACGGCCAACCTTGGTGAAGATTTGAACAAGAGGTAGAGCTGCGTGTCATCCACATATTGATGACACCGCACCCCAAACCTCCTGATGATAGCCCCCAGTGGCTTCACATAGATGTTAAATAGCATCGGGGAGAGGATGGAACCCTGTGGCACCCCACAAGTGAGTGGCCATGGGTCTGAAACCTCCTCTCCCAGTGCTACCCTCTGCCAGAGAGGAAGGACCAGAACCACCGCAATATGGTGTCTTCAGTGCCCAACCCCTCCAGGCGATCCAGGAGGATACCGTAGTAAACAGTATCAAAAGCCGCTGACAGGTCGAGGAGAACAAGGAAGGAGCATTCACCCCTATCCAGTGAATTAAAATGGGGGCTGGTTTCACTCTCTTTCCCATAGGGATGTCAGAGAATTCCGCCATGGATCTCGGTGAGGCCAAATGCCAGTGCATTTAGCCCCCCCAAATCTGTGGTGGAACAAAGCCCCCCGTCCCACCACCCCGCGAAAGGCACATGAAATGGGACACTTACTTGGTGCCATCCACACTGCCTTGTAAATGGTGGCCGCATCTGCGGCCGCCATTCGCTTCCCTATTTTTGCCATGATAGGCTACGTAAATACTTACATAGCCTATCACGGCTAATGCAGGGATGCCATTTGCGTCCCTGTGGAGGCAGTGATAGGCTACATAAATATTTACGTAGCCTATCACAGCTAATGCAGGGATGCCATTTGCATCCCTGCGGAGGCAGTGATAGGCTACGTAAATATTTACGTAGCCTATCATGGCGAACGACAGGGGCGCAAATGGCAGCCGCTACGTCATTTGCGCCCCTGGGTTTTTTTTTGCTGTGATAGGCTATGTAAATATTTACGTAGCCTATCATGGCAAAAAAACAGGAACGCAAATGGCAGCTGCCGTAGCCACCATTTGCGTCCGCTGGCTCCACACAGTGCCCACGAATGCACCCGGCCGGCGGCTCCACGGAGTTGCCGCGGAGTGGAGCCAGCTGGGTTAGGATTTCGGGGGGAGGTTCGGAGCCCCTCCCCCCCACTGTGAATGACCCCATTGAAATGTAAGTGACTTTTGTACATCCCTACTTTCCCACAACAAACCCATTACTGTCTAGTCACAAGTAACTCCCATTGTGGTCAATGAGGTCCTCTGGGTTAAAATAGGGGTTAGTTTCCCTCTTTGTGTTCTCCCCTCCTTTCCCAGCAGAAGCATATGTGTGTCTACTCAGAAGTAACTCCCATTGTGTTCAATAAGGCTTGGTCCTGAAATACTTGTGCATCTGGACTTTCAGGGGAAAGGAGAAAGGGGTGAGAGGGGGAAAGCCTCTTTTCACAGCAGAGCTGATTCCTTTTTAAAAATCCCATACTCCTCCATTAGCTTCTCCTTCCATTGTCCTGGAAACATGGCCGAGGAGGCGGGAACACTGATGAGGTAATCAGACCCAACCCAAACTCCACTCAGATTCCACGCAGCCATCAAGAAAATAATTTGATTAGAGCTCAGTGGAAACAGCACAGCGCCCCATGCTACAGCAATGATAACCCTGGACTTCAAGCACTGTGGAAACTGGAGAAGGAGAAGATGCAATTGGGGAAACATCACAACAAAGTTAGGGATGGCAGAGAATTCCACCACGGATCTTGGTGAGGCCAAATGCCAGTGCATTCGGGCTCCCAAACTCTGTGGAGGAACGGCCTGCCACCCCCCGCCCCCCCCGCGGATCCCCCCGGGATGAGACTTACCTGGGGCGGATCTTCCGGGCGGCGGCAGCTCCGGCAGCGGTGGCGGCGGCTGGTCTTCCGACCGGCTGCAGCTGCCTCCATTTCCAGTTTTAAAAAAAACAAAACAAAAAACGACTTGATAGGCTACATAAATCTTTACGTAGCCTATCACGTCTGACTTAAAAAAAATGCGTGTATGCAAATGGCGGCAGCTACGGCCGCCACCATTTGCATTCCTTATTTTGGCCCATCCTAGTCTACGTTAATATTTACGTAGACTAAGACGGTGAAAATAAGGGGGAATGCAAATAGCGTCCGCTACGCTATTTGCGTTCCCCTTATTTTCACCGTCTTAGTCTATGTAAATATTTACGTAGACTAAGATGGGCCAAAATAAGGAATGCAAATGGTGGCGGCCATAGCTGCTGCCATTTGCGTACGTGCGGTTTTTTGGGTTTTTTAAAAAAGTTAGATTTACATAGCCTATCACGGCTGACTACAGGGACGCAAATGGCAGCGGTGGATGTCCGGCTGCTGGCGGTGGCTCTGCGGCAAGGATTCTGGGGGGAGGGATGGAGCACCTCCCCCCCCAGCGGAAACCGGCAGAGCCAGGTAAGGCCAATTTTGTACATCCATAAACAAAGTTGCAAACAAAGTGAAGTCAATAGGGTGGAAACATACCCCTGACAATTGCTACTTTTATGGGGGATATAGAAGGAAGAAGAGAAAAATATTATCAAACCCTTTCAACAGATACAGCAGCATTTTAGGAAATTGGCTTAAGGATTCTGCATATATATATATATATATATATATATACACACACACACACACACATACACACACACTCACACATATACATGTGTATATATATATATATATATATATATATATATTCTCTGAAATCTTAATAGAATTTTAGCAAAACTTTATTAAAAATAGCAAGGTGTGAAATCCCAAGAAGACTGTGTGTTTAAAGTTGCTTTTTCTTATAATGGAGTCTTCACCAACAGTAGCCCTATATTGAAAGTTAGGAGGATGAGTTATGAGGTCTGAGAACAGGACTGTGTGAACCCCAGCACTCTTTTTCTTTTACAAATTAACAAGGAAATGTTCCAGGTTGTCCAAACTTAGAGTTTGTCTCTGCAGTCTGCACATGACCAAGTTCAAGGTAGATGTTTGCACTGGTGGAGGAGCGGGGGTAAGGTTCATGAATGTCTTTAAATGTTGACCATAACTTTATTTGTGCTTTATAGTAGACACACATGCAATATGTGAGCTTCACTGACTGATGGGAGTTATTGTATATTCAAAATCCATCATAAAAGATGCTGATTATTTCCTAGGGGTGGACGAAAGTGACTTACCTGTCGTCGAAGCTTGTTCATGGTGGGGGGGAGGCGCTTCACTGCTCCCCCCGTGAAGTTCAGTCCGGGGGGGAGGCTTCCCGCCTCGCCCAGCCGAAATTCAGGCCGGGGGGAAGGCTTCACGCCTCGCCCGGCCGAAATTCAGGCCAGGGGGAAGGCTTCACGCCTTGCCCAGCCGAAAGTCAGGCCAGGGAGGAGGCTTCCTGCCTTGCCCGGCCGCGAACTCGAAAGTTTAAAAAAAAAACAAAAAACTCCCCCGTGATAGGCTACGTCATGATTAACGTAGCCTATCACGGCTAGATCTGCAAAGTCAGCCGTGAGATAGGCTACGTAAATCGTCACGTAGCCTATCACGGGTGACTTAAAAAAAAAAAAAAAGTGCGTACGCTAATGGCGGCCCCCATAGGGAGCCGCCATTCGCGTTCCTTATTTGGTTGCTGTAGTCTACGTAAAGATTTACGTAGACTACGGCAAAAATAAGGGCAACGCAAATAGCGCCCCCGCCCGCAACGAACCACTGCCGAACCACCGCCAGGACCCGCCGCCGAGAGGGACATTCGCAGGAGGTAAGTCCCGTCCCGGGGGGGGCGGGGTGCCGGCGGAGAATTTCCCAACCAACTTCGGGGGGCCGAATGCGTCGGCGCTCAGCCTCCCGAAGATTCGGGGAGAAATTCTCCGCCATCCCTAGCAAAAATAGAAAGGAGAACTGGTGCCCACAAGGGAAGTTACAGGCTTCAAAATAAAGACCACACAAGACTCAATGGTTCTCAGGCTAGAGTGAGGATGGGGACAATAGTTTGGAACAATAAGTTGATGATACTTTGGGGAATAAAAAGAAAGTTCAGGGAGCTTCCTTGCTTTCCTATTAAGGCTAGTTGGCTCTCCACCATGAGAGCAGTATGGTGGATAGGGATGCAGGAGATTTTTTTTCTTTTGCTTCCAAAATATGAGACCATGCCATGTCCAAAGCCCCAAACGCGAGTGTGAGCACATGTCTGCAAAAATGTTCGCAAAGTGCCGGACACTTGCTCATGTTCAATTTGACCAGCTTTCCCCAGTTTGGTTCTGTGCAAACTTCCTAATTTGCACAAGTTTCCCATACAGACTGAAAGGCCCACTTTAGTCTATGGAGGAAAGTTGTGCAAATTAGGGGAAAGTTGTGCAAATTTTCCATTGGATCACTGCTTGATTTGCACAATTTTTCCTTTCATGAAAAGCAGGCAGTGATTGCAAAGGTAAACAGGAATTGGGCATGAGATGAGTGGCAAGACAGAGAATCCTAGCCATCTCAATCATTGGTCATCCTCCCATCACTAATAGTGAAAGATGAATAGCTGTTGGTGTAATTATTTATTGTATATCCTGCCTTTCCACCAAACAATGTTGTTCAAGGTGGCTAACAATAAATTTTAGATTAAAAACAAAGTCTTAATTAAAACATAACCTTTTAAAAAGGGATTAAAAGCACAACAGTAAAGGAAATAAACTGCACCAATCCATTAACCCCAATCAACAACAGACCAGATAATATGTCGAAGGTCTGTCTGAATAGAAACACCTTTGCTGTATACAAAATGAAAGATATCATGAGAGCTGCCCAGGTGGTATCTCAACCTGCCTGGTGGGTGGAATTACTTCAGCATTGCATTTGTCATAAATTAGTTGAGTTTATCCCGAAGCTTACTTCGCAGTGGGGGGGAGGCGCGCCGTCCCTCCCCCCTAAATTCTGGTCGGGGGGGGAGGCGCCCCGTCCCTCCCCGCCGAAATTCTGGCCAGGGAGGAGGAGGCCCATCCCTCCCTGCCGAAATTCTGGCCAGGGGGGAGGCGCCCCATCCCTCCGGCCACGAAACCTCGTCTCCTACCGGGATGCAAATGGCGGCAGCCGTAGCCACCGCCGTTTGCGTCCCTGCAGTCAGCCGTGATAGGCTATGTAAATGTTTACATAGCCTATCACGGCTGACTTAAAACAAAAAACAAAAAAGGGCGTACGCAAATGGCGGCTTTCCCCATTATTTTATTAATGGCGGCTATTTGTGTTCCCCTTATTTTCGCCGTAGTCTACGTAAATGTTTACGTAGACTACACGTGCCAAAATAAGGAACGCAAATGGCGGTGCCCATGGGCGCCGCCATTTGCGTACTCGCTTTTTTTTTTTTCAAAGTCAGCTGTGATAGGCTACGTAAAGATTTACGTAGCCTATCATGGGTTTTTTTTAAATCTAGCCATGATAGGCTACGTAAATCTTTATGTAGCCTATCACGTTTGTTTGTTTTTTTACTTGGAAAGAAGACCGGCCGCCACCGCCACCGAACCTCTGCCGAACCGCCGCCAAACCGCCGCCGAACCGCCGCCGAACCGCCGCCGAACCGCCGCCAGAGCCGCTGCCGCCAGGGACATTCGAGCAAGGTAAGTCCCGTCCCGGGGGGGGCAGACCATTTCTCCACCAATTTCGGGGGGCTGAATGCGCTGGCGTTCGGCCTACCCGAGATTTGTGGAGAAATTCTCTGACATCCCTAGTTCTGAGTTCAAGAATAATCAGTGCTGGGTCCAGGAGCTGTCAGGAACATTTTCTGCTAGGGGTGATATCAACAATTGCTTCCAGCGCCTAAACTGGGTTTGAGGCTTGTGTTTTATGCAGAGGCTGATTGATAAGTGAGGCCTGCTGGGTCAAGCTACAGATGTCTTCTGCCTGCCCATGTGCTAGGCCCCCCACCAAACACTCCTCCATCCCAAACGGAGGCACAACAGTGTTATACTTCCTGCCAAGGCTCTGGACTGATCCATTTAAAGGTACCCTTGTGGGTTAGCTGACTGGGCAGTGACTTGGCAATCACTTAGGCATTGGCATGTTTCTGTAGTTCATGGGAGAAACTCCCTTTAATCTAGGAAAGGGAGGAAGCATGTATACAATTAGTCTTGTTGTCCTTTTGCAGCCATCCAGGGTATTACACTTGTTCTTGGCAGCCTTCCATGCCTGTGCCTCTGCTTCCAGAACAAAATGGATTCTTGAGCTAAGGTGTCAGGGTAATGTCAATGAAAATACAAAAACAGCTACACGTCTACAGAGTCCCAGCATGTCTAAACTCCTCTATAACAGCAGTATAAAAATGCCTAAAATACGTAAATAAATTATCTTTGAATCTTTGAATGCATACTGACAAGCATTTACTAAGAAACTATTTACCCTGCAGTTCATTTAACCACTTGACAAGCTGGTCATTGATACCTTGGCAGGTGGTGAGAAGAGTCTCAGAGTCTCCTTTTGCTTTCTCACTTAATCAGAAATCTGGAGAGGCAGGGCATTAGTGAAATAAATTCATATCATGACTTGGCAGGACAATACAACCAGCTTACCAAGTAGTGACATGCACACTATAGTATTTCATCATCTGGGGCCTTGTTTACATGTTATGTCATGTGGAGGAATCATGGTTGTTGCCACCTCCTTGGTTGATTTCACTCTGCTCCAGATAATTGTTACATCTTCCACTGATGTGGTTAGAGTGGATTGTATGGCTACTTCATGCTTGAGCTATTATAGGGTGGGTCACCATTGTGGTATATAACTGTATGGTCCATCCAATCACAATGAGAAGACAAGGAGGCTAATTTGAGCACAAAGATGGTGGCAAGCTTCACTGCCTTGAAAAATATGTCAATTATCAATGACAATGAGAAATGGAAGCTTCCTGTTCAATGTCAGTATGAGGGTTGCCTGCTGCAAAATGATGTAGAGTGGAGTGCTCCTGTTCAGGGTTTCAGCCAGCTGGCCATACCCTGTTCCAAGATTCTCCATTCCTCCCCTCATCTCCATGGTTTAGCTTGTAAAAAAAAAAGGAGGGTAAGGGGAGAGATGTGTACAAAATAATGCATGGTGTGGAGAATGTGGATTGGGGGACATTTTTCTCCCTCTCTCAAGATACTAGAACCTGGGGTCATCCCACGAAGCTGATTGGTGGGAGATTCAGGAGAGATAAAAGAAAGTACTTCACACAGTACATAGTTAACCTATGGAATTCACTACCACAGGATGTAGTGATGGCCACCAATTTGGATGGCTTTAAAAGGGAGTTAGATAAATACCTGGAGGAGAAGGCTATCAATTGCTACTAGTCCTGATGGCTATGTGCTACCTCTGGTATCAGAGTCAGTATGCCTATGTACACCACTTGGTGGGGGAACATAGGCAGGAGAATGCTCTTGAATTGATGTCCTGCTTGTGGGTTCTTGTTTGACAGCTGGTTGGCTACTGTGTGAACAGAGTGCTGGACTAGATGGACCCTTGGTCTGATCCCGCATGGCTCTTCTTATGTTCTTATGGATTCCTACTCCCCCATTCCAACTGTCAGCAAACATTCATGGACACAGAATATGCTCAGTCCTCAGTGGGCTGTTTGGAGAGGTCCCCCCTCTTAAATTTTTTGAAAGTGTTTTCATACTTCTGAAAATTTTAGGATTTCTCTGAGCCTGCTGATACCTCTCTCTTCTGTGTGAATAGTGCTCTTTGGGCTACATAAAGATCCCCACTTGGAGAATAGTTCACTATCAGTACATAGGAAGTATGATCTGTTGGCTTCACAGTAGTGCATACCAGAGTTCTGCTTACATTAGAGGAGGGGGTGGGGAGGAGATCTTCATAATTCTTCCTCCCCCTGGCAGCCCCCCCGTGCCTCCTGAAAACATGCTCAGGGGGGCAAGAGGACACTCGAACAACATGAGAGGCAATGCAAGGGGCTGCAGGCAGGGAATTGGCAAATATCACCTCCAAATCCACTTCCACCAGTAAGGAGTCTCTGCTGGGTCCTTCTATGAACATGTGTGGAATGGCCAACTGAAAGCCAACTCATTTGATGTATTTGACTGTCAGATGTTACAGACAAACTAATAATGGCAATCCCCAATTTTCCCTGTTTCTGTTTGCTAGTTTTGTTTTCTTTGCTTCCTAGATGCGTTTGGTTGGCCTCTGTTTTGGAAACAGAGACCTAGATTCAGGGTGCAATCCTATGCATGTTTAGAAAGAGAAAAGTCCTACAATTCACAGCATGCCCCAGCTGGCTGGGGCATGCTGGGAGTTGTAGGACTTTCTCTCTCTCTAAACACGCATAGGATTGCACCCTTAATGAATCTTTAGTCTGATCTAACCTTCCATTTCTTATGTTCCCATGTGAGTTAGAGAGTGGAGCTCCAGCCAAATGAATGAAGACCATCTTTCCATATCACTACAAAAAACAACGCCTAGTGGGTATTACCAATTTTCTTCACTAAACTCCCCATACCAGGCAAGTATTCCCACCCACCAACCCCCTTTGCATTGTGCTAACTCATACATTAACTTTCTAATACACCATAGATTGCTACCTCCCAACCAGAAACGAACCAATTCTTCCCTTTAATATTCAAATTTTCTTCTTGACAAGATTTTTCATAACAATATATTCTGCCCGTGCTACATAATGCATCAAAGGATATTGCAATTAAAATGTAAAGATCTTCTGGTGCATTCATTATTTCTACTCTGCATTTGCATTGACTAGTGTTCAGCTTAATGTTTTATAAAGCAATTCTTTGCTTAATGGAAGAACAGAACACAACATCAATTTTACTCTCCTTTCCCCATAAATGCTTCTAAAAAGAGTATCCACAGCACTGGTGTGGTTTATAGTTCAGAAGAAGTGAAACATTATTGAGGCAAACTTTTAAAAACAACAACACAAAACATCACCAGACAAAAACTCCAAGGTCGCATGAGTTCATTATTCAGGGCCAAAACAGACATCATTTTAAACCTGTACCTAGTTCATATGTCCTTTCTTTCATTTTTACTCTAGAGCAGGCATAGGTCCCCTGATCCAGACCTTAAAAGCCTCCCCCCCACAATGCTAGGGTCCCAGTTAAGATCAGGGGGAGGGGGCTGCACCCTCTGAATCATCTCTTCTAAAGTCTTTGAAAGCATCTCCTAACCAGCCATCTACACTCACAGCTTAGTTAGTTTGCCCACCTTCCCCCTCTTTCTGGGAATGGGTGAGTAAGCAAAAAGTGGTGGTAGTGAGAAGGAGGATCAGCAGCTGCCATTATCTGCTTCCTCACTGGCTAGTTGTCTGGCAAGAAAGCAGGTGGAAGCTATGGCAAAGAAGAAAAGCAGTAGTGGGGAGGGTGGGGCCCACTGAGAGAAGGAGACCCTCAATGTGGGGGGGAGCTGATGAAGAGGCCTCTCCCAAAGGCCCTCCCTTGCCATTGGTCTTTCAGCATCCTCTGAGAACTGGAGGCACACCAAAGCCTGCCTGTGCCAGTTTTATGTTTAAATTCTCATAACCAACTTCTTGCATAGCTTATCTAAAAAAATGTAGACTGCAATCTTGGGCCAAAAGCAAAACCAATGAAGTAGCAATTCAAAATGAACAGGATACCAGATTTGCTACATTTATATGTTCTATTGGATTAATTCATTTAATACAGAGCTAACTTTATGCAAAAGCCAATCCTGTGTTTACTGATAAATGTAAGACTCTCCTCCTCTTTTCTCTTGCTGAATTGTATCACCTCATGATAATACAGACAGCCTCAATGTCTATCTGTCTTGTGTCCCTGACTTTACCTTTTCTGTGGTGGCCCTCTCAAATTGTATAATGCTGTCCCTAGAGAGGTCCACCTGGTGCCTACTTTGTTGACTTTTCGGTACCAGGCAAAGACTTTTCTTATTTTCCCAGGCCTTTTAAAATAATTTAGAAATGCAGCTTGTTTATTTTTATTGACATGTTTAATATAGGGATGTATGAGAATTTTGTTTTTGCTTACAAAACATAGGAGCATGCCCTGTTTGAATCCCCAAATGTGATCGCAATCGTGAGCACGTGTCTAGTGAAAATGTCCACAAATTGCTGGACATGTGTTCATATTTGACCTGTGCAAAGTTCTGTTACGTAATGTGCTCTAGTTAGATCTGGGTACAGCCTTGCACACGTTCTAATGAGAACTACACACCCACTTATACCGAATCTTTAGACATTGGCAATAGAGCATCTATGGCAAAGAAGGCGATTCCCTCCCAAAAAGATTCACACTAAAGACACTGTTGGAGAGGATAATGCCACAATGGCACATTTAATGGGGTTTACAAAGATTCAAATGCACAAGCTAGTTTGGAGAATTAGCTGAGCAAATGGATTTAACACGTAAGACCAATTGGGGATGCTCCAGCCTTCACCAAGTTAGGAAGGAGTCTTCCTGAAGCCTACACACACACACACTGGGGGGGGGGGAGCTACAATTTCTACAGAGAACCTCTACAAGCAATATATCTTTCCTTGGGCTGAAGCCCTTTCCTGCAGACAGGAACTAGTACACGTTGCAATTCTTGGTCTCGGGTGAATATGAAGGAAAGCCGAGAGCCTTGACCGGGGAGGCAAAGCACCCACTGTTGGCACCTTGCTCCGGTAAGCAAGGAGCTTAGTGATTTCAGCATGGAGCCTTTCCTCTGGGAGGAGAGACTCTTGAGTGATTTCAGCAGCAGTGTGGAACCATACCCTTGCAGGGGTGAGGCACCTAGTGATTTTAGCAGCATGGCCCCCCACCTCTGGGAAGAGGGGGACTGGGGACTGCCCCAACCTGAGGCTTCTTTCTTATACAGTTCAGAGAAAGGCAGTGACATCATAACTTTGATGAGCCAGGCATGGGTAATGGTGCTGCTTGCTATGAGAGAAAGACTGAGTTGGCCTCCTGTCTTGTATAACAAAAGCAGGTGCATGGGGACGATGGGTGTAATTGCCAAGAACAAAAGTCCTACTTACTATCTCTTATTCACTTAACAAAAGATGACCTTGCATCTTAATGACTGTCTTAAAGACAGGTTGGAGTTCAACAATAGGAGCAAATTGCAGGTGGTTGTCTAGGTAACTTATCAGATGTCACTCTTGCTGTTCAGCACATTCATGTTTGCTGAATTTTCACCCCCACCTTTGCCTTTGGGGAATGCATTTTAAGCAGTCCATTACAAAATGAATTGCCTGATCTGGTCTTGCATGTTGCTCTCAACCCCATTCCTGTGCCTTTCTCCCACCTCTGCTGAGGCTGGGGATGAAGATGCCTGGCTTTGTGGCTGCGTCTCAAAATGGAGCCAGTACTGTTCACTCAAAAGAGAGCTACTTCGTAACATTTCCCAGTTCAATTTTGTGCAAATGTCCCAATTTGAGCAAATTTCCCTGTAGGCTGACTCCACCCCACTTTAGTCTATGGAAGAAAGTTGCAAAAATCTGTTCCATCGTTGCTTGATTTGCACAATTTTCCCATTCACACAGAGTGAACAGCCATCGCAAACACAAATGGGAATTGGCACAAGACAAGTGGTGAGACGATATTTGGAGAATCCAAGCAATCTTGGCCATCACTCTTTTCCCCATCCCTAGTTTAATGCTGCAGTTTAAAACCATCTTTTCCCATGTTTTAGCTGCTGGAATATTGGTCTCTTCTTTTAAAATTATTTTAGATTATTGCTGTTGCTTTGAATCCTTTTGATGTGTTTTACTCTGATACATTTTACCATTGGTCTTGTTGCATTTGTTTTTTATTATATATGTTCCCCTGAGAGGTTTGGCTATAGGCCAGGGTCACTCATAAATTAGGTAAATCTTGGCAGAGTAAAGGACAGTTAACAATCAGACTGAATGCAGCCAAGATGAGTCTTCATGAGAGGTGATGAAATAGTCTATTTTTGGCTGATGTTGACTTTTACCATAGGAGAAAATATTTGTAATGACTTGTGAAGGAGTTGCCAGCTCATAACTCACCAAAATTTAGGCCAGCCAGTAAATATTCTGAACACCTTGCTCATCAATTATTGGGCACTGCTGCCTATCTAAACCCAACATATTGTGAGCTTTCCAGTCTGGTCCTGTGAAGGAAGTCAAAAATGGTAATAACACTGTAACAGAAGAATGCGTGGAGAGATGAGTGGAGAGATGGACAGAGGGGGCAGATTGAATGATACGTGGAATTAGTTGAGAAGGTCGGAAGTGGCATCTGACAGACGTCAGAGAAATAGAAGTGGGAACTGACAGGGTTAGTCGGTTAAAAGATAGGGGAGGATGTTTGTAAGATTAGGGGTGTTAGGTTAGGTTATTAGAACCATAGTTTATTAGTATTTATCAAATGACGAGTTGTTCTGGATGTTTTTATGTCTCTTAAATACATATATGTTTAATATTTTAACTAACTTTGTTCTGGTCTGGGTGGGTATGTCAAAGATATCTGTAACGGAATCAAATGAGTTTAGATTTTTATGACTCTGACCCATGCATTTTGCAGTAAACCAGATTTTCCCCAACCTGGTGGATTCCGTGGATTTGTGGACTGTGTGTGTGTGTGTGTGTGTGTTTACTTTCCAGAAGTTTACCCAAAGTTTCTCATAGAAAAAATATGCAAAAATTAAAAGAAAAAAGAACCAGTCAAAAATGTGCACTTTCCCCATAACCGTGAAAATGCACATTTTGGGGGGATTTGTGCATTTGGGAGAATTTGCACGATTTTGCATGCTCAAATTGGTGCAAATTTGGAAACTAAAAAAAATAAAATACAAAATTAGATTCCATGGATGGATGGATGATGGAATGAATGGTGCCTGACAATCCGTTTGTCAGTTGCCCATATGTGTGATGCACAGAGACCATGAAGAAGGATAGGTTGCTTACCTGTAACTGCGGTTCTTCGAGTGGTCATCTGTGGATTCACACAACTCACCCACCATCCCAGCTTCCCTGTAAATGTTGGATGGGCATTGATACCAAAGGGTAAAAAATAAAATGAAACAATTCTTCTCAGTTCCAATGTCACAATGGGGTCTCAATGGAACTGAGGGAATAGGAGGAAACCTGCCCAGACATGTGCAATAGGACAAAGGGGGGAAGTTCTCACCAAAAAGATATGGAAGTTTCCTGAGTCGAAGTGCATAGCCCACATGTGTGAATGCACAGTTGACCACTCAAAGAACCACAGTTACAGGCAAGCAGCCAGGTTCCTCCTCTACCTTTCTGACAGGTTTCCTGTAGGGATGGCGTGGGCACCTGATTCCATCCAGGAATCCGCTCCCCACCCACACCCCTAAGTCCTGCTTGCTGAGCCCCTGGCCCCACTTGACTCCTGCCCATGCTCAGTGAGTGGGCCGCACCCACCCTGGTAGCCTTGTGGTCACCATTTTTTGAAAAATGAAATGGTGATTGCAAAAATGCACATATTTGCAAATGTACAAAAATGTGCATTTTGTGAAAGTGCACAGTTTTGCGCATAGAATCATAGAATCATAGAATAATTGGGTTGGAAGGGGCCTACAAGGCCATCGAGTCCAACCCCCTGCTCAATGCAGGAATCCAAGTCAGAGCATCCCTGACAAATGCCTGTCCAGCCTCGTCTTGAAGGCCTCCAGTGTGGGAGAGCCCACCACCTCCCCAAGTCATTAGTTCCATTGTCGTATTGCTCTTACAGTCAGGAAGTTTTCCCTGATGTTCAGCTGGTATCTGGCTTCCTGAAACTTGAGCCCATTATTCTGTGTCCTGCACTCTGGGATTATCAAGAAGAGATCCTGGCCTTCTTCTCTGTGACAACCTTTCAAGTACTTGAAGAGTGCTATCATATCTCCCCTCAGTCTTCTCTTCTCAAGGCTAAACATGCTCAGTTCTTTCAGTCTCTCTTCATAGGGCTTTGTTTCCAGTCCCCTGATCATCTTGGTTGCCCTCCTCTGAACCCTCTCCAGTTTGTCTGCATCCTTCTTAAAGTGTGGTGCCCAGAACTGGACACAGTACTCCAGATGAGGCCTAACCAGTGCTGAGTAGAGGGGAACTAGTACTTCCCGGGATTTGGAAGCGATGCTTCTATGAATGCAGCCCAAAATAGCATTTGCCTTTTTTGCAGTCACATCACATTGTTGGCTCATATTCAGCTTGTGATCGACAACAATTCCAAGATCCTTCTCGCTTGTCGTGTGGTTGAGCCACGTATCCCCCATCTTGTAACTGTGCATTTGGTTTCTTTTTCCTAGGTGCAGAATTTGGCATTTATCCCTATTAAATGTCATTCTGTTGTTTTCTGCCCAGTGCTCCAGTCTATCCAGATCACTTTGAATTTTGTTTCTGTCTTCCAAAGTATTAGCTATCCCTCCCAATTTTGTGTCATCTGCAAATTTGATCAGCATTCCCTGCACCTCCTCCTCCAAGTCATTAATAAAAATGTTGAAAAGCACTGGGCCCAGGACTGAGCCCTGCGGTACCCCACTCGTCACCTCTCCCCAGTTTGAGAAGGTCCCATTGATAAGCACTCTTTGAGTCCGATTCTGTAGCCAACTGTGGATCCACCGGATCGTTGTTTCATCTAGCCCATTTTGAGCTAGTTTGCTCATCAGGATATCATGGGGCACTTTGTCGAAAGCTTTGCTGAAGACGAGGTATATGATGTCTACAGCATTCCCACGGTCTACAAGGGAGGTTACTTGATCAAAAAATGAGATCAGATTTGTCTGGCAGGACTTGTTTTTGACAAATCCATGTTGGCTTCGAGTAATCACGGCATTGTTGTCAAGGTGCTTCCAGATGGATTGCTTTATGATCTGCTCCAGAATTTTCCCAGGGATTGATGTCAGACTGACTGGTCTGTAGTTCCCAGGTTCCTCTTTTTTACCCTTTTAAAGATAGGGACAACGTTAGCCCTCCTCCAGTCATCTGGCACTTCCCCCATCCTCCATGATTTCTCAAAGAGAATAGACAGCGGTTCTGAGAATAGGCAGCGGTTCTGCCAGTTCCTTTATGACTCTAGGGTGCAGTTCATCTGGCCCTGGAGATTTGAACTCATTCAAAGTAATGAGGTGTTCCTTGACCATATGCCTATCGATCTCAAGCTGCAATCCTGCTCCTTCAGCCTGTACTTCGCCTTTGCCAGGGGGGTCATAGACCCTCTTTTGGGAGAAGACTGAGCCAAAGTAGGAATTGAGCACCTCTGCCTTTTCTTTGTCATCTGTTATCGTTTTGCCATCCTTATTTCATAGCTGAACCACCATTTCTTTCCTCTCCCTTTTACTATGCACGTAGCTGAAGAAAGCCTTTTTGTTGTTTTTCGCATCCCTCGCTAACCTCAGCTCATTCTCAGCTTTAGCCTTCCTGACGCCATCCCTGCTATTCTGTGCTATCTGCCTGTACTCCTCCTTTGTTACTTGGCCTTCTTTCCACTTCCTATATGTGTCCTTTTTTGTTTTCAGGTCATCCCTAAGCATTTTGTGAAGCCACATTGGCTTCTTCTGTTGTCTTCCACCTTTTCTTCTTGTTGGAATTGCTTGTGATTGTGCCTTGAGAATTTCCTTTTTTAAAAGCTCCCACCCATCTTGGACTCCTTTTCTCGCTAGCATCGCTTGCCATGGGACCTTACTGATCATTGTTCTGAGTTTATGAAAATCAGCTTTCCTAAAATCCAGGGTACGCGTTTGACTACACTCAGCTTTTGCTTCCCTTAGAACCAAGAACTCAAGTACAACATGGTCGCTTTCCCCCAGTGTTCCTGTAACTGCTACTTTATCCACTAAGTCATCTCTGTTGGTTAGGATCAAGTCAAGAATAGCCGATCCTCTAGTTCCTTCCTCGACTTTCTGTAGGAGGAAGTTATCCGCCACACAAGTCAGGAATTTCCTGGAGGGGCCATGTTTTGCAGAATTTGTCTCCCAACAAATATCGGGGAAATTGAAGTCCCCCATTACTACTACATCATGCTTCCTTAAAACATTGGCTATTTGCTTTTCAAAAGTTTCATCCTTGTCTTCTCCTTGATTGGGTGGCCGGTAGTATATTCCGACCACCAGGTTCCTTTTATTCTTTGCTCCATTTATTTCAACCCAGATGCTCTCGATGGGGCTACCAAGCTCCTCCTCCTGTATTTCTGTGCAGAGATATGTATTTTTCACATACAGTGCAACCCCGCCTCCCTTTCTGTTCCTCCTGTTCTTTTTGAACAAGTTATATCCTTCAATTACTGTATTCCAGTCATGAGAGTCATCCCACCAAGTCTCAGTTATACCTATCAGGTCATAATTTCCCTCTTGTATTAAGAGTTCAAGTTCATTCTGTTTGTTTCCCATACTCTGGGCATTAGTATATAGACATTGAAGACCATGTGCTTCATAGTCTGGCTTTCTTCCTACATATGTCTGAAGACTATTATTGGGTGCTATCAGAGCTGTTCTCTCCATTGCAGTGCATGCGCCTATGTCCATTGTTACCCCCAACATTACATCTCCCTTCCCCGTAGGATTCAGTTTAAAGCCCTCCTGATGAAGTTCTTCATGCTGTGGCCAAACACATTCTTCCCAGCCTTTGTGAGGTGCAACCCTTCCCTAGCCAACAGCCCATCTTCCAGGAAGTATAGCCCGTGGTCCCAGAATCCAAATCTCTCTCGTCGGCACCACCTTCGTAGCCAGTCATTCACCTGGAGTATTTTTCGTTCCCTTTCTATCCCTCTTCTAACTACTGGAAGGATGGATGAGAAAACTATCTGGGCCCCAAAGTTCTTGAGTTTCCTTCCCAAAGCTTCAAAGTCTGATGTGATCTCTTCGTAGCTCCGCTTGGCAGTATCATTTGTTCCCACATGGATGAGAAGAAAGGGATACCTGTCAGTGGGCTTTATGAGTGCAGGCAACCTTTCAGTCACGTCTCTAATCTGTCCTCCCGGGAGACAACATACCTGGCGGGTCCATGGGTCTTCGCGACATACTTGGGTCTCGATCCCACGCAGCAAGGAGTCTCCCACTACTACCACTCTTCTCTTCTTCTTCTTGTAGGCCTGGGTTTCATCGCCTCTGTTTGACTGACCTTTAGCCTCTTGCTCACTCTCATGCAGGTTCCCCTGTGATTCTTCCTCTGCAGGCTGTCCTCCAGTCTCATCTGCAAGTACCTGGAATCGGTTCCACAGCTCCACTGCTTCCACTGGTGCGGAGTGGCGTCTAGTTCTTCTTCTCCTAACTGTCACCCTTTTCCAAGGAGTATCCTCTACTCCATTTTTCTTCACCTCAGCATTTCCCACTGCCTCATCTTGCTGTTGCTCTTCAAGCTTCTGGTCTGCCCTTTGCTGCTGTAGTTCCCCCATTCTGTCCAAGAACTCTTCGTGTTCTCTTATTCCCCAGAGGGTCGACAGTCGCCGCTCCAGTCCACTTACTTTTTCCTCCAGCAGCGTGATCAACTTGCACTTGTTGCAGGTGTAGGCCATGCTGTTCTCAGGCAAGAAAACAAACATTGCACACACCTTGCAGGTCACCACAACTGGAGAGTCTTGTCCTTCCATAGCCTCTTTTCCCTTTTTGTGTCTAGCTTTGTGATTGTTCTAGACTAGGCCTGCTCCTCTACTCAGTAGAGGTTAAAAGCAGAGTCCCACTTGTGTGGAAGTGTGTGTTACAAGACAAATAAATGGAAAAAAAGTTAGTTAAAATAAAAAATAAAAATAATTAAAAAAATGTTAGGGGCCTCCCCCTTGACCTCCCCTGCTGAACTCCCCTGGCCAACTCCTGTTTGCTCCCCCTGTGCACTCGCTCTGTTTGCTCGCTCTCTGGGAGCTTGGCTGCTTCTGTAGTCCCTGGACCAGTTGGAGCAGCTTGCTCTGCTCTGCTCTGCTCAGCTGGGAGGCGGGAAACAGACTGAAGCTTCCCACCCAGTCAGCTGCTGGGAGTACTCAGGCCACACCCCTCCAATTCAGTTGGAGCTCTCAGAAGCACCTGGTGAGCTCACAGCCAATCAGAAGGATAAAGGGCAGCCCCCTGGGCTTCCTGCAACCCACTTACCTCTTAGCCTCTGTCTCCTTTGTCTCCTTTGTCTCTTCTACCACTGCAACTCCCCTGGCCAACTCCTGTTTGCTCCCCCTGTTCGCTTGCTCTGTTCGCTCGCTCTCTGGGAGCTTGCCTGCTTCTGTAGTCCCTGGACCAGCTGGAGCAGCTTGCTCCACTCTGCTCTGCTTTGCTCAGCTGGGAGGCGGGAAACAGCAACTGGTACTGGACTTGCCCACTGCCTCTCCTTGTGAGCAAGTCGCCTGTCATGTGGGAAGGGCCTGGCTGGGAGTAGAAGCAGCACAAAGGTGCAATTGAAATGGTGGCTGCATGAACTTGCATGTTGTTGTGCCCCCCCTTGCTGAGTCCTTTGGGAGGAACCACCAGTTGTTGCCACCACTGCAGTGGCAGTGACTGTCACCTTGAAGACCCTGCAGCAGCAGATGTTCAAGATCCGAATGGAACCTGATGAGATGGTCTAAGTTCTTAAGGAGAAGATTGAGGCTGAAAAGGGCAAGTAAGCTTCCCTGGTGTCATGTCAGAAGCCTTTCTATGCTGGCAGGATCCAGAATAATGATGTTCCCATCAAGAAGTACAGGATTGATGGGAAGATCTTTGTGGTGGTGATGGTCGCCAAGAACAAAACAGGCCCAGGACCTCACCCAGTGATGCAGTGCCCACTTCAGAGCCCACACCATCCTCTGGGCAGATACTGCTGCTTTCAGCAGCTACTGTTTCACCCCCACCAGCAACTCTATCAAGTGTGGGAACAAGCATGGAGAAGCATGGAGCAAGCATGGAGCAACAATACCTGACTGGGAAGGATGTGAACAGAGATGGTTTGACAGGGAGTTTCAGTGTGGTTGCCTAGGCAGGTGGCTGGCTGACATGTTCCTTTTCCTCCCCTCCATTTAGACCAGGTGTGGGAACATGGTGGGGGGGAGACACTTGCAGCAGTAGGAAAATTGGATGAGTTGGTAGAAGGGTCTATACAGTTTCAGTTTGTAGGCAGATGGCCACATTTTTATTGCTCCTCATGTAGGAGGAATGGGGCAGGGGGATTCGGCAGGTATCAAGCTACTGTTACTAGAAGAAGGTTAGGCTAGAATGAGGTTGTGGTGGTACAGTCCTCTCCACACCACATGCTTTTGCATGTGTAGGCTAGTGCAGGACAATCAGTGTCATTCTTCTGCAGGCCCAATATGTGTTTCAATGTTCCTGAGAGTATTACACTCAGTGCAACAGACTTATGGCACTGTTAACACTCTTAATTTTCCTAGCTCTTTGCAAACAAATTTTTGGCCAATTTTGCTACTCATGCTGAAACTCAAGTTATATGAACAGCCTATCCCATTGTTTACAAAGTTTCCATAGTGTCATCATTTAAAAGTGCTATCCCATTTGGGGCTATTACTCTGAAGAGGAATTTCATATTACAGCATCGTTTCCATTCATGGTGAATTGGTGGGGAGGAAGTGGGTGGGTTACCAAGAGGTACGTCATGTAGATAAGTATGTATGTTTTGCATCAGTTTTGTTATTTCATGGCAAACACAATTATATTGAATATTTCAGCTTTATAGCTTAGGGCAATGGTTGACTGCTGCGTGAAAGAGATTGAATTAATGGTTCAGTTAACATGATACATTCAAGCATTTATAGTGCTACTCAACAGAAAACAATAAGCTCGTCTTGCAGTACAAAGTCAAACTCACGAGGCTGGAGGGTTATAAACAGTTTTCATGGCCTCAGAGACCCAGAAGCATGCTAAAAATCATCTCGGTCCATTATCTACAGAACTTTGAGAATGTTCAAGAAATTTCACATTACAAATTCACCTTACTTAATCACTCACTCAGCTACTTGTCTGCAAAATCTACCCCACAATGCAGCAAAAGAAAAAAAAAAGAAACAAATATGGGTAACCCCACAGAGAACTGTCCAGAAGCACTGTAGTTCCTGGTTGCCCCACTCCCCCAATATTCACCAGCAAAAAAAAAGGGGGGGGGAGGGAGCAGGAGGCAGAATTTAGCCACAGTTCTAATTGTCACAAAGAAGCCTTGCTATTTCTTAGGGAATGTAAATGTTCCACTTTTGAAAAGGGCCTTAAAAGCTTTCCTCATTCTATCTCATTGATTAGAACAGAAGGTGCTTCTTAGCTTCTAATATATGCCATTTCCTTTTTAAATCAGCGCTTAACATTACAAATTCACTTTCTTTAATTACCCATTCAACTAATTGTCTGCAAAATCTTCCTCACACACAGTCCATTATAAATACTAAACAGGAAAGAAAGGGGATTCTTGCTATCACTAGGGATGGGGGAGAATTTCTCCCCGAAACTTCAGGGGGCCGAGTGCCAATGCATTCGGTCCTCCGAAGGTTCGGGGAGAAATTCTCCACCCCCCCGCCCCCCCTCCCGGGATGGGACTTACCTTTCACAAATGTTGCTCCTGGCGGCGGGTCCCGGCGGCGGTTCGGCAGGTCTTCGTCAGGGGCGGCAGCCGGTCTTTTGACCGGCTGCCGCTGCCGCCATTACAAGAAAAGTAAAAAAAACACCAAACACCCCTGTGATAGGCTACGTAACAATTAACGTAGCCTATCATGGCTAGATTTGCAAAGTCAGCCGTGATAGGCTACGTTAATCGTTATGTTGCCTATCACGGGTGACTTTAAAAAACAAAACAAAAAAGCGCATATGCTAATGGCGGCCCCCATAGGGAGCCGCCATTAGCGTTCCTTATTTGGTCCCTGTAGTCTACATAAAGATTTACATAGACTACGGCGAAAATAAGGGCAACGCAAATAGCAAATAGGGTTGCCCTTATTTTCGCTGTAGTCTACATAAATCTTTACGTAGACTAAAGGGACCAAATAAGGAACGTGAATGGCGGCTCCCTATGGGGGCCGCCATTTGCGTACGCGCTTTTTTTTTTTAAAGTCACCCGTGATAGGCTACGTGACGATTAACGTAGCCTATCATGGCTGACTTTGCAGATCTAGCCGTGATAGGCTACGTAAATCGTTACGTAGCCTATCACTGGACTTTTTTTTTTTTACTTTTGAAGTTCCCGGCCAGGGAGACGGGGCGCTTCTCCCCGGCCTGAATTTCGGCCGGGTGAGGCGGGAAGCCCCCCCTGGCTTGACCTTCAGGGGGAGAAGCGAAGCGCCTCCCCCCCACCGCGAAGCAAGCTGCGAGACCAGGTAAGTGACTTTTGTACATCCCTAGCTATCACATTTAACACATCATGATAGTCTTAACTTTTTTATGAGTTGGAATGCGGAATTGTAGCCAGCCCAGCACAGGATCATCACACCTTCCAATGCTGACCTTCAGTTGCTGATGCCTATCAGATTGGATCCAAAATAAGACTAACCACCAACACATTTTCTAGCATGCTCTGGGAAATACGAAGATATGCGGAGGTGCAACCCACCCACACACCACCACCACCAGAAGAGGGGAAATCACCCCAAAGGTTTTTTAATAAAAACATGAGCTCTACAGATGTGGGACTCACCTAGGGATGTTGAAAGAATATGTCTGGGGGTGAAGCTCACTGACCTTCCATCACCTTCAGCTCGCTTACCCGCAAGGTGGCCCATCTCAGTCTGCCTCAAGTTGTGCCAGCTCGTGGATTTTCACGGTGTGTGTGTGTGGGGGGGGATCAAAAGAAATGTCTGCACATTTCAGCCACAATTTCTATTGACACCCTCCCCACAGTTCCCAGATTTGGGGGAAAGTGGCTTGGCTCACAAATGCAAGCTGAGCTGGGAGGGCAGTGGGGATCTTTTGGGCCCCAAAAGGGCTGGATTTTCAAATGACAGACACCCCTAGACTTACGCAGGGCCAGCCCTACCATGAGACAGAGTGAGGAAGCTGCCTCAGGCAGCAGGTGCAGGGGGACAGAGTGGGGAATGACAGGATGATAGGGATGGGCAAACTCAACTAATCCAGGTTGTGTGCCACTTGCTGGACCCTCACTGGCCAGAAGGCCCTGGTGGCCACATATGGTGAAATGCTGGTCTGAAGGTGCCCAGTCCCTTGCCAAGCTGTCATTTTGTGTAAAGGCTCATGTGTGCAAATGGTGGCCATAAAGTAACCATTTACACAAGATTACAGGTGTAAATGGTCCATTTATGCCTGTAATTTTGCATAAATGGCCACTTTGAAGCCACCATTTGCACACATGGGCATTTTATGAAAAAAGACTGAGCCACCATTTCTACACAAAATGACAGCTTGGCGAGGGTCCCAGAGCATAGTCTGAAGGCACATGATGAGGCAGCCACTTTGCTGAAGCTAAGCAGTATTGGGTCTGGTCAGTGCTTGGAGGGGAGACTACCTGGGAACCATATGTGCCACCTTGAGTTCCACGATGGAAGAAAGGTGGGATAGAAATATAATAAATAAATAAATAAAAATCAGGCAGCTGTGCACTTGCCTGACTCAGTGTGCATTAAGTCGCACCAGTGCAGTGGTCCGTGAACTTGAGTGTGGGAGGCCAAGCAGGAAGGAGTGTGCTCGAGTCCCCCCACCCTCAGACTCCCATGATATCTGTCAAAGTCAAAGCATCTGTCAGTAGGGATGGCAGAGAATTCTGCCATGGATCTCGGTGAGGCCGAACGCCAGCGCATTCAGCCCCCCAAAATCTGTGATGGAATGGCCTGCCACCCCTCCACCCCCCCATAGATCCCCCCCAGGACGAGACTAACCTGGGGCGGATGTTCCGAGTGGCAGCGTCTCTGGCAGCGGCTTCGGTGGTGGCGGTGGCTGGTCTTCCAACCGGCTGCCGCCGCCGCCATTTGCAGTCTTGTTGGGTTTTTTTTTTTTTTTTTACAAGACGTGATAGGCTACGTAAAGATTTACATAGCCTATCATGGCTGGGTAAAAAAACAAACAAACGCGTACGCAAATGGCGGCGGCTACAGCCGACGCCATTTGTGTTCCTTATTTTTGGCTGTCTTAGTCTACGTAAATATTTACGTAGACTAAGACGGCGAAAATAAGGGGAATGCAAATAGTGTAGCAGGCGCTATTTACATCCCTTTTTTGATTCGCCGTTTTAGCCTACGTAAATATTTACATAGGCTAAAACGGAGAATCAAAAAGGGATGCAAATAGCGCCCACTATGCTATTTGCATTCCCCTTTATTGTCACTGTCATAGTCTATGTAAATATTTACGTAGACTAAGACAGCCAAAAATAAGGAACGCAAATGGCAGCGGCCGTAGCTGCCGCCATTTGCGTACGCGCTTTTTTTCCCCCAAAGTCAGCCGTGATAGGCTATGTAAAGATTTACATAGCCTATCATGATTTTTTTTTTAACTTTACCTGGAAATGGCGGTGGCAGCCGGTCGGAAGACCGGCCGCAGCCACTGCCGCACCGCCGCTGCACCGCCGCCGGGACCTGCCGCCGCAAGGGACATTCGCATGAGGTAAGTCCCATCCTGGGGTGGCGGGGGGGGTGGCAAACCGTTTCTCCACCAATTTCGGGGGGCCGAATGCATTGGCATTCGGCCTCCCGGAGATTCGTGGAGAAATTCTCCGACATCCCTACTCAAAATACCCTTCTACTTAAGGGTGCGTCCATATCTTTATGACATCAGTATCTATCTGATGTATCTATACATCTATACAGTATCTATACATCAATCCCCCAACCTCCTCTCAGACCTATTTGCATGCCTAGCAACCCAGAGGCAAAGCCTGCCATTCTTAACTAGCATAGAAGCAATGCACGAAAAGGAACATGAACATACAGAGATGAACAATTATCCTGATTCAGTCACAGACAGCCATTTATGGCCAATTTTCCAAACTCATCCCCAACATTTCACATGCATTTCACAAATATATTGTATTTCTGGTGTTGTTGCATTTGCTTATATAGATATCTTTTCTCTCATTTGGGATTATTATCTGAGATTCAGAAAACTGCCTTTTGGAAAATAACATTGCACAGCAGACAGCTTTCATTCAGCTTTTTGTCAGTTTCCACATAAGTAGCATGTGAGCTTAATTCTCCATTTGTATGATTTTGATGTAATTGCTAGGTCTGTGCACTGCCTCATCACGAAGTCTGAATAATGAGGTGAAGCGGACTTATATGGAGCAAAATCCTCATGATACAAGGTGGGTCAGAGCAGAACCAAGGCACCCTGGGGCAAAGTGCCCCCCCCACGAAGCTACTCCTCCGCCTCATATATTTGGAGCTCTACTTAATGTTTGAGCAGTCCAAACAGGCTGTCTCCAAAACGTAACAAGTTCTGAATGTTCACATGGAGGGGGAGGAGGAGGAGGAGGAGGGCAGATGGAGGGAGGGGGAAGGTGAGTGGATGCGGGAAGGCGAGGGGAGGAGGGAAGGCGAGCACTGGTGGATGAGGGAATATGCTTTGGCAAATAGTAACTCTCATCCAGAACTGACACCAGCAGTCTCCAATCAGAAAGAGTGGTGGAGGAAGGGGCCATATATACTTTGGCAAAAGGCTGCATTTGGTTTTTGCACTAGCTGTGTCTTTGGGTGAGGGCTGGTGGAGGGGTAGATGATTGTGTGTGTGTGTGTGTGTATGTGTGTGTGCATTCCTTGGAGTTTTTCCTTCTATTTCTTCATTTTTGATCACCATTAGGCTGTTGGGAGGTCACCCCTGCTGCCTTCTGAGATCCTCAGGTAGCCACAATCAACATGCAGACAATAGGGCTCTTTTCCAAGGCTTTATTTCCATTCAACTTAATGATGCTTACAGATGCTAATTGCTTGCTCCTACGAGCGAGACTTAAGAGAGCTGCCTAATCAGGGGTTCTAACCTTAGGAATCAGTTGATCTCCATTTGGAGGGGAAGGTGGGAAACATCTGAACTTATGGGCTAGGAGGAGAGAGTCCACCTCTTTCCCATGGGGCATTGGGGCGCTGCTGTTGCCATCATGCCAAGCGGGCTGAGTGCCTCCTCTCAGTGCCCGCCATCTCCTGCTTGACGCTGCACTGGCGCCTAGCATCCAGATACTGCTGTTGCACCTCCCTCTCCCTGCCAGGGTCACTATCACTCTCAGGAATGTGTACCGGGAGGGGCTCTCCCCCTGGCTGCTCCTCTGAACAGCATGCAGGTTCCCCTCCCATGGTTTCTATCTCTTCCTCAGAATCAGAACTGCTTTGGGGCTCTCTGGGCTCTGATCCAACCCTGACATAGGCTTTCCTCAATATTTAAACTGAAAAGAAACAGTTTGGATGTACTGGGATCCTTCTCTTGCTCCTTGCTCATCCATTCCCTTTGGAATGGTGTCTTTGCAGCACCCCTTCCAGCCGCCTTCTCCTATGTCTTTCTACTTCCAACTTGTCTGTTATTTGTATTGGATATATTCATATTTCCTTTCCATATTTTTTTCAAACAAACATAGCTTTTCCTCATTTGTTGCTCCTACACTCCCCCCTCCCTTGCCATTCCTGTGTTCCTTTGTTTATGTCCCTTGGACTCCAGAAAAGGCTGGGTTTGTTGTTTAAGGTCGACCCTCACTTCTGCTTTCTCCATTATGTTTCCTTGTTGTTTTTGTTTGTCAACTCTGTCTTGTTTAGATTTTTAACAAACTCAGTCTTCTTTCAATCTTTAAATGCAAATGTTGACTTCTGGGCAAGTCCCTTGCCCTTTGTAAGTCATCTTCAAGCATTTAGTTTTTTCTTGCTTTCTAAATTCTTAAAGAAAGACTTTTATAGCAGCCTATGTGTGTAGTGTTTGGTCATCCCCCCCCATCCTGAAGTGCACTTCTGTGTCTTTGTGTTGATCCTCCCAAAACAAAAATTAAAGAAGGTTTTATTTAATTATTGTTTGATTTCTCTTGGCCATAACCTTATTGCCTGCGCTGTCATCCTGTATTTCTTGAAGTTACCTTGCCTTCCATAAAAGAACATGAAATATAACACAATCATTTAAAGACACCCATCATTTGCTTAGGTAGTTCTGCTTTTCTTTAGCTCTTGTGTGTCTGTGTCCATGTGTGCGCTCATGCTAGGTTGTTGTTCCACCAACGCTATACGTCCAAATTTCAAGGCAGTATTGAAAAAGCATGAGACACATAGTATTTATATTAATTACTTTCATATTCTAACAACACTCCACTATGTGGCAAAGCAATCCAGTGCAATGTGAGGCATCCTCAGAGTGTTGGCAGGGGCAGAAGTGGGCAAGGTGCTGCTGTCTCTAGCAACACCATTAGGCCAGCTGTCTGTCCGGTGGTCCAGATAGTGCATCCTGCTGAAGAAGGGCAGCAGAGTGCAGAGGCCAGTTGCAGTGCTCGGAGGTCACTGTTTGAGGAGGCTGGCATGGGCAGGTCCAGTAGTTGCTTTGAGTTGGGAGTGGACCTCAGCACTGCAGTGTGCCACAACTGCATCTCAGAGCAGGGGGAAACAGCTGGGTCACTACAGCACCAGCAGCCTGCTCCTGCACTTAAGGAGGCAGCACCAATTGGTCTTGCTCGGGGAAGAGGCCCCCATGTCCCAGCAGGCCAGCAGCAGGGGCAAGCATAAGACTGGTAGTGCCTCCAGAACTCCTGCAAGCTCTCCATTTCTCATCCCCAAGAGGTTTAGGTAGGCTACCATGGAGGAGATGGGGTGGGGAAAGTATGGGTCCACCAGGTAGAGGCTTCCAGCGTTCAAAAATCAATGGCCTTTCTGGGATAGGCACTGACCACTTTCAAAAATCAGTAGCCCTTCTGGGCTAGGCACTGACCATGTTCATTCAAGATACATTCAAAATGCTCATTGAGTGTGTGCTAGAAATAAACAAAACCAGATAAAAAATAACCTCTTCCAGCCTGCCTGCCAGGTAATGTGTGTATTCAGCTATAGAGAGGCTGAGCTGGTGATTCTTCTGAATAAGGGTTATTTTGCACTTCAAAGAAACCTGCAGAGATTAGGGATAGTGACCTCTGCATCAACACACTTTCCCTTCTGAGTTTGGTCTGAGTTTCTGGGAATATGAAATTCAACCTGCGCCTAGCCCACAAGCCAGTGGGCCAAACTGCCTGGGATTTGGCAGATGGGATGCCCTCAAGGGGGGCTGGGAGGGGCCCAGGTGTCACACATGCCTGTGGAAACAGGGAGAAGTTATGGCTCTTTTCTTTTGGAGTTTTTGTGGAAAAAAATCCAATTTCAGCAGCGTCTTGCACACAAGCCAGTGGGCCAAAATGCCTGGACTTTGGAGGGTGCAATGCCCTCAAGGGGGCTGGGAGAGGCCAAGGTGTCATGTGCATGTGTGGAAAAAGGGAGAAGTTAACAGCTCTTTGCTTGGAGAGTTTCTTTGGAAAATAGCAGATTTTAACTCCTCCTAGCACAACAACCACTGGGCCAAACTGTCTGAAACTTTGCAGGTGGCCTTCTTTCCAGGGGTCTGGAGTGGTCTCCCAATTTCATGCCTGGATCATAAAAAACAAAACAAAAAAGTTATGACCTTTTGTGTTTTCCCATGCAAGTCAATGGGAAAATGCCAAAAATGAGTGATCCAGATATCTGAATCTCGCTTCGGATTCGATCCAAGTCGAAACAGAGGGGGACCGAATCAATCCGAGGCAGATAGGGGTCACTTCAGCAGATCTGAAAAGGCAACCTAAGCAGAAAGGGGGGGGGGTCTGTGCCCAGCCCTAGTAATCACACATGCACAAAACAAGTGCAATACACTAGTATCAGAACTGGTCCAATGTTATATTGGATTCCTAAATAATAATGGCTCCAATTCAGAGGAATGATAGATGTGCAGGTGCTAAACTGTACATGGGGCTGGATTTTTTTTTTCTAAACTTAACAGTGGTTTGTAGGGATGTATGAAAGTCACTTACCTTTTTGCGGATTCTGTTCATGGTGGGGGGGAGGCATTCTGTCCTTCCCCCCGGAATCCTCAACAGGGGGGGAGGAGATCTGGTCCTCTCCCCCGGAATCCTTGATGGCCAGCTGTGCTCCGCGGTGGCTCCACAGAGCAGCCGGCCAGGCCCAGGCCAGGGCCGTCCGCGGTGGGATTTCTGGTCGTGGAGGGCTTTGGGTAAAAAACAAACAAACGCGTACACAAATGGTGGCAGCTACGGCCACCGCCATTTGCGTTCCTTATTTTTCGCCGTCTTAGTCTACGTCAATATTTATGTAGACTAAGACGAAGAAAAGAAAGGGGAATGCAAATAGTGTATTGAGTAGGGATGCACGAAAGTCACTTACCTGGTCTCGCAGCTCGCTTCGCAGTGGGAGGAAGGCGCTTCGCTGCTCCCCCCAAAGTTCAGGCCGGGGGAGGAGGCTTCCCTCCTCACCCTGCCGAAATGCAGGCTGGTGGGGAGGCTTCCCGCCTCGCCCGGCTGAAATTCAGGCCGGGGAGAAGCGCCCCGTCTCCCCGGCCGCGAACTTCAAAAGAAAAAAAAACCACCCCTGTGATAGGCTACATAACGATTAACGTAGCCTATCACGGCTAGATCTGCAAAGTCAGCCGTGATAGGCTACATAAATCGTCACGTAGCCTATCACGGGTGACTTTAAAAAAAAAAAAAGCGTGTACGCAATAGGAGTGCTCGAAAGTCACTTACCTCGTCTCGCAGCTTGCTTTGCGGTGGGGGGGAGGCGCTTCGCTGCTCCCCCTGAAATTCAGACTGGGGGGGCGCCTCACCTCGCCCGGCCGAAATTCAAGCCGGAGGGGAGGCGCCTCGCCTTGCCCGGCCGCAAAATAAAAAGTTAAAAAAAAACGCCCCCGTGATAGGCTACGTGACGATTTACATAGCCTATCACGGCTAGATCTGCAAAGTCAGCCATGATAGGCTACGTTAATCGTCACGTAGCCTTTCACAGGGATGTTTTTTTTTTTTTACTTTTCTTGGAATGGCGGCGGCGGCAGCCGGTCAAAAGACCGGCTGCCGCCCCACCCCTGTCGAAGCACTGCCGAACCGCCGCTGCAACCCGCCACCAGGAGCAACATTCGGGAAAGGTAAGTCCCATCCGGGGGGGGTGCGGAGGGTGGGGGGTGCGGAGAATTTCTCCCCGAAACTACTTCGGGGGACCGAATACATTGGCACTCGGCCCCCCGAAGTTTCGGCGAGAAATTCTCTGACACCCCTAGTACGCAAATGGCGGCCCCCATGGGGAGCCGCCATTCGCGTTCCTTATTTGGACCCTGTAGTCTACGTAAAGATTTATGTAGACTACGGCGAAAATAAGGGCAACGCTATTTGCATTGTCCTTATTTTCGCCATAGTCTACGTAAATCTTTACGTAGACTACAGGGACCAAATACGGAACGCGAATGGCGGCTCCCTATGGGGGCTGCCATTAGCCGTACGCGCTTTTTTTTTTTTAAAGTCACCCGTGATAGGCTACGTGACGATTAACGTAGCCTATCACGGCTGACTTTGCAAATCTAGCCGTGATAGGCTACGTCAATCGTCACGTAGCCTATCACAGGGGCATTTTTTTTTTTTTACTTTTCTTGGAATGGTGGCGGCGGCAGCTGGTCAAAAGATTGGCTGCCGCCCCCACCCCTGTCGAAGCCCTGCCGAACCGCTGCTGCAACCCGCCACCAGGAGCGACATTCGGGAAAGGTAAGTCCCATCCCAGGGGGGGTGCGGAGGGCGGGGGGCTGCGGAGAATTTCTCCCCGAAACTACTTCGGGGGGCCGAATACGTTGGCACTCGGCCCCCCGAAGTTTCGGCGAGAAATTCTCTGACACCCCTAGCACGCAAATGGCGGCCCCCATAGGGAGCCGCCATTCGCGTTCCTTATTTGGTCGCTGTAGTCTACGTAAAGATTTATGTAGACTACGGCGAAAATAAGGGCAACGCTATTTGCATTGTCCTTATTTTCGCCGTAGTCTACGTAAATCTTTACGTAGACTACAGGGACCAAATATGGAATGCGAATGGCGGCTCCCTGTGGGGGCCGCCATTAGCTGTACGCACTTTTTTTTTTTTTAAGTCACCCGTGATAGGCTACGTGACGATTAACGTAGCCTATCACGGCTGACTTTGCAAATCTAGCCGTGATAGGCTACGTCAGTCGTCACGTAGCCTATCACAGGGGTGTTTTGTTTTTTTTACTTTTCTTGTAATGGCGGTGGAGGCAGCCGGTCGAAAGACCGGCTGCCGCCCCTGCCCCTGACGAAGACCTACCGAACCGCCACCGGGACCCACCGCCGGGAGGGACATTCATGAAAGGTAAGTCCCATGCCGGGGGGCGGGCTGGGGGCGGGGGGGCGGAGAATTTCTCCCCAAACAACCTTCGGAGGACCGAATTCGTTGGCACTCGGCCTCCCGAAGTTTCGGGGAGAAATTCTCCCCCATCCCTAGTAGTGAGCGCTATTTGCATTCCCCTTTCTTTTCTTCATCTTAGCCTACGTAAATATTGACGTGGACTAAGACGGCAAAAAATAAGGAACGCAAATGGCAGCAGCCGTAGCCGCTGCCATTTGCGTACGTGTTGTTTTTTTTTTAAAACCCAGACGTGATAGGCTATGTAAGTCTTTATGTAGCCTATCATGAATATGGGGGGGGGAGAAAAAGACCAGACTGCAAATGGCGGTGATGGCAGACGGTTGGAAGACCAGCTGCCGCGGCCACTGCTGAAGCCACCGCCGAAGCCACCACTGTCCGGAACATCCGCCCCAGGTAAGTCTCATCCTGGGGGGGATCTGCGGTGGGTGGGGTGGTGGCAGGCCGTTCCGTGTTGGATTTCGGGGGGCCGAATGCACTGGCATTCGGCCTCACCGAGATCCGTTGTGGAATTCTCTGACATCCCTTGTGGTTTGCCTCTTCAGCATTGGAAAGAGCTGCATGTCTGGGCATGTTCATGTCCTTATGCCCTGAACATATCTTCACTACATCTGTAGTTACAATCTATATGTTTAGTGAAAAGTTGGGGTTCTTTGTGTATAATATAACTTACTTGGAACCAAATCTCCTAAGGTTTTGTTGTTGTTGTTGTTATATATTGTACATTCAGAAAACATGCCAGATCACTGATTTTGAGGTGTCCACCCTTGCTCCAATGTTATCAAGTCCATCATGCAGTCTGCATGATTACAATGCAAAGGAGGTTGATATCATTGGATGCTGCACTGTAGATTTATAGTATGCCTCCTTCCAAGGGAAGCTTCCACTTATAATCATGGAAGGGCAAAGGATGGTATCCTGAGATCTATACAGGCAGCAAGTATGGGGAACCCATTTACACAGCTAACTGGTAAGCAGTCAGCTAGAAGTACTTAAGAACTTGAGCAATGTGTGTGTGTGTGTGTGTTTTAAGAGAATTAAAATCAAAATGGCTGCTCTTTGACATATCAAGGAGTTTGATGTTAGTATTCCTTCAACCAATACCTTAGTTTCATATAACAAACTTTCTCAAAGTCTTGATATTCAAGGTCACTGATTGATCTGCGTGAGAATTCGAACCTATGTCTAGATACAACACTATTCTCTTTTCTCCTTTGGTACTAGGGCTAGTTACATCTATCAGCTTCAGTTTTTCCTGCATTAGAATTTTTTAATCCCCTTTGCTTCCTGAATACAAAGACATTTTAACATTTTGGTAAATTCTTATAAAAAATGAACAGATGACATTCTCACCCATCTACCCCAGCCAAGTTCAATAGGTACAGCTATTCCTAGCATGGAGAGTACCATGACATACCTGCTTTCCATATACCTGTTAAAGACGAGGAGCTTGGTTGAATACATAGGGATTCTAACCCAAACTTTTAAGAGCTAAGGCCTCAAAGCCCTGAGCCTGGTTGGGTGAATCTGTCTGTCAGGATTACCCTTACGACCTGCCCCCCCCCCCCCCCGAGCAACTCCTTAAGGATCTCTTACCTCCTTAAGAATTGTACCTTCCTTCTTTTACCTTCCCCTTTCAAATAATGTGGGGTTTAGGCTGTAGGCATGGGGTGATTGACATTCTAGACACAGGGGTTAACCACAATAGTTTACTGGTAACTTAAAACAAGCAAATTACAACTAAAGGTATTTACACAATAGAACTGAGTGATACAAAAGGCCTTAAGAGAAAATAAAAATTGCAAAATGCAAGTTCCTTTACCCTAACTGTACTTAGACTTCTCCAGGCTGCTTCTTCCTGCTCCGTCTTCACGTTCTGGTCTCCCTGACTCTGCTCCTGCTGGCTCTCTAACTCTCTTTATATACTGTCCTCCCTCAAAATCAAAAGTACTGTTTCAGTCCTGAAGAAATGAAACTTAACCAGGGAAATGAAACTTAACCAGGGATATCCCTCCCAGCAAAAAATCTCCAGGCCTCCAAGTCTGACCTTTCCCCACCTTTACCTCTGTAGACCTCAAACCTTCACACTGCCTTCCCACATTCAGGGTTTTGTTTGTTTGTTTGTTTGTTTGTTTTAATCTCAAGTTCTTTCCATCCAACATAGGTAGAAACTTTTGAATTTTGGTAAATTCTGATAAGAAATGACCTGAAACAAAATTCTCACCGTACTGTAATTGGCACTAAACACAGGCCAAATGAATAGTGCAATGTGAAACTCAGCTTCTATTTTGAGTCCTTAACTATTTTGTTCCAAGTTGCTAAGCCTAGATTGTTTAAATGAGTGCTCTCTTGTCTGTACCCTCCTTTCCCTATTTCTGTACAGTTCATAATGCTGCTAAATCATTATTTTCTCACGTTTCTGCCCTTTCTGATCTGACCTTGAAATGTCAGACCAGTTTCTCTTTGATCATGCATACAGCATGTATCTTGACTCACTTATCTAGAGCTAAATCAGTCAGAAGTCTTTTCATGGTTCAAGTCATGAGTTTACTAATTATGTTATATCCATTATTTAGCTTTTTCTTATGCCAAAGGAGAAACTGGTTTAGCTGCTGTTAGCATATTTTCCTTCTGATGTCAAATAAAAGTGACAGAAATGGGAGAAAATCATGGCCTTGAGCACAAAACCAAACGTAATATACACAACTACATTGATGCCTCAGCAGAACCAAATTATATTCAAAAGACCAATGAAGAGAGCATATCCATATTAAACGATGTGGAAGCTGTCATTTGCAGTGAAACCCAAGAATGTTGGAAATTGGTTCTTAGCTTGTGAAAAGTTTTCCAAAACTCAGGGTTCTTCCTATGTACATGTGAAGTTACTTGGAAATATAAAGGACCCTTGACCTCATGGAACTAGTTCCATGGTTCTTCGGATCCAGGCCACAGATATTGTTCCCAGTTCCAAAATGTCCTTGCTTCAGAATGGAATGCTCATCCGAGTATGATTCAGCACAAACTAGGTCAAATTCAGTGCAAATAGATATCTCCTGTACTTTTAGAAACAAGGCCATGGCCAGCTCAGGAGATAGATAGATAGACAGATAGATAGATAGATAGATAGATAGATAGATTCTTTTCTTACTGCCCCAGTCCAATTAAATTGTGGTGATTCCCCAACCATGGGGAGCTAATGTAGGTGTGGCAATTGGGGTGCAGGACTGAGGACTAGAGAGGTGAGAGCTACCATTGTCCACTGCACCTGTTCACTGTCAAATCTGTCGTAGTATCCACTGTAGCCCTTTGTACCCATACCCAGAATAATGAGGTAAGACACTTGCCATTGTGTTAATTAGGGTTACACCCATATTTAATCTTTAACATTAAAGATCTGCCAAAGGTCCTAGGACTGTGCAGGATACTAACCTTAATTGTGTGAGCCACCTTGCAACTCTCCCTGCCTTAGGTTAGGATGAATTGAGAGGAGGTAACGACCTCCTGTCCATCTGGCTATACCTCCTCTTCAGGTGTTGAATGAGGTCTTCCTGAGTCACCCCCCCACCCAGCCTCACAACTCTGGATATATGAGCCATGTTAGCCCCAAATGGGTTCTTCTCCCCACCGCCAGGTCCCACAGTCCTGAGTGACACTTCTGGGGAATCCCCCATCACCGCAAAGGAGCCTCCTGTCCTTGTAAGGATGTACGGACTGTGTAAAATCCAGTCCATCTCTGTTTCACAGATTGTCAGGTGCCTTTATTCCATCATCTACCCAGAGATGGATGTGAATATTTTTTTTCCCCATCATGCGGAAAAATACAGAAATAATTGCGTAAATAATTACATAAGTATTTACATAATTTACCTCAGTACGTAACATTTAGTGTATTGTCCCCCATTCCATTCAACTTTGCCTCAGCAGAAACTTACATATTTTTCTACGGATTTATATGCATAAATTTCAGGAAAGTAAAAAAATCATCCAAAAGTCCACGGACTCTGCAGGGCCTGAGGGGGGCACTTGGTAGTAGTTTCTGCAGGCCAGATTCTTAGAAATCTGAGCTCAATTTAATCCATCTTGAATTTCTCCAGCATCCCTACTTCCTGGTGCTCATTGATACTCTTACCTGCCATTGTGCTCAGCTCTTACCTATTTTTGGTGACACCCTTTTAGCAATAACCATCAATAACCTTCAACAGTGAAGAGCAGGCAAAAAACTGGTGTCCCAGTGCCAGTCTGGTTGATGGGTAAAAACATTATGTTTGGCCCTTATGTGACCACCTAGTCCTACACTGCAACACGAGGGTGGGTGGATGGATGCTGAGACCATCTTAAAAGGTGCCCACTTAAACTTCACCCCCAGCCAGCATCTGGACACACTGCATTTGCACACTGATGTCCCATGTGCCCTGTCCCTATCCATGGGTGGATACAATGACTCCTCCACCCAATCCCATCTGAGTCAGGCAGGAGGAGCAGAACTGTGTTTGTCTATAAACCTGTTCAGGTGTTTTTCAATGAACACATGGGGAGAGGAGTGCTCCAGCTCCACCTCCTTGTCATGTGTTTCTGTCACCCTGTACTCATAGCTAGCAACAGTCTGAACCATGAGAACCTTCTGCATCTGTGGAAGGTCTCCATGTGATCCAGAAGCCTGGAAAATCAGAGCCGTGGATCAATTGGAAAGCCCCCATGGATACCGAAGGCTCTCCTGTTCAACAATATGCAGCAGCAGAGTGGGACAAGGCTGGAGCGCTCCTCTCCTCACATGTGCACTGAACATGGAAGGAAAAATGCCTGAACAGGGAGGGCTTATGGGTACAATCTCTGGCATCTACAAGCAGCACTACTAGGAAAGAGAACCTTGCTAGCCAGATCAGTCAGTACTAGGGGTGGACGAAAGTCACTTACCTGTCGTCGAAGCTTGTTCGTGGGGGGGGAGGCGCTTCGCTGCTCCCCCCGCAAAGTTCAGGCCAAGGGGGGAGGCTTCCCACCTTGCCCCGGCCGAAATTCAGGCTGGGGGGGAGGCTTCCCACCTCGCCTGGCCGAAATTCAGGCTGGGGAGGAGGCTTCCCGCCTTGCCCGGCCGCGAACTCCAAAGTTTAAAAAAAAAACAACAACGCCCCCATGATAGGCTACGTGACGATTAACGTAGCCTATCACGGCTAGATCTGCAAAGTCAGCCGTGATAGGCTACATCAATCGTCACGTAGCCTATCACAGGTGACTTTAAAAAAAAAAAAAAGCGCGTATGCTAATGGCGGCCCCCATAGGGAGCCGCCATTCGCGTTCCTTATTTGGTCGCTGTAGTCTATGTAAAGATTTACGTAGACTACGGCGAAAATAAGGGCAACACAAATAGCAAAGCGCCTCCCCCCCACGACGAACAAGATTCGAGGACAGGTGAGTGACTTTCGTCCACCCCTACCACAAAGCAATGCTTTGTTACAGCTCCCACTTGCCATATGTAGCAAGGTGACTAATGACGGCTGATCAGTGAAACACAGAAATATTAAAACAATAAAATAACATACAGTATTTAAAACAAAGCAACAATTGAAACACAATGAAAATGCAATGAAAAGCAGCAGGCAGATGAACACAGCACTAAAAGCACTAGGCATCCTGCATTAAAGAATAACACATCTCTTGCATGAAAGGAATTGCATGTGTAAAACATTTTCAGTTGGCACTGGAACCTCATAAGAGTGGGTGCTTGGCAGACTGCCCTGGAGAGGGTATTCTAAAGCTAGGGCACTGAAGGCATGATCTTCGGTCACCACCTACCTCATCTCAATAGGGAGGTATCCAGAGGTGGGTCTCCCCCAGGTGAACTCAAAGAGCAAGCCCCATTCCATCTGTAGGCCTTGAATGGTGGTCTTAACATCCATTTAGCCTTAAGCCTGTCCTGTCCATTTTAATGGAACTTACAAGAAAATACATTTAGCGTTGCACCCTTTGTCAATGACAAACACAATAAAAATGTGCTGAACAGAGATAAAACGTGCCTAGGAAATCAGAAAGACAGTGCATTTGCGTATGAAAAAGCAGCATTGATTTTGTGTGTTTTGTTAATGGAAAGTAGAGATGAAACGACGCTGATGTTTTGACTGCTACCTACTGCCTCTCTAGCACATCCATGATACTGCTTCTTACACCAGGCTCTTGGAATAATTGGAAAATAATGACAGATCAAAGCTGGATCTAATATTATCAGCTTTTATCTGTGTTGAGGACAAACAGAAGGACAAACAGAAATAAATAAACTGAGAAACGAAAAGGGGAACAAAAGCAAACATGAGAAGCAAAATAATACTAGCAGTAACTCTGCTTCAAGAGCATTTATGGATGGAGCAGTAGTCTGGATAAATAGTCCATGTTATATTCTTCTGTATTGTGGACCTGGCATTTTACTGTTAATCTAATAATTTCACCCCTCACTCCAGATTTCTCCTCCCTTCTTCTAGCCATGCATTTTACAGAAAACCAGGTTGGATTTTATTTTTATTATTTATTTATTTTTAGCATGAATTTAAGGATAAACAATTTTCATGTAAATTTTCAATAAAAAACAAAACAACAGCTAAACAATAACATGGATTTCAGGTCAAAAGCTGGGATTAGGGGTGCACGAAAGTCACTTACCTGGTCTCGCAGCTTGCTTTGCGGTGGGGGGGAGGTGCTTCGCTGCTCCCCCTGAAGTTCAGGCCGGGGGGGGAGGCTTCCCTCCTCGCCCGGCCGAAATTCAGGCCAGGGGGGAGGCTTCCCGCCTCGCCCGGCCGAAATTCAGGCCGGGGAGAAGCGCCCCGTCTCCCCGGCTGCGAACTTCAAAAGAAAAAAACAAACAAACACCCCTGTGATAGGCTACATAATGATTAACGTAGCCTATCACGGCTAGATCTGCAAAATAGATCTGCTATTTGCGTTGTCCTTATTTTCGCCGTAGTCTACGTAAATCTTTACGTAGACTACAGGGACCAAATAAGGAACGCTAATGGTGGCTCCCTATGGGGGCCGCCATTAGCCATACGCGCACTTTTTTTTTTTTTTAAGACACCCATGATAGGCTACGTGACGATTAATGTAGCCTATCATGGCTGACTTTGCAAATCTAGCCGTGATAGGCTACGTTAATCATTACGTAGCCTACCACAGGGGCGTTTTGTTTTGTTTTTACTTTGCTTGCAATGGCGGCGGCGGCAGCCGGAGAAGACCTGCCGAACCGCCGCCGGGACCCGCCGCCGGGAGGGACATTCGTGAAAGGTAAGTCCCATCCCGGGGGGGGGCGGGAGGCGGGAGGGCAGAGAATTTCTCCCCGGACAACCTTCGGAGGACCGAATGCGTTGGCGCTTGGCCCCCCGAAGTTTCGGGGAGAAATTCTCCCCCATACCTAGCTGGGATGTGCAAATCAGCCAAAGTTCAGCTAACCAGAGTTTTCTGAATTCTATCTCAAGGCTCATTCCAACTCAAGGAGTATCAAATTTAAAGCTTTATTTTTGTTGTTGTTCTTTTCAAAATCCGTGCATATTTGTTTGTGTATTTGTGTTAGGGGTGTCAGAGAATTTCTTGCCAAAACTTCGGGGGGCCGAGTGCCAACCTATTTGGCCCCCCAAAGTAGTTTCAGGGAGAAATTCTCCCCCCCGGGATGGGACTTACCTTTCCCGAATGTCGCTCCCAGTGGCAGGTTGCAGCAGTGGTTCAGCAGGGCTTCAACAGGGGCGGGGGCGGCAGCCGGTCTTTCGACTGGCTGCTGCCGCCGCCATTCCAAGAAAAGTAAAAAAAAAAAACACGCCCCCATGATAGGCTACGTGACGATTAACGTAGCCTATCACGGCTAGATCTGCAAAGTCAGCCATGATAGGCTACTTAAATCGTCACGTAGCCTATCACGGGTGACTTAAAAAAAAATAAGCGCGTACGGCTAATGGCGGCCCCCATAGGGAGCCACCATTCGCGTTCCTTAATTGGTCCCTGTAGTCTACGTAAAGATTTACGTAGACTACAGCGACCAAATAAGGAACACGAATGGCGGCTCCCTCTAGGGGCCGCCATTTGCGTATGCGCTTTTTTTTTTTTAAGTCACCTGTGATAGTCTACGTGATGATTAACGTAGCCTATCATGGCTGACTTTGCAGATCTAGCCATGATAGGCTACGTAAATCATTACATAGCCTATCACGGGGCGTTTTTGTTTTTTTTTTACTTTTCTGTTGAAGTTCGCGGCCGGGGAGACGGGACGCTTCTCCCCGGCCTGAATTTCGGCCAGGTGCGAGGCGGGAAGCCTCCCCCCTGGCCTGAATTTCAGCTGGGCGAGGCGGGAAGACACCCCCCACTCGCATGAACTTCGGGGGGAGAAGCGAAGCGCCTCCCCCCCACTGCGAAAAAAGCTGCGGGACAAGGCAAGTCCCTTTCGTACATCCCTAATTTGTGTGTGCCCAAATGTACACATGAATTTTGTGCAACTCTGAAACTTAGGCATTATTCTCCCATTGATTAAAGTGTATTTGAGGGCATTTTTCACATGCACCACATGCTGTCAAACACTTTTTTTTTTGGTGCGCGAATCTTCGCAAGGTTGGAAATATATGGACTTTGACAGCATATTGCTTCCAACTCTGTGTTCAGTCGGGAAAGTTTGAATTGGGGAAATCCTGATAAAAAAAATGAACCAAAATGGAATTCCCATACACTCCTAGTCAAAAGCCTTCTGGGGTTTGAACTAATAACCTCAGGATGTAAAATGGAGGCCTAAGCAGGTGAGCTGTCATAAATGTTGTGTGCTTGAGGTGTGGAAGGAAGTAGCAGCCATGAACATCAGCCCCTGCAATTGGATCTCAGCATAAAGCCTCTGGATTGGACAGATTTCATGTCAAGATTAGGAACATTGCCTTGTATTTATTTATTTGTTTGTTTGTTTGTTTGTTTATTACATTTATAGCCCGCCATTTTTCCTCTTTAAGAAACCTGAGGTGGCATACATAATCCTCCTCTCCATTTTATCCTACCTGTGAGGTGGGTTGGGCTGAGAGTCTATGACTGGCCCAAAGTCACCCAGTGAACTTCCATGGCCAAGTGGGGACTAGAACCTGGATCTCCCAGCTCCCAGTCCAACACTTGAACCACTACACCACACTGGCTCTGGTTATTGTGCTTGGTGCTGTTTTCAGGCTTCAGCTTCTGCCTCACCACTGAACTCAGGGACCCTGAGCTGGAGAATCCATGCTTCAAATCTGACCAGCCACAGTGCTAGCCTGGCTGTATACTATTTCTTCTTCATCTGTGGGTCCCAGAGGTAGAGTACATACTCAGGCTTACAGGTCCTGATAGGTTCTGTTCTCAGGAGAGCACTCAGCTATGGATGGCTGAACTCACCAGAGCCCACCTCGTGTGCAGCTCACCAGACCCCTGCCAGCCAGCCGCCCCTGTTCAGCATACCGTGTGAGCTGCTGGACAGTAGGGATGGGGGAGAATTTCTCCCCGAAACTTCGGGGGGCCGAGTGCCAACGTATTCGGCCCCCTGAAGTAGTTTTGAGGAGAAATTCTCCGCCCCCCCCCCCAGGATGGGACTTACCTTTCCCGAATGTCACTCCCAGTGGCAGGTCGCAGCTGCGGTTCAGCAGGGCTTCGACAGGGGCAGGGGCGGCAGCTGGTCTTTTGACCAGCTGCCGCCGCCTCCATTCCAAGAAAAGTAAAAAAAAAAAACGCCCCCGTGATAGGCTATGTGACGATTAACGTAGCCTATCACGGCTAGATTTGCAAAGTCAGCCGTGATAGGCTACGTAAATCGTCACATAGCCTATCACGGGGGCGTGTTGTTGTTTTTTTAACTTTTTATTTCGCGGCCAGGTGAGGCGAGGCGCCTCCCCCCCAGCCTGAATTTCGGCCGGGCGAGGAGGGAAGCCTCCCCCCCCCGGCCTGAACTTCAGGGGGAGCAGCGAAGCGCCTCCCCCCCACCGCGAAGCAAGCTGCGAGACCAGGTAAGTGACTTTCGTGCACCCCTACTGAACAGTTCATGGACACCCTGCAAGTGGAGAGTGGTGTTTCTGCATCCTGTGAGTTGCCATTTTGTGTAAAAATGGCAGCTCTACTATTTATGTTTGTGTAAAATGGTGGTTGTAAACAGCCCCATTTCTGCAAAATTAGACAATTTATGCCCCAAATCTGTTGTATAAATGGGGCTATTTACAGCTGTTATTTTACACAACTGGTGTCTTACTCTGCAAAATCATGGCTTGTGAACAAGAGGGGATCCCCACAATTGCCTGACTCAGCATGTGCTGAGTTGGGCAAGTCCAGGGATCCATGGCATGGCATCGGGGTGGGGTGGGGGTGGGGAGCCGGTGACAAATTGCTGAACTTTGGGCCCCAACCAGACTCTTTCAAGATCCCTACACTCAGCAGAGACAGGCAAGTTTATGAGCAGTTTCCTTTTTATTAGGAACAACACAACTGTCTGGCATCAAGGGAGAGCACCTCCTACAGTCTATCACTCACTCCAACATGGACCTGGCCGCACACAGAGATGGACCAAATGGGACCAACTAGTGAGACTAGATCACTCCAGGTGAGTATCCGTATTTGGCCCCTGGGCCTGAAGTTCTTCACCCTTGATTTAGAAGCAGGAAAAGGCAAGGAGCAATCAAGTGGGGAGGGTTGAAACCAGGGCAAAGAGACCATCATTATTGACATTCATTATTTCATTATTGAATGAAAGCTGGCCCTATCAGTAGATTGAGGTAGCCATCACCCACCCACCAGCCATTCCTCCTGTCCCAGTAGCAGATATGCTTGCTTGTGGACGGCCTGGGCTGGCTGACTGTCCCACCTAGTTGCATCAATGACAGTCCTGTTGGAAAAGGCTGAGTGAGTATTGCACCATTTGTGTGAGTGTTGGAGGTCACAATTCAACTGTGTGTGCCCTGCAGCCTACATAGAATCATAGAACAGTAGGGTTGGAAGGAGCCTGCAGGACAATCAAGTCCAGCCCCCTGCTCAATGCAGGAATCCAAGTCAGAGCATCCCCGACATCTGTCCAGCCTCATCTTGAAAGGCTACCCTCCACCCCTAATTGAACCCACTGCACCCTGTTGCCAGTATTGAACTAAGATTCAGCTGCCATTCTGGTCAACTTCTCTCTATGGAATGAGGGGTGGGGGACAGGGACGCCTTCTTGTTCTCACCTTAGACAGTAAAAAATGTGTTGGGCCAGCTCTGGTCCATAAATCTACCACAGATGTGATCATTCTAGTAGCACATATTACTTTCGTAGACCCCTTCCCCCTCGCAGAAGTGAGAATAGCCCATGGAAATCAATGGAGATATCCAAGATTTCATCATAGCTGTGATTGGACACCAGCAAGCCTCCCAAAATGATGGGAGCAAAAGTCCCACCCATGAGTGCATCACATAAAAGGGAATCATGGAATCATAGAATCATAGAACAGTAGGGTTGGAAGGGGCCTATAAGACCATTGAGTCCAACCCCCTGCTCAATGCAGGAATCTAAGTCAAAGCATCCCTGACAGATGGCCATCCAACCTTGTCTTGAATGTCTCCAGTGTGGGAGAGCCCACCACCTCCCTAGGTAATTGGTTCCATTCTCGTATTGCTCTAACAGTCAGGAAGTTTTTCCTGATTTTCAGCCAGAATCTGGCTTCCTGTCACTTGAGCCCATTATTCCGTGTCCTGCACTCTGGGATGATCGAGAAGAGATCCTGGCCTTCCTCTCTGTGACAACCTTTCAAATACTTGAAGAGCACTGTCATATCTCCCCTCAGTCTTCTCTTCCCAAGGCAAAACTTGCCCAGTTCTGTGGCCTAACCAGTGCTGAGTAGAGGGGAACTAGGACTTCCCGGGATTTGGAAGCTATGCTTCTATTAATGCAGCCCAAAATAGCAAATGCCTTTTTTGCAGCCACATCACATTGTTGGCTCATATTCATCTTGTTATCTACAACAATTCCAATATCCTTCTTGCTTGAAGTATTGTTGAGCCAAGTATTGCCCATCTTGTAACTGTAGATTGGTTTTTTTCCCCCTAGGTGCAGAACTTGGCATTTCTCCCTATTAAATGTCATTCTGTTGTTTTCTGCCCAGTGCTCCAGTCTATCAAGATCACCTTGAATTCTGTTTCTGCCTTCCAGGGTATTAGCTATCCCGCCCAATTTTGTGTCATCTGCAAATTTGATCAGCATTCCCTGCACCTCCTCCTCCTCCTCCAAGTCATTAATAAAAATGTTGAAGAGCACTGAGCGTAGGACTGAGCCCTGAAGTACCCCACTCGTTACCTCTCCCCAGTTTGAGAAGTTCCCATTGATAAGTACTCTTTGAGTCCCATACTGCAGCCAACTGTGGATCCACCTGATTGTTGTTTCATCTGGCCCACTGAGCTAGTTTGCTCATCAGGATATCATGGGTAGGGATGGACGAAAGTCCCTTACCTGTTCTCGAAGCTTGCTTCGCGGTGGGGTGGAGGCGCTTTGATTCTCCCCCCAAAGTTCAGGCGAGGGGGGGAGGCGCCCCGCCTCGCCTGGCCTAAATTCAGGCCGGGGGGGAGCACCCCGTCTACCCGGCCGTGAAAAAAAAGTAAAACACACACACACACACACCTGTGATAGGCTACGTAACGATTTACATAGCCTATCACGGCTGACTTTGGAAATCTAGCCATGATAGGCTACGTAAATCGTTACGCAGCCTATCAAGGGTTTTTTTTGTTTTTTTTTACTTTACTTTTTTTTTTTTTTGCAATGGCGGCGGCGGCAGCCGGTCGGGAGACTGGCCGCCGCCCCCGCCCCCGCCGAACCGCCGCCAAACTGCCGCTGGGACCCGCCGCCGAGAGGGACATTTGGCCACGGTAAGTCCCATCTTGGGGGGGGCGGGGGGCCGGCGGAGAATTTCCCCAACACTTTTGCTGGGCCGAATGCATCGGCACTCGGCCTCCCGAAGATTCGTGGAGAAATTCTCCACCATCCCTAGTTGCTTGGCCTTCCTTTCACTTCCTAAATGTTTCCCTTTTTGTTTTTAGGTCATCTCTAAGCTTTTGTGAAGCCACACTGGGTTCTTTTGTTGTCTTCCATCTGTTTTTCTTGTTGGAACTGTTTGTAATTGTGCCTTCAGAAACTTCCACCCACCTTGGACTACTTTTCTTGTTAGAGTTGGCTGCCATGGGCCTTTACTTATCATTGTTTTGAGTTTATTAAAAATGGCTTTCCTAAAATCTAGGGCACGTGTTTGGCTACACTTGGCTTTTGCTTCCTTAAGAACTACGAACTCAAGTATAACATCGTCACTTTCCCCCAAAGTTCCCATAACTGCTAAAGTTCCCAGTGCATTTGGCCTCCCCGAGATCCGTGGTGGAATTCTCTGCAATCCCTAGCTTCGGACCAAAGCAGTGCACAGCCCTAATAGACATAACTGGTAACTCAGTTCAGTCCCCGATAGTATGTAATGTTAGGACGTTTGGGGATATTTCAAGTATATGCTGAGTAGGGAAGTCAGAGAATTTCACCACGAATCTTGGGGAGGCTGAATGCCAGTGCATTCGGCCCCCCGAAATCGGTAGCGAAATGGTCTGCCCCCCTGCCCCCCCGGGATGGGACTTACCTTGTGCGAATGTCCCTGGCGACGGTGGCTATGGCGGCGGTTCGGCGGCGGTTCAGCGGCGGCGGCTGCAGCGGCCGGTCTTCTGACCGGCTGCCACCACTGCCATTTCCAGTAAAAGAAAAACCACCAAAAAAACATGATAGGGTACGTAAACATTTACGTAGCCTATCACGGCTAGATTTTAAAAAAATACCATGATAGGCTACGTAAATGTTTACGTAGCCTATCATGGCTGAGTGAAAAAAAAACAAACCATGCATACGCAAGTGGCGGCGCCCATGGGCGCTTCCATTTGCGTACGTGCGGTTTTGTTTTTTTGTTTTTCACTCAGTCGTGATAGGCTACGTAAGCATTTACGTAGCCTATCACGGCTGACTGCAGGGATGCAAACGGCAGCGGCTACGGCCGCCACCATTTGCAGTCCCGGCAGGACAGAATTCTCGGTGGGAGGTACGGGGCGCCTCCCCCTCGGCCAGAATTTGGGGGGGAGGGACAGGACACCTTCCCCCCCACCGCGAATCAAATTTTGTCAAAGGTAAGGGACTTTCGTACATCCCTAAAGTTGTGCACCTGAGAAAAGAAAGATTTGTTTTCTTTTATTTAAAACTCTGACACCAACAGGCAGCTCAGCCAATGCCATCTGTGGCTTGAGAGCTGGGATTTCAACACTCAGCTGTGCTGCTGGGGATAGCTTTCTAATCTACTATCTGTCACAGATGCTGGAATCACAACACATATCATTAATTCTATAGATCGAAACTGCACTCACATTGGCTTGCTGGCTCATTACTAGGAAGTTGGGCCCATGTTCTTTGAGCATTCCTACAACTCCCTGAGCCAAAGTTTAGTCCCTGAGTCCCGCAAAGAATTGAGTTCTTAGATCTCAGTGGTAGCTCTGTGAGGAAGGAAAATGTTCCATTAAGCTTGCATTGATTTACAAGACAGATTATTCTGCTGAAGTCATGAACACCTTGTTTGTTGAGCTTGACAGCAGAGTAGGGATGTATGAAAGTCACTTACCTGGTCTCACAGCTTGCTTCGCGGTGGGGGGGAGGTGCTTCGCTGCTCCCCCCGAAGTTCAGGCCGGGGGGGGAGGCTTCCCGCCTCGCCTGGCCGAAATTCAGGCCGGGGGGGAGGCTTCCTGCCTCGCCCGGCCGAAATTCAGGCCGGGGAGAAGCGCCCCGTCTCCCCAGCCGTGAACTTCAAAAGAAAAGAAAAAAAAAACCCTGTGATAGGCTACATAACAATTTACGTAGCCTATCACGGCTAGATCTGCAAAGTCAGCCGTGATAGGCTATGTAAATCATCACGTAGCCTATCATGGATGACTTTGAAGAAAAAAAAAAGCGCGTACGCAAATGGCGGCCCCCATAGGGAGCCGCCATTCGCGTTCCTTATTTGGTCGCTGTAATCTATGTAAAGATTTATGTAGAGTACGGCGAAAATAAGGGCAACGCTATTTGCGTTGCCCTTATTTTCGCCGTAGTCTACGTAAATCTTTACGTAGACTACAGGGACCAAATAAGGAACGTGAATGGCGGCTCCCTATGGGGGCCGCCATTAGCCGTATGTGCTTTTTTTTTTTTAAGTCACCCGTGATAGGCTACGTGACAATTAACATAGCCTATCACTGCTGACTTTGCAAATCTAGCCGTGATAGGCTATGTTAATCATTACATAGCCTATCACAGGGGCGTGTTTTTTTTTTTTACTTTTCTTGTAATGGCGGCGGCGGCAGCTGGTCGAAAGACCGGCTGCCGCCCCCGCCCCTGACGAAGACCTGCCGAACCGCTGCCGGGACTCGCCGCTGTGAGGGACATTCGTGAAAGGTAAATCCCATCCTGGGGGGGGGGGCGGGGGGCAGAGAATTTCTCCCCGAACAACCTTCGGAGGACCGAATGCATTGGCACTCGGCCCCCCAAAGTTTTGGGGAGAAATTCTCCCCCATCCCTACAGCAGAGTCACCTCTATGCTTAGATTTTATTGTCAGTGGAGGGTGATGGCTCCTCCCTAAATCTGGTGCAGAACAGGGGACTTGCCCTTTAGATGGGGTCTATTTTTCTTCCCATCTGCTCAGTTCTTATAAAGTTGGTCTTGCAAAATTGGGCAACAGTCTCAAACAATCAGGCAGCCATGCTGGGAATTATGGGAGTTGCAGTCTAATACATCTGGCAATAGGTTGGGGAATTGAATGACATCACTAGCCTCCCCCACTTATTCCTGCATGTACACAGTACTGGAGCCATGAGGGAAGAAGCCATAAGGAACTGGGTCCTTCACCACTGCCACAAAGTGTGAATCAACCCTCAGATGGTTGTACTTACCTTCCCATGTAGAGACAATGGTCCCTGGAGTGAATGCCTTTTCTTGCCAGTGGCAGTAGGAGGAACTATACCAAATCTACCACTACTGATATAAGGTATCATAAGTTCTTGCCTTTCCCTATTATACTCTTCTACTACTGTTGTCACACACACACACACCACCACCACCACCACCGCCACCACTGGCTCCAGATAAAAAGTTCAGAGATGTCCTATCCCTGGCGTCCACCTGCAGAAGAGCCTTCAGTGTGGTGGCTCCCATCCTATGGAACTCTCTGCCTCTGGAGGTCAGTCAGGCACCAGCACTAGGTTGTTTTTGGTACCTCCTGAAAACAGCTCTTTTCCAGGAAGCCTTCCTTGGTTAACCAGCCTCAGTTTTATTGGCACTCTGTTTGCTGTTGTGGTTGTTTTGTAAGGATAATCTTAATATCATGTTTCTTCTTTTTGTCTTTTGTTCATTATTTCTCTTGCTCACTATTCCAGAATATGTTTACATATGGAACAGAATACAAATGTTGTAAAGAAATAAAATAAGTAAGTAAGTAAGTAAGTAAGTAAATAAATAAATAAATAAATAGGAGAGCACTAGAAGTACTGGGCTTAAGTTAGAGGAGAGTACGTTTTGGTTGAACGTTGTGATAAATATCTTGATGGTAAGAGCAATTGGACAATGGAAGCAATTGCCTAGAATGGCGGTGGGCTCATCCTTGCTGGAGGTCTTCAAGCAGAGGCTTGGCAGCCATCTGTTGGGGATGCTCTAGCTCTGGGTTTCCTGCATCAAGCATGGGAGTTGAACCAGGTGGTCTGCAAGACTCCCTCTAACTCTATGATCCTCTGAAAACCAGGCATGGTCTAGAAATCATGATAAGCTGCAACATGAGTGTACAGCAGTGCACTAGAATTTTACACCTATGACAATACTTTATAGCTTAGCAGTCAGATTTCCATTGTGTTCCTCACATACTTTCACTCTTCAACATAAAGATGTGAGGCACAATTAAGGGTGTCTGAGATCAGGATTTAAACCAGTTCACACATTTTTGGACCAAACACAGCTTTGGATTCAATTTGTGGTTGAAGCCTGTATGTTTCCGAGCCTGCAGTGTAATTCACAGCATGCATACATTTGAAAAATGCACATGAAAAATGTGCATGAAAAATGCATACTTTTGAAAAAAATGTGCACAAATATGTGTTAATCAATGGGAGAAGAATGCATACAATGATACATTTCAAAGTTGCGCACAATTGATGTGTACAGTTGGAAAATATGCACAAAAATATGGATGGGTTTTCATGCAAAAAGAAAAAAAAAAGCAAAGCTCGTAATCTGATATGGATTTGAGTCGAAATGAGCTTCAAGGTGGAATTTGGAGAACTTCAGCAAGCCCAAGTTTCCTGATTTGCACATCCCTCTAGGCACAATTAATAGGAAGTCAAGGATGCTTAATTCTCCTTGATGAGATCTGCACAGGCTTAGCTTTATCTGCACTGTACCCTGCAATGTTGCAGAAGATGAATTGTCATTGGAAAGTTTGAGAAGGAAATGAGGATAACTTTATTTTAGCTAATATTTGTGAGGAATGAATAACAAACATACACAATGGAGGCGTATTCCTCTTAGAGTTGAAAAGTGTTTTTTGAGATTGCCATCTGCTTGGTAATAAGCGCTGGAGAAAATGGAAGTGTTCAGCGCATATGCTCTCAATATTGAAGTGAATGAACACAATGAAACTTCATTAGCAATGAATAATCCCAGTTGTTTTCAAATGATCTGTGCCACTGAGGAACCCTTTATGCATTCAAGCTTCCCCCCGCCCAATGGTTTTACTCTGAATTGTTAATAACTTCATAAATAGAGAATATAAACTTTACATCGTTGCTTGTGCAAGTTGGCCAGGGAGCCTACAATTATAGGAATTCTGGTAGCCTTTAAAAGGATAGGATTTGAAATCTAAGATTTTGTTGTTGAGAAGTCTTGGCAATGACTCAACAATGTCTTTGATGGATGCTTCTTAAATCGAGTATAGTCAAATCTAGTCTTAGACTAAACAAACCTAGCTCTCTCTGTCAAGTGTCAGGATTCAGCCCTTTGGCCACTCTGGTGACCTGAGGGAAGTTAGGTAGGGATTCAGTCTGCGCCCCACCACCCAGCTCTGGCCAAACAAAAGAACTGTAAGGAGACAAGCCAGCCCTACAGCATAGTGTTGTGGTTTGAATGTTAGTCTATGAGTGAGGACACCCAGGATCAAATCCCTATTCAGCCATGAAGCTCACTGGTTGGCCTTGAACCTATCACTATCTCTTAGTCAAACCTATCTCACAGGGTTGTTGTGAGGATAAAAGGGCATTGGAGAATATCTAAACCACCTTCTTTGGAGGAAGGTTTGGGTATAAATATAATAAAACAATAAGCTACATCAGCTAAGGAAGGCACCTTGCACCTACTTTGGCCTAAGCAGGCTGAGTGATTAGGGATGGCACAAGGGTCTGACAAGGGATGGAGTCCAATGCCCCCTCCAGCTGACCACCCAGACCCCACTTGCTGGGCTGTGGGGGGCTCACTTGCCCGCTCAGCGACTGGCAGGAAGTGCTGAGAGGCCATCTGTCACCTTACCATGTCGTCACTGTGTGCAGAAATTGCAGCTTTACCCCTGTACTACTGAGTCATCGCCCCTTTAAGGCAGCCATAGACACCACATTAGATTTGCAAAGCAACCAAGCCATGATTTCTACACACAATGGTGACTCGGTACAGCAATGGACAGCCTCACAGTGCTTCCCAGGTGGTTGCTCAGCCATCCTGTAGCTCCCATTGCACAGTTTGCATGGGTGGGCAGGCGGCTCAGCGATCACCCAGTGGGACTGGACAGAGATGAGTCCATCCATCCCTATGAGTGATAATCTGAACAGAAACACCGGTACAAAGCTCAGTGGGTGCTCCTAAAGCACCTCCTCCTCCATCAACTCCCTTCCGCAAAGCCAAGGAGCAGACCTTAATGTAGAGCAGGAGATGACAGAGGTGGTAAGCGCTCCTCAGGCCCTAGGGGTGGACGAAAGTCCCTTACCTTTCGTCGAAGCTTGTTCGCAGTGGGGGGGAGGCGCTTCACTGCTCCCCCCGCGAAGTTCAGGCCGGGGGGGAGGCTTCCCGCCTCGCCCCGGCCAAAATTCAGGCCGGGGGGGAGGCTTCCCGCCTCGCCCCGGCTGAAATTCAGGCCGGGGAGGAGGCTTCCCGCCTCGCCCGGCTGCGAACTCGAAAGTTAAAAAAAAAACACACGCCCCCGTGATAGGCTACGTGACGATTTACGTAGCCTATCACGGCTGACTTTGCAAATCTAGCCATGATAGACTACGTTAATTGTCACGTAGCCTATCACGGGGGGGGGTGTTCTTTTATTGGAATGGCAGCGGCGGCAGCCGGTCGAAAGAACGGCTGCCGCTCCCGCCCCGCACGAACACCCGCCGAACCGCCGGCCGGACCCTCCACCAGGAGGGACATTCAGCGAAGGTAAGTCCCGTCCCGGGGGGGGGGGTGCGGGGGGGTGCGGAGGATTTCTCCCCGAAACTTGTTCGGGGGGCCGAACATGTTGGTGCTCGGCCCCCCGAAGTTTCGGGGAGAAATTCTCCGCCATCCCTAACAGGCCCTTGAATCTCTGGTGGGAACCAGTGCTATATGTGTCATTTTTGCTAGGGGAAGGAGTGGAAAAACCATTGTAGGGGAAAGGATTAAGCAGTCCCTCCTGCCAGCAGTTCCTAAGCTCAAACTGGCAGCCTTCCATGAATGCTATACAAGATTTGTTTGTTTTTTTAATCCTTCAGGAAATCATAGAATCATAGAATCATGGGGTTGGAAGGGGCCTACAAGAGCATTTAGTCCAAACCCCTGCTCAATGCAGGAAGCCTGATTCCCAGGTGGTCTCCCATCCAAGGTCTAATGTTCTTGTGTTATGTCTACTTTGGCCATGTGATATGCTGTGACAATAAAAAAACAACAATACTGGATTTCTGAGTGTGAGAATGTGGACAGGGAGACATTTTTCCCCCTCTCTCAAAACACTAGAACCCAAAGGGGTCATCCTATGAAGCCGACTGGTGGGAGATTCAGGACAAATAAAAGAAAGGACTTCTTCACACAACATATAGTTAAACTATGTAATTCTCCACCACAGGACGTAGTGATAGGGATGTCAGAGAATTCTGCCACGGATCTCGGGGAGGCCGAATGCCACGGCATTCGGCCCCCCGAAATCGGTGGCAGAGCAGTCTGCCCCCCCCCGCCCCCCCTGGGACGAGACTTACCTTGGGCGGATCTTCCTGGCAGTGGCGGCTCCGGCGGTGGCTCCAGCGGCGGTTCGGCGGTGGCGGCGGTGGTGGCTGGTCTTCCGACCGGCTGCCGCCACCGCCATTTCCAGTTAAAAAACAAAACAAAACAAAAAAAGTGATAGGCTACATAAAGATTTACGTAGCCTATCACGGCTAGATTTTTAAAAAACACCATGATAGGCTACATAAATGTTCACGTAGCCTATCACAGCTGATTTAAAAGAAAAAAAATGCACATAGGCAAATGGCAGCGCCCATGGGCACCGCCATTTGCGTTCCTTATTTTGGCACGTCTTAGTCTACGTAAACATTTACGTAGACTAAGACGGCGAAAATAAGGGGAACACAAATAGCATAGACGCTATTTATGTAGCCTATCATGGCTGACTGCAGGGACGCAAACGGCGGTGGCTACGGCCGCCACCATTTGCATCCCTGCTAGCCAGCGGGTGGATGTCCGGCCGCTGGCGGAGCCAGCCGGCGGCTCCGCAGAATCCCTGCAGAGCGGAGCTGGCTGGCCAGGATTTGGGGGGGAGGGACGGAGCACCTCCCCCCTGGCCAGAATTTCAGGGGGAGGGATGGAGCACCTCCCCCCCCCACAAATGTCACCCTTCAAAAAGGTAAGTGACTTTCATACATCCCTACGTAGTGATGGCCACCAACTTGGATGGCTTTAAAAGGCGGTTGGACAAATTCCTGGAGGAAAAGGCTATCAATGGCTACTAGTCTTGATGGCTATGTTCTACCTCTGGTACCAATGGTTGCCTGGGAACATGGGTGCACCATGGGTACACCAGTTGCCTGGGAACATGGGTGGCAGGGTGTTGTTGCACTCATGGCCTACTTATGGGTTCCTGGTTGACAGCTGGTTGGCCACTGTGTCAACAGAATGCTGGACTAGATGGACCCTTGATCTGATCCAGCAGAGCTCTTCTTACGCTGGACAGCCACTTTTCAGAGATGCTTTGACGTGGATTCCTACATTGAGCAGGGGGTTGGACGTGATGGCCTTATAGGCCCCTTCCAACCCTACTATTGTATGATTCTATATTCTTATGTTCTTATCAGTTGCTAAAATGCTCCCTAATTGCTTTGCTGGATCAGATCAAGTTCTATTTAATTGAGTTCCTGTCTTCAACAGTGATCAACCAGATGACACATGCAGCCACAATAGTAATACCCACCCCCTATTGTGTCTGAACATTTTGTACGTGGAGGTATTCTGACTCCAAACACAGATGCCCCATTCAGTACTCAGAAATGTTGGCCTCTCAAAGGTAAATCTTTCATAAAGTTCACCTTTCACAAGTGAGCCCTGAAGATTCACTTGTATTCCCTGGCATTTTCCTATGTTATATTGGGCTGTTCTGGGTTTTTAGCTACAATTGTTTTTCCTATTTTTTAAAGCTTTCCTTTATTAAAAAAAGTGTAGAAGTTTACAAAATAAATTCATGAATTTACAAGTTTGCAAAGTATGAATAGGACAATGTTTCATAAGATCCATCCTTGATTAAGGATGAAATCCCATGGTGATGCCCATAAGCCTCCAAAGTCAGAGGCTTATGGGCATTCCATGCAGAGTGGGAGGTGATCTTCACCTCCACATTCCTCCTGCTCTGCATTTTGGCTAGACAGGCTTTTTTGCCTGTCTAGCTGGGGCACATCAGAGGAGGCTGGGGAGACCTCAGGATATGCTATATCCCAATTTCCCCTATGCTCTTCATCCACTGCCATGCCCCCTTTATCCCTTCTCCAAGGTCACCCTTGCAAACTCGGAGAGGTAGCTGCACAGTTCTTTCCATGACAGCTGTGGGAGGGGGGACACGGATTCCAGGATCTATGGTCAATCCAGGAATCCAAATTATCCTAACCCCACCCCCAACTGTCTAAGGACCATAGGATTGCTCCCTCCATTTTCCAAAAGGTAAGAGAGAGAGAGAGACAACAACAACCCATATTAGTCCCATAGACTAATTAGTCCCATAGACTTCACTATGAGAAATCCATCATGACAAATTAATCCAGTACATTATTAACAAGATCCATCTTTTGATGAACCAATATGCTTGTTGCCTCCCCTCTCTAACCTTCACTAAATAAATTTACAATTCTATTTATTTTTAGATGGAAAAGAAGTCCTACAATCCCCAGCATTCTCCAGCCAGCATGGCGTTGTAGGACTTTATTCTGTCTAAACATGCATAGGATTGCACCCTAAGTCAGTTTAACTTTACAAACAATTTCTGAAACTTTCAAGTTCCATTCATCAGCCGATGGGGGGATTTGTAGTTTGTTTGTTTGTTTGTTTGTTTACCATTTCTTACTTATAAGTAGGCATGCTGCAGTTAAAAATTGAATCAATTTCTCAGTGTCCTCTGAGTGCACTACTTCCTTTACATAACCAAATACAACTATTAATGGCTCTCAAGGTACCCCATACTATTCTTAATCTCTGCCAACATTTCTCAGTCTTGAGACAAGACCCAAAATTATGAACAATGTCCAATCTGTTAAGGCCATATCTCCAGCATCAATCATCCATTCCTGGATATACTCTCTAAGGTGTCAGACACCACCTAAAAATGGTTTTGTACAGATTTTCTTTTAGGTTAATGTATACCATAACTTGTGGCACCACTTTTGAAACCCAGGCCCACACTTCTTCTATAACTAGGGATGTCAGAGAATTTCACCACAAATCTCGGGGAGGCCAAATGCCAGCGCATTCGGACCCTCAAAATCGGTGGTGAAACGGTCTTCCCCCCCGCCCCCCCGGGACGGGACTTACCTTCAGTGAATCTTCCTGGCTGCGGCGGCTCCGGCGGCCGCTCTGGTGGCGGCTCAGCAGCTGTGGCAGCCAGTCTTCCGACCGGCTGCCACCGCCGCCATTTCCAAGTTAAAAACAACAACAACAACGTGATAGGCTACGTAAAGATTTACGTAGCCTATCACAGCTAAATTTAAAAAAAAAACATTTTTTAAAAAAAGCTATTTGCATTCCCCTTATTTTCACTGTAGTCTATATAAATGTTTACATGGACTAAGACGTGCCAAAATAAGGAACACAAATGGTGGTGCCCATGGGCGCCGCCATTTGCATACACGTGGTGTTTTTTTTTTTTTTACTCAGCCGTGATAGGCTACGTAAACATTTACGTAGCCTATCACGGCTGACTGCAGGGACGCAAATGGTGGCGGCTACGGCCACCGCCATTTGCGGGCCCGTCCGGCCAGGATTCGGGGGGGGAGGGACAGAGCTCCTCCCCCCCGGCCAGAATTTCAGGGGGAGGGACGGAGCTCCTCCCCCCCACCTCGAATCAATTTCATTAAAAGGTAAGTGACTTTCGTACATCCCTATCTATAACACCTTTCCTCAAATCACTGTTCCATTTTGAGTAAGCATTGATGGTCACAGTATCCAAATCTGCATTCAGTGTATACAGTGGGCTTATCAGTCCTTTAACTTGGTCGTCTGTTATCAACCTTTCAAACTCAGTGTGTGCTCACCAGGCCATTTTTCAAAAGTAATTTACATGTTGAATTTGTAAATACTGAAAAAGAGAGAATTGTTGTCTCATGGCTCTCACCGAATCACCATAAGGTCTTATCCTTCCCTCATCAAGAACAGACTGAAGCTGAATTGTACCCTGCGGCTCTCCAAACTGCATATTCTCCCCAGAGTCCTTTATTTCAAACTCCTCATTGTGGTAAATTTCTGTCAGTGAGGAAAGTTCTGGACTCAACTTTTCTTTCTTTCTTTCTTTCTTTCTTTCTTTTTTTAAGCAATTGTGTTTGGGTCCGAAAAACATTCTTCATACATGGGTTACCATTAACGATGTCCTGATCCTTGTTTTGTTACAAAACCAGGGTATATTACTCAGTACATAGACATTGCCTAGGTTCAACCAGATATGAAAAGAAGCCAGGTTAGCTGCTCTATAATATAAGTTAAAGCAGAGGAAAGACAAGGCACTTGAATCTTCAGTCCTCTAATTGTTTTAGCTGGAATTCTAGCGTACTTTCCTATGCATACAAAAAGTAGTATTAGCTTCTGCCAGTTTTATTGTTAATGATTGAGGCTGGTACTTTCAAGGCTATATTGGTCAACAAGAATAAAACCCTGGGGATCATATTCATCTTAATAATGGACATTTTCCTAAGAATGGACGAAAGTCCCTTACCTGGTCCCGCAGCTTGCTTTGCGGTGGGGGGGAGGCGCTCCGTTTCTTCCCCAAAAATTCTTGGTGGGGGGGAGGCGCCCCACCCCTCCCAGCCAAAATTCTGGCTGGGGGGGAGCGCCCTGTCTCCCCGGCCAGGAAATATAAAAGTAAATTGTAAAAAAAAAAAATAGCGTTGCCCTTATTTTCGCCGTAGTCTACATAAATATTTACGTAGACTACCCATGCCCAAATAAGGAAAGCAAATGGCAGCACCCATGGGTGCCGCCATTTGCGTACGTGCTTTTTTTTTTTCAAAGTTAGCCGTGATAGGTTACGTAAAGATTTACATAGCCTATCATGGCTGACTTTGAAAATCTAGACGTGATAGGCTATGTAAATCATTACGTAGCCTATCACGTGGTTTTTTTTTTTTTTTACAATTTACTGGGAAATGGCAGTGGTGGCAGCCGGTCGGAAGACCGGCCGCTGCCCCCGCCGCTGCCGAAACGCTGCCGAAACGCCGCCGGGACCCGCTGCCGAGAAGGACATTCGCACGAGGTAAGTCCCATCCCGGGGGGGGGGTGTCGGAGAATTTCCCCACAAATTTCGGGGGGCCGAATGCGTTGGCATTCGGCCTCCCCAAGATTCATGGAGAAATTCTCTGACATCCCTACATTTTCCCCAACCATGAAACTGATAAGGTTGACCACTTTCCCAAGTTTTTCTTAACCTAAGTATCTGACAAGGATATTTTTCCATGGGACATTCTTCCTTCTCCATATTAAAGCCCTTCCATTCAGATTCATTCAGGTTGACCTTATAACCCAAAATAGATCCAAAATCATTATGCAGATTCAACATTAAAATTTGCTGGTTCTTGGAAAAAGTAATGCAATATCATCTTCATATATACTGATTTTGTACTCTGAATGGCCTAGTTTAATGCCCTTCAGGACTACATTTAATTTAATGGCTTCTGTTAAAGGTTCGATTGCAACAGCGAATAATAGTGGTGACAGGGGATCTCCCTAGTGTGTGCCCTTGCCAAGCTGAAAGATAACTGACTTCAATCCATTTGTAGAAACATGGGCAGAGATTCTAGCACAGATCCAACTCAAGAAGTTACTCCTGGAACCATCTTCCCTAAAACCTGGTGGAGATAACACCACTCCAATGATCAAATGCCTTCTCAGCATTTAAAAACAACACTTCCGAGGGGTTCTGAGATAGCTTCAATAAATGAAAAATATTTGTGTAGGGATGTACGAAAGGGACTTACCTGGTCCCGCAGCTTGCTTCGTGGTGGGGGGGAGGCGCTTCGCTTCTCCCCCCGAAGTTCAGGCCGGGGGGGGAGGCACCCCGCCTCGCCCGGCCGAAATTCAGGCCGGGGAGAAGCGCCACGTCTCCCCAGCCATGAAAGAAAAAGTGAAAAAAAAACCCACCCGTGATAGACTACGTAACGATTAACGTAGCCTAACACAGCTGACTTTGGAAATCTAGCCGTGATAGGCTACGTTAATCTTTACGTAGCCTATCACGGGTGTTTTTGGTTTTTTTTTTACTTTATTTTGTAATGGCGGTGGTGGCAGCCAGTCGGAAGACCGGCCGCCGCCCCTGCCCCCTCCGAACTGCCGTTGAACCGCTGCTGGGACCCACTGCCGGGAGGGACATTCGCAGGAGGTAAGTCCCATCCCGGGGGGGTGGGGGGGTGGCGGAGAATTTCACCAACAATTTCGGGGGGGCGAATGCATTGGTATTCAGCCTCCCAGAGATTTGGGGAGAAATTCTCCGCCATCCCTATATTTGTGAGCAAATGTATATTTGTTGAAAGCTTCTGAAGTCTGATGAGCCCAATCTGATCCTCAGCAATGATCTTCCCAATTATGTTATCAACCTTTTGGCCATTATATTTGTCCAAATGTTGAAATCCTAATTTAAGAGGGCTATTAGTATATATAGGCCAAATTTGCTCTGATTTTTTTCCCTCTTTGGGGATGGCAATGATCTTTGCCTTCTCCCAAGATTTTGGAAAGGAACCTTCCTGCATTGTCTTATTCAAGGTATGAAATTATATGGAACTTAGGTAGCAACTTAGGGAGATTAATATTTTGTAAGAAGGCCTTGATTTTATACACTGTGGGCTTTTCTGAAGGGTAAAACACCCTGAATAGTTTTTTTTAAGGATTTTTAAAAAAAATTGTAACAGTCACTGAAAAGCTCTAATTATATCATTAAAAGGTAAAGGTGTCCCCAACCAGTCGTGTCCGACTCTAGGGTGTGGTGCTCATCTCCATTTCTAAGCCGAAGAGCCAGCGCTGTCCGAAGTCGCTTCCGTGGTCATGTGGCCGGCATGCCTGAACACCAAGGTGCATGGAACACTGTTAACTTTCTCGCTGAAGCGGTACCCATTTATCTACTTGCAATTTCTTGCTTTCGAACTGCTAGGTTGGCAGAAGCTGGGACTGAAGACGGGAGCTCACTCTGTCACGCAGCACTCGGGTCTCGAACTGCTGTCCTGCTGACCTTCCGGTCTGCAGTTCAGCATCTTAACCACTAAGCCACCGCAGTACCTTAATTATATCATTAAGTTAGACCAATTATTTACCACCATATTTTAACCACAATGCTGCCCTTGTACATTGCCTCTTTTTCTACAGTGTTTTAGATTTTTCTTACTATCTGGACTAGATGTTTTATATTAGGGGTGTTTTTTATGTTATTAATCTTTGCTGTTTTTACCATATGGGATGTTATTGTGTAAGCCGCTCTGGGAGGGTTCATTTTCTGAAAGGCAGCCTATTTAAATAAAATAAATAAATATAAATTTGTTTCAGTCCTCTTTTAAAGCTATTTAAGTTCATGGCCACCACTAAAACCTGTGGCTAATTATTTGTGTATTCCACAAATAAACAAATGCATACTCTGGCATTACATTTTAATAGGTTCTTAATTAAATACCCTAACGAGACTCATAAATAATTTGCCTGTTTAATGTATTTTGTGTTACACCAAGAGCCCTATGTTCTCTAACCTAATCCAGGATACCTCTTTTATTTTGTCAAATGTATAGCATCTTATTTGCGCAAACAAGTACTGATGTAGAATGTCCAACAGAAGACCACGTCTTATATACTGTAAAGAAGGAATGTTGCAAGAGTCCACAGGGGTGGGGTGAAATCTGAATGACTCCCCCTCACCTGGACCCTGCTTGCTGAACCGTGGGGTGCTCATGGACCCCACAGCTCTCCAAGTGCCCAGCAGCTGCCCATCCTCCCTAGCGGAACTGCCACTGTGCACAACAATGGCAGCTTGGGTGCTTCCAGGTAGGTAATGTTGTGTACTTGGTGGCCATTAAGGGCATTTCTGCAACTTTACAGACTTGAATGGAGCATTCACACCTGTGATGTTGCATAGATGGCCCCTGTAAAGCCACCAGGTATGTAACGTTACCTACCTGGAAGTGCCCCGGCTGCCATTGTTGCGCACAGTGGTGGCTCACTAGGGAGGAAGGGTGGCCCCATGGCTTCATAGCATCAGAAATGAAGCTGAGTGTGTGGAGATGTCTTGCAGCTCAGATTCAGATTCAGATTCAGAATGGGAACAGCCAGAACAGGGGAGGCACCTTCCCTAGGGAGCTCATATATGGCAAGACTTTCTTCACAAGACCTTGACACATGGATGGTCCAGCCTGAATCCCCCCCCCCGTTTCCTCCACCATGAGAACCCACGTTTTGGAGGAGGAGGAGAGTGCAGGGAGTAACTTGAGGGATGCTAGGGTCCATTGCAAAGTGAAACAGGCAAAGTTAGGGGCAGGGCTCAGACACTCCACCAGGTTGGTGACTCATGAAAACTAACATAGGAGGGAGCCACCCTAAGGGAGGGGAATCTCTGAGAAGCAAGTCTGGCTGAGAAGTTCTTGCTCAGACTGCTGGCAACTTCTATAACTTCCACTTTGTCTCCTCTATTGATACTTGTAGATGTGTGGATTAGCTGTTTCATTGCAATCTGAGAGTTTCCTATAATCTGCATTTGTATTAACTTATAAAGAAGTGTATCCCAAAGCCTTATTTCCTGGATTGTGAAGGGGGAGGACAAAGGACCGTGACACATCAGGTGCTTGCCAGGCTGTGACAAAGCTCCCTGACCCCTCTAACAAAGGTCACGTGGCACCTACTGGATCAGACCAAGGGTCTGTCTACTCTAGCATTCTGTTCACACAATGGCCAACCAGCTGTCGACTAGGATCCCACAAACAAGATATGAGCACAACAGCACCCTCCCACCCATGTTCCCCAGCAACTAGTGTACATAGGCACACTGCCTGTGGTTCTGGAGGTAGCACATAGCCATCAAGACTAGTAGCCACTGATAGCCTTTTCCTCCGGGAATTTTCCAATCCCGTTTTAAAGCCATCCAAATTGGTGGCCATCACTACATCCTGTGGTAGCAAAAGTTGCATAATTAATGCAAGCAGTAGACTTAATTCTCCACTCTGGCAAAAGTCCTGCTTCTGGCCTCTTGAGCCAGGCAAGCAGTATTGATTAATATATCTTTTGAATTTGGTCTATAGATCAACATTTATGGACATCATTTCCTCTCAGGTAAGCATTATCAAATTACTGTGAGTAGCAATCTCTCTCCCCCGCCCCAATTTAAATCAAGTTGGTGGTGTTGGGAAGAGAAAGGTTGGTGCTTCTCAGTCGAGATTCAGTCAAGCCTCTTCAAACAAGAAATCCTGATTATTTTATTTTTATTTCTGGCCCGTACTAATAGAGCACAGAGAGGCTGTGATATATGCTATGAAAATCAAACTGTATATTGAAGAAAAGAGCATTAAGACTGTGCCTTGCATTGCTTTGCTGCACTTCTTGCCCTTAGAAACAGCAATCATTCTGTACAATGCACTTGCTACACTGATAAATCTCCCCAGAGCTTCCTGATTAAAATGCTCTTCTGCTATTTACTATTCTCCACTTTCCAATAATGCTGAAGTGGAGGGGGGAGTGGAGGAGGGAGCAAGAGAGCACTATAGGAATAGGTACAACAAAAGCACCAATCAAAGACTGGTTCCTCACAAGTTAGGAATGAAATACTTCTCTGTTCTTTACCTTAGTGAAAAATGCAAGAATCCTATGATGCCTTTCCACTAGTGGTACTTCATGTGACCTGCTGTTGGCATTTGTTCAAGGAAGTGTCACAGTTTGTAGTTTCCAGATTCTGGGAAGTGGCACAATTTTATCTTCCAGTTAGAGTGATGCACAAATGGCTTCTCAAAACTCTGTACCCTATTTGTTGGTACAGTAATATATGGGGTGGGCGGGGCAGGGGAGGATTCTACCAAATTATTTATCCATAGGGAGGAAATATTATCTAACAGATTTTGGCTCACCATTAGCAGTGGCAATAGTACAGCTTCTTTCTTCTTTTCTTGGTTCTTGTTTGTTCGTTCGTTTGTAGGGATGTACGAAAGTCACTTACCTTGAATGAAATTTTATTTGCGGTGGGGGGGAGGCGCTCCATCCCTCCCCCCCAAATTCTGGTGGGGGGGAGGCACCCCGTCCCTCCCCCTGAAATTCTGGCTGGGGGGGGAGGTGCCCCGTCCCTCCACCCCCGAATCCTGGCCAGCCGGGATGCCATAGCCACCGCCGTTTGCGTTCCTGCAGTCAGCCGTGATAGGCTACGTAAACATTTACATAGCCTATCACGGTGTTTTTTTAAAATCTAGCCGTGATAGGCTACGTAAATCTTTATGTAGCCTATCATGTTTTTGGGTTGTTGTTGTTTTTTTACTGGAAATGGCGGCGGCGGCAGTTGGTCGGAAGACCAGCCCCCGAGCCGCTGCTGCCGAACCGCTGCCGGAGCAGCCGCCACCAGGAGGATTCGCCCAAGATAAGTCCTGTCCCGGGGGGGGGACACCGTTTCGCCACCAATTTCGGGGGGGCCAAATGCGCTGGCATTCAGCCTCCCTGAGATTCGTGGCGAAATTCTGTGACATCCCTATAATCGATCGCTGCTGCTGCTGCACCAACTGACTACCATTTTGCCACTCTACAAAGCCCTGAACCCTAGTGTCATTCTGGGGCCTTGTGGCAAGACTTGGGGGGAATGGAGGCTGCCAACACACACACACACACACACACACACACACACACAGAGAGAGAGAGAGAGAATTCTGCAAATGGCCTTTTTATAAGGGAGTGACAAATATATCAGAAATTTCAGCTCAGCTCTAGTTCTAGTTCCCATTTTTTCTTGTTTCTGCTGTTTTTATTACTTCTCCCCATGCAAAATCAAGTGTCTCTTTAAAGATGCCATCTCACTTCATGGCTTTTGTTGGCCAATTTCCCGCCTCTTCTCCTTTCCAGGCATCACATAATCATCGTTGTCATCATCAATAATTTATAGAGCAAAGCATTCTGCCACCTGACCTAAAGGAGAAGATGGCTCCCTACACAGTTCATTTATATAAGCTGACTGGACTGACAACTGAGCCTTATTTCAACACTGGGGATGGTATAGTATCCTCCACCACGCGTGAAGGCAGCAGGCTAGCTTAAGGGGCTCAGGGCAGGCCTTGTGGAACACAGGACTCTGTCCTGCAAGAGAGAGAATGGCCGGGGTGGGGGGGAGGAAAGGCCATGGGGGCTGCCGCAGCTGCTCTCTCCCAAAAACCCAGCAGCCACCCCATTTTGCCTAATGGTAGTGCCCGTCCTATACCCACAAGCTTGCAATCTAAATCATTTACATGCAGTAATCTGTAACACTGTATTTAGTGGAATATTTCTATTTCATAGACAGTTTTAGTAATGTAACATTGAGAATATTAGATTGTCCTGTAACCTTTTGAGTACATATAGCTGTTGGGTACCACAGGGCTCAATTTGGGACTCCTTTGGATTCAATGCACCACAAGGGCTGTTGGTCTGAGTAGAGGACAGCAGGCAGCTCACACTGGGACACTTACACTAAGGCCTGACCAGAACCTACCTTGCCTGGGAAAACAGGTGGGACCTGAAAGCCAATCCCACTTCAAGCCTGATCTGATAAAAAGCTGCCAGAGCACCTGTATTCCCTCTTACTTTTGTGCTTAGTTTTCAGAGAGGGAGACTACAACATTATCCTTCTGTGCCACCAGACATCCTGGTTTTGACCACTTCGCTGCACATCTTTAACTCCATATCATTTACAAATTAAATAACACTGGATTGTAAGGTATCCAACACTACACTGATGTTTTGAAAGGGATCTAGAGGTAGCCAGGAAAGTATAAGCCTACTAATCTAACATTTATTTGGGGTTAATTTGTGAAAAGCATTATTAAAGGTAGAATTATTAAACATATAGAAGACCAAGCCTTATTGGGGAAGGATCAGCATGGCTTCTGCAAAGAGAAGTTCTGGCCCACCAACCTTCAGATTTCCTTGAGTGCCAGCAAGCATGTAGACAAGGGTAGTCTCATAGACATTACTGCTAGGACTTCAGAAGCTTCTGACAAAGTCCCTAAGCAAAGGGACTCAGTAAATTTCCTCAGTAAATTTAGCAAATTTAGGAAAGACAACAGGCTCTCATATGTATTGGCAATGGATTAAAGAACAGAGAGCAGGGGATAAGAATAAATGGATAGTACTCACAATGGAGAGAAGTAAGTAGTAGGGCCTCTTTAAGGTCAGAGTTGTTGTTGTTGTTGTTTACAGATTTCTAAAACACACACACATATGTATACATGATCTTTACCATTTTAATTTCTGTAAACTGCCCAGAGAGCTTCGGCTATGAGGCAGCATAGAAATGTAAATAATAAAATCAATAGTAATAAATATTGATGATGATGATGATGATGATACCTGCAGAAGAGGACTGGAACCCCTAAACCCTGGTGTGCATGTGCACACACATTAACCACATTTTTAAAGTTATCCCCAGTATCCCCCCAAAAGGCAAAGTAGAGACAGGAACCCCCCAAAAGGAATAGAGGATGTGAGGATTTGGTATTTCAGCAGCCTCTTACCTTAGCTGGAAGCAACTTCATTGGAGAGAGGAAATGAGCAGTGGTGGCTGGCGACTTCAGTTCTGGAGAGGCTGTGATTCCAATCTGGCTTTTAGTTACCACCAGCCGAAATTCTAGTGGTGCTATCCAAGGTGCTGAACTCATTTTGGGGATAGGGTTCAGCACCTTGGATGGCACCTTTCAGTGCCTTGGATAGCACTGTTAGAGTTTTTGCTGATGGGAAACTAAAACCCTGAATGGAATCAAAGACCCTCCAGAACTGGAATCACAAGCTGCCATGGGCTAAGAGTAGACAGGAACCAAAGGACCAAGAGAAGCAGGTCTCCCAGACATGAAGCACTTCAGCCAGTTTAAATGAAGCAAATCCTCTTTTACGATCATGCTCTTTCCCTGAGACGTCTTCTTTTATTAATTAATGACTGCATATCTTATGCTAGTGGAATGAAGGTGATGCACAGGTAACAGTGCCTATGGTGATCATACAGACTGACTGCAAACTTTTCAAGTCTCATCTTTATTATTTCTCTGTGTGTGGAGGGAAGGAAGAGACAAGGGTATGTGAACACCAATTTTGCATTAGCATCAGAACAAATAACATTTTCCCAATGTAAGGTTTTCTTAGTGTTTACACAGAAATATGACTTCTCTCATATAAACAGTCCTGATCAAACCACTGCTGTCCCTGATCTTATTTTGGCGCCTAGTTGGAATGCATGCTAAGATGTACTGCATCACTGGAGATGCCAGATGCTATAGTCTTTGATAGAATAAGGATTTATTTTGATTTATTTTTGTTTTCACAAAATGCATATAGCTTGTGCATGAGTCTACCTGCAGTTTCTAATATTGTGTCCACAGTGGGCCCCCTCTTGGTGCTCACAAGGTTCCCTGCCACTCCTGATTTCTATTTTATTTCTTAAAATGTTTTTCATCAAACAAGCAAAGTTATCTGGGAGGCTGGCATAATGCTACGCAAGGCAAAGTGCTGTCCTTGAGCAATATGTTTATTTTGGTTCAGAATAATGGTTTTGTGTTTTAATGCTCAGACTCTGCCTTGTACTTAGGTTCTCAGGAAAGTTGCTTTTCTTTTAGTCTCCCCAGTTTTTCTTCTGGGAAATGAATGTTTTCTGATTGACCTATGCACCATGGCGGCCAATTTATGGCAGGTCTGGAAGGGCAACGGATCCTACAGATCCTGCACATGCACCACCAGGAGTCTCGATGCTGCTGCATTGTCTTGAGCAGCAGAGTTGGGTGGCCATTTTGGATGGCTGCTCTGGCCACTCCCCTGCTGGAGCAAAGGCCACAGCAAGAGAGTGTCCAGCACAGCTCCGCACAGAGTCTGCCCGACCCAAATGCCTCACTCTGAGGGATCTCTCCTCAGAGCGAGGCATATGACAGAGAGGTGACCCTGGGTATCACCTATGCAGACACAGCACAGGCAGTCACCAGGGCCACCCACCTCTCCACCAGTGCTGCACTCTGAAAAAGGAACCCTCATAGTGAGATATTGAGGGAAAAGCAGCTGGGGGTGGTTGGCAAGGAGATTCACTAGGCAGCAACTTGCGCTCCCACTTGACAGCTTGCTATTCCAACGCGCAGCGCCTCACAGCCGTGACTAACATAGGGATGGCGGAGAATTTCTCCCCGAAACTTTGGGGGGCCAAGCGCCAACGTGTTCGGCCCCCCAAAGAAGTTTTGGGGAGAAATTCTCCACCCCCCCTGCCCCCCGCACCCCCCCGGGACGGGACTTACCTTTCCCGAATGTCCCTCCCGGCGGTGGGTCCCGGCGTGGGGTCCCGGCGGCGGTTCGTCGGGTCTTCGTCAGGGGCGGGAGCGGCAGCTGGTCTTTCGACCGGCTGCCGCCGCCGCCATTCCAATAAAAGTTAAAAAAAACAAAACGCCCCCATGATAGGCTATGTGACAATTAACGTAGCCTATCACAGCTAGATTTGCAAAGTCAGCCGTGATAGGCTATGTAAATCGTCACATAGCCTATCACGGGTGACTTAAAAAAAAAAAAAAAGCACGTACGGCTAATGGCGGCCCCCATAGGGAGCCGCCATTCACGTTCCTTATTTGGTCGCTGTAGTCTACGTATAGATTATGTAGACTATGGCGAAAATAAGGGCAACGCTATTTGCGTTCCCCTTATTTTCGCCGTAGTCTACGTAAATCTTTACGTAGACTACAGCGACCAATTAAGGAACGCGAATGGCGGCTCCCTATGGGGGCCGCCATTTGTGTACGCGCTTTTTTTTTTTTTAAAGTCACCCTTGATAGGCTATGTGACGATTTACATAGCCTATCACGGCTGACTTGGCAGATCTAGCCGTGATAGGCTACGTTAATCATCACGTAGCCATAACGGGGGCATTTTTTTTAACTTTTAATTTCGCGGCCGGGCGAGGCGTGGTGCCTCCTCCCCGGCCTGAATTTCGGCCGGGTGAGGTGGGAAGCCTCCCCCCCGGCCTGAACTTCGCGGGGAGAGCAGTGAAGTGCCTCCCCCCCACTGCGAAAAGCTGCGAGACCAGGTAAGTGGCTTTCGTGCACTCCTAGACTCACACTCCCTGACCTGTCTAGCAACAGCATACAGCAGTGTCGTGTCCTCCCCACCTTGGGCAGTGGAAGGTCTTGCACTGCCCTGGTTGTGGCACCAAGAAAAGTGTCTGCAAGTACATTGGTGCCCATGGGCACCACTTTGGGGAACCCAGGCCTAAGGAGAGATTGGGGATGTCCGTTGCCAGGAAATCCAGCCCTTTCATGTCTCACCAGATTTCCACAGTGCCCCCAATTGGCTTGCTTTTGCGAGCTAAGCTGCATGTTTTTTTCCTGAAAACTGGGAAATTTTCTTGTTTTTTAAAAATGTACGTAAATAGAAACTTACACAAATTACGACAGCAATTGGCACAACTTACACAAACTATGGCCACGATTTGCACAAATTACGGGTGCTGCAGCCACAATTTGCACCAATTCCTATTTACACAAATAAAAATGAAATAATAATAATAAAAAACGGAAAATACGCAAAATGGCCTGGCTCGATCCGAATCAACTCAGGCCAGCTCACAGGAAATGAGTCAAAGTCTGAGGGGGGTGAGATGATTCTTCCGACATCCCTAGGGGACACCTGATCACTCTGGAGAGAGTTTGGATGTGTAACTTCTGTAGCCAAATCATAGCAAGATAGGATGTACGCATCTTTTTATCTGACTAAAATGTGATTGAAAGGCTTTTGGATCCATTCAAAAATCTCAGTTGTGTCATTTGGGCATGTGGGGAGAAACCTCCAAGTTTGCTGTACACTCTAGTCAAGATTTTGCTGGCAACTGGATTACATGTTGATGTATTCAATGCAGTGGAGTGTTTTAAATAGGGATGGCAGAGAATTCTGCCACAGATCTCAGTGAGGCCGAATGCCAGTGCATTCGGCCCCTCGAAATCTGTGGCAGAATGGCCTGCCCCCCCGCCCCCCCTGTGGATCCATCCCGGGACGAGACTTACCTGGGGCGGATCTTCCGGGTGGCAGCAGCTGCGGCAGTGGCGGTCTCAGCTGGTCTTCCGACCGGCTGCTGCCGCCGCCATTTGCAGTCTTGTCGGTTTTTTTTTTTTTTACAAGATGTGATAGGCTATGTAAAGACTTATGTAGCCTATGATGCCTGGCTTAAAAAAAAACAACAAAACATACGCAAATGGTGGCAGCTACGGCCGCCGCCATTTACGTTCCTTATTTTTGCCGTCTTAGTTTACGTAAATATTTACGTAGACTAAGACGGCGAAAATAAGGGGAACGCCAATAGCATAGCGGAAGCTATTTGTGTTCCACCTTATTTTTGCCATCTTAGTCTACATAAATATTTATAAGATGGCCAAAAATAAGGAATGCAAATGGCGGCCGTAGCTGCCACCATTTGCGTACGTGCATTTGTGTTTTAAGCCAGACGTGATAGACTACGTAAGTCTTTACGCAGTCTATCATGGCTGACTACAGGGATGCAAACGGTGGCAGCTATAGCCGCCATTTGCGTCCCTGCTAGCCAGCGGCCGGAGGTCAGGCTGCTGGCAGAGCTGGCTGGCGGCTCCACGGAATCCCCGCAGAGCAGAGCCAGCCGGCCAGGATTCTGGAGGGGAGGCGCAGAGCTCAGATTTGAATGGTCTTTCAGTTTACTCCTTGATCGTATTCAATCTTGCTTAATGGCAACAGAGCAAACAATCTACTTGCAAATTGTCTCTTTTCTTTCACTTCTAAATGATCCATTGCAGGGTTGCAGTTAGAATATTAAATTTCACCCTCTAGTTTCAGGACGGATGGAGCACAAAGTGGCTGTTTTCACCTCGTTGCTTGCCCTCATCCTGTCAACACTGTTTCCCTCCCCAGAGATGCATAATGGCTGTATGTGTCTTGTACCATGCAGAGAGATGAGGGTGATAAGTTATAACACTGTCACAACAGATTGACAGATTATCTTGTGCCAGTTGTCAATCTGGGGTCCAATTCTGCCACCAGAGCAATGCTACAATGGAAGAGCTATCCTGGCACTGGGACTAAAAAGTTGGATACCAAATTTTTCAATAATTGAGCACTAGAGATGCCAGGAATACCCATGATTTGTAGATTCTGATGTGAATTTTTTTTAATCCATTTCCGCAAATAAATGCCCCAGAACACACAGCAGGCTTGAGAAAGTTATCGCTACATTTGACTGAATGCACAAAGTCATCCACAACGACAAGAGCTACAAACTGTTGAGAACAGCTTCCTTACAAAGACTTCCAGACTCTAAATTTCAGACAGAACATAAATCCATGTCCCACAATGCAGTTTATACTGCTTGGATCTATACTCCTCAGTGGCAAACATGCTATGGCTTTGAGACAATTTTAGATCATAACATGTTTGCATGTCTCACTAGGGATGTCAGAGAATTCCGCCACAGACCTCAGTGAGGCCGATTGCCAGTGCATTCGGCCCCCCAAAATCCATTGTGGAACGAAGCCCCTGCCCCCCCAACCAACGAAAGGTGCATGGGATGAAGTCCCCGCCGCCCCCACCCCAAGAAAGGTGCACGAAATGGAGCACTTACCTGCTCCCGTCCACGCTGCTTTGCGAATGGTGGCTGTCCTGCGGCTGCCATTCGTTTCCTCCTCTTCATAGCCGTGATAGGCTACGTAAATACTTACGTAGCCTATCGCGGCTAATGCAGGGATGCCATTTGCTTCCCTGCGGAGGCTGTGATAGGCTACATAAGTATTTACGTAGCATATCATGGCAGGGGGGAAAAAAACCAGCGTATGCAAATGGCGGCGGCTACCGCCATTTGCGTACGCTGGGTTTTTTCCCCCTGCCGTGATAGCCTATCACGGCTCAATGCAGGGACACAAATGGCAGTGGCTACGACAGCTGCCATTTGCATCCCTGCAGGGCTGCCCAGTGGCCGGATGTCCGGCTGTGGGTGGCCAGAGCTGGCCAGCGGCTTCACAGCTTGGCCACGGAGCGGAGCCAGCCAGGCAGGTTTCCAAGGGGACACCTCCCCCCCATCGAGGATTCCAGGGGGAGGGATGGAGCACCTCCCCCCACTGCGGATTGCCCAGCGCAGAGCCAGGTAGGTGTTTCGTACATCCCTATGTCTCACAAAGGGGTTTGTTTATACTACTTCAAGCCGTGCTTCCCAATGGGGAAATGTAAAGTGGCTTTAAACCAGTTTTAGAACATAATAACTACTGATGCTGCTGAACTTTGTAATTAGTTGGTTCGTTCTTCAAAACCCAGCAGTTTGTAATGCTCACCTTTCTAGCAAGCCTAGATAGATGCTTTACAAATTCACTATTGCATTCAAAATGGCTTGCGAGCTTCAGAACATGCACTGTAAAGTGGATTCCACCCACCTACATTTTCAGTCATCCTGCCACGTAGACACTCCTCCCAGCCCCCACCTCCCCCAAAACCTTACTGGAAGCAGTTAGGTGCTTTCCTTGCCACCATGGCTGCTCTAGTTTCATATCAATGATTGACAATGGTTAGTAACATCACATGACATCACCACGCAGGCAGGCCACATGAAAAGAACCAATCAGAATGGGGCCACATAATGTTGTGATGTATGACATCTTGCTGCACTATGTGATTCCAAACTACAGCTCCCATGATGCACCTTGATAGTGCACATGTGCAGAAATTCATCTACACAGAATGGGGTATTAAAGGAGAACTCCCATCCAGTGAGAGCCAGTGTGGCATAGTGGTTAAGAGTGTTGGACTGGGACTTGGGAGATCCAGGTTCTAGTCCCCACTCAGCCATGGAAGCTCATTGGGTGACTTTGGGCCAGTCACTGACTCTCAGCCTAACCTACCTCACTGGGTTTCTGTAAGGATAAAATGGAGAGGAGGAGGATCATGTAAGCTGCTTTGGATTCCTTGCAAGAGGAGGGGGGGAAATGTAGGATATGTATAAAATTAAATGAATAAATAATCCAAGCTCACATGGATAAAGTCATTACTTTCTGAATAAATAACGGATTCACTTGGGGTATTTTTGCTCATCACTAATCATAACATGCATCTCTGTTCTCCAGTGGACCTTATACTGCTTAAAGATGTGCTCCCCAATGGTCAATAGGATGCAGCTTTAAGCCAGTAGGTACTTGTGTGAATGGTATGTACTTGCGTTCAAAACATTCACTGAAAGGATCTGGAGCTGCATAGAGATTCCAACCATTGCACAGACACCACCAAATTTCTCAGGCCATCAAGCAAATATCTCAGGCCATCAAGCAATAACATGGACAGTTTTTTTCAGATCCCTGCTGGACCCCCGTGCATAGCAATCAAAGAGTGTAGCTGCATCATGCAAATTGTTTTGCTCACACTGAAGTGAAGGGGGCACTGCAGACTTAAATGCAATTATTCCAGTATGTGGAGAGAGATGAAATAACTTTATCCTAAAAGAACTATGCACCATTCCTTCCACAGAGCTTGCCCCAGAAGAATTCTTTGAAAATTAGGCACTTAGCATTTCATGCAATTAAGCAGACCCCCAAGTGAGAGTAAACTGCAGATAAATAACACATAATCACATTTAAAAAGTAGATTATCTATTTCAGCTGTCACTGTAATTAAGTGATTTTTGAGATAATAACGAGTGCAGTCAAAACATCATTGAGAAATAAGTGGCTTTTCAAATGGGCCCGTTAAATAGAAAGCAAGACATCAGGAGTTCTTATAGCCTAGGCAATATATGGTTTAAAACAGGAGTAGGGAATCATATCCATTCCAAGAGCCAACTTCCAGTCTGGGAAGATATCCAAGACCCCATTCCTTACACCAAAATGCTCAGCAATATGTGCTCTATCACCCAGCCTCTGGATTCAGTCTGGGTTGGGCCACTAAATTGCAAGGGGATGAAATAATTGCAATATACCGTGACCTGGGAGCTTGAGCATTTATGGTCTTCATGAAACAAATAAGCCTCCTCCCTCGCTGCCACTGGGGTGACCTTGTGTCCACTTTTATATAGGACAATCCTCTTTTTTAAAGGGATGCCAGAGCACTGTCCTGTCCTCTAATTTGAAGGTGCCCCTATTTGAATGGCAGTCCTGCCCAATTCTGGTTTAAAGAGAAAGAACCATCAGAGGGAAGAGCTGGGCCTTGAAGTTGCCCATCAGCAACACCTGGACAACTGACTAAGCAAAGAACACAGATCACCAGTTCATAGTCTTCTACACAATGGGGAGGTGTAGTGCATTTCTATTTGAATTATACTAATTTCTAAATTTGTAACAATGCATATAAAATAGCATATGGAAATGTGTGTCCTCTTTTGCCCTCTTCTGGTGATTCATAGGTGACTGGGTGACTGGGGCTGTGCACTGCCTCGTTATGAAGCCTGAATAACGAGGTGAAGTGGGCTGTTTCGGAGCAAAAGCCTCGTGATATGAGGCAGGTCAGAGCAGTACCAAGGCACCCCAGGGTGAGGCCCCCTTCACAAAGTGTCTCCTCCGCCTCATATATTCAGAGCTCTACTGAATGCCCAAGCAGTCCAGACAGGCTGTCTCTAAAATGTATCAACTTCTCAACTCTCACGTGGAGGGGGAGGAGGGAGGGGGAAGGCGAGTGGATGCGGGAATGTGGGGAGAAGTGGGAAGGTGAATGCAGGAGGAGGAGGGAGTGTACTTTGGTGAATAGGAACCCTCAGCCAGAACCGATGCTAGCAGTCTCCAGTCAGAGAGAGTGGTGGAGGAAGGGGGTATATATACATTGGTGAAAGGCTGCAATTGGTTATTGCGCTAGCTGTGTCTTTGGGAGAGAGGGATGGTGTGGGTAGATGATCGTTCATGCTTGTGTGTGTGTGTGTGTGTGTGTGTGCACGCGCGCACATTCCTAGGATCTTTATTCAACTTTGATTGCCATTAGGCTTTCCTCAAAATTTAAATTAAAAGGAAACAGCTTGGTTGTACTGGGAGCGTTCCCTTCCCTCGCTCCTTGATCGTCCATCCCCATTAGGATGGTATCTTTTGCAGCACCTCTTCAGGCCGCCTTCTCTTATTTCTTTCAACCTCTGACTTGTTTGTTATTTGTGTTTGATTAGATTCATCTCTCCATTCCACATTTTTTCAACCTGAGCATAGCTTTTCCTTGCAAATTGCTGCCATGCTCCCCCTCCCCCGCCATTCTTGTGTTTGTTTGTTTATCTCAGTTCTGGACTCCAGAAAAGGCTGCATTTGTTGTGTAACATCGACCCTCACTTCTGCTTTCTCCATCCGAAATCCTTGTCATTTTTGTCAGTCAACTCTGTCCCTTTTAGATTTTTACAAACCCAGTCTTATTTTGATTTTTTCAAAACAAACGTTGACTTCTGGGCATGTTCCTCCCCTCCATCCTCTAAGTCATATTCAAGCATTTAGTTTATTATTTCATTCTACATTCTAAAAGAAAGGCATATTATAGCAGACTATGTGTGTAGTGTTTGTTCCCCCACCCCCATGCCCAAGTGAACTGTCTGAGTCTTCTCTGTGTTGATCCTCCCAAAACAGAAATTAAAGAAGGGTTTTGTTTTTAAATTAGGGTTTGATTTGGCTGTTATCTAATAGCCTGCACTGTTGCCCTGTATTTCTTGAAGTTATCCTGCCTTTCATAAAATAACATGAAATATAAAAAAATAAATTAAGGACTCCCATTTGCTTAGGTAGTTCTGCCTTTCTTTTGCTCTTGTGTGTCTGTTTCCATGTGTGTTTGCATGCTAGGTTGTAGTTCCACCAACACTACACTTTCCAATTTCAAGGCAGTGTTGAAAAAGCACGAGACACATAGTATTTATATGAATTATTCCAATAATACTCCACTGTATGGCAAAGCAATCCACTGTATGGCAGATGCCTCATATCTTTGCCACTGTATGGCAAAGATATGAGGCATCTTCGGGGTGTTGGCAGGGGCAGAGGTGGGGAAAAGTTACAGCTACTTGCTCTGGGAGTTTTCCTGGGAAAACTAAAATTTCACCTGAACCTTGCACACAAACCAGTGGGCCAAAGTGCCTGGAATTTGGCAAGTGGGATGCCCTCAAGGGTGGCTGGGAGGGGCCCAGGTGTCACACATGTCCATTGTAACAGGGAGAAGTTACAGCTCTTTGCTTTCTGAGTTTCTTTGGAAAACCTCAAAATTCTCTGCACCTTGCACACAAGCCAGTGTAGGGATGGACGAAAGTCCCTTACCTGTCCTCGAAGCTTGCTTCGCGGTGGCGGGGAGTCGCTTCGCTTCTCCCCCTGAAGATCATGCAAGGGGGGGAGGCGCCCCGCCTCGCCCGGCCAAAATTCAGGCCGGGCGGGAGGCACCCCATCCCTCGCCGGCAAAATTCAGGCCGGGTAGAAGCACCCCGTCTACCCGGCCGCGAAAAAACAAAACAAAAAACACCACCCCCGTGATAGGCTACGTAACGATTAATGTAGCCCATCACGGCTAGATTTCCAAAGTCAGCCGTGATAGGCTACGTAAATCATCATGTAGCCTATCATGGGTGACTTTGGAAAAAAAAATGCGTATGCAAATGGCGGCCCCCATAGGGAGCCGCCATTTGCGTTCCTTATTTGGTCCCTGTAGTCTACGTAAAGATTTACATAGACTACGGCGAAAATAAGGGCAACGCAAATAGCGTTGCCCTTATTTTCGCCGTAGTCTACATAAATCTTTATGTAGACTACAGGGACCAAATAAGGAATGCAAATGGCGGCTCCCTATGGGGGCTGCCATTTGCGTACCCGCTTTTTTTTTTCAAAGTCACCCGTGATAGGCTACGTGATGATTAACGTAGCCTATCACAGCTGACTTTGGAGATCTAGCCATGATAGGCTACGTTAATCGTTACGTAGCCTATCACGGGTTGTTGGGGTTTTTTTACTGCACTTGTAATGGCGGCGGCAGCAGCCGGTCAAAAGACCGGCTGCTGCCCCCGCCCCTGACGAAGACCCGACGAACCGCCGCCGGGACCCGCCACCGGGAGGGACATTCGTGAACGGTAAGTCCCATCCCGGGGGGGGGCGGGGGGGCGGAGAATTTCACCGCCAATTTTGGGGGGCCGAATGCGTTGGCACTCGGCCCCCCGAAGTTTCGGTGAGAAATTCTCCCCCATCCCTAAGCCAGTGGGCCAAATTGCCTGGGCTTTGGGGGCTGCAATACCCTCGAGGGGGGCTGGGAGAGGCCCAGGTTTCACACCTGTGGAAAGGGAGAAGTTACAGCTCTCTGCTGTAAACATCAGATTTCAACTCCACCTAGCACAAAAACCACTGGGCCAAACTGTCTGGAATTTTGTACGTGATCTCTTCTCCAGGGGGGTGGAGAGGTCTCCAAAGATAATGCCTATATCCTACAAATGGAAAAAAGTTAAGACCATTTCTGTTTTCCCATTCACGTCAATTGGAAAAAGCCAAAATGGGAGATCCGGATAGCCGAATCTCAGTTTGGATTCAGATCCAAGTCGGATCAAAGGGGGTCCAAATCAGTCTGAGGCAGATCAGGGTCACTTTTGATGATCCAAAGCATTATCCAAAGCAGATCAGGGGGCCCATCTACAGCCCTAGTGATCACCCTAGCTGCCACCCACATGAAAGTTTCTGTTACGCACTGAGAGGGGTTAGAAACCTCTCTTTGGTGATATTGTTGCTAAGGAGTTAGGGATGTCTGTTGCTGTGCAGTCTGGCCCTTTGTGGGCTCGACAGACTCCCAGCAAGCACCTGTCTCAGCTCACATTCGCGGGACAAGCCCTGGGGCCTTTCCCGAAACCTGGAATTTGGGGGGGGGGGTTAATTATGTTAATAGAAATATGTGCAAATGGTGGGGTGCAATTTGCATTATTTACACAAATGCCAGCCAAAATTTGTGCAAATTATGCAAATTATGCCCCAAATTTGCATAAATCATGCAGCCCCCCCTACAATTTGTGCACATTTCTACTTACATGAATTTTAGAAAACCCAGAAAAATCTGTGAGCTGGCTTGACTCAGTGCAGATCAAGTTGGGGAAGTGAGACATAGCCCAGGGGGCCAAGCTGACGGAAGCTCGGCAAGCTCCATCCCCCAGATAGATTCCTCCAACATCCCCATCTGGAGCCTAATGATGTCAGAGTGGCCTAAAGGCAGGCAGACCCTCAGACTCTGTTCTAAGTCTCCAGTTTTGTGGAATTCACCATCCTCTCTAGAAGAACCTCACTGATTTGTAAACTAAAAGCTATCCTTGTGCCCAAACCTGTCAAATAATACTGCTTCCAGGATGTAACAAAAGTCATGCTTGCTGAGCACCTAATGGTGCTTATGGAGGTGAGAGGATGGTGAATCACACACAATATCATTATGCAAAAAGATGGTTCTGTCATCCACATCAAACATGAGAAAACAAAGGCAGGAAGGTAGGCCCTCAACAGGTTTAAAATCTCCATAATTTCATGGATTTTGCTGTTGCATTTCTTGTCTGTTCTGCATATCTGGCCACAGACGTTGCTCTCTCAGGATGAAAATGTAAAATCAAGGAATAAATCTTGCCTTTAGGGAGCGTAAAAGGGCTAGTAAAAGCAAGCAGCAGTTAGGGTGAGAAAAATGAATCACTATCCCTCATTATATTTATTTTTTCCCTAAAGCCATTTTTTTTCCCATGGATGAAATTTGCAACTTCCAATTGCATGTGCTAAGCAAAAGTTATTACTAATATAGTATACAGCACAAAACTGTACCCATGTTGATAATATGTAAACCAGCTTTCATTCATTTTTATCATTTGACATTTCTACTTCTTGCAAAATAGCTTTTAATTCCACAGTGGCAACTTCTAGAAGACCTGTAAGCTTTTACTTTGAAAAGAAAATGCATGTCTCTCTTCCCCCACAGAGGTCATTAGAAAGTATAACAAAAAGGTTTAAAAGTAAGTCACCTTATTAATTAGTTTTAGCTACTGGATTCCATATCAACACTGTCATGTTGATATTTTCATCACCCAAAGCCACTGGAGTTTTACGTTTGAATTAGGCTTGCTATTAAGGTGAAGGATTTTAAAAAAAAAATACCATGGTAGGGAAAAGTTTTCTTGTCAAATAAGTATATGGTAACAGGATTTTGAAAGTGTATTAAAGGGGAAAAATAAAGCAGATAATTTATAAATGGGAAGTAATCCTGATTTTAAAAATCCTTTTCTGAAGTGCAGGTTTTCAGTAATTAATTCTAAGGCCCTATCTTTATGGAACAGGATGGTGACTGGGAATTTTTCAACCTTGCTCATTCAGGCTTTAATTGTGACCCCATTTAGGTTAATGGGCATTTAGTAGGGCTCTGTTAGCTGTTTGCAATTGAATATAAAAGAGGGTAAACATTTCTCCAAAATCCCCCTTGCTCACTTAGTTTATGCCTGTTTGCACCCGTCATTGCTTTCCCCCCATTTTGAATAGTATATGTATTCTTCCTAGCAACACTGAGGTGGAGGATATTGAAGTGGAGGGAACAGAGTCATGTCTCCTGCCAGTGCATGGATCAGCTGTGCCTAGGGATGTTGCAAAAGTCTAGGAAGGAGGTGGAGTCTAGTGGACTCCCCCCCCCACTCACTCCCCCCAGACCCACTTGCCGAACCCCTGTGCTCACCCAGACCTGCTCGCAGAACAGCTGTGTGGGTCCAGCAGCTGCCTGTCCTCTTAGCAAGCCTCCAGTTTGCGTAGAAACAGCGGCTTGAGGATTTCCATAAATCTAATGTTATGTAAATGGCGGCCGCAAAGGGACCATACATGCCTGTAACGTTGCATAATTAGCCCCTTTCCAGCCACCATTTACACAACATTAGATTCCCAGAAACCCCTGAGCTGCCATTTTTATGCAAAATTGCAGCTTGCTAGGAGGACAGGCAGCTGCCAGACCCGCTCGCCAGGCACACGGCTGCTTGGTGAGTGGGTCTAGGTGATCATGGAGGATTGGTGAGTGCATCCTGGGGGAGTGAGCGGTGGCGTTTCAGCAAGTGCCTGGAGAAACAGTATGGTGGTGAGTAGGGATGTCAGAGAATTTCTCCACGAATCTCGGGGAGGCCGAATGCCAGCGCATTCAGCCCCCCGAAATTGGTGGAGAAACGGTCTGCCCCCCGCCCCCCCCGGGACGGGACTTACCTTGTGTGAATCTTCCTGGTGGTGGCGGCTCCGGCGGTGGTTAGGCAGTGGTTCGGCAGCGGTTCGGTGGCAGCTGCGGCGGCCGGTCTTCCAACCGGCTGCCGCCGCCACCATTTCCAAGTTAAAAAAAAAAATACATGATAGGCTACGTAAATGTTTACGTAGCCTATCACGGCTGAGTGAAAAAAAAACCAAAAAAAGTGTGTATGCAAATGGCGGCACCCATGGGCGCCGCCATTTGCGTACACGCTGTTGTTGTTGTTTTTTCACTCAGCCGTGATAGGCTACGTAAACATTTACGTAGCCTATCACGGCTGACCGCAGGGACGCAAACGGCGGCACCTATGGCCGCCGCCATTTGTGTCCCGGCAGGACAGGAGGATTCGCGGCCGGAGGGATGGGGCGCCTCCCCCCTGGCCAGAATTTCAGGGCGAGGGACAGAGCACCTCCCCCCCCCACTGTGAATCAAGCTTCGGGAACAGGTAAGGCACATTCGTACATCCCTAGGGTGAGTCTGTCCATCCCTAGCACTAGGGATGTCAGAGAATTCCGTGAAATTCCCCTGAAATCCATCGCGGAACAAAGCCCCCTCTGCCCCCACCCCATGAAAGGCACATGAAATGGAGTGCTTACCTGCTCCCATCTGCGCTGTTTTGCGAATGGCGGCCATCCTGGCCGCCATTCGCTTCCTCCTCTTCCTAGCCGTGATAGGCCACGTAAATACTGCCATTTGCATACGCTGGGGTTTTTCCCCCTGCCATGATAGGCTATGTAAATAGTTACATAGCCTATCACAGTTCAATACAGGGACGCAAATGGTGGTGGCTATGACAGCTGCCATTCGCGTCCCTGTAGGGCTGCCCAGCAGCCGGATGTCTGGCTGTGGGCAGCTGGAGCCAGCCGGCGGCTCTGCGGCTTGGCCACGGAGCGGAGCCGGCCGGGCAGGATTCCAGGGGGAGGGATGGAGTGCCTCCCCCCCGTCGAGGATTCTGGGGGGAGGGACGGAGCACCTCCCCCCCACCGCAGATGCCCCTGCTCGGAGCCAGGTAAGGGATTCGTACATCCCTATTGGTCACACATTCAGCAGATATGAAAAGAGATTTATGCACTTGCTGACAACTGGGTGTGTAGGTGCCTTGCCCCACAAGCCCCTCAAAAGTCCTTTTAGAACAGGGGTGATTAACCTCTTTGGCCTCAAGGACCACATGTGATGCTGGCTCAGGGGCCAAGTGCTGCACTCAGCCACACATGCACTCATGCATGAGTCCTGGTGATCATCATACAGATCACCCTTTCCATGCTGCTTGCAACAGCGGGAAAAGACCATTCTGTGTCTAGATCCCTGGGAGAGGGTGTGGAGGGCCTTCTCTACATCCCCTCGCCCAGCGATCCTCATACAGATAGCTCTTTCATCACTGCGGCTACCAATGGGCAAAATTTTTTTTTAAAAAAACGGTATGTATCGGGATTGCTGTGGGAGGCAATTCAGCAGCAGGGAAGGGTCAGAGCATCCTTGTCAGATATAATTAAGTTGTTGGGGTGCATGTTGTGCACCCCTGTTTTAGAAGCTCATTCTGGAGGACCACTACTAGTGCAGGAAGTTGCCATCTGCATGCATGTTGGACCACAGAACAGGATAGCAGAGGCATTATGCTAACACGTTTGCTGCCTTTTGAGCCCCTCTCCCCAAAATACTCAAAAGAAAGGACATGCTTTGCCAAAAAATGCCTCTCCCCAATTTCAACTCATTTCTAAACATTTTTTGATTGACTTTGTCAGATCAGGACAGCCCCACCCTTGTGTATCTGCTTATTGTTTTTCTTCTCTATAATCAAGTGAAATCTTATTATCCATATTTAGTATCCACATCATGCACATAACCCCCAAGGGACCTATAATTTATTTCCATGGGGCAGAGACCACCCGTTGCCAGCTTTCTACTCTATTCCTAATATTCCTCTTGCCTGATATTTGGAAGGACTTTTGTATGGATGGGTGGTGATATGCTACATGGATCTCTGCTTGCCTACCTATGTTCAGAGCAGAGTTTTTGCTAGGGTTGGTGGAGAATTTCTCCCCGAAACTTTGGGGGGCTGAGCGCTGACGTGTTCGGCCCCCCAAAGAAGTTTCGGGGAGAAATTCTCCGCACCCCCCCACACCCCGCACCCCCCCCCGGGATGGGACTTACCTTTCCCGAATGTCCCTCCCGGCGGCGGGTCCCGGCGGCGGTTCGTCGGGTCTTCGTCAGGGGCGGGGGCGGCAGACGATCTTTCGACCAGCTGCCGCTGCCGCCTTTCCAATAAAACTAAAAAAAAAAAAAACGCCCCCGTGATAGGCTACGTGATGATTAACGTAGCCTATCATGGCTAGATTTGCAAAGTCAGCCGTGATAGGCTACGTAAATCGTCACGTAGCCTATCACGGGTGACTTTTAAAAAAAAAAGCGCGTACGGCTAATGTCAGCCCCCATAGGGAGCCGCCATTCACGTACCTTATTTGGTCGCCGTAGTCTACGTAAAGATTTACGTAGACTACAGCGACCAAATAGGGAACGCGAATGGCAGCTCCCTATGGGGGCCGCCATTTGCGTACGTGCTTTTTTTTTTTTTTTAAGTCACCCGTGATAGGCTACGTGACGATTTACGTAGCCTATCACGGCTGACTTTGCAGATCTAGCCGTGATAGGCTACGTTAATCGTCACGTAGCCTATCACGGGGGCATTGTTGTTGTTTTTTTTACTTTTTATTTCGCGGCCGGGCAAGGCGAGGTGCCTCCTCCCCGGCCTGAATTTCGGCCGGGCGAGGCGGGAAGCCTCCCCCCCGGCCTGAATTTCGGCCGGGCGAGGTGGGAAGCCTCGCCCGGCCCTCCCCCTCTGGCCTGAACTTCGGTGGGAGAGCAGCGAAACGCCTCTCCCCCACCGCGAAAAGCTGCGAGACCAGGTAAGTGACTTTCGTGCACCCCTAGTTTTTGCTTGGGTTTCATTCTTGTTGTCAACCAAAGTGCTATGTATCCATACATGAATCTATTCACTCAGGGCTGAATGAGCCGCATCTTTGTGACCTTCCTTTAGACAACGCCTGCATGGGATGTGACCCATCAAACCTAACATGGCTCAGCAGTAGAGATGTGCGCCGCTGACCCCCAAATTCGACTCAAACACCAAATTGGTGCTTTGCAAAGCAGCCCGATTCTGCTCAGTCCAATTCAGAGACTACCCACTTTGGTGTGAGGAGCAAATCCAAATCAAGATTTGGACATCTGAATTTTAGAGGTGTTTGGGGTGCAGTGCTATGCATGTTAAGACAGGGGGGGTGGGGATTGTACAGCTCCCAGCATCCCTCCATGCTGGCTGGGGCATGCTAGGAATTGTAGGGCTTTTTTTCTGTCTAAACATGCATAGGGTTGCCCCCTTTGAGCCTTAGTTTTTAGATTTCTCTGGTTGTTCTTATATATCTTTATATCTATCTATTCCTGTGCTGGTTTTAGTTTTGTATTGTATCTTCTTCTTTAAAATATTTGCCTCATATTTTATTTTATTTTATTTTCTCCAAAATTTCTCCAGCATCCCTATGTAGTTCTATCTCTCAAGCATTAAAAATATTATGATATACTACACATTTATTTTGTCAGTTAAAATAAAATATCCAAATTTATTTTGCCAATGGGAGCTTGTCAGTACTTTTTCCACAGGTACAGTGATTGTCTATGATCTTTGAAGCATAAGTAAATGACTTACTGATATATTTGCTGAATCAGAGTGGCCATTCCTGAAGGACTGAATGTGTCAGAAAAATAGGTAAAAAAAACCCCAAATCTCAAACCAAATTTTTTGTTTGTTTGTTTGTTTGTTTTGGTAACAGATTGTCCATGGCAATGGCATTGGGTTCTCAAAGAGAAAATGTTCCTTTTTTTTAAAGCACGCTGAAAGTCTGGTGCATGAAACAAATGGTAACTTAAAAAAAAAGTCATTGAAAAGGGCTTGTTTCAGCCAACAGAAACTGTGATATCAGTGATGGTATCAAGGAATGTTTGTTAGATCCCTATTATTCTCATGGGAGGAAAGTTCTGGCATTTGGCTAGAGGTTACTCTTGTAGAATCATGCAGCCTTTATAGCTAAAAAGCTTCACTTTCAGTCTCTTGAACAGAAGCAAAAGGTGCTTTTTCATGTGCGTGCAGCCAATCTACTGTATTGCACTATTATATCAGAACAGAAGTAATACTGTGCTGAAAATTTCTCTCACATTATTTTTGACCATTCTCATTCGATCTGATAGAAAAGAAATTGCTTTTGAAAAGAAATTGAAAAGAGAAGAAATCTCAGAGAAATTCTCATGGGTAGGGCTTTGGGTTCTTGCGTTTACCTTACATACGAGGTGGCCAAGGAGTGTGCGTGAGCATCCTGTCTTTCTCTGTACAATCATCTCTCTCTGTACAATCATCTCTCTCTGAGCCTGCATTAGTAGGGTTGTCAGAGAATTTTGCCACGAATCTCGGGGACGCTGAATGCCAGTGCATTCGGCCCCCCCAAATCGGTGGTGGAACGATCTGCCCCCCCACCCCCACCCCGGGATGGGACTTACCTTGGGTGGATCTTCCTGGCGGCGGCGGCTCCGGCGGCAGTTTGGCGGCAGTTCGGCAGCGGTTCGGCGGCGGCGGCTGCGGCAGTGGGTCTTCCAACTGGCTGCCGCCGCTGCCATTTCCAGTAAAAAAAAACGTGATAGGCTACGTAAAGATTTACGTAGCCTATCACGGCTAGATTTTTAAAAAACACCATGATAGGCTACGTAAATGTTTACGTAGCCTATCACGGCTGATTTAAAAGAGAAAAAAATGCGTACGCAAATGGCGCCCATGGGCGCTGCCATTTGCGTTCCTTATTTTGGCACGTCTTAGTCTACGTAAACGTTTACGTAGACTAAGATGGCAAAAATAAGGGGAACGCAAATAGCGTAGATGCTACGTTATTTGCTTTCCCCTTATTTTCGCCGTCTTAGTCTATGTAAATGTTTACGTAGACTAAGACGTGCCAAAATAAGGAATGCAAATGGCGGCACCCATGGGCGCCGCCATTTGCGTACACGCTTTTTTTCCCCTTTTAAATCAGCCGTGATAGGCTATGTAAACATTTATGTAGCCTATCACAGCTGACTGCAGGGACGCAAACGGCGACAGCTACAGCCGCCGCCATTTGCATCCTTGCTAGCCAGCGGCCCGATGTCCGGCCGCTGGTGGAGCCGACCGGCGGCTCCGCAGAATCCCTGCGGAGCGGAGCCAGCCGGCCAGAATTTCGGGGGGGAGGCTCGGAGTGCCTCCCCCCCCAGCCAGAATTTCGGGGGGAGGAACAGAGCGCCTCCCCCCCACACCTCGAATCAGTTTCGCTAAAAGGTAAGTGACTTTCGTACATCCCTACATTAGAGGCAAGATGTATCCTCAGTTCACCCCCAGAAATTTAACGTTTGTAAGATCTTGGGGACAGTACTGAACCCTAAAGGATGACAACCAGAGCTGAGCCAAAATTTCTAGAAGACATTTTCTCAAAAGTGTCCTGAGATTTCTCTTTTCTTATCCCCCTAGAAATAAAAAAAACCCTTCGCAGAATTTCTCCAGTTTTCTTCTCCATTTTTTGCTAAGTTTTGACTTCCTCATCTCCCCCCGCCCCTCTGAATGATGCCGGGTACGGGGTATTGCGGACAACGCAAAATGGGGGCCAGGCTACCAACACAGTTGCTGCCATTGCCACTTACAAAAGTAGTGCAAAAACAAACAAACAGCTTTAGGGGTGGTGGGGGGAGACAGAAGCTGTGCTACAACCCTTGCAAGTGGTGAGCCCACTGACTGTGAGAAAATGTTGGAGGATTTCTCTGCCCCCTGGAGAAATTCAGTGACGTTGTCCCCCTCCCAATTCCTCTGCCCACAAATAGGTGAAGAATTTCAAGAGGGTATTTGCACACAGCTCTAATCAGAAGCAGTTTCTGCTGCTTATTGGCTCTGGAATGCTGTGAGATGTAACCAATGTAGCTTTCTATCTGAGGTAACTCGCTTGCTTCCAGATTAGCCTCTACACTGCCACCTTCTTTTATTTGTTCCTGGTGCTTACCACCCTGGTAAAGGCAGAGATAGTGAGGGGGATAGACTTTTTTGATTCATCATTTTAGTTTTTCTTAATCATGGCGCCTCTGCTTTAAAAGTCCACTTAGGCAGCTGGTGGAAGACCGGTTGGTTAAAGAAATGCTGATTAGGGATGTACGAAAGTGACTTACCTTTCCACGGATTATGTTGATGGTGGGGGGGAAGGCATTCCATCCCTCCCCCTGGAATCCTGGCCAGGGGGGGAGGTACTCTGTTCCTCCCCCCAGAATCCTTGAACGGCCAGCTGTGCTCTGCGACAGCTCCGCGGAGCAGCTGGCCAGGCCCGGCACAGCACAGCCAGGCGAGAGCCGTCCGCAGCCGGATTTCTGGCCATGGAGGGCTCTGGGTAAAAAAAAAAAAAAAACACACAACCAACCGTGTACGCAAATGGCACCACTACGGCCACCGCCATTTGTGTTCCTTCTTTTTTACCGTCTTAATCTACGTAAATATTTACGTAGACTACGACGGCAAAAAGAAATGGGAACACAAATAGCGTAGCGGGCGCTATTTGCATCCCTTTTTTATTCACCGTTTTAGCCTACGTAAATCTTTACATAGGCTAAAACGGCAAATCAAAAGGGGACGCAAATAGCACCCACTACGCTATTTGCATTCCCCTTTCTTTTCGCTGTCATAGTCTACGTAAATATTTACGTGGCCGCGTTTTTTTTTTTTAACCCACCCAACCATGATAGGCTACGTAAAGATTTACGTAGCCTATCATGTCTTTTTTTTCTTTTTTTTAAAACCTAGCCATGATAGGCTACGTAAGTCTTTATGTAGCCTATCACATCTTCTTTTTTTTATACACAAGCCTGGAAATGGCGGAGGTGGCAGCCAGTCAGAAGACCGGCCGCCGCCGCAACGGAGCCGTCGCCGCCCGGAAGATCCGCCCCAGGTAAGTCTCGTCCCAGGGGGGATCCGTGGGGGGGGGTGGGGGGGTGGCAGTTCATCCTACCATGGAGTTTGGGGGGCTGAATCCATGGATCTCGGTGAGGCTGAATGCACTGGCATTCGGCCTCACTGAGATCCGTGGCGGAATTCTCTGACATCCCTAATGCTGATGGTGCAGTTCCATGACCAGCTGGCCTCCAGCACATGGTCAGCTCACCTACAGCATGAAGCTCAGCGTGCCATGAGTTGATACAGAGCAGCTTTCCTCAACTTGATGCCCTCCAGAAGTTTGGACTGCAGCTCCCATTATCCCCAGGCAGCATGGTTTACAACCTTTCAGACAGCACGGTGAAGCAAAATAACATTCCCAATCCCCTTTGATATTGATCGCCATTTGAAATAGGGCATTGCCATGCAGCTGAATCCTGTCTTGACATCTGCGCAAACCTATCCTGCCTCAGTAGCATCAGAATGATGTTTTCTAAGGGTTTCTATTCCACCTGCAGGTCACTCACAAAATTGGGTAGACTTTGGACTTTTAGTACATGAAGGCTGCAGTCCTATGCACATTTAGACAAGAACAAAAAATCCTACAACTCCCAGCATTCCCCAGCCAGCCATGCTGGCTAGGCAATGCAGGAAATTGTTGGACTTTTTAAAATTATTATTCTGGGTAAACATACATAGCACTGCAGCCTTAATCAGTTTTTACATTCCAGTTGTTTGAACTGTTATGAAATCTCAATTATTAATTATTACATTAATTATTACATTTATATCCCGTCTTTTTTTTCCCCACTTGCAAAGAACCCAAGGCAGCTTACATGGTCCATCTCCTCTCCATTTTATCCTCATGACAACCTTGTGATTTGGGTTAAGCTGAGAGTCAGTGACTGGCCCAAACTCATCCAGTAACCTTTGTGGCTTGAGTGGGGACTAGAACCCAGATCTCCTGAGTCCCAGTCCAGCACTCTAACCACTATACCACACTGGCATTAAACTGCAATCTCACATAATTACAAATTGCAAAACAAGCCTTCATAGATTGCTCTGAATTTTATTTATTTATTTATTGAATTAATTAATTAATTAATTAATTATTGGATTTATATTCTGCCTTTTTTCCTCTTTGAGGAACCCAAGGTGGTGTACATAATCCTCCTCCTCTCCATTTTAGCCTCACAACAACAGCAATGTGAGGTGGGTTGGGCTGAGAGTCTGTGACTGGCCCAAAGTCACCCCATGGCCAAGTGGGGACTAGAACCCAGATCTCCTCGTTCCCAGTCCAACACTCTAGTCACTACACCACACTGGCACCAAACAATATCAACATCATAGTTTAAACTAAGTGTCCCTTCTTCCCAATCCTATTAAAGATTAACAGCTTTAGCATCTGAAATTAAAGCTTTGTTAAAATCATAGATAAAAAAGAATAGTGGTGGGTGGGATTAGTTAGGGTTAGGGATGGATGAACTCATTGCGGTCCGAGTCTGCCAGGTGCTCGAGCAGCTGCTGCTGCCGCCCACCCGCCCACATGAGCCAGCTTGGCGAGCTGTTCAGGAGCATGCTGAAGCTGCCCACTCCTCTAAACAAGCCACCATCTTTTATGCAAGTTGGGGCTCCATTTTTTCATAGATTAATTGTTGTGCACAACAGTTTCCAGTAATGGCCATTTCCACAACAATAAGAGGCCTCTAATGTTGTAGAACTGGCCCTTTCCAGCAACGTTGTACATAACAATAAAACTATGAAAATATAGAACCCCATCTTGTGTAAAAGGAGCTCTAGATTTCCACTGGGGGGGGGAATCACTTTTGTCTCCCCCATGCATCCTGGGCCAGCTACATGGGGGCAGTGGCTTGATGAGAGGAGGGTGGTAAGAGGGGCTTCCCTCTCATCATCTCCCTCCTCCAATCAAGCTGCTGCCTTCACATATCTAGGATGAGAGGAGGAGAGAAAGGATCACTCCCCCCCCTATAAGCCATGCACCAGCAACTTAAAAAAAAAATCTTGTGCACAATGTCGATGGGCAGTCTGTGTGCATAGACTTACATGCAAAAAAGTGTCCATATGCGCAAGAGATTCAGGGCACTTTTTTATGGGTACAGGTGCTTTTGCATATAAGGCTGTGTGTGCACAAAGACTTGTAATCTGCCCTATTGCTTCAGTGGCTGGATGCAATCCCAGACATGCTAGTAACAACACAGTGTATATTTTCCCGGTTTGGATGGGTCACTCTTTTTACTTGGGTCCAACAAAGTCCACACAGAGAAATAAAGATGACATTTCTGTAGGGATGTCATGAGTGCCTGATACAGGGGTGGAGTCTGACATACTCCCTCTCCCTGCTCAGCCCCCCTGGACGTCCATTCACAAACTATGCAGCACTTACTGGACCCTAGGGATGTACAAAAGTCACTTACCTGGTCCCGCAGCTTGCTTTGCGGTGGGGGGGAGGCGCTTCAGTTCTCCCCCTGAAGTTCAGGCCGGGGGGGGGAGGCGCCCCGCCTCTCCCGGCCGAAATTCAGGCCGGGGAGAAGCGCCCCGTCTCCCCGGCCGCGAAATAAAAAAGTGAATGTAAAAAACAAGAACACACACACGTGATAGGCTACGTAACGACACACATGTTATGTAGCCTATCACATGTGTGTGTGGTTTTTCTTTTACATTCACTTTGTAATGGTGGTGGCGGCAGCCAGTTGGAACACCGGCCGCTGCCCCCGCCGAAACGCCGCTGAACCGCTGCCGGGACCCGCCGCTGAGAGGGACATTCGAGGGAGGTAAGTCCCATCCCAGGGCGGGGGATGGAGAATTTCACTGCCAATTTCGGGGGGCTGAATGCGTTGGCATTCGACCTCCCTGAGATTCGTGGAGAAATTCTCCGCCATCCCTACTGGACCCATTAACCAAGTACTGCACAGTCCACAAATGGGAGTTGGCTGCCCACTCCTTCCCCAAACTGTCATTGGTACACAAAATGGCTTCTCTGGTCTTTCTGGAAAACTAATGTTGTGTAGATTGTGGCTAAAAAGGGGCCATCTACGCAACATTATGGGTGTAAATGGCCCATTTACACCTGTAATGTTGCAATAGATGGCCTCATTATGGCCTCAATCTATGCAACATTAATTTTTCAGAAAGACCCAAGATACCATTTTGCATAACAATGGCAGCTCAGGGAAGAAGTGGACAACCCCACAGTGCTTGCTGGTCACTCGCTGAGCCATCTAGAAGCTCGTGCAATGCAACAAGCAGGTGTGGGCAGTGGCAGCTTGGCGGGTGACCAGCAGTCCCAGATGGAGGTGAGTCTGTCCATCCCTACATATTTGTGGGTAGACCTTTTGAAAAATAAAATAATATATATATAATATATATATATATACGTAGATAAAATTCCACCAATTAGATGTTCATTAGGGAATGAGGAGCTTAATCCAGCTCTCACTCCAGAACAGCCAATATGTCAGACTTTTAGAATGGGCGATGTGTGCACAGCCCTGGCAGTTAAAGTGGGAAACTATGCATGCAGATTCAATTTGTGTATATAGTTCCTTTCTCATCCTGTTGAGACCCTTCTGCGTATATAGCCTGTAGTTAGGGATGTCAGAGAATTCCGCCATGGATGTCGGTGAGGCCAAATGCCAGTGCATTCGGCCCCCCGAACTCCATGACGGAATGGCCTGCCCCCCGCCCCCCCGCGGATCCCCCCCGAGACTAGACTTACCTGGGGTGGATGTTCCAGACGGCGGCAGCTCCAGCGGTGGCTTCGGTGGTGGCGGCAGCAGCTGGTCTTCCGACCAGCTGCTGCCACTGCCACCATTTGCAGTCTTCCCCTCCCCCATTCGTGATAGGCTACATAAAGACTTACGTAGCCTATCACATCTGGGTTAAAAGAAAATGCATATGCAAATGGCGGTGGCTACAGCCGCCGCCATTTGCGTTCCTTATTTTTGGCCATCTTAGTCTACGTAAATATTTACGTAGGCTAAGACAGCAAAAATAAGGGGGAACGCAAATAGCGTAGCGGATGCTATTTGCGTTCCCCCTTATTTTCGCCGTCTTAGTCTACGTAAATATTTACGTAGAGTAAGATGGTGAAAATAAAGGGGAACGCAAATAGCGTCCACTATGCTATTTGCGTTCAACCTTTCTTGTCTTCATCTTAGTCTACATAAATATTTACGGAGACTAAGATGGCCAAAAATAAGGAACGCAAATGGTGGCAGCCGTAGCCACCGCCATTTGCATACCGTATTTTTTTTTTAAAAAAAACCCAGACATGATAGGCTACGTAAGTCTTAACATAGCCTATCATGGCTGAATTTAGGGATGCAAACGGCGGCAGCTACGGCTGCCACCATTTGCTTCCCTGCTAGCCAGCGGCCAGATGTCCGGCTGCTGGCAGAGCTGGCCGGCGGCTCCGTGGAATCCCCACGGAGCGGAGCTGGCCGGCCAGGATTCCAGGGGGAGGTGATGGAGCACCTCCCCCCCAGCGAGGATTCCGGGGGGAGGGATGGAGCACCTCCCCCCCCCCAGCGGAACCCGGTGGAGCCAGGTAAGCGCAGTTTCGTACACACCTACCTGTAGTTGGATTAGGGATGCATGATATTATTATTATTATTATTATTATTATTATTATTATTATTATTTCAGCTCATTAGACATCAGATCTTGCCACATTTGAACTCCCTGAACATGAGCGCAAGCACATTTTTCAGGCAAAGCTCACATATTCCTGACCTTGCAATCATGTTCGCAAAATGTGTTTGTTCAATGTACACTTTTAAAAGGCATGTTTTGAAAAAAGAAAGAAAAAAAAGACACATTTCCATGATTTAGTGAATCGGGGAAAAGTAACACATATGGGGTGGTGCTTTAAAAAAATGTGCAGCTCAATGTGCACTTTTTCCATTCAAACACTAACAACACAAGTTCACATTAGGGAACAGGAATGACGTGGACTGAACTTTGAAGCAGAACTCGAAGAAACATGACGAGCTCGAGTGAGCCTCACTGATTCTTCGATCCCTAAATTGGATAGGTACTCTGATCTGGGAGCAGAGATATTATATTTAAGTAAGAAAAAAGAACAGATGTAGCTGCATGCTATGTATGAATGATAACCTGTAGTTTGGCTCTAAGACTTGAAATAAGCCTGGCCTTGGCTGGGAAATGAGCAGTGGATAGGGATGTGCAAATCAGCAAAACTCAGGCTCCCCAAAGTCCTCCAAATTCCATCTCAAAGCTCGTTCTGACTCAAGCCCATATCACATTAGGAGCGCTGTTTTGTTTTTTCACTTTATGAACAAAAAATGCATATTTCCGTGCTTATTTTTCTAAATGTATGCATCAATTGTGTGCATATTTGAAATGTATACATTCTTCTCCCATTCATTAAAGTGTATTTGTGTGCATTTTTCAGAAGAATGCATTGTTTTCATGGGCATGGTTTAAATGTTCACATGCTGTCGAATACAGGGGTTTTGGTCCGCAAATGACATTGGAAGCTCGGAAATGTACAGTTTTCGATCACAGATTACGCCCGAATATGTGTTCAGTCCAGAAAGAGTGAAATGGGTACATCCTGATCAAAAACAAGCTGAAACCAATTTCTCATACATCCCTATCTGTAAGAGTTACCTCGGACTTGAAGGGGCTGTTGCTTAGCTCTTTGGGCAGTATCCTATATTGCCACTGCACTTCCGCTAGTTCTGCTGCACCCACTATTGCAACAGGGACTGGCACTTCTTAGAACTATACTGGAAACAAGTGTTTCCACTTGTTTCTGGAAAAGGGACAGGTCTGTGGAGCTACCTTTTGCTCCACTGACCTGGAAATGAGTGTTTCCTCCTTTTCTACCTGCTTCCACTGGCTTCAAGTGTAATTGGGCTGCAGTTGTATGCATAGTTATTTTCCATTTATTTCAGTGGATCTCAAGATGTAAGTACACATGATCTCTGCCCTATGTTTCCATCTGTGCGAAGATTTTATTTAGTGAAACTTAGTAACAATCTGATTTGAATTATATAAACAAGGATGTTCTTTTTTTTCCTATTGTATAACTGGAAATTATTTGATTTAGAGTAGGGTTGATTGACTTAGAACACTCACCCACCCACCCCAACACACACACACACACACACACACGAATAGAAAGTTCTCCCATGGCAAAAATTGTTCTAGGCAATATTCCAGTTCACATAATTGCATTTATATAATTGTCTGTCTGTCTTTTTAAAACACCTTTGACAAACAGTTACATATGTGAACTCACATCACTCTCCAGTTAAAATAGCTCAATGGAGCTTGCAATCCAAATAAAAAGTAGGAAGAAAATAAAGCAAGAAGATGAGTTTTTCTAAAGGGTAATCTGCTCTTAAAAAATGACATAATTTGATTACACAGTTTTGTGGCATACGTATTCAATTCCCTTATGAAGAACATCCGTCAGCTTCCATTTCTCACACTGTTGTCACTCTTGACACATTCTGCAACTGATTCCTTGACCCAAAAGGCTATATAGATTTTTTTTTCAGGTGAGTTCAAAAACAGATTACGCAATAGGCAATCTCTGAGATGAAAGCAAAGCTTGATTATCTATCTATCTATCTATCTATCTATCTATCTATCTATCTATCTATCTATCGTTATATTTTGCAACAACTTAACTATCTGGGAACTCCAGATTGTAGACATATGCATATTTATTATTGATCCATATTTGCCTATATGGAACTTATTTCAAATCGGGTATATTCAAGATCATACTTCATATTAACATAGCCATAGCATGGACAGGTATGAATGGTTGGTTAGAATTTTGCATAGAATTTGGTCTCTCTGTCTTTGTCTTTCAGGACATAAAAGAATTGCAAAGACCCCAAGGCATAAGTGGGAAACCTGTCACTCAATGAAATATATAAAAAGTGGCAGGTGGGAGGGGATGGTGGAGAGAGGTGGTGGATGGGGGCAAGTTGCTTTATCATATCCCCATCCCTGTTGCTTCTTCCCTGTGCTCAATTCCCCAGTTTCATTTCTCAGATGTGTGTTGCTGTACTTGGGTCTCTGTTGAAGCTCTAGTTTGAATCTTTATACCTACTTCCATCCAGCTACCGATGTCTGACCCAGGCCTGGAAGGTGCCTTCTGTGTGAGCATCTCAAGAGCTGCAGCTGGGTAGAGTTACTATGTGCATGAACTAACTAAACCCTTTGCACGTTACTCATGTGAAGGGGTTCCATGGGTCAAAAGGGGGCCCATCCCCAAAATCACATGGATTTCCTGACAACTTCTCCCCCATGCACTCACACAACATACAACATGCACACTTTGAGTAATTTGACCACACTTAATATCTCAATTGTTGTTGAGCAATAGTCCTTTCTTGGCCTTCTCCCTCTCACACAATTATAATCTTTGAGAGGAGGGGAGAGGTCTGAAGCAGGGAACCTTCTCAGCATGCATACACTCTTCAAATAACTTTCCCATACAGCCTGGTGCTCTCCGGATGTTTTGGTCTACAACTTCCAGGATTTTCTAGGGATGTCAGAGAATTTCTCCACGAATCTCAGGGAGGCCGAATGCCAATGCATTCGGCCCCCTGAAATTGGTGGGGAAATTCTCCGACACCCCCCGCCCACCCCGGGATGGGACTTACCTCGTGAGAATGTCCCTCTCGGTGGCGGGTCCCGGCGGCATTTCGGCGGTGTTTTGGCAGCAGTGGGGGCGGCGGCCAGTCTTCCGACCGGCTGCCACCGCCGCCATTTCCCAGTAAATTGTAAAAAAAAAATTAAAAAAATGATAGGCTAAGTAACAATTTACGTAGCATATCATGGCTAGATTTTCAAAGTCAGCCGTGATAGGCTACGTAAATCTTTATGTAGCCTATCACGGCTGACTTTGAAAAAAAAAAAAGCGCATACGCAAATGGCGGCGCCCATGGGCGCCGCCATTTGCATTCCTTATTTGGGCACGGGTAGTCTACATAAATTTTTACGTAGACTATGGTGAAAATAAGGGCAACGCAAATAGCCATAGTCTACGTAAAAATTTATGTAGACTACCCGTGCCCAAATAAGGAATGCAAATAAGGAATGCAAATAAGGAATGCAAATAAGGAATGCAAATGGCGGCGCCCATGGGCGCCACCATTTGCATACGCTAGGGATGGCGGAGAATTTCTCCCCGAAACTTCGGGGGGCCGAGCGCCAACATGTTCGGCCCCCCGAACAAGTTTCAGGGAGAAATCCTCTGAACCCCACCAACCCCCGCACCCCCCCCCGGGACGGGACTTACCTTCACCAAATGTCCCTCCCGGTGGCGGGTCCGGCCGGCGGTTCGGCGGGTGTTCGAGAGGGGCGGGAGCGGCAGCCGCCATTGCAATCAAAGAAAAAAAAAAGCCCCCTGATCGGCTACGTGACGATTGACGTAGCCTATCATGGCTGACTTTGCAGATCTAGCCATGATAGGCTACGTGAATCATCACGTAGCCTATCAGGGGGCGTTTTTTTTTTTTAAAAAAAAACTTTCGTGTTCGCGGCCGGGCGAGGCGGGAAGCCTCCCCCCCGGCCTGAATTTCGGCCGGGGCGAGGCGGGAAGCCTCCCCCCCGGCCTGAATTTCGGCTGGGGTGAGGCGGGAAGCCTCCCCACCCGGCCTGAACTTCGCGGGGGGAGCAGCGAAGCGCCTCCCCCCCACCGCGAACGTCCTTCGACGACAGGTAAGGGACTTCCGTCCACTCCTAGCATACGCACTTTTTTTGTTTTCAAAGTCAGCCAGAATAGGCTATGTAAAGATTTACGTAGACTATCACAGCTGACTTTGAAAATCTAGCCGTGATAGGCTACATAAATCGTTACGTAGCCTATCACGTGTTTGTTTTTGTTTTTTTTACATTTTCCTTTTTTTATTTCGCGGCCGGGGAGATGGGACACTCTCCCCTGGCCAGAATTTCGGCGGCGAGGGATGGTGCGCCTCCCCCCCAGCCTGAATTTCGGCCGGGAGGGGCAGGGCGCCTCCCCCCCACCAAGAATTTCAGGGGGAGAAATGGAGTGCCTCCCCCACACCATGAAGCAAGCTGCGGGACCAGGTAAGGGACTTTCGTCCATCCTTATTTTTTACTATGAGCCATGCTGTCTGGAGTTGATGGGAGTTAAAGTCCAACACATCTGGGGAACACTAGGTCAGGGAAGGCACAGTCAGGGCTCCAAATTGTATGTGGGCCCTAGCCATGTACAGCAGGCTCCCTGCTTCAGACCTTGCCCCCAGAATGCATGAGTGGTGTGGGACAGGGCAACCAAGTACATGTAGCTGTAATTGTGTGAGGGGAGAACTCCTGAAAAGGACCATCATTTCCACTAAGACATTTCCAGCACTAAACACATCACATAGTTACATATCAGATGGGACGGAAACAAGAACTGTGAGTCAAACAGAGAGGAAGTACTATCTTAATTGCATCACTTCTACATTCAGCACTCCCATTAATTTTAGTAGCAATATTTATTATACCATAAGAGCTTGATGGTGCTTACAGAACCCACTAAATTTAACACCCACAAAACCCTTGGAAGGTTAACTTAAAAATCTTTGACAGTTGTTTCCATGGGCAAGAATCCCTTAGAAGAAATGGAGTAGCACTCACAGTCAATAAAAGGGTGAGAAAAGCAGTACTGGGGTACAATCTAGGGATGGCGGAGTATTTCTCCCCGAATCTTCAGGGGGCCGAGCGCCAACGCATTCGGCCCCCCGAAATCGGCGATGAAATTCTCCGCCACCCCCCGTCCCCCCATGGGATGGGACTTACCTTTGGCGAATGTCCCTCCCGGCAGCGGATCCCGGCGGCGGTTCGTCGGCCTTTTGTCAGGGGCAGGGGCGGCAGCCCGTCTTCCGACCGGCTGCCGCCACCGCCACTACAAAGTAAAGGGTAAAAAAAAAAACGTGATAGGCTACGTAACGATTAACGTAGCCTATCATGGCTAGATTTCCAAAGTCAGCCATGATAGGCTACATAAATCGTTACGTAGCCTATCACGGGTGACTTTGAAAAAAAAAAGAAAGTGCGTACGCAAATGGCGGCACCCTATGGGCACCACCATTTGCGTTCCTTATTTGGTCCCTGTAGTCTACGTAAAGATTTACATAGACTACCGGGACCAAATAAGGAACGCAAATGGCGGCGCTCATAGGGCACCGCCATTTGCGTATGCACTTTTTTTTTTTCAAAGTCACCCGTGATAGGCTACGTAACAATTTACGTAGCCTATCACAGCTGACTTTGGAAATCTAGCCGTGATAGGCTACGTTAATCGTTACGTAGCCTATCATAGGGTTTGTTTGTTTGTTTGTTTCTTTACACTTTGTTTCACGGCCGGGAAGACAGGGCGCTTCTCCACGGCCTGAATTTCAGCCGGGCAAGGCAGGAAGCCTCCCCCCCTGGCCTGAATTTCGGCGGGGCGAGGCAGGACGCCTCCCCCCCCTTGCCTGAACTTCGGGGGGAGAAGCGAAGCGCCTCCCCCCCACCGTGAAGCAACCCTGCGAAAAGGTAAGTGACTTTCGTACATCCCTACCTACAACACCTTCTAGAACTAACACCAAAAAAAGATGTCCTTTTCATCATAGGGGATTGGAATGCTAAAGTAGGAAGTCAAGAAATCACCGGGGTAACAGGCAAGCATGGCCTTGGTGTACAAAATGAAGCAGGACAAAGGCAAATGGAGTTCTGTCAAGGGAACACGCTGCTCATAGCGAACACTCTTTTCCAACAGCACAAGAGGCGACTCTACACATGGACATCACCAGATGGTCAGTATCGAAATCAGATTGATTATATACTTTGCAGCCAAAGATGGAGAAGCTCTATACAGTCAGTAAAAACAAGACCTGGAGCTGACTGTGGCACAGATCATGAGCTGCTGCTTCTTGCAAAATTTCGACTTAAATTGAAGAACATAGGGAAAACCACTAAACCATTCAGGTATGACCTAAATCATATCCCTTATGAATATACAGTGGAGGTGAGGAATAGATTTAAGGGATTAGATCTGATAGACAGAGTGCCTGAGGAACTATGGACGGAGATCTGTAACATTGTCCAGGAGGCAGAAACTAAATCCATCCCTAAGAAAAAGAAATGCAAGAAAGCCAAGTGGCTGTCTGATGAGGCTTTACAAGTAGCTGAGGAAAGAAAGGAAGCAAACAACAAAGGAGAAAGGGGAAGATATATCCAACTGAATGCAGAGTTCCAGAGAATAGCAAGGAGAGTCAATAAGGCCTTCTTAAATGAACAGTGCAAAGAAATCGAGGAAAACAACAGAATGGTAAAGACTAGAGCTCTTTTCAAGAAAATCGGAGTTCTGAAGGGAACGTTTTGTGCAAAGACAGGTATGATAAAGGACAAAGAAGGCAGGGACCTAACAGAAGCAGATGAGATTAAGAAGAGGTGGAAAGAATACACAGAAGAACTATACAGGAAAGATCTTAATGTCCCTGATAGCCATGATAGTGCGGTCACTGAACTTGAGCCTGACATCCTATAGAGTGAAGTCAAGCAGGCCTTAGGAAGCATTACTAACAACAAAGCTAGCGGAGATGACAGTATTCCAGCTGAGCTATTTAGAATCCTAAAGGATGATGCTGTTGAAGTGCTGAACTCTATATGCCAACAAATTTGGAAAACTCAACAGTGGCCACAAGACTGGAAAAGGTCAGTTTACATTCCAATTCCAAAGAAGGGCAACGCCAAAGAGTGTTCAAACTACCACACAATTGCGCTCATTTCACATGCCAGCAAGGTGATGCTCAAAATCCTACAAGCTAGGCTTCAGCAATATGTGAACCAAGAACTACCGGAAGTACAAGCTGGGTTTCGAAGAGGCAGAGGAACTAGAGATCAAATCGCCAACATTCGCTGGATCAGGGAGAAAGCAAGAGAATTCCAGAAAAACGTCTATTTCTGCTTCATTGACTACACTAAAGCCTTTGATTGTGTAGATCACAACAAACTGTGGCAATTTCTTAAAGAGATGGGAGTACCAGACCACCTTACCTGTCTCCTGAGAAACCTGTATGAGGGTCAAGAAGGAACAGTAGGAACTGGACATGGAACAACCGATTGGTTCAAAATTGGGAAAGGAGTATTGGAAGGCTGTATATTGTTGCCCTGCTTATTTAACATATATGCAGAGTACATCATGAGAAACGCTGGGTTGGATGAATCACAGGTCGGAATTAAGATTACTGGGAGAATTATCAACAACCTCAGATATGCAGACGATACCACCCTAATGGCAGAAAGCGAAGAGGATCTAAAGAGCCTCTTGTTGAGGGTGAAAGAGGAGAGTGCAAAAGCTGGTTTGAAATTCAACATTAAAAAAACCTAAGAACATGGCATCTGGCCCCATCACTTCCTGGCATATAGAAGGGGAAGAAATGGAAGCAGTGACAGATTTTATTTTCTTGGGCTCCAAGATCACCACAGATGGTGACTGTAGCCATGAAATTAAAAGACGCTTGCTCCTTGGGAGGAAAGCTATGGCAAACCTAGACAGCATAGTCAGAAGCAGAGACATCACTTTGCCAACAACGGTCCGCATAATCAAAAGCTATGGTTTTCCCAGTAGTAACGTATGGCAGTGAGAGCTGGCTATAAGGAAGGCTAAGCGCCGAAGAATTGATGCTTTCGAACTGTGGTGCTGGAGAAGACTCTTATGAGTCCCCTGGACTGCAAGGAGGTCAAATCAGTCAATCCTAAAGGAAATCAACCCTGAGTGCTCATTGGAAGGACAGATACTGAAGCTGAAGCTCAAATATTTTGGCCACCAAATGCAAAGAGAAAAGTCACTGGAAAAGTCACTGATGCTGGGAAAGACTGAAGGCAAAAGGTGAAGGGGACGGCAGAGGATGAGATGGTTAGACAGCATCACTGACGCAATGAATATGAATTTGAGCACACTCCAGGAGAGAGCAGAGGACAGGAAGGCCTGGCGTGCTATGGTCCATGGGGTCACGAAGAGTCGGACACGACTTAACGACTGAACAACAAATTTAATTCAACCCCTACATGTTCGTTTTCTAGGTCACCTTCCCTGCTCTGACAGTGTGTGGTGCAATCACTTCAACACCCACATACTTATTCAGCTCACTAAAAAAACTTATGTTTCCACGATATATATTTTGCCACTCTGAGAATTGTGCTGTTGGTCTCCCCCTTCTAAACAGCCTAGTATAATATCCAAGCTAAGGTGCTTTCAGCACTTCGGAGGCAATGCAAAAATAATTTCCATTTAATGTTCTCATAAAACTGAAATAAAATTGGGTAGTGTAAAAATGTTCTTTATGTGCGCATCTGGGCAGCCAAAGTCAAACACTGAAACCCTTCATCACTTTGTTCTAGAATAATCTCAATGATGGCACAACTACATATTACTCTGGGAGCTCCAGTTTCCAGCCTTGTTTTTCCTGGATAAAGTGAATGCAGAAGAAGAAGCAGATAGGGAGGTGTGCTTAAGGATGCTATGAGAAATGTGTTTCAGTTCATTTTTGATCAGGATTTACCCAGTTCGCACCTTCCAGATTGAACATGGACTTGGATTCAATGTGCAGTCAAAGCCCATACATTGCCGAACTTGCCGTGTGATTTGCACACACCCCAAAATGTGTTCAACGGCATGCATACATTTGAGAGCTGTGCATGAAAAATGCATAATTTTGAAAAAAAAATATGCACAAATATGCCTTAAGGAGCAATCCTATGTGGATAGGTGGCTGCCTTCGAACTCGGAGGTGGCCATCTATCCAATGCAGGGTGGGAGGATTGTATAGGGGATCTTCTCCTCCATGCTCCAACTGCTCTGCATTTACAGCTAGATGGTTGGTTTTGGCTGTCAATCCATGGGACATTGGAGCAGGGTGGGTGGGGGATGGAGGCCGGACAATGCAGGGAGGGAGGAAGCATCGTAGTGGCACTTCCTCCCTCCCTGCCCCTGGAAATGCCCTGTTTGCCCCACTTCATTCTGCTTTTCTGAGTGTGGAGCCCAGGAACGATCCATGCTGCCTACAAGGGGGCTGGGGCAGGGAGGAGGTTATCTGGGGACTGACCTATCCTATTTCTGTTTAGCTGCTGTCTAGCAGCCATAGGATTGCACCCTAAATCAATGGGAGAAATATCATATGTGTACATTTCAAAGAACAAGATGTCAAGAATTTTGGGCCGGCTCCCTCCAGCCATCAAGCAAGGCCCAGAAAGCATGTATGATGCAACCACCTATGGACAGTTATCTCACTGTAGCTCCAAGTCCCTGGTGCTCAAGGCCAGGCAGAGACTCCATTAATAGTGACGGTGACAGCTGGGCTTGTTGGGAAGACACTGTCCCTTCTGGGGTGGGGCAAGAGGCTTGGAGTCCAGGCTTATGATTGGCTTGTGAAAATCTACCCTGGGTTGCCAGGGCTGGGCAATAAAAAGAGTCTGGGCAAAGGTATGGCTGTCTTCCCTCTTCATGACTCTATTCCGATGTGTGAGGCTTAGGGATGTCAAAGAATTCTGCGACGGATCTCGGTGAGGCTGAATGCCAGTGCATTTGGCCCCCCAAAATCCATCGCGGAATGAAGCCCCCACCCCCCCAACCCATGAAAGGTGTGTGGGACGAAGTCCCCACCACCCCCAACCCACAAAAGGCACGCGAAACGGAGCACTTACCTGCTCCCGTCTGCGCTGCTTTGCGAATGGCGGCCGTCCTGCGGCCGCCATTCACTTCCTCTTCATAGCCGTGATAGGCTACATAAATACTTACGTAGTCTATCATGGCTAACGCAGGGATACCATTTGTGTCCCTGCAGAGGCTGTGATAGGCTACGTAAGTATTTACGTAGTCTATCATGGCAGGGGGGGGGGAAACCCAGCATACACAAATGGCAGCGGCTACCACCATTTGCGTACGCTGGGTTCCCCCCCCCTGCTGTGATAGTCTACGTAAATATTTACATAGCCTATCACGGCTCACTACAGGGATGCAAATGACGGCGGCTATGACAGCCACCATTTGCGTCCCTGCAGGGCTGCCCAGCGCCCAGATGTCTGGCTGCAGGCAGCCGGAGCCGGCCGGTGGCTCCGCGGCTTGGCTGTGGAGCAGAGCTGGCCGGGCAGGATTCCGGGGGGGAGGACCAGATCGCCTCCCTGCCCGTCGAGGATTCCAGGGGGAGGGACGGAGCAGCTTCTCCCCCAGCAGAAACAGAACGGAACGGAAGGTAAGTGTTCCGTCCATCCCTAGTGAGACTGCTGGCAAGGATTCTATTCCAGGAGGCCCTTTCTTCTGTAATGTGTAAGTAGGACAGAACAACACCAATTCTTGCAATTTTTCTGCTAGCGTAACATTGAATATGATCCCTTGTGTCAAACATGCATGTGTGCCCCCATACTGGGATTAATTCAAAATCAGTGGATCAAAGCTTGCTGCCATAAATTGTAATCCATCTGTCATTTTTTGTGTGCTGCAATCCTCATTCATTTTACCAGGGATTACAAGACAACTTTGCATGTAATGCAGCCAAAGATATTTTGATACCAGGAAATCCAAAAAGTGCCCCCATGTTACACACACACACACACACACATGATCAATGCTTTTAATCTAATCAATGCCAATGCTTCAATCTATTGGGTTGGATCCAGAATCTTTGTTCTGCCAAGGAAAGGATACTGCTTGTGAAATAGGTCTTCTGCATCCTAACTTCTCCCCTATATCTCCTCCAGATCCCCCCCCCGAAGGGTTCCCCGACTCTCTGGAGGATATTTGGAGGGTGCATGGGACATGCAGTGGGGAGAAGGGGATGGACATTCTTTTCCGTAAGTAGAATCCTTCTGCTGGTGCAACAAGGATGCTAGATCCAAGCCAAATAATGAAACGGTTGCCAATTTGTTGCCTTTTAATTGCAACTGAAACTCTAGTGCAATGTGGGCTACTTTACCATGCCTAATGGTAGGGATAGCTCTGCACATCACGTACTTCTGCACATGTATTATTAAAATACATGCTTGTTTTGTTTCTATGAAACTCCTTGCGTTGTTCCTTTCATTGCATTGCTTTGTTACATCTGCCCAGGCACCTTCTAGAACTGAACTAAATCAATGCTAGAACTAGGAATGTATGAGAGATTTGTTTCACTTTGTTTTAGACCAGAATTTGCCCATTTTCCCCCTGCTGAACACAAATGTGGACTCGATGACAATCTGCAGTTGAAGCCTGCACATTTCCAAGCTTGTGATGCAATTTATGGACCAAAGAAAAATGTCTTAAAATGCGTGCATTTGGAATGTAAACATGAAAGAAGTGTGTACTTTTCAAAAATGAACACACACACACTTTAAGCAATAGTGCATACTTTTGTGCTCGCAGTGTGATATGGACACAAGTTGGGACAAAATTTGAGGTGAAAATCAGAGAACCCCAATAAGCTTGAGGTTTGTGCACTCTCATAATCCGAAGCTAGAACCCTCCATATGGTAATATTGCTGCATTTTAGTTACTCATTCCATTTATCAATTGGCATAAGCCACTAGGATTTTGAGGTTCTGAAAATAGTTTTCAGCACCCAAAAATCATTCAGGTCCAAATATTTGGACCTTATACACTTGATATATTTTAGATATATACATTTTAAATCAAAAGAGAAATGGATCCTGGAAATATTTAATACCTAAGGAACAGCAGTAGCCATAACTAAGAAGCAGCAGCCTAAAATCGAGCAAGTTTATTTATCAGATTAATGCACCATAATTATATATATATATATATATATATATATATATATATATATATATGCAGTTAAGTAAATAACCCAGGAAGGGCAGTTTGGTTCAAGGTTACACGATAATGATTTTTTAGGCTTTGCCTTTTCATGGAGAAATCAAAGTTTCTGTTGTTTATTCCAGCAATGTGCGTCTGAATTAAATCCTTGCTGTTACCTTTATTGCAGTTCAAATGGGAGGACAACAATTCAAAAATGCTGAATTGATCTATATATTGATGAAACATTTAGATCAAGTCCAAAGGGAGACGTTGCTGAATTATGGAGATTTAATGCAGTTATCCAATTAATTGTATCATTAGTCAACATGCACAATCCAGCATCTGGGGATTGATTCCTGTGACCTGTCTCCTCCAATCTTTATCATTTGAAATTATAACATTATTCTAGAGTCATACATTTTTGATGGTGAACAAGTGGATAGGTGGGTGGTGGAGTTTCATTTGAAGCACCAATGGAATAATCATGTTCCTGATTTTTAGTCATGCAGGTAAAATTGTCTAGACTCCGTTGCAAAAATGCAGAGCTGAATTAACTTAAAGCTAAGTGTGCTGTAGCCACTGTCAATATGTGGCCCCTGTGCTAAAATGTAAAGATGTTATGATAGCACCTTCTATAATAAAATAAATTAATCTTACTAACTGAAGAATGACCACTGACTGATTCATACTACCACATGTGGTTCATACAATATGGAAGAGGGTTGTTTGTTTGTTTACAACACTTGCATACTGATCCACATCTTAACAGATTCTGGAACAGTGAACAGCAAGAGATACAATTAACAAAAGACAAAAGGAATGAAATATGTTATTTAAAGTATTCTTTAAACAACAGAGTGCCAATAAAACCCAGGCTGGTTAACCAAGGCAGGCTTCCTGGAAAAGAGCTGTTTTCAGGAGGTGCCAGAAACAACCCAATGTTGGTGCCTGCCTGACCTCCAGAGGCAAGGGGTTCCATAGGAAGGGAGCCACCACACTGAAGGCTCTTCTCTGGGTGGACTCCAGTCAGACCATAGGTCGATGTGGAACCAAAAGGTGCATGCCCTCTGACAGCCTTAGTGATCAGGCAGGTTGGTAAGGGAGAAGGCACTTTCTCAGGTATCCTGGTCCAAAGTTGTTTAGGGTGTTGTACATGAGTACCAAAACCTTAAACCTGGCCTGGTAGTGAATAGGCAGCCAGTGCAGTTCCCTCAGCAAAGGAGTTGCATCCTGAAAAAGGCAGCTTCTAGGGATGTCCGCGGAATCTGCCACAGACTCCAATGAGGCCGAATTCCAGTGAATTTACTTACCTGTGTGCCTCTCCGGACTGAATATCCACCCCTGGCTGGTTCCATTCCGCCGTCTGTGCAGAACCTGGAAGTAAGTGATCGGACACAAATGGCGTCAGCTATGCCATTTGCGTCCCTGTTTTTCCTCACGATAGGCTACGCGTCCTATTTACGTAGATACTTACATAGCCTATTGCGAGAAGAAATGGGGATGCAAATGGCACAGCTGATGCCATTTGCGTCTGGAGAGCACTGTGGGAGCCAGGACAGAGCTGGCCGGTGGCTCCACAGAGTGGACCCAGCCGGCTCGGATTCCAGGGGGGAGGAACGGATCGCTTCCCCCCCATTGAAGATTCCAGGGGGAGGAATGGATCCCCTCCCCCCGGCAGACCCCCACGTAGGGACCCGTACATCCCTAGCAGCTTCCAATAACAGCTGAGCTGTTGTATTCTGCATTTACCCCAGCTTCTGGAGCAGCCTTAAGTAGGGATGGTGGAGAATTCCACCACGGATTTCAGTGAGGCCGAATGCCAGTGCATTTGCCCCCCTGAAATCTGTGGCAGAACAAAGCCCCCTGCCCCACCACCCCGCAAAAGGCAAATGAAATGGAGCACCTACCTGGTGCTGTTTGCGCTGCTTTGTGAATGGCGGCTGCATCTAGGGATGTACGAAAGTCACTTACCTTTTTGAAAAGTGACATTCGTGGTGGGGGGGAGGCACTCCGTCCCTCCCCCCCAAATCCTGGCCAGCCGGCCGGCTCCTCTCCGCAGGGATTCTGCGGAGCCGCCGGCCGGCTCCGCCAGCAGCCGGACATCCAGCCGCTGGCTAGCAGGGATGCAAATGGCGGCAGCTGCGGCTGCCACCATTTGCATCCCTGCAGTCAGCTGTGAGAGGCTAAGTAAATGTTTACGTAGCCTATCACGGCTGATTTAAAAGAAAAAAAAAACACGCGTGTACGCAAATGGCGGCACCAATGGGCACCGCCATTTGCGTTCCTTATTTTGGCCTATCACGGTGTTTTTTAAAAATCTAGCTGTGATAGGCTACGTAAATCTTTACATAGCCTATCACGTTGTTGTTGGGTTTTTTACTGGAAATGGTGGTGGCAGAAGCCAGTCGGAAGACCGGCCGCCACAGCCGCCGCTGCCGCCGAACCGCCGCCGGATCTGCTGCCGGAGCCACCGCTGCCAGGAAGATCCGCCCAAGGTAAGTCCCATACCGGGGGCTGGCAGGGGGGTGGCAGACCATTCCGCCACCGATTTCGGGGGGCCGAATGCGCTGGCATTCGGCCTCCCCGAAATCCGTGGCGGAATTCTCTGACATCCCTAGCCACATCTGCGGCCGCCATTCGCTTCACAATTTTTCCCGTGATAGTCTACGTAAATACTTAAATACTGCTAATGCAGGGATGCCCTTTGCATCCCTGCGGAGGCCATGATAGGCTACGCAAATATTTATGTAGCCTATCATAGGAAAAAAAAAGGGAATGCAAATGGCGGCCGCACATAATGGAGGGGCTTATTCCAGGGTAAATGTGTATAGGATTCCAGCCCAAAAGTGTTTGGCCCCAGGACATGGTTCAGCATGGTGTCTTTATGGATTTTAATCCAGTGATGTACAAAAGTCCCACTTCTTTCTGAGATTGTTCGAAATATATAAGCATAAATCCCCTTAATTATTTTTTTGCCCAAAGCAAACACATGGCATAATACAGAATGTAAAATTTGCCTGTTAACCATTACATAATTCAAAATCTAACTGATGGGACAAAGGAGGAAACCTAAATGTAGACACACTCAAGAATTCAAGCCCTAGTATGTGTGAGTACTCATGTGTACCTGCACATGAGATTCCTCTCCCTCTTTCCCAGTGAACATATGATTGATGTTGTCATCCATAACATCGCCTGTTTTCTGTTGGGCACAAGGGAGAAGGAACAGATGTACCTTAATTCATCCTTCTCCACCTTCACAAACAACAAACAAACAAACAAAAACACAAGTGATCAGGTCTATCAGAGATAATTAGGAATGGCCAGATCCCTCCCTCTGGGTTTGATTCAAAACGGCAAACTAAGCATCTCCACCCACCAAAAATAAGCAAATAAATCAGGAGATAGCTTGATTCATTTTGAGTCCAGTTACAAGCCAAATCAGCCCCTATTGTGTCCTTAGCTACATTGTCAGGAGTGCAATGGGGTCTATTCTCCCCTACAACTATCTCTCGGTAAGCCTCCAAACTCCCTCCTTCTCACTTTCCCACCAGCATCCAAGCCTATTCCTCTCCCACCTCCATCTGATCCTCCAAACCCTCTTCCCCATCCCTTCCATCCCCTTATTAGCCCCTGTGTGGATAATGTCATTATATAGTTTAGTCACTAGGTGGCACTGGACATAATTGTATATGGAGTCAGGAGTTTCCCATTCTGTCCTTTTTGAAGGAGACAACAAAAAGTTCTTGTCTAGCTTCCTGACTGGTATATCCTCTCTCAGCCTTTCATATTAACTTCCAAACTGCATCCCTTCTTTCCCACCCCCCTATTTCCCCAACTGCTTTTTCAGTGCTATATGGGGGAAGAAATTAAAACAGAAGCCGGATATGAACTTAGGTGTTCATCATGCTTTCCCGATATTTGATAAAACTGTGTCAAGTGAACGTTTGTATTCCTAACTAAGAATTAGGGCTTATTTGCCCTGATCCTGTGCTTGGCTAATGGTGTGGGGAGTTGTACACACCCCCATGGAAGGTGGGACATGTGTGCATATGTGTGGACGCATGCAGCATCCTCACACAGAGTCTGCATGCTGGCTGATGAAGGTCCACCCCTCCCAGGTCCACCCCTCCCAGTATCAGTCATCTTTCTATTCTGCCCACCCAACCTATAGGATGCACTGCAGGTGCTTATGTTTGCTTAGGGGCTGTGTAGGACTTTTTGTTTTCCTCCTGCAAACCGAATTTGCACTGGGATACAGGGTTTTTCACCTACTCTACACTGATCCAATAAGGGAGCTATGGGATATCTGTATGGGTTATCAATCAGTTGGTCCCAATGGCAGGACAGTGGAGAAAAGACATTAACAGGCCACTCATTGGTGAGAACATGAGGAACTTTAATGGCAAAAGGTGGTTCCCTACATGTGTTGTGAAGGACCCCTGGACCCAGGGAGAGAGAGGGAAACCTCCTTGCGGCCAGACTGGAGCAAGGGGCTTGAGGAAGCAGTGAGTCAGGAGGGCTTCCCTCAATCAAAGGTATCTAACCAGCCATAGGCAAGCTATATACTGCTTGAACCTGGGGCAGGGTGACTTGCCAGTTATAAGCCAATGAGGAGGGGTTGCAAAGAGACCCTTCCCTCATTTAATTCCCACACCATTATTGTGTCCCACTGCAGACCTTCTGTGTCATATTTTAAATAAAGTTGTGGCCGCAGTTCATCTAATACCTGTGTCTCTCTCACCTCTTTCTTCTGGGTGGGAGCGCAAAGTATGAACTTTGGCAATGTCAGTGGAAATAACAGTTCAACCCACATGGTAATGTGTGGCCATCAGTACCACAGGATGTAGTGATGGTCACCAATTAGTCTTGATGGCTGTGTGCTACCACCAGTACCAGAGGCAGTGAGCCAATGTACACCAGTTGCTGGGGAACATGGGTGGGAGGGTGCTGTTGCACTCGGGTCCTGCTTGTGGGTTCCTGGTCGACAGCTGGTTGGCCACTGTGTGAACAGAATGCTGGACTAGATGGACCCTTGGTCTGATCCAGCAGGGCTCTTCTTCTGTTCTTCTGTTCTTAATGCACACAGAGTCTAGCAAGAAGTGTGGGCATTCTCTTAGGGCAGGTGGACTTCATTCAGCCTGAGGGCTGAATGCAATTTCAGAGAAGCTCTCAGGGGCCACATTCTAGTGGTGGTCAGGGCCAGAGGCAAAGGGGGTGGGGAAAAAGACAAAAGGGGCAGAGCCAAAATAGATTTTCACTTCCAGCTCTTACTGTCAGTAACCAATCCTTAAGAGAGAGGCAGTTCAACCTGTTAGAAGGGGGTGGTGGCAAAACCTGGGAAACCACAAGACAATATGTGGTTGGGGGAAAGGAGGTGGGGCATTCTGAGCATCCCCTGGGGAGAGGCACTCTATGTGGAAAGATTGTTTGTTTGTTTGTTTCATTTCTATACCTCTCAATAGCCAGAGCTTTCTGGGTGGTTCACAAAGATTAAAACCACAGAGTGCAGGATAAAACAATATCATTACTATTATTATTATTTATATTTCTATACCGCCCCATAGCCAAAGCTGTGTGGGAGGTTTACAAAAGTTAAAACTTTAAAATACAATATACAAAGTTTAAAAACCATTGACATAAAAAACATACATAGAATATATACAAAAAAATATAGCTAAAAACAACTTTGAAGTAAAAACATTTTTTTAAAAAAAATCAACAATAAAACATAGCTTAAAACAACACTGCTTAAAACAGTATAGAAAAGTCAACAAAAGGAACAAGAGTTCTCAAAAGGGAAGGCCTGCCAGAATAACAGAATCTTTAATTCCCACTTAAAAACCTTCAACGAGGTCGGCAGGTGCATTTCAACTGGCAGGTCATCCCACAGCTGAGGGGCAGCAAAGGAAAAAGGTCCTTTTGTGTGTGGTTGCCAGTCTCACATTAGGCAGCTGCAGCAGATAACCCTCAGAGGACCTTAGGTAGCAGACTGGGGCATAGGGGAGAAGGCGCTCCCTGAGGTACCTTGGACCTAGACCATGAAAGTCTTTAAAGGTAAGAACCAGCACTTTATATTTTCCTTGGAAACAAATTGGCAGCCAGTGTAAAGATTTTAAAACTGGTGTAATATGGTCTCCACGGGATGTCCCAGAGACCAACCTGGCTGCCATATTTTGTACCAGTTGAAGTTTCCAAGCTAAATATACAGGCAGCCCCAAGTACAGTGCATTGCAGAAATCAAGCCTAGAGGTTACCAGCACATGCACCACTGTTACCAGATCCACATGTTCCAGGACTGGGTGTAGCTGGCATATCAGCCGAAGATGATAACAAGCACTTCTCACTGTTCCCTCCACCTGGGGTGCCAGGAGCAGAGATGGCTCAAGAAGCACCCCTAAGCTACGAACTTGCTCCTTCAGGGGGAGTGCAACCCCATCCAGAAATGGTTGACATACCTCAATGCCTGAAATAGGACTAGGGATGCATGGATCCCCTTACTTGGGGTCCGTTGGGTGGGGGGAGGAAATCCAGTCCTCCCCCCAGAATCCTCCCCGGCTGACTCTGCTCAGCGGGGAGTCTGCGGAGCTGCTGGCTGGCTCCGGCCACTGCCAGACTTCTGGCTGCGGCCGGTCTTTGGACGCAAATGGTGTCCAATGTAGGGGATGCCATTTGCGTTCCTGCCGTTGGCCATGATTGGCTATGTAAATATTTACGTAGCCTATCATGGTTAATGGCAGGGATGCAAATGGTGTCTGCTATGCCATTTGTGTCCCTGCTCTTTGCCGTGATAGTCTACATAAATATTTATGTAGCCAATCACGGCCAAGGGCCGGGGGATGCAAATGGCATCCCCTACGCCAGACGCCATTTTGTTCTGCAGCCCAGCGGTGGATGGCTGCGGAAAGAAGACAGTGACCCAGACCAGCCACCATCAGGTAGGTTCTGTTCTGGGGGTATTTTGGGGGGTGGCAGGGGGGTAGTCCGTTACGCCACAGACTCCAGGGGGCCAGATTCCAAAGAATCTGGCCTCATTGGAGTCTGTGGCAGATTTCTCTGCCATCCCTAATTAGGACCTTTCACGATGAGCACTTCTGTCTCTTGCCTGGATTCAGTTTCAGCTTGTTCTCCCTCATCCTGCCTATTACCAACTTCAGGCAGTCACCATTCAGAGGAGTCATACCTTCCTTGGATAAAGATGTTAAGGAGAAATAGATTTGGGTGTCATCAGCATACTGATAACACTCAGCCCCAAACCTCCTGATGGTCTCTCCCAGTAGCTTCATGTAGATGTTGAACAGCATTGGGGATAGAATGGAACCCTAAGGGACTCCACATTATAGTTCCTTTTTCGAGGAACAAGTATTCCCGAGTGACACCATCTGGAACCATCCTGAGAGAAAGGAATGGAATCATTGCAGAGCAGTGCCCCCAACCCCCAACTCCCTCAGGCTATCCAGAAGGATACCATGGTCGATAGTATAGAATGCCTCTGAGAGATCCAAAAGAATCAACAGGGATGCACTCTCCCTATCGATTCCCAGGAGAAGATCATCCACCAAGGTGGTCATTGCAGTCTCAGCTCTGTATCCTGCTCTGATGCTGGTTTGAAATGGGTCAGGATAATCAGTTTCATCCAAGACTGCTGGAGATTAATGGACACTGCCTTCTCGATTACTTTGCCCCCAAATGGTAAATTACTTACTTATTATAATTATAATGATTGAAGTCTAGGGCGACAAGGGAAGGCTTCCTCAGAAGTGGTCTAACAATTGCTTCTTTTAGACAGGATGGAAAATCACCTTCCCTTAGGGAGGCATTAATAATATTCAGCAAAATTTGCTTTACCCTCTCCCCTCCCTGGACTACAAGCCAGGATGGGCAGAGATCAAGAGAGCAAGTTGTCTTTTTGACCAAACCAAGCAGCTCGTCCAATCATCAGGAGTCAGAAGCTGAAAATGATCCAGTTGAATCATGCAAGCAGAGCTGCTGGACACCCCACTGTTGATTTCTGTCCCCATGACAGCATCCAAGTTGGCTCGTATCTGAGAGATTTTATCTGCAGAAAACTCGTTAAAGGCATCACAGCGAGCTACTGAAGGCTCTAAGATCCGATGCAGTGTGTGTGCGTGCGGGGGGGATGGGGACTCGGCTCCCTAACCACTCTGAACAGCTCAGCTAGGCACGGATTTGCAGACACAATATGTGCAGAGTAGACAGCTCTCTTCACTGCACATATCACCACCTCATAGGTCTTCAAATGATCCCTATGATGTGTCTCATCAGATTCAAATTGAGTTTTCCGCCATCCATGCTCTAGTCTTTGTCCTTTCCACTTCAGCTCCCTCAGTTCTCCTGCAAACCATGGAGCTTGTTTGGAAGCATGTAGGAGAGAACGTCTAGGAGTGACCGTGTCAATGAACGCTTAAAACCACAATTTAACAGTGCAACCAGAATAAAACCTAGCAGCAATGCAGAGATGTAAAATATGGATTTAAAACACCAAAGCTAAAAGACCAGGAAGCTAAAATGCTAAAATACTGGGAGAATAAGAAGGACTTCGCCTGGCGCTGGAAGAAGAACAACGTAGGCACCATGCAAACCTCTCAAAGGAGCTCATTCAACAGCTGAGGTGCCACAGCAGAAAAGGTCCTCTTCCTGGTAGCCACCCACCTCACTTCCTTTGGCAGGGGCTCATGGAGAAGGACCGCTGAAGAGGACCTTAGGGTCCAGGCAGGCACATATGGGAGGAGGCGATCCTCCCATATTTCTTGGGCACCACATTTTTATGCAGGGTATAGGTAGGAATTCTTTCTGAAAAGTTATAAATCGTGCCTGGCCAAAAATTTCTCCCACATTTTTTTTTGTTGACCATTCTCATTCAATTTGATAAAAAAGAAATTGCTTTCGAAAAGAAATCCAAAAGAGGAGAAGTATCGGAGCAATTCTCATGGGTTGAGTTCGCGATTCTTGTGCTTACCGTACTTATGAGGTGGCTGAGGAGCGTTCATGAGTATCCAGTCTGTCATCATACAGTAATCTCTATGGCAGCCTGTAGCCCCCTCAGCTTCCCACACTTCAATGAAAGCCATCATGAGGGAGACATCATGAGGCAATTCCTCCCATGAGACTTTTTTCAGTTCAGAAAGTACAGGTGACCTGGGAGGCTGCAGAGCAATGGAAAGATGTGTATTAGAGAAAGAGAAAAAACACACAGCACCCTCGGCCACAGTGATTAGGTAAGCTCAACAAACAAAAGACATTCAAAATTTTGCCTCAGATAAGTGGAAGCATCAATGCAATTGATGCTGTTGCCACTCACAGAAGCAGTGCAATAAGCTAAAAACTCTTGGGGGAAAAGAATGAACCTGTGCTAAAATTCCTGCCAATAGTGAACCCTATTGGTGATAACTGTTGGAGAATTTATCCTCCCCTAAGAGAAATTCAGTGAAATCCCCTCCCCCATTCCTCTGCCCACAAATAGGCTGGATAATTTTGAGAGGATGTTTGTACACAGCTCCGGTTATAATTACAAAGAAGCATGATTCTATATATAGATTGGTTTTGCTGGATTGCACCAAGATGTCTATATGGATTTGGATACTTTTCCCCAATCAAGCTGAAATTTCAAGATGGAATGACTATTTGGTGTGGGTGGACGAAAGGCACTTACCTTTCTTTGAAGCTTGTTCGCGGTGGGGGGGAGGCGCTTCACGGCTCCCCCCGCGAAGTTCAGGCCGGGGGGGAGGCTTCCTGCCTCGCCCCGGCCGAAATTCAGGCTGGGGGGGAGGCTTCCCACCTCGCCCGGATGAAATTCAGGCCAGGGAGGAGGCTTCCCGCCTCGCCCGGCCACGAACGCCATTGTGTTTTTTTTTTTAAAAAAAAAATGCCCCTGTGATAGGCTGCGTGACGATTAACGTAGCCTATCATGGCTGACTTTGCAAATCTAGCCGTGATAGGCTACGTTAATCATCACGTAGCCTATCATGGGGGCGTTTTTTTTTCTGTTATTGGAATGGCGGGGGCGGCAGCCGGTCGAAAGACCGGCTGCCGCTCCCGCCCCGCTCGAACACCCGCCGAACCGCCGGCCGGACCCACCGCCGGGAGGGACATTCGGCAAAGGTAAGTCCCGTCCCAGGGGGGGTGCGGGGAGCAGGGGGGGTCCGGAGGATTTCTCCCCGAAACTTGTTCGGCGGGCCGAACACGTTGGCGCTCGGCCCCCTGAAGTTTCAGGGAGAAATTCTCCGCCATCCCTACTATTTGGTTTCAAAGTTTCTTGTTTGGCTAAGCTCAGCTAAAGGAGCTTAGGAGTTGATATTTGTTGAACAGTAATTATTTTTTTGTTCAAGTTTGCTATTTTTGAATCCTTTGAGCAGTACGTTCTTCTCTTAGACTGGAGGAAATTGAATTTTTAAAAAGTTAATTCTAAAATCAAAAGATCTATTCCCATATGCCTCCCTTTGTCTAAGAAACATTGTTCTGAACCTCACAATACACACACAGAAAAAGCCATGATAACTGCCGGGGGGGGGGGGGAGAGAGGATGAAGAGAAATAAACTTAGCAAATTATGTTTGCAAGAAGCTCCCATTTGTCTAAGAATGCAGATGCTTCTGCATTAAAAAACTGGCAGCCATATGGCTTGCAATCAAGCATGACACTTGCTGTTAGTGTATTTATACATAGGTGCTTAGAGGGTAAATTTTGCTGTTAAAACAAAATGGGTGGGGGGGAATCTGCTGCTGATGAAGTTGAATACAAATCACACACACACACGCGCGCGCGCACACACACACACACACACTCGGTCTGTCTAGCAATTTAAAGGATTGTACTTGATGGATCATCTCCTTTTTAATGGATTATTCCAGCTTTCCCCAACCTGGTGCCTTTCAGAGCTTTTGGACTACAGATCCCAGGATTCTTGACTAGTGGCCATGCTAGCTGGGGCTTATGGGAGTTGAAGTCCAAAATATCTAGAGGGAACCAGGGTGGGGAAGGCCTGATTATTCCATCAATTACATTTAAATAAATTGCATTTTACTAGAACCACAATATAGGTCCCCTTTTGAGATATTGCAGGAAGTCTAACACAGCAGCCCTACACAGAAGTCCAGTTGAGTTCAAGAAGTTAGTCTGATTGAGTTAAATGTGACTTACCCCCAATTAGATGTGCATAGGATGGCAGCCTAAGATAACTTAAGAATGTAATGAACTAAGAGCACAATCCTGTGCATGTGGAGGGACCATGGTCTGTTCTGTACAACTAATGTGCATCGTAAAAATAATGTGCTTCATATCTTGAGGTGGTTGACATACTGGCAAAATATGATCACATTGTCCAATCTTCCTGCCTTATTTTGTAGGGATGCCAGAGAATTCCGCCACGGACCCCGATGAGGCCAGATTCTTTTGAATCTGGCCTCCAGAGTCCATGGCAAAAAGAATCCCTTACCTCCACCTCCCTCCACCTCTGAAGCACCAGCGATACAGCTGCTATTGCTGTGCCATATCGCTGGCTGAGGCTAACTCAGGACACAAATGGCGTCCAGAGTCAGCCTGATAAGGCATGGCAATGGCGGCCACCCATATCGCTGGTGATACGGAGCCGGCGGCCAGCTCCGTGGATTCATCACAGAGTGTCAATGGCTGAAGAGGATTCTGGGGGGAGGGATGGATCATCTCCCCTCCCGTGGAATCCCCCAGGAACAAAAGGTAGGGGTTCCACTCATCCCTACTATTTCATGCCAGCTGATATTTATGTAGGGGTGTACAAACCCCACTCACCCGAGTCTGCTGGGGGGGTCCATGGGGGGGGAGGTGATCCGTTCCTCCCCCCAGAGTCCTCCCTGGCTGGCTCTGCTCTGCAGCGAGTCTGCAGAGCCGCCAGCCATGTCCGTCTGCTGCTGGACTTCAGTCCGCTGCTGGTCTGCAGACACAAATGGCGTCCGGCGTAGCAGATGCCATTTGCATCTGCAGACTGGCAGCGGATGGCAGCGGAGTGAGAGGACGGACCTGGACCCGGCCAGCGGCAGGTAGGATTCAGCCAGCGCAAACTTCATGGGGTGGCGGAGGTGAGTGGTCCGTTCCGCCACGGACTTCGGGGACTCACGGAATTCTCTGCCATCCCTATGTTTATGGACCTTTTACAAAGGCAGCCTCATGTATTACAATATTCCCGTCGCGCCGGGAGCGAGCTGCCCGCTCCCAAGATGGCGGCCGGAGCCGGGAAGGTGAAGCAGGACATGCCGCCGCCGGTCGGGTACGGGCCCATTGACTACAAGAGGAACTTGCCCCGGCGGGGGCTCTTGGGCTATAGCCCGTTCGCCATTGGAATTGGGACCCTCGTCTATGGCTATTATTCCCTTGTGACATGGAACCGAGAGAGGCGGCGCCTGAACATCGAGGACCTGGAGATGCGAGTGGCCATCTTTCCCCTTCTTATGGCTGAGGATGACCGCAGGATGCTACGCATCTTGCGTCAAAATCTCGACGAGGAGGCCAAGATCATGAAGGACATCCCCGGCTGGCAGATCGGTGAGTCTCTGTTCCACACCACACGCTGGGTGCCCCCCACGCTCGACGAGCTCTTTTACCTACACCCGCAGAGCGTGCTCGACAACGCTAAATTTGGTTGCCAGTTTTACGTGTGAGCGGCAGCAGGGTTTGTGTGAACCGCCCAGAGAGCTTCGGCTATTGGGCGGTATAGAAATAAAATGAAACGAAATGAATGAATGAATGAAATTCCAAATGAGAGGTTATCAGAGCATGGATAACTGTAGCTAGACTATCTCTGTCCAAATGAGGACATAGCTGGTATATCAGCCTAGGCTGATGGAAGGTGCCCTGTGCCATCCGGTCTACCTGTGTCTTGAGTGACAATTCTGGATCCATGAGCACCCCCAAACTGTGGACCTGATCCTTTAGGGTGAGTGCAACCCTATCCAGAAGAGGTTGAACATCACTTAGTCAAGCAGATAAAACACTTAATAAGAGTATCTCCATCTTGTCTGGACTGAATCTCATCCAGTGCATTGTTCCACCCAGACCTTGGTTCAAAATGCCTTCTGCCTCACCTGGGTTTGATGTAGGGGTGAACGAAAGTCACTTACCTTTTCTCGCAGCTTTTTCGCGGTGGGGGGGAGCGCTTCGCTGCTCCCCCCGCGAAGTTCAGGCCGGGGGGGGAGGCTTCCCGCCTCGCCCGGCCGAAATTCAGGCCGGGGGGGGGAGGCTTCCCGCCTCGCCCGGCCGAAATTCAGGCCGGGGAGGAGGCTTCCCGCCTCGCCCGGCCGCGAACACGAAAGTAAAAAAAAAAAAAAAGTCCCCTGATAGGCTACGTGACGATTCACGTAGCCTATCACGGCTAGATCTGCAAAGTCAGCCGTGATAGGCTACGTGAATCGTCACGTAGCCTATCACAGGTGACTTTAAAAAAAAAAGCGCGTACGCGAATGGCGGCCCCCATAGGGAGCCGCCATTCGCGTTCCTTATTTAGTTGCTGTAGTCTACGTCAATGTTTACGTAGACTACGGCGAAAATAAGGGCAACGCAAATAGCGTTGCCCTTATTTTCGCCGTAGTCTACGTAAACATTGACGTAGACTACAGCGACCAAATAAGGAACGCGAATGGCGGCTCCCTATGGGGGCCGCCATTATCCGTACACACTTTTTTTTTTTTTTTAAAGTCACCCGTGATAGGCTACGTGACGATTCACGTAGCCTATCACGGCTGACTTTGCAAATCTTGCCGTGATAGGCTACGTGAATCGTCACGTAGCCTATCAGGGGACGTTTTTTTTTTTTTTTCTTTCATTGCAATGGCGGGGGCGGCAGCCGGTCGAAAGACCGGCTGCCGCTCCCGCCCCGCTCGAACACCCGACGAACCGCCAGCCGGAGCCGCCGCCGGGAGGGACATTCAGGGAAGGTAAGTCCCGTCCCGGGGGGGGGGGCGGGGGGCGAGGGGGGCGGAGGATTTCTCCCCGAAACTTGTTCGGGGGGCCGAACACGTTGGCGTTCGGCCCCCCAAAGTTTCGGGGAGAAATTCTCCGCCATCCCTAGTTTGATGAAAAGGAGAGTTAATGCTGGGTGTCATTCTTTTCAATGCCACTGATATTGTCCTTTACCTTATCAATAGGGCTGCGTACCACTTCGGCCCGAACCCCGAGTTGAAGCTGGCCATTTTGGGTCACTTTGTGCCCCTTCCGAACCAAAGCAGAAGACATGTCGCCATTCCTCCAGGCCTCAGGAGATGGTGGCAGCATCAGTGAAGACAGCAGAAGTGGTTGGCGGTGGCAGCAGTGAAGACAACAGTGGCGGTGGTGGTGAAGGAGGCAGCAGCAGCAGAGGAGGAGGCTGCCCAGGTAAGAAGCTGGGGGGTTGCATGGGGGTGTCAGGGGGTACCCAAAGCGGGGTTCACCGTCCGAACCTCGCTTTGGGTTTGGGGCTGAGGAGGGTTGGGGGGGCAAATCTGCCCGAGCTGGATCAGGCCCACTTCAGAAGCCTCAAAGCTGCTTCTGAGTAGGATTGGGGGGGGGGCCTGTACAGCCCTACTTATTAATAACACTGTTTACAACTTACACTTTGCTTTATCAATTTTTTTCCCCCAGGACAGTTCTGCCATGTACTCCTATCTAGACCTCTTCCTTTATAAACTAGTCATGCTGGCCACTGTATTAGGTTATGTTTGCTTAAAAATAAATAAATATTGTCTTAAGTAGTTGTAACCTTCTTGTGGGTTGTGTATTCTCTTTCTACTAGGGATGTACAGATCATGTACAATCGGTTCCATCTGTGTTTTGTGGATTGTCAGGAACCTTTCATTCTAATCTGCCCAGGCCCAGCAACAACATCAGTTTTTTTCTGTCTCTGAATTTGGGAAAATTCACATTTGCACAAATGCACATTTACACAAAATTGCATGTGTGAAAATGTACAAATCCCCCCCGCCGCTGCCCCAGCCACCCAAATGTGCTTTTTCATGCTTAAGCCTATGGAGGAAATGCACATTTTTGGTTGTGTGTGTTTTTTTTTTAATGCATATTTTCTACAACAAACAGGAAAGTTAGAAAACCACCCTGCCAGTCCGTGGAATCTTTCTGACAAGGGAAAAGCTAGTTCTCTGTGGAATCCATGGGTCAGATCATGAAAATCTGAACTTATTCAGTTCCATTGCGCATTTCTCCAACATCCCTACTTTGTACTCACTTAGGGGGATGAATCTGGGTAACAGGGTGGGGTGGGGGGAGGGGAGATGAAACTTTAATCAAGACTTCAGAAATTTGATGAACATTATGTGCGTGGTAGAAGACAGAGCCCTATAAGGCAAAAATAGAGCCCTGTTCTCTAAGAAATTTCACTGCATCAGACAGATAAGCAAATTCTGAAATCTGAGATTTCAACTTGTATTCAACTTGAAAGATGATGCTAGAAATGTTGTCTTCCTATGAAAACCAAACCTTTGCAGTGGTTTTGTGAAACAAGTGTTATGAGTTCCCTGGAGGAAGAGTTAACATGGTAAATGTATTTGGGGTGGGTGGGAGAGTCATGCATTCAACTGCTTGCAACACATTTTTTCTGCCTAATGAGACCCAAGAGATTTAGCAGATGTAACAACTATGTTTTACTTCGTGTCATATTCTGTTAATAATGCATTAAGTGGACCAATGGTCTCATCCCACTCTGAATTAGGGATGTATGAAAATCACTTACCTGTTTGAGGATTATGCTGATGCTGGGGGGGAGACACTCCATTCCTCCCCCCCGGAATCCTGGCCAGCCGGCTCCACTCCGCAGGGATTCTGCGGAGCCGCCAGCCGGCTCCGCCAGCGGCCGGACATCCGGCCGCTGGCTTGCAGGGATGCAAATGGCGGCGGCCGTAGCCACCGCCGTTTGCGTCCCTGCAGTCAGCTGTGATAGGCTACGTAAATGTTTACGTAGCCTATCACGGCTGATTTTTTTTTAAAAAATGCGCGTACGCAAATGGCGGCACCCATGGGCGCCGCCATTTGCATTCCTTATTTTGGCACGTCTTAGTCTACGTAAACATTTACGTAGACTAAGACGGTGAAAATAAGGGGAACGCCAATAGCATAGTGTCTACGCTATTTGCGTTCCCCTTATTTTCGCCGTCTTAGTCTACGTAAACGTTTACGTAGACTAAGACGTGCCAAAATAAGGAACGCAAATGGCGGCGTCCAGGGGCGCCGTCATTTGCGTACGCATGTTTGTGTGTGTGTTTTAATCAGCCGTGATAGGCTACGTAAACATTTACGTAGCCTATCACGGTGTTTTTTTAAAATCTAGCCATGATAGGCTAAGTAAATCTTTACGTAGAGTATCACTTTTTTTTGTTTTTGTTTTTGTTTACCTGGAAATGGCAGCGGCGGCAGCCGGTCAGAAGACCGGCTGCCGCAGCCGCCGCTGCCGCCGCCCCATCGCCGGAGCCGCCACCAGAACCGCCGCCGCCAGGAAGATCCGCCTAAGGTAAGTCCCATCCCGGGGGGGCAGGGGGCCGTTCCGCCACCGATTTCGGGGGACTGAATGCGCTGGCATTTGGCCTCCCCGAGATCCGTGGCAGAACTTTCGTACATCCCTACTCTGAAATGCCTATCCCTGTGCAGGGATGGGTGAATTTTCTATCACTAATACTGGACTTTTTTTTTTAATTGAGATTAACTTCCATATAGTGGCTTTGGTGGAGTCTGCTCATGGATGGGAAGCATTGGATAGCATCGGTTTTAGGAGATTGTAAGTATAAGGATGAATATGTTTGCATTGAAACCATATTTAACTTTAACTGGCTTTGTTTGTTTGTTTATTAGTTAAAACAGGCTTTAAACATCAGATACCACCTAATTTTTTTAAAATCTGATTTAATTAAACCCATCTTAAATTTGTTTTTAAAGTTCATGGATTTTGAATTGGCTTGAAACTACTGTACGTTTCTGTACACAACTAGAGAGGGACATTTCATCCTATGTGTCATCATAAATATAAACTCATGCAAGATGCTTCAGAAAATAAGTGGGAGTTACGTAGAGGAGCACAGGCTATTTAGGAGTCAGATATGGAAAGCAAAATGCAGTAAAAATGATTAGCATGGCTTGTTATTTTTTGCTGTATCCATCCACACACACACTATTAGGGCAGGCAGGGCTGGCATCAGTGCCCAGAATTTGTGGACAGCTGGCAGGACCCGCTGCTGACATCTGCCCTGATCTCGTCTAAAAATACATTTTGGCCTGCTGCTCCAAGTAGTACCAGTAGGGATGGGAATGGAATGGAATTCTTCCATGGACTCGAATTCTTTAGAATCCTGCCCCCCGGAGTCTGTGGCGGAATGGAAGACTTACCCCTGCCTCCACACGGAATCCTCTTTGGCCAGATCCTCCGGCTCCGGATTGCCAGCGATATGGCCGCCATGGCGTATCGTTGGTTGAAGGGAAGTGACTGTGGATGCAAATGGCATCCAGGATGCCATTTGCGGCCATAAAGGCCTTAGCTTAAGGTAAACGCAGCCGTAAATGGCTGCATTTACCTTAAACTAAGGCATTTACAGCTGCAAATGGCATCCTGGATGCCATTTGCATCCGTGCTTTTACTTAACGTGATAGGCTACGTAAATATTTACATAGCCAATCATGGCCAAGGGCAGGGATGCAAATGGCATCCGCTACGCCGGATGCCATTTGCGGCCACAGCCCGGCAGCAAATGGCTGCGGAATGAAGACAACGGACCCGGACCAGCCACCACCAGGTAGGGTCTGTCCTGGGGGAATTTTGGGGGGTGGCGGGATGGTAGTCCATTCTACCACAGACTCTGGGGGGGGGGCAGATTCTAAAGAATCCAGCCTCATTGGAGTCTGTGGCGGATTTCTCTGCCATCCCTAGCAGTGTGTTTTACTAGTAGGGATGTATGAGAATTCCATTTGGGGTGTGAAAACTCAATGGGATTTTTCCAGTTTGGCCCAGGGGATTTCGTTCCTTCCCCACTGGCATCAACTCAATCTGTAATGAGTCGAGCCAATACACGGTTTCTGGGTTGTTGCTGTTTTTTAATGGCAGCAATTTATGGATTTTTTTGATGGTGGGAACTTCAAATTTGCACAAATGGTGTCATATACATGTGTGTGTGTGTGTGTGATCTTGTGCAAGTGTGCTCAATCGCAAGTCCACCTGTCCATTGTGTAGCCCCGCAGAGGCATATTGCTGTCTTGTAAATATTCTTGTCACTTACATCCTTTCCACACACTGCTTCTTTTAACCCACCAGAGCCATATTCCATACTTGTTATCAAAGAACTTGTTTATTTCCCATCCTATTTGCTTTAGAAGTGCTGAAGTGGAAGATGAAGTTGATATTTACAAGAGGGGAATGTGCCTCTGCAGGGCTTCATGACAGAGAGATAGACTTGTAATCATGTGCACTTGTGCAAGATCACAATGATGATGATGATGATGATGATGATGATGATGATGGAGAAGAAGAAGAAGAAGAAGAAGAAGAAGAAGAAGAAGAAGAAGAAGAAGAAGAAACCACTTGAGCAAATTTCAAGATCCTCCAACCAAATTGCAGAAATTACAATTGTGCAACTGATGGAACCCCCAAAGAAATGCACAAAACATTTCAGGGATGAGAAAGAAAAAAAAAAATCCACTACAGTCCACTGCTGCTTACCAGAATGGAAACGCTGCTGAATCCCATCAGGTTTAAGAAATGAATGGAATTCCCAGCATTGCACATCCCTATTTACTAGGTAGTTTATACCTGGAGGCCTGATATATCTCTGCAGAATGAAACCACTTAGGGAAGCTTTCAGGTCATGTCAGAAGAATTAAGACATTTTTGTTTATCTTCTGACTTCCTGATTTTTTTTTCTTGTTCATGAATTTCATAATCTAAAGGTTTCCAATACTTTTCAAAGGAATCTAATTTAAAAGCTTTCCAGACACACATTTTACATTTCCCATTTTCTTCCCTTCTTAACATTTTGGTGAACTACTATGAAGAGCAATTATGAGATTTGATTTTAAAAAAATTCAGAATATAATGCTTCTAAAATGGGGTAATCCACTCAAAAAGATAGTATCATGTTTCATCATAGGCTGTACTGTCAATATTGGGTTGCACACACAACATATAGAAATGCATTTTCAAATCAAGATTTAAGAACTATGCAAGCCAACCATCATCTTGGCCTCCTGTGGTTCATTAGTTCTTGCAGCATAAACATCATGGATCTGGTTGTACTGGTATATATTTGTATACCACTTGCCACCAATCTGGTTTGTCTAGAATTCACAAACACATGTTCAGCACTTGAGGAAGGTTTGCATGACCCCACCCCATTACACGCACACATACACACACACACACACACACACACATCACAGGGATGTGCATTCAAACAGCAAGAGAATGTTATTTCCATGCATACTGATGTGTGTGCATTGTGCATAGAGCTTCTCCACATAAGGAGGGGCCCTGATTGGGTCAGACTTCCTCCTAATTTAATGAAGCTCTACATTCGTACATCAGAATGTGAGGCTCTTTCTATGCTGACCAAATACAGGGATGGTGGGGAAGCATTTTCTCTACTGGTGACCGTGGCCTGGTGTGTGGCTGAAGCATGACTGGAGCCATAGCCCCAATGCATGGGGGGGTGGACCTCCCTTTAAGAAGTGCAACACAAAGTGATCATTTGCCTATCTGAAGTGAAGCACTATAATTGGATCATATCACTCTGCCCCCAATCTCCTCCACTATGATATTTTTCATTGGGGATTGCTTCCACATTCAGCTGCAAGTCATCAAATGGGGAATCAATGACTGATGTATGATGGACTGATATACAGGTATGTGTAAATCAGCCTGAACTGAATGATCGAACTGGGAAGAACTAGAAAACCAGGGAGTTCCACCTTCTACCACACCATACAGTATCCTATTCTGAAAAGATTTCCTCACAGAGAGCTGTCACCCTTCCTTTTGAAAACCTCCAAGGACTTGAGGACCCATCGGTGTCTGTGTTGTTTCACTTGGCAACACCAAATGACCATCTTCCAATTGGAAGACTACATTACCTACCACCCCTCAATTATCCTGCTGGGTTGGATCTAGATTTAGACATGTACAACTGGGCTGGCAGATGTGGACATACCTGCCCCTCACTCCCTACAGCAGCTCCTCCAGCCCCCTGAAATTGCTACACTGGACAGGGGACCCTGCTGAATTCGATAACCTGTGGTGCAGAAGGAATCCCCCCAAATCAGTCAGTGATACCTTCCAAAATTTATTTATTTGTTTGTTTGTTTGTTTCTATATGAAGTGATCCATCCCCTTCATGGATAACTGCCTTGTTGTGGCGAAGGGGCTTGCGTAACTCAGTGAAGCCATAAGCTATGCTGTGCAGGGCCACCCAAGATGGACAAGTCATGGCAGAGAGTTCTGACAAAATGTGGTCCACTGGAGAAGGAAATGGAAACCCACTCCAGTATTCTTGCCAAGAAAACCCCATGGAACGTATCACAAGGCTAAAAGATATGACACCGGAAGATGAGCCCCTCAGGTTGGAAGGTGTCCAATATACTACTGGGGAAGAGCAGAGGGAATTTCCAAATAGCGCCAGAAAGAGTGAAGCAGCTGGGCCAAAGCCGAAAGGACACTCAGCTGTGGATGTGTCTGGTGGTGAAAAGAAAATCCGATGCTGTAAAGAACAATCTTGTTTAGGAACCTGGAATGTCAGATCAATGAATCAAGGTAAGCTGGAGGTGGTCAAACATGAGATGGCAAGATTGAACATCAACATCTTGGGAATCAGCAAACTAAAATGGACAGGCATGGGCGAATTTAATTCAGGTGAACATCATATCTACTATTGTGGGCAAGAATCCCTTAGAAGAAATGGAGTAGCACTCATAGTCAACAAAAGGGTGGGAAAAGCCATACTGGGGTACAATCTTAAAAATGATAGAATGATCTCAGTATGAATCCAAGGCAAACCATTCAACATCACAGTAATTCAAGTCTATGCCCCAACCACTGATGCTGAAGAAGCTGCGGTTGATCGGTTCTATGAAGACCTACAACACCTTCTAGAACTCACACCAAAAAAAGATGTCCTCTTCATCATAGGGGATTGGAATGCTAAAGTAGGAAGTCAAGAAATCACTGGGGTAACAGGCAGGCATGGCCTTGGTGTACAAAATGAAGCAGGACAAAAGCTAATAGAGTTTTGCCAAGAGAACACGCTGATCATAGCAAACACACTTTTCCAACAGCACAAGAGACAACTCTACACATGGACATCACCAGATGGTCAATATCGAAATCAGATTGATTATGTCCTTTGCAGCCAAAGATGGAGAAGCTCCATACAGTCAGTAAAAACAAGACCTGGAGCTGACTGTGGCTCAGATCATGAGCTTCTTGTTGCAAAATTTTGGCTTAAATTGAAGAACGTAGGGAAAACCACTAAACCATCCAGGTATGACCTCAATCATATCCCTGATGAATATACAGTGGAGGCGAGGAATAGATTTCAGGGATTAGACCTGATAGACAGAGTGCCTGAGGAACTATGGACGGAGTTCCGTAACATTGTTCAGGAGGCAGCAACGAAATCCATCCCAAAGAAAAAGAAATGCAAGAAAGCCAAGTGGCTGTCTGATGAGGCTTTACAAGTAGCTCACGAAAGAAGGGAAGCGAAAAGCAAGGGAGAAAGGGGAAGATATATCCAACTGAATGCAGAGTTCCAGAGAATAGCAAGGAGAGACAAGAAGGCCTTCTTAAATGAACAATGCAAAGAAATCGAGGAAAACAACAGAATGGGAAAGACTAGAGATCTCTTCAAGAAAATTGGAGATCTCAAGGGAACGTTTTGTGCAAAGACGGGCATGATAAAGGGCAAAGAAGGCAGGGACCTAACAGAAGCAGATGAGATTAAGAAGAGGTGGCAAGAATACACAGAAGAACTATACAGGAAAGATCTGAATGTCCCTGATAGCCATGATAGTGCGGTCACTGAACTTGAGCCGGACATCCTAGAAAGTGAAGTCAAGTGGGCCTTAGGAAGCATGAGTAACAACAAAGCTAGCGGAGATGACAGTATTCCAGCTGAGCTATTTAAAATCCTAAAAGACGATGCTGTTAAAGTGCTGCATTCAATATGCCAACAAATTTGGAACACTCAACAATGGCTGCAAGACTGGAAAAGGTCAGTTTACATTCCAATTCCAAAGAACGGCAACGCCAAAGAGTGTTCAAACTACCGCACAATTGCGCTCATTTCACATGCCAGCAAGGTGATGCTCAAAATCCTACAAGCTAGGCTTCAGCAGTATGCGAACCGAGAACTACCGGAAGTACAAGCTGGGTTTCGAAGAGGCAGAGGAACTAGAGATCAAATCGCCAACATTCGCTGCATCATGGAGAAAGCAAGAGAATTCCAGAAAAACGTCTATTTCTGCTTCATTGACTATGCTAAAGCCTTTGATTGTGTGGATCACAACAAACTGTGGCAAATTCTTAAAGAGATGGGAGTACCAGACCACCTTACCTGTCTCCTGAGAAACCTGTATGAGGGTCAAGAAGCAACAGTCAGAACCAGACATGGAACAACCGATTGGTTCAAAATTGGGAAAGGAGTACGACAAGGCTGCATATTGTCACCCTGCTTATTTAACTTATCTGCAGAGTACATCATGAGAAATGCTGGGTTGGATGAATCAGAGGTCGGAATTAAGATTGCTGGGACAATTATCAACAACCTCCGATATGCAGATGATACCACCCTAATGGCAGAAAGTGAAGAGGATCTCAAGAGGCTCTTGTTGAGGGTGAAAGTGGAGAGTGCAAAAGCTGGTTTGAAACTCAACATGAAAAAAACGAAGATCATGGCATCTGGCCCTATCACTTCCTGGCATTTAGAAGGGGAAGAAATGGAAGCAGTGACAGATTTTACTTTCTTGGGCTCCAAGATCACCGCACACGGTGACTGTAGCCATGAAATTAAAAGACGCTTGCTCCTTGGGAGGAAAGCTATGGCCAACCTAGACAGCATAGTAAGAAGCAGAGACATCACCTTGCCGACAAAGGTCCGTCTAATCAAAGCTATGGTTTTCCCAGTAGTAATGTATGGCTGTGAGAGCTGGACTATAAGAAAGGCTGAGCGCCGAAGAATTGATGCTTTCGAACTGTGGTGCTGGAGAAGACTCGTACGAGTCCCCTGGACTGCAAGGAGTTCAAATCAGTCCATCCTAAAGGAAATCAACCCTGAGTGCTCATTGGAAGGACAGATACTGAAGCTGAAGCTGAAATATTTTGGCCACCTAATGCGAAGAGAAAACTCCCTGGAAAAGACCCTGATGCTGGGAAAGACTGAAGGCAAAAGGAGAAGGGGACGGCAGAGGATGAGATGGCTAGATAGCATCACCGATGCAATGAATATGAACTTGAGCACACTCCGGGAGAGAGCGCAGGACAGGAAGGCCTGGCATGCTATGGTCCATGGGGTCACGAAGAGTCGGACACGACTGAACGATTGAACAACAAAAAAATAATAGGAGTTCGGTGACTCCGAGACTGACCACCTTTAAAATAACCATGGGGGGGGGGTGTGGGGGAATAGCATGGTGAATTGTCCTCTTTTGCAGATGACAGTTCTCTATTTGAAGGGCTGTCCAAGGACTACTTTGAAGGTATACTCTATCTGAAGGGCTGTCCAGTCCAAGTCTTGTATAAATTTAAAGAGTCATCAGTGGGAGGAGTTGGGTGCTGCTCAAGTTGCCCACGAACAGCACCTAGACAACCAACTGAGCAAGTCACACGGGTCACCTAGTCGCAGTCTTCCACATTCCAGTGAGTTGACCTATATTTCTATTTAAATTATAATAATTAGTTATACATTTACACCTACAGTATGCATATAAATTAGCACACGGGACTTTATGCAAAGCAGTGTCCTCTTTTTTAGTGATGAATGCCTCTTGATGGTGTTTTGGCCACCCTGACACAGGCAGGAATTCCTGGTGTCTGCTCCACAAAGACAGAACTCCTTTCTGCAAGAGGCCTGGACTACTGCATAGAGCAGCCTTCCCCAATCTGGCGCCCTCTGGGTGTTTTGGACTACAACTCCCAGTATGCCTCAGCCAGCCAGTGGAAATGTGCTAGAGCTCATGCAGATTATCTATTCTACTCCCATATCAGTAGTGCTTATTTCTTAATCCTTTCAATGCATAGTACATGATGGTCACAGCCTTTGCATGCTTCTGCTGGTTATAATTTCCATGTTAAACTGTGGCTGGCAGAACAAATCAAAATAACTACTACAATATTGCCTCAAATAGCTGACAAAGGAGAAGCCACAGGAATTATGTCAGGGTTTATTTGTTTTTGTGTGTATAAAAATGTCCTGTCAGGCCTCTTATCGTGCAGCGACCTGTTAATATCTGTTAGAAGGGATGTCAGGTTTGTTTGCATGGCTTCGTCTTTGTACTCTTACTTTACTATATCCTCAGAAATGTTTTACACCTGGTGTGCTGTGTTCCTTTATCTCCTTATCTCTTTATCTCTCTTAGTGTGAGGTCACTGATCTGTATATTCAGTTCCTTCAGGGTTTTTGTTTTGTTTTGTTTTGCTTTTAACTTTGTCATTCTGCTGAATGTATACTGTAGCAGCTCCCTTTCTGCTGCTTGCAGTGGGGTCTATTTTTAAGACTCTGTGACATGCTGAGATTTCAGGGCTTTGAGTTGATGATAGCAAGACTTGATGTGCATTGCTGTTATCGAACTTTCCATAGATCCCAGCCAAGGAAGGTTACTGCAGTGTGCGACCTAATCTATTCAGCACAAGAAATATCTAAATATCTATCTATCTATCTATCTATCTATCTATCTATCTATCTATCTATCTACTGTGTGTGTGTGTGTATATATATATACATATACACATACATACTGTGTATGTATATATGTATGTATGTGTGTGTGTATATACACACACACACTGTATACTGTGTGTATGCATGTGTGTGTGTGTATATATATATATTATATATATATATATATATATATATATATTATATATATATATAATATATATATATATATATGTATATGTATATGTATGTATATGTATATATATATATATATATATATATATATATGCGGACATATGCAGTAAATCAGGTCATAGTTGGCCTGAACAGGTCGTGTAACCCACTAAGCCAGAGAGGCCACCATATATGGTGGCTCAGCTCACCAGTGACTTGCTAAAACTCCTGCTTTTGCTGCCTGGAACTGTAAAACAGGGATGGAATGAGTCGAGCATCTCTCAATACAATATGTAGGTGCTGAGCTGCATTGCAACTGCTGGGTCAAAAGTTGTGCAGGCCTGGTTTTAAAACAAAACAAACATGAGCCCTGCATTTGATGGGCTAGCCCAGTGTACAAACTGTTGCAGTAAACTGTGAAAATTCAGACAAAGGTTTCCTAAAAGTTGGACATTTGGATTTGAGATGCAATTTTTGAATGTCAAAACTGGCAACCTGAATGAAAGAACAATTTCTTAACCATTCATTATAGGAGGGATAATTTAGAGAATGGCTATGGAAGAACATGTGGGTGCTTCTGGAATACTACTCCCCATTGGAATTGCAGCCCAGCTTTTGGACATCTACACTCCCTAGTTCTGTTTCCAAAGTGGAACTGACACACTGGGGTGGGGGGTGGGGAGTATTAACAGGCCAATGAAGCATACAGTGTACAATTACTGAAGCAAGTTATACACACAAAATATACAGTTCATTGTCTATTTAAGATGTATGTATTATCATAATTTGCTCCTTTCCGTTCCTTACACATCCATTAAAATTAACTCTAACACATCTTTCTGAGCATTATTGTATTTCATATTCTCTTTTAGGTATCTTATAAATTTATTCCAACATTGCAAAAAATAAACATAAAAATCCCCGCCCCATCCACAGTTCTCCCCTCCCCATTTCTATAATAAAATAATAAAATACCCTGTACTAACTTTCTCTAAACTGGTGCTATACTGGCTGAAGATGAGTGGAGTTGCTGTGCTACTGATTCATCTCCCAGTCTCCTATTGCTGGAGACTTTGATTTGTTTTCCCAAAAATATGTGGGCAGAAAGTAGAATATTCCAAACCATTTTTTGTAGCTGTATTGATGTCAGGAATGAATTTGAGCATGTGGAGATGTCTGGCAGCACAGATTCAGACTCAGAAGGGGGACACCCAGAACAGAGGGAGGTACCACCACCACCACCACCCCGGGAGCTCAGATATGGCAAGACTTTCTTCCCAAGACCTTGACACAAAGATGGCTCATCCTGAATGGGGGGCCCTTTCCTCCACCATGAGAACCCAGTTTTCATGGGAGGAGGAGAACGAGGGGCATGTCTTGAGGGATGCTAGGGTCCATCGCAGAGCAAAGTGGGAAAAGTGAGAGGCAGGGCTCAGACTAGGGATGGCGGAGAATTTCTCCCCAAAACTTCGGGGGGGCGAGCGCCAACGTGTTCGGCCCGCTGAACAAGTTTCGGGGAGAAATCCTCCAACCCCCCCCGCCCCCCGCACCCCCCCGGGACGGGACTTACCTTCGCCGTATGTCCCTCCCGGCGGCAGGTCCGGCTGGCGGTTCGGCGGGTGTTCGAGCGGGGTGGGAGCGGCAGCCGGTCTTTCGACCGGCTGCCGCCGCCGCCATTGCAATAAAAGAAAAAAAAAACGCCCCCTGATAGGCTATGTAATGATTAACGTAGCCTATCACGGCTAGATTTGCAAAGTCAGCCGTGATAGGCTACGTCAATCGTCACGTAGCCTATCACGGGTGACTTAAAAAAAAAAAGTGTGTACGGATAATGGCGGCCCCCATAGGGAGCCACCATTCCCGTTCCTTATTTGGTCACTGTAGTCTACGTAAAGATTTACGTAGTCTACGGCGAAAATAAGGGCAACGCTATCATCACGTTGCCTATCAGGGGGCATTTTAAAAAAAAAAAAAACCTTTCGCGTTCGCGGCCGGGCGAGGCGGGAAGCCTCCTCCCCGGCCTGAATTTCGGCCGGGGCGAGGCGGGAAGCCTCCCCCCCGGCCTGAATTTCGCGGGGGGAGCAGCGAAGCGCCTCCCCCCCACCGCGAACATCCTTTGAGGACAGGTAAGGGACTTTCGTCCACCCCTAGCTCAGACACTCCACCAGGTTGGCCACTCATGGAAGCCAATGTAGGAGGGAGCCACCCTAAGGGCAGAGCATCTCTGATAAGCTAGTCTGGTTGAGAAGTTCTTGCCCAGACCATTGTCAGCTTCTCTAACTTCCACTTTATCTCCTCTATTGATATTCATAGATGTGTGGATTAACTGGGTTTTTTGCAGTCTGAGGGTTTCCTAGAATCTGCATTTGTAAAGAAGCCAGTCATTAACTAATAAAGTAGTGTAGCCTGAAGCTTTGTTTCCTGGAGTGTGTTGATTGCAAATGGGGAGAAGGAAGGAACGAGATAATTACAGAAGTGCAGAAGGGCAGAACCTCAGGCCTGGGCATGGAATCTGCCCCCCCATGGTCCTGATCCAGCCCTCCATGGTTCCCAACAATGCCACACTCCCATCCCTTGACCCCAGCTCTTTCTCTCCAGCCACCAATTGTTTGGTGGTTTCCTGCTTTTTGTGCATTTTTGTTTCCATCCTAAAAGGTTGAAATGCCCTTAAAAGGCTTAGTTAGTGAGACCTTTGAGATAAATATGCTGGTTGTTTGGGGCTTGCTCCTTTTGCCTTCGGTCATGCTAGCCACTAGAATGTGGCACCCAAGCACTTCTCTAAAATGTAATTTGGCCCTTTGGCTAAAAGAGGGTCCTACTTTGTTGGAAGAGGGTCCTGCTTTGTTGGAGTTAATCCTTTAAGGGAAAAATCCTATGGGGATAGTTGGATGCCCCCAAATTCAGAGGCAGCTGAGTATCCAATGCAGGGCAGGCAGAACACAGAGTGGATCCTCTCCTCTGTGCTCTGGCCACACTGCATTTGTGGCTAGACAGCCACTTTCAGCTGTCTAGCAGAGGGGAGGGGGCAGATGGCACATAGGAAGTGTCATAATGATGCTTCAGTGGTCTCCTCCCCTCCCTGCCCTTGTGGGAACTCTCCTTTTTCACCTGCTCCATGCTGCTTTTACGGGTGTGGAGCCAGGCATGAACCCTGCCACCTACAAGGCATGGGGGAGGGGTAGGGGAGTGAGGCTTCTGGGAATCAAACTTGAAGCTCTGGCCCCAAGCTCAGTTCCCAGAAATGAAAAAATCCTGTGGCCATCTAGACACTGTCTAGGGGCCATAGGATTGCACCCTAATAGAAAGTGCAATGTGTAGCAGGCATTTATTTTGTTGGATTGTACCCTAGGGTGCAATCAGAGGGTGTAAGAATAACTTATATCCAGTAATCTTTTGAACTGTGTCTATTACTTTACACACACACACCTATATCTATCACTCGATCTATATATTTGCACTCCCACCAAGTGTGTTTAAAATCTTCACAGTCCTGTCCACTTTTCCAGCAATATTTGTTTGGCACATATATATATATACACAGACACACATACATACAGTATATATATATACAGTCAGGGCCAGAAATATCGGAACAAGGATAACTGTTTTGGCAGTTGGCCTCCGTACACCACCACATTGAAATTTAAAGGAAACACACCCAGATGGGAGTGAAGTCAGGACTTTCAGCTGTAATTCAAGGGATCTGACAAAAGTAGGGATGGCGGAGAATTTCTCCCCGAAACTTCGGGGGGCCGAGCGCCAACGTGTTCGGCCCCCCGAACAAGTTTCGGGGAGAAATCCTCCGCACCCCCCCGCACCCCGCACCCCCCCCGGGACGGGACTTACCTTCCCTGAATGTCCCTCCCGGCGGCGGGTCCGGCTGGCGGTTCGTCGGGTGTTCGAGCGGGGCGGGAGCGGCAGCCGGTCTTTCGACCGGCTGCCGCCACCGCCATTGCAATAAAAGAAAAAAAAAAGTCCCCTGATAGGCTACATGACGATTCACGTAGCCTATCACGGCTAGATTTGCAAAGTCAGCCGTGATAGGCTACGTCAATCGTCACGTAGCCTATCACGGGTGACTTTAAAAAAAAAAAAAAAGTGTGTACGGATAATGGCGGCCCCCATAGGGAGCCGCCATTCCCATTCCTTATTTGGTCGCTGTAGTCTACGTAAAAGTTTACGTACACTACGGCGAAAATAAGGGCAACGCTATTTGCGTTGCCCTTATTTTCGCCATAGTCTACGTAAACATTTACGTAGACTACAGCAACTAAATAAGGAACGCGAATGGCGGCTCCCTATGGGGGCCGCCATTCGCGTACGCGTTTTTTTTTTTTTAAAGTCACCCGTGATAGGCTACGTGACGATTGACGTAGCCTATCACGGCTGACTTTGCAGATCTAGCCATGATAGGCTACGTGCATCGTCATGTAGCCTATCAGGGGGCGGCTGTTGTTGTTTTTTTTTACTTTCGCGTTCTCGGCCGGGCGAGGCGGCAAGCCTCCTCCCCGGCCTGAATTTTGGCCGGGCGAGGCGGGGAGCCTCCCCCCCCAGCCTGAACTTCGCAGGGGGAGCAGCGAAGTGCTCCCCCCCACCGCGAACAAGCTGTGAGAAAAGGTAAGTGACTTTCGTCCACCCCTAGACAAAAGCACTAACATTCAGGAAGGACAGCCAGTGGCATACACACACACCCATTGTTGGGGGCTCATAAGTAATGGAACAAATGGCTGACAAGCAGCTGCATGGCCAGGTGTGGCCTGTTTCCTGGGTGCCCCATGACCAATCAAGTAGATAAAAGGCCTGGAGGTGGTTCTGAGTGTTACATTTGCATTGGGTTGCTGTTCACTGGAACTCCCAACATGAGGTCCAAGGAGGTGTCCATGCAAGTGAAGGAGGCCATCATTAGGCTGAGGAAACAAAACAAACCCATCAGAGAGATAGCAAAAACAGTGGGAGTGGCCAACACAACAGTTTGGAACATCCTGAAAAAGAAGGAATTAACTGGCAAGCTCAGCAACAGCAAAAGGCCTGGAAGACCACGGAACACTACTAAAGTGGATAACTGACCGCAGAATTCTGCTCATGGTCAAGAGGAACCCTTTCACAACATCTAGCCAGGTCAAGAATGCTCTTGAGGAGGTAGGCATGTCATTGTCAACACCTACAGTCAAGAGATGGCTTTATGAATGTAAATACAGAGGCTACACAACAAGGTGCAAACCACTGGTAACGCTCAAGAACTGAAAGGCCAGATTAGCCTTTGCCAGCAAACACCTACAAAAGCCTGCCCAGTTCTGGAATAAGATTCTTTGGACTGATGAAACCAAGATTAACTTGTACGAGAATGATGGGAAGAGAAAAGTATGGAGAAGGAAAGGAACAGCTCATGATCCAAAGCATACCAGATCATCTGTCAAACAGGCTGGAGGCAGTGTTACGGCATGGGCATGCATGGCTGCCAATGGAACCAGGTCACTGGTGTTTATTGATGACCTGACCGCTGATAAAAGCAGCAGGATGAATTCTGAAGTGTATAGGGCTATACTTTCTGCTCGGATTCAGCTGAATGCTGCCAAACTGATAGGGCGCCACTTCATATTGCAGATGGATAATGACTAGGGATGTACAAATCCGTTACATGGTTCCGGTCGGGGCATCCACTGGGGGGGGGAGGCAATCCATTCCTCCCCCCGGAATCCTCGACGGGGGGGGAGGCAATCCAGTCCTCCCCCTCGGAATCCTGCCTGGCCGGCTCCGCTCCGCGGCCATGCCACGGAGCAACTGGCCAGGTAGATCCACAGCAGGGCCTCCAGCCACTGCCGGGCTGGTGCGGATGCAAATGGCGTCCTGCATAGAGGACACCATTTGCATCCCTACGGTAGCCTGTGATAGGCTACATAAATATTTGCATAGCCTATCACGGCTAAAGCAGGGATGCAAATGGCGGCCGCTATGCCATTTGTGCCCTTGCTCTTTGCCGTGATAGGCTACATAAATACTTACGTAGTCTATCATGGTAAGGACAGCCACACAAATGGCAGTTGCTACACCATTTGTGTGGCCGCCTTTACTGTGATAGGCTATATAAATACTTACATAGCCTATCACGGCAAAGAGCAGGGGTGCAAATGGCATAGTGGCTGCCATTTGTGTCCCTGCTCTTTGCTGTGATAGGCTACGTAAATACTTATGTAACCTATCACAGCTGCCTACGAACATGCAAATGGCGGCTGCTACGATGGCAACCATTTGCGGCAGCAGCAGCCTGGGAGACCAGCTGGAGCTACCGCCGGAGCCGCCACCGCCGCTGCATCCGCCCCAGGTAAGTAAAGGCCTGGCAAAGCATCTCAAGGGAGGAAGCTCAGCATTTGATCATGTCCATGGGTTCCAGACTTCAGGCAGTCATTGACTGCAAAGGATTTTCATCCAGGTATTAAAGGCAATCCTTAAGTTTGAAATGATGTTGGTTTGTTCCAGCATTTATGAGCCACCAGTGATGGGTGTGTGTATGCCACTGGCTGTCCTTCCTGAATGGTTAGTGCCCCACTTTTGTTAAACCCCTTGAATTACAGCTGAAAGTCCTGACTTTGCTCCCATCTGGGTATGTTTCCTTTCAACTTCAATGTGGTGGTGTACAGAGGCCAGCTGCCAAAACAGTTATCCTTGTTCCGATATTTCTGTAGGGATGTCAGAGAATTCTGCGTCGGATCTCAGTAAGGCCAAATGCCAGTGCATTCGGCCCCCTGAAATCCGTTGTGAAACGAAGCCCTCGCCCCCCCAACCCACGAAAGGCATGCAGGATGAAGTCCCCGCCGCCTGCAACCCACAAAAGGCACGTGAAACGGAGCACTTACCTGCTGCCGTCCATGCTGCTTTGCGAATGGTGGCCGTCCTGCAGCTGCCATTCGCTTCCTCCTTTTCATAGCCATGATAGGCTATGTAAATACTTACGTAGCCTATCACGGCTAACGCAGGGTCGCCATTTGCGTCCCTACAGAGGCCGTGATAGGCTACGTAAGTATTTATGTAGCCTATCATGGTGGGGGGGAAACCCCAGCGTACGCAAATGGCGGCGGCTACCGCCATTTGTGTATGCTGGGTTTTTTTCCCCCTGCTGTGATAGGCTACGTAAGTATTTACATAGCCTATCACGGCTCAATACAGGGACACAAATGGCAGCGGCTATGACTGCCGCCATTTGCATCCCTGCAGGGCTGCCCAGCGGCCGGATGTCTGGCTGTGGGCGACCGGACCCGGCCAGAGGCTCCATGGCTTGACCGCGGAGAGGAGCCGGCTGGGCAGGATTCCGGTGGGGAGGACCGGATCACCTCCCCCCCAGTCGAGCATTCTGGGGGGAAGGACAGAGTGCCTCCCCCCCCCACTGCAGAATGCCTGGTGTGGAGCCAGGTAGGTGTTTCGTACATCCCTATATTTCTGGCCCTAACTTTATGTGTGTGTGTGTGTGTGTGTGTGTGTGTGTGTGTATATATATATATATATATATATGTGTGTGTGTATGTGTGTGTATATATATATATATATATATATATATATATATATAGAGAGAGAGAGAGAGAGAGAACCATAAATAGAAAATGTGCGGGGGGGGGGCGGTTGTAGCCACATCCTCTGTCTTTCTGTTTTATTTCAAAAGTTTGTATGAAGTGCTTTGCATCTGGAGTTTGCAATGGCTTTCAGTCATTTCATGTCTATTTCTTCTTTTTCTTCACTCTCTACATTAGCAATGTATACATGTGCACTGTAGGAAAATCCTCCCTCAAAAAAGTAATCTTGATGTTACCAGTTGAATAATGATTTGTCTTTGCTGTGTGGTTTTTACCAAAGCACAATAGCCCATTTGCGCATCCATTAAATACCACACAGAAAGAATCCTGATGCGGTCATACATATAATTGCACCAACTGTTTTTTGTTGTTGTTTTGTTGCAGTGTTTTAGCAATGCATGCATAGACCAGTAATGTAGAAAGGGGCAGAAAGAGACACAAATGAAGTAAAGAACCTGAAAGCTACAATAAACAGCATGTGCTCGAATTCTGGAATACATTTTAGAAATTTTCCTAGAGAAACCAGAATTTGTGAGGCGGAACAAATCCAAAGCATGGGAGAAACATCCTCATCCTCATGAAGAACCATAACAATGTTTTGGTTGTGAGGACTTGCCAGTGATTTCTCAGACTGCACTGTCATTAGGGGTATACAAAAATTTAGTTTCAGGTCACTAAACACCCAAACTTGCCCTGTTCACAACCCTGACCGCATACTTGCACAGAAGCACTTCTTTCTTTCTTTTAATGGCCAAACATTCATGAACTTGCTGTTGCATTCAAACATGCAGATTTGGGGGGATATGCAGACTTTTAAATGCCTCCCCCCCCCAAATGTGAATTTTCATTCTTTAGTCAAGTGGGGAAATGTATGCACTTTTGAAAAATGTGCACAGAAATGTGCCCTAACCCCGGCACCAGCTTGTCTGGCTGAAAGGGGGGGCTACTGTGGGTGAGTGGGGTGAGAGAACATAGGTGCACCCCAGTGGCACCACCATGCAAGGAGGGGCAGGCTGAGTTGCCTTAAACTCAGCCCCCCTCCCAATCTCAGCTCTCTGGTTCAACGCAGCTCCCTCCCACCCTCCCCTAAGCAGTGTGGGTTTCTTGCCGGTTGCCCCTTTGGGAGCCATGTAGGAATTTTTGGCTCACAGTTCGATTGGCCTATTACTGTGAGTATTTTTGCCTACATCACACTGTTATTGGGGTTGAGTGCGTCCTGTAGGTGAATACGGTCTAATCTCATAGGTCACATTCCAGCTGGCGGCTAGGACGGGCAAAATCTGAAAGAGATTAGGGATGGTGTGCATGCAGAGGCACCTTATGGTGACAGATGATGCCTGAGGCCCCCCAAACGGGTTGTGTGCCTCGGCGTGGGGATAAGGGTTGCCTGGGAGACCAACCCACCTCACTCACCCAGGTGTTGTGTGGCACCGGGTTGGGGGTGACATGGAAAAGTCTACCTCCCCCACAAGGGGCAGTCCGGAGGGGTGGTGAGATCACCGCCACCCCTCAGGCTGGGTGTGTTTTCTCCCAAGAAGTGCCAGCTAGCCGCTGACACAGATGCCCATCCTAGTTACCCCTGTGCAGGTATTTCAGTAAATGTGGCCCAATTTTCAATCCAAGCTTGTTGTCTGCATCTTCTTTAACCCATCTCCGCTAGCAATTCCACTTTTCCCATTCAAAATAAGCACTTGCTCTATTCAAACAAACTAAAAACATGTCACAAATGAAAACAGGAGTGAACCAGAGCTTCAAAGTGAAGTTCAGAGAATTTCAGTGAGCTCAAAAATTGTTGGTTCTCCCATCTGTATGGATGCTTTTATGCCTACAAGCTGATAGGCTTTTTTCAATGTTCCACTTTCATGCCATACTGCAATTATATCCATGCAGATCATGGCCATACTGGAATGTCATTACAATAATCTGATTGCTCATTGGGGCCAACAGTACAGGAGTGGAAATTTCCCTACATGATCTGTTCAGTCTATCTAAGGAGCTGATTCCAGATGTTACCACTGCCACATGGAGCCCCACCATAAAGAAGAATGACAGTGGCTATTGTGGTGGTGATGGTGGTAGTGTCTGACTTGGCCTGTCATTCATGGAGCTTCCTCCAGCGTTGACCTGAATGGAGCTGTCCCTGCTGCCCTAGAGATCCATGTGCACCCCGGGGCTGCATGCATGCCCCACAACATCTAGACGAATGCTTATATTTATTTATTTTTAAATTGTGGAAGTGTCAAAAGCATTAGAGAAAAATGACAGCTTCAAGTAATGAGGAACAAAAACATATGTTTGATTAAAAATGATAAAGCAAACAAGCCCTCAGCCATCCTAAGGAGATGTACAGACTATTCCTAAATACAGTCATTCATCAACTTCAATAAGACTCCTGGTACTTAGTGGATCTGCACTGAATGATCAACTAAAATTTCCTCAAGTGAACAAGCATGGAGAGAATAAAGCAACAGGTGAAAGGAAATGCAAGAAGTAAGCTAATTATGTCCTGCAATATGCCACAGAAAAATAGAAACAATCCAAAAACCAGGAATACATATTGACAATCTAGTTATGAAATTCCTAAAATAAAATAAGGGTATTAAAGAAGAGTTGATCTATCTACTTCCATTTGTAGTAGATAGATTTTCCATTGCCAAATAAAAGATGTTGAAAGTGGAAAGGGAAGATAGTAAAGACAAGCCAGATTTCTTCTATGCATGTTCATAAAACATCCCCAAACCACCAAAAACAATCCTTTTGCTACTGAAATTTCACCAAAAAAAATGAAATGAAGAGAGTTTTCTCTTCGCATTAGGTGGCCAAAATATTTGAGCTTCAGCTTCAGTATCTGTCCTTCCAATGAGCACTCAGGGTTGATTTCCTTTAGGATGGACTGATTTGACCTTTTACTCAAACATTAATCAAAAGCTCAAATGGAAAAGAGAGAGAGAGAGAGAGAGAGAGAGAGAGAGAGAGAGACATCTTATTCCTCCTCCACAGAGTGCACTTAGCATTAATTTCATTCATGGTAAGGCTTATGAGCTTATAAATAAAATATAAAATGTTGTCAAATCAATAAACAGATAGCTGCAAAATGTGACTTTTTAAAAGATACATTCAATAAACAGCTATTAATTTCAGAGGGCCCCAGGGTTTTTCTAGAACATGCTCAGACAGACCTGATACTCTGAGAACACAATCATTTATCAGGTCAACTTTCTATAGCATTCCCTCTTTGGGGCATAAGAAATTATTATTTTAACAAGTCTATTCCTTTGGTGATCATTCCTTTATGAGGAATTCAGTTTATTTCAGTTTATTTCTCTCTATATATAATATATTCAGTGGTGTAGCGGAGGCAGGCCTCACAGGGACGCAGCCCCGGAACTTCTTCATTAGCAGGGATTCTGATGTCTTCTGCCACCCTTCTCAGAACTCCCTGCTCCCTCTGAGCTTAGCTGCGATCCTCACTGTAGCTGTGGGGGGAATGAATTTTCCAAGCAACAATATATTGTTCCATGTCGGAATGCAAAGTACTTGGGATGACTTGGTGTGGAATGGGCAGTTAAGACCTATTCACTTTGCCAAAGATGTGCTCCTGGTGGAGATGAAAACTCCTAGAACTGGTTTGTTCATATGGATCGACACAGCGGCCTGAAGTGTTTGGACTGCCCTTGGAGACTGCCACAGTGAGCTCCTGCATTTCCAAATATACCATTACACCACTGTATATATTGCATTGCTATCTATGTTTCAGTCTCAGATCTAGGTGGGGGGGCATGATGCCCTCAGTGGTCCACTTTCACTGAATGGGCCACCTCCTCCTTACCATTGTCACCACTGCCCATTCACTTCCCTCTCTGTCTGGGCCCAGTCGGCCCAACAGCCCACAGAAACTGAGCTCAGACTTCATGCTCAGAGAAAGCAGGTGGTCAAGGAGTGACAGCAAGACAGAGGAGCAGAAGGGGGTCCTGGGGGTCATCAGGGGCACCCTTACAGGGATGTGGGCATCAGCAAATGCCCAGCATTGCTGACCTCCTGATGCCGGCCCTGCTATTTTTAAAGGCAGTGATTTGTGTGGCAGAATACATTGCTGTCATTGGTACTGAGGGGAAGGGCTATGGAGGTCAGTTGTAGAACCCATATTTTACATGTAAAAGGCCCTAGGTTTAATTCCTGGCATCTCCAGGTAGGCTTACAGTCAAGATGATGGCTGATGGTGCAAAGGGATAATCTGGTGGCCTTTTTCGGTGACAGGCTGCCCAGAGAGAGGGAAACTAGCGACACTGGGAGCTTTATGTCAGGCAATGGCACCAGAATGTTTTTTTGATGCCACCTGACTTCCCAGGCCAGACATTACTGTTTGTAATTCCTTCCTTTGGCCAGCAGTCCCAATAGTGCAGAGACCCAGTCTCTGATTCATCCTGTTCCTGGTTTGAGCCCAGTGGAATCTAGCAGTGCCAGTTTTTAGTCCTGTGCTCAGCCCTGACCTTTTACATACATTAAGAGTTTTCTTGAGAATGTCCCTCTAGTAGCCAAATTGAGGGCAAACACCAAAGTCCAATTTTCAATATCTTCTCTAACACAATGAAGGCTAGATGCTTCATTCCACCCCCTCCCCAGTCCTGTAGGAGTTGTCGTCCAATACATCTGGAAGAAAGCTCTTGTAGACACTTAGAAAGTGTGCAAAAGGGGGGGGGGACCAACAACCCAGAAACATAATCCTTTCATCAATTCCTTCCTGCAGTTTCCTAAATACTAACGCTTAACTAAGATGCCATAGGTTAAGCTGATTGCATTGGCCAAAACGACAACTAAAAGAAATACCATTATCAGATTAGATAGATAGATAGATAGATAGATAGATAGATAGATAGATAGATGATAGATAGATAGATATCTCCTTCCTGTCCTTAAGGAGCTAATTCAGTTTTTCTCCTTATCTTGCTGGCATTTTATACAGCCCCAGTGCCAGGCAGAATCAAATGTAAATGTTTCATCTGGAGTAATTTAACTCCTGTGGTGGAGCTTGAAAAACAAAATTAAAACTGCATTATCAAAAAGTCTCGGCATAGGAGAGAACAGTTCAAGTAAATATACAGGAGAGCAAAGGACACATAATCAGTGAAATGATGATGATGATGCAGGGAATCACATTTGAGGGACTAAATCCTTTGCCATCACCACACATCCCCTGCATTTTATAGCTATTGACAAGATGCTGTCAAAAAGGTGGGAATGTTATGGGAATGGGCCATACAAAGTGAATGCCAGCCCTTCCTTCCCTTCCCAGCTGACTTTACCCCAGGATACTTTCCCTAAGCCCCTGCTTCTTTCTTGTTTCCATTTCTAGAGACCCTCACTTTTGTCTGTGGTTTCCCTGGATTGTATCAATTGTATACTCAATTGTATTTCTAGGCAGTCTTTCCCAACTTGGTGCCCTCCAGCTGTTTTGGACTTCAGGCCCTGTAACCTCTGACTATTATTCACTAACTACTGTGTGTGGGAGAGTGATATTCAGTGGGGAGGGACATGGCTGGGGAGGGGAGGATTAAACCCACCCTCCCTGCATGTCTCTGAACACCAGTTGCTGGGGAAGAGGAGCAGGGTGCTATTCTACTCATGTTCTGCTTGTAGGCTACCCCTAGGCATCTGTTTGGCCACTGTGGGAACAAAATGCGGAACTAGAGCTATTCTACACAAGGCATTTATTGTGGGTTCATCATTCCCTAATCACAATTATGGCTTCTTTAGATGACAACGTGACCCTCCAGTCTCATTTCTGTTTTTAAACAGCCCTTCTGGAGAGATTTTAGAGCAGGGAAAATGTGGCATTATTTGTGAAAGCAAAAGAAAACACTTTTTGCACTTGCGTAACTGCACTATTCTGCTGTACCACAGTGCCACCTGGAGGTTCTGTAGTGGGAAAGCAGGAAAGAAAATTCTCTTCGTGTTGTGCTTGGATCTCAGTTCTGTGACAAAATCAAAAGTAGATATTGTGGATTAACAGCCTTGTATAGAAAAGCTCCTAGATAAGCTTTTGGTCTGTTCCAGCAATGGCTCTTACGTTCTTATGTTGTGCTCCCAGTCTAGATCCTCCCATGCTTCCTGTTGAGAAAACAAAACCCCTAAATGGAGCATCATGCTATGTATTAAATGTCATGTTTGTTTGACCCTTAGATGCCTCAGTGAATCCTACAAGCAGGACATGACACAAATAGCTACAACACTCTTTTCTTTGTTACCAGCATGCAATAACCAGAGATATAAAGGTCCATATTAACCATGACTCCGTTCAGTGTGTTTCTAGATCAGGGTTGTTGAACATCAGGCCCACAGGCTAAATTGTCTTCCTGGGGTCCCAATCCAGGACTTCAGTGTTCCCCAGAGGTCCCAGTCCAGGTCTCTGGAGTTCCCCAGGATCAAAGGCCCTTTTCGCTGGCCCACCCCCTTCCCATAACTGCTGGTTTTCTGGCTTTTCTGAAGTTTCTTTCCCATTCTAAGGACACAATACTATGGCTGCTAGACAGTGGCTAGACGGCAATAGGATTGCCCAGTTTTCCGGAACTGACTTCGGAGCCCACATTCTAAGGTTGGTTCCTGAAAAACTGCCTTGCCTCCCCATCCCCTGCCACCTCATATGGGGCAGATCATCCCCGTGCTCTGGCTCAGAAAAGCAGCGTGAAGCAAGGCAAATGGGGGCATTCCTGGGGGCAGCAGGGAGAGGTGGGGAGTTTGGAAGTGCCAGGATGACACTTCCTATCATTGCCTGGCCTCCCAAGCCCACTCTGAAGTCCTGCGGCTAGACAGCCCAAATGGGTCATCTAGCCTTGAATGCAGGGAAGCTGGAGTGTGGAGGAGAAGCCCCCCTTGTTCTCCGCCCACCCTGCATTGGCTAGGTGGTTGCCTTTGCGTTCAGAGGTGGCCAACTATCTCCATAGGATTGCACCGTAAAAGGTTGAAATGCTTCTCCTAAGCCTTAGGTATTGCCAGTAAATGCATTAAGCTAGAAAACGTTGGCACCCTTGGTTTTTTGGCCCTCCACCTTTTTTCTTCAGCCCCACCCACCATGGGAATAAGGGCCCTGAGAACTTTGCTGAAATTGAATTTGGCACTCAGGTTGAAGGAGGTTTGATCCCCATGTTCTAGATCTACCAGTGAATAACCATGAATTAAACCGATGCTTGTCTGGTAACTTTCACCTTTCTAGCAAAGTCACAAAATGGAATTGCTTTCTTCTTCTTCTTCTTCTTCTTCTTCTTCTTCTTCTTCTTCTTCTTCTTCTTCTTCTATCACAACCAACAAGAGATTTCAAATCAGCTTATATTGAAAGCTTTGATGTCCTTTCACATGCTCAGTTTTTAGGGAGCCGAGTTCATTTCACACCATTTCTCTGGTAGCTTTGCATTTTTTATGTTTAAAGAATGTCAGGAGAGGGCTAGGTGGAAGTGTGTGCGCTTCATGCTCTGGCAGTCAAACGAATGTCAACTTCCGATTATGAGCTGCTCCTGCAATTCCCACATGGCCATTTAATCAAACTGGCACATCACCAGTGTTGGACTGAAGTTCAGCAAGTCACTTTTGGAAGGTCAAAAACCAGTAACAAACAATCACTTGGAGGCTGTCACCTAAAAATAAAAACTCTCACACCTTCATCAGGTATTCAAGATGCATATCATATGTACCTGAGTGTGTATCACTTAATTTAAAGAATGCTGAGCATGATTTAGCATCCATACAGTTTTCTACTGATTTATGCATGGCATTGTACAAAACACTTACTTTATATGTAAGGATAAACCCGTAATTTGATCTCATTTTACTAGCAAATAAGTGAGCTTTGCATAAAGAGAAAGATCTACTGTATCTTAAACAGTTAAGAGAGCTAATTTAAGGGAAGGCAAAATCTGAATGGAGAAGGGAAATGTAGATGGGATGGGTAATTGGTAGGGATTGATGAAAATTTCGCTTCATTCCAGTTTTTATCAGAGTTGAGCAGAGTTTGCACAGTTCTCCATATTTAGGCCAGAAAGAATGAGGGTTGTTGTTGTTGTTGTTTAATGAATGTGGGAGAAACCAAAACTGACAGATTTGTCCACCCAGGCCCAGGGCTTTGAGTACTTCGCTTCTCATATATATATAATCTGTGTTTAAATCCCTGCATATTCCACCATGTTAGTACTTAATTAGGGTTTCCACCTCTTTTTTGTTGACATACTCCTCATCATTAACACCTACATGGCTGGTGTCGGTTTTGTTCCATTTGAATTTGGCTGGTACAGATGGGTGAAAATTTAATTTCAGTATATTTTTTATAAGAACTTGCCCAAGTTAGCAAAGTTCTTCATATTCAGAAGTGGAAAAGCTTGAGGTTTGTTTTTTTTTTTTTTAAATGTGAATGTGGAAGAATGTGAAACTGACAGATTCACCCATCCCTAGTGGATAGTACTTCACACGAAGGACGAAATGTGCAATAATTCTGTCCATCTCTCTTCACAAGAAGCATCTCACTAATGCATACTCGTAACTTGAAAACTACAAGACTTTCCCAGGTAGAAGCCTGGTGGTAGCCTCACACACATCGAAGGTGATTGCATGGGACCATCTGATATGTGAATCAGCCTTGAGTTTAAGGCCTCTTCCAAAGTTTCTCCTGGTTGGAGAGTCTTTTTCTGGACAATGAGGAAAGGTGGTTTACAAGGGGGAGTGCGAGAAGTCCCACCTGGTAGATGAAATTTTCCATGCAACTTTTTGAATTCCAGCTAGGGATGTACAGATTCTGTAAAATCCGTTCTGTCTGTGTTTCATAGATTGCCAGACACCTTTCATTCCGTTGTTCTCCTATCGATGGAATTGGATTTTTTTTTTGTCTCCAAATTTGTGCAAATTTGCACTTGCACAAATTTTCACAAATTCCCCCCAAACTGCATATTTTCATGCTTTGGCCTATGGGGGAAATGTATATTTTTGGCCGTGTTTGAAAAAGTTGTGTGTATTTTTCTATGACAAAATTTGCACAAAATTTGGGTGAGTTAGAAAGCCAGTTTGCAAGTCTGTGGAATCCACCTGACAAGGGAAAAGCCAGTCTGCTGTGGGATCGGCCAGTTGGATTCATGAAAATCTGAACTTATTTGTTTCTGTTGCAGATTTCTCTAACAACCCTAATGCCCACAAGAGTATGTGAAACCTCTCTAAGAGGAAAACCTCCCCAAAAGACATTAATGTAATTTATGTAAATAAACTGGTAGTCTTACTAAGGCAGGTGGGTATCTAGAGCCAATTCAGCTTCGGGTAACTTTTTGATGGCCTCTTTTTGCACTGAAAAGAACTAAACATGGACATTTGAGATTTAATGGCATCAAGAATAGGTGCTGAAGAAATTCTAGAGGATTTTTTTTTAAGTGCCAGTAAATACTAGGGATGTACGAAAGGTACTTGCCTTTCGTGAATTATGTTTATGGTTGGGGGGGAGGTGCTCCGTTTCTCCCCCCCCCCAGAATCCTGGCTGGCCAGCTGTGCTCTGCAGCGATTTTGTGGAGCCGCCGGCCAGCTCTGCCACCAGCTGGACATCCAGCCGCTGGCTAGCAGGAACGCAAATGACTGCGTCCCTGCAGTCAGCCGTGATAGGCTACATAAATGTTTACGTAGCCTATCACGGCTGACTTTAAAAAAAACAACAACAACTCTCATATGCAAATGGTGGCGGCCACGGCCGCCGCCATTTGCGTTCCTTATTTTGGCATGTCTTAGTCTACGTAAACATTTATGTAGACTAAGACGGCGAAAATAAGGGGAATGCAAATAGCGTAGTGTCTACGCTATTTGCGTTCCCCTTCTTTTCGCCGTCTTAGTCTATGTAAATGTTTACGTAGACTAAGATGTGCCAAAATAAGGAACGCAAATGGTGGGGCCCATGGCCGCCACCATTTGCATACCCGCGTGTTTGTTTGTTTTTTAAGTCAGCCGTGATAGGCTACGTAAACATTTACATAGCCTATCACGTTTTTTTATTAAACCTAGCCATGATAGGCTACGTAAATCTTTACGTAGCCTATCACGTTTTTTTGTTTTTGTTTTTAAACTGGAAATGGCGGCGGCGGCAGCCGGTCGGAAGACCGGCTGCCGCAGCCGCCACCGCCGCCACCGCCGAACAGCCGCCGGAGCCACCGCCACCAGGAAGATCCGCCCAAGGTAGGTCTCATCCCAGGGGAGGCAGGGGGGCGGGCCTTTCCACCACCGATTTCGGGGGGCCAAATGCGCTGGCATTCGGCCTCCCCGAGATCCGTGGCGGAATTTTCGTACATCCCTAGTAAATTCAAAGATTAATTTGTAATTATTCTTATAATGGGGGGAAATACCAATGGGCTGTAAAATATGCTACTTCTAATGGATGCTGTTAGTGAATTTTATCAGGATCAATCCATGGGCTTTTCCAATTCTATGAACTGATACAGAATACCATTCTGATAAGGTCTTTGAGCATATGACGGAAGACTTCATGCGTGTGTTTTGCACCTTATCAGGAAATAAGCTTTTGCATTGAGAACAGATGAGGTCGTTGCTCAGCTGTAATAATGTCCTTTGTGCAAAGGCCAGATAACTAAATTAATTTACCTACATAATGAACATGTTCTTGCATCCTGAGGTTCACTGAGTATTATCTGCTTGTGTAGTGTCATGTCCTTGTTTGCCAGCAAAACAAGAAACAGATGGTGAACTAGGATGTAATTATTCAATTTAATAGATAGCTGAGCCCCTTGAAATGGCAAGCATGGTGAGTCACATTTTATCCCAAATTACTTCTTTCTTTTGTAACAACTTGCCCTGTTTAGATCCTCAGCCTCTATTAGCTTTCCTCGTGATCATCTTGAATATGTGCATAGACAAAATATGAAGGCAAATGATTAATTCTGTATGTATACTAGGGGTGGACGAAAGTCACTTACCTTTTCTCGCAGCTTGTTCGCGGTGGGGGGGAGTGCTTCACTGCTCCCCCCGCGAAGTTCAGGCCGGGGGGGGAGGCTTCCCGCCTCGCCCGGCCGAAATTCAGGCCGGGGGGGAGGCTTCCCACCTTGCCCGGCCGAAATTCAGGCCGGGGAGGAGGCTTCCCGCCTCGCCCGGCCACGAACACGAAAGTTAAAAAAAAAAAAAAAGTCCCCTGATAGGCTATGTGACGATTCACGTAGCCTATCATGGCTAGATCTGGAAAGTCAGCCGTGATAGGCTACGTCAATCATCACGTAGCCTATCACGGGTGACTTAAAAAAAAAAAGTGTGTACGCGAATGGCGGCCCCCATAGGGAGCCGCCATTTGCGTTCCTTATTTAGTTGCTGTAGTCTACGTAAATGTTTACGTAGACTACGGCGAAAATAAGGGAAACGCAAATAGCGTTGCCCTTATTTTCGCCGTAGTCTACGTAAACATTTACGTAGACTACAGCCACCAAATAAGGAACGGGAATGGCGGCTCCCTATGGGGGCCGCCATTATCCGTACACACTTTTTTTTTTTTTTTAAAGTCACCCGTGATAGGCTACGTGACGATTCACGTAGCCTATCACAGCTGACTTTGCAAATCTAGCCGTGATAGGCTACGTGAATCGTCACGTAGCCTATCAGGGGACGTTTTTTTTTTTTTCTTTCATTGCAATGGCGGGGGCGACAGCCGGTCAAAAGACCGGCTGCCGCTCCCGCCCCGCTCGAACACCGGATGAACCGCCAGCCGGACCTGCCGCCGGGAGGGACATTCAGGGAAGGTAAGTCCCGTCCCGGGGGGGGTGCGGGGGGTGGGGGGGTGCGGAGGATTTCTCCCCGAAACTTGTTCAGGGGGCCGAACACGTTGGCGCTCGGCCCCCCGAAGTTTCAGGGAGAAATTCTCCGCCATCCCTAATGTATACATAGATGGGTGGATGGGTAGATTAAATGTCTAATACATACTACTTATGTCCCCAAACGTAGTAGATACCTTTGAGATCAAAGGCAGTTTGTACTACCTTTGGGCGGGGCTGCAGTTCAGTGGTAGAGCCCCTGTTTTCAATGCAGAAGGTTCCAGGTTCAATCCCTGGCATCTCCAGATAGGGCTAGGAAATGGTCCTGCCCGAAACCCCAGAGAGTTGTTGCCAGCCACTGTTGGAAGTATAAGCTAGATAGACCAATGGATTGACACAGTGTAAGTCAGCGTCCTAAGTATAAGCTAGATGGAACAATGGATTGACACAGTGTAAGTCAGCGTCCTAAGTATAAGCTAGATGGAACAATGGATTGACACAGTGTAAGTCAGCGTCCTAAGTTCTGAAAAAGGGTCCTCCAGGTGACTTATATAAAATTATACTAAAACAGTAAAATGTAGGCTGTGCAGGGACCCCCAGATCCAACTCACAAGCCGCTTCATGGCTTCTGAGGTGGGCCTGATTCAGCTCGGGCAGATTCAGCCCCCCCAACCCAACTAGACCCCGAACCCAAAGCGGGATTTGGATGTCGAACGCCACTTTGGGTCCCCTCCAATGCCCCCATGCAAACCCCCTTACCTTGCCGCCACCACCTCCTCCTCTGCTGCCCTCTTCACCACCGTCCTCGCCTCCTCCTCTGCCACCACCAACATCGCCATCCTCGCCACTGCCGCCATCATCCCCACGGCCACTGTCCTCGCCACCATCCTCGCCATCTCCACCACCACCTTCTCTGCCACCATCCTCGTCACCGCCAACTCCTGAGGCCTGGACGTGCATGCCAACTCTTACTGCAGGGAACCGCCATGGAAGTCACCACTTCCTGGAAGTTGCCATTTCCAAAATGGCGGCTCCCTGCAATAAGAGTTGGCACATGCGTCCAGGCCTCAGGAGTTGGCGGTGGCGAGGACAGTGGCAGAGAAGGACAGCAGCGAGGATGTGGGCAAGGAGAGCGGCATTGGTGACAGCAAGGAGGGCAGCGACGGTGGTGAGGACGGTGGCAGCGACAAGGATGGTGGTAGCGGTGGCACTGACGGAGGAGGTGGTGTTGGTGGTGGCAGCAATGGCGATGGTGGTGGTTGAGGAAGCAGTGGGGGCTCAGGTAAGGACCTGGAGTGGCTGGGCCAGGGGTGCCGAAGCTCCAAAACACACTGAGTGCTTTGAAGAACCCCAGACCCACTCTGGGACACTTCATGCTCCCTCCACTTCACCTTGGAAGGGGCTCAAATTGACCTGAAGCAGCCCACTTCGACTCAGGGTTTTTGGGCATTGGGCCAAAGTGGTGCACAGCCCTAGTATAAACAATGTCAAGCACTATTAAACCAATCGAACCAGAATGGTGACGTAGTAAGGGAGCAATTCCCCTTCATGGATCACTGCCTTGTTGTGGTGAAGGGGATTGTGTAACTCAGTGAAGCCATAAGCTATGCCATGCAGGGCCACCCAAGATGGACAGGTCATGGTGGAGAGTTCTGACAAAATGTGGTCCACTGGAGAAAGAAATGGCAACCCACTCCAGTATTCTTGCCAAGAAAACCCCATGGAACGTATCACAAGGCTAAAAGATATGATGCTGGAAGATGAGCCCCTCAGGTCGGAAGGTGTCCAATATACTACTGGGGAAGAGCAGAGGGTATTTCCAAATAGCTCCAGAAAGAGTGAAATGGCTGGGCCAAAGCCAAAAGGAGACTCAGCTGTGGATGTGTCTGGTGGTGAAAAGAAAGTCTGATGCTGTAAAGAACAATATTGTTTAGGAACCTGGAATGTAAGATCAATGAATCAAGGTAAGCTGGAGGTGGTCAAACATGAGATGGCAAGACTGAACATCGACATCTTGGGAATCAGTGAACTAAAATGGACAAGCATGGGCGAATTTAAATCAGGTGAACATCATATCTACTCTTGTGGGCAAGAATCCCTTAGAAGAAATGGAGTAGCACTCATAGTCAAAAAAAGGGTGGGAAAAGCAGTACTAGGGTACAATCTCAAAAACAACAGAATGATCTCAGTACGAATCCAAGGCCAACCATTCAACATCACAGTAATTCAAGTCTATGCCCCAACCACTGATGCCGAAGAAGCTGAGGTTGATCAGTTCTATGGAGACCTACAACACCTTCTAGAACTAACTCCAAAAAAAGATGTCCTCTTCATCATAGGGGATTGGAATGCTGAAGTAGGAAGTCAAGAAATCACCAGGATAACAGGGAAGCATGGCCTTGGTGTACAAATGAGGCAGAACAAAGGCTAATAGAGTTTTGCCAAGAGAACACGCTGATCATAGCAAACACTCTTTTCCAACAGCACAAGAGGTGACTCTACACATGGACATCACCAGATGGTCAATATCAAAATCAAATTGATTATGTCTTTTGCAGTCAAAGATGGAGAAGCTGTATACAGTCAGTAAAAACAAGACCTGGAGCTGACTGTGGCTCAGATCATGAGCTGCTTCTTGCAAAATTTCGGCTTAAATTGAAGAACGTAGGGAAAACCACTGAACCATTCAGGTATGACCTAAATCATATCCCTTATGAATATACAGTGGAGGTGAGGAATAGATTTAAGGGATTAGACCTGATGGAGTGCCTGAGGAACTATGGATGGAGGTCCATAACATTGTTCAGGAGGCAGCAACTTAATCCATCCCAAACAAAAAGAAATGCAAGAAAGCAAAGTGGCTGTCTGATGAGGCTTTACAAGTAGCTGAGGAAAGAAGGGAAGCAAAAAGCAAGGGAGAAAGGGGAAGATATATCCAAATGAATGCTAGGGATATCAGAGAATTCTGCGATGGATCTCAGTGAGGCCGAATGCCAGTGCATTCAGCCCCTCAAAATCCGTTGCAGAACAAAGCCCCCACCCCCCCACCCCACGAAAGGCATGTGGGACAAAGTCCCCACTGCCACCACCCCACGAAAGGCACGCAAAACGGAGCACTTACCTGCTCTCATCCGCACTGCTTTGCGAATGGCAGCCATCCTGGCCGCCATTCACTTCCTCCTCTTCCTAGCCATGATAGGCTACATAAATACTTACATAGCCTATAACGGCTAATGCAGGGATGCCATTTGAGTCCCTGCAGAGGCCGTGATAGGCTACGTAAGTATTTACGTAGCCTATCACGGGAGGTGGGCGGGAACCCCCAGCATACACAAATGGCGGCGGCTACCGCCATTTGCATACACTGGGTTTCCCCCCCCCCGCTGTGATAGGCTATGTAAGTATTTATGTAGCCTATCACGGCAGGGGGGGAAAACCCCAGCGTATGCAAACGGCTGCGGCTACCGCCATTTGCGTACACTGGGGTTTTCCCCCCTGCCATGATAGGCTACGTAAATCTTTACGTAGCCTATCATGGCTCAATACAGGGATGCAAATGGCGGCGGCTATGACAGCCACCATTTGCGTCCCTGCAGGGTTGCCCAGCGGCCGGATATCTGGCTGCGGGCGGGTGGAGCCGGCCAGTGGCTCCGCGGCTTGGCCACGGAGTGGAGCCGGCCGGGCAAGATTCCGGGGGGAGGGACGGAGTGCCTCCCCCCACCACAGATGCCCCTGTGTGGAGCCAGGTAAGGGATTTGTTCATCCCTACTAAATGCAGAGTTTCAGAGAATAGCAAGGAGAGACAAGAAGGCCTTCTTAAATGAACAATGCAAAGAAATCGAGGAAAACAAGAGAATGGGAAAGACTAGAGATCTTTTCAAGAAAATCGGAGATCTCAACGGAACGTTTTGTGCAAAGACGGGCATGATAAAGGACAAAGAAGGCAGGGACCTAACAGAAGCAGATGAGATTAAGAAGAGGTGGAAAGAATACACAGAAGAACTATACAGGAAAGATCTGACTGTCCCTGATAGCCATAATAGTGTGGTCACTGAATTTGAACCAGACATCCTCAAAAGTGAGATCAAGTGAGCCTTAGGAAGCATTACTAACAACTAGGGATGGGGGAGAATTTCTCCCCGAAATTTCGGGGGGCTGAGTGCCAACGTATTCGGCCCCCCGAAGTAGTTTCGGGGAGAAATTCTCCGCCCCCCTGCCCCCCGCCCCCCTCGGGATGGGACTTATCTTTCCCGAATGTCCCTCCCGGCGGTGGGTCCTGGCGGCAGTTCGGCAGGTCTTTGACAGGGGCAGAGGCGGCAGCCGGTCTTTCAACTGGCTGCTGCCGCCGCCATTCCAATAAAAGTAAAAAAAAAAAACGCCCCTGTGATAGGCTACGTGACGATTAACGTAGCCTATCATGGCTAGATTTGCAAAGTCAGCCGTGATAGGCTACGTCAATCGTCACGTAGCCTATCACGGGTGACTTTAAAAAAAAAAAAAGCTCGTACGGCTAATGGTGGCCCCCATAGGGAGCCGCCATTCATGTTCCTTATTTGGTCGCTGTAGTCTACGTAAAGATTACGTAGACTACAGCGACCAAATAAGGAACGCGAACGGCGGCTCCCTATGGGGGCCACCATTTGCGTAAGCGCTTTTTTTTTTAAGTCACCCGTGATAGACTACGTGACGATTAACATAGCCTATCACGGCTGACTTTGCAGATCTAGCCATGATAGGCTACGATAATCGTCACGTAGCCTATAACGGGGGCGTTGTTTTTTTTTAACTTTTTATTTCGCGTCCGGGCGAGGCGAGGTGCCTCCTTCCCGGCCTGAATTTCGGCCGGGCAAGGCGGGAAGCCTCCCCCCCGGCCTGAATTTTGGCCGGGCGAGGAGGGAAGCCTCCCCCCCGGCCTGAACTTCGGGGGGAGCAGCGAAGTGCCTCCCCCCCACTGCAAAGCAAGCTGCGAGACCAGGTAAGTGGCTTTCGTGCACCCCTACTAACAACAAAGCTAGCAGAGATTACAGTTTTCCAGCTGTTTGAAAGTTTGCAAAAGCTGGTTTGAAACTCAACATTAAAGAAACTAATATCGTGGCATCTGATCTGGCCCTATCACTTCATGGCATATAGAAGGGGAAGAATTGGAAGCAGTGACAGATTTTATTTTCTTGGGCTCCAAGATCACTGCAGACGGTGACTGTAGCCATGAAATTAAAAGACGCTTCCTCCTTGGGAGGAAAGCTATGGCAAACCTAGACAGCATAGTAAGAAGCAGAGACATCACCTTGCCGACAAAGGCCCATCTAATCAAAGCTATGGTTTTCCCAGTAGTAATGTATGGCTGTGAGAGCTGGACTATAAGGAAGGCTGAGCGCCGAAGAATTGATGCTTTCAAACTGTGGTGCTGGAGAAGACTCGTACGAGTCCCCTGGACTGCAAGGAGGTCAAATCAGTCCATCCTAAAGGAAATCAACCCTGACTGCTCATTGGAAGGACAGATACTGAAGCTGAAGCTGAAATATTTTGGCCACCTAATGCGAAGAGAAAACTCCCTGGAAAAGACCCTGATGCTGGGAAAGACTGAAGGCAAAAGGAGAAGGGGACGGCAGAGGATGAGATGGCTAGATAGCATCACCGATGCAATGAATATGAACTTTAGCACACTCCGGGAGAGAGCGCAGGACAGGAAGGCCTGGCGTGCTATGGTCCATGGGGTCACGAAGAGTCGGACACGACTGAACGACTGAACAACAACAACAACAACAACAAGGGAGCAATTGGCTTTCCTTTGGGAAATTTGTGATATGATATTCAGACGTTCACAAAGAAGCTCCCCCTCCCTGTGGTTCAGAATCCACATGTTGCCATGACCACAAAGGCAGGGGGAGGTGGGGACATTAGAAATGGCCACAACCTTGTCCAGAAAATTGGCAATATCTTGGTCATTTATGATTGCACAGCCACCATCCATGACTCAAATTAACTGTCCATTTGGGCTACTTAACTTTGGTCTAGGTTTGGACTTATATGAGCAATTGTTAAGATGCAAAAAGAGGAAGAAGCCATGTTTCTGCAAGGTTTCTTTTTTTCCTAAATAGCAACACAGCAATGGCCTCCATCCATATTTGGCTAGAAAACAATATTGTAAAGCTGGCATGGAGAACCTTTAGCCTGCCAAGCCTCTACCCCAGGATCTGTCCCTTTTCCATTTGCCAGCACTCCATATGTTGAGAACCTCTCCTTAGAGTGGGGCCCTCTGCACTGGGGCATAGAATCATAGAATAGTAGGGTTAGAAGACCACTGATTCCAACCGCCTGCTCAATGCAGGAATCCAAGTCAGAGCATCCCTGACCGATGGCTGTCCAGCCTCATCTTGAATGCCTCCAGTGTGGGAGAGCCCACCACCTCCCTAGGGAATTGGCTTCAATGTTGTATTGCTCTAACAGTCAGGAGGTTTTTCCTGACGTTCAGCCAGAATCTGGCTTCCTGTAACTTGAGTTCATTCTTCCATGTCCTGCAATCCCACCCCATCCTCAAATATGGAGAATCATTCCTCACCACTGGGTGATCCCTTCCTTCACTTTACTCACCCCTTTATTTAAAATACCCCTTTTCCCCTAAGGTAGCTGGTCATTCAGAGTGAGGCAAAGCAGAGCAGAGGTATCAGGAAAGTAAACAAAGATATATAGTATGTTACTGAAAAGAACTGAAACAAGAAAGCTTATTATTTATGAATGTTGTTACTACCTTTAAACTGGGTTTCTACACAGTTTGTTGTTGGAACATGATCTTAAATGTACTGGTGGATGATTTCAAGGATCTGTTCCATGGACTGCTAAATCAGTCCTACTTGGTTTATTGCTGAAAATCTTAGAGTACTCCTTCACCACTTCTAGGATTTTCTCCTTATCACCAAGTTAATTTTTTTCATACCACTGTAACTGGTCCAACCCATTCTTTTTATTACATACTAGTAGCAAGTCAGGAATTTCAGCTATATTTCCTTCCTTCCCCTGCCCTTCTTATAAAATATATGCCATTCTATCAGAATTCAGGTTTTGGAACCTCTGGTTCACCTGTACATTATCTGACCCATTGTAAACTAGGATCAATTGAAAGCTCCTGTTTGAAACTCTCTTCACTCAGAAATAGGGATGGGGGAGCGTTGCCTTTATTTTCGCCGTAGTCTACGTAAATCTTTACGTAGACTACAGGGACCAAATAAGGAACGCAAATGGCGGCACCCTATGGGGGCCGCCATTTGCGTACGCGCTTTTTTTTTTTCAAAGTCACCCGTGATAGGCTACGTGACGATTTACGTAGCCTATCACGGATGACTTTGGAAATCTAGCCGTGATAGGCTACGTTAATTGTTACGTAGCCTATCATGGGTGTGTGTGTGTGTGTGTTTTACTTTTTTTTCACAGCCGGGTAGACGGGGCGCTTCTACCCGGCCTGAATTTTGCCGGCGAGGGATGGGGCGCCTCCCCCCCCCGGCCTGAATTTCGGCCGGGCAAGGCGGGGCGCCTCTCCCCCCTCGCATGAACTTCGGGGGGAGAAGCAAAGCGCCTCCCCCCCACCGCAAAGCAAGCTTCGAGGACAGGTAAGGGACTTTTGCCCATCCCTACTCAGAAAGTCAAATACTTTCCCCAGATCCTTATCTATATAAATGGATACATTTGATTTGTACCATCTGCGCTTCCTGTCTCCTTAGTTACTTCCTCAGGGTCCTTCTCATCACTTATAAGTTCTTCAGCCACTCTCTCTTTTTCCTCCACCTATGGAGTAAAATCTCTCCCCAAAACATCATTATTATGTAGGCTGGTTTCTTTCAACTACATTTATCTGGATGTTGGGCCCCATTATGACACTTTCCAAAATCAAGGGAACAAATTGTTCTTCTATCACTCCCACTTCATAAAATCCTCTACATCCCCACCATCCTATTGAGAGTCTAGTCCCTGATATATAGAATCATAGAATCATAGAATAGTAGGGTTGGAAGGGGTCTACAAGGCCATCGAGTCCAACCCCCTGCTCAATGCAGGAATCCAAGTCAGAGCATCCCTGACAGATGGCTGTCCAGCCTCATCTTGAACGTCACCAGCGTAGGAGAGCCCAATACCTCCCTAGGGAATTGGTTCCATTGTTGTATTGCTCTAACAGTCAGGAAGTTTCTCCTAATGTTCAGCTGGAATCTGGCTTCCTGTAACTTGAGCCCATTATTCCGTGTCCTGCACTCTGGGATGATCGAGAAGAGATCCTGGCCTTCCTCTCTGTGACACCCTTTCAAGTACTTGAAGAGTGCTATCTTATCTCCCCTCAGTCTTCTCTTCTCAAGACTAATCATGCCCAGTTCTTTCAGTCTCTCTTCATAGGGCTTTGTTTCTAGTCCCCAGATCGTCTTTGTTGCCCTCCTCTGAACCCTCTCCAGTTTGTCTGCATCCTTCTTAAAGTGTGGTGCCCAGAACTGCACACAGTATTCCAGATGAGGCCTAACCAGTGCTGAGTACAGGGGAACTAGGACTTCCCAGGATTTGGAAGCTATGCTTCTATGAATGCAGTGCAAAATAGCATTTGCCTTTTTTGCAGCCACATCACATTGTTGGCTCATATTCAGTTTGTGATCGACAACAATTCCAAGATCCTTCTCGGTTGTAGTATTGTTGAGCCACATATCCCCCATCTTGTAACTGTGCATTTGGTTTCTTTTTCCTAGGTGCACAACTTGGCATTTAGCCCTATTAAATGTCATTCTGTTGTTTTCTGCCCAGCGCTCCAGTCTATCCAGATCACTTTGAATTTTGTTTCTGTCTTCCAAAGTATTAGCTATCCCTCCCAATTTTGTGTCATCTGCAAATTTGATCAGCATTCCCTGCACCTCCTCCTCCAAGTCATTAATAAAAATGTTGAAGAGCACTGGGCCCAGGACTGAGCCCTGCGGTACCCCACTCGTTACCTCTCCCCAGTTTGAGAAGGTCCCATTGATAAGCACTCTTTGAGTCCAATTCTGTAGCCAACTTTGGATCCACCAGATCGTTGTCTCATCTAGCCCACTTTGAGCTAGTTTGCTCATCAGCATATCATGGGGCACTTTGTCGAAAGCTTTGCTGAAGTTGAGGTATATGATGTCTACAGCATTCCCACAGTCCACAAGGGAGGTTACTTGATCAAAAAATGAGATCAGATTTGTCTGGCAGGACTCGTTCTTGACAAATCCATTTTGGCTTCGAGTAATCACTAGGGATGTTAGAGAATTCTGCCATCGATCCCAGGGGGGGTGAATTCCAGTGAATTCAGCCCCCTGGAATCTGTGGCGGAATGGAGCCCCCCAACCCTCCACCCCGTGAAAGCCCCGCAAAATGGAGCCTACCTGGCTGCGGCTCCAGCAGCGGCTTCGGCTCTGGCAGTGGCGGTGGCAGCTCCGGCTGCTGCCAGGCTGGTGCGGATGCAAATAGCATCCTGAGTAGGGGACGCCATTTGTGTCCGTAAGGTAGCCCGTGATAGGCTACATAAATATTTACATAGCCTATCACGGATAAAACAGGAACGCAAATGGCGTAGGGGATGCCATTTGCATCCCTGCTTTAGCCGTGATAAGCTATGTAAATATTTACATAGCCTATCATGGGCTACCATAGGGACACAAATGGCATCCCCTACTCAGGACGCCATTTGCGTCCTCACCAGTCCGGTAGCGGCTGGAGGCCTCGCTGCAGTTTGGCCCAGCCGGCAGCTCCGCAGCCTGGCCGCGGAGCGCAGCCAGCCAGGCAGGATTCCTGGGGGGAGGAATGGATCACCTCCCCACCATCAAGGATTCCAAAGGGAGGAGCGGATCTCCTCCCCCCACCTGCAGAACCCAGCGGAGCCAGGTAAACGGGGTTTTGTACACCCCTAGTAATCACTGCATTGTTTTCAAGGTGCTTACAGATGGATTGCTTTATCATCTGCTCCAGAATTTTCCCAGGGATTGATGTCAGACTGACTGGTCTGTAGTTCCCAGGTTCCCCCCCTCCTTTACCCTTTTTGAAGATAGGGACAACATTAGCCCTCCTCCAGTCATCTGGCACTTCACCTGTCCTCCATGATTTCTCAAAGAGAATAGACAGCGGTTCTGAGAGTTCTTCTGCCAGTTCCTTTATTACTCTAGGATGCAGTTCATCTGGCCTTGGAGATTTGAACTCATTCAAAGTAATTAGGTGTTCCTTGACCATATGCCTATCGATCTCAGGCTGCAATCCTGCCCCTTCTGCCTGTACTTCACCTTTGCCAGGGGGTCATAGACCCTCTTTTGGGAGATGACTGAGCCAAAGTAGGAATTGAGCACCTCTGCCTTTTCTTTGTCATCTGTTATCGTTTTGCCATCCTTATTTCATAGCTGAACCACCATTTCTTTCCTCTACCTTTTACTATGCACGTAGTTGAAGAAAGCCTTCTTGTTGTTTTTAGCATCCCTTGCTAACCTCAGCTTGTCCTCAGCTTTAGCCTTTTTGGTGCCATCCCTGCAATTCTGTGCTATCTTCCAGTACTCTTCCTTTGTTACTTGGCCTTCTCTCCACTTCCTATATGTGTCCTTTTTTGTTTTCAGGTCATCTCTAAGCTTTCTGTGAAGCCACGTTGGCTTCTTCTGTTGGCTTCCACTTTTTCTTCTTGTTGGAATTGTTTGTAATTGTGCCTTGAGAATTTCCTTTTTTAAAAGCTCCCACCCATCTTGGACTCCTTTTCTCATTAGAGTTGCTTGTCATGGGACCTTACTGATCATTGTTCTGAGTTTATGAAAATCAGCTTTCCTAAAATCCAGGGTACGCGTTTGACTACACTTGGCTTTTGCTTCCCTTAGAACCAAGAACTAAAGTACAACATGGTTGCTTTCCCACAGAGTTCCTGTAACTGATACTTTATCCATTAAGTCATCTCTGTTGGTTAGGATCAAGTCAAGGATAGCCGATCCTCTAGTTCTTTCCTCTGCTTTCTGTAGGAGGGAGTTATCCGCCACACACAAGTCAGGAATTTCCTGGAGGGGCCAAGTTTTGCAGAATTTGTCTCCCAGCAAATATCAGGGAAATTGAAGTCCCCCATTACTACTACATCATGCTTCCTTAAAACATTGGCTATTTTCAAAAGTTTCATCCTCGTCTTCTCCTTGATTGGAGAATATACACATATCATATACACATATCATATCAAAACATATCAAAAGGAATGTTTCCCAAACCATGTACCTCAAATAATTTTCCAGTTACTAAATCCTTCTTAGAAACCCAACCAGGTTTTATTAACCAGTGTCGAACATCCCTAGGGATGTATGTGAATTCCATTTGGGGGGTGAAAACTTGATGGATTTTTCCAGTTTGGCCCTGCAAATTTTGTTCCGTTTCCCCCCACTGATGTTGACTTGATCTGTAGTAAGTCAAGGCAACACGCAGATTCCAGGCTTTTTTAAAAAATGGGGGTAATTTGTTCAACTGGCGGGGGAAGGGGGAATCTTGACATTTGTGCTAATAGTGTTTTGTTTTTTAAAAAATGGTGGTCTTGCACAAGTGCACACGATCGCAAGTCTACCTGTCTGCTATGTAGCTCCACAGAGGCATACCCCCTCTCAATTTCCTTGTCAGTTTCATCCTCCCCCCACACTACTTTGTTTAGGCCCGCAGAGCCATATTTGCTACTTTTCAAATAACTTGCCAATCCCCTTCCCCCCTTCACTAGGTAAGTGCAGTGGAGGATGAAATTGACAAGTTCTTTGTCAAGTAGGAAATATGGCTCTGCTGGGCTAAACAAAGTAGTGTGTGGAGAGGATGAAACTGACTAGGATATTGACAATAGGGGAATATGCCTGTGCAGGGTTACTTAGTGGACAGGTGGACTTATAGATTGCATATATATATATATATATATATATATATATATATATATACATACACACACACACACACACACAACATTTGCACAAATTTCAAGATCCCCATTTTTTTTAAAAAAATGTGCAAAGTACAATGTGCACAAATTACTATTTGTGCAAATGGTGGAAACCCCCCTCCCCATGTGCAAAATATTTCTGGAATGGGGGGGGAGAAAAGCATCTGCTACAGTCCACTGCTGCTTATTGGAACAGACACACTGTGGAATTCCCATTGGTTTAAACAGAATGGAATTCCTAGTGTCGTGCATCCCCAGACATCCCCAACACTGTCTAAGAAAGGAGAAATGAAATTAATTCCTCAGAAGTCTCTAACCAATGCAGAAAGAGGGGAAGGGATATATCTTTGATCTGCTGCCTTATAAAGAGATCTCTGAAGATCACATGCTGCAACATGCAAACACCTCACATTCATCTCAGTGTTGTCATCATTGTTTTGAGACGTCATATGAATGACACAATCTCATGCTTCTTGAACACTAACAACTCTCTGGCCCACCAGTGAAAGCCATGTGATTGGCAAGTATCAGGGACAGGGCCTTTTCTGTCATGGCTCCATATCCTTGAAAGACCTTTCCCAGGAAGTGCATATTACTCCTCTTGCTAGCTTTTAAACGCATAGTTATTCCACTCTGCAGTTGGTCAATGTTAATGTATTGTGCTTTTAACTTAGGTTTTATCTGCTGGACTGTGAATGAGGCTGGGTGATCATAGAACAGACTCCTCATCTGGAACCACTCTCTATTTCTATTGGCATATAATACCCAGAGTATAGCTGACATCCAGTCATGAAAGCTTGGATGATCTATAACACAGTGTGTATAATTTATATCAATAAATAATTATTATTATTATAGTGCGCATTTTGATTAAATCTATCTATGAAGGAATTTGATTTGGGATATTTAGGGAAGATGAAGCTGCTCTTACAGCAGTAGATGCAGTCTCTTCTGGGGAAAAAAAAAAATCCTGTCCTGGTTCTCTTCAGAAATCTCATATGGGGACAAAAAAGCTTTTCCTGGAGAAATTCTGCAGGGGGCCACATTCCCAGGCTTGTTTTTTCTCGTCAAACTTGGTTAAGGCCATTGCTGAGGTGCTGTTTAGAAAGTAACACTGCAGAAATATGGGTTTGCCCTGTTTGGCACTTAGCAGTTTAACAACCATACTTATCCCTCTGAAACAAGACCAAAGCTACAGAGCATAAAATGATGATTAATTTGAGTTATGAATGGTTACTGTACAATCACAAATGAGGGAGATATTGCCAATTTTCTGGAAAATGGTTGGAGTCATTTTAATTGTTCCCTGCCTGCCCTCATGGCCATCCCAGCATCACGGTCATTCTGAGCCATTGAACACATGCTCAAGATATCAGACCATGCCCCAATATCATACCACAAATATCCCATGGAACCCACAAATCTTAGCAACTGCTCCTCAACTAACAAATAGCCAGGATAAAACTAGATTAAATAAAATTAAAAAAAGAGGTGAAAGGAACAATCCTGCTGCCTTAAAGGTTCTCTGGAACAGAAATCTTGACCAAGGTACAAAATTCTAAGAAGCAGCTAGATTGTTGAGCTTTCCTAGGAAAGCTTTTAATGGAACTTTCCCTTTCTAGGAAGGGAAAGGTCAATTAAAATGGTACAACTACCAGAACAACCCTGCTCCTTGTAGCCCTCAGCTCAATTCAGCAATTTCCATACTGTATGCCAGAACACACCAGTTCATCATGAGAGACTTGGCAGTGTACCATGAGAAATTGTTTGATTCCCTGGTCCTTCCTTCCTTCCTTCCTATCAGCCTGTGCTAGGGCAGGTAATTCTATCATGTCTCTGCACTAGGTATGGATCATTCAAACGCTCCTGATAAAGAGCGACACATTAGAATTAGTCTTGCTCTCAGTTATCTTCCCCTGGAGTTGTACCTCTGCATGAGTCAGTGCCACCTTCCTTTCTGAAGCAGTGCTCACTTTAGTGACACCTTTAGAAACATAGGGGTAACCATACCATGCTCTCAAAGTCAATCTTTTATTATACTGTGCCTCAAGTATAATAAATTCGGGAAGCACATGGATAGTATCACGGAGTCAAAAAAAACAAAGCTGGGAACCCTCTGAAAATCTTTTCCCTTCCCTTCCCTTCCCTTCCCTTCCCTCAATGCTAGTCTTAATTTACCAGCACTTCTTCTGACCAACCTCACTTCCATGGGTAAATGCTCCAAGACATCATCATGGTTTGGATGGTAGGGGGTCACAATAGAGCCGGTTCTGACATTAATTCATTGAGAGATTACTTGCATGTGTGAATGAACCATCACAGATTAATTTTCAGAGGATGTGTGTACATCACTTAATCTCTCATCACTTGATTACCCAACCCTTGATGGTTCACCAGGAAATTTGAGAACTTCATCATAGTGCTGTGCTGAATTTTTCAACCTAATTTATTTTCTACCTTTAGTTGTGGGGAGGGGCAAAAAGAAATTATGCCCAAAACTGGAGGGAAAGGGTGGGAATTTTGGAGGAATTTCTCAGTATGGAGGGCTTCCTTGGCTTATCTTACTGTCATGAGGTGGCCCAGGTATGTGTGCCTGTGCTCTTTGTTTTTCAAGTTAAGTCCCATTCTCCTGTGCTTTTGCAGCCTGCCCAGCTGCTTGTGCTTCATGGAAAGCCCCTTAGGCTAGATGACTTAACCAGGACTTCCTCTTTGGGGGCTTTCCATTGCTGCTGCCTACTGACTGCAAGGAAGTTGAGTGAGGCTGTCGTTGTCGTTGTTGTTTCATTTCATCAACAAGCAAGCAATAAAGAGCAGATGCACAGACACCTCAGGCCACCTTCTTATAGCAAGGTAAACCCTGGAGCCCAGCACACAGAGATGTTCTCCAAAATTCCCACAATCCCTGCAAAGGAGGCAGAAAAACAACTGCCTGTTTCACAGGGAACTGAAGAAACTGCAAAAGACCAGGAGAGGAGTCAGCACAGCAATAGTTAATAATAGGGGTCCCCCCTACACCCATTATTTTTCACAGCTACTTCACTGTAACACTCCCCAAGTTTTCATCCATGAAACTAGCAGGTATTCCAGCTCTCAGATATGTTAAAACATTTTTTTAAAAAACCTCCCCAGTCAATCCCCCCCCCCCAACTTTTAAATCTCTTTCAGCATTTCCATAATGAGCATGTCCTGGCTTCCTGCAATGACCTTCATTGCTGGTTCATTTCTATTAATGGTTCTCTATTTCTACCCACCAGCTGTCAAGTTTTTTTCTGTCTCTATTGCTTCCTAAAGTGAGTCAAAAATGGACATTTAATCTTCGTTGGGAGCTTTGGGGAACAACTTAGTTTTCCCCATAGACCTGATGGGAAATATATGAGGTTAAGATGCCTCCACAAGAGTGCCTCAGAATGAATATGTTTACTTTACCATATTGAATGTGTGTGTGTGTGTGTGTGGGGGGGTAAATGATAATATAGCTCCATTTCCCAGATGTATCAAAGATACCTTCATAGTAGAATGTAGATAGATATACTACCATAGCCTTTTCAAACCTGGTGCCCTCCAGATGTTTTGGACTTCACATTTCATCAGCCCCAGAAGAATGCTCCAGAATGATGGGAGTTGTAGTCCAAAACTTCTGGAAGGCACCAGGTTGGGAAGGCTGTGATTACAGCTTCATTTCTCTAATACTGAAAACTTACATGCCTGTTCAGAAGTCAGTCCCATTGTTTTCAGTGGAGCTTACTCCCAGGTAGGGATGGACAGATGCCCCATAGCTCAGGTCCTCCAGGCACCTGCCAAGCCTCGGACACAGCTCATGAACCCCCGGACCCACGCATGAGCTCCCCCTGCCCCCTCACTGAGCTGCCCCTGCTCACCCTGGACCCAGCCTCAAGCACTGCCAGCGCAGCAAGCAGCATTTTGCAAAAGGAAATGGCAATCGTGAATATGCGCACATCTATTCTTATGCAAAATGGTGTCATGAATGGCCGATATATGCAAGATTACAGCCGTAAATGGCTTAACCTACCTCACAGGATTGTTGTGAGGATAAAAGGGGTGATGAGAATCATGCATGTTGCCTTGAGCTCCTTTGGAGGAAGGGCAGAATAAAAATGTAATAAACAAATACCCTAGTGAGGTGTTAGTAGGGTGTTGTGTATCCCTGCTTTAGGTTTCACCATAGCCATGGACTCACCAAGAAATCTCTTTAAGCAATCCTCAGTCTTTCAATATTGAGTCTTTAACTTACAATATTGTTCTAAGGCAGGGGTCTTGAACATGAGACCCTCCCAATGTTGCTGAACTCCAACTTCCATCTTCAGCCAAAATTTTCCTACCCTTGTTTTAAGGGTTTACTATGTGAATAGGGATGTGCGAATTGGCAAAACACAAGCTCATCGAGGTTGTCTCATTCCGATTTGTGTGGATATTAGATTGTGAGCTTTGTTTGGGGTTGCTATTGTTGTTTGCATTTTGCAAGAACATTTGTGTGCATTTTCATGTGCATTTTTCCCCCAAATGTACGTATCAGTTGGGTGAATGTTTGAAATCTATGCCTTTTTTCTCCCAGTATAGCATGTTTTTGCACAATCTTCAAATGTATGCATTTTTTAAAATGCATTTTTGTCACTGGGCATATCAAATTGCAAGCTCAGAAACAGATAGCTACAGTATCAGACCACAGATTGCATGTTGGTCTGCATTCAGTTCTGGGAGATGCAAATTGGATCACGTCTGGTCAAACACAAACTGAAACAAATTTCTCACACATCCCTATATGTGAAATGTCAAGATCACTATATATATATATATATATATATACACACATATATATACTATGGATTATGATGATGAGTAAACAGCAAGTGGACAAGTTTAAATCCCAGAAGATTGCAAAAACTTTTGCAAAATTTTATGACAATCCCCTGGGATTGTCCCAAGGTGGCACACATGTCACTCCTCCTCTCCAATTTATCCTCACAACAACCTTGTGAGGTAGATTAGGCTGAGAATCAGTGAGTTTCATGCCAAATGGGGATTTGAAGCAGGAACTCCCCCTTCCTAGTCCAACACTCTAATCTCTACAGCACACTGGATATAGATAGTTTGGGATGAGGTCTTATTCTCTGTTTCCAGTTTCCCAGAGTGGAAGGCAGACCCAAATGCAATCAGTGATGGAAGCCTATAAATTTCCAAACTTGCAATGGGATTCGCAGAGCAAAACAAATGCTTTCAAGAAATGCACACATTTGAAAAATGTGCATTAAAAAGAGTTATTTTGAATAATGTGCACAAACACACTTTTAGCTATGGTAGAAGAATGCATGTATTTCAGAAATGTGCATAATGGAGGCATATATATCTTGGGAAATGGGCATGAAAATGTGCACAAGTGTTTGTGTGAAAAGCAAAGCAAAGCCAAAGCTCGAGTTTCCTGATTTACACAGTGCCCCACTTTTGTCCAACCCCTTGAATTACAGCTGAAAGTCCTGACTTCGCTCCCATCTGGGTGTGTTTCCTTTCAACTTCAGTGTGGTGGTGGCCAAAACTGTTATCCTTTTTCCAATATTTCTGTCCCTGACTGTAATTCACCATCTTCTGAGATTCAAATTAGCAAATTCATGGAGAATGTAATGCATTCTCCATTCCTTCTTTCCTTGACTAACTACATTCCTTAATTAAGGCACAGTTCATAATAAAGGCCAAGAGAGGTAAGACATGATCCATGCAAAAAAATGTGTAAAGGGGCAGTTGCCTGGAACTGGAATCTTCCTAAAACGGGGGGGGGGGAGAGAGAGGATGGTTTTGTACCATCTGAAGATGGGATTGTACTTTTTGAAGGTTATATTTCCTCCATCCATTAGATAATGTTACTCAGTGTGGCTTCTATTGACTTATTTTAACTAGCACACCACCTAAAATTAATCTCCAGCTTTTCAACAACAACAACAACTCCTACCATGTTTCTCTTTCCTTCTGCTTGCCCTTACTTCTGTTCTCTGCTGAAGAAGGTGCCTTAGTATTTCACTTAAGGCTAAAGAATGATTTTATTTTTTTTATTTTTATTTTTAAATGGATGATCAGCTGTTGCATGTTTCTTTGTCCCAGCAGTCCTAGGTGCAACCTGAGACCTGCATTGTACATAGAGGTTATGCTCAGAAGTAAGTCCCATTGAGTTTAATGGAACTTATTCCCAAGTTGTATTCCCACTTATTCTATTCCCAAATTCTATTCCCACTAATTCCCATGAGTGGGAATAGAATTGCAGGCTAAGGGAGCAATCCTATTGGGATAGGAAGCCACCTCCAAACTCGGAGGTGACCAGCTATCCAATGCAGGGCAGGTAGAGTATGGACGGAGTTGTCTCCTCTACACTCTGGCTGCCCTGCATTCATGGATAGATTACTGATGTTCGCTATCTAGCCACAGGACCTTGGAGCGGGGTGAGGGGGAGGCCTGATGATGCATAGGGAGTGTTGTACTGGCACTTCCACACTCCTCACCCCTCCCTGCCCCAGGAACACCCCGTTTTGCCCCACTCCATGCTGCTGTTCTGAGTGCGGAGCCCAGGGATGATCCACACCTCCAATGAGGCAGTGGGGGAGGGAGGAGGGAGGCGGTTTTCCGGTTTTCAGAGTGCGGGCTCCAAGGTCGGTTCCCGGAAAGTAACTGAACAATCCTATGACTGTCTAGCTGCTGTCTAGCGGCCATAGGATTGCACCTTTAGCCTATTATTTCTTCCTACGCTCCATCTTTAAGACTGTGACCAAATGCAGACTGTGTAGCTGCAACGTCAAGTCAGTTTTTTTTTCATTCCACCAGCTAGGGACGTGTGAATCAGCAAAACTCGAGCTTTGGTTTTTCTTTTTGCACATTTTCATGGCCATTTTTCAAAATCCATTGTGCACATTTCTGAAAGGCATTCATTTTTCTCCCATTGCAAAAAGTGTTTTTGTGCACATTTTTCAAAAGAACACTTTTTTTAATGCACAGTTTTCAAATGTGTGCGTTTCTTGAATGCATTTGTTTTGTTCCGCAAATCCCATTGCAAGCTAGGGAATGCATAGACTTCCATCACAGGTTGAATTTGGGTCTGCCTTCTATTCTGCAAGGTGCAAACTGTGAAAATGCTGGTCAGAAACAAACTGAAATACATTCCTGATCAATTCCTACCCCCTGAACACTGCCCCCCACCCTGCACTTTGCTTAACATCCAGGCTGATGAAGTGTCTTAGAGAATTCATAAGCTTGCTCACTAGTATTTTGTGACATTTTTGGTTGGTTCTAATAAAAGTATTGCCCAACTGGATTTTAGCAGGGCAGCATTTGAGTAAATCACAATTAACCGTAATGGTGATAACAGTGGAGGCTGGTGGCTCCGATTTTGGTGGAGCTGTGAACCCATTCTGGGTTTCAGTCAGAACCAACTAGAACTCTAAAGGAGCTATCCAAAGTGCTGAATCCTATTCCTAAAATAGGTTCAGCATCTTAGGTACCTCCTTCAGAGTTCTGGCTGGTTCTGACTGAAACCCAGATTTGAATCACCACCCCACTGAAATTGGAGCCACCAGCTTCCACTGGGTAATAGGCATAAATAGTTGGCAATTTGATGACACTCACAACCAACCATACCATTCCCCATTTCAAAGGACACCACTGTAGTTCTCAAAGGATAATCTCAGAATTAGTGTAACTTTGACAGGTAACCTAGTGTAACCTTCTGAGAAAATTTGTGCAAATTAGGAAATTTGCACAAATTGAACTGGGAATCTGGAATGAGACAAACATGAGCAGTAGTGGAAATCTTGAAGGTCCCTGTTCGGTCAGCATTCAGAGCTCCCCTATTATTTAATCAGTTAACTGTCTGTATGACACTGCAGTTTCTTCATATCCTTAAAAACAGTTGTTTATAGCAGAGCCTTTGGTCCCCTTGCAGTTTATTTACTATCATAACATGTGCATGCCTTGGCTGGTACGTGGACTAGAGGAGATTGGCAAGACTTATAATATGGTTTAACTACTGCAGCGTCTAATGTCTGTAATTGTTGTGTACAATGTGTTTGCATGCATATGCATGTTCATTCTTTGGCATACCTTTTACATACTACACCATGTCCTACTAGACCACTGAGGAAGACTGCATGTCAAAACGTGTTTGGTCCATTTGGTATTGGTTACTTTTGGTGTGGTTAGGTTTTTTTCAGTTCAATATTATGGTATTGTCTTTTATTGTTTAGATGTATGCTTTTAAACTACACAGATAAAAACAACTTTATAATTAGATTTTGTTATATATATTTATTATCACCAGTAAGACCAAACTAGTTGTTTTGCTGAACGTGAGCACATGTCCAACCATTTGAGAATATTTTCAGTGGACATTTGCTCGCACTCATGTTCACAGCTTCAGACAGGGCATGCTCACATGTTTTGTGAGCAAAAATTCTCATATATCCCTACTACTGGTGGATGTCTGGTTGATTTGCAGTACATTAGCAAGGGATTCTGACCCCCAGTCACTTAACAATAGCCGCAACAAAATGTTGTCTGCCCTAAATTATACTGCCTAAATGAAGAAAGCTGCATGCAACCAGAAGTGTGTTTGTGTTTGGAAGGACCATGAATTCTCAAAACAAATCTCTGGGACCCCACCCTCAGTTTTAGCCTACACAGGGCTTTTCCCCACCCCACAGGAATTAACAGTGTGACCCTATGCATGTCTATTCAGGAGTAAATCCCATGGAGTTCAGCGGGGCTTAATCCCAGACAAGTGTGCATTGGACTGCAGTCTAAGAGAACCATTTGCTCCTATGGACATGGATAAAAGCCCCAATGGGAGCAAAGTGAGAGTATGGGACTGAAGATAAGTCAGGAAGTCTACATTTTTAGTCTACTGGAGGCAGAATGAAACTTTGTTTCCATCTGTTTTTGCTGATGGTTTTATGCAGTTTCCTGATGGTGTTATGTGTAGGCCTGTTGTTTTATTGGTTTCCTTGAGGACTGTCATTCATGGCCTCTTGGTAGGGCTGTATGAGACATTCCTTTGAGTTCATTTTTGATCAGGACTTACCAAGTCTGCACCTCCAATCACAGACTCAAACACAATCTGTGGTTAAAATCTGTAGATTTCTGAGTGCGCAGTATGATCCATGGACCCCCAAAATACATCTGACAGCATGTGTACATTTGAAAAATGTGCATTAAAAAAATGTACTTTTGAAAAAGTGTGCACAACCATGCTTTAATCAATGGGAGAAGAATGCGCACATTTTAAAGATGTGCACAAGTGATGCACACATTTGAAAAAATGCGTGCAATTTTCATATGAAAAGAACAAAAACACAAAGATCAGAATTTGATATAGATACAAGATGGAAGAAGTGTCAAAGTGGAATCTGTGGTGCTGTCCTTAAAGATGACTCAGAAACTTCAGCTGATACAAAATGCCAGCGGCTATGTGATGACAGGCATAGTTCAGCCTGTGTGATATCTTGTACTGAAACATCTACAATGGTTCCTAATTTGTTTCTGAGCCTAATTCAATGTGATGTTTTTTGACCTTCAAACCCTAAATAGTCTAGGTCCTGGGTATCTCGGACTCAGAGAGCTATGAAGTGATGCGTTACATGACAAGCTCTTAAATTTGCAGACCACTGCATATTCCTTTTGCATACAAAAAAACAAAACAGAAGCATAAAGGGTGTTCTTATCCCAAACTGGGTTATTATGTTATGAATAATTCATTCACTTTTCCCGGGAACACTTTCTTTTTAATAGAATGCTCTTCCCTTTTCTTGTAAGACTTTTCTTGTAAGGCATTGCTATCTACCGTTCTTCAATGCCAGAAGGTTTTTTTCTACAAAAATATCTCTCTCAGACAAAATGTTAGTACAGGCATTTTATCAATCAATCTATCACCTTTGTAACCCAGCTTTCCTCCAAGGAGTTCAGGGCAGTATCCACCTGGTAGCCCATTTTATTATCCCACTGTGAGGTGGGCTAAGCTGAAAGACCATGGTTGGCCCACAATCACCCACTAAGTTTCATGGCTGAGCTGGGATTTGACCTTGTGATGGACTGGTCAGTTTTTGCCAGCCCATGTAACTTTTGCATGTGTTCATGCCTAAGTCCATTCCATCTTTTTCCCACCTCCATCTGTGTTTTTGTTTGTTTGTTTGTTTTTAACTAAAAATGGGCAAGAATACTCGCATTTCAATTTGCACAGGATACGCATATCGTATTTCCTCTTAAAGGACGCACCTTAAACACATATTTTGTGTCACAAAATTTGGAGAAGTGCAAAATCAGAAGGACAGCTATGTTCCCATCCGCACATTAGTCTGGGAGGTGCAGATCAGCTCAGGTTGTATCAGAAGTCACAGAGGTTGAATTCTTCAAGCATCCTTAATTTGAACCCAGATCACCCCTGTCTAAATCTCACATGCTAACCTCTACATCACACCGACGCTCAAGGCATTCTTAGCTATCTATCTCATGACTCCATAGCCGATGCCGGGGGGTCAGCTGGAAATGAGGGTATTGAACCTCAAGCCCTTGGGCCAAACCCAGCCTTCCTGGGGTCCCAGTCCAGACCTCTGGGGTTCCCAGATGGCCATGCCCCCCTTTCCCCCAGCCAGCAATCATTGGGTGATATCCCAGCTTTAGTCCTTGTTTCCCATTCCAGAAGGTTGAAATACCTCTCCTAAGAATTAATTGGCAGTAAGAACTTTAAGCTAAAAACGTGTTGGCATTTTTGGTATCTTTAGTCCCATCCCTTTTGCCTTTGGCCCCACCCGCCATTGGAATGTGGCCTCTGAGAACTTCTCCAAAATTGGAATTTGGCCCACAGGCCGAAAGAGATTCAGCATCCCTGGTTTAAGTGGCCCACTGATACATCACCAATATGATCTTAGCTTCCACTTTGCTTGGGATCCAGCCAGGCTGCTTCAAACCTAGTTGGCCTCATCCCAAGTGAGAGTGTATCCCAAACTCCCTTGTGCTATCACACGCTGAGGTTCACTCTCTATCCATGCAGGGATCTTCCAGATCACATGAGGTATGGGACCTTGAACCTTTGACATGGCTGGTCCCATTCAAAACATTCACCTTGTCTCTCTCTGCCAAACCTCCTGCTTAAAGAAACCTCCTCCTAGGCTAGCTTATGCATGTTTGAAACAAAAGGAGATTAAAATAAGAAAGTGGCAAGAAAGCTGGTTCTATGTTCAGGGGTTGGATCCGAGGAGAATTTGTAGGTCAAGAAGCAGGAGCTCTATCCAGAATCAGGAACAGTCAGAGATTAATAAAAGAATCCACCAGGTTCTGGCAAAATAGACGTATGGAAACCTCCCAAAGTGATTTCCACAATGGTTAGCTGAAGCTCTCTCTCTCTCATTCACCCTTTGCCCTGGATGCCTCCTCACTTGTTTCTGAACAGCAGATGAGAAGCAGGCTTGGTTTGTATAGAAGTATCTGAAGGCAAAGTGTGTGGGTTCTGTAGCTAAGAGGAAGGTCTTTGTGGTGGAGGAAGCAATTTGGATATCTCCTGTAATTGTTGTTTATTCAGTCAGTCGCTTCCAACTCTTGGTGACTTCATGGACCAGCCCACGCCAGAACTTCCTGTCAGCCATCGCTACCCCCAGCTCCCCCAAGGTCGAGTCTGTCACCTCCAGAATATCATCCATCCATCTTGCCCTTGGTCGGCCCCTCTTCCTTTTGCCTTCCACTTTCCCTAGCATCAGCATCTTCTCCAGGGTATCCTGTCTTCTCATGATGTGGCCAAAGTACTTCAGTTTTGCCTTTAATATCATTCCCTCAAGTGAGCAGTCTGGCTTTATTTCCTGGAGTATGGACTGGTTTGATCTTCTTGCAGTCCAAGGCACTCTCAGAATTTTCCTCCAGCACCACAGTTCAAAAGCATCTATCTTCCTTCACTCAGCCTTCCTTATGGTCCAGCTCTCGCAGCCATAGGTTACTATGGGGAATACTATGCAGACCTTTGTTGTCAGTGTGATGTCTCTGCTCTTCACTATTTTATCAAGATTTGTCATTGCTGTCCTCCCAAGAAGTAAACGTCTTCTGATTTCCTGGCTGCAGTCAGCATCTGCAGTAATCTTTGCGCCTAGAAAGACAAGGTCTGTCACTGCCTCCACGTTTTCTCCCTCTATTTGCCAGTTATCAATCAAGCTGGTTGCCATAATCTTGTTTTTTTTTTGAGGTTTAACTGCAACCCAGCTTTTGCACTTTCTTCTTTCACCTTCATCATGAGATTCCTCAGCTCCTCCTCGCTTTCAGCCATCGAAGTGGTATCATCTGCATATCTGAGATTGTTCATGTTTCTTCCAGTGATTTTAACTCCAGCCTTGGCTTCATCAAGCCCAGCAGGTTGCATGATGTGTTCTGCATATAAGTTGAATAGGTAGGGTGAGAGTATACAACCCTGCCATACTCCTCTCCCAATCTTAAACCACTCCATTGTTCCATGGTCTGTTCTTACCATTGCTACGTGGTCATTATACAGATTCCTCAGGAGGCAGACAAGATGACTTGGTATCCCCATCCCACCAAGAACTTGCCACAATTTGTTATGATCCACACAGTCAAAGGCTTTAGAATAGTCAATAAAACAGAAATAGATGTTTTTCTGAAACTCCCTGGCTTTCTCCATTATCCAACAGATATTGGCAATTTGGTCTCTAGTTCCTCTGCCTTTTCTAAACCCAGCTTGTACATCTGGCAATTCTCGTTCCATGAATTGCTGAAGTCTACCTTACAAGATCTTGAGCATTATCTTACTGGCATGTGAAATAAGTGCCACTGTTCGATAGTTTGAACATTCTTTGGTGCTTCCCTTTTTTGGTATGGGGATATAAGTTGATTTTTTCCAATCTGTTGGCCATTCTTGTGTTTTCCAAATTTGCTGGCATATGGCATGCATCACCTTGACAGCATCATCTTGCAAGATTTTAAACAGTTCAGCTGGGATACCGTCGTCTCCTGCTGCCTTGTTATTAGCAATGCTTCTTATGGCCCATTCCACCTCTCTCTTCAGGATGTCTGGCTCTAGCTCACTGACTACACCATCAAATCTATCCCCGATATTATTATCCTTCCGATACAGATCTTCTGTATATTCTTGCCACCTTTTCTTGATCTCTTCTGCTTCTGTTAGGTCCTTGCCATCTTTGTTTTTGATCATACCCATTTTTGCCTGGAATTTACCTCCGATGTTTCTAATTTTCTGGAAGAGGTCTCTTGTCCTTCCTATTCTCTTCTCTTCTCTTCTTCCGCTTCCGCGCATTGCTTGTTTAAAAATAATTCCTTATCTCTTCTGGCTAACCTCTGGAATTTTGCATTTAATTGGGCATATCTCCCCCTATCACTGTTGCCTTTTGCTTTCCTTCTTTCTTGGGCTGCTTCCAGCGTTGCCCTTATTTTCGCCGTAGTCTACGTAAATCTTTACGTAGACTACAGGGACCAAATAAGGAACGCAAATGGCGGCTCCCTATGGGGGCCGCCATTTGCGTACGCGCTTCCCCCCCCCCAAAGTCACCCGTGATAGGCTACGTGACGATTTACGTAGCCTATCACGGCTGACTTTGGAGATCTAGCCGTGATAGGCTACGTTAATCGTTACATAGCCTATCACGGAGGTGTTTTTTTTTTTTCCCGCGGCTGGGTAGATGGGGCGCTTCTACCCGGCCTGAATTTCACCGGTGAGGGATGGGGTGCCTCCCGCCCGGCCTGAATTTCGGCCAGGCGAGGCGGGGCGCCTCCCCCCCCTCGCATAAACTTCGGGGGGAGAAGCGAAGCGCCTCCACCCCACCGTGAAGCAAGCTTTGAGGACAGGTAAGGGACTTTCGTCCATCCCTACTTTTTCCACCTCTAAGTCTGTTCTAAGCAGTTATTTTTTACAGGAAAAAAAATCCTTGTATATATTTTTGTGTACAATTTTGAAATATACATAGTTGTTTTCTGTTTTTTGCATATCTTAAACATTTTTTTTGAAAACTGTCAAAGTTCCCCTTATGACCTGGACACCCTGAGCAACTCTTGAAGGATAGCTTGCCTCCTTAAGCATCCCACCTTCCTTCTTTTACCTTCCCCTTTCCAATAATGTGGGTTTAGGCTGTAGGCATGGGGTGATTGACACTCTAGACATAGGCAATTCTCGTTCCATGAATTGCTGAAGTCTACCTTACAAGATCTTGAGCATTATCTTACTGGCATGTGAAATAAGTGCCACTGTTCGATAGTTTGAACATTCTTTGGTGCTTCCCTTTTTTGGTATGGGGATATAAGTTGATTTTTTCCAACCTGTTGGCCATTCTTGTGTTTTCCAAATTTGCTGGCATATGGCATGCATCACCTTGACCACATCATCTTGCAAGATTTTAAACAGTTCAGCTGGGATACCGTCATCTCCTGCTGCCTTGTTATTAGCAATGCTTCTTAAGGCCCATTCAACCTCACTCTTCAGGATGTCTGGCTCTAACTCACTGACCACACCATCAAATCTATCCCTGATATTATTATCCTTCCTATACAGATCTTCCGTATATTCTTGCCACCTTTTCTTGATCTCTTCTGCTTCTGTTAGGTCCTTGTCATCTTTGTTTTTGATCATACCCATTTTTGCCTGGAATTTACCTCCGATGTTCCTAATTTTCTGGAAGAGGTCTCTTGTCCTTCCTATTCTCTTTTCTTCTTCTGCTTCCGTGCATTGCTTGTTTAAAAATAATTCCTTATCTCTTCTGGCTAACCTCTGGAATTTTGCATTTAATTGGGCATATCTCCCCTTACCACTGTTGCCTTTTGCTCTCCTTTTTTCTTGGGCTGCTTCCAGTGTCTCAGCAGACAGACATCTTGCCTTCTTGGTGTTCTTTTTCTTTGGGACGTTTTTTGTTGCCGCCTCCTGAACAATGTTGCGAACTTCTGTCCATAGTTCTTCCGGGACCCTATCTACTAAATCTAGTCCCTTAAATCTATTCTTCACCTCCACTGCATATTCATTAGGAATATTAGTGAGCTCATACCTAACTGATCTGTGGGTCTTCCCTATTCTCTTTAGTCTGATTCTAAATTGTGCAATAAGAAGTTTGTGATCTGAACTACAATCAGCTCCAGGTCTTGTTTTTACCAACTGCATAGATGTCCGCCACCTTTGGCTACAAAGGATGCAGTCAATCTGATTTCGGTGTCGACTATCTGGTGAAGTCCATGTATAAAGTCGTCTCTTAGGTTGTTGGAAGAGAGTGTTTGTTATGCCCAGTGAGTTGTCTATCAGCCTATGTCCTGCTTCATTTTGTTCTCCCAGACCATGCTTGCCTGTAATTCCAGGTGTCGTTTGACTACCCACCTTAGCATTCCAGTCTCTTGTAATCAAAGTAACATCTTTTTTTGGCGTACTATCCAGTAGGTGCTGTAGATCCTCATAGAACTGATCTACTTCTGCTTCTTCCGCATCTGTGGTTGGGGCGTATATTTGGATCACTGTGATGTTAAATGGCTTACCCTGAATTCGAATTGAGATCATTCTGTCATTTTTTGGATTGTAATTTTTGGGATTGGATTGATCTCCTGTAATAGCCATTATTTTATAGAAGATGGCTATACATCTGCTATCTCAGCCACATCCAGCACTTACTGGAAATCATAAACTTCTGTCTTGGGAACTAGATCTGTTTGTCTATAGCAGCCCTTCCCAACCTGGTGGTGCCCTTCAGATGTGTTGGGCTAATCCAATGTATCTGGAGGGCACCAGGTTGGCAAGGTCAGGCTTATAGCAATGCTGCCATCACTGGGAGATTATTGGGGCTCCAGACCTCCACCCCTCTGAACAGTGATTGGTCCCTACAATCTCTACAACAAGCACTACAACATGACTCCCTGGACCTTTGGTTGCCCAGCCTTCCCACTCTGCCTCTCTTGGGACCTGTCTTTTCACCCACAACTAACAGCCCTGATATTGTCATCTCAGCTACAGATCTGGCCTGGGAATCAAACTCTCAAAAATGGCCTTATTTTTTTGGTTTTCCATCAAGGCTAACTTTACAATTGAAGTTGGGATGGGCATCTGAAAAGAGACTATCATTGCACCTCCTTAATCACCAAGAGCCAACGGGGGGGGGGGATGGGGACACACACTGGGCTGAATCCAACATTGAACTAGGAGAAGTCCATGGCATGACAGGACTTTCCCCCTCTCTCCTCCCTTGTGCAGCCTTTGGCACCACTGTAAAAACTGCTCCAGAGCCCTCCAAAGAAGATTTTTGAGAGTGCACGGGGAGCTGCATGGGAAGGGAGAATCGTAATTCCCATGGTTTGACTGATAGAACTGCTTGTGCTGGTGGAATGACAGTGTGGGATCCCATCCACTAAGAGCACACCCAAGAGTCTCTGTGAGATGACTGTGGCTGCAAGCCAACAAAAACATGCCATTTTTTAAAACACACACACACACACCTTATAATCTTAGTGATGTTACTAAAGGTGACGTAATTGCAATTCTCCATTCTCCATACCAGGCTTGCTAGTAATAATTTACTATGTATTAATGATTTATTAAGACTATTTCTAAACCACTCTTCATCCTTACAGAGATACCAGGGTGGTGTACTCTGATGTGGAATACACACACAAAAAAATAGACAATAAAAGGCAAGAATCATAAAACAATGCCAAAAGGAGCAAATACAGCAAGGCAGACTAACCCAACTTAAAATACCCAGGCAAACAAAAAGTTTTAACTTGGCACTGGAAAGATTGTAGTGCCAGCACCAGTCAAACGTCTGTGCTATAGAGTCTATAGGGAGGCTGTTTCACAATTGGCATGCCATAGCAAAGAAGGCTCTCTCCCATATTAACAACATAATATGTGGAAGATACTTGGAAAAGAGCCTCCCGTGCAGGTATTAAGACATGGGCAGGCTGGGCTAGGGAGACACATTCCTTCAGATGCTTGGGTCTCAAGATACTTAGAGTTATAAAGGTAATCATCAGCATCTTGAATTGTGCCTAGAAGCAAAGAAGCAGTCAGTGCAGGACATTCAGAATCAGTGTAATGTGATTCCAACTGGTTGCACCAGTTAATATTCTTCTTGCAGCTACATTCTGCACTAGTTGAAGCTTTTGAGTTGTCTTCAAGGGGAGCCCAAATATAAGAGATTACAGTAATCCAATCAGCAGGTTACTGGAGCATGAAGTACTGTGACCAGACTATCCCAATCCAGGAAGAGTAATATAATTACAGAGCGTGACAGGGTCTGTTCCAGGTGTGAGCTCTGCCCTCCAACATCAGTGTCCCCTAAATGGGCTTACCAGTGGTAGGCAACTGAGCAACTTAATTCTCTGTGGCAGTCAGTTTCAAGCAACCCACCATAATTACCTATAATCCCATAGTGTTTCTCAGGGGTATATTGTGGGAAATTTTAAATAGTGGTTTCCCATCACTGCTACTAGGTAAACTGGGGGCCCAGAAGCTGCCAGAGAAGCCACATGCTGATGCCGGGCCTAACTACAATGCCATTTCAACCCTCTTCACTGGGTCCCTGAAGCTTCAAGTTCACTGAATCTTGAGCTGGTCATGTTTCGTAGACTGCTACCCCATGCCAGTGGATTATATGATTTGATGTTGGAGCAAACCAATATCCTTGTCCCACAACTGTCTAACAATAGTGGCATCATAACATCACTCAGTGTTGCTGCCTAGGTAATTCCTTCCAACAAGCTCAGCTATGCTGCTATGGCTTTGGGGTGGGTGGGCAGGAGAACAGGTGAGATGAAGATGAAGAAAGGGTGAAAAGGAGGTGGAGACCTTGAGTTGGATTCAACGTCCTTGTTGTGTCTGTGGAATGGATACCAATAGTGGAACAGGACTTCCACATCTGCTCCTCCTCCATGTAGCCACCCTGGGGAATCTTCAAACCTGCTCTGGAAGGTTGGGGGAACTTCTGGAGGAGAATTGGAGGGTGTGCAGGGGCTGCAGGGGGGAAGAGAGGACACAGAAGTCCTGTTCCACCAGCAGTATCCCTTTCTGGGATGCAATGAGGAATCTGGATCCAAACCACCAGATTTCATTGGCTACTAGAATGCATAGCTCCATTGTTTGTGCCCAATGATGCACCCCCTCCCTTTGGATTTGCTGTAATAAAAGGCAGTTTAGGGCTTCTTGTGGCACATGGAGCAGAGTTCCATGATTCCATGGATGCTGGTTTATGCCTCTTCCCACATGCCTCGGGATAGGCGAATGATCAGTGTCTGAGGTCACTAGGATTCTCTGAACATCATCTCGCAGTTCATCTCATGCCCGATCCCTTTTTGTGGGTTTCAGATCGCTGCTTGCTCTGTGAGAATAGGAATAGGATGTGCCAATCGAGCTGTGATTGAACATGAAATTTGCACAGATTTAATGAGTTGCACAACTTCCCTCCATAGAGTAAAGTCTAAAGTCTGCCGATTCAGTCTACAGGGGAAATTTGTGCAAATTAGGAAAGTTGCACAAATGAAACACGATCACATGTCCGGCAATTTATGAATATTTTCAGCAGACGCATGCTCGCACTTGCAATCATGTTCAGAGCTTTGAACAGGGCATGCCCACATCTTTTTGCAAGCAAATCCAAAATTGTCATGCATCCCTACACATCTCTGAAGAACACGATTTCCCTAATGTGCAGTTGATGACCATTAATTGATAAGGACTGCCCCCATGGGACAGTATTGTATTTCAACGTTTCATTGAAAAGTACTGCATCTGAGGTAATTTGAGGCATATACCTGTGATGGCTCATTCACACATGCAAGTCAACCCTTGATGCTGCAGCCTTCAAGTGCTCGACAAGGGTGTGTGAAACTGCGATGCAAGGAGTTTTTATTTACAACACAGTAGGTTAAACGGTGCCATAGCATCTGGCTCCCTGCGTTATCCTGACTGAATTTCTTTTCAGCTTTTTTTCACAACCTACTGCACATGGGGCAAATAGTGGCTTTTAGTGGTTAATTGTTTACAGCAGGAAAAAAAAGATTTGGGAAAATCTGTATCTTCAGTATGAAGGCATCTCTTGTAGGGAAGGAGGGGGAGAGAGAGAGAGAGGAGAGTCTTGGGGTTGGACTCGATGGTCTTATAGGCCCCCTTCCAACCCTACTATTCTATGATTCTTCAATGATTTGTTAGATTCACTACAATTGCCCTCTTGTGTCACTAGCTATTGGAAATATTTTGGAACTATTTGTTTTTAAACCTCTTCATAAGGAGGAAGCGGGGATGCTTCTGGAGCTTAATGAAAAGTAAAAAACAAAACAAAAACCCTTTTATTCTCTTTTCTTTCTCTCAATGTCAGCTCCTGCTATGGACTTGCTTGAGAGAGCTCCCTATCTGAAAGATGTCACCTGTTGCATTGACAGGCAGCTATTCAGAGGATAGCAGGCAGCCAATAAATCACTCAGTGGCCCTTCCTTGTGCTCCCTGGCATGTCTTACAAAATCTACTCTTTCTTTCTTCAAATGGCATGATTCAATGTCAAGGAGATTATGTTCTGTTTACACTGATGCATTTACTTAAGATCAAAACTGCCTCTGCAAAACAACAACAAACCACCACCACCACCACAAAATCTCTTTCTTTTATATGCATGTTCTGTGGCTAATTGATCCCCCCTCCCTACACACACACACTCTATTTTCAAAACGGGAATACAGGAATCCCAGCACACAGCTGTAAGGAGGTACAAGTGGGTGCCAATCATATGCTACCTCCTTCACTAGTTACCAGACCACCTGAGCATACAAGATTAAGGCAACATCATTCCAATGTAGGGATGTTGAGAAAATCTGCAATGGAACCAAATGAGTTCAGATTTTCATGAATCCAGCCTGTGGATTCCACAGCAGACCAGCTTTTCCCCTTTGGGGCAGATTCTGTGGAGTTATGGACCATTTTTCTAACCTTTGGGAATTTTGCACAAATTTCATCATAGAAAAATATGCATTAAAAAAACAACAGCAAAAACTATGCATTCCCCCCATATGCTAAAGCATGAAAATGCACATTTGGGGGGATTTGCACATTTTGTGGGAATTTGTACATTTCCGCACACGCCAATTTGTGCAAATTCAGAAACTAAAAAATAAAATAAAAATCCAATTCCATTGATGGATGGACGATGGAACCAAAGGCTCCTAGCAACCCATGGAACATGGACAGAACAGACTTTACACAGTCTGTACAGCCCTACTCCACTGCCTAGCAAAATAATTTTACTGAAGTATCTATACAGAGCCATTGATTAGACTTTGAGAGTATATTCCACTCATATGAATATCCATTTTGTGAAAATCCCAAGGGAGGAATCCTCAAGGGATAGAAGCAAGCAAGGGTCCACTGCTACTTTGGGCTAACATGCTTTTTTTTTTTTTTTAAGGGGAAATGGACAAGGACTGTGTGTGGTTAAAGGGTGATTTACATAGGGAAGAGTGGGGAGGCACGGGCAAGAGACAGGGAAGGTGATAACTAACAACTAAGGCTGAACAGCTTCCGCTTCAACTTTCTTGGACATTCATTCCTCACAAAGGTGGTGGGAGGGGAATAGGGATGGCAGAGAATTCCGCCACGGACTCCAATGAGGCCGGATTCTAAAGAATCCAGGCCCCCAGCGTCTGTGGCGGAACAGTACACTTACCTCTGCCTCCCCACAGGATCCTCTTCAGCCAGATCCTCCGGCTCCGGATTTCCAGCGATACGGCCACCATGCTGTATCGCTAGCTGAAAGGACTGACTGCAGATGCAAATGGCATCCAGGACACCATTTGCGGCCATAAAGGCCTTAGTTTAAGGTAAATGCAGCTGTAAATGGCTGCATTTAGCTTAAAGTAAGACCTTTACGGCTGCTAATGGTGTCCTGGACGCCATTTGTGGCCCTGTTTTATCACGCTACACAAATATTTGCTGGCCGAAGAGGATTCCGGGGGGAGGACTGGATCGCCTCCCCCCTGCGGGCGGATTCCCCATGGAGTGGAAGGTAGGGAATCGACCCATCCCTAGAGGGGAAGTCACTGGTGTGTGTGTGTGTGTGTGGGGGGGGATGTTGAGAGAAATTCACCACACTTTAGGGTGGGTGCGGAGACTTACTTTTCCTTCTATGAGGTTGTCCAAGGGGGGCCCAAAGTTTTAAGACTCTTGGAGGCCAGGGGCTGAATGTTCATTTGAGCACCCCACCCCCACTTCCCATCATTTGTTGATGCCATTTATTTCCCTCAGAAAAAAAGAAAAGTGGATATGCATATAATATGTCCAAAACATCATATCTATTTGACAAAAGAAGCAGTATGTTAAGGTTTCATGTCTCTAAATCTAAAAGATCAAAATACATACATACATACATACATACATACTATATTGGATTGATTTACAACATATAGCTTCTTCAGTCTTTCTCTATATGGAATCCTCTTTTCATTTTTCATCAACTAATATAAAAACATCCATGGAGTTACAGGGGGAAAATATTTATGTGTAATGACAAACTTTATTCAAGTTATTGTAAAAGTTATAATGTCTTGTTGTTTCTACTTTTCTTGGCAGAAAATTCAGATATGATATTATCAAAGGTAATTTCTCTCTGAAGATACTATTCATTCCATGGAGAGGAAACAGATAATGATGGTGTTCTTGGCTGCAGTGTTGTTGACAGTAATTTATTTTCGATAAAGGATTATTTGGAGACTGTTCTTTCCCCATCAAAATGTGAAATAGGAAGAGTTAGATAAAGGCAGAAAGCTATAGTAACGTTTGGAGATACTTCAACTATTTCCTTTTGTAAATTATCTTTAAAATATGATATGTAGTATCTCAGAGATCCATCACATCCTTCTGTAGTATCTAAGAAGTGAATGAAATGTTTTAGTTCAGAAGACAGAGACATTTGAAGATCTTTTTTGTGTTAGCTCTCACTAAAGCCTTTCCATCCCCTTCCAGTGTACCCTGATTTGGGCAAGGCAAGAATGATTCTTTCTGTGAAACCACACAAATCCACATCTTTTGAATAAACATAGGAGTACTTCTGCAGTTCCATTTTACTTTTATCTAAGTTACTGTAATTTAACACTCTGAAACTAAACCCACAGGCAGAGGATGGCTAAGGAGAACCCAAGCAGGATCAGAGTCAGTCAGAAGCAACTGATGCCAGAATCGATTTGGAATTTGATGTGGCCTGGCCACTTCACTCCTCCATGCTGTTGGGAATACTGCAACCTCGTCTGCAAGTTTCAGGAAGGGGGCAGTGTTGCAGTTAGTTAATGCATGGGCATAGCTAGCCTTAGGATCTCTATAGCCTACAGTGGTTTCCTGTTCCTCCCCTTCCTTACTCTCTCTCTCTCTCTCTCCCTCTCTCTGTCTTCCTGCTGGTGGGAGTATCTTGATCTCTCACTCCAGCCTGTGTAGAGGAACACAAAATGGACTGAACAAATTCCCTTTGAAACCATACACTGTACCTGCATTTTATGCACAAATACTTGTGAGTCAAGCTGTTTTCTTTCCTTCACTAAAGGAAGTGTCTGGTGTCTTTTTTTTTGCCTTTTGTGTGCATGTGGGACTGGTAAATGCTCATTCTGTTCTGCCTTTTCTTTTTCTCTGCTAACTGCCTTTTTAACAGGAGGTATCAATACCAAATAATTCCATCACAAGTAAGGGCAGAAAGTGTGTGTGTGTGTGTGGGGGGGGGGGTTGCTATTCCTGTTGATGAGTAGCTGCTCCTACTTCTAAAACATTAAGGATTCAATCCTATGCATGTTTAGACGGAACAAAAGTTCTGCAATTCCCAGCATACCCCAGGAAGCTCGTGAATACTGAGAGTTGTATGACTTTCTTCTGTCTAAACATGCATAAGGTTGTACCTTTAATTAACTAACTTAAATCTCATAATGCTACAGCAACTGTTAACTTCTGGTGAGATTATTCATTTACAATTCAATCCTATGCATAGCTACTCAGAAGGAAGCCCCACGGAGTTCAATGGGACTTGCTCCCAGGTACAGGGGTATAGGATTTCAGCTTAATTTAATTCATTCATGGCAAAAGGTCATTACCATTCCAAAGTGGAGTTTGTTTTGTGCTTATTATTCCCATTAAGCTTATGGATCTCAAGACAGTGGGGGGGGGGAATTATTCATAGTAATGTGGCAATGCTTATCTATTAACACTGACTGTCAGTGTTGATGTGGCCTCCTCTGTCTGTGAGACCCAGGCCAATTGTTCCCATTTCCTTCCCCCACCCCACGCCACCCCACCCCACCCCACCCCACCCCACCCCACCCCACTCTCCAAGCTGTCATTCCAAGTAGAATTATTTACGTCATCCTGTTAATCAAGTTTCATCCTGTTAATCAAGTTTGCTTCTCAAGAGAGGATAAAAGACACCCCTTTGGGGAAGAAAAACAACGCATGCCTTAAAATACATCCTTCTATCCTATGTGCCATGTTTCCACAGAAATGGTATTATCTTTTGACTGTAGGGTCTCAATTTCTCATTAGAACATTAATGGGATTCTTGCAGCCAACAAAATTGGCCCAGGGCATGGTCACATTTTTTTTTTTTCCCCTTTGGGAAAGATTCCTTCTACAAACACTTGTCTAACACATTCCCAACTGAGTGAGCAGCTTTCTTTCTTGTCACAGAAAACCTTCACATTAAAATTAAAATGTCATTCTTGTGAAAAGTGTAAAGACATTTGCACAACTTCTTTATAAATAAATGCACCCCGCACATCCTCTGAGGAGCTCAGAGTGGCATTGTACAGTGCAGTGCTATAGATGTCAACTCAAAAGTAAGCCCCATTGACTTCAATGGGGCTTACTCCCAAGTATGTGGACACAAGATTGCAACATTATCCACATAGAAGTCTTGTGAAGTAGGATAGACTTGTGAAGTAGACTAGACAATAGTGGTACCCATGGATGGGTGAATCAGCCATTTCTATACTGCATCACCCAAGGATGGTTGAAATACGGGATGGGTGAATCAGTCTATTTCTATACTGTATTACGTTTGCTCATGCTCACCAGTAAGTCAATTCCAGTTTCCACCTTAATCTGCAATTTAAACAAAACAAACAAACAAATAACCCCCCCCCCAAATCCAACCACATGGAAATTTCCATTTGAATACATTGAAATGTGTCTTTAAACATATTTTCTCTTATTAAAACCCCATTTCTAAATTATTTTCTTACTGGTTTGAGACAAGAACTTTGTCAGAAAATTTGGGAGGTGTGAAAGCCCATAGAAATAAGTTCCCATCTCCACACTAGGCCGACCATGTGGCCTCTTGATCCCTGTCTCTCTTGGTTTGTGAAATCAAATCAAACAGAAATGGGAATGGTAAATGCCTCATTATGGGGGTGGCATTATGCCTGTTGCCTTGAAAGATGTGACAGTGCATCCATTTTTGAAGAGGCCTTCTGGACTCAGAAGTTTTGGATTATTATTGCCCTGCCGCACATATTCCATTGATTTAGATGGGTAGTGTTAAACCAGCTGCAGATGTTCCACGATAAAGTGGGTTGTCTAGACCTATTTCAGTCTGGCTTCGGGCCTGGACACAGCACGGAAACAGCTTTAGTTGCCCTGGTTAATGACTTCCTTAAGGAGAAAGATAAGGGGAGCCCTACCTTGTTGATTCTCCTTGACTTCTTGGTGGTCTTTGATAATGTTGACCATGCATCCTCCTGGAACAGCTCAGTTGGTTGGGAGTAGGAGGTAGGTTTGGCTCCTACCTATAGGGTTGTTACCGGAAAGTAGCACTGGGGCACTTCTAGTTGGCTCCATGACCATTTTGCTGTTAGCCCTGCAAGGTTCCCAGTTCCAGAAATTAGTTAAGATTGCCTGTTTTGGCTGGGGTAGTTTTCCCCCTGATGGAACAGCTATGTAGTCTGGGAGTACTCTTTGATTCAAAACTGTCACTGGAGGCTTAGGCATGGCTGTTCCTGGACCAGGATAACCTGGCAACAGTAGTCCATGCTCTACTAACTTTTGACTGCTTAGCTATTAAAAGTCTGGTTTGAAATCTCTGTGTATTCAACTATGTTTCTGGTGCTGAATTAGGGTTGTCACCCATGGTTTTTCTTTTTCTTAAATAACAATTTTTAATATTTTTTATTTTTTTATCTTTTTATCATGTTACTTTTTAGTGTTCACCACTCTGGAATCTGCTTAGATGTGGAGCAGTATATAAATGTTATAAGTAAGTAAGTAAGTAAGATGTTCTTTATCTTAAACAGTTACATAGCCGGTAAGTAGAATATGGCCTTCTTCATAGGTGGAACAGCTGTACCTATAGAATTTGGCCAATGCAGACAGGGGAGAATTTTATTTGGTTTCTGTTGTGATAAGAGCTTACAAAATTTGAAAATATCTTAATACATGTGATGGAAAGATTTGATATTTAAAAAAAAATGAAAGCAAAACTGACAAATTTTTCCCATCCCTAGAAGAAACTAATAGCTGATTAGTAAGGATGTGCGCCACTTCGGCCTGAAGCCCAAGTTCCGAGTCAATGTGGGCACTTCAGGTCACTTCACGCTGCCTCCAAGATGAGGCAGAGCATGCATGAAGTGTTGTGAAGCAGGTCAGGTCACTCGGAAATGCTTCAGTGCACTTTGGCACAATCTGGAAGCCCAGCCATGCCACCGCCCAGCCCCCAGCTCCTTTCCTGGGTCCTCTGGATGCACACTGGCAGCCTTATAGAATCATAGAATAGTAGGGTTGGAAGGGTCCTACAAGGCCATCAAGTCCAACCCTTCTTGCTGTTCTGTGGGAGAGCCATTTTTAAAATGGCAGCTCCTTGTATTTCTGGAAATAGATCCTGTGGAGTCTGTTTCTGGAAATACAGGGAATTGCCATTTTAAAAATCCTCCCAGGAACAACAAGACAGCTGCTGGCACATGTCCAGAGGGCCCAGGAGCTGGAAGTGATGGCTCCCCCAGTGGTGGTGCCCCCCCAACAAGACATCTGGAAGCTTGTGTACAAGAGCCCAGGTAAGGAGCTGGTGGCTGGGTGGTGCATTCGGGGTGGGGGGAGCAGGATTCAGATGTCTGAATCTTGCTTTGGTTCAGGAGGCTGAAGTGGGTCACCCCTCACCCTGAATCACCCCAAAGTGAATTGGGCCCACCTCAGAAGCCCTGAAGTGTCCTCCAAAGCAGATTGTGGGTCCATGCACAGCCCTACTGATCAGGTTCTTGGTTGCAATGAAGCAATCTGGCTTCATAATTAAATTATGGCCCAGGCATGCCAGCAGCTAAAAGTAGCAGCTTCTGCATTTTCCCTCCTCATTTATCCCACTGTTATGTCTAGCCTTACCAACATGACAGGATATCACCACATTGCAACTTTCCGTGTCTTCACTGTTCATCATTGGATGTCACCTGCAGAAGCAGGGGAATTAATTTTCAATATGATAATGTCACACTATCACACATTTTTAGGACTAGGAATTATGGGTGAAAAGAGCAAAGTGTGATGCCTGGTTATCATCAGATGCAGAAAGAAGATTGGTTTTGGAGTCAGAATGGGGAAATTTCAGGAATTCTTTATTTTCTTTCATTTGACTGAAGGCATTTATTATTCCTTTGCTTTCATTTTGATTGTAGACAGTTTTCTTAAATGAACCCTCTCTTGTTCTTTTATTATTAGTTTTTATTAGCAAAACTGACACCTGAACCTTGAATTGTTTCCAATTTGGCATCAGCTCAGTTATAGAGAAGTCCACTTTTTGCTTCCTATAATCATAAGGAAGTGAAGCCGTTCTGCAGTAAAATGATATAGGAACTGAAATTTAAATGGCCTGAAATGTAAAACGACTCTCCTGTTGTTCAGACGTAGTTTACCGCTACTTAATTTCATCCTGAGTGGAATTTATCACCTTTCTCTTCTAATTGGAGGAACAAGCTATATTCCTTGGGGGGAAATACAGAGGATAAACGTCTGTAATTAGCATTGCCACCACATATCACTGTAGCTGCTCCAGACACCTGGTTGTGACACGCAGAGAGGAGGCAGAAACTTTGAAATAGCAGGGACTGTAATGAATGTTATAGTTTAAAGATATCATATGTCACCACCATGATAATCTTAGGTAGCTCATTCAGAGCAGGACTGCAGCATTTTTATTTATTTATTCTTCTAGTAACAAGAATGTTTTATTTATGGGCACTGTTCTGAAACCCCTTCATGGATCACTGCCTTGTTGTGGCGAAGGGGCTTGCATAACTCAGTGAAGCCATAAGCTATGCCGTGCAGGGCCACCGAAGATGGAGAGGCCGTGGCAGAGAATTCTGACAAAATGTGGTCCACTGGAGAAGGAAATGGCAACCCACTCCAGTATTCTTGCCAAGAAAACCCCATGGAACGTATCACAAGGCTAAAAGAGATGATGCTGGAAGATGAGCCCCTCAGGTCGGAAGGTGTCCAATACACTACTGGGGAAGAGCAGAGGGTATTTCCAAGTAGCTCCAGAAAAAGTGAAGCGGCTGGGCCAAAGCCGAAAGGACACTCAGCTGTGGATGTGTCTGGTGGTGAAAAGAAAATCCGATGCTGTAAAGAACAATATTGTTTAGGAACCTGGAATGTCAGATCAATGAATCAAGGTAAGCTGGAGTTGGTCAAACATGAGATGGCAAGATTGAACATCAACATCTTGGGAATCAGCGAACTGAAATGGACAGGCATGGGCGAATTTAATTCAGATGACCATCATATCTACTACTGTGGACAAGAATCCCTTAGAAGAAATGGAGTAGCACTCATAGTCAAAAAAAGGGTGGGAAAAGCAGTACTGGGGTACAATCTCAAAAATGATAGAATGATCTCAGTACGAATCCAAGGTAAACCATTCAACATCACAGTAATTCAAGTCTATGCCCCAACCATTGAGGCTGAAGAAGCTGAGGTTGATCGGTTCTATGAAGACCTACAACACCTTCTAGAACTCACACCAAAAAAAGATGTCCTCTTCATCATAGGGGATTGGAATGCTAAATTAGGAAGTCCAGAAATCAGGCAAGCATGGCCTTGGTGTACAAAATGAAGCAGGACAAAGGCTAATAGAGTTTTGCCAAGAGAACACGCTGCTCATAGCAAACACTCTTTTCCAACAGCACAAGAGGCGACTCTACACATGGACATCACTAGAAGGTCAATATCGAAATCAGATTGATTATGTCTTTTGCAGCCAAAGATCAGATGGAGAAGCTCCATACAGTCAGTAAAAACAAGACCTGGAGCTGACTGTGGCTCAGATCATGAGCTTCTTGTTGCAAAATTTTGGCTTAAATTGAAGAACATAGGGAAAACCACTAAACCATTCAGGTATGACCTAAATCATATCCCTTATGAATATACAGTGGAGGTGAGGAATAGATTTCAGGGATTAGACCTGATAGAGTGCCTGAGGAACTATGGACGGAGGTCCGTAACATTGTTCAGGAGGCAGCAACGAAATTCATCCCAAAGAAAAAGAAATGCAAGAAAGCAAAGTGGCTGTCTGATGAGGCTTTACAAGTAGCTGAGGAAAGATGGGAAGCGAAAAGCAAGGGAGAAAGGGGAAGATATATCCAACTGAATGCAGAGTTCCAGAGAATAGCAAGGAGAGACAAGAAGGCCTTCTTAAATGAACAATGCAAAGAAATCGAGGAAAACAACAGAATGGGAAAGACTAGAGATCTCTTCAAGAAAATTGGAGATCTCAAGGGAACGTTTTGTGCAAAGACAGGCATGATAAAGGACAAAGAAGGCAGGGACCTAACAGAAGCAGATGAGATTAAGAAGAGGTGGAAAGAATACACAGAAGAACTATACAGGAAAGATCTGAATGTCCCTGATAGCCATGATAGTGCGGTCACTGAACTTGAGCCGGACATCCTGTGTCCACAAGACTGGAAAAGGTCAGTTTACATTCCAATTCCAAAGAAGGGCAATGCCAAAGAGTGTTCAAACTACCGTACGATTGCGCTCATTTCACATGCCAGCAAGGTTATGCTCAAAATCCTACAAGCTAGGCTTCAGCAGTATGCGAACCGAGAACTACCGGAAGTACAAGCTGGGTTTCAAAGAGGCAGAGGAACTAGAGATCAAATCACCAACTTTTGCTGGATCATGGAGAAAGCAAGATAATTCCAGAAAAACATCTATTTCTGCTTCATTGACTACACTAAAGCCTTTGATTGTGTGGATCGCAACAAACTGTGGCAAATTCTTAAAGAGTTGGGAGTACCAGACCACCTTACCTGTCTCCTGAGAAACCTGTACATGGGTCAAGAAGCAACAGTAAGAACCAGACATGGAACAACTGATTGGTTCAACATTGGAAAAGCAGTATGACAAGGCTGCATATTGTCGCCCTGCTTATTTAACTTATATGCAGAGTACATCATGAGAAATGCTGGGTTGGATGAATCACAGGTCAGAATTAAGATTGCCGGGAGAATTATCAACAACCTCAGATACGCAGATGATACCACCGTAATGGCAGAAAGCGAAGAGGATCTCCAGAGCCTCTTGTTGAGGGTGAAAGAGGAGAGTGCAAAAGCTGGTTTGAATCTCAACATTAAAAAAATGAAGATCATGGCATCTGGCCCCATCACTTCCTGGCATATGGAAGGGGAAGAAATGGAAGCAGTGACAGATTTTATTTTCTTGGGTTCCAAGATCACCGCAGACGGTGACTGTAGCCATGAAATTAAAAGACGCTTGCTCCTTGGGAGGAAAGCTATGGCAAACCTAGACAGCAAAGTAAGAAGCAGAGGACGGCAGAGGATGAGATGGCTAGATAGTATCACTGATGCAATGAATATGGACTTGAGCACGCTCCGGGAGAGAGTGCAGGACAGGAAGGCATGGCGTGCTGTGGTCCATGGGGTCACGAAGAGTCGGACATGAATGAACGACTGAAAAACAACTGTTCTGAAAAGCTAAGATGAACATCCAGAATTTGACACTCAGATACATACATCCTGGTGTAATTCTTCTTCTTTAATTTCAAAGTGACATCCTTTGTTTTTTCTTCTTTATCTTATTTATAATAACAAGCAAAACATCTAAGTTCAACAAAGAAAGATATAAAAGAAAATGGAGTAAAATTTAAGGGAAGGGAAACGTAAACAGAGAGATGGAGCTATAATGGAAAGAGGAGAGAGAATAGTGGGTAAAAGGTATCTCTGATTTTAGCAGGTAGGTCTGCTAATAATAGTTATGCTTGAGAGATATCTTTCACAGACTTCCCAATAAATGATAAATACTTTTGTTGTTGTTTATTTGGTCAGTCGCTTCCGACTCATGGACCAGCCCACGCCAGAGCTTCCTGTCAGCCTTCACCACCCCCAGCTCCCCCAAGGTCAAGTCCGTCACCTCCAGAATATAATATATCTTGACCTTGGTCAGCCCCTCTTCCTTTTACCTTCCACTTTCTCTAGTATCAGCATCTTCTTCAAGATATCCTGTCTTCTCATGATGTGGCCAAAGTACTTCAGTTTTGCCTTTAATATCATTCCCTCAAGTGAGCAGTCTGGCTTTATTTCCTGGAGTATGGACTGGTTTGATCTTCTTGCAGTCCAAGGCACTCTCAGAATTTTCCTCCAGCACCACAGTTCAGAAGCATCTATCTATCTTCCAGCTCTCGCAGCCATAGGTTACTATGGGGAATACCATTGCTTTCACTATGTGGACCTTTGTTGTCAGTGTGATGTCTCTGCTCTTCACTATTTTATCAAGATTTGTCATTGCTGTCCTCCCAAGAAGTAAACGTCTTCTGATTTCCTGGCTGCAGTCAGCATCTGCAATAATCTTTGCGCCTAGAAAGACAAAGTCTGTCACTGCCTCCACGTTTTCTCCCTCTATTTGCCAATTATCAATCAAGCTGGTTGCCACTTTTTTTGAGGTTTAACTGCAACCCAGTTAAACCCAGCTTTTGCACTTTCTTCTTTCACCTTCGTCAGAAGGTTCCTCAGCTCCTCCTTGCTTTCAGCCATCAAAGTGGTATCATCTGCATATCTGAGATTGTTCATGTTTCTTCCAGTGATTTTAACTCCAGCCTTGGCTTCATCAAGCCCAGCAGGTTGCATGATGTGTTCTGCATACAAGTTGAATAAGTAGGGTGAGAGTATACAACCCTGCCATACTCCTTTCCCAATCTTAAACCACTCCATTGTTCCATGGTCTGTTCTTACCATTGCTACGTGGTCATTATACAGATTCCTCAGGAGGCAGACAAGATGACTTGGTATCCCCTCCCACCAAGAACATGCCACAATTTGTTATGATCCACACAGTCAAAGGCTTTAGAATAGTCAATAAAACAGAAATAGATGTTTTTCTGAAACTCCCTGGCTTTCTCCATTATCCAACAGATATTGGCACTTTGGTCTCTAGTTCCTCTGCCTTTTCTAAACCCAGCTTGTACATCTGGCAATTCTCGTTCCATGAATTGCTGAAGTCTACCTTACAAGATCTTGAGCATTATCTTACTGGCATGTGAAATAAGTGCCACTGTTCGATAGTTTGAACATTCTTTGGTGCTTCCCTTTTTTGGTATGGGGATATAAGTTGATTTTTTCCAATCTGTTGGCCATTCTTGTGTTTTCCAAATTTGCTGGCATATGGCATGCATCACCTTGACAGCATCATCTTGCAAGATTTTAAACAGTTCAGCTGGGATACCGTCGTCTCCTGCTGCCTTGTTATTAGCAATGCTTCTTATGGCCCATTCCACCTCTCTCTTCAGGATGTCTGGCTCTAGCTCACAGACTACACCATCAAATCTATCCCCGATATTATTATCCTTCCTATACAGATCTTCTGTATATTCTTGCCACCTTTTCTTGATCTCTTCTGCTTCTGTTAGGTCCTTGCCATCTTTGTTTTTGATCTTCCCCATTTTTGCCTGGAATGTTTCTAATTTTCTGGAAGAGGTCTCTTGTCCTTCCTATTCTCTTCTCTTCTCTTCTTCCGCTTCCACGCATTGCTTGTTTAAAAATAATTCCTTATCTCTTCTGGCTAACCTCTGGAATTTTGCATTTAATTGGGCATATCTCCCCCTATCACTGTTGCCTTTTGCTTTCCTTCTTTCTTGGGCTGCTTCCAGCGTTGCCCTTATTTTCGCCGTAGTCTACGTAAATCTTTACGTAGACTACAGGGACCAAATAAGGAACGCAAATGGCGGCTCCCTATGGGGGCCGCCATTTGCGTACGCGCTTCCCCCCCCCCAAAGTCACCCGTGATAGGCTACGTGACGATTTACGTAGCCTATCACGGCTGACTTTGGAGATCTAGCCGTGATAGGCTACGTTAATCGTTACATAGCCTATCACGGAGGTGTTTTTTTTTTTTCCCGCGGCTGGGTAGACGGGGCGCTTCTACCCGGCCTGAATTTCACCAGTGAGGGATGGGGTGCCTCCCGCCCGGCCTGAATTTCGGCCAGGCGAGGCGGGGCGCCTCCCCCCCCTCGCATAAACTTCGGGGGGAGAAGCGAAGTGCCTCCACCCCACCGTGAAGCAAGCTTTGAGGACAGGTAAGGGACTTTCGTCCATCCCTACTTTTTCCACCTCTAAGTCTGTTCTAAGCAGTTATTTTTTACAGGAAAAAAAAAATCCTTATATATATTTTTGTGTACAATTTTGAAATATACACAGTTGTTTTCTGTTTTTTGCATATCTTAAACATTTTTTTTGAAAACTGTCAAAGTTCCCCTTATGACCTGGACACCCTGAGCAACTCTTGAAGGATAGCTTGCCTCCTTAAGCGTCCCACCTTCCTTCTTTTACCTTCCCCTTTCCAATAATGTGGGTTTAGGCTGTAGGCATGGGGTGATTGACACTCTAGACATAGGGTTTAATCACAACAGTTTATTCATAAATTAAAGCAAGCAAATTACACCTGAAGATATTTGCACAATAGAGCTGAGTGATACAAAAGGCGTTAAGAGAAAATAAAAGTTGCAAAACACAAGTTCCTTTACCCTAGCTGTACTTAAGGTTGGTGGAGAATTTCTCCCCGAAACTTCGGGGGGCCGAGCGCCAACGAGTTGGGCCCCCCGAACAAGTTTTGGGGAGAAATTCTCCGCACCCCCCCACCCCTGCACCCCCCCGGGACGGAACGTACCTTTCCCGAATGTCCCTCCCGGCGGCGGGTCCCGGCGGCGGTTTGTCAGGTCTTCGTCAGGGGCAGGGGCGGCAGCCGATCTTTCGACCGGCTGCCGCCGCCGCCATTCCAATAAAACTAAAAAACAAAAACACACCCCCGTGATAGGCTACATGACGATTAACGTAGCCTATCATGGCTAGATTTGCAAAGTCAGCCATGATAGGCTACGTCAATCGTCACGTAGCCTATCACGGGTGACTTAAAAAAAAAAAAAGCGCGTACGGATAATGGGGGCCCCCATAGGGAGCCCCCATTCCCGTTCCTTATTTGGTCGCTGTAGTCTACATAAAGATTTACGTAGACTACAGCGACCAAATAAGGAACGCGAATGGCGGCTCCCTATGGGGGCCGCCATTTGCGTACGCGCTTTTTTTTTTAAGTCACCCGTGATAGGCTACGTGACAATTTACATAGCCTATCACGGCTGACTTTGCAGATCTAGCCGTGATAGGCTACTTTAATCGTCATGTAGCCTATCACGGGGGCGTTTCTTGTTTTTATTTAACTTTTAATTTTGCGGCCGGGCAAGGAGAGGCGCCTCCTCCCCAGCCTGAATTTCGGCCGGGCGAGGCGGGAAGCCTCCCCCCCCGGCCAGAACTTCGGCCGGGCGAGGCAGGAAGCCTCCCCTCCCGGCCTGAACTTCGGGGGGAGAGCAGCGAAGCGCCTACCCCCCACCACGAAAAGCTGCGAGACCAGGTAAGTGGGTTTCGTGCACCCCTAGCTGTACTTGGACTTCCCCAGGCTGCTTCTTTCTGCTCCCTCTTCAGGCTCTGGCTGTCTCTCTCTTACTGGCTCTCTCACTCTCTTTATTTAACCTCCTCCCTCAAAACTGAAAGTACTGCTTCAGACCTGAAGAAATGAAACTTAACTGGGGAAATGAAACTGAAACTTAGCTGGGGAAATGAACCTACTCCTCTCAGGGAAGGCTCCCCCCCCAAGAAAAAACTCCAGGCCTCTAAACCTGACTCCCCCCCCCGCCCTTTCCCCCTGTAGGCCTCAGACCTTCACAAACACATTCTTCTTTCTTCTGTGCATTTGTGCAATGCATTGCAACCCTGGAAATGTATGGATTTCCCACTCCAAATTGTGTCCAGGTCCATGTTAGGTTCTGGGAAGTGTAGATCAGGTAAATCTGTAAAACAAAAAAAAACCTTTGTACTTTACACAACTTTACACAACAGCCTGAGTATGTAACTAAATACAGTAAATAAGAAAAGTTGAAATGGGAGGCAAGCATCCCCAAACAATTATGTGACTTATGTTAGAGAAATTCTACAGAGCCTCAATCGGGATCTTTACTGTATGTACAAGGTAGGGATAGATAAAGCAGTCAATTTCAGTTTCTCACTGTTTCCCATGTTTTCAGTCTTAAGATGGTTTCATCCTGTTTCTGCATAAGTTTGTGATTTTTAGAAGCGCCCCACCCTTCCGGACCATGCTCACCTATGGGGGGTGGGTGGAGTTGTGGAAATGGAGGAGCAGGCACTGGCTGGTGGTATGGTTCAGTTCTGTCAAAAAGAATTGAAGGTCATCCTAACTGCTGCAATGTTTCAAAGCCAAACTAAAACTTGGGGTGGCCTATATAAGGCCTTGTCTCATGTGGCCCGGCCACATGTGGCTTGGCCTCATTCCAGCCAGGTTGGCAGTGCATCTCCCCCACCTTCCCTTGTTATGCAGGATTAGCCCAGGCATCCACTTCCATCACATTTGGGGCTGTGAAGGAAATTTGTCATGCTAACCAGATTGGCAGTGGATTAGCATGGTTTTTTGTTTTATCCTTCCCTGGGTTATTCTCTTAGAAATATGCATTTAATCTAGGAATGGGAGAGAGATTTCCTCAGTTCACATTTTAATGCAAACTTACTTAATTTTTGCACTTTTGAACCACTATGTGAATAGAAACTCAGTTAACCTTTGAAATTTGCACTGTGTGTACACTGAACTGATTAGGGATGGACAGACTCTCACACGCCAGCTTTGCTGGGTGCTTGCCAAGCCGCTGCCACTGGCCACCCCTGCTCATGGCACTGTGCAAGCTTCTAGAAGGCCTGGTGAGCCCCTGCCAAAACGGTGGGGCTGCCCGTCCTCATAGCAAGCCTCCATTGAGTGCAACAATGGTGGCTCTGGAACTTCCATATTTTTAATGTTGTGCAATTGGCAGACGTAATGGGGCCATTTATGTAACATTTAAAATATGGATGTTCTGGAGCCTTGTTGCCTGTCAACCCCTTTTTCTCCCCTCCTTTCATGGAGCAGAGAATGAGGGATTGGTGGGCAACTCCTTGCAAGGAGGGGAGAGTGTGCACTTGGCGGGCAGTGATGGGGACTCCTACAGCTGCCATTTTACCTCAAATGGAAGCATGCGAAGGGACCAGGCAGCTGCCAGACCTTCTCACCAGGCACAGGGCCACCTGGCAAGTGGGTCCTGGTGAGTGCAGAGGCTCAACGAGCAGGTCTTGGGGGCGTGAGCAGGGGGAAGTCTGCCAGGGGGTATGAGCAGGGGGAGAGTCTTCCCTGACTCTCACAACATCCCTACACCTGATAGATGTGAATTGGGGTGGGGTGGAGTGGGTGGGTGGCTGTACTGGACACCTGGGCCAGATCTACACCTCATGCCATATCGTTACTATCCCATCATGGTGATGGTATATCCCTCTTGCACATTTCTACCTTCTAGTGCACACCATGACATCTGTTGCAGTATATTGGATAATATTGAATAAAAAGAGGAAATAATGCTAGAAAAGTGGTATATGTAATGTGTAATGTGCCCCAACAGTTATCAGTGCATTTCAATACCGGGAAAAGCACTACTATCGATAGAGCCCTGGGCTCTATAAACACATTGCATTCCTTATCCTGAAGATGATGAGGCTGAGCATTACTTTTGAAGTGCATGGGCCAAGTGATGGTAAAACACACACAAGGGTTTTATGTTTTTTCTCTTAAATGGAAGGAAACAACAGATAAAAGATTGTTCACTATAAATATGCCTTATTTTTGCAGAATTGAAAGTGGAACATCACAGTGAAAGGCTCTGGGCTCAGAAATTCAAAACAAGACAAAACCCAGAGAACTTTGGCCACTGAAAATCCAGCTGACTTTTTAAAGAAATAGACTCATACAATTAGGGACGGGCAGGTGCTGTGCGCCCAGACCCAGGCTCGAGCTCCCTGCCACTTACTGAGCCTCCCACACTCACCCGGGCAGCCTCGTTGAGCTCTGCTGTTGCCATTTTTTGAAAAATAAAATGACAACCACAAAAATGTCCGTATTTGCATATGCGCTAATATGTGCATTTTCGCAAATGTGCATAATTGCAAATGGCGGTCGTGGAGCTCGACAAGGCTGCCTGGGTGAGTGTGGGTGGCTCGGTGGGCCTGGGCAGAGGGCAAGTGGCAGCAAGGGCTGGGCGAACATGGCTTGGGGGTGTGAGGGGGGGAACCCCACAGTTTCCCAGATGGAATTGGGCACCCGCACCATCCCTATGTACAATATTTCGAAGGATATGGCACATGGTGTTTCTTAATAAAAACAAATTAAGCATGAAATATGCTTTCTAAAGGTGATGGATTTGGTATCTTCTAAGAATGGCTTTGTCGGTTGTGACATCCTTTTTAATTGAGAGGAATTGGCTAATTTCTAGATCATATCCTGATTCTTTGAAGACCTTATTGAATATTGTTGCTGTGTGTGTGTATGATTAACAGTTTATTCATTTTTTAAAAAAATCCAATCCAGTACAAACAGTAAACCCTTTTTCCCTATTCCCTTCTCTTTAGATTTCCCCTTCCCTTCTTCGTATCATCCTGTATTACTGTATTATTCTTAGTTTTTTATAATAGAGGAACATAAGAAACTGCTGTAGGACAGCACAGTATTTTCTGCTCTCACTGGCAGTGGCTTTTGATCAGAGGTCTTTCACATCACCCACTACCTGACCTTTAATAGAAGATGCGAGGATTTGAACCTCAGACCTTCTGAAACCCTCTATGCCCTATCTCCAAAAATTCTGGACTCCTTGTTCTAACAGCAAGGATTCCAGTCCCAATCTAAGTCTTAATAGCCCCCACTCCCATGCCAGGGTCCCAATCCAGATCATCTCCCACTGTGCCTACTGTAGAGTAAAAAAGAAAAAAAAGAAAAGATGTACCTGCTAGACACAGATTTAAATTAAGGTCTGTTTTGAGTTTTGACCCTAATTCAGGAGGTGCTAGGTGAGTCAAATGTCCCAGTCACATGAAGGATTGCAACTGTGATCAGCCAAATGTGATGACAGCATTTCTTCAGACCTTGTGTTTCAGCCTGGGAAGGTCACCAGTGGAGAGGAGAGTCCCACTCCACATGTGTCCCCACGCTCCCCCTATGCTCACAGTTATATAATGCCTGAATAGGGTTAAAGTATTTCATTGTGTGGAACTCTAGTAAACATCCAGTAAAGCTGAGGGCATTTTAGAACCTAAAATGAGTAGGACCCTTTTCATCAGGGAATTTCTAAGATTCAGGCAAATCTGTTGCATCGTTGTGGTCAAATTTTATCATGCTATGCACCAAGGAACAGATTTTATGTTTGCCAATAGTGATAAATCTTGCTGGATGAAAACATCTCTCAGCCTAATGCAATATCAAAAAGGTTCAATATGAAGTCCGTCTCTCTTCTCTCCCAATACACACACAAATCATTTCCTCACACATGTTAAATTTGCAATAAGCAAGCAACTAACTTTATGAATAGGTGTTTTTTGAAGTCTGGAGATGTCAGTTAAAGAACCTGAGATGCTGAACTGTATTTGGCCTGTCCAACCCCACTAAAGTCAGTAAAAAGTGGCCAGATGATTTGGATGGCTTTTGAATTGTATTTCCTTGAGCTTGTTTGCTTGCTACTCTGCTCATGAAATTGCTTTCTCTGCCACACACTGAGAAAGCAGTTCCAATATTTTTTGTATGCTCAGAGTAGCAATAAGCACAACATGGTACTATCCCTATGACAAATGCCCCAGCACCTTCTGAGTACTCATGATGGAAAATCCCACCTGTTGGGAAAACACAGTCGCAGAAAAGATGACATTTTGGTAGCAACAGAGGCACATCCACACATATATATACAGCAATAGAAGACAAAGATCCTGAAAAGATGGCCTCATTTGTAGAAAACCATATAAGGACCAAAATACAAAGATATGTAAATGATTTGCAAGAACAATTCATAGCATAAATAGAACTGTTATTTTCTCCCCACACCTTGGTTCTCTCGTCCTCCCATGATAATATTTCTTAGGTCAGGAATAGGCAAGCTGGTGTCCTCCAGATGTTTTGGACTAGAATTCCCACCAGATTCAGCTAGAATGGCCAGTGGTCAGTGGTTGTGAGAGTTAGAGTCCAAAGTCATCTGGAAGGAATCTGGTCACCAACCCGCCTTAGACAATGGTAGTCTCAAACTATGAAATATTGGGTACACACCTACTGCTGTAATAGCAATGTGAGAGGTGGTTCTGAGTAGATAACACAGGTAACTAAGGACATGTTGTCAGGATTCCCCATATGACCTGGACCCCCTGAGTAACTCCTTCAGGATCTCTTACTTCCTTAAGAGTCCCACCTTCCTTCTTTTAAACATCCCCTTCCTAATAACATGGGGTTTAGGCTGTAGATGTGGAGTGATTCACACTGAAGATACAGGGTTTAGCCACAATAGTTTACTCATAAATTAAAGCAAGCAAATCACAACTGAAGGTATTTACACAATAGAGCTGAGTGTTACAAAAAACATTACGAGAAAACCAAAGTTGCAAAACACAAGTTCCTTTACCCTATCTGTCCTTAGGCTCTTCTAGGCTGCTTCTTCCTGCTCTCTCTTCAGGCTCTGGTCTCCTGACTCTGACCCTTACTGGCTCTCTCACTCTCTTTTTATACTCTCCTCCCTCAAAACCAATAGTACTGTTTCAAACCTGAAGAAATGAAAATTAACTGGGGAAATGAAAATGAAACTTAACTGGGGAAATGAAACTATTCCTCTGGGGGATACCCCTTCCCAACAAAAACTCCAGGCCTCTAAGCTGGACCTCCCCCCCTTTTTTTTGTCTATGTAGGCCTCAAACTTTCACATATGTTTGTTCTGGTCTTAAGCAGCATTAGTAGCCATTCCTTGTCTGTAAAATCTGGAAACTCTATTTATGTGAGAAGCCTGGGGATCTTTAACAGAGAAATCTCAACATCCTTTCCAAACTACAGTTCCCAAGATTCTTTGAGGAAAGTTATAAGCATTAAATGATATAACACCAATAAATGTTTGTAATGTTGAAATGCCTAAGAATTGCCACTCTGTCTGGATCGGTATTTTACCTGCCAACTGCGTTAAAACTAGGGATGTACAGATTTTCTTACATCCATTTTGGCTGTGTTTCACAGAGTGTTAGGTGTCATTAGTCCTGTCATCCGCTGATTAACAAAATGAGATTTAATTTTTTGGGATGTACAAGAGTGTAATTCCTGTTTTTGAATGCACATTTGCACGAATCCCCCCACAAAAAGAAAAAAAATGGTCTGCAAGTCTGGGGAATCCATGTAACTCAGAAAAGACCAGTCTGTTGTGAAATTTGCAGGTCGAATTCATAAAAATCTGAACTGATTTTAATAAGTTGCAGATTTCTCTGACATCTGTAAGTAAAACAGGTAGATAATAGGGATGTCAGAGAATTTCACCATGGACTCCAGTGAGGTCGGATTCTTTACAATCCAGCCCCCCGGAATCAGTGGCGGAATGGCCTCCCCCCACCACCCTGCGGAATCCCCCTGGGACGGAGCTTACCTGGCAGCAGATGCAGTGGCAGCAGCTCCGGCTGGTCTCCCAGCTGGCCACTGCCGGGCTGCTGCGGCCGCATCCTTGCAGTCAGCCGTGATAGGCTATATAAGTATGTACGTCGCCTATCATGGCAAAGAACAGGGATGCAAATGGTGGCTGCTAAGCCATTTGAACCCCTGCTCTTTGCCGTGATAGGCTACATAAGTATTTACGTAGCCTACCACGGTAAAAGCAGCCACGCAAATGGTGTAGTGGCCGCCATTTGCGTCCCTGCTCTTTGCTGTGATAGGCGACGTAAATACTTATATAGCCTATCACGGCTGACTGCAAGGACGCAAATGGTGGCCGCCACGATGGCCGCCATTTGCGGCCACAGCAGCCCGACCGTGGCTGGAACTCTGGCTGCGGCCAGCCCTGGCTGGTGGCTCCACAGAGCCGGCTGGGGAGGATTCTGGGGGGAGGGATGGAGCACCTCACCCCCCCATGGATTGCCCGGCACGGAGCCAGGTAGGGATGTACGAAAGTTCCGGCACAGATCTTGGGGAGGCCGAATGTCAGTGCATTCGGCCCCCTGAAATTGGTGGCGGAACGCCCCCACGCCCCCCCCTGGGATGGGACTTACCTAGGGCGGATCATCCTGGCGGCTGTGGCTCCGGCGGTGGCTCCGGCGGTGGTGTGGCGGCGGTGGCAGCCGGTCTTCCAACCGGCTGCCGCCGCCGCCATTTCCAGTTCAAAACAAACAAACAAACAAGCAAAGTGATAGGCTACGTAAAGATTTACGTAGCTTATCATGGCTAGATTTTAAAAAGCACCATGATAGGCTACATAAATGTTTACGTAGTCTATCACGGCTGACTTAAAAAAAAAAAAAAAGGGCATACACAAATGGCGGCGGCCATGGCCGCCGCCATTTGTGTATGTACGTGCGTTTGTTTGTTTTTTTAAATCAGCCATGATAGGCTATGTAAACATTTACGTAGCCTATCACAGCTGACTGCAGGGACGCAAATGGCAGCGGCTACGGCTGCCGCCATTTGTGTCCCTGCTAGCCAGCGGCCAGATGTCCGGCTGCTGGCGGAGCCGGCCGGCGGCTCTGCAGAATCCCTGCGGAGCGGAGCCAGCCGGCCAGGATTCTGGGGGGGGAGGAAGGGAGCGCTTCCCCCCACCGCAGAAATAGAACGGAACGGAAGGTAAGTGTTCTGTCCATCCCTAGAGCCAGGTAAAGCTTTCGTACATCCCTAATAGATAATGACAATTCACAAGAAGTTCATGAAGGTGATATCTACCTCCTGCCACCCTTAAGCATCTGGTAACGTAAGATATACTTTCTCTGAAATTAGATGCAATTTCAGCATGAGGACACTGGTAGGCTTCAAATCTTACCTGCTCTTTCACTCTTTCCCATGGCCCTGCTGATTTCACATCTGTGGAAACTATGCTTGTTCCACTCCTTGATGTCCAGGTATTTTAACAGAACCTGGCTTGACCTCTACAGTATGCTTAGCGTAATGTTTAATCCAGCCCTGACCAAAGATATAATCTAGCCTCTGCAGACAGTAACCATTTAACAAAAGTAAATTTAAGGTACTTTTGCTGTAAGAAGGAGAGAAAAATCAGTAGCACATTGAAGGGTTGTTGTTGCTGTTAAAAAACTAATATTGGTTCCCCTATAAATAGGTGTATTACTTTAATGTCTGCAGTGCAATAGTGTCTCCTGGTGGCCATGTATTAAATTACTTCATTCAAATGAGCATTCATTATGATAGGTGGTGGTAGAGATAGCCTATATTGCATTTGAAAAGACATCAGAGAAGACCAGTGGGGTTCTCTCATCTATGATTCTGAATCTGTCCCAAACTATTTCCACAGAGCTCTCCGGCGGCGGGGCGGGGGGGTATTAATTAGATGGCTGCTTAACCATCCCTCAGCTATGGGAGCCCCCTTTAAAGTGATCAAGTGTTTGAGAAACTTTATAAACAGATTCATTGGTGACACCCTCCCCCCTTTGCCATTGTTTGAGGATGAAAAAAAAAAAACACCCATGTGAGGAATTTTCATATCGGTCTATTTTTGGTCTGTGTCATTTCTCATAAGTCCATTCTGACAAGCGATGCCACCAAGACTTGAAATTAGTTGTTAGAATCTGTTATGTTCATACTGCCTAACATCGTTTGGTCCCATGGGCATTCCCTGAGGCAGCACTTCAAATATACATGAGATCTCAGAATAATGGAGAAATTTCCCCTCAGGTTGGACGAAGGAATCTATAACTTGACAAGCGAATTGCAATTTATGTTGTGATAAATTCACCAATCACTAATTCGGACCTACTGTATCTCTGCATTGTCATCATCATCATCATTAAAATTCTCACAAAAATGTGCATTTAAATGCACCTTTAAGTATGTATTTTCCCTCGAAATATGCAATGCTAAACACATTTTGATATATTGTTTGAGCCAAGGATGGTGTCACATTTGGGAAGTGCAAAAGCCAATGGATAACCAGGTTCCTATGTACACATTCACCCAGGAGCTGTGGATCAAGCCTGTTCTTATTGGAATTTGCAAAACCCTCCTCTTTCAAATGCCACCATTCCCTTTCCATTAGAAAAAATTGAACCCCTCCTTCTCCTTCAAATTCAGTTTGAATCATTCTTTACTTAATTAAATGTGTATTTAATAAACGTGTCACCAAGGATAAGATCATTATTTGCATTGTGTATCTTGTTCCAACACATTTATTGTAGGGAACATTTGCTGGGGAGGGGGGTTGCTATTTTGATACATTTCAAGTGGCACTTATTTTAAATAGTGAATGAATAAAGCACAATTTCAGTCGTATGTAAAGAATCATGTTTGTCAAGAGGCCTCTTTTTCTTTCAGCTGCTGCTTGCATGCATTTTAAGGAGGGAAGCAGCAACACACACACACACACACACAGCTCAAATACAATACACTCTGTATTTACTCTGGGATCATACTTCATGCTACTTCCCCAAGCAGATTTGTTTACCTGATGATGCCACCAAGGGCAAGTGAAGTCAAGTGAGAGTAAAGATGGGCAATGTGAAAAGGTGAACATTTTTGTGAGGAGTGGCAAACCACCATAAAAACTGGGGGAGGGATTTGTTAAAATTGCACTGCTGCCAAAAATGTTTGCAAAAAAAAAACTCTGAATGCTTTCATCTCAGACCTAGATAATCTCATCATAGATCCATTTATTTTGAATGAGAACACACTAATTCTACACTCTCTGATGGTCATGACTCTAAACTCTATATAAAAAATGTGTGGGGGGGGGAGAAACACCTATAATTGAATTTAAAATTACATTTGGTTCATATTAACCTTTAAGCAATCAATGAGTATACAATTTCAGTAGCAGTTCCTTAAAATAAGAATGATTGAAAAGCCTTATGAGTAGTGATGAACATCATAAAGCAGTATCGATCTGCTGTTCTGGGACATTGACTTAACAGTATAAACAAGTATAATGCTGGGAGAAATGTATTACTAGGATTCGGTTTCCTACATTTCCTTCTTAGGTGCTTTTAAACAAATTCACAGAGTCTGTTTAGTAACTTTTTAAACACCTATGTGGTTACTTGAAACAGAGGTGGAAAGAATGAGGCTTTATATCCCCCCACCCCAGCCCACACGGCTTCTCTTTGAGAAAACAGAGGCACAATGATAGGAATAACTGCTTTGTATCCAATGTGGTGGATTTTCCATTTTAAATGAACACAAACCAAATATCTGTGTAATTTTACATTTGAATCTCCCCCTCCAGTTTATATTGTTCCATAGAATGTTCGCTGTTGATCTTTTGAGCCACATGCAGAAAGTATGTCTAAACAGAGATAAGGACAAATAGGAAGGGATTATGTTTGGAAGTGCTGTGCAAGAGGATTTCCAAGTAATTTATGAATTAAAATATACATATTTATTTCTGGGAGGAAGTATAAATGTAAACAAAGTATGTTTCAACTCAGGATTTGCATGGCAAGCTAATGACCCAAAGGATTGAACAGAAATATATAGGGTGGTTTGTTGAGGCTGGGGTAGCTTACCCACTTTATGGAATTATAGCTTCGGAATTAACATTTCATGCACCTACAAATGATCTACAATGAAATGTTGATATGTATTCTAAACTACTAATAAAAAGTGTGCTTGCTCAGCAAAGCCAGCCCAAGACATTTTGCTGCCTGAGGCAGAATAGCAAATGACCCCCTCCCCCCGGATCAAGTCACAATGTATAAGCCAGTCAAATTACTTTGGCACTTGTAAGGATGTCAGAGGATTCCGCCACGGATCTCAGTGAGGCTGAACGCTAGGGATGGATGGAACACTTACCTTCCATTCCATTCCGTTTCCGCTGTGGGGGGGAGGTGCTCCGTCCCTCCCCCCAGAATCCTCGACGGGGGGGGATCCGGCCCTCCCCCTCGGAAGCCTGCCCGGCCAAGCTGCGGAGCCGCCGGCCAGCTCCGGCCGCCCGCAGCCGGACATCCGGCCGCTGGGCAGCCCTGCAGGGATGCAAATGGTGGCTGTTGTAGCCGCCGCCATTTGTGTCCCTGTATTTAGCCATGATAGGCTACATAAATATTTACATAGCCTATCACAGCAGGGGGGGGAAAACCCAGCGTACGCAAATGGCGGTAGCCACCACCATTTGCATACGCTGGTTCCCCCCCCCCCGTGATAGGCTATGTAAATACTTAAATGGCATCCCTACACAAATGGCATCCCTACGTTAGCTGTGATAGGCTATGTCAGTATTTACATAGCCTATCGTGACTATGAAAAGGAGGAAGCGAATGGCAGCCGCAGGACGGCCAACATTCACAAAGCAGCACAGATGGGAGCAGATAAGTGCTCCGTTTCACGTGCCTTTTGTGGGTTGGGGGGGCGGGGGCTTCTTTCCGCGATGGATTTCAGGGGGCTGAATGCACTGAATGGCATTCGGCCTCACCGAGATCCGTCGTGGAATTCTCTGACATCTCTACTGAATGCCAGTGCATTCGGCCCCCTGAAATCTGTGGTGGAATGAAGCCCCCCTACCCCATGAAAGGCGTGCGAAACGGGACACCTACCTGCTGCCATTCGTGCTGACTTGCAAATGGAGGCTGTGGCCACGGCCGCCATTCACTTCATCACTATAGCTGTCATAGGCTACGTAAATACTTACGTAGCCTATCACAGCTAACACAGGGATGCCATTTGTGTCCCTGCAGAAGCTGTGATAGGCTGCGTAAGTATTTACGTAGCCTATCACGGCAAAAAAAAGGGAATGCAAATGGCAGCAGCTATGGCGGCCACCATTTGCGTTCCCTTTTTTTTTTTTTGCCGTGATAGCCTACGTAAATATTTACATAGGCTATTACGGCAAAAGAGGGGCGCAAATGGCATGGTGGCTGCCATTTGCGTTCCCTTCCCCCCCCCCGCTGTAATAGGCTATGTAAATATTTACGTACCCTATCACAGCAAAAAAAAAAAAGGAACACAAATGGCTGCCGCCGTAGCTGCCGCCATTTGCGTTCGCTGTCTGTTTTTTGGGGTTTTTTTTTGCCATAAATGGCTACGTAAATAGTGCCTGATTATACAGAGGGATGCAAATAGCATACAGGGATGCAAATGACGGTGGCTACAGCAGCCGCCATTTGTGTCCCTGCAGGCTGCCCAGCGGCCGGATGTCTTGCTGCAGGCAGTCCCGGCCGGTGGCTCCGCGGAATCTCCGCAGAGCAGAGCTGACCAGAGAGAATTTCGGGGGGAGCGACAGAGCGTCTCCCCCCCACCGCGAATGTCACCCTTTGAAAGGTAAGTGACTTTCATACATCCCTAGGCACTTGAGGCCAGTTGATAAAACCTTATTATGCTATAATATATCTGTGAGCCTTCAAGCTGCTACAAGACACTTTGTGGCTTTTGAACACACAAGAAGAAGAGCTCTCTATGCCTCTTCACATCTGTTCACCTTTCTCTAGCAAGGGCAAACCCATGCTGTCAAAGAGTACTATGCACCTGCCAGAGCCTGGTCTCATGGATCATGCAACCAGCAGGTGAAGTCAAGAAAGATGCTTTCACAACCAAAGAGATCCAGACACACCCTAGCAAGTCAAGCTAAACCACACTACACACTCATATGTTACCTGGCCCATAGTCCAAACATTGTTGCTCACCTCCGTTTTTGCTCCACTATGACTTCTGCCCCCCTGACCCAGGTTAGGGGCTTGGGCCTGCTTAGAAGAAGCAACAGGTAAGGAAGGCCTCTGGAATGCCATGGGACATGTCAGCAGCCAGTGCACCTACCCTCCCCTTTGACAGGAGCCTCGCTGCCTACAATGGCAGTGTAGGAATTGGCTGGGCGCCCCTCTCTGTATAATCAGGCACTAGTTTACAATGGTATCATTAGGCAATTTGGGATGCTGGATGTAATAGTCTTATAGCCCCCTTTATATTGTAAGATGCATCACTTCTCTTCAAATGGCAAGTCTACCTTCCACATTGCACAGCTGCTACATTCCTGAGCCTAGAGCAATTAGATAGATAGATAGATAGATAGAGATAGATAGATAGATAGATAGATAGATAGATAGATAGATGCCACACATGTGCAGAGTTTCACCTTTTAAACTCACTTGAGGTGCAATCCTACGCATGTTAAGGAAAAAAAAGTCCTACAACTCTCAGCATGCCCCAGCCAGCCATTTATGCCTGTAACCTTGTGTATATTGGCCATTCACAGTGCCATTTTGCAGAAGAAAAAATGTGCGCATATTTGCGCTTGCCATTCCCTCCCCCCCTAAATGGCAGGTGCAGAGGTCACCGAATGGGCCCGAAGTGAGTGTGGGTGACTTGGTGAGCAGAAGGGGGATGGATCTGGGGGGGGGGCATGATTGGGGTAGAGGCTTGGTGGGCACCTGGAGAACCCAGATTGGGGGGGTTAATAATCAATCCCTATTAGGGCTCAGTCCTATTCAGATAGGTGGCTGCCTCTGAACTCGGAAGCGACTGCCTATCCAATGCAGGGCAGGAGAAACACAAAGGGGAACGTTCCCTCTGCGCTTCTCCTGACCTGCATTTGCGGCTAGACAGCCAATTGTAGATGGAAGATGGAGCAGGAAAGGAGGCTGCTGTATGACACATAGGATGTGCCATATAGGCATTTCTGCCCTCCCCGCCTCAGAACACCCCCCAGAACCCCCTTTTCAGCTGCTCCGTGCTCCTCTTTTGAGTGCAGTTCTGTACTCAAAAGAGGACTGTTCTGTTCAAAGGGGCTGTTCTGCGCTGCCTCCGAGGCAGCATGGAAGTGGGGGGAGGTCACTTCTTGAAAGCCAGATATCCTATGGCCATCTAGCTGCTGTCTAGGGGGCATTGCTCCCTTAATGGCTTAACATGATCTAAGGCCTGAGAGGATTCAGCAATATTGCTTGTTCACTCAAATGGGGAAACCGTCTGGGTCACTTTGCAGGAAATCAAAATGTTTATCAGTATGTTTAGCAATGGTTAACACACAAGATCTTGTCTTAAACAATGATTTCACATACAGAGCTTTTCTACATGAGCCATCTATCATTCACTCATCATTTCCTACTCACGGTTGTTTACAGGTTCTTTAGATGACGTCATGACCGTCCAATTCTGCTTCTGATTTTAAGCAGCACTTTGGGTCAATTGTTTGTTTGTTTGTTTGTTTGAGAGCAGGGAAAATTCAGTATTTGTGAAAAAAAAAGAAAATGCTTTCCCCCCTTGTGTAATTCTGCTATTTTGCCACACCACACTGCCACCTATAGGTTATGTAGTGGAAAAGTAGGAAAGGAGACACTTTTTGTGTAGTGTTTGGATTTCAGGGCTGTGATTAGGGATGTACGAAAGTCACCGTTTCGCGGATCTGCTTCGTGGGGGGGGGGAGGCACTATGTCCCTCCCCCCGGAGTCCTGCCCGGCTGGTTCCACTCCACAGGGATTCCACGGAGCCGCTGGCCGGCTCTGCCCGCAGCTGGACATCCAGCCGCTGGGCAGCAGGGACGCAAATGGCAGCTGCCGTAGCCAACGCCGTTTGCGTCTCTGTATTCAACAATGATAGGCTACATAAATATTTACGTAGCCTATCACGTCTGGGTTAAAAAAAAACACGCGTACGCAAATGGTGGCGGCTACAGCGGCCGCCATTTGTGTTCCTTATTTTTTGCCGTCTTAGTCTACGTAAATATTTACGTAGACTATTATGGCGAAAATAAAGGGGAATGCAAATAGCGTAGTGGGTGCTATTTGCGTTCCTTTTTGATTCACTGTTCTAGCCTATGTAAATATTTACGTAGGCTAAAACAGTGAATGAAAAAGGAACGCAAATAGTGCCCACTATGCTATTTGCATTCCCCTTTATTTTTGCAAATGGCAGCGGCGGCAGCCCGTCAGAAGACCAGCCGCTGAAGCCGCCGCTGGAGCCGCTGCCATCCGGAACATCCGCCCCAGGTAAGTCTTGTCCCGGGGGGGACCAGGGGGGGGATGGCGGGCTGTTCCGCCACAGATTTCGGGGGGCTGAATGCCAGTGTATTCGGCCTTACTGAGGTCCGTGGTGGAATTCTTTGCCATCTTTAGCTGTGATGAAGCAGAAAGTAGATACAGTGCATTAACAGTCTCATGTAGAAAAACCCAGAGAAAGCCATTATACTGGAGGAAAGTGTTTGCGAAAATGCATATATTAGAAGAAATGGGCATGAAAATACATACCCATTCTGGAACAGATCTTTTTTATTTAAACAGAAATTTATTATAACACTGCAAATATGCAAAGTAAAAAAAAAATCTTTCCAAAATAAACTCAAATGTATCATTTCATATTAATGAAAAAGGGGAGAATGGACAAAAATTACCTTGAAATTTATCATTCCAGAGTGCAACTAATGTTACCAATTTCTCAACAAACTTGCTTTCCAATAAGTGATTTTCTCTCTTACAAATATATCAGTTTCATCATTGAGGCAATACTTCCAAATTCTAAGAAAAAACAACCCACCAATCTGAGGGGGTGGGTAGGTTCTGCATTTCTTCCCGTGAGCAGTTACTGGCATTTTGTCAGCTGTAAATAAATTAATAAACATTTCTATATCACAATCTTCTATGCAATCTTTAAGGGTGCAATCCTATGTACATTTAGACAGAAAAATGTCCTACAGCTCTCAACATTCGCCTGCCAAACATGCTGGGAGTCGTAGTTTTTTTCTGTCTAAACATGCATAGGATTGTACCCTAAGGTGATTTAACAAAACTCTTAGTGCATCAACTGATATTCTATATCTCATGATTTGCTCAAGATATAGTAAAATACTATGTCTGTATGGCTTGATTTCTTCACAAGGCCAAACATTATGTAAATAATCTGATCTTAACTGTTTATACCTCCAGCACATATCATGTTCTATTTTGCTCTATATCCATTGCTATTCAGGGTGTAATCCTATGGAGATAGTCATCAACCTCTGAACCCGGGGCTGATGACTACCCAGTGCAGGTCAGCCAAAGCACAGAGGCGATCCTTGCCTCCATGCTCTGGTCGCCCTGCATTTTTGTCTAGACATGCAATTTTGCCTGTCTAGCCAGGGAGCTTCGGTGTGGGAGGGCTGAGGCCATGATGCAACACATAGGAAGCTGTGTAATGTGGCTTCCACAGTGTCCTCCCCTCCCCAGACCTGCACCCCCCCTTTCCCGTTCTCTGTCCTCTGTTTCCAGGCACGGAGATGTAGCCAAGGTAGAGAGAACTGTGCTGGCTGCGAGGGGGTGGGGGAGGGGCAGGGAGTATGGTTTCTGGCCTTCGAAGGCAGAGCCCTGGTTTCGATCTGGGATCCCAGAAACTAGGGATGTACGAAAGTCACATACCTTTTCACGGATTGTGTTCGTGGGGGGGAGGCGCTCCGTCCCTCCCCCTGCAATCCTCGATGGGGGGGGTGTGATCCGGTCCTCCCCCCTGGAATCCTGCCCGGCTGGCTCTGCTCCACAGCGGCTCCGCGGAGCAGCCGGCCAGCCAGGGCCATCCGCAGCTGGATTTCCGGCCACGGACTGGCTGGTGCGGACGCAAATAGCAGCCGCCATTTGCGTCCAGCCAGGCAGCCATGATAGGCTACGTAAGAATTTACATAGCTTATCATGGCTAACCCCGCCCAAAACACATAAAAAGGGATACGCAAATGGCGGCGGCTCCGGCGGCCGCCATTTGCGTTTCCTATTTTTCGCCATTCTAGCCTACGTAAATATTTATGTAGGCAATTACAGCAAAAAAAAAAAAGGGAACCGCAAATAGCGTAGTGGGAGCTATTTGCGTTTCTTTTTTTTTCCACTGGAAAAGCCTATGTAAATATTTATGTAGACTACAACGGCGAAAAATAGGGAATGCAAATGGCGGCTACCGTAGCCACTGCCATTTGTGTATGCTGGTTTTTTGGGGGAGGGGGGTTAGCCGTGATAGGCTACGTAAATTCTTACATAGCCTATCATGGCTGCAAAGATGCCAGTGGTGGCTGCAGCAGCCTGGCCATGGCCGGCCAGGAGACCAGCCGTCGCCGGAGCTGCCACCGCCGCCGCCAAATCTGCTGCATCCGCCCAAGGTAAGTGCTGTCCCGGGGGATTCTGCAGGGGGGGGGCAGGAGGCCATTCTGCCACAGATTCTGCTCACTGGAATCCGTGGCGGAATTCTCTGCCACCCCTACCAGAAACTGAAAAATCCTATGTCTTCCAGACACTGTCTAGGGGACATAGGATTGTCCTGTAACTGTCTTCCTGTGTTATCCTCTATCCATTGCCAAACGTCTGCTTACAAAACCATACCTAGATATTTTGCCCATTTTATATATATATACAGTCAGGGCCAGAAATATTGGAACAAGGATAACTGTTTTGGCAGTTGGCCTCCGTATACCACCACATTGAAGTTGAAAGGAAACACACACCAATGGGAGCGAAGTCAGGACTTTCAGCTGTAATGCAAGGGGGTTGACAAAAGTGGGGCACTAACCATTCAGGAAGTACAGCCAGTGGCACCCCCCCACATTATTGGAGACTCATAAGTAATGGAAAAAATCAACATCATTTCAAACTTAAGAATCACCTTTAATACCTGGAGGAAAATCCTTTGAAGTCAATGACTGCCTGAAGTCTGGAACCCATGGACATGGCCAAATGCTGAGCTTCCTCCCTCGAGATGCTTTACCAGGCCTTTACTGCAGCTGCCTTCAGCTGCTGCTTGTTTATGGGTCTTTCCGCCTTCAGTCTTGTCTTCAGGAAGTGAAAAGCATGCTCTATTGGGTGGAGATCAGGTGACTGACTTGGCCGTTGAAGAACATCCCACTTCTTTGCCTGGAGAAACTCTTGGGTAGCTTTTGCTATATGTTTTGGGTCATAATCCATCTGCCATATGAAGTGGTGTCCTATCAGTTTGGCAGCATTCGGCTGGATCTGAGCAGAAAGTATAGCCCTATACACTTCAGAATCCATCCTGCTGCTTTTATCAGCAGTCAGGTCATCAATAAGCACCAGTGACCCGGTTCCATTGGCAGCCATACATGCCCATGCCATAACACTGCCTCCACCATGTTTGACAGATGATGTGGCATGCTTTGGATCATGAGCTGTTCCTTTCCTTCTCCATACTTTTCTTTTCCCATCATTCTGGTACAAGGTAATCTTGGTTTCATCAGTCCAAAGAATCTTATTCCAGAACTGGGCAGGATATTTTAGGTGTTTTCTGGCAAAGGCTACTCTGGCCTGTCTGTTCTTGAGCATTACCGGTGGTTTGCACCTTGTTGTGAAGCCTCTGTATTTACATTCATAAAACTGGCTCTTGACTGTAGATGTTGACAATAGGGATGGGGGAGAATTTCTCCCCGAAACTTCAGGGGGCCGAGCGCCAACGCATTCGGTCCTCCGAAGGTTGTTCGGGGAGAAATTCTCCGCCACCCCCCCCGCCACCCCCAGGATGGGACTTACCTTTCACGAATGTCGCTCCCGGCGGCGGGTCCCGGCGGCGGTTCGGCAGGTCTTCGTCAGGGGCGGGGGCGGCAGCTGGTCTTTCGACCGGCTGCCACCACCGCCATTACAAGAAAAGTAAAAAAAAAACAAAAACGCCCCTGTGAAAGGCTACGTAACGATTAATGTAGCCTATCACGGCTAGATTTGCAAAGTCAGCCGTGATAGGCTACATTAATCGTCACGTAGCCTATCACGGGTGACTTTAAAAAAAAAAAAGCACGTACGCTAATGGCGGCCCCCATAGGGAGCCACCATTCGCGTTCTTTATTTGGTCCCTGTAGTCTACGTAAAGATTTATGTAGACTACGGCAAAAATAAGGGCAACGCAAGCCCCGAGGAGGAGGAAGTGTTTTGGCTGAAAATAATTAGTGCACCTCTCAGGGCAGGGAGAAAAAATACATAAATATCTACGAAAAATAGCCTTTCTTATGGAAGTTATGCAGAATTACGGCTGTCGGTACGGATTTATCTTCGTAATTTTTGGAGCAGAAAAAAAAGAGGAGAATTCAGGGGGCTTGAGAATACGGATGTACAAAAGTGACTTACCTTTCGCGGATTATGTTGATGGTGACGGGGGAGGTGTTCCGTCCCTCCCCCCGGAAGCCTGGCCGGGGGGGAGGCGCTCCGTTTCTCCCCCCGGAATCCTCGAACGGTGCTCCACGGCAGCTCCGCGGAGCAGCCAGCCAGGCCTGGCCAGGCCAGAGCCGGATTTCTGGCCACGGAGGGCTCTGGGTAAAAAACAACAACAGCCACGTACGCAAATGGCGGCGGCTATGGCCGCCGCCATTTGCGTTCCTTCTTTTTGGCCATCTTAATCTACGTAAATATTTACGTAGATTATGACGGCGAAAATCCAGGGGAACGCAAGTAGCGTAGCAGGCACTATTTGCGTCCCTTTTTCATTCACCGTTTTAGCCTACGTAAATCTTTACGTAGGCTAAAACGGCAAATCAAAAGGGGACGCAAATAGTGCCCTCTACACTATTTGCATTCCCCTTGATTTTCGCCATCATAGTCTACGTAAATATTTATGTAGATTAAGACGGTAAAAAGAAGGAACACAAATGGCGGCAGCCGTAGCCGCCGCCATTTGCGTACGCGGTTGTTGTTTTTTTTACCCACCCCCAACCATGATAGGCTATGTAAAGATTTACATAGCCTATCACGTCTTTTTTTTCTTTTTTTTAAAACCTAGCCATGATAGGCTACGTAAATCTTTACGTACCCTATCACGTCTTTTTTTTTTTTTTCACAAGCCTGGAAATGGCAGTGGCGGCAGCCGGTCGGAAGACTGGCCGCCGCCGCCAAGCTGCTGCCAAAGTCGCCACCGAAGCCACCGCTGGAGCCGCCGCCTGCAAGATCCGCCCCAGGTAAGTCTTGTCCCGGGGGGATCCGCAGGGGGGCAGGGGGTGGCAGGCCGTTCTGCCACAGATTTCAGGGGGCCGAATGCACTGGCATTAGGCCTCACCGAGATCCGTGGCGGAATTCTGTGACATCCCCACTTGCAAACGACGGTATGGAGCACTGACCGCAAACTGCGGAAGTCAAGAGGCACGGAAGGTACACAATTCGTACATTCCTAGCTACAGTGGCAAATTTCTATTTCAGACCCTAAATGAATCCACAGAATATTTTTATTGCTCAATCTAACATCGCTGCAAAGTTTTCACTAAAGCTATTTAAGCAGCCTAATAGATTGGTCTTTTACAAAACCTTAATAAATATAAAAAGCCTTGTTTGAAGGTTGACAGGGAGATATATTCCAGCTCCCAATTAAAGATAACCTCATTCATTCTAAACATACGTCTGTGTGCTTCAGTGATACTTAAGAACAAAAGAGTCCCCTGGGAGCATTGTGTCTGGAAATGTGGTGATGGTAAATCAAGGCTTGAAATGCCAAAAGCAGAGAATTTTATCTGTTCAAGGACACCTATTTTATGTTTCACCTTCAAATGAACATTTTTTTTTTTAAAAAAGGACAATAACAGATCCCTGTTGGTTTGTTTTCCAAATATGAAAACAACCTGATGCTATCCAATGATGCTATCAATATGAAAACAACCTGATGCTATCCAAAATAACAGGTCCTATCCACTTATTACTGTGTCTACAAGAGAATTTATTGGGCTTCAGACTTAATTGTATTATTATTATCATTATTATTATTGATACATTTAAGTTAATTTTGTTTTTATAGGTGGAATAAAATGTATTTTGTATAGTGGATTGTTTTTTTCTTTTCTTTTTTTATATACAAGCATCTCATAATAACCCTGTGATCCACAGCACAGTTCAGTGAAGAAATTCATTTTTTAAAAAAAAATATAGCCCACTATTGGACAATCCATTGCAATGCTCTTTCACCACTCTCAGCCACTTCAATGATGCTTGAGCAATAAAATGTTCCAGTGGGTTATGTGGCTAATCGTATGCATATTATTGCGTGTGTGTGGCTCCCACTGAAAGCAGCAGACCTGCATCTCCAGTAACGCAAGACCCATGACATGATACCATTGAACTGAAAGCTTCCTTGTGATTCAATGCATTTCATTGGCTGCCATTTTGAAGGGCCAAGAAACGTACTATGCAAAAACATTACATCACACATTTTTCATTACTAAATAGTGCTGTGGGAAAGAGAGGGGTGTGTGTAAGGCTGCTGCTTTTGGGCAGCAATCATGCACCAAAAAGAATGCAAACTTTCATTTGTGAATACTAAGTGCCCAGTGTGAAGAGAATGGTCTGAGGCCACGTGGCCCATGTCTACTGCAAAAAAACAGAAGGAGGTGAGCGTCCAAAGGAGATCATGAGGAAGAGAAATGGGTTCTCAGGATGCAAGATTGAATTTATTATAAGAAGCCCAACACATTTTGGCTCCCCCCCCACACACACACTTTTTTCTTATTATTTTATGCTTTCTTCAGGGGATAAAGAAAAAAGTCTGCAGAACTTTTCAGGAAACGATTGTCTCCTGTGTCAATCTACTGTCACTGATATATACAAGGTTACAGGCATAAATGACCCATTTAAGATAACGTTTTGGGAATTTTTTGACCAGGGTGGGGGGAGTGGGCTTACCTTATTTATTAGGAAGAGGTGGCTGAGCGTTTTTATTTATTTTCTTTCTTGAACACTTTAAAAGAAAGCCTTGTTGGCTGCTCCTTGCAGCCAGGGAGACTTTCCACTGCAGTTTCCTGCCTCAGATCAAGAAAAAGAAACTAGTGATATCCCTGACGTTCTCTATGGTAGGGATGTATGAAAGTCACTTACCGTTTTGTGGATCTGCTTCGCGGTGGGGGGGGAGGCACTCCGTCCATCCCCCCAGAATCCTCGAGGGGGGGGAGATGCTTTGTCCCTCCCCCCGGAGTCCTGCCTGGCCGGCTCTGCTCCACGGAGATTCCGCAGAGCCGCCAGCCAGCTCCACCCGCAGCTGGACATCCAGCCACTGGGCAGCAGGGATGCAAATGGCGGCAGCCGTAGCCGCCGCCGTTTGCGTCCCTGTACTTAACCGTGATAGGCTATGTAAATATTTACGTAGCCTATCACGGCAAAGTAAAAAGAAAGCGCGTATGGCAATGGCGGCGGCTACGGCGGCCGCCATTTGCGTTCACTATTTTTCGCCGTTCTAGCCTATGTAAATATTTACATAGCGAATGCAAACATTTACATAGCGAACGCATATATTTACATAGCGAATGCATGGCGAAAAATAGCAAATGCAAATGGCAGCCGCCGTAGCTGCCGCCATTTGCGTATGCTGCACCTGCCCGCAGCCGGCCAGGAGACCAGCCCCTGCTGCCGCACCTGCCGCCGCCACACCTGCCACTGCTGCACTCGCCACCTCTGCCCCACTGCTCCCGCCGCTCCCGCCCCTGCCGCCACTGCCACCGCTGCCCCTGCCGCTGCCGCCCCCTTTGCCAAATCCGCCGCCACCCCCACCGCTGCCAAATCTGCCACTGCGCCACTGGAGCTGCTGCTGCATCCACCCCAGGTAAGTGCCATCCCGGGATTCTGCGGGGGGGTGGGGGCAGGAGGCTGTTCCACCACAGATTCCAAGGGGCCAGATTCTACAGAATCCGGCCTCACTGGAATCCATGGTGGAATTCTCCACCATCCCTACTCTATGGTGTTGTATGTGAAGTTCAAACTAAATGTTTTACTAATCACACATAGCAGAGCTATGTGTAATTGTCTTACTTACCTCTATGTAAGCGTGCACAGCCCCAATTCCAATTGAGGGTGGGTAATTTGGGAGTGGGGATTTAAGCTTTCCTCTCCAATTTTGGGCCAAGATTCACCCCCCCATCGGGGGGGATTAAAAAGAGAAAAATCATCTCCATGGATTCCAGTTGTCTCCTGTTAGGGGTATTTCTGAGTGCAGGGAGTGGGATAGCAGTTCAGATTCTGAAGGAGAATCACCAGACATGGGGGAGGTGTTTTCCCAGGCTAGTCCAGATATGAGTAGGCCTGCTTCTCAGGTTACAAACATCCAGATGGCTGAGGATGAGGGTCCCTCCTCACCCCCCCCCCGTGAGAGGCAGCGAACAGGAGGAGGAAGGGTTTGGGGAGTGTGACCTAATAGATGCCAGACGCAGGTGCAGAGCAAGGAGAGAGAAGGCAGGGGCGGAACTTAGATGGTCTACCCAATTGACCTTGCATGAAAAGCTGCACTTAGAGGCCTCACAAGAACAGAGGGATTCCCCCTCTTAAGTTAGGCTAGTCAGACCCCCTCCCTCTTCAAATGGCGGGAAACTCTCATAACTTCCTTTTGATTCCCCTGAAGGCATTCCTATGTAGATGGAGAGTCACTGAGAATTTGCATCTGTATGACCTGTGAAATAATGGATTAAAAGCTGTAGACTGAAGCCTCTTGTCTATGTATGTTTGGGCTTATAACTAAAGTGAGGGCTAAAGGAATCCTGACATTGCCATTGTCACCAATAGGCCACCTTTCCCTAAGCGTGTAGGGAATGTGCATGTAGAGAATCTGGTTTAGATTGGGCCTGCAGCACATGGATAATGATGGGGTTATCATCCCTATGTGTTGCGGTCCAGATACAAATTGGGGCATTTTTACTTCAGTGTTAATTATTTAACATACAACACCACAGAGTTCTAAGTAGGGATGTACGAAAGTCACTCACCTTTTCGAAGGGTGACATTCATGGGGGGGGGAGGTGCTCCGTCCCTCCCCCTAAAATTCTCTCTGGCCGGCTCTGCTCCACGGGGATTCCACAGAGCTGCCAGCTGGGGCCGCCTGCAGCCGGACATCCGGCCGCTGGGCAGCCTGCAGGGACACAAATGGCGGCTGCCATAGCCACCGTCATTTCGTACCTGTATTTTGATGTGATACGCTACATAAATATTTAGGTAGCCTATCACGGCAAAAAAGAAAAAAAACAGCAGACGCAAATGGCGGCGGCTATGGCGGCCGCCATTTGCTTTCCCTTTTTTTTCGCCGTAATAGCCTATGTAAATATTTACATAGGCTATTATGGCAAAAAAAAAGGGAATGCAAATGGAAGCCACCGTAGCCGCCGCCATTTGCATTCCCTTAGTTAAGCCATGATAGGCTACGTAAGTATTTACATAGCCTATCAGGGCTATACGGAAGAAGCGAATGGCGGCCACAGACGTGGCCACCATGCGCAAGTTAGCGCAGACGGCAGCAGGTAAGTGCTCCATTCAAGGCCCATTTTGCAGGGTGGGGGGCTTCGTTCTGCCATGGATTTCGGGGGGCTGAATGCACTAGCATTTGGCCTCACCGAGATCCATGGTGGAATTCTTTGACATCCCTAGTTCTAAGGAAAGAAAATAAAGAAAACCCTCAGCCATCTCATCCTAATGAGTCATATAACCTAAGCATGGATGGACCCCCCGCCCCCTGTCCAGGTCCTCCAGGCACCTGCCAAGCCTGTACCCCTGCTTATGCACCCCTGGACCCACACGCCCAACCCCGCGCTTGTTGAGCTGCCCTCACCTAGCCACTCACCTCCATAAATTTAATAGTGCACACACAGCGGCCTTAAAGACCCCGTCTATGCAATATCACAGGCCTGTATGGCCCATTTACACTTGTAATATTGCATACATGGGGCCTTTACAGCCACTATGCACACAATATTAAATTTAAAGAAGTTCCTAAGTCACCTTTTTTTTTTGCACCAAATGGCAACTGCGGGGACAACAGGTGCTTGCTGACAGCTCAGGGTAGGTGAGAGTGGCTTGGCAAGTGTGTGTGTGGGAGCACAAGCAGGGGCAGCGGGTCAGTGGGTGTGGCCTGGAGGGAGAAATGGGGGGGAGTCCATCAAACTCCCAGACTGAGATGAGTGCCTGCAATATCCATAACATCAGCCCACCTACCACCATCATACTCAACACTGGGGCTTCTCACAAATGTCTCCTGCCCTTTCAAAATGTTTGCTGCCCTTTCAAAAGCCACCCCCTTGGGATGGGGTAGGCTAAAGGACCTGCGAAAACTGACTTTTGGCCCAGCACAAGGTGGGGAGTCTGGACATCCCTCAGTCCAAGAGTGTCATTGGCCATGGTGCACATACTCATTTCTCTTTACAATAGCTTATTTATGTAAGCTATTACGGCGAAAAAAAAGCGCCCACTATGCTATTTGCATTCCCCTTTTTTTTCCACCATAATAGCCTATATAAATATTTATGTAGGCTAAAACGGCGAAAAATAGGGAATGCAAATGGCAGCCTCCGTAGCCGCCGCCATTTGTGTATGCTGTATTTTTTTATTTTTTTTTGCCCTGCCATGATAGGCTACATAAATACTTACATAGCCTATCATGACAGCCTGGCTGGATGCAAATGGTGGCCACTACAGTGGCCGCCATTTGCGTCCGCAGCAGCCCGTCCGTAGCCAGAAGTCCGGCTGCAGACGACCCTGGCCGGCTGCTCCGCCAGCCAGGCAGGATTCCAGGGAGGAGGACCGAATCACCTCCCCCCCGTCGAGGATTCTGGGGGGAGGGACAGAGCACCTCCCCCCGCACCAAGAATCAATTCTGCGAAAAGCTAAGTGACTTTTGTACATCCCTAGATTTTAGGAAAGCTGATTTTAATAAACTCAGAACAATGATCAGTAAGGTCAGTAAACAATGATCAATGAACAATGATCATGACAAGCGACTGTAATGAGAAAAGGAGTCCAAGATGGGTGGGAGCTTTTAAAAAAGGAAATTCTCAAGGCACAATTACAAACAATTCCAACAAGAAGAAAAGGTGGAAGACAGCAGTGGCTTCACAAAAAGCTTAGAGATGAACTGAAAACAACAAAAAAAGGACACATACAGGAAGTGGAAAGAAGGCCAAGCAACAAAGGAAGAACCAATGTGGCTTCACAAAAAGCTTAGAGATGACCTGAAAACAACAAAAAAAGGACTCATACAGGAAGTGGAAAGAAGGCCAAGCAACAAAGGAAGAGTACAGGCAGGTAGCATAGAATTGCAGGGATGGTGTCAGGAAGGCTAAAGCTGAGAATGAGCTGAGGTTAGCGAGGGATGCTAAAAGCAACAAAAAGGCTTTCTTCAGCTACATGCATAGTAAAAGACAGAGGAAATAAATGGTGGTTCAGCTATTAAATAAGGATGGCAAAATGATAACAGATGACAAAGAAAAGGCAGAGGTGCTCAATTCCTACTTTGGCTCAGTCTTCTCCCAAAAGAGGGTCTATGCCTCTCCCCCCAGCAAAGGCGAACTACAAGCTGAAGGGGCAGGATTGCAGTTTGAGAGCGATAAACATATGGTCAAGGAACACCTAATTACTTTGAATGAGTTCAGGTCTCCAGGGCCAGATGAACTGCATCCTAGAGTACTAAAGGAACTGGCAGAAGAACTCTCAGAACCACTGTCTATTCTCTTTGAGAAATCATGGAGGACGGGGGAAGTGCCAGATGACTGGAGGAGGGATAATGTTGTCCCTATCTTCAAAAAGGGGAAAAACGAGGAACCTGGGAACTACAGACCAGTCAGTCTAACATCAATCCCTGGGAATATTCTAGAGCAGATTACAAAGCAATCCATCTGTAAGCACCTTGAAAACAATGCAGTGATTCCTCGAAGCCAACATGGATTTGTCAAGAACAAATCCTGCCAGACTAATCTGATCTCATTTTTTGATCAAATAACCTCCCTTGTGGACTGTGGGAATGGTGTAGAGATAATATACTGCAACTTCAGCAAAGCTTTTGACAAAGTGCCCCATGATATCCTGATGAGCAAACTAGCTCAAAGGAGGGATGTACGAAAGGTACTTACCTTTCCGCGGATTATGCTGATGCTGGGGGGGAGGCGTTCCGTTCCTCCCCCCCGGAATCCTGGCCGGCTGGCTCCGCTCCGCAGGGATTCTGTGGAGCCGCCAGCTGGCTCCGCCAGCGGCCGGACATCCGGTTGCTGGCTACCAGGGACACAAAACGCGGCAGCCGTAGCCGCCACCGTTTGCGTCCCTGCAGTCAGCCGTGATAGGCTACGTAAATGTTTACGTAGCCTATCACGGCTGATTTAAAAAAAAACAAATACATGCATATGCAAATGGCGGCACCCATGGGCGCCGCCATTTGCGTACACGCGCGTGTGTGGTTTTTTTTAATCAGCTGTGATAGGCTACGTAAACATTTACGTAGCCTAGCACGGTGTTTTTAAAAAAACTATCATGTTTCTTTGTTTTTTGATTTTTTTACCTGGAAATGGCGGCGGCCGGAGCCGCCGCCGAACCGCCGCCGGAGCCGCCGCTGCCAGGAAGATCCGCCTAAGGTAAGTCCCACCCTGGGAGGGCAGGGGGCGGGGGGCCATTCCGCCACTGATTTCGGGGAGCTGAATGTGCTGGCATTCGGCCTCCCCGAGATCCGTGGTGGAAATTTCGTACATCCCTAGCTCAAAGTGGGCTAGATAAAACAACAAACCAGTGGATCCACAGTTGGCTACAGAATCGGACTCAAAGAGTGCTTATCAATGTGACCTTCTCAAACTGGGGAGAGGTAATGAGCAGGGTACTGCAGGGCTCAGTCGTGGGCCCAGTGCTCTTCAACATTTTTATTAATTACTTGGATGAGGAGGGGGAGGTGCAGGGAATGCTGATCAAATTTGCAGATGACACAAAATTGGGCGGGATAGCTAATAATTTGGAAGACAGAAACAAAATTAAAAGTGATCTTGATAGACTTGAGCACTCGACAGAAAACAACAAAATGACATTTAATAGGGATAAATGCCAAGTTCTGCACCTAGGAAAAAGAAACCAAATGCACAGTTACAAGATGGGGGATATGTGGCTCAACAACACTACAAGCGAGAAGGATCTTGGAATTGTTGTAGCTCACAAGCTGAATATGAGCCAACAATGTGATGTGGCTGCAAAAAAGGCAAATGCTCTTTTGGGCTGCATGAATAGAAACATAGCTTTCAAATCCTGGGAAGTACTAGTTCCCCTCTACTCAGTATTGGTTAGTCCTCATCTGGAGTACTGTGTCCAGTTCCAGGCACCACATTTCATGAAGGATGCAGAAAAACTGGAGACGGTTCAGAGGAGGGCAACAAAGACGATCAGGGGACTGGAAACAAAGCCCTATGAAGAGAGACTGAAAGAACTGGGCATGTTTAGCCTTGAGATGAGAAGACTGAGGGGAGATTAGGGATGTACGAAAGGGACTTACCTTGTCCCGCAGCTTTTTTCGTGGTGGGGGGGATGCGCTTCGCTTCTCCCCCCGAAGTTCATGCAAGGGGGAGAGGCTTCCCGCCTCGCCCGGCCGAAATTCAGGCTGGGCGGGTGGCGCCCCATCCCTCGCCGCCGAAAGTCAGGCCGGGTAGAAGCGCCCCGTCTACCCAGCCGCAAAAAAAAAAAAAAAAACACCCCCGTGATAGGCTACGTAATGATTAACGTAGCTTATCACGGCTAGATTTGCAAATTCAGCCATGATAGGCTACGTTAATCGTCACATAGCCTATCACGGGTGACTTTGGAAAAAAAAAAAAGCGCGTACGCAAATGGCGGCCCCCATAGGGAGCCGCCATTTATGTTCCTTATTTGGTCCCTGTAGTCTACGTAAAGATTTACGTAGACTACGGCAAAAATAAGGGCAACGAAATAGCGTTCACCAAGGTTGGCCGTAGAATCCCTGTCCAAATGTCTGGAGACGGTGAGTGGCTGGATGGGGAGGAATAAGCTGAAGCTCAACCCTGACAAGACCGAGGTACTTTTGGTGGGAGACAAGAGGAGGCTGGGGGATGTTGACCTGGTGTTGAATGGGGTACGGCTACCCTTGAAAGACCAGGTCCGCAGCCTGGGGGTCATTTTGGACTCCCAGCTGTCCATGGAGGCTCAGGTGTCAGCTGTGAGCCGGACAGCGCTGTATCAACTCCATCTGATACGGCAGCTGCGCCCCTTCCTTCCCGACCATCTGCTCCCATTGGTAGTACATGCCCTGGTCTCCTCTCGTTTAGACTACTGTAATGCGCTCTACGTGGTGTTACCCTTGAAGACGGTTCGCAAGCTGCAGCTGGTACAGAACGCGGCGGCTCGCCTGATTAAAGGCAGCCGCTGGCAAGATCACATCACTCCAGTGCTGAAGGAGTTGCACTGGTTACCAGTTGTTTTCCGGGCCAAATTCAAGGTGTTGGTTTTGACCTTTAAAACCCTATATAGTTCCGGCCCAGCCTATCTTAAGGAGCGCCTCCAGCAGCACCAGAAAGGCCGCTTAACAAGATCAGCCTCGGATGGCCTTCTGTCTGTCCCATCAGCCAGGACAGCTAGACTGGTGGGGATGAGGGAGAGGGCCATTTCTGTGGTTGCCCCCACTCTGTGGAACTCCCTCCCTAGGGAACTCCACCATGCCCCCTCTTTAATGAGCTTCCGTCGTGCATTAAAAACGTGGTTGTTCAGGCAGGCATTTGGGGTGGGTTAGGGTATTTTAGGAAATGTTTTTATTGTAGAATTTTATTGTTTTAAACTGTTTTATTGTATGTTGTACATCGCCCAGAGTGGCTGGGTGACCAGCCAGATGGGCAATTAATAAATTTAATAATAAATAAATAAAATAAAATAAGGTACAGGTATGCACATATTGAAGGAGGTGTTTTCAGTCCCTGGAGACTCACGTTTTCAGTCCCAGGTCTGTACCAGCCATCTAGTTTGGCCAATAGCTATTATGCCAATAATGAAAGGAGTTTGGTCCTGAGTGAACTGCATACACTATTCCTGTATAAAGTACATGGGTTTACCTTTCACTCCTTAAAGGTTTTTAAAAGGCCACCACACCACTCATGTTCAAATGAAGTTATTTTTGCCCAGCACTACTGAACAAAAATAAGTTTCAAGTGCTAATCTTGAATAGGGATGTTGCGGGTGTCCAGCTGGGAGTCAAAGCCTGATGAGAAATCACTGGCTAAGCCCCCCAGATGCCAATCTGTGAATACCCCCAGTCACTCAGCTCTGCGCATGCTGAGCTGGGCAAGCGCGCAGCCACCCGCTTCCTCACTGAATCACCATTTTGTGGAAGAAAGGTGGCTTGTCCTTGTTCATAAATGTTCATCTGCACACATGGTGGCTGTAAAGGGGCCATTCATGCAAGATTACAGGTGTAAATGGACCATTTACACTTAATCTTATGACTATGGTCCCTTTACCACCGCCATTTGAACAGATGGATATTTATGAACAAGGATGATTCGCCATTTTTCTGCAATATGGTGACTTGGCAAGGAAGTGGCCAGCCGTGCACCATGTGCCGGTCACTTACAGACTGCCCGGCTAGGCATGTGGCGCAGTGAACAGGTGGGCAGCTGGCTGGGTTCTGGCAAGGGGTGCACAACCCAGACCCTTGTGAGTTCAACCATCCCTAATCTTGAATGGAACTAATATCATCTAATGATGTACGTAATGACTTGTGTGTAATTCAAAACAACCCCCTGGGCTGGTGCATTGTGAGACATAAGCAAATTTGATAGAAGCAGGATATTGCAGCTATAAGCAAACTGAAGTCATGACTATTGATCAAATTATTAAGCTGAAATATATTGTATTGGTGGTCCTGTTTATTGGCTTTTATTTTTAAAGTACTTTTCATTGTCTGATGATAATGACCAGGTGTAATTATGTTAAGGTCAAACAATTCATATAAATCAGTCACTGATGTGGGGAGCAGCCTAAGGAAATGAATTAAGACCTTGGTTGGTTGGTTTTTATTGGTGATTAGTCATTGTTATGCTCCCCCCCCCCCGGTATTAAACTCTCTCAAGGGCAAGCCCATAAACGTAGTTTGTTCTCACAATTTCCCTCCAAGCTGTATTTTGAATGCAGCTCAGTGTAAAAGTGATTTGACTGGCTCCATCTTCAGAATAAAATTGAAAACCATTGGGTATATGTCCCATCTTCTCATTCACCCAGTACATGTGAAACTGATATGGACTAGAAACAGACTACTCTCCTTAGTCAACACCAGCACTTTGATTTGGGCCCTGAAACAAAATTGGAAGCCAGATTGTTGTGGCGAAGGGGCTTGTGTAACTCAGTGAAGCCATAACCTATGCCGTGCAGGGCCACCCAAGGCGGACAGGTCATGGCAGAAAGTTCTGACAAAATGTGGTCCACTGGAGAAGGAAATGGCAACCCACTCCAGTATTCTTGCCAAGAAAACCCCATGGAACGTATCACAAGGCTAAAAGATATGATGCCGGAAGATGAGCCCCTCAGGTCGGAAGGTGTCCAATATGCTACTGGGGAAGAGCAGAGGGTATTTCCAAGTAGCGCCAGAAAGAGTGAAGCGGCTGGGCCAAAGCCGAAAGGACACTCAGCTGTGGATGTGTCTGGTGGTGAAAAGAAAATCCGATGCTGTAAAGAACAATCTTGTTTAGGAACCTGGAATGTCAGATCAATGAATCAAGGTAAGCTGGAGGTGGTCAAACATGAGATGGCAAGATTGAACATCGACATCTTGGGAATCAGCAAACTCAAATGGACAGGCATGGGCGAATTTAATTCAGGTGACCATCATATCTACTATTGTGGGCAAGAATCCCTTAGAAGAAATGGAGTAGCACTCATAGTCAACAAAACGGTGGGAAAAGCAGTACTGGGGTACAATCTTAAAAATGATAGAATGATCTCAGTACGAATCCAAGGCAAACCATTCAACATCACAGTAATTCAAGTCTATGCCCCAACCACTGAGGCCGAAGAAGCTGAGGTTGATCGGTTCTATGAAGACCTACAACACCTTCTAGAACTAACACCAAAAAAAGATGTCCTCTTCATTATAGGGGATTGGAATGCTAAAGTAGGAAGTCAAGAAATCACCGGGATAACAGGCAGGCATGGCCTTGGTGTACAAAATGAAGCAGGACAAAAGCTAATAGAGTTTTGCCAAGAGAACATGCTGATCATAGCAAACACTCTTTTCCAACAGCACAAGAGGCGACTCTACACATGGACGTCACCAGATGGTCAATATCGAAATCAGATTGATTATGTCCTTTGCAGCCAAAGATGGAGAAGCTCCATACAGTCAGTCAAAACAAGACCTGGAGCTGACTGTGGCTCAGATCATGAGCTGCTTCTTGCAAAATTTCGGCTTAAATTGAAGAACGTCGGGAAAACCACTAAACCGTTCAGGTATGACCTAAATCATATCCCTGATGAATATACAGTGGAGGTGAGGAATAGATTTCAGGGATTAGACCTGATAGACAGAGTGCCTGAGGAACTATGGACGGAGGTCTGTAACATTGTTCAGGAGGCAGCAACGAAATTCATCCCAAAGAAAAAGAAATGCAAGAAAGCCAAGTGGCTGTCTGATGAGGCTTTACAAGTAGCTCACGAAAGAAGGGAAGCGAAAAGCAAGGGAGAAAGGGGAAGATATATCCAACTGAATGCAGAGTTCCAGAGAATAGCAAGGAAAGACAAGAAGGCCTTCTTAAATGAACAATGCAAAGAAATCGAGGAAAACAACAGAATGGGAAAGACTAGAGATCTCTTCAAGAAAATTGGAGATCTCAAGGGAATGTTTTGTGCAAAGACGGGCATGATCAAGGACAAAGAAGGCAGGGACCTAACAGAAGCAGATGAGATTAAGAAGAGGTGGCAAGAATACACAGAAGAACTATACAGGAAAGATCTGAATGTCCCTGATAGCCATAATAGTGCGGTCACTGAACTTGAGCCGGACATCCTAGAGAGTGAAGTCAAGTGGGCCTTAGGAAGCATTAGTAACAACAAAGCTAGCGGAGATGACAGTATTCCAGCCGAGCTATTTAAAATCCTAAAAGATGATGCTGTTAAAGTGCTGCATTCAATATGCCAACAAATCTGGAACACTCAACAGTGGCCACAAGACTGGAAAAGGTCAGTTTACATTCCAATTCCAAAGAAGGGCAACGCCAAAGAGTGTTCAAACTACCACACAATTGCGCTCATTTCACATGCCAGCAAGGTGATGCTCAAAATCCTACAAGCTAGGCTTCAGCAGTATGCGAACCGAGAACTACCGGAAGTACAAGCTGGGTTTCGAAGAGGCAGAGGAACTAGAGATCAAATCACCAACATTCGCTGCATCATGGAAAAAGCAAGAGAATTCCAGAAAAACGTCTATTTCTGCTTCATTGACTACGCTAAAGCCTTTGATTGTGTGGATCACAACAAACTGTGGCAAATTCTTAAAGTGATGGGAGTACCAGACCACCTTACCTGTCTCCTGAGAAACCTGTACGAGGGTCAAGAAGCAACAGTAAGAACCAGACATGGAACAACCGATTGGTTCAAAATTGGGAAAGGAGTACGACAAGGCTGCATATTGTCACCCTGTAGGGGTGAACGAAAGTCACTTACCTTTTCTCGCAGCTTTTTCGCGGTGGGGGGGAGCGCTTCGCTGCTCCCCCCGCGAAGTTCAGGCCAGGGGGGGAGGCTTCCCTTATAGTGTTGCCCTTATTTTCGCCGTAGTCTACGTAAAGATTGACGTAGACTACAGCGACCAAATAAGGAATGAGAATGGCGGCTCCCTATGGGGGCCGCCATTCGCATACGCGCTTTTTTTTTTTTTTAAGTCACCCGTGATAGGCTACGTGACGATTCACGTAGCCTATCACGGCTGACTTTGCAAATCTAGCCGTGATAGGCTACGTGAATCGTCACGTAGCCTATCAGGGGACAGTTGTTTTTTTTTTTCTTTCATTGCAATGGCGGGGGCGGCAGCCGGTCGAAAGACTGGCTGCCGCTCCCGCCCCGCTCGAACACCGGACGAACCGCCAGCCAGACCCACCGCCGGGAGGGACATTCAGGGAAGGTAAGTCCCGTCCCGGGGGGGGGCGGGGGGCGGAGGATTTCTCCCCGAAACTTGGTCGAGGGGCCGAACACGTTGGCGCTCGGCCCCCCGAAGTTTCGGGGAGAAATTCTCCGCCATCCCTACCACCCTGCTTATTTAACTTACATGCAGAGTACATCATGAGAAATGCCGGGTTGGATGAATCAGAGGTCGGAATTAAGATTGCCGGGAGAATTATCAACAACCTCCGATATGCAGACGATACCACCCTAATGGCAGAAAGCGAAGAGGATCTCAAGAGCCTCTTGTTGAGGGTGAAAGAGGACAGTGCAAAAGCTGGTTTGAAACTCAACATTAAAAAAACGAAGATCATGGCATCTGGCCCCATCACTTCCTGGCATATAGAAGGGGAAGAAATGGAAGCAGTGACAGATTTTACTTTCTTGGGCTCCAAGATCACCACAGACGGTGACTGTAGCCATGAAATTAAAAGACGCTTGCTCCTTGGGAGGAAAACTATGGCCAACCTAGACAGGATAGTAAGATGCAGAGACATCATCTTGCCGACAAAGGTCCGTCTAATCAAAGCTATGGTTTTCCCAGTAGTAATGTATGGCTGTGAGAGCTGGACTATAAGGAAGGCTGAGCGCCGAAGAATTGATGCTTTCGAACTGTGGTGCTGGAGAAGACGCTTACGAGTCCCCTGGACTGTAAGGAGGTCAAATCAGTCCATCCTAAAGGAAATCAACCCTGAGTGCTTATTGGAAGGACAGATAATGAAGCTGAAGCTCCAATATTTTGGCCACCTAATGCGAAGAGAAAACTCCCTGGAAAAGTCCCTGATGCTGGGAAAGACTGAAGGCAAAAGGAGAAGGGGACGGCAGAGGATGAGATGGCTAGATAGCATCACGGATGCAATGAATATGAACTTGAGCACACTCCGGGAGAGAGCGCAGGACAGGAAGGCCTGGCGTGCTATGGTCCTTGGGGTCACGAAGAGTCGGACACGACTGAACGACTGAGCAACAATAACAACAGCTGCTACAACAAGGGAGTCACTTTCTCACTCCCAACAGCTGGCTTCTGTGAATTGCCTGAATGCCATTTTGGGGAGCAGCTGTTTTGTAGGCCTGCTCTGTCCCATAATATCAGTCAGTGATTGGAGCTATAGATAAATGTAGGGGTGGACGAAAGTCACTTACCTTTTCTCGCAGCTTGTTCGCGGCGGGGGGGAGCGCTTCGCTGCTCCCCCCGCGAAGTTCAGGCCGGGGGGGGAGGCTTCCCGCCTCGCCCGGCCGAAATTCAGGACGGGGGGGGAGGCTTCCCACCTCGCCCGGCCGAAATTCAGGCCGGGGAGGAGGCTTCCTGCCTCGCCCGGCCACGAACACGAAAGTAAAAAAAACAAAACAAAACGTCCCCTGATAGGCTACGTGACGATTCACGTAGCCTATCATGGCTAGATCTGCAAAGTCAGCCATGATAGGCTACGTGAATCGTCACGTAGCCTATCACGGGTGACTTAAAAAAAAAAAAAGCGCGTACGCGAATGGCGGCCCCCATAGGGAGCCGCCATTCGCGTTCCTTATTTAGCTGCTGTAGTCTATGTCAATGTTTACGTAGACTACGGCGAAAATAAGACTACGGCTTATTTTCGCCGTAGTCTATGTAAACATTGACGTAGACTACAGCGACCAAATAAGGAAGGGGAATGGCGGCTCCCTATGGGGGCCGCCATTATCCGTACACACTTTTTTTTTTTTTTAAGTCACCCGTGATAGGCTACGTGACGATTCACGTAGCCTATCACGGCTGACTTTGCAAATCTAGCCGTGATAGGCCACGTGAATCGTCACGTAGCCTATCAGGGGACGGTTTTTTTTTTTCTTTCATTGCAATGGCAGGGGCGGCAGCCGGTCGAAAAACTGGCTGCCGCTCCCGCCCCGCTCGAACACCGGACGAACCCCCAGCCGGACCCGCCACCGGGAGGGACATTCAGGGAAGGTAAGTCCCGTCCCGGGGGGGGGTGCGGGGTGCGGGGGGGGTGCGGAGGATTTCTCCCCGAAACCTGTTCGGGGGGCCGAACACGTTGGCGCTCAGCCCCCCGAAGTTTCGGGGAGAAATTCTCCGCCATCCCTAGATAAATGCTGGTGAGAATTTGCCAAGTGGTAATGTACCACAGTATGCATTTACTACTTCGTAAGTTGGCTGGCAGTATCATCCCACCAAGTCCTGATGGCAAGCTTACCGTTAGGGTTGTTGGAGAAATCCACAATGGAATCAAATGAGTCTGGATTTCTGTGAATCCAACACTCCTGGATTTAGGGATGGCAGAGAATTCCACCACAGATTCCAATGAGGCCAGATTCTTTAGAATCCGCCCCCCCCAGAATCTGTGGCAGAACGGCCTCCTGCCCCCCACCCTCGCGCGGAATCCCCCAGGATGGAACTTACCTGGGGCAAATGTGGCGGATTCGGTGGCGGTGGCGGCGGATGCAGCAGCGGCGGTGGCTGGTCTCCTGGCCAGCCGCAGCCGGGCTGCTGCAGCCGCCATTACCGTCCTTGCAGCTGTGATAGGCTACATAAGAATTTACGTAGCCTATCACAGCATGCCCCCCCCAAAAAAGGCATACGCAAATGGCGGCAGCCACCATTTGCGTTCCCTATTTTTCGCCGTTCTAGCCTACGTAAATATTTACGTAAGCAATTACGGCAAAAAAAAGGGAACCGCAAATAGCACCCACTATGCCATTTGCATATGCCATTTTGTTTTTTTGGGGGGGGCATGCCGTAATAGGCTATGTAAATTCTTACGTAGCCTATCATGGCAGCCTGGAAGGACGCAAATGGTGGCTGCTACGGCGGCCGCCATTTGCATCCACAGCAGCCCATCTGCAGCCGGAAGTCCGGCTGTGGACTGCCCTGGCCGGCTGCTCCGCGGAGCCGGCACGGAGCAGAGCCGGCTGGGCAGGATTCCAGGGGGGGGGAGGACTGGATCGCCTCCCCCCCCATTGAGGATTCCAGGGGGAGGGATGGAGCACCTCCCCCCCCAGCAAATGCCCCGACTGGAACAGGTAAGGGATTCATACATCCCTACCTGGATTCCACAGCGGACCAGCTTTTCCTGAGTTGCATGGATTCTGTAAGCTTGTGGACTGTTTTGTTTTGTTTTTTAATTTTTGGAAGTTTACAAAAATTTAGTTGAGAGACAGATACAGATATAGATATATTTTTTTTAAAAAAACCCTCCAGCTGAAAATGCATATTTTCCCGATAGGCTAAAGCATGAAAATGCACATTTACCCCATAGGCTAAAGCATGAAAATACACATTTTCCCCATAGGTAATGCATGAAAATGTGCATTTGGGGGTGATTTGTGCATTTGACGTGATCTGTGTATTTGTGGGAATTTGCACATTTTTGCAAGTGCAAATTTGCACAAATTCAGGAAATTGGAAAAAAATCTGATTCACCAATGAGCAGAGAATGAATGAAAGGCACCTGACAATTCACGAACTGCAGCTGGAATGGATTTTACAAAATCCATACATCCCTATTAGGGTTGGCGAAGAATTTCTCCCCGAAACTCCGGGGGGCCGAGTGCCAACGTGTACGGCCCCCCGAACAAGTTTCGGGGAGAAATTCTCCACCCCCCCACCCCCCGCACCCCCCCCCCCGGGACGGGACTTACCTTTCCCGAATGTCCCTCCCGGCGGCGGGTCCCGGCAGCGGTTCGTCGGGTCTTCGTCAGGGGCGGGGGCAGTAGCCGATTTTTCGACCGGCTGCCGCCGCCGCCATTCCAATAAAACTAAAAAAAAAAAAAACGCCCCTGTGATAGGCTACATGATGATTAACGTAGCCTATCACGGCTAGATTTGCAAAGTCGCTATTTGCGTTGCCCTTATTTTCGCCGTAGTCTTCGTAAACATTTACGTAGACTACAGCGACGAAATAAGGAACGCGAATGGCGGCTCCCTATGGGGGCCGCCATTTGCGTACGCGCTTTTTTTTTTCCAAAGTCACCCGTGATAGGCTATGTGACGATTAACGTAGCCTATCACGGCTGACTTTGCAGATCTAGCCATGATAGGCTACGTTAATCGTCACGTAGACTATCACGGGGGCGTTTTTTTTTTTTCCTTTTTATTTCGCGGCCGGGCGAGGCGAGGCGCCTCCTCCCCGGCCTGAATTTCGGCACTCCTAATCCCTATTTACCACTCCTCTGCTTCTCTGCACGAGCCCATAAAAATGACCAAGCTACCTCACAGTGAGCTCCCTTGGAGAAATTCACAGACCTGAGTGAGCAACGCTTGGCCAGTCCACCTTTATATGCTCTGTGTAGGCCCTCAACATCATTCTGTTCAGTTATAGCAGAGGGACACACTTTCTGTTAAATATGCTTTTTAAAAGCAGGCTTGAATAGGCTATTTTAAAGAAAAACAGTGGTGAGGAACATAATTCTCGATTGGGGCCCCACAGTTGCTTCTTCTTAAAAATAGGAGTGGCTAGATTAAACACACTTTTAAAAAAGCACATTTATCATAACAAGTAGGGATGTACAATTATATAAAATCTGTGTTTCATGGATTGTCAGGTACTTTTCATTCCATCATCCACCCATTGACAGAATCTGATTTTTTCTGTTTCTAAATGTGTGCAAATTCACATTTGCGCAAATGCACATTTACACAAAATTGCATGTGCAAAAATGTGCAAATTTTCCCCAAATGCTCATTTTCACACTTCATCTTATGGGGAAATATGCATTTTTATCCCTTTTTTAATGCGTATTTTTCTATGATGAAATTTCTGCAAATTCAGGAAACGTGGAAAACTGGTCTGCAATTTGGCAGAATATGCCCAACAGGGGAAAAGCCAGTCTGCTGTGGAATCTGTGTGTTGGATCCATGAAAATCTGAACACTTCTGGTTCCGTTGTGGATTCCCCAACATCCCCAATAACAAGTAGTTTGGCCCCAAAAGGCAGAGCTGATTTTAAGGTGGACCAATGAACTTTCTATGCCAGTCACTGGCATCAAGTCGATCCAAATGTCTAAGAAAGGGGAAAATGGCAAAGGCAGCAAACAAAACACTCCATTCTCTGGCATCAACAAAACTGAAGGCATTAGAGACACCCAAACCATTAAGATGGGGTTCAGAGCAAAGCCAGGGAGTCATTATAGAACAAATCAAGTCCATTAGTTCTATTTTTATTATTTATTTTGCTTCTGAGGCATGCAGATTTCTGCACTTGTTTGATTCACTCATAGGTGAATCATAACTGGAGTTATTAATACCCAGTTTCAGTACTGCAATGGCTGTCCTCAAATAACCCTGTCACACCAATTTGATTGAAACATTTTTAACCTTTACTGTGCTTGTTGTTCATGAACCCGACGTTACTGAGTAGCTCACCTGAAGGTCTCACACATATGCCAACCCCGCAAGTGACACTTAAAATGTACCTATTCTTTCTGTGAGCATCCCATTTGCCTTTGAAGCCTATAATTCCCTGGCTCATACCTACTTTTAAACAAAGGCCATATTTGAAATGTAGCAACAGCTGAAGGGTCAAGACCATTGACCTTTCCCACTAATTCAACACAGGCAGAGACATCAGGAAAGGGCTCTTTAATCCCCTCACCAGTGTGAACAGCAGTAGAAGCTTTTGTAGGTTTCCCTTTATTCACTTCAGGTACTGACTCCCATTGGCCCGTGTCTGGGCTCGTGCACAAGAAGGTATGAGCCAAGCTATGGTGTATGTGCACAGCTATGGTGCATAAGGGGAAGCCTCTGAGAGAACATCTGTTGCTGCTGAGGGGGGACTTAAAGAACCATCTTCCTATGTCTCCACTCTCAGGGGAGCAAATGGCTGAGATACATAATGAAGAGTCAGGAACTGTGTCTTCCTGGCCTAGAGCTGCTAAAACAGAATTCACTCACAAACACCACTCTACTGAAGGACACCAAATTATTCTGGGGGTTACACACTGGGGCCCTAGGGAATTGTCATTTTTCAACCATTTCCCACCTTTTCTTCCCAACTCAACCATTCCCCCAGTGTGGCAACTGTTAACTTATGGCAAGAGTATTCATTTACAGTGCAATTCTATGCACAGCTACTCTGAAGTAAGCCTCACAGGGTCAATGGACTTGTAAACGGTAAATGGGTAGTGCTATGATGAGCTACCTCCAGTACCAGAGGCAGTAAGCTTATGTACAGCAGTGGCTGGGGAACATGGGTGGGAGCGTGCTGTTGTGCCCATGCCCTGCTTGTGGGTTCCTGGTCAACAAGTGGTTGGCCACTGTGTGAACAGAATGCTGGACTAGATGGACCCTTGGTTTGATCCAGCATGGCTCTTCTTATGCTCTTATGTTTACACAGAAAACAAAATCCTACAGCTCCCAGCATTCCTCAGGAAGCCATGCTGGCTGGGGAATGCTGGAAGTCATAGGACTTTTTTCTATCTAACCATGCATAGGATTGTGCCCTTGCTTTTCTAACTTGAATCCGGTAAAGCCCCAGGGTTTGACTCTATAATCCCTGATTTGTTAAAATCAAACCAGCGTGGTGGACACCCTTACTAGTTTTTGCACAAAAAGTTCCATATTAGTGGAACTGAGTGCATGCCTAATATTTGGAGCAGCAAAGCTATTATGTTGTTGTTGTTGTTCAGTCGTTCAGTCGTGTCCGACTCTTCGTGACCCCATGGACCATAGCACGCCAGGCCTTCCTGTCCTGCGCTCTCTCCCGGAGCGTGCTCAAGTTCATATTCATTGCATCCGTGATGCTATCTAGCCATCTCATCCTCTGCCGTCCCCTTCTCCTTTTGCCTTCAGTCTTTCCCAGCATCAGGGTCTTTTCCAGGGAGTTTTCTCTTCGCATTAGGTGGCCAAAATATTGGAGCTTCAGCTTCATTATCTGTCCTTCCAATGAGCACTCAGGGTTGATTTCCTTTAGGATGGACTGATTTGACCTCCTTGCAGTCCAGGGCACTCGTAAGAGTCTTCTCCAGCACCACAGTTCGAAAGCATCAATTCTTCGGCGCTCAGCCTTCCTTATAGTCCAGCTCTCACAGCCATACATTACTACTGGGAAAACCATAGCTTTGATTAGACGGACCTTTGTCGGCAAGGTGATGTCTCTGCTTCTTACTATGCTGTCTAGGTTGGCCATAGCTTTCCTCCCAAGGAGCAAGCGTCTTTTAATTTCATGGCTACAGTCACCGTCTGCAGTGATCTTGGAACCCAAGAAAGTAAAATCTGTCACTGCTTCCATTTCTTCCCCTTCTATATGCCAGGAAGTGATGGGGCCAGATGCCATGATCTTAGTTTTTTTAATGTTGAGTTTCAAACCAGCTTTTGCACTCTCCTCTTTCACCCTCAACAAGAGGATCTTTAGATCCTCTTCGCTTTCTGCCATTAGGGTGGTATCGTCTGCATATTGGAGGTTGTTGATAATTCTCCCGGCAATCTTAATTCCGACTTCTGATTCATCCAACCCGGCATTTCTCATGATGTACTCTGCATATAAGTTAAATAAGCAGGGTGACAATATGCAGCCTTGTCGTACTCCTTTCCCAATTTTGAACCAATCGGTTGTTCCATGTCTGGTTCTTACTGTTGCTTCTTGACCCTCGTACAGGTTTCTCAGGAGACAGGTAAGGTGGTCTGGTACTCCCATCACTTTAAGAATTTGCCACAGTTTGTTGTGATCCACACAATCAAAGGCTTTAGCGTAGTCAATGAAGCAGAAATAGACGTTTTTCTGGAATTCTCTTGCTTTCTCCATGATGCAGCGAATGTTGGCGATTTGATCTCTAGTTCCTCTGCCTCTTCGAAACCCAGCTTGTACTTCCGGTAGTTCTCGGTTCGCATACTGCTGAAGCCTAGCTTGTAGGATTTTGAGCATCACCTTGCTGGCATGTGAAATGAGCGCAATTGTGTGGTAGTTTGAACACTCTTTGGCGTTGCCCTTCTTTGGAATTGGAATGTAAACTGACCTTTTCCAGTCTTGTGGCCACTGTTGAGTGTTCCAGATTTGTTGGCATATTGAATGCAGCACTTTAACAGCATCATCTTTTAGGATTTTAAATAGCTCGGCTGGAATACTGTCATCTCCGCTAGCTTTGTTGTTACTAATGCTTCCTAAGGCCCACTTGACTTCACTCTCTAGGATGTCCGGCTCAAGTTCAGTGACCGCACTATTATGGCTATCAGGGACATTCAGATCTTTCCTGTATAGTTCTTCTGTGTATTCTTGCCACCTCTTCTTAATCTCATCTGCTTCTGTTAGGTCCCTGCCTTCTTTGTCCTTGATCATGCCCGTCTTTGCACAAAACGTTCCCTTGAGATCTCCAATTTTCTTGAAGAGATCTCTAGTCTTTCCCATTCTGTTGTTTTCCTCGATTTCTTTGCATTGTTCATTTAAGAAGGCCTTCTTGTCTCTCCTTGCTATTCTCTGGAACTCTGCATTCAGTTGGATATATCTTCCCCTTTCTCCCTTGCTTTTCGCTTCCCTTCTTTCGTGAGCTACTTGTAAAGCCTCATCAGACAGCCACTTGGCTTTCTTGCATTTCTTTTTCTTTGGGATGAATTTCGTTGCTGCCTCCTGAACAATGTTACGGACCTCCGTCCATAGTTCCTCAGGCACTCTGTCTATCAGGTCTAATCCCTGAAATCTATTCCTCACCTCCACTGTATATTCATCAGGGATATGATTTAGGTCATACCTGAACGGTTTAGTGGTTTTCCCGACGTTCTTCAATTTAAGCCGAAATTTTGCAAGAAGCAGCTCATGATCTGAGCCACAGTCAGCTCCAGGTCTTGTTTTGACTGACTGTATGGAGCTTCTCCATCTTTGGCTGCAAAGGACATAATCAATCTGATTTCGATATTGACCATCTGGTGACGTCCATGTGTAGAGTCGCCTCTTGTGCTGTTGGAAAAGAGTGTTTGCTATGATCAGCATGTTCTCTTGGCAAAACTCTATTAGCTTTTGTCCTGCTTCATTTTGTACACCAAGGCCATGCCTGCCTGTTATCCCGGTGATTTCTTGACTTCCTACTTTAGCATTCCAATCCCCTATAATGAAGAGGACATCTTTTTTTGGTGTTAGTTCTAGAAGGTGTTGTAGGTCTTCATAGAACCGATCAACCTCAGCTTCTTTGGCCTCAGTGATTGGGGCATAGACTTGAATTACTGTGATGTTGAATGGTTTGCCTTGGATTCGTACTGAGATCATTCTATCATTTTTAAGATTGTACCCCAGTACTGCTTTTCCCACCGTTTTGTTGACTATGAGTGCTACTCCATTTCTTCTAAGGGATTCTTGCCCACAATAGTAGATACGATGGTCACCTGAATTAAATTCGCCCATGCCTGTCCATTTAAGTTCGCTGATTCCCAAGATGTCGATGTTCAATCTTGCCATCTCATGTTTGACCACCTCCAGCTTACCTTGATTCATTGATCTGACATTCCAGGTTCCTAAACAATATTGTTCTTTACAGCATCGGACTTTCTTTTAACCGCCAGACACATCCACAGCTGAGTGTCCTTTCGGGTTTGGCCCAGCCGCTTCACTCTTTCTGGCGCTACTTGGAAATACCCTCTGCTCTTCCCCAGTAGCATATTGGACACCTTCCGACCTGAGGGGCTCATCTTCCGGCGTCATCTCGTTTAGGCTTGTGATACATTCCATGGGGTTTTCTTGGCAAGAATACTGGAGTGGGTTGCCATTTCCTTCTCCAGTGGACCACATTTTGTCAGAACTCTCTGCCATGACCTGTCCGTCTTGGGTGGCCCTTCACGGCATAGCTTATGGCTTCATTGAGTTACGCAAGCCCCTTCGCCACAACAAGGCAGTGATCCATGAAGGGGAAAGCTATTATAGTCCCCAACACACTTAATTCAGCTGCTGACTTAGTCCCAGTGGAATTCCTATGTTCTAAATTAAGTAAAACCTCTATGGACAAACATTTCTTATTTCTCATTAGATGTTGTGTAACCAAATGTACAGCCAAATTTGATGTGGGTGGGAAGGCCACCTCTCATACCCACTCTTTGACGCCAGGGGGTCACTGAGTTCCACTCCCCTAAAATTGGTCTTCTATAAGAATCTCTTTATTGCTCTATGCTGATGATGCTGTGCTGTTTTCATTAGCAGGAATAGGCCTAAACCACTTACAATCTGCTTTGGGGGCCTATTGTACTAAGAATAGCTTAATAAGTCTAAGGTCCTAGTGTTTTCCAAAGACTGTAAAAGGTACAAATGGGTCTTAAATGGTAATGAAACAGAACAATTTACTCATATAAAATACTTAGGTATTCAAATGCAAAATACGGTTTTCTGGTCTGAACAACAAAAGCAGGCAATTGATTCTGCTAATTACTGTCAACAGGCTATCTCAAGGGTGTCTTTGTTTTTTGCTTTTGTATTATTTTTGCACAAGCTGGCTATTTTATACCTTTAGCTATTTAAGCTTATAAAGCCAGTTCTTTGAATCAACTTTCCTCTTATAGTTCCATATAGATTAGTGGCTTCAACTGGAAAGGGACCAGTGTTTGGGGAATGCAGCTATATATCTGGAAGTGGGCATATCCTGCTGAATGTAAAATGTGGGTAACTGTGCTAAAGCAGTGGATATGTTTTTACTTTCTCACTGTCACCTCTACTTACATTCACTCATTGCTTTCCAATTCCTTAGTCAATAAGTGGATATGGGTTATGAAAAACAAAATTCTTACACTTGAGTTTCTCCCCTGAGGAGCTGGCTAATTATGGCCTAAAGAAGGCTGCTCCCTGTTGCCCAGAGGTTAATAGACCTAGATTTACACAACTGAGAATTGCCACCAACAAGTCTTCCTCTCCACTATCCTCTTATGTAATATTTTGAATTATGGAATTGCCAGAGCCTCATATTTGCAGAGACGAACTGTTTACAAGTACAGGAGAGCATTTATGCTTGCTAACTTTGATGCGCTGCACCCTGCTTTGCTAACTGGCTGATGTATTTATATATATATATATATATATATATATACACACACACACACACAAACACACACACACACACACCACCCAATAGCTGAAGCTCTGTGGGCAGTTCACAAATTAACACATTAACAAAATTCCACTCAGTGAGTTGCTTTGACCTTGTGGCATCTTGTTAAATAGAGTCTGTTTGCTATGTTCCTTTATATTGCAATTTATATGGGGAGCCCGGGGAGGGGGAGAGATTCTCCCTTATTAAGAACCCTCCCCAGAAGACCCACTGAAACTCTGATATTTTTCTATTTAAGGGATGGTCCATATTACTGAAAAGGTAGCTAAGTTATCCCCCACCCCCAATACAAATTCTATGCTGTTCCGCTGGGCCTTAGGCTCATAAGGGATGGGCAGAGGAAGCAGACAAACACAGTCTCCCAGTCAGGTCAAGTCAGGCTAAATGAAGTCAAATTAGATCAGGCAAACACTGGTTAGGTCACGCGAAAACAGATGAAGGGGATTCTCTAACCATGACCCAGGGCAGCTCAGAGTGTGTCGTGCTGTCTGAACTCTGGAGAGACATTATCTCAACAGAATGCTGAGCCATCTGAAGCCTTATGTGGGCTGGCAAGGCCTGTAGTGTGATTGGCCCTGCCTCTTTGCAGGAGCTGACTATGCTGTCTTGAAGTCTTCCTGACTGTTAGAGCAATACAACAATGGAACCAATTACCTGGGGAGGTGGTGGGCTCTCCCACACTGGAGGCATTCAAGATGAGACTGGACAGCCATCTGTCAGGGATGCTCTGACTTGGATTCCTGCATTGAGCAGGGGGTTGGACTCTATGGCCTTGTAGGCCCCTTCCAACCCTACTATTCTATGATTCTATGATACTATGAAGTGCCCTTGTCCAAATCTGCAAACACTGGCTTCTAAGGTACAGATGGAATTGAGATATTATTGGGGGCTCATCTTCTGAGTTTGAAGAAGGTGGAAGGGTCATGTCTTCCTCATACTGAAACCAGGCGAAGGTGCTGAATGTCCTCCCCTAAATAAAGTAGCCTGTATTCCTTCCTCATCTGTATCGTCCGTAGGATAGCGTGAGGGGGTGGGTTCAGGGAACATGACATTAGGAAGAATGGACTCCTCTGTGATTTTATTTGTATTCTGATTATGTATTCACTTCATTGTATTAACTTTTATTGCTTGTATTGTATGAACATTTATTTGTCTGGGACAGTGATGAAATCTTAAGAACATAAGAAACGCCATGCAGTCTCAAACCAAGGGTCCATCTAGTCCAGCATTCTGTTCACACAGTGGCCAGCCAGTTGCTCACAGGAAATATACAAGTAGGGCATGAGCGCAACAGCAGCACCATCACACACACCCATGTTCCCTAGCAACTGGTGTACACAGGCTCACTGCCTCTGGTACTGGAGTTAGCTCATAGCCATCAAGACTAGTAGCCATTGATAGCCTTTCCCTCCATGAATTTGTCCAACCCCCTTTTAAAGCCATCCAAATTGGTGGCCATCACTGCATCCTGTGCTAGCAAATTTCATAGTTTTAACTATGTGCTGTCTGACCCTTCCTACAAGGACTTCAAGGCCCTGTACATGATTCATCCCCCACCCATTTCATCCTCACGACAACCTTGTAAAGTACATTAGGCTCACAGATATTGACTGGCCCGGGATCTAGGGATGTGGGAGAAATTCTCTCTATGGAGTTTATTTTATTTTTACAGATTTACCAAATTTGCACTTCCCAGACGTAAACAAAATTTGCAGTAGGAAATACATATATCTCCAAGTTTGCAATGCATTCCTCAAAACAAAACAAAAATGTATTCAACAACATGCATACATTTGGAAATGTGCAAACAAAAATGCTTACATTTCCCAAATGCACACAAGCATGCTTAGTCAATGGGTGCATGCATCCAAAAATGCATACAGTTAAAATGTTCACAAATGCATACATTACAAAAAATGCATATACATTTCTGTACAGATTTTTTTTTCTTAATGAATGCTCATACAGGAATGGGATGGAAAGAACATTCAAAAAAGCAACAATCTTAGTGAGATTGACAGATCTGTCCCTCCCTAGTAAATTCGTGTGTGAGAGGGAATGAGGGGTTACTAGATGTGCCACTGACATTTTCAGTGATAGATCTGTAGCATCACATATAGTTTGGACATTCTAATGATCATTTCCTAACACTGCCAAGTCATCACTACCAGCATGTTCTGAAATTCTGAAGTGCGAGAACTTGGTTCATCATATAAATTATAATTTTAGGTCTTCATTAATTTATAGGTCAAGCCAAGGCATGGCTACTTAAAAGTCCCACTAAATTCAATGAGATGCCAGGAATAGGGGCATATGGTGAAATGCACAAGCTGTCCCTACAAGAGGAGGTCACACATCTCACCACGGGAGGAGGTGGGAAAGATCCACTTCAGATACAGAGAGAAGCACAGAAACAAGAAGTTCAAGGAACATGTGTCTCCTCTCCACACACACCCCAGCCCACCCCATATCTCCCAATACCCAAATATGCTTGTAGAGAACAGGACGTACTGCAACTGCAACCCAACTCCTTGCTTTTTGTCCTAGAAAAACAATCAGCTGGTCAAGGATGAAATATGGAAGAAGATAAGGGCAGAGGCAGGCATTACACCTCTGAAAGTACAGATGAAGGATCTCATTCAATCCAATAGATAGTCCAGCCCTTTAAGTAGCAATGTTACAGTTTTGACTAACTGAAAAATGATTAGCAGAAAGACAATTTTAATTTTATTCTACATGATCTGAGCTCTGCTTTTATTAATACTGTTCCTTTGTGCATTCTGATCAAGTTCAGCAAGGTTGACAGTTTCACAGTCTTCCTACAGCAATAAAAACTCCAGGCCAAAAGCATAGATATAAATATAGCCATTGGAACATAAATGTGTTTTAGTTAAAGTTATGGCCTTATACTCAAAATAGAAAATATAGGAACTCTAAAACTGCATAAATCCATATTTCCCAAAGCTAATAAAAATGTTCAAGGACATAAAGTACTGAAAGCAACATGTATGTCTTCCTTTGTGGCTCTGATATGGCATAATGCCATTAAGATAATCAACTTGCACACATTACAAAAAGCCCTTCTTGAAACTGAAGGCAAAATGCTGTAATTTTTAAAATGTTCCATGCATTCATCATTACTGAATATGGGTCCATTTGTGTCATGATTTGAATGTCAGAAAATTTAAAAATCAAAACTGAGTGTTTCACCTGTTCATTTATTTTTCTTTAAAAAACTAACAAAAAATAGTGAATCGCTTGCATGGGAATAATATTAATTCATGGACTGCAACTAGAATGTAAGAAAGAAAAAATGGTTCATAAAGTAATGGTTTCATGAGATACGGCTCCAACACAGCCTAAGGCACACACTATATCCTTATTCAATTGGCCTCTGTGTTATTTTGATCAGTGCTACTCGTTTATTCTGTCTGTATGACCTGCAACAAATATTGTAGATTTTACCTCTTCCCCCCCCCACTTTTTTTGAGCATTGCATACATTTTTATTCCACCTAGAGCTGTCTGTGCATGTGTGGTCGCTCAAAATTCTCCAGCCTATTTGTGGGCAGAGAAATGGGGGGGTGGATTTCACCGAATTTCTCCAGGGGGAGGAGTCTCAGCAGTTTCTCACAGGTAGCACTCACCATTGAGTTGCAGCACAGCATCCTCTTTTTTTGCATACGGTTTTTGGGAAGGTTTTGTGCTGCTCCTGCAAGTGGCAATAGCATCAACTGTGATGGCAAGCTTGCCCCCATTTTGCATTCTGCCATAATCCAGGTGTAAGAGGGGCAGTGCTGTGTCTAGCTTCAGAGAAGAGGTGAAGCTCTGCTGAACCAACATCTGTCCTTCAATTTCCAGAAGCTTTTCTTCCCTCATGGAAGAGGTTGCGTTGTTCTGTTTCATTCCCAGGGTGTTCTATAATTCATTTTAGTGGTGTTTTTGAACATACCTAATCACTGCGGGGGGGGGGGGTAAGGGGGCTTTGTGTTACACATTTCTCCATTGCTCTGCAGCCTCTCAGGCTGTCTGTGCTTCCTGATCTGAAAAAAGCCCTGTGGGAGGAATTACCTCATGATGTCTTCCTCTGGACTCTAATTGAAGTGTACTAAGCCAAGGAGGCTGCAGGCTGCCAGAGAGAGATTATTGTACAATGAAGGACTGGACACTTGTACACACTCATAAGCCATCTCATAAGTAAGGTAAGCACAAGAAACCCAAAGACAACCTATGAGAATTTCTCTGAATTTTCCTCACCATTGAATTTCTTTTCAAAAGCTATTTCTTTTTTGTCAAATTGAATGAGAATGGTTGGAAGATACGTGGGAGACATTTTCAGCACTGCACTACTCCCACCATCCCTCCAAGTGACTCTTATTAAGGTTTTAGCCTCGAAATGATCCTGTGAGGTAGATTTCTGAGAGTGACTTGCTCAAGGTTTGCCACGAACAGATCGCTGAAGTCCCTATGGTGAAAGGCATACATATACTTGGACTGCAATCCTATGTCCTCTTACCTGGAGCAAGAGTCATTGAACTCAATGAGACTTGCTCCTTTATAGACATTACAGGATTGCGCTGCAAGGGTCTGAACCTGAAAGTTGATGAACTAAGGCATTGGTTCACAGGGTCTCGGCTTTGGCACTGGTACAACTTGTCCACTTGCATCGGCATTTAAGGCTCAGCATTCTGAGATGTTGGAGAATTCTGCCACGGACTCCAGTGAGGCCGGACTCTTTTGAATCCAGCCCCCTTGAGTCCATGGTGGAACAGGGCAATCCCCCCAGGACAGAGCCTACCCGGCGGCGGCGGCTCCGGTGACTCTGGGTGGTCTTCTGGCCACTGCTGGGCTGCGGCCGCTATGCCGGCCGCCATTTGCATCCCTGCCAAGCCGTGATAGGCTACGTAAGTATCTATGTAGCCTATCACGGCTAATGCAGGGACGCCATTTGCGTCCCTGTCTTTTGCCGTGATAGGCTATGTAAATACATACGTAGCCTATCACGGCTAACACAGGGATACAAATGGCAGCTGGAATGGCAGCTGCCATTGTGTCCACAGCCCAGCAGCAGATGGAGGTCCGGCTGTGGGCAGCCCTGACCGGTGGCTTCGCAGAGTCGCTGCGGAGCAGAGCTGGCTGGGGAGGATTACGGGGGGGGCGAGCGCCTCCCCCCACCGCGGATGGCCCCAGTGGAACAAGGTAAGTGTTTCGTAAACCCCTAGTGGGATGCAGGTACAACTTGGTCCTCTCTGTGAGAATAGCTGCACACATTGAATTCCATTTGTCCAGATAGGTGAGAATTTAGTTTCAGTTCACTTTGGATCGGGATTGTTCAAAATTTGTTCACATTTGGGATGGAAAAAAAAACTTGAGGACTAAAAAAATCCAAATGCACGAGAAAGTGAAACTGACAGATGCATCCCTCTCTAGCAGCTTCAACCAACTGCAGGAATCAGTGGAGGCTGGTGGCTCTGATGTTGATGGGGCCGTGTATCCATTCTTGGTTTCACTCAGCACCCACCAGAACTCGAAAGGAGCTATCCAAGGTGGGGGACCCATTTTGGGGACAGGGTTCAGCACTTTAGTCAGTCCCTTTAGAGAGTTCTGGCTGGTTCTGACTGAAACCGAGAATGGATTCACAGCCCCACTGAAATCAGAACCACCATCCTCCACTGGCAGTGGCTGCTTGTGTTTACTGTGCAGAACAGACTACTATAGTTGTCTCAGATGTAGAGACAAGTAAACAGAGAACTGTTGTAGCACGTTTTGCTAAGTGAAAGTGTGATCCAGCAAGTCTTAGCTGCGCTCTCATATAGGCTATGAAACCAGCAGGCTACCGTTTATAATATGGGGATAATGAGAGCTGGGTCCAAAAGGCCTCTCAAAATTCTCCACCCTTTTTGTGGGCAGAGAAACTGCCCATGACTTTGCTGAATTTCCCAAGGGGGACAAAAAAAATAGTTCAACAGTTTCTTACAGATAGGTTTCACTGTTGGCAGGGGCTGTAGCAAGTGGCAACAGCGTCAACTGTGTTGGAAGCCTGGGGCCCATGTTGCATCCTACACAATGTCCTACACCTAGCATTGTTCCAGGGCATGTTGGGACAGGGGAGGGAAGGCAGACGCCACCTAATATAATGCATTTTTGAACAACATTTTCATTAATATACACATTTTTGTGTGTAAGTTTCCCCAATGCACACTTTTTGGTACACACTTTTGATTGGAGAACTCTATTGCAAAGTTCAGAGAAGTGCAGGTTTTAGAAGATCACTGAGCTTTGGTTCACCCACTGGTTCCAAAGTGTGAAATGTGAACTGAATGATTTTTTTCCCTATGCCTACTTCGGGCCACCACAAATGTCTTGGAAACACATGGGGGCTACTTCTGGGTCCACAGACAGGCAGCCCTCATCCAGTGGTGCTGTGCATTCATGAATGTTGCAGGCATGATGACTATGATATCACCAGAGTTGGCCCAAGATCTTTTGCTGCCTGAGTTGGAGCAGCAAATGTTGGTCAGCCCCCCAAGTCAAGGTACATAATAATATCCAAGGCTGGTCACATTATTCTGCCATCTGAGGAAGAAAATCCCACAAGTGCTTCCCTTCCTCCCCCACATTTTTTTAAAAAGACCTACAATAATAATATATTAAATAACTAACAATTTGCTGCCCATTCATGGCACTCAGAATCAGATACCTGAGGTGCCTGCCTCACTCTGCCTAATGACAGGACCAGTCCTCATGTAAGCACTCAATGGCAGCATCCTCAGCTGGATAAGTCTCTTACTGACCTCTGGGTACTGATGAGTATTTAGTATTGGTTGTTTAATATTGCCATCAAACACTATCCTTTGTTTTGTAGCCTCATATCATGTGCAATGCCTAGGCCCCCTGCCGTACACGTTTCACCTCAGCAGACAGCCCAGCTCCACAACAGGATCAAGGCAACTGTACATAGTTTCTCAGAAGGTGTATTGGAAGCTACCTTATACTGAATTAATCCCTTGGTTCATCTAGCCCAGTATTGTTGCCACTGACTGGTAACAGCTCTTCAGGGTGTCATGCAGGAATACTTCCAGCTCTACTTAGAGATGCCAGGGAATGAACCTGAGACCATCTGCATGCAAAGCATGTGCTTTACCAGTGAACCACAGCCTCCCCTGTAAGGCATTTTATAGCTATGATATAGCACAAGCCTCTTTCTTCTTCTTCTTTGCATTGATCCACCTTGATACCTGTCTGTTAGTATCAGGCTTTTTTGCACAGCAAGAGATCAAGCAAGGTTAAGGAGAAGGATTTTGTGTTCCCAAAGTGTCTGCCCTTGTTGTGCTATTTTGGAAACTTCAGAAGTCGAATGTGCTTATCCAGACATGGTAGGTGTGTGGATTTTTCAAACAAACAAACAATAGTCCCCAATGTAGCATTATGGTTATGTGTGGTGTGTGAAATTGTTTACACAAAACTCTCCTATGGGAAGCTGGGCTATAAGTTCTGCCACCAGGACATTTTGAACTTCTCGTCTGAAGTTCATTCTTGAGAAAATGGTGATCACTTTAAATCTATCTTAACATTTCTACTCCAGTGCAGTGGACTGCATTCATTCAGGGTGCAATCCTATGTATGTATGTTCAGACAGAATTGGCAGATGTGGTGGGCATGCCATGCAGGCTTCAGGGGGAAGGAGAGGATGGAGAAGTCCCATTGCATGAGTGGAAGCAGATATCCACTTACGTGACATTTGCTTCCAGCGAGTTTCCCCACTTACTTATGTGTAGACTGACTGACTTGCAGTGCAATCCTTTACATACCTACTCTAATGGAAGCCCCATTGAGTTCAGCAAGATATACTCCCAGTAAATATGAAAAGGACTGCAGCTTTTACGAGTGAGTGGTTTCAAGAGAGGGGGAGTAGGAATTAGCCAAACTCTGCTTCAAATAATGATCATATATAATGCTCAAGATGCTTCAAATGTTAGATTACATTTAAGACACCTTAATTACACTTTTTTAAAAGCCCTGCTTATTTTTCAAGTATTTCTTTTCTTTTTTTTCCATATTCAGGACAAAATTCAGGACAAAATTGCTTCTACTTAGACAATTTAATTGAAAAGTAGAAATACAATGCAATGGAAACACAGCATTTTTGCTGTTTTTGTTTGTTTGTTTGTTTATTTATTCATTTCTATACTGCCCAATAGCTGAAGCTCTCTGGGCGGTTCACAAAAATTAAAACCAAATGGCACACAATGTTTTTTTTGTTCTTGTTGTTATATTCATATGCAATCTTTCTTCCCCTTTCTTGTTTGAAAGAGAAAGTGTGCATCTTGCCACCTCCTGTTGACCCTTTTTTATTTATCCACTTTAAAACTATCACTCTAAAAATTGAAATAATTTCCAATAATAATATTTTGCAAGCTTCACTTACTAATATAATAGAGTGCAAAAATGTTTATAAGAAATATCAAAGCCCTTGTATTTCCATAAAAGGGTTATGGCTGCAAACCTCAGCACACTTATTTTGGAGTAAGTCCCATTGAACTCAATAGGGCATTTCTGAGTAAACATGCTTAGAATTACACTATTGAGCACTTAACTGGGCAGTGGGCAAACGGCTGATGGGAAAAAAATGCTGAAATTTGTAGTGTCTCCTTATAATAGTATGCCAGCCTCCCTCAACCCAGCAACCTACAGAAGATTTGGACTTCATCTACCATCAGCCCAGTCAGTATGGCCAATGGTTGGAATGCTAGGAGTTGTAGTCCAAAGCATCTGGAGGTAGGGATGCTGGAGAAATTCGAGACAGACTAAAATGAGCTTGGATTTCTAAGAATCCAACCTGCTGAATCTGCTGCAGAGCGACTCCCCCCCCCCCCCGCTGCACAGAGTCTGTGGACTTTAGGATTTTTTTTTTAAATTTCCCAACATTAATTTATTTGTAGGAAAATATGCACATTTCTGCTGAGGAAAAGTTGAATAGCATGGGGGACAATACGCTAAATGTTACATACAGAGCTACTTATGTTAATTCATTGAAAATCTCTTATGCAATTATTTGCGCAATTTTTGCATGACAAAAAAAATGCACCTGTCTGTGAGTGGTTGATGGAACAAAAGGTGCCTGTCAATCCATGAAGCACAGATGGAGCAGATTTTACTAGGGATGTATGAAAGTCACTTACCTTTTCAAAGGGTGACATTCGCGGTGCGGGGAGGCGCTCTGTCCCTCCTCCCGAAATTCTCTCTGGCCGGCTCCACTCTGCAGTGATTCTGTGGAGCCACCAGCCGGGGCTGCCCGCAGCCGGACATCCGGCTGCTGGGCAGCCTGCAGGGACACAAATGGCGGCTGCCATAGCTGCCGCCATTTGTGTCCCTGTTTTTTGCCATGATAGGCTACGTAAATATTTATGTAGCCTATCACAGCAAAAAAAAAAACAGCGAATGCAAATGGCGGCAGCTACGGTGGCCGCCATTTGCATTCCTTTTTTTTTTTTTGGCCGTGATAGGCTATGTAAATATTTACGTAGCCTATTATGGCAAAAAGAAATGGGCGCATTTTTCAATTCAAAATGATTGAAAAAGATCTCAATCAAACTCAAACTTTGATTGAGTTTCAAACCAAAGCTGGTTTGAAACTCAACATTAAAAAAACTAAGATCATGGCATCTGGCCCCATCACTTCCTGGCATATAGAAGGGGAAGAAATGGAAGCAGTGAGAGATTTTACTTTCTTGGGCTCCAAGATCACCGCAGACGGTGACTGTAGCCATGAAATTAAAAGACGCTTGCTCCTTGGGAGGAAAGCTATGGCCAACCTAGACAGCATAGTAAGAAGCAGAGACATCACCTTGCTGACAAAGATTCATATAATCAAAGCTATGGTTTTCCCAGTAGAAACGTATGGCTGTGAGAGCTGGACTATAAGGAAGGCTGAGCGCCGAAGAATTGATGCTTTCGAACTGTGGTGCTGGAGAAGACTCTTACCCTGGACTGCAAGGAGGTCAAATCAGTCAATCCTAAAGGGAATCAACCCTGACTGCTCATTGGAAGGACAGATACTGAAACTGAAGCTCAAATATTTTGGCCACCTAATGTGAAGAGAAAACTCCCTGGAAAAGACCCTGATGCTGGAAAAGCTTGAAGGCAAAAGGAGAAGGGGACGGCAGAGGATGAGATGGCTAGATAGCATCACCGATGCAATGAATATGAACTTGAGCACACTCCGGGAGAGAGCGCAGGACAGGAAGGCCTGGCGTGCTATGGTCCATGGGGTCACGAAGAGTCGGATACGACTTATCGACTGAATAACAAATTGTTTTGGATTTTAATTGCTATTAGCTTGTTTAATCGTTTAATATGTTTTTAGCTCTTTAAATTTAAATTTATTGTTTTATACAGTTGAAATTGATTTTATCTGTACGCCACCCTGAGATCTTAATGATATAGGGTGAGATATAACTGTTTTGAATGAATGAATGAATAAATAAATCCAGAGTGCGCCAGGTTGGGGAAGACTGTCCTATGTCTATTTGCAACACCCATCTGAAAAGTATGGATAGACCTGTGCATACGTACTTGCATATGGAAGCTGAGGCCAAAACAGACATTACTTTCAATCTGTTTGCAGCAGCTACACCTCCTCCCACTTCTTTTTTTTCTTCTATAGTAGGTGCTGGGGCTCTGATCTGCACTAGGACCCTAGCATCGGGGCTAGATGATTTTAAAGATCAGGGTAGGGCAACCTGTAGCTACTCTAGAGTAAATATAAGAGTAAAAAGATGTAGAAGCTAGATACAAATTCAAGGTAATGTTTCTTTCGACCCTGAATCTATCTGCTGAGGACACAGTCCTTCATGGAAACATAGGATTATACCAGGTCAGATGATGGATCAATGCAGCTCAGTACTCTGCATCCTCTGGCTAGGATCAGTCTCTGGTGTTTCATGGAGAGGTGTTGTTGTTTTTTTCATTGGCTCCCAATGGATCTTTTTAATTGCAGATACCAAAGATGGAGCCTCAGACTTTCTAAGACAGCCATCACCAATATGGTACCCTCCAGATGTGCTTTACTTCAACTCCCATCAGCTCCAGTCAGCATGGCCAATTGTCAAGAATGCTGATCATCATAGACTGAAGCATCAAGAGGGCACAAGCAAGGTTGGGGAAGGCTGTTCTAAATTTTAGCAAAAATATTAGGGGGACAGATCCAAACTTTCCTGAAACCCTAGTGGTTAGAGCCTACATCCAAGCCTTAGGCCACTGGAAGAGTCTACTGGCAGCTAAAGCTACAGTGCAGGCACCAGTCAGCTGTGAAAAGACTCCAGTGGGTGATAGATGGATGGATGGATGGATGGATGGATGGATGAGCAGAAGTGATTGTCATCTCTTTGGGACACATGATTGCTTGTCATTGGCAGCCAAGAGGCTGAAATGGAACAGCAAAATACACTGAAGGCCCCTACAGAGCAAGCTAGTCCCTTACTTTTGGGTGACGGGAAATATACCCACCCTTCTCAAGTACAAGGAACAGCTGCTATTGCCATCACAATCACCCTGAATGGCAAGGGTGTTTGTATCTGTGGGTTAACTATTAGTATACATAGGATTAGGGATGGGAGAACAAGTGATGTTCAAGCTTGTCAAGGTTCTCCATTTTCCACCTTGTCTCACACCTCATTCTCTTTCCTGAACATGAGCATCTCCCCACCCCTGCCCCCAAACAGGAGAAGTGTGGATTTTCGAATATGAAAAATGCACAATTTTCCAACCATGCACCCCAAATGTGCACTTTCCCTCCATAGGCCTAAGCATGAAAATGTGGGTTTGGGGAGGAAGTATGCAATTCAGACATATGCATTGGCACATAAGCATTTTCGGAAGTGCACCCTTGCGCAAGCATGCATTTTTTAAGGTAAACGCATGCTCAGGAAATGGCGAAACATCCCCAAGAATGATGTTCTTGTCTGTGTTTGGGGTTGCAAACAGGACATATTTGCATAATTTGTGAACAGGAAGAAATTTCTAGTGCTTCCCTATATAGGATGCCCATATTGACTGTAGAGGCAAAAACAGAGCTACCGCTATAGCTTATAACGTTGTCTTCATTCCCCCTTCCCATATGAGAAAGTGTTATTGTTTATTTTCCCCCCCTCAGCAAAATAAAGCAAGAAAGGAAAGATACAGAAATCCCCTTGAGAAAAGCTAGTCAAGTAAACAGGAATTCAGCACTCTCAGACACACACACATCACTGCCTGTGTTTGTTTACACAGCTAGCAATCCTCTGCAAGGCCAGCAGAACTGTAATACAAGAAGGAGACAAGACAGAGAGCCCTGTGGCACCTCAAACCCCAAGGCTGCGATCCTGCACACAGCAAGGCTGCATAAATCCCATCAAACTTTCTGCGATACCAGCCACCCAACTTTGCAAAGGATTGCAGCCCATGGAGCTGAACGAATTTTTCATCTGAGAATCCTTGCCTTGGCCAACATGTGAAATCGGCAGAGCTGGTATAGTTAATGTATTAGGGATGTGCATGGACCTTCTGCTTTGACTTGGACCCCGATTTGGCCCTTTGGAAAATGGGCCACTTCTGCTCAGACCAATTCAAAGTCTGTCTAATGTGACTTGGGCTGAGGTTCAAAAAAACAAGGGTTCTTGCTTCTCATTGACTATCATGGGAAATCCCAAAATGGCAGTACCATTTTTTCTCTTGGTCAGAATTGGGTGATAGTAGGAACAGAAGCCCCTTAAGAGGGGATTATGCCTGTCCAATGTCAGAAAAATGGGTGCAGGGGTTTTGTGCTGTGCTCCTTTCTTTTCTTTTCTTTTTGATGCTTTAAAAGGGGAATTTGCAATACCTTTTCAATTTCATGGCAGATTTGGATGCAATTTGCAGGGGTAGTTGCCCCTTTTTAGCTGATCAAGGCTGCCAAGTTTCAGGCCAATAGCTGCATGGGGGTGTGTGCAAGCCCAGTGTTGACATGTTGAGGGTCTCCAAAGAACATGTGCTTACCTCCCCCCCCCCATGTTCCTTGTGGAGCAATGTTCTGCAAACAGGCAGCCTAGAGGTGTCCCTAAATAATAAGCTTGCAAAGTATCAGAAGGATAGATGCAGCAGATCATGTGGAAGGGAAATATATCAATAGGGATTGATTCACTCCCCCTGCCTATTCAGATATTGTTGGACTTCTATTCCCATCAGGTCCAGCCAGCCTGGCCAGTGATGAAGGATTGTGGGAATAGTAGTTCATCACCAACTGGAGGGTAGGTTACCATGCCCTGCTCTACAATATTTATTTGTTTAATTCATTCACTTACAACATTTATATACCGCTCCACATCTAAACACATTGAGCAATAAAAGATAAAAAGAATAAAACAGTGTATTAAAACATATAAAGAAGAAAACAACGTGCACACACACACACACACACACACACACACACTCAGAGTACCAATAAAAACCATGGCTGGTCAATCAAGGGAGGCTTATTGGAATAAATATGTCTTCAGCATGCACCAAAAACAACCCAGTGTTGGTGCCTGCCTGACCTCCAGAGGCAGGGAGTTCCATAGGAAGGGAGCCACCACACTGAAGGCTCTTTTCTGGTGGACTCCAATCAGACCATAGCTCCATGCAGAATAACCTGAGCATCCCAGCTGATAACCTCCGTGATAGGGCAATTTCCCTCTGGGGCTCTAACGCTCACCTTGTATTTGAGGTGAGCTATTTGAGCGGTAGACTTTTTTTTTTCCTTACCCAAGGAATATTAGACTCGGCACATCATTAGAACCTTCTCAGCTGATGCCAGCCCCCTGTTTTATCAGGCTCGGTGCTCTGTGATATACTCCAGTTCGGCTGCTCCTTTGAGCATCGAGTGCTGGATAAGACTTGCTTTGTGAAGAAGCCACCTAGCATCACAAAACAGCAAACACAGTTGCTGCTATACCCAAAGGTGGCAGCAGGCTCCTGGCTGCATATTCAAAGGCAAGGATCCACTTCACACAGGGCAACGGCAGCTATCTGATACACCACAGAGTTAGAAGATCACTGGGTTCAGTTTGTGCAATGTTCTGTTTGACTGCAGGCAAGCTGGTCGTTAAATCTCAAAGAAATAATTTTGACTGAGGCACAGCAGTATATTTAAAGTGATTTCTTTTACTCCAGTCATGTCACTTCACCGTAAATTATTTTTAGTGGCATTGGTTGCTGCCCATAGGTAATAGACATCCACTGTAAAATTATCTCCAGGGAGTAGAAGAGTGGTTTTGTTTGTTTGTTTGTTTGTTTTGCTGGAGGAAATGTCAAGAAACATATAAATAATGAAGTATTGATACCACAATCCCCTGTTACCTCTCTGTTGCTCACTTAATTTAAGAGTTATAGTACTGACTCCCCTCCCCCCGACCCCCATGTTTGCACATTGCCGGTAAGTATTATATCTATTGCTATTCAACATTTATTTGGGTCCACCAGTGTGGTCTACACTTCAGCCAAGTTCTTACTGCCAATGGCACCAATTGCCCAAGCCTTGTACAAGTGCTTAGACCTTGTACAAACTCAGGGATATCTCCAGGGTTTGCCAGCCCCTTGGAGTAAGAGATTTTAATTCACCCTCCAGGCTAACAGCAGCATTGTGCATAGCTACAAGGGAAAGGGCTGTAGGTCAGTGGAGGAACACCTCCTTTGCATGCAGAAAGTCCCAGGTTTGATCCCCGGCATCTCAAGGTAGGGCTGGAAAAACTCCTGCCTGAAACCCTGGAGAGCCGCTGCCAGCCAGCATCAACAATACTGGACCAGAAAGACCAATGATCCCTATGTATAGTTTTATCATGCCAGTGAGGTCCATTAGAATGATCACAGACAGTAACTTACATAATATTGCCCAGGGAGCTGCATGACCTTGATTTCAAAAGACTATCATATTCTGCACATTTGTACCCTCTGGATCATCTGCATACTGTTGACTGTAGTTTTGCTACAGGAATGTGATGAATGTTAAGGGAAAAAAGAGGTGACCCTGGAGGGATAGTGGGAGTTCTACATGTCCTAAGGAAAATGGGGATACTATCGATCTCCCAGTTCTCCCAATTTCTCCCATTTTTCCCCCTGAGCATTCAATTTGACAGAACAGAAATTGCTTTTGAAAAGAAATTCAGTGGTGAAGAAATTTTGGAGAAATTCTCATGGCTTCAGTTTGGGTTTCTTGCGCTGATCTTAGTTAGGAGGTGTCTGAGGAGTAAGCACACATGTCCTGTTTTTCACTGTACGATCATCTCTCTGGCAGCCTACCCTCCTCAGCTTCCTACACTTCAATTAAAGCCCAGTTTAAGGCAACATGAGGTAATTCCTCCCATAGGGCTTTTCCAGATCAGGAAGTGCAGACAGCCCAGGAGGCTAGCTATGACTAGGGAAGCTCAAAAACACCACAAAAATAAATGATAAAACTTCCTGAATAAGGCGGAACAATGCAAGCCTCTTTCATGGGGGTGGTGGGTGGGGGAGAAAACTTTCAGGAAATTGGAGGACAGATTTTGGCAGAGCACGAACTCCTCCTCATCCCTGGAAGCAGACACAACACTGCCCCCCACCCCCAGTCATACTTGCATTGTGGTGGATGCAAATTGAGGGCCAGACTACCAAGACAATGATGCTGTTGCAGCATGAAAACCCCCAAAACCCTTACCAAAAAAGAAAGAAACTGTGCTACAGGTCTGCTGATGGGGAGCCCTACCTGTGAGAAACTGTTAAGAATTTCTCCACCCGCTGGAGAAATTCAGTGAAATTGTCTCCCAAATTTATCTGCCCACAAATCAGGTGGAGAATTTCAAAAGACCACTTGTGCACAGCTCGAACCAAAACCCAGAATGGAATCACCACCACCCCCAGAACTGGAGTTACCAGCCGCCACTGATTGGAACAGATTCTTCCTTTTCCCTGTTCAGCCTCATGTGACTCCCCTCAAAATCTGCTCCAGAGGGTTAGGGACCCTACAAAGTAGGTTTGCGGGTGGCTGTATTGGTGAGGAGAGCAGGGGAAAGTTCTATTGCATGAGCAGAAGTTCACTCATGCAATGTTGGATGTAACCCTCTAGCAGCCATATCGGGGGTCAGACTAAGTAGTCTCATGCTTCATGTTCTTGCTGAGCTCTTGCTCTCTAAAATATATGTTTGTAAGCTGACAAGACACAGGAATTTCTTATCTTGTCAACAAAGGCTAAGGTCATAGAATTGTATATCATGTTCTCTGCTGTTCTCTGCTGTTCTCTGCTTATCATGGATACCCTATAACCCATTTCTTGTATTATAAACAATGGTGCTAGGAGAAGAAATGTTGAGGACTGCAACCCCACACGGGAGGGAGAGGAGGAGCCATTTCCTATGTGTCACAATGTCTATAAAAACAATTTGCTGATGTAAATCTGGGCTTTTGGCTCTTTGGAAATGATTCCAGCCTTAAGCCCACACGTTAAATAAAAACTCTTTTTCCTTCACTCCGTGGTCTCTCTGACTCTGAGTTCTGCAACAACCCTATGTTCCTATATTTTCCTCAAATAATATTCTCTTTAGTAGCTGCATCTCTTGCTAACCTCCATTTTTTTCCTTCAAACTATTTTGATATGCTTTCACATTTTGATACTTTTTAAATCCTGTAATAATCCAATGGTTACCTTTGCAACTGTGACATTTCATTGGTTTTGAATTAATCGAGCACCACCAGACTGCTTTAACATCCTTCTACCTGCAAAACAGAGAGATAAAAAGTGATCAGATTCTTGTAATAAGCAAAATAAACCAAGGAAAATCAATTCTGGCTTGTATGTGAAATACTTTGTCACTGTTAATCAGAATCGATCCATCAAACTACGTATTCGGAGTGCGCAGAAAATAAAGTTTTGATGATCAACAGCTTAAGGCAGTTTATTTTAAATTGGAAAACAGATAACATCATATACAAAACTTCAAAGTACGCTACATGTGAGCCCAAACATTCTCATCAAGTTTATTGTGTATGTTTTCATCTTCTGCTTTCTCTAGTCTTTACATTTCCCATGTCCCCTGGTAGGAGAACCATAGGAACACTTTTGATGAAATTCAAGCTCACTTGACATTTGCCCCACCTTTCCTGAGACATTGCAAAATTTGTAGCTCAAGAGGGTGTCTTTTTTTGGGGGGGGGGTCACCATTAAAGGTGGTGGCAGCTGAATTGATGGGACTAAAATTCTGGCTGAGTCTCGGCCATAATCTCTGTGAGACTGGTGGAGAAGAGGCAAATTGTTGTTGTTGTTATTGTTCAGTCGTTCAGTCGTGTCCGACCCTCCGTGACCCCATGGACCACAGCACGCCAGGCCCCCCTGTCCTGCACTCTCTCCCGGAGCGTGCTCAAGTTCATATTCATTGCATCGTTGATGCTATCTAGCCATCGCATCCTCTGCCGTCCCCTTCCCCTTTTGCCTTCAGTCTTTCGCAGCATCAGGGTCTTTTCCAGAGAGTTTTCTCTTCGCATTAGGTGGCCAAAATATTTCAGCTTCAGCTTCAGTATCTGTCCTTCCAATGAGCACTCAGGGTTGATTTCCTTTAGGATGGACTGATTTGACCTCCTTGCAGTCCAGGGGACTCATAAGAGTCTTGGCAAATTGTTACTGCACCTCAAATAATATTAAAAACATTTATTATCAGAACCAGAGCTGCATGTGTAGAAAAGGGGTCCCAACAGGGAGTCTATTCAGGCAGGGCTGGCATCAAGGGTAGGCATGGTTGGGCATCTGCTGAGGGCTCACACCCCAGCAGGGGCCCAGTGACAAGAGCCCCCTGGACTTGGTCCTCCTCTTCACCACTGCAACCTGCTTATTCACTCTGTCCCAGACAATGGCGGTGGTGGTAAGGAGGAGCAGTAGAAAGGGGTAGCACAGGTGCCCGACTGGATCTGGTAATCCAGCTGACACCCCCCCTTGCTACACCAAGCCAGGCCCGCCCAACCCCCCTGCCCTGCCTGACTCCCTCCCCCCTCTTGCCGAGCCATCCACCCTCACCCTTGGCCCATCCGACGATCTCTGTGCTTTCCATTTTGCGGGGGGGGGGGAAATGGTTGGTGTGGATATGCATACATTTGCTCTTACACAAAAGGCGCTGTGAATGGCCAATATCTGCAAGGTTATGGGTGTAAATGGGCCATACTTTGCGTATGTCGGCCATTCATAGCACCATTTTGTGGAAGAGCAAATGTGCGCATATCCGCTCCCTCCATTTGGGGGCGAGGGTGGTGGGTATAGAGATCACCAGATAGGCCCAGAGTGAGTGCAGGTGGCCCAGCAAGCACGGAGGGTGGTTTAAGTGCAGGTCCAGGGGTGTGCAAGCAGGGCCAGGGGCTTGGCAGGTGCCCGGAGAACCCGGATGGAGGGGGCATCCATCTATCCCTAGCAGTAGAAACCATGGCATACTTGCTCACTAGCTCTCCGCCTGCCAAGTGACCAAGTGGTAGCAATTATGAGAAAGAGGAGGAAGAACAATTTCAGCTGGTGACAATGGTGGTGAGAAGATAGATGCACTGAGGGAGGGGGGCCATTGAGCATGTCTTGCCCAAGGCCTCTCAAAAAACTGGAGCTGGCACTGCATTGACACCTTCCCCCCTCTTGCTCTCCAGTTGTCAGCTATGTGCTGGAGGCCTGAAGAGGATCAGGACCACTGGCTAACTCCACATGAGGCATAGAAAGGTCTTGTGTTCATGCATGGTAATGATCAGGGTGATTCCAGTGCATCTCACCGAAGGGTGGTGGGGATGGAAAAGCTCTTCCTATTGGATCCTTCAGGGCTAGGTCTAGATCAACAGGCATCCCAGGAAAGGAGCCATTTTGGTGCTTCCCTCCATTTGTCCAACAGTTGAACATCTTATATTTTATTGCATTTCTAGCCCATCTCATGGTCATATTGCATGTATTCAGTGTGGGTACATGAATCTGAGCATAATCATTCATAGGCACACTGTTTGTGGAATGGGCCTAGAAATGCATTTTCCCACAAATCGGTTGTGTGTGGAAAGACAACATTAATACATTATTACTGGCCATGCAGGCAGTGGTGTAGTGAAGGATGAACCTTGGGGCCAAAATCCAAGACCTCACATTGGGGGGGGGGGAGGGCAGGCAGCAGGAGGCAAATGACCACCCAGAAAGTGGCAGGCATCAGGGTAGCTGTCAGGGTTCCCTTTATGACCTGGAGCCCCTGAGCAACTACTTAGGGTTCTCTTGCCTCCTTAAGGGTCCCAGCTTCCTTCTTTTAAACTTCCCCTTCCCAGTATCATAGGGTTTAGGCTGTAGACATGGGGTGATTGGCACATTATACACTTTGGTTTTAACCACAACAGTTTAATGGTAAATTAAAGCAAGCACATCACAACTAAAGGTATTTTCTCAAGAGAGTGTTACAAAAGGCATTAAGGGAAAAATAAAAGTTGAAAAAATGCAAGTTCCTTTACCCTAGCTGCACTTAGACTTCTCCAAGCTGCTTCTTCCTGCTTTCTCTTCCTGCTCTGGTCTTCCTGTGTCTCTTGCCTGGCTCTCTCCCTTTTTATCCCTCAGACCAAAACTACTGTTTCAAATCTGAAGAAATGAAACTTAACATAGGAAAATGAAACTTAACTGGGGAAATCAAACTACTCTTCTCAGGGATACCCCCTCTCACCACAAACAAACAAGCAGGCCTCTAGGCCTGACCTATTTTTCTTTTCCTTGCCTCTGTAGGATTCAAACCTTCACAGCAGTAGACGCAAACTCCATATTCCATTTTGGTGCTCTTATTTATGTGAGCTTAAAATGCACATGCTCAGAAGATTTCTTTTATCAGTGATGGCTAACATTCAGGCATATAAGGAATGCAGAAGCATGGAATGGTAAATGGTGGGGAGAGAAATGTTAGTTATATGTTTCACAACTGAAGTGATGCATAACGCCATCTAAAGGGTAGTCCATAAGATTATGTACTTATCTTAAGTACATAAGAACATAAGAAAAGCCATGCTGCATCAGCTCAAGGCTCCATCTAGTCCAGAATTCTGTTCACACAGTAGCCAACCAGCTGTCAGCCAGAAACCACAAGCAGAACATGAGTGCAACACCACCATCCTGCCCATGCTCCCTAGAAACTGGAGTACATAGATATACCACCTCAGGTGCTGAGGGTAGCACATAGCCATCAAGGCTAGTAGCCATTGATAGACTTCTCCAGGAATTTGTCCCACCCCCTTTTAAAGACATCCAAGTTGGTGGCCACCACTACATCTTGTGGTAGCAAATTCCATCATATAACCATGTGCTGTATGAAGAAGTACTTCCTTCGATCTGTCCTGAATCTCCCACCAATCACCTTCATGGGATGACCTCAGTATTATGTGAGAGGGAGAAAATAAGTGTCCCTATGCACATTCTCCACACCATGCATAATTTTGTACACATCTATCATGTCTCCCCTTAACCTCATTTTTTTCCAAGCTAAACAACCCCAGGTGTTGTAACCCTTCCTCGCTGGGGAGATGCTCCAGACCCTTGACCATTTTAGTTGCCCTTTTAGTTGCACTTTTTCCAGCTCTATGAGATCTTTTTTTAGGTGTGGTGACCAGAACTGTACACAGTATTCCAAGTGTGGTCACACCATAGATTTGTATAAGGGCAGTATGATACTGACAATTTTATTCTCATTTCCTTTTCTAATTATGTCTAACATGGAGTTCGTCTTTTTTACAGTTTCGTACACTGGATTGACATGTTCATTGAGCTGTTCACCACAACCACAAGATCTCTTTCTTGGTCAGTCACCACTAGCTCAGATCCCATCAGGTTATACTTGAAGTTGGGATTTTTTACTCCAGCGTGCTTCGTTTTCCACTTGCTTACATTGAGCCACATTTGCCATTTGGATGCCCATTCTCCCGGTTTGGAGAGCTCCTTTTGGAGCTCTTCAGAATCCATTTTTATTTTAACCACCCTAACTAATTTGGTGTCATTGGCAAACTTGGCCACTTCACTGCTCACTCCTAATTCCAAATCATTTATGAACAAGATGAAAAGCATTGGTCTCAATACAGATCCCTGTGAGACACTACTTTAAGACCTTTAAGTCCAAGGTATAAAATTACCTAGCTCCATCAGTGCAGGCTGGTCAGTGTTGCCAGTTTTATAAATGAAGATGAACAGTTTGGTTTGCTAGCTTAAGCCAGGGGTGGGCAACTTCAGGGTAGCCCAGGGCCAATTTTCATCCCTCAACTCCACCCCCAGGGGCTGCAGTCCTGCTCTTGTCAGCATGGAGGCAGTAAAATAATTGATGGTTTGCAAACAGCAAGGGAGGCTCAAAGGGCCATTTGGCTTGAAAACAAGCTAAGGTTTTAAGTCTCTGTAACGGTTTGCTGCCGAATTTCAGCAGCAAACCACTGTCTTTTGACACAGCAGCAGCCTGTGTCAAATTCCAGCGGCACAGGGGCAGAAGTTGGGGGTGGCGAGGGCTGCACTTCAAGCCAAAATGTTGCCCACCCCTGGCTTAAGCCACTGAGTGCCCTCTAAGCCTGGTGCCCCAGGTAATCACCCAGGTCGTCTATTTCAAAAGCCAACCCTGGGATCCTCTTCTGATGCATTCAACTCTGCATGTACTGTGCTTGTGGGAGGGATGGGGTGGATTGTGTTCCAAGCTCCTTATTAGCCATTGTTATATCCCAACCTTCCTCCCAAGAAGCTCAAGGAGGCATATACTATCATCTCACTACAATTTTCCCCTGGGGAAAAAATACTTCAGGATCATCCTTAGAGAGCGCCGTCTCGCCTGCGTCCCAGTCCGCCACCTAAGGTCCTCTGAGGGGTCTCTGCTGCCACTGCCTAATGTGAGACTGGCAGCCCCACGCAAGAGGACCTTTTCCTTTGCCACCCCTCAGTTGTGGAATGACTTGCTGGTTGAAATGTGCCTGCTGACCTCTTTGAAGGTCTTTAAGCCGGAATTGAAGACTATTATTCCAGCAGGCCTTCCCTTTTTAGAACTCTTCTTCCTTTTGCTGACTTTTATACCCATTTTTAAAGCTCTGTTGTTTTTAAGCTGTGTTGTTTTTATTGTTGGACTTTTTCGTTAAACTGTTTTTAGCTCAAAGTTGTTTTTAGTTATATGTTGTTTGTGTATATTGTCTGTGTGCTTTTATGTAAATAGATTTTAAACTTTGTATGTTTTATTTTAATGTTTTTTAACTTTTGTAAACCACCCAGAGAGCTTCGGCTATGGGGAGGTAGAGAAATGTAATAAATAAATTAAAATCTGGCACTTCATATCTGAGCTGTACAATAAAAAATCTATCATGGTAGGAACAAATACTAAACCAGCAGTGAACCTCTAGTGAAAACAGTTTTTGATGATTATTTAGGAATTGCTGAACATAGAGAACCACTTTCTAAAGCTTTAGTCTCTTATCTTTGCTAAGTGATGGACATGGTTCAGTTTAGCAAACAATGCACTTTACTTCCAAGATTTTGTATTGTGATTAATCCAATTATCTACCCTTCTATAGGAAAAAAAAAGTGATTATACTGGATGGTTTTGTTTCCTCCAGAAAAGTAATTTTCTGCATGACCAACAATAATGTAACAAGGGAAATTTTTATAAGTGGCAATTATATTTAGAATTAAACTTTTATGCAGGACAGATTCTAATAACATGGCAGAGGTGCACCAGAAATGACAAGCCTGCTTTCGAAACTTCTGTTAAGCCTGCAAAGCATTCCTGGATAAATCAGAGCAGTATGTTTAACTTCAGAAGAACTGCCTTGGTTGGCTTCACAATGGCAGTATGGAAATACCACAAATAAATAAATAAATAAAATGGCTGTGCAGTACATATAGGGATGTAAAATCCATTCCAGCTGTGTTTCACGGATGGTCAGGCACCTTTCATTCCATCATCCACCCATTGACGGAATTGGATTTTTTTGGATTCCAAATTTGCAAAAATCCACATACACAAAAATGTGCATTTCTGCAATTTCTTACATGTGAAAACTCCCTGAAATGTGCGTTGTCACGTTTTAGCCTATGGGGGCAATGCACTTTTTTGGACTTTTTTTTTTAAAAAATGTGTATTTTTCTATGATGAAATTTTGCAGAAAATTCAGGAAAACTAGAAATCGGTCTGCAAGTGTGCGGCATCAGCCCAACAGCAGGGAAGCCAGTCTGCTATGGAATCTAGCAGTTGGATCCATTTGGTTCAGTTGTGGATTTCTCTGAAATCCCTAAGCAAGATTGCCTGATATTAAATCCAAGAGAGTCTTGTTTTTTAAAAGAGAGGTCTAATAAAATATAGCTGTGTCAATCGTAGTACAATCAGTATTATATCTGGGAGAGCGTGAAGCCCTTTATAGATTAAGAGACATCAACTGCACACTGTAGATCCACTGCTGACTTGGAAAACTGATAGCCCACTAAAGCAATGATATTGAACCTCGGGCCTAGGGGCCAAATTTGGCCCTCATGGGGTTCTCCAGATGGCTACACCCTCTTCCCCACATCACTAGGTAGCACGTTTTCCTACATCCGCTGATCAATTGGTAGTTTTTAAGCTTTTGCGTGGCTTTTCCTCCATTCTAAAAGATTGAAGTATCTCTGCTGGGGCTTCGTTACTAGCAGGAAGAACTTCTAGCTAAAATATGCTGGTATACTTGGTATTTTGGTCCTGTGCCTTTTGACTTTGACCCCACCCACTCCACTGGAATAATTACCCTGAGGGTGAAATGTGGTAAATGTAAGCAAGTGTAAAGTAATGCATGTTGGGGCAAAAAATCCCAACTTCAAGTATAAACTAGCGGTGATCGACCAGGAAAGAGATCCTGGGGTTGTGGTGGACAGCTCAATGAACATGTCAACCCAGTGTGTGGCCACTGTAAAAAAGGCAAACTCCATATTAGGAATAATTAGAAAAGGAATTGAAAATAAAACTGCCAATATCATACAGCTCCTATACAAATCTATGGTGTGACCACACTTGGAATACTGTGTACAGTTCTGGTCACCACACCTAAAAAGAAGATCTTGTAGAGCTGGAAAAAGTGCAGAAAAGGGCAACTAAAATAATCAAGGGACTGGAGCATCTCCCCTATAAGAGAAGGTTACAACAGCTGGGATTGTTTAGCATGGGAAAAAAGAGGCTAAGGGGAAACATGATGGAGGTATACAAAATTATGCATGGAGTAGAGAATGTGGATAGGGAGATATTTTTATTCTGCTCTCCAAATACTAGAACCCAGGGTCATCCTATGAAACTGATTGGTGGGAGATTCAGGACAGATAAAAGGAAGCAGTTCTTCATACAGCAGATAGTTAAACTATGGAATTCGCTACCACAGGATTTAGTGATGGCCACCAATTTGGATGGCTTTAAAAGGGGGTGGGACAAATTCATGGAGGAAAAATCTATCAATGGCTACTAGCCTTGATGGCTATGTGCTACCTCCAGTAGCAGAGGCAGTGAACCTATGTACACTATTTGCTTGGGAACATGGGTGAGAGGGTGCTGTTGCATTCATGCCCTGCTTGTGGGTTCCTGGTCAGCAGCTGGTTGGCCACTGTGTGAACAGAATGCTGGACTAGATGGACCATTGGTCTAATCCAGCATGGCTCTTCTTATGTTCTTATATTCTTCTCTGAAGTTGAGTTCAGACCTCGGGCTGAAAGAGGTGTGGTTCCTGCAGTAAAGGAACCATTATTGGCACACTAGTCCATCACACTCATCTTCCTGCTTCTAGTAGCCCTTCATATCCCATGCAGACTTTTGCGAATTACAATTTGAATTGAGCTGGTCCACACTTTCCAGAAGTACGTGTTGATAGGAATGAGCAGAGGAATCCTAGGTCAGTAGAAAATGAGATCTGATGCAGAGCAGACCCACTATTGCAACTAGAGACCTACTGGCACACAAGAGGCTAGGGTGGGAGGTGGGGAGGATGTTTTGTACTGGTTTTTCTACTGGTAGTTCTCATTTTGTAAATTGTTATCTTCCCTCCCATTGAAATCAAGATACCTTTGCCTGCCTGATGCTGGTGTACGGAAGTGGCCCAATTCTGGAATGTCATGAGGGAAGCTGGGGGAGATTTGGATCCAGTGGATCCTAAGCCATCTCCACACCTGGAATGGCCCATTTCAGGGCCTACAGTCAATAGTATATTTACATCTGTGGACCTTTCTGTGGGTACAACTGGTTCCTCCAGAGTGGACATCCCCCTGCCACAAACTCCCAGTGGAGCTCTTCTCCACCTGCAGAGGGCTACCTCTATCCCTGTCTTAACCCCCTCTACCCAGCAGTTCTGGGAGTTAGGGCTGTATTCTTAGCTACCCACTGGATTCCAGCCTTTTCTGAATGTTGCAATGCACTTCTCATCTCAAATAATATCAAAATGCTTTTTAGAATGCATACTCTGAAATAAAATAGGTTTGGACTTGGGAAATTTGTATTTTGATGGGGAACCCCTTAAAATATGTATTTAGATGCAAATTTTTGTGCAGGGATTTTTTTAAACAGTAACAGATTAATGCTGAAGCAGGACAGAGCAGAATTATGAGTGAACACAAGTGACATTGACACAGACCAGAAATAAACAGATCTGCCCAGCACTAGGAAAAAGAGACCCTTCTTGACTCAATGAGCCATAACTTACTGCAAAAAGTACAAAATATAGCACATAAAATTAAGCACCTTTAAGTTCCACTGCTTTGAATAGAAGAGTTCCCAAGCTTTTCAGGAGAAAGGTTTCAATAAGATGAGAATTTTTCTTGAGGATGGTGGTGGTTCTGCAGAATAACCCATAATTGTCAGTTATTACATCCTTTGATATCTCAAAAACTAACAACAAGAATTACAACAAAAAACTCTACTGTGTTTTCAGTAATATTCAAAGTTGTTCAAATTTACTCAACTAATCAGTTAAACTTAAAAGAAAGATAATTAAGCCACAAAAAATGCCTTAATTTGTTGACAGCCCTCAGTATTATATATCACTCTAACGAGTTTATCCCAATTAATCTATAGAAATAGAAACAATTCTAATCAAAATAATGCCCTCAAGTAAAGATGCCTACACTAATATTAATTGACTGATTTGGGTCTAAGATTACCTGATAATTTATTAGGGGTGAATAATTAGACTAGCACTATATTTCTGTAGACTGGCATCATTTGCTTCACTTTTATATGTTATCTACCTAAATACTTCATCGATAAGCCCATTTCAAAGCATAATGGAAGTGTTACTCCTAAGTGATAACTTGTGATGGCAGTACACAGACACAAAATGCAGAAATCACTTAATAAGTGTCAAAATATAATTTGTTCCTTCCCTTGTGCATATTTTATCAACTCCACTGATCTTATGTACCACACAGAACAATGTTCAGGTTGGTAGTAGATTAATGAGATATTTGCCACAAAATAAATGAGTATCCTAGCTGATTTGCATTACTGTAAGGCACAAGATGGATTAATATAATTTCCCACTTCTACCATAAATTCAATTCATCAGTGTTTACAGAAGAAAATATATTATCGGGATCATGCTTCAGTGGGACTTTGTATTATGTTCACATTAGGACCATTAGGTCTGGATAACTGGAGGCATTTGTTACCGTGGGCTTTCATGCAATGCAGGCTAAACTGAATGCCATTTAGGACTGGGTTATTTGGGCAGTGCAAAGACTTTGGATCAGTACTGGTCACATCAGAGAATACGAGGTTGGCTGGGGCGCACTGGGAGATGTAGGACTTCTTTCTGTCTAAATGTGCATAGGATTGCACTCCAAGTATGTTTATTTACAAAAGCAGTGATACAATTATTCTAATTTCAAAAAGATTATTGTGAAACAATGACTCAGAGTAGTAGTAGTAGTAGTATTACAATGTATGAGTCACCATATAGATGAAGGGTGGCATACAAAATAAAAGCAAAAAACAATGCAACCAATGCTATTATAACAATTGAAAGCTATACAACTCTAACTTCTAATAATGTTTGGTTAGTATAAATATGAATCAGATCCAAGGCAGTTCTTCTTTGCATGAAAAAAGTCCCAGCATCATCCCTGGCATCTCCAGGTAGGGCTGAGAAAGACCTGTGTCTGAGACTTTACAGAGCCTCTGTCAGTTGCATAGACAATGCTAACTGACAGAGCATTGCTGAGGTAGATGGACCAATGGCCTAACTTGGTATAAGGCAGTTTCCTCTGGCCCTGTGTCTGGGATTTTACCCTGGAACTCCAGGATCACTTACAGAATTAGGCCACAGTTCAGGCCCCTGCAGACAGAGATCAGCATAGGGCCCAATGGAGCCCTTATCCATTCCCCCCACCCCACCCACACCCCTCCCTGGCTGACTCTTGGGGCATGCACAGATGTGTGCATGTTCTGAACAGTGCAACAGTGGAATCTGGTGCCCCTTGAAGCTGGTGGGGTAGAGGGCAGCTAATGGTAAGCAGAGCAAAGGGGTTGCAAAGAGGTCACAAAGAGCCAACTAAATTCATGCCTTTTCTCACCATTCCTCCTCCCTTGCAAAGACCCTAAGGACACTTAAGCAAGGCATTACAATGACACAGCATCCTACTAAACTGAAGAATTGTGTCTTATAACCATGCCCCTACTGGAGGAATCCTCCTCAGAGGAGGAGCTAGAGTTTCCAGAGATGAAGAGCACCCCAGAACAGCCCATAGCAGAAGACCAGATGGAGCCTGGGCTCTTGGGGAAGGTTGCCACAGGTCTATCCCCGCAAGTGGCAGGGGACTCCACCTCTGAGGCAGAGACCAAGCAACCTCCTGGTAGGGATGGATGGAAAACTTACCTTCCATTCCATTCTGTTTCCACTGGGGGGGGGAGGCACTCCGTCCCTCCTCCCGGAATCCTCGATGGGGGGGAAGGCAATCCGGTCCTCCCCCCCCGGAATTCTGCCAGCTTCGGCCACCCACAGCCAGACATCCAGCCACTGGGCAGCCCTGCAGGGACACAAATGGCAGCTGTCGTAGCCACCACCATTTGTGTCCCTGTATTTAGCCGTGATAGGCTACGTAAATATTTATGTAGCCTGTCACAGCAGGGGGAAAAATACCCAGCATACGCAAATGGCAGTAGCAGCCGCCATTTGCATACACTGGGTTTTTTTCCCCCTGCCGTGATAGGCTACATAAATACTTGCGTAGCCTATCACGGCTTCCGCAGGGATGCAAATGGTGTCCCTGCATTAGCCATAATAGGCTACTTAAGTATTTACGTAGCCTATCACGGCTATGAAGAGGAAGTGAGTGGTGGCCGCAGGACGGCCGCCATTTGCAAAGCAGTGCAGATGGGAGCAGGTAAGTGCTCTGTTTCGCGCGCCTTTCATGGGTTGGGGGGGCGGGGGCTTCATTCCGCCACAGATTTCAGGGGGCCAAATGCACTGGCATTCGGCCTCACCGAGATCCGTCGCAGTATTCTCTGACATCCCTACCTCCTGGCCCCAAGACCATTGTTGCCTCAAGACACAAGCCAGTAGGGCTTCTTTGAGAAGGAGTGCTTAATTACAAAGGAGGACTCCTCAAGAAGAAATGACTCCTCATGAGCAGGACTTTTGCCAGAAGGCTTTAACAAACTGCAGTTGAGCCCTGGCTGAGGCTCAGGAAGCTCTGACTCTGTAAGCCTTCAGTTTCAGCCTAGCCAGTGCTAGAATAACATTGTTCTACCAGCCCCAGTACATTGTGTCCCGGACCTTGCCTCATGGTTGAACCTCCATGCTACTGACCCTTGGACTCCTGCTTGATTCTGCTTCTTGGACTGCATATTGTATCTGATTGCTTATCTGTGTTTTGACCTTGGCTGTGCCTCAGACCTCTCTTCTGGAAACCACCTACTTCCCTGGTAAAATTGTGCTTTACCGTTTACCTACTTAACTGATTAGCCTATTGGATTTGTCCTGATATTTGCCTAGCTTAGAGACTTACCCAGCCAGAGCAGGACATCTTGGTTCAGAATAGTAGGGTGATACCACATTTGGTTCTGTGCTAGGAAAAATGGTGTGTGGTCTCCACCACCCATTAGAGGCACCCTGATATTCCAGGTGGCCACACTACTCCCAGAGCTTTTAGAAGTGTACCTTGTCTGGTATTTGAAATGGACATACACTGTCTTCTGTTCATCCCCAGAAACATAATTCTTGTCCCAGTTGTGTGTATGTGTGTTTAAAAATAAAGAAATAAAGATTCTGCCTCACTTCCTGAAGATACTCAGGTTTTGTTTGACCTCTGGCTGTATATGCTGTAATGCTTTTCAAAGCATCCACTGTGCAGACCTCTTAATATGAATCTGGTCAGAAATGACCTATCAATAGTATCACTAAAGGGTCAGTTTTAGCTTGATCATGGCTACAGTGATCATGGAGGCAAGGAGGAAGACGTTCTAAAAGTCAAAGTTAACATTACTTTTGATGTATATTATGCTGATATGTCTGTTCTATTTCCTTAGGCATGAGGGATATGATCTGGATCATGACCTTAGCCTTGGGGCTAGGGAGCATTAACCCTTTCCAAGCTGTGGTCCAGATTGTGGGTCCTGCACTTGCAATTTGCATAAGAAAAAGCCCCCATTTTGCTTGAATTGCATAACATCATCTAGCAACATCATGTATGCATTCTGTAGGGTTGGGGGCAAAATAGAGCTTGGTGGAATATCCTCAGGAAAGGAGCACTAGAAAATATGAGCAACCATCAGTAACAATAAAGATATTCTAATCTTGATGAACAGCAACCACATGATAAAACTGTTCCAGAGCTTTAACACTTTAAAATGCGGGAGGGAATGTTCATCTAACAATAAAATATTGCCATCCATAAATCCTAGGTGTTGGAGAGGAGAGTGAATTAGGGGATGAACTTCCATTTCCAATGTCCTGCTGACTTGCTCTGGCCAGGGTAGGAGGTGGATAGCATTTTTTTCCTTTCCTTTCCTTTTCTTTTCATGTTCTTGTTTTTATTGTTGCAAGATTTTATTGTTTTAATGTGTTGTATACCACCTTGATGGCTTTTTAGCAGGTAAGGTGGTGTATAAACATAAATTAAAAATACATAAATAAATAAGTGCTTTGGCAGGATTTTAAATTCCTGCATGGGTTTCAATGGGAGGGAAATTCACTATGCCAGCTCCCGGCTACCATACTTAACAGACCCAATCATGGGGGCTCTCAGGAGAGCAAGGGGACTTGCTGAATCTGCCCTTGAAATGCCCCATTTTGGGGCCAGTCACCAGCAGAAGCATCACCAGTAGTACTCTTATGACTGCAGAGCTTCCCGAGGGCATACAGTAGACCTCTGACATCCTGCCCCACTCCTCTCTGTAACTAGAGGGGCATTTCCACCACATCCTAAGCTGCCTTTGAGAGCCATCTGAGAGAGTTAGGATTGTTCTGCCCCATATAAAGGATAAGGATAAGGACACTTTTTTCCCCATTTCCTATTTTTGTATATGGAGGGATGTTTCTTTTAATAAGGGGGGACATTCACTTATGGACTTGAGCACGCTCCGGGAGAGAGCAGAGGACAGGAAGGCCTGGCGTGCTATGGTCCATGGGGTCACGAAGAGTCGGACATGACTGAACGACTGAACAACAACAACATTCACTTACGATCTGTAAAGGCACCATCCAGGAACAGTATCTCCTCGCAAGCGGAGATGGGTTAGAGAAGACGCAGACAACAAGCTTGGGTTGAAAATTTGGCCACATTTATTGAAATACCTGCAAAGGGGTAACTAGGATGGGCATCTAACTGTGTCAGCAGCTAGCTGGCACTTTTTGGGTGAAAACACACCCAGCCTGAAGGGTGGCAGTGATCTCGTCATCCCTCCGGACTGCCCCTTCTGGGGGAGGTAGACCTTCCCGTGTCACCCCCAACCCGGGTCCACACAACACCTGGGTGAGTGAGGAGGGTTGGTCTCTCAGGCAACCCTTATCCCCACGCCGAGCTGCACAACCTGTTCAGGGGGCCTCAAGCATCACCTGTCACCATAAGGTGCCTCTGCATGCACACCATCCCTAATCTCTTTCAGATTTTGCCCGTCCTAGCCGCCAGCTGGAATGTGACCAATGATATAGACCGTATTCACTTACAGGACACACTCAACCCCAATAACAGTGTGACGTAGGCAAAAAGACTCACAGTAATAGGCCAATTGAACTGTGAGCCAAAAATTCCTACATGGCTCCCAAAGGGGCAACCGGCAAGAAACCCACACTGCTTAGGGGAGTGTGGGAGGGAGCTGCGTTGAGCCAGAGAGCTGAGATTGGGAGGGGGGCTGAGTTTAAGGCAACTCAGCCTACCCCTCCTTGCATGGTGGTGCCACTAGGGTGCACCAATCAGAGGCCCCTGCATCGTCTCACCCCACCTGTCCGCAATGGCTCCCCCCCTTTCAGCCAGACAAGTTGGCTCTGGGGTTAGGGCACATGCAAGCAGAGATGGGTTAAAGAAGACACAGACAACAAGCTTGGGTTGAAAATTGGGCCACATTTATTGAAATACTTGCAAAGGGGTAACTAGGATGGACATCTAACTGTGTCAGTGGCTAGCTGGCACTTCTTGGGTGAAAACACACCCAGCCTGAGGGGTGGCGGTGATCTCGCCATCCCTCCAGACTGCCCCTTCTGGGGGAGGTAGACCTTCCTGTGTTACCCCCAACTCAATGCCGCACAACACCTGGGTGAGTGAGGAGGGTTGGTCTCCTAGGCAACCCTTATCTAGGGATGGCGGAGAATTCTGCCACGGATTTCAGTGAGGCTGAATGCACTGGCATTCGGCCCCCTGAAATCCGTGGCAGAACAGCCTGCCCCCCCCTGCCCCCCCCGTGGATTCCTCCCAGGACGAAGCTTACCTGGGGCGGATGTTCCAGACGGCAGCGGCTGCGGTGGCAGGTCCAGCGGCAGCGGCTGGTCTTTCGACCAGCTGCCGCGGCCGCCATTGCCATCTGCCATTGCCATCTGCCCTTTGTAAGTATTTACGTAGCCTATCACAGCAAGCCAAGAAAAAAAAAACCCGCATACACAAATGGCAGGGGCTACGGTGGCCACCATTTGCATTCCCTTTTTTTCGCAGTTTTAGCCTACGTAAATATTTACATAAGCTATTACGGCGAAAAAAAGGGCAACACAAATAGCATACTGAGTGCTATTTGCATTACTTTCCCCCCCCACCACCATAATAGCTTACGTAAATATTTACGTAGGCTAGAATGGTGAAAAATAGCAAACGCAAATGGCGGCCACCATAGTCGCTGCCATTTGCATATGCGTCTTTTTTTTTTACTTTGCCGTGATAGGCTACGTAAATATTTACGTAGCCTATCACAGTTAAGTACAGGGACGCAAGCGGTGGCGGCTATGGCCACTGCCATTTGCATCCCTGCTGCCCAGCAGCCGGATGTCTGGCTGTGTGTGGAGCCGGCCGGCAGCTCCGCGGAATCCCCACGGAGCGGATCCGGTCGGGCAGGACTCCGGGGGGAGGGACGGAGCGCCTCCCCCCCCACCGCGAAGCAGATCCGTGAAACAGTAAGTAACTTTCATACATCCCTAAACAAGTGGTCCACAGGTAAGGGCCAAGAGTCCTGTAACTGAAGTCCGCTCCTGAAGGCACAAAACTCCCTACCTGCTCTCTCATAGGCAGCTCTAGTGCTGGGGTCTATAGAATTCAGGATAGCGTGTTCGACTTGAGAACGCCAATCTCCCATAATCCGGCTGGCATGGGGTCTGGTAGCGGACGTGCCCACGGGGCTAATACACAGAACCTGTTGATCTGGTTTTGTGACAAAGCATCGGCAATTGGGTTCCCCAGACCCGGTATGTGGCGGGCGCAGAACCAGATGTTGTGGCATAGGCATTGGAGGGTAAATGCTCTAACTAAAACCATGACCCTCGGGCTTCTGGAGGACAATGTATTAATGACATGCACAACGGCCATGTTGTCGCCCCAAAAGAGGGCAACAGAATTGGCCATCAGGTCCACCCAAATATGCACTGCCACGTAAATGGGGAAGAATTCCAGGAAGGTGAGGTCCTGACAAATACCGGCGGCAGCCCAGCTTTCTGGTCATTGGCCAAGGCACCACCGCTCCTGCCATATTAGACCAAAACCGAAGGTGCAGGCAGCATCCGAATGAATCTGCAGGTCGGCTCGAAGAAGCCACTCACGCCTCCAGAAGGAGACGCCATTAAATTCCTTCAGGAATTTAAGCCATACCTGCAGGTCCATGTGCATGGCGGAGGTGACTCTGGTGCGATGATGCGGGAGTTGAAGACTCCTCATTGCCCGGCAGAGCCATCACAGAAAGGCGCGGCCGGGGGCCACCACCCTACAAGCGAAGTTCAAATGCCCCACTACTTCTTGCAGAACTCTGAGGGAGACTTTACGAAGTTGCATGATGGTCTGGAGCTTACCCCTAAGGACCAGCAGTTTATCATGAGGGAGGCGAGAACACTGTGTGAGGGTATCGAGTTCGATCCCTAAGAATGTCAAAGTAACAGATGGGCCCTCTGTCTTCTTGTGTGCCAAAGGGATGCCTAAGTCCGAGGAAAGGGATACGAATGCACTGATTAAGTCAGAACATTGACTGCCACCTCCAGGTCCTGCAAACAGGAAGTCATCTAAATAATGAATCACATTTCTGGAGCCCATCCTATCCCTTATGGCCCATTCCAGAAAGGTACTGAATATCTCAAACATGGCGCAAGAGATGGAGCATCCCATGGGGAGGGCACGGTTGATGTAAAATTTGTCCTGGAAGCAGAATCCCAACAAATCAAAGTCCACGGGATTGATAGGCAAAATGCGAAAGGTGGATTTGATATCACACTTGCCCATCAATGCCCCACGGCCAAGGTCCCGTATCATGGCCACCGCCTTACCAAAGGAGGTGTAACGCACAGAACATAGATAATCCGGGATCTCATCATTAACAGACCGGCCCTTGGGGAAGGAGAGGTTGTGAATCAACCTGAACACTCTGGAGGATTTCATGGGGACTATTCCCAAAGGGGAAATCTGAAGGTTGGGTATTGGGGGTGTGGAAAAGGGGCCGATTACTCATCCCGCAAGAACTTCCTTGTTGATTTTATCTTGAACCAAGCGCTGCATGATAAGGACAGACTGGTAATAACCAATCAGACACGGCCTACGCAGACCCTTGAAGGGGATCCTAAAACCCAGTGTGAAGCTGCGTTCCAAGTAGATCGCATCCCTCCGGTTCGGGTAATGCCCTAAAAGTTGAAGGAGTGGAAGGATCTTAACTGGGCTGGGGCCTTTTGGGAGGGGGATGATGCCCACTGCCATGTTTTCTGCAACCATGGCTTTCCTTTGGGGGACCCCTCCAACCTCTGGCCCTTGGGCAGGAGGCGCAGGAGTGATGACTGCCGCAAAGGGAGCATTTGTGATGGAAGTGGCATGGGTTTCAGGAGCAGGAACCCTTGGAGCTGAACTCCCAGCACAGCCAGCGGTGTTGAACCCCTGGACCCGCAATAGGCTTGGAGGCCATTGCGGGTGACAGCTTGGCGAGAATGTGGCCACTGTAGGATCTGTCGCTGAAGCCTGGCCTGGAAGGGCTCATAAATTGGAGCCAAAGGTCCTGGTCCTTCAGATCCCAGTGCATGGAAGGATCAATGGTGGCCCTCTGGCGGAAGGCCTCATCATAGGCCATCCATGCGCTCCCTTCATATTCAGTGTAAGCCCTGTATATTTAGGGATGTTAGAATCCCTTACCTGTTCCAGTCGGGGCATCCGCTGGGGGGGAGGAGGCGATCCGTCCCTCCCCCCCAGAATCCTTGACGGGGGGGAGGCGATCCGGTCCTCCCCCCTGGAATCAATCCTGCCCGGCCGGCTCTGCTCCGCGGCAGCTCTGCGGAGCAGCCGGACAGGGCCGTCTGCAACAGAACTTCTGGCTGCGGACAGGCTACTGTGGATGCAAATGGCGGCCGCCATAGCGGCTACTATTTGTGTCCTTCCAGGCTGCCGTGATAGGCTACGTAAGAATTTACATAGCCTATCACGGCTACCCCCCCAAAAAATGGCTTACGCAAATGGCGGTGGCTACGGCGGCCGCCATTTGCGTTCCTTATTTTTCGCTGTTCTAGCCTACATACATATTTACGTAGACAATTACGGCAAAAAAAAGGGAACACAAATGGCCACTGTCATAGCCGCCGCCATTTGCGTACGCCGTTTTTTTTGGAGGGGGTTAGCCATGATAGGCTATGTAAATTCTTATGTAGCCTATCACGGCAGCCTGGAAGGACGGCAATGGCGGCCGCAGAAGCCCAGCCATGGTTGGCCAGGAGACCAGCCACTGCTGCCGCCGAATTCGCCACTGGAACTGCTGCCGCCGGATCTGCCGGATCCGCCCCAGGTAAGTTCCATCCCGGGGGATTTCATGGGGGGGGGAAGGGAGGCAGGAGACTGTTCCGCCATGGATTCCAGGGGGCTGGATTCTTTTCTCACTGGAATCCGTGGTGGAATTCTCTGCCATCCCTATGTATATTATGTCCAGATACTTGGTGAGGACCCAACCCCTCCCGTTGAATTTGTGTTGGAGGATGCCAGCGTAAATTAAGAAACCTGGTAACCAGTTTGCCCAGGTGTGCAGCACCTTATCACCCTTACTCTGATCAGGTTCCCTGTCACGGTTCTTATCCTTGCCATTGGCCTCAGGCTCCTGAAAGAGCAGGGAGAAGACATCTATAAATTCTCCCCACAAAAACTTTTCCCTGGTGGCAACGGTCAGGTGGAAGCCAATAGGGGAAGAAGTAGCACTTGTGGGCATGGCTCCCCTTCTAAGTTAGCGTATGGATCAGCCAAGGGCATCTTTGTGGTGCTGGTAGGAGGGGTGGCAGGGGGGACAAGGGGTCCTGAACTGATCTGGCAGGTCCCTGCTAAATGCTGGCACAAGCGAAATTAAGTGGCTGGGACTGGAGTGGCGGCGTGGGTGTAAGGGAGGCATCTCCCGCAGATGCCAGCAAGGGGGATGAGGTGCCAAGCCCCACTGAAATAGGGGGGTTGGCTACTTGTGCAGTTGAACTGGGAACTGAGACTGGAGCGATGGGCTGAGGAGTACCGGCTGCGGGGGCTGGAGTGACTGGAGGCATTGGGAGAGGGGGGAATGGCCAGCCCTGAGGGATAAACCAAGGCATCCAACCCCAGGGGTTGACATGCTCCATGCCCAGCCAGGTGAATTGAGGTGTCAAGGCAGTCTCACCTGAACCCAGTGTGGCTGTGTTCTGATCCCCAACTGGAAAAGCGGATGTTGTCTCTCGTGCCCTCGGGGAAGAGGAGGCCGCGGGAGGGAGGAGCTCCTCTGGGGGTGGTATGCTATCAAGAAGAGCTGGCGAAGAGGAGGTGGAAGCTTCAACGGCGTCCAGACAAGCTGAAATAGAAAGTAGTAGCGAGTTTTGGGTCTGCTGCCGCATTCGTTTGGGTTGGACTGCGGTGGTTTTCCTAGGCCTGGCCGGGGGAGGGGGAGAGATCCCCGAAGAATGCTCGGCAGCTTCCAGGTGAGCAAGGATTGATGCCAGTACTGGGCCTGCTTCCTCTTCAGACTCGGAATCGGGCCTTGGTATCAGCCTCTTGGGGAGGGGAGGCGGGGCCCTTCCCTTCCCTTTCTTTCCACCCTGGCCCTTCTTGGGGGGCATGATGTAGCAGAGGTGAGTTAGGGTTGGCGCTCACCACCAGATGAGTTTGGCACAGCAGTAGAAAATGAGGAAGCAAGGACCAGGATCCCTGGTCCCAGTCCAGTGCTCAAGCCACTCCACAGGCCAGCCCCAGAGAAGTAAACGTGGCAGGGGTCAGAACCCACTGCAGGAGGTTCCTGTGAGGGCTACTCTGCTGGGCCCCCAGGGCAACAGAGGCAGCACCTCCAGCCCTCAAGATCTGTGGGCCAGAGGTTCAAGGCCGAGGCAGAGCGGCCTGGGAGTGGGAGATAATCGCCCCAGATGGTGGAGTGAAGGCCTGGCCGAGTGTTGAAGCGAGGGTGCCGGCTGGGGCGTGAACACACGGCAGAGCGAGCACACGGTCCCCGGGCAGATACGCTCTGGGGAGCAGTGGGCCACCAGCAAACGGCAAAAGAGGAAGGCGCCGCGTTACCCGCTGGGATCGCCGCCGCCCTGCAGCAGCGAGCATTGTCACTACCGCTGAACAGCAGGGCTGCCCGCCACTGCCGTCGGCGATCCGAGGGGTGAGGAGCAGACAGGTGGGGGGCGCACGCGCCGCTGCCACAAGCACCGGCGCCCCCAGAGGCACGGCAAGTGCCTGCGGTCACAGGAGCCATGCCCGAGTGCACGCGCCGCCGCTACAAGCGCCAGTGCCCCCAAAGGCGTGGTAAGCGCCGGCAGGAAGAAGGAGCTGCGCTTGAGCGCGTGCACCTTCACTGCGACCGCCGGCGCCCCTGGAGAAGCAACAGATTGGGCGCGCTGGCTGCATGCTGAGTCCAGGCGGCTGGGAGCGCCGAAGCCGGTCTCCAGCAGGCCGGTGTCCCTTGTTGCTTCCAGGTCAGTCTCTCCAGCTGCGTTGAGCCAGAGAGCTGGGATTGAGAGGGGGGCTGAGTTTAAGGCAACTCAGCCTGCCCCTCCTTGCATGGTGGCGCCACTGGGGTGCACCAATGAGAGGCCCCTACGTCCTCTCACCCCACCCGCCCGCAATGGCTCCCCCTTTCAGCCAGACAAGCTGGTGCCGGGGTTAGGGTACATCTCTTCATTAAGGCCAGCCCTGTAAACTTTCTGTCAGAAATGAACAAACCCACTGGAAAAGGGCCTCATGTGGACACCTGCCAGTTTTAATGATCATGTTACCAAGAAAACTTTGTGGGCTAATTGGATTCCCTGAGTTTGTACACTGTTTTAACTGTTTTAGTTTTAAAATTGGTATTCACTAGCTTAATTATTTAATATGTTCTTAGCTTTTAAAATTATTTATTGTCTTACACTGTTTAAATTGATTTTATCTGTACACCGCCCTGAGATTCTCGTGATATGGGGTGGGATACAAATGTTTTAAATAAATAATAAAATACACTTGTTTTTTGTTGAAGAAGGGGAGGGGAGGAGGATAGCAGGTACAAAAAGCTGGTAGGTGTGGAGCGTAAGTAACAAAAAAGAATGAATGTTCAAAGGCACCATGTCAAAAAGAGCAGCTGCTATTACAGAGTAAAAATGCTTTCCAAAGGTTATCCAGATGCTAGTTAAGAAATTCTTTGAAGTAGGAAATCTTTGAGGCTATCAAAACCCTTGTAAGTCATCGTCTTTGATTCTAAACTATTCAAAAGCACAGCCCCTTATTCCTTCAGGTTTACCCTTTGCTTCACCTACAAGACAAAGATAATTGAATGGCTGCTATGTGTCTTTGATGGATGCAGATGTAGCCAACTAAATCATGAGCACTCAGGATCATTCTAATAAAGTTGAGGAAGCGAGAACAGGCTCAAGTGTATTTAACAGTGAGGTCCCATCTGTGACAAATTTCAAGAATGACAATTTGAGCTAATGAGGCTGTCTCCCTTGAAATGTTCCACTTAAGAGTAAAGGGAAGAATGGTTTGAGCTTGACCACAGGCAAATTAGACCTGTAGAAGAAGAACATAGTGTGGAGAATGTGAACAGGGAGAAGTTTCTCCCACCATTGTCCTAGTACCTGGGGTCATCTAGCAAATGGTGGGAGATTCAGGACCCATAGAAGGAACCATTATTTCACACAATAAGTAGTTGAACTATGGGATTCACTGCCACAAGTTGTAGTGATGGCCACCAACTTGGATGGCTTTAAAACAGGATTAGACAAATTCATGGAAGAGAAGGCTATCAGTGACTACTAGGCTATATGCTACCTTCAGTATACTGCCTCCAAATACCAGTTGCTGGGGGAACTTGAACAGGATGGTGCTATTTACAATATAAGATGGTGCCACCTTGAGCACCATTTTTTGTGTGTGGAAAGGCATAATGCCTCTAATATTGCATATATTAAGCTTTCCCCTGCCCCCAAACTGTGCATATTTCAATATGCACATCTTTTTTAACTTCCTCTTTGTGCACACAACAAAGGTGGGAAAATGGCGGGCACTCCCTGAATGGGATCACGATGAGTCTGGGCAACAGGCACCCAGAGGACCCAAGCTGGGATGGGTTCTCACATCCCTAGTTCCTGGGGGCAGGAAGGGGAGGGGACAGCAAAAGCACCATTACAATGCTTCCTATGCATTGTCTGGCCTCCCCCACACCACTCCGAGGCACCCTGGCTCAACAGCCAAAATTAGCTGTCTAGCTCTAGCCACAAATGCAGGGTGGCCACAGTGTGGAGGAGAAGATCCTCTCTGCCCTCCACCTGCCCCACATTGCCAGTCATCTCCAAGTTCGGAGGCTGCTGACTATCCCCATAGGATTGTGCCCTAAGGCACGGGTAGGCAGTGTGGTGCAATGCAACTTTCTTGGCACCCACCAAGGTGCCCTACCCCTCTGCCTTAAACCTGGGGCCTCATCCAGCTAGGACCTGCACTAAATGGATTCGGAGGTACCAATATGACTGATGTCCACTTGTGTGAAAGAAGGATATAACGTATTGATAGAAAACGGACACAGATAATAAAAGCAAAGAAACCCTTACACATAACCCTCAATTGGTATATCACAATCCCCTTAATTGGTGTTGCATCAGTTCCCTGGATGCAATGGGTGCCATCCTGGAAAGCTGTTTATCTGAGCAGGTGGTGCAGCTTCCCCCCTCAGACAAGAATAGGTAAGAAGCCAATCTGCCCAGGATTTAATAGGGCTTATGTCACTGGGTTTCAGACTGTCAGAGGACACAAACACACACCTTCCTCCCTTCACCCTAGAGGAGAAAAGGGTAGGGATGGCAGAGAATTTCTCCCCGAAACTTCGGGGGGCCGAGCGCCAACGTGTTCGGCCCCCCGAACAAGTTTCGGGGAGAAATCCTCCACACACACACCCCCGCACTCCCCCCCGGGACGGGACTTACCTTCACCTAATGTCCCTCCTGGCGGCGGGTCCGGCTGGCGGTTTGTCGGGTGTTCGTGCAGGGCGGGAGCGGCAGCTGGTCTTTCAACCGGCTGCCGCTGCCACCATTCCAATGAAAGGAAAAAAAAAAAAGCCCCCTGATAGGCTACGTGACGATTCACGTAGCCTATCATGGCTAGATTTGCAAAGTCAGCCGTGATAGTCTATGTCAATCGTCACGTAGCCTATCACGGGTGACTTTTTTTTTTAAAAAAAGCGTGTACGGATAATGGCGGCCCCCATAGGGAGCTGCCATTCCCATTCCTTATTTGGTCGCTGTAGTCTACGTAAAGGTTTACGTAGACTACGGCGAAAATAAGGGCAACGCAAATAGCGTTGCCCTTATTTTCGCCGTAGTCTACGTAAATCTTTACGTAGACTACAGAGACCAAATAAGGAATGCGAATGGCGGCTCCCTATGTGGGCCGCCATTAGCGTACGTGCTTTTTTTTTTTTAAGTCACCCGTGATAGGCTACGTGACGATTGACGTAGCCTATCACGGCTGACTTTGCAAATCTAGCCGTGATAGGCTACGTTAATCGTCACGTAGCCTATCAGGGGGCGTTTTGTTTTGTTTTTTAAACTTTCGAGTTCGCGGCCAGGCGAGGCAGGAAGCCTTCCCCCCGGCCTGAATTTCGGCCAGGGCAAGGCGGGAAGCCTCCCCCCCCGGCCTGAACTTCGCGGGGGGAGCAGCGAAGCGCCTCCCCCCCACCGCGAACAACCTTCGAGGACAGGTAAGGGACTTTCGTCCACCCCTAGAAAAGGGGGCCTTTATTTCTTGGCAGGAAAGAAAGTTTCTCACAGCAGAGAAAGGAATATTCTCATCAGCTGGAAAGGCATAAATTGTGCAGGATAGCTACTGTGCATTATCTAACTTAGTAGATACATTAGTAGCAAAAAGAGTGCTGATCTTCACTGTACAGAAAATCAACTCTAACTTCATAACAGTTGCCAACTGCTCTACCAAGTAAATCTACATATGCTTCTAGACACTGCATATGACTCTAGCTGAATCGACACATAACAGTTATACCATTATCATACCATTACCATAACCGTTGGTGCCCATTGGTGTCACGTGTACCAATAGTTATGATAACGGTATGATAATGGTATAACACCTATGTGTAGATTCAGCCTGTGTCAGTTCACACCTGACACCATTCTTCCAAAACCAATTCCAATACACTCTCCTACTTTTTTTCACCCTCTCTCTGATAGATTTTCTTACCAGCAGCTGGGACTGTTGTGATATAGACTTCTGTTGCTGCTGAAAACTATGGGTTCAAAGGTGTTGCTTAGTGTGATGGGGCTCAGATTCCACCTCTGCCTTGTTCTCGGTCCTTTGTGTAGGGAGACAGGAGAAATTCATTTGGTTTGTATTTTAATGCGAACTTACCTAATTTCACACTTTTGAATCAATGCACAAACTGAAAGGCAATTATCTTTTGAAATTTTCACACTTCTCTTAATTTTACTGAGGAGTTCTCCAATCAAAAAATCCATACAAACAGTTGCATATTAGGGGAAAGTGCTCACAAAATGCATATATTAGTGAAAATAGCATTCTAAATGAAAAAAAAAGTGTAATATCGGCAAAATTGCATACAAATTCAAATTGGGATGAATGGAATTTAAGAACAGACAAATGAGAAACTTACAGAAACAGAAATGGACAGAGTCTTCCATCCCTAACTGAGACAAGAGGGGAGTACTCTTAATGGGGAAATTTGCTGAACTGGATGGGGATATACAACTTGTTCTGAATGGGGTTACACTCCGCCTAAAGGACCATGTTCACAGCTTCGGGGTTCCCCTGGACTTGCCACTAACTCTTGTACAAGTGCATGCATATTTTTTCCTGATTTTTCCTGACTCCAATGGAGACCTTTTTCTTTTCTTTTCTTTTTTTTTACTTTTACTTTTCCTTTTTTTTTTTTTTTACTCCCCCCCCCCCACACACATGGTGTGTGTGGAATTTTGGGGGAAAATGGGTGGGAAGGAAGATTTAAGCCCCCTCCTGGATTGCTATGGTCCTGATCTGAATTGGGCCCATATGCACTTACATAGGAGTAAGTAAAACTATCATACATAGCAATGCTATGCATGATTATGTCAGGGGTGTTTCTGAGAGCAGGGAGTGGGATAGCAGTTCACATTCTGAAGGAGAACCGTCAGACATGGGGGAGGTGTTTTCCCAGGCTAGTCCAGATGTGAGTAGGCTGGCTTCCCAGATTACAAATGTCCAGCTGGCTGAGGATGAGGGTCCCTCTTCACCCCCCCCCCCGGTGAGAGGCAGCGAACAGGAGGAGGCAGGGTCTGGGGAGTATGACCTAATAGACGCCAGATGCAGGGGCAGAGCAAAGAGAGAGAAGTCCAGGGCAGAACATAGATGGCCTACCCAATTGGCCTTGCATGAAAAACTGTGCTTAGAAGCCTCATGAGAGGGGCAGGACCTCCCCCGGCCTTAAGTTAGGCTAGTTAGTCCACCTCCCTCTTCAAATGGCAGGCAACTCTCGTAACTTCCTTTTGAATCCACTGAAGGCATTCCTTTGTAGACTGAGAGTCACTGAGAATTTGCATCTGTATGACTGTGTGAAGTAATGGATTAAAAGCTGTAGACTGAAGCCCCTCGTCTGTGTATGTTTGGACTTAGAAGTAGGGCTGTACGAAACACTTACCTGGTTTCGTCCAGGGACATCCGCGGTGGGGGGGAGGTGCTCTGTCCCTCCCCCCAAAATCCTCGATCGGGGGGAGGCAATCCATTCCTCCCTCCCAGAATCCTGCCTATACGTAAATATTTACGTTTAATATACGTAAATATTTACGTAGCCTATCATGGGCTACCATAGGGATGCAAATGGCATCCCCTACTCAGGATGCCATTTGTGTCCGCAGCAGCCTGGCAGCAGCTGGACCTGCCGCCGCCTCTGCTGCCACTGGAGCCACTGCCAGAGCCGGAGCTGCAGCCGCCAGTGGAGCCGCCGCCAGGTAGGCTCTGTTCCAGGGGTTTTTCGCGGGGTGGTGGGGTGGGTTGCTCCGTCCCGCCACGGATTCTGGGGGGCTGAATTCACTGGAATTCGGCCCCCCTGGGATCTGTGGCGGAATTCTCTAACATCCCTACTTAGAAGTAAAGTGGGGGCTAAAGGAATCTTGGCAGATTAGGAGAACATTCAATTTGGCCCTTGTACTGCAATTTGTGTAGCCTTTTTTCATTGAAAGGTATACATACTGGCATTTGTAATATAGCTGTAGTTTTGCACCTTCCCCATATTATTACATTTTAGAAAACTTTATATAAATCTACCTGGTCCAGAGTCCTTGTTAAGTTCTATGTGAAATAGTGTACTGTATCATTGTATATTACTATACAGCCCACCTCTTGTCTTACCATGGGACATCTTACCTGGATGTACTTATATAGAACATGCATTTGGGATTTCTGCACAGCTGAGAAGCCCTTCATGCAAAATGTACACATTGGGTAGCAGGGATCCATGGAATCGCTCCCTCTCCTGAGAAATGTGTCTGTTCTTATCAGAACTATTTTGGCTTTCCTCAAAATTCCTCTGCTGCTTTGACCAAGGAAGAACCTCCAAATTCTCTTTGAATTTGATTACTCTTAACAGAATTATTTGGCTTTCCATCAAAATTCCTCAGATGCTTCACTTGAGGAGACCCCCTAACTCCCCCCTCCCAATTACTTTGAATTTCACTTGAGATGGAATTTTGGTGACAACTTTAGTGGAGAGCAATCAAGGTAGCTACAGATGCTGCAAAGAATCCAACCAATAGAGATATTTGACACCAGGGTTGCCCTGGTCAATATGATGCCAGTGCAGGCCATCATTCTTCTACCCTTTAAGGAAACAAAGATGATCTAAGGCTAGAGACTCAGACAATAACCTTTTGAGTATATTTCTTTTTTCAGAGCATTTATTCAATGTTAAAATGGAACGGCTGGGTTCAGCACACCCCACTCTATGTAGATGGAGCTTCAGTGATCTTATAAGGTCTCAGTCTTAAATGGAAATACCATTTTTTCAGAAAGCACTGTCCCCCGCCCCACCCAACACCACTACTTATATTCATAGATTGAAGCAGCTCACAGGGGACAGTGGCTTTTCTTAAGAATGGAAGAACAAAGCTCTACAGGTAAGTGTAGTAATTAGATAGCTACATGGCACCCCTATCCTGGTTTTCCTAGAGTTTCTTGGCTTACTTCTCCAGATCTTTTCACCCTACCTGTCTGTCTCTGGACCACACTTGAGGCCTCTTTGATGAAATACCATGGTGCTCCTGAAACCTATTGGTTCAGAGGATTGTATCCAATGTTAGTCCTACTTAAAGTAGACCTATTGAAATGAATAGGATTTAAGTTAGCTCAGCCTTCCCCAACTTGGTGCTCTTTAGATGTGTTTGACTACAACACCCATCAGCATCCAATGCCCAAGCTGGCTAGTGGATAATGGGAGCTGTGATATATTTGGAGGTCACTGGGTTGTGGAATGCTGAGTTAGTCCAACATAAGAAACAACCCATACAACTCAGATTTCACCCAGATTTAAGTAAATCTTAAAAGACAGCCACTGCAACAATGTCAAATGCAACCTCATTTTATGATCTAATGAACATTCTATGAACCATCATCTTAACAGAAGTGGATTAGCTAATATACCAGGGAACCAATGCCTCCTTTTTTAGAAATATGTGGCTAAAAATAACTGAACCAGCATGCTAATTTTCCCTTAACACAGCCATCCCCATAGGAATGTTAATGAATAAAACTTTGGTGACCAGCTTTAGCCTAAATAATGGTAGTTGGGGAACATTCAGTTTGCTCAATGATGCATAATTGTTTTAAGATAATTACTGCTAATTAAATGAGTTAATGCTAATTTTCTCACACTAACTTTGAGACTGACTGATTTAGCTGGACATCTGTGGGGAAAAAATAGAATTCTATTTTGGCTTCAGTCACTTTCTTCCATGTCTTGAATATCTGATGGTCTCTTTATCCTTTCAGAGCAAGTGGGCATAATTGGAGGAAACCACCCACATTTCTCAGCAAACTACCTCTGGCCAACAGCTAACAGGATTGTTTTTTGCAAAATTTCTCAATGCAGTTTTGCACCCCCTTCTTCTGAGTAAACTTAGGGCCAAATTAAACGTTTGGTTAATAACGCAGAGTGGATATTTTCTTTGAGTCAATGGAGTTTCCATTGATAGTTTCCATTGGAATTGATGGAGAGTTTTTTCTTCTTCTAATGTCCTGCGTGTAGGGGAGGGGGGAATTTTGGGGAAAATGGGTGTGGGGGAGGTATAACACACACACACACACACACACACACACACACCCTGGAGGGCTTCTGATTTGAATCAAGGTCACATGCACTTTCACAAAGGTAAAACAATACCAAGCTATCATGTATAGCCCCACTATGTGTGATTACCCAAACATTTAGTTTGGCCCTCACTTATTTGTAGTTCATGGTTAAACGATCCTGGTGGTGAACATAGTAAGTGCCATTTGCCTTCAGTTTAATTTCATTCCTTTTTCAGGAAACTTTTGCTCTATACCAGGGGTGCACAACTTTTTCAGTTGCGAGGGCTGTATGTGATGCTGGCTTAGGGGTCAGGGACCACATGCATGCATATATGTACATGAACACAGGTGTGCACAGATGCACACTCACACATCCCAGTAATCATGAAACATACTGCTCTTTCCTCACTGCTAGGAGGAGTGAGGAAAGAATCATTTGTATGAGGATCAGTAGAGGGGGGAGTAGAAAACCTTCTCTCCACACCCTCCTACAGGAATCTAGATAGAGATAATTCTTTTCTCAGTGATAGCAGCAGTGGGAAAAGAGAAATCTGTATTGGTATCACTCAGGGATGGACGGACACCCCCCCATCCAAGTTCTCTGGGTGCCCACCCAGCCTCTGCCCCCACTCATGTGCCACAGTCTTGCTTGCACACATCCTGTGCTCACCAAGCCATCTGCACCTACCCTGATCCATTTGCGAGCACCCGTCATTCCTGCGGTTTCCATTCTGTGAAGAAGAAGAAAAAAGTGTCTTGGGAACTTCCATAAATTTAATATTGCGCACATAGAGTCCATAAATGCCCCTATGCAAAGGTCTGTCTATGCAATATTACAGGCATAAATGGCCCAAATGGCTTGGGGGGGGGGGAGTAGGGGCAGCAGTTCAGTGAGGGCAGCCCAGAGGCACAAGCAGTGGAGGGGAGTTCATTGGACCCCTTGACTCAACTGAGCACTCTCACCATCCCTGGTATCACTGGGGGACAGAGCATAATTAAGGCTTGGGATGCCTCATGTGGCCCATGAGCCACTGGTTGTGCACCCCTGTTCTATACTTTTTGCAGCCACTACAGGCAAAAAGACCCAAAGAATTTCTCTTCTTCCCCCCAAAGGGTGCTGAATGACACAGGCTCTCATTGCATGGACTCCGGGTTAATAAGAGAGAGAAAACACTGCAAGGAAGTAAATGAGGCCATCCCCTTGATAACTACTGCTGCTGTGCTGCATTCTTTTTTGTGCCACAGCAGGGATGGCTTGTTTAAACTTGAAGGCTAAAGTTGAAGGCCTGCAAGTCAATTCAGTCATCAGCATCTAGAGGGAATAAAAATGACATCCTTATCTATCCTTTTTGTTGGCCAGCCACAGTATCAGGCAGAGGCTGACAAATGCCACAATAATTCCGGCTGCTAGCAGTAAAGGAGTGAGCAAGGTTGAGTTGGGTTTTTGCTTCTGTTTATACACCAGGAGAACTCTGCCTGACTTCTTGAGCTCTTAATAGTCATGATTCCCACCTCCATAGACTTTTAATCTTCAAGACATAACCTAAGTAGCAACCAATTAATCACTTCAACACCATCCTTTCTCCTCCAGGTAAATGACAGATAAATATTAATGTGTATTTCTCCTCCTGGTAAGTTAGTGACTTGACTCAGACCTAAACTTTGGTCTGAGTATCCTAGCCAAATAAAGGTCAGAACCTAGGGATGGGGGAGAAATCCTCCACAGACCCCAGTGAGGCTGGATTCAAAAGAATCTGGCCTCCTGAGTCCATGGAGGACCAGAAGACTTACCTCCGCCTCCTGGAGGAATCCTCACCATCCAGATCCTCCCTGATGGCTGGCTCTGAAGTGCCAGTGATAGGGCCACCATTGCCATATCACTGGCTGGGCTGATTGACTGCAGATGCAAATGGCATCCACTACGCCATTTGCGGCCATAAAGGTCTTAGTTTAAGGTAAATGCAGCCGTAAATGGCTTGCGTAGCCTATCATGTGAAAAAGCAGGGACACAAATGGTGTCCACTATGAAGGGCATCCATTTATGGCTGCATTTACCTTAAACTAAGACCTTTATGGCCACAAATGGTGTAGTGGATGACATTTGCGTCCACAGTCAATCAGTCCAGCCAGCAATATGGCAATGGCGGCTATATTGCGGGCGCTTCAGAGCCGGCCGGCGGCTCTGTGGAATTGCTGCGGAGTGGAGCTGGCCAGCCAGGATTCTGGGGGGGAGGGACGGATCACCTCCCCCCACTGCAGACACACACCCCCTCGGAACATCAGGTAAGCTGTCCGCCCATCCCTATCAGAACCTTGCTGGGCTGATACTTTTGATCCCCTGAAGAACTAGCAGGAATGACATCATCATCATCATCATCATCATCATCGTCATCAATAATAATAATAATAATAATAATAATAATAATAATTTCTGAGAATCATTACTTGCATTACCTTTACCAATTGCTGTTAAGCTGGTTAATTAATGTGACCAAAGAGGTCTCAAAATCCTATGCTTATGTAATATGCGACATATGTACTGATGTGGAAAGCTATTAAAAGGGGGAAATATGGCATCAGAAAAGTAAATCTGCCCTTAACTGAAATGATCTTCTCTACATAAATAACTCTGACAAATCACTTAGAATTCAGAAAGGCTGTGCACTGCTTTGGTCTGAAGCCTGAATAACAAGTCAAAGCGGGCTGCTTTGGAAGTGCCTCCTAGGGATGTACGAAAGGGACTTACCTTGTCCCGCAGCTTTTTTTGCGTGGGGGGGAGGCGCTTCGCTTCTCCCCCCGAAGTTCATGCAAGGGGGGGGTGTCCTCCCGCCTCGCCCGGCCCATCCCTCGCCGGCGAAAGTCAGGCCGGGTAGAAGCGCCCCATCTCCCCGGCCGCGGAACAAAGTGTAAAAAAACCCAAAACAACCCCATGATAGGCTACGTAACAATTAACGTAGCCTATCAGGGCTGACTTTGGAAATCTAGCTGTGATAGGCTACATTAATCGTTACGTAGCCTATCACGTTTTTTGTTTTTACAGTTTGTAATGGCGGCAGCGGCAGCCGGTCGGAAGACCGGCTGCCGCCCCCGACCCCGACGAAAGGCAGATGAACCGCCGCCGGGACCCGCCGCCGGGAGTTACATTCGCCAAAGGTAAAGTCCCATCCCGGGGGGGCGGAGAATTTCACCGCCGATTTCGGGGGGCCGAATGCGTTGGCGCTCGGCCCCCCAAAGATTCGTGGAGAAATTCTCCGCCATCCCTACTTTTTGCCCATAAGTCTATGTGTGCACATAGATGTATATGCAAAAAGCACTGTGAATCACCCAGGCAGGAGGAGGAAGAGACACAGTGCATGCCCCCGCCACTCACTAGCTGTTAGGGATGGGGGAGAAATCCGCGATGGACTCCAGTGAGGCTGGATTCTTTGGAATCCAGCCCCCAGAGTCCATGGCAGAACGGACTACCCCCCCGCCACCCCCCCAACCCCCCCTCGGGACAGAATCTACCTGATGGCAGCTTGTCCGGGTCGCCGTCTTCATTCCGCTGCCGTGCTGTGGAACAAAATGGTGTCCAGCATAGGGGATGCCATTTGCATCCCTGCCATTGGCCGTGATTGGCTATGTAAATATTTTTGGCCCTGCTGCCCCTACTCCCCCCCCCCAAGCCATTTGGGCCATTTATACCTGTAATATCTCAGCAAAGAGCAGGGATGCAAATGGCGTAGCAAACGCCATTTACATCCCTACTGTTGGCTGTGATTGGCTATATAAATATTTACATAGCCAATCACGGCCAACAGGAGGGATGCAAATGGCGTCCCCCACGCTGGACGCCATTTGCGTCCACAGACCGACTGCAGCTGGAAGTCTGGCAGCGGCCAGAGCCGATGGGTGGCTCCGTGGACTCCCCGTGGAGTGGAGCCAGCTGGGGAGGATTCCGGGGGGAGGACCTCCTCTTTGCGAGCAGGAGATGGCTAGTGGCAGGAGGCATGTGCCCCACCAACTCCTCCTCCTACCTTGGGCCAAGAGGTATGGATCTTTGCTTTGAGAGTTTTTTGTGGGGGGGGAATCAAATTTCAGCTGCATCTATCACAAAAATACTGTGCCAAACTGTCTGAAATTTGGCAGGTGGGATCCCCTCCATGTTGGCAGAGAGGCCTCCAAGTTTCATGTATTTATCCTGAAAACAGAAAACGTTATGGCCAACATTTGTGTTTTCCCATACAAGTCAATGGGAAAAAGCCCAAGTCGAGGGATCCGGATATCTGAATCTCACTTCAGATCCAGAACCAAGCTGAAGTGGAGGGGGTCCGAATCAGTCCGAGTCAAAGAGGCGCTGATTCAGAGGGTCTGAAGCGGCATCCAAAGCAAAGCCAGGGCGCAGAGCCCTAGGTGCAGAGCCCTAGAATTCAGTAGGAAGACATCTCAAATCAACAGGAATGAGCAGCACATACTACCTCCCCCTACGCTCACCATACACATCAACTATTGGCTGAATCACAGGTGAAGCAGAATGAGGTGATAAAATGGAGTATCCCATTTCAGCCTGCAGGTAAGAGACCACATTGTAAAATCTAAGAATAACTTCTTGAAAGAAGAAAGCAAGCATGGCAGAGGGGTTCTTCCCAGCACTCCTCTCTGAAGAAATTTTGGTTATGTTTTTTTGTTTGTTTTGTTTTGTATTTTGCTAGTAGGGATTAAAAAAAAAACAAGGAGGGAAAAAAATGGACCCCCCTGTACCTGCAGTCTGAAGTGGTACAATCTACTTTACCACCATATAGAATCATAGAATAGTAGGGTTGGAAGGGGCCTACAAGGCCATCAAGTCCAACCCCCAGCTCAATTCAGGAATCCAAGTCAGAGCTAGGGATGTCAGAGAATTCCACCACGGATCTCGGTGAGGCCGAATGCACTGGCATCCCCCGAAATCTGTGGCGGAACGACCTGCCACCCCCCGCCCTCCCGTGGATCCCCCCCGGGATGAGACTTACCTGGGGTGGGTAAGTGGCGCTTCCGGGCAGTGCAGGCTCTGGTGGTGGCTCCGGCGGCGGTTTCGGCGGCGGCGGTCAGTCTTCTGACCAGCTGCTGCCGCCGCCATTTCCAGGCTTGTGAAAAAAAGAAAAAAAAAAGACGTGATAGGCTACGTAAATCTTTACGTAGCCTATCATGGTTGGGGGTGGGTTAAAAAAAAAACGTGTACGCAAATGGTGGCGGCTACGACCGCCGCCATTTGCATTCCTTCTTTTTACCGTCTTAAACTACGTAAATATTTATGTAGACTATGACGGTGAAAATCAAGGGGAACGCAAATAGCATAGCGGCTGCTGTTTGCGTCCCCTTTTGATTAGCCATTTTAGCCTACGTAAAGATTTACGTAGGCTAAAATGGTGAATAAAAAAGGGACGCAAATAGCGCCCGCTATGCTATTTGCGTTCCCCCCTTGATTTTCGCTGTCATAGTCTACGTAAATATTTACGTAGATTAAGATGGCCAAAAAGAAGGAACGCAAATGGCGGCGGCCGTAGCTGCCGCCATTTGCATATGCGGTTGTTTGTTTGTTTGTTTGTTTTTACCCAGAGCCCTCCGCGGCCGGAAATCCGGCTGCGGACGGCTCTGGCCTGGCTGGGCCAGGCCTGGCCGGCTGCTCCGCAGAGCTGCTGTGGAGCACAGCTGGCCATTCGAGGATTCTGGGGGGAGGGACGGAACACCTCCCCCCCACCATCAACATAATCCACAAAAGTTAAGTCACTTTCATACATCCCTAGTCAGAGCATCCCTGACAGATGGCTGTCCAGCCTCCTCTTGAACGCTTCAAATGTGGGAGAGCCCACCACCTCCCTAGATAATTGGTTCCATTGTCGTATTGCTCTAATAGTCAGGACATTTGTCCTGATGTTCAGCCGGAATCTGGCTTCCTGTAACTTGAGCCCATTATCCCATGTCCCGCACTCTGGGATGATTGAGAAGAGATCCTGGCCTTCCTCTCTCTGGCAACCTTTCAAGTACTTGAAGAGCACTATCATATCTCCCCTTAGTCTTTTCTTCTCAAGGCTAAACATGCTCAGTTCTTTCAGTCTCTCCTTATAGGGCTTTGTTTCCAGTCCCCTGATCATCTTTGTTGCCCTCCTATGAACCCTCTCCAGCTTGTCTGCATCCTTCTTAAAGTGTGGTGCCCAGAACTGGACACAGTACTCCAGATGAGGCCTAACCAGTGCTGAGTAGAGGGGAACTAGGACTTCCCAGGATTTGGAAGCTATACTTCTATGAATGCAGCGCAAAATAGCATTTGCCTTTTTTGCAGCCACATCACATTGTTGGCTCATATTCAGCTTGTGATCGACAACAATTCCATGATCCTTCTCGCTTGTCGTGTTGTTGAGCCACGTATCCCCCATCTTGTAACTGTGCATTTGGTTTCTTTTTCCTAGGTGCTGAACTTGGCATTTATCCCTATTAAATGCCATTCTGTTGTTTTCTGCCCTGCGCTCCATTCTATTAAGATCACTTTGAATTTTGTTTCTGTCTTCCAAAGTATTAGCTATCCCACCCAATTTTGTGTTATCTGCAAATCTGATCAGCATTCCCTGCACCTCCTCCTCCAAGTCATTAATAAAAATGTTGAAGAGCACTGGGCCCAGGACTGAGCCCTGCGGTACCCCACTCGTTACCTCTCCCCAGTTTGAGAAGATCCCATTGATAAGCACTCTTTGAGTCCGATTCTGTAGCCAACTGTGGATCCACCGGATCGTTGTTTCATCTAGCCCACTTTGAGCTAGTTTGCTCATCAGGATATCATGGGGCACTTTGTCGAAAACTTTGCTGAAGTTGAGGTATATTATGTCCACAGCATTCCCACGGTCCACAAGGGAGGTTACTTGATCAAAAAATGAGATCAGATTCATCTGGCAGGACTTGTTCTTGACAAATCCTGTTTCGAGTAATCACTGCATTGTTTTCAAGGTGCTTCCAGATGGATTGCTTTATCATCTGCTCCAGAATTTTCCCAGGGATTGATGTCAGACTGACTGGTCTGTAGTTCCCAGGTTCCTCCCTTTTACCCTTTTTGAAGATAGGGACAACATTAGCCCTCCTCCAGTCATCTGGCACTTCCCCCATCCTCCAGGATTTCTCAAAAGAGAATAGACAGTGGTTCTGTGGCACAGTTCTTCTGCCAGTTCCTTTATTACTTTAGGATGCAGTTCATCTGGCCCTGGAGACTTGAACTCATTCAAAGTAATTAGGTGTTCCTTGACCATATGCCTATCAATCTCAAGCTGCAATCCTGCCCCTTCAGCGTGTACTTCGCCTTTGCCAGGGGGGTCATAGACCCTCTTTTGGGAGAAGACTGAGCCAAAGTAGGAATTGAGCACCTCTGCCTTTTCTTTGTCATCTGTTATCGTTTTGCCATCCTTATTTAATAGCTGAACCACCATTTATTTCCTCTGCCTTTTACTATGCACATAACTGAAGAAAGCCTTTTTGTTGTTTTTAGATCCCTCGCTAACCTCAGCTCAGTCTCAGCTTTAGCCTTCCTGACGCCATCCCTGAAATTCTGTGCTACCTGCCTGTACTCTTCCTTTGTTACTTGGAATTCTTTCCACTTCCTATATGTGTCCTTTTTTGTTTTCAGGTCATCTCTAAGCTTTTTGTGAAGCCACATTGGTTCTTCTGTTGTCTTCCACCTTTTCTTCTTGTTGGAATTGTTTGTAATTGTGCCTTGAGAATTTCCTTTTTTAAAAGCTCCCACCCATCTTGGACTCCTTTTCTTGTTGGCGTTGCTTGCCATGGGACCTTACTGATCATTGTTCTGAGTTTATGAAAATCAGCTTTCCTAAAATCCAGGGTACGTGTTTGACTACACTCGGCTTTTGCTTCCCTTAGAACCAGGAACTCAAGTACAACATGGTCGCTTTCCCCAAGAGTTCCTGTAACTGCTACTTTATCCACTAAGTCATCTCTGTTGGTTAGGATCAAGTCAAGGATAGCCGATCCTCTAGTTCCTTCCTCTACTTTCTGTAGGAGGAAGTTATCCACCACACAAGTCAGGAATTTCCTGGAGGGCCATGTTTTGCAGAATTTGTCTCCCAACAAATATCGGGGAAATTGTAGTCCCCCATTACTACTACATCATGCTTCCTTAATACATTGGCTATTTGCTTTTCAGAAGTTTCATCATCGTCTTTTCCTTGATTGGGTGGTTGGTAGTAGGCTCCGACCACCAGGTTCCTTTAATTCTTTGTTCCATTTATTTTTAACCAGATGCTCTCGATGGGGCTACCAAGTTCATCCTCCTGTATTTCTGTGCACAGATATGTATTTTTCACATACAGTGCAACCCCACCTCCCTTTCTGTTCCTCCTGTTCTTTTTGAACAAGTTATATCCTTCAATTGCTGTATTCCAGTCATGAGAGTCATCCCACTAGGGATGTTTGAAAGTCACTTACCTTTTTGCAGCTTGGATTCGCGGTGGGGGGGAAGCGCTCTGTCCCTCCCCCCGGAATCCTCCCCGGGCCGGCTCTGCTCTGCAGTGGCTCCTCAGAGCCGCTGGCCAGGGCTGTCCGCAGCCGGAGTTCCGACCACAGCCGGCTGCTGCGGACACAAATGGCAGTCACCATAGCGGCTGCCATTTGCATCCTGCCAGGCTGCCATGATAGTTACGTAGCTGCTACGCCATTTGTGCCACTGCTCATTGCATGATAGGCTACGTAAGTATTTAATTAGCCTAACACGATAAGAGCAGCTATGCAAATGGCGTAGTGGCTGCCATTTGCATGGCTGCCTTTACCGTGATAGGCTACGTAAATACTTATATAGCCTATCACGGACAGAACAGCGGCGCAAACGGTGTAGCAGCTGCCATTTTTGTCCCTGCTCTTTGCCGTGATAGGCTAAGTAAATACTTACGTAGCCTATCACGGCAGCTTGGCTGGATGCAAATGGCAGCTGCAGCAGCCGGCCGAAAGACCAGCCGCCGCCGCTGGAGCCCCAGGTAAGTTTCGTTTCGGGGGGATTCTGTGGGGTGGCGGGGGGTGGGAGGCCGTTCCACCACTGATTTCGGGGAGCTGAATGCCAGTGCATTCGGCCTCACTGAAATCCGTGGCGGAATTCTCCACTATCCCTACATCCCACCAATTCTCAGTTGTACCTATCAAGTCATAATTTCCCTCTTGTATTAAGAGTGCATGTTCATACTGTTTGTTTCCCATACTCTGGGCATTAGTATATAGACATCGAAGACCATGTGCTTCATACTCTGGCTTTCTTCCTACATGTGTCTGAAGACTATTATTGGGTGCTATTAGAGCTGCTCTCTCTGTTGCGGTGCATGAGCCTTTGTCCATTGTTACCCCCAACTAGGGATGGACGAAAGGGACTTACCTCGTCCCGCAGCTTGCTTCACAGTGAGGGGGAGTGGCTTCAGTTCTCCCCCCGAAGTTCAGGCGAGGGAGGGGAGGCGCCCCGCCTTGCCTCACCTGGCTGAAATTCAGGCCGGGGGGAGGCGCCCCATCCCCAGCTGGCGAAATTCAGGCTGGGTAGGAGCGCCCTGTCTACCCGGCAGCGAAAAAAAAGTAAAACACACACACACACACACATGATACGCTACGTAATGATTTACGTAGCCTATCACAGCTAGATTTCCAAAGTCAGCCGTGATAGGCTATGTAAATCGTCACGTAGCCTATCACAGGTGACTTTGAGAAGAAAAAAAAAAGCGCGTACGCAAATGGTGGCTCCCATGGGGACCGCCATTTGCGTTCCTTATTTTGGCACGTCTAGTCTACGTAACAATTTACGTAGACTACGGCGAAAATAAGGGCAACGCAAATAGCATTCCCTTATTTTCGCCGTAGTCTACGTAAATGTTTACGTAGACTAGATGTGCCAAAATAAGGAATGCAAATGGCGGCGCACCATGGGCGCCACCATTTGCATACGCGCTTTTTTTTTTTCAAAGTCACCCGTGATAGGCTACGTGACGATTTACATAGCCTATCACGGCTGACTTTGGAAAACTAGCCGTGATAGGCTACATAAATCGTTACGTAGCCTATCATGGGTATGGTGTTTTTGTTTTTTTTTTACTTTTTTTTGCAATGGCGGCAGCAGTGGCAGCCGGTCGGGAGAGCGGCCGCCGCCCCCGCCCCCGCCGAACCGCTGCTGAACCGCCGCTGGGACCCGCCGCCGAGAGGGACATTCACCGAAGTTAAGTCCCATCCCAGGGGGGGCGGGGGGCCAGCGGAGAATTTCCCCAACACTTTCAGGGGGCCGAATGCGTCGGCACTCGGCCTCCCGAAGATTCGTGGAGAAATTCTCCGCCAACCCTACCCCCAACTTTACATCTCCCTTCCCCTTAGGATTCAGTTTACAGCCCTCCTGATGAAGTTCTTCATGCTGTGGCCAAACACATTCTTCCCATCCTTTGTGAGGTGCAACCCGTCCCTAGCCAACAGCCCATCTTCCAGGAAGTATAGCCCATTGTCCCAGAATCCAAATCTCTCTCGTTGGCACAACCTCCATAGTCAGTCATTCACCCAGAGTATTTTTCGTTCCCTTTCTATCCCTCTTCTAACTACTGGAAGGATGGATGAGAAAACTATCTGGGCCCCAAAGTTCTTGAGTTTCCTTCCCAAAGCTTCAAAGTCTGATGTGATTTTTTCGTAGCTCCACTTGGCGGTATCATTTGTTCCCACATGGATGAGAAGAAAGGGATACCTGTCAGTGGGCTTTATGAGTGCAGGCTTTATGAGTTTCAGTCACGTCTCTAATCCATCCTCCCAGGAGACAACATACCTGGCGAGTCCATGGGTCTTCGCAACATACTTGGGTCTCGATCCCAGACAGCATGGAGTCTCCCACTACTACCACTCTTCTCTTTATGTTGTAGGCCTGGGTTTCATCGCCCTCTGTTTGACTGACCTTCAGCCTCTTGCTCACTCTCATGTGGGTTCCCCTGTGATTCTTCCTCTGCAGGCTGTCCTCCAGTCTCATCCTCAAGTACCTGGAATCAGGTCCACAGCTCCACTGCTTCCACTGGTACAGAGTGGCATCTAGTTCTTCTTCTCCTAACTGTCACCCTTTCCCAAGGAGTATCCTCTACTCCATTTTTCTTCACCTCAACATTTCCCACTTCTGCCTCATCTTGCTTTTGCTCTTCAAGCTTCTGGTCTTCCCTTTGCTGCTGTAGTTCCCCCATTCTGTCCAAGAACTCTTTGTGTTCTTTTATTCCCCGGAGGGTCGACAGTCGCTGCTCCAGTCCACTTACTTTTTCTTCTAGCAGCATGATCAACTTGCACTTGTTGCAGGTGTAGGCCATGTTGTTCTCAGGCAAGAAAACAAACATTGCACACACCTTGCAGGTCACCACCACTGGAGAGATTTGTCCTTCCATGGCCTCTTTTCCCTTTTTGTGTCTAGCTTTGTGATTGTTCTAGACTAGCCTGTGCCTGCTCCTCTACTCAGTAGAGGTTAAAAGCAGAGTCCCTCTGCTGTGGAAGTGTGTGTTACAAGACAAATAAGTGAAAAAAAAGTTAGTTAAAAAAGAAAAAAAAGTTAGGGGCCTCCCCCTTGACCTCCCTTGCTGAACTCCCCTGGCCTGTTTGCTCCCCCTCTTCACTCGCTCTGTTCGCTCGCTCTCTGGGAGCTTGCTTGCTTCTGTAGTCCCTGGACCAGCTGGAGCAGCTTGCTCTGCTCTGCTCTGCTTAGGGATGTACGAAAATCACTTACCTGTTCGCGGATTATGCTGATGGTGGGGGGGGAGGCACTCCGTCCCTCCCCCCGTAATCCTGGATGGGGGGGAGGCGCTCCGTCCCTCCCCCCGGAATCCTGGATGGGGGGGAGGTGCTCCATTCCTCCCCCCCCCCCGGAATCCTTCTTGGCTGGCTCAGCAGCCAGCCAGGCCCAGCCAGGCCAGAGCCGTCTGCAGCCGGATTTCCGGCCGTGGAGGGCTCTGGGGGGGGGGAACACATACGCAAATGGTGGAGGCTATGGTCGCCGCCATTTGCGTTCCTTTTTTTTGACGTCTTAATCTATGTAAATATTTACGTAGACTAAGATGGCAAAAATAAGGGGAACGCAAATAGCGTAGTGGATGCTATTTGCGTTCCCCTTATTTTCGCCGTCTTAGTCTACGTAATTATTTATGTAGACTAAGACGGCCCAAAATAAGGAACGCAAATGGCAGTGGCCGTAGCCGCCGCCATTTGCATATGCCTTTTTTTTTTTTACCCAGACATTTTAGGCTACATAAAACTTACGTAGCCTATCTTGTGGGTGTAAAAAAACCCCAACAACCTGCAAATGGCGGCGGCGGCAGCCGGTCGGAAGACCAGCCGCCACCGCTGGAGCCGCCGCCGCCTGGAAGATCCGCCCCAGGTAAGTCTCATCCCAGGGGGATCCATGGGGGGGGGCAGGGGGGCAGGCCATTCCGCCACAGATTTCGGGGGGCCAATTGCACTGGCATTCGGCCTCCCCGAGATCCATGGCGGAATTCTCTGCCATCCTTAGCTCTGCTCTGCTCTGCTCAGCTGGGAGGTGGGAAACAGACTGAAGCTTCCCGCCCACTCAGCTGCTGGGAGTACTCAGGCCACACACACCCAATTCAGTTGGAGCTCTCAGAAGCACCTGGTGAGCTCACAGCCACTCAGAAGGATAAAGGGCAGCCCCCTGGGCTTCCTGCAGCCCACTTATCTCTTAGCCTCTGTCTCCTTTGTCTCCTTTGTCTCTTCTACCACTGCAACTCCCCTGGCCAACTCCTGTTTGCTCCCCCTGTTTGCTCGCTCTGGTCGCTCGATCTCTGGGAGCTTGCTTGCTTCCTTAGTCCCTGGACCAGCTAGAGCAGCTTGCTCTGCTCTGCTCTGCTCTGCTCTGCTCTGCTCTGCTCTGCTCTGCTCAGCTGGGAGGCGGGAAACAGGCCCAGATATTGGGATATATGCCTAGACCCAGCCTAAAGATGACTAAGAGGAGATTCACATGGTATTTCTAATCTGTTTGTTTGACTTTCTGATGTGGTAACTAGCTCGGTAAATACTCCAATACATCTCCAGAATATATGGAAGACATGGCAAGTCACATACCAGAAAACCTTCAAATAGTCCATCAAGCCATGAAACAATGGTCTGTGATTTCCAACTATGCTGGAAGCTTTATATACCTTACATTACATAAAGGATAATCCAGGAAGATTTTGCTATATCAGAACTGTGCCAATCAACTAACCCCCCCATACTCAACAAAGCACCAGTTCACATGGCAATATAGCCAAGATCAGCGTCCTTGCAATTTCCACCCATTTCCATTCAGGGCAATGCATGACCCAAATGTGAATCCTACAGCAGTAGCAACTTGGCTCCAGTTATGTATGGTCTATAATACAGTGTTAAGGGGGTGTGGGAGGTTCTTCCACTGCACTCCAGTATTAGGGTACAAGGATTTGTGGGTCCAAAATAGGGATGGCGCAGCCACCCAACTCAGTCTGGGAGTCCAATGGACTCCTCCCCCCACTCACACCTCTGGGTGTTGCTCACTGAGCTGCTGCCCCCACTTGCCCCCCCATGCTTTCTGAGCCACCCACATGTATCCTGAGCCATCTGTGAGCATCTGTCATTCCCATGGTCAGCATTTTGCAAAAATGTATGGTGCTTTGGGAACTTCCATAAATCTAATATTGTGCACATAGCGGCCATAAAGCCCCCATCTACACAAAATTACAGGCATAAATGGGTCATTTAGGCCTGTAATATTGCATAGATGGGAACTGTATGGCGACTATGTGAGTGATGTTAGATTTATGGAAGTTCCTGAGGTGCCATTTTTTCTGCAAAATGGTGACCACCGGAACGAGGAGTGCTCAAGGTCAGCGCTGGGTAGGTGAGAGCAGCTCAGCGAGTGCAGGGGTGTGTGTGAGTGGGTCCAGGGGCATGCGAGCAGGGGCACCGGCTTGGCAGGCACCCAGAGGCCTTGGATGGGGGAGGGGCATCCATCTCTAGTCTAAAACCATTACTTTTAATGGACAGTTAGGATTTGTGTGCTGTCTGGAGTAAAGAGCGGTGACTTAATCCAGATGTGTATAGCAGCCATTCAACCTAAAGCAAGATTTTGTGGTGGTATATATAACCCTGTGAAGGAAGTGCTGGCAAGAGGAGTACAAGAGGATAGTCACAGTTATCACCTATGTGTCAGACTATAACATTGTGGTGTCAATAGGTCAGTGGAATGTAGTCACTGAATTGCAGAGGGACTCAAAGAAGTCAAAAGGATTATGCCGCTGAAGATGGATTCTCTTTTGCTTTCCTTTTTAAAAATCAGATTACAGATGAGCCAGGGTCTTTAAAACCGGGACTATTTCCAAACTTGAGCAATTGGAATGTCATTGGTATTTTATGCAGTGGTGGATGCTACACTCGAAGACCAGCTGTTGGTCCTCACTGTTGCCAGAGTGTGATGCTCTTACAGCATCTCGTATTGCCAAACCCCTCTAGTTCCCACTCTGTATATGAATGAGTGCATCCCATGCAGATGGTGGATGTGCCTCAATCATGGGACTGTTGGTTATCCAAACTACAGTCTGCCTCCCAGTGGTGTGAGGCCAGACCTCTGTTTCGCTTACCACCAATGGCCTCAGCAGAAGTGCTGAAGAGGCAGAGATCTACGCAGCCTACAACTGCTGAATTTTGTCCATACTGCAATTAGCCGGAATGGCTTGTGCTGGGTTGGTGATCAGGGATTGCATATAAAATCTCCCCATTATGGTTCTGAGCATCTGGAAGGCACTTTAGGCTGCAGTGCACACTGACCTGGGAGTAAGCCCCACTGCACACAGTGGGACTTCTAAGTAAAACTGCATAGGTCTACACTACTGGAGCCAAAAACAGACATCACATTAAATGAGTGCCTAGCAGGTGCGTCTTTTCATTTTTATTCTAGAGTATTTGCAGGAGCCCCACTCTTAAAAGTGTCCCCCCCCAAACGCTAGGGTCCTGATCTGGATCAGGGCCCTTGCACCTACTCTAGTGTAAAAATGTGTGTTTGTGGGGGGGGGGAGATGTAGCTGCTAGACACACATTTAAAGTAATGTCTGCTTTTTGCCCTTAGCTGCATTTCTGCTACCATCTTGAATATAGCTTTACCTACCTCAGCTTGTCTCATCAGATTTAAGGTAGCACAGCTATGGACTCTAGGCATGGGCAAACTTGTGCAAATTGAGCAGCGATCAAACAGGAGATTCATGCAGATCTCCCCAAATTTATGCAAATCTCCTCCATAGACTAAAAGAGAGCTGATTTGGTCTACTGAGGGAATCTGTGCAAATTAGGGAATCTGTGCAAATCAAACTGGGAATTGGGAATGAGATGAATGCAAGCACTTGCTTGACAATTTGTGAATATTTTTGGTGGGCACATACAAGTTTTGCAAGCAAAATTGAAATTCTCATACATCCCTCACTGATTCTGTTCTAGATTATCCCTTGGCCAGCCTGCGGATTCCCGTTATGTTTTGAAGCATAAGATCCTTTATTATAACCATAAAGGCAGCCAAAATTCAGTTACCTTCTTCCCAGAATTATATCTCTCCTGAGCATGTCAGGAATCAAGATTTTCATTAGCAAAAAAAAGAAAAGAAAGAAGCATTAGTAGTATTTATTTATTTATTAATTATGTATGAACAAAGGGTTGATAGTGCAGTCACAAACCAGCCAATTAAAGACTACAGCTAGTGTAGTATCATAGCTAAGAGACTAGCTGCACACCACAGAAACCTGAGTTCAAAACTCCCCTCTGCCATGAACTCAGTTGGTGACCTTGGAAAACTGTCCTCTCTCGGTTTCCTTTCCCCTTTTAAATGCAATATGTAGATAATACAGATCCAGCTTGTAGGGTTTTTTTTTTCAAGGATTATTGAGGTGAGGACAGACAAATATCAAAGTAGACCCTCTATACGTTCTTCAGCTATGCTGCAAGTACGGCAGTGCTGAAAATTTCTTCCACATGTTTGCCCAACCATAGTTATTCAATTTTCTGGGAAAGAAATGCCCTTTGAACATTTTTCAACAGAGAAAGGAAATTTCAGTGAGATTCTTGTGGGTGGGGTTCTTGTGCTGTGGATCGCAGTGGGAGACTGACTTATCTTTCATTACACATTTCTCTCTTCAGTAGTATGCAGCCTTCCTGGCTTCTGATGCTTCAGTTAAATCCCAGGGGAAGAGATCATGAGGTAATTCCTCCCATAGGGCCTTTTCAGACCAGGAAGTTCAGGCAGCTGAGGAGGCTGCAGAGCAATGGAAAGATGTTTAATCGAAGGAAATCACACACACCCTTGACCACCTCACAAAAAGGGATGTAAGCTCAAATACACCACTAAAACAAATTCTAAAGAAATTCTAAAGCACTCTGAGAACAAAGCAGAAAAACAGAAGCCTCTTGTGTGTGAATGCGCGCGCGCTCATGCACGTGTGAGTGTGCATGCGCGTGCACGTGCGTGCGGGTGATGGTTCTTTTGGGAAATTGGAGCACAGACTTCAGCAGAGCACTAGCTGCAAGCCTAGCTTCACTAGTGAACTGACAGACAAGCTTACCAACTAACCCAAAATATATGGTTGGCCACAGTGTGAACAAAATGCTGGACTAGATTGAAATTTGGTTGGATTCAGCATGGCATGTTCAAACACTTATCAGTCTTGCCCCTCCCTGCCATCTGTGTTCTCGCTCTTTCATTCACTGCTACTGCTGCAATTACTGCTTCCTCCTTGTCAGGACCAGCCCAAGACATTTTGCTGCCTAAGGCAGAGCAGTAAATGGTGTAGGGATGGCAGAGAATTCCACCACAGATCTCGGTGAGGCTGAATGCCAGTGCATTCACCCCCCCCAAACTCCGTGGCAGAATGGCCTGCCCCCCCGCCCCCCCCACGGATCCCCCCCCCCGGGACAAGATTAACCTGGGTGGATCTTCCGGGCGGCGGCGGCGGCTGTGGCGGCCAGTCTTCTGACCGGCTGCCACCGCCGCCATTTCCAGTGTTAAAAAAAAAAAAAAAAGACGTGATAGGCTACGTAAAGGTTTATGTAGCCTATCATGGCTAGGTTAAAAAACACAAAAAAAACAACACGATAGGCTACATAAATCTTTATGTAGCCTATCACATCTGACTTTTTTAAAAAAAACAAACGCACATACGCAAATGGCAGTGGCTACGGCCACCGCCATTTGCGTTCCTTATTCTGCTACGCTACGCTATTTGCTACGCTATTTGCTACGCTATTTATTCTGCTACGCTGTTTGCGTTCCCTTTATTTTCGCTGTCTTAGTCTACGTAAATATTTACGTAGACTAAGACGGCCCAAAATAAGGAATGCAAATTGCAGCGGCCATAGCCACCGCCATTTGCGCACACGCTTCTTTTTAAAGAAAAAGTCAGACGTGATAGGCTACGTAAAGATTTACGTAGCCTATCACAGCTTACTACAGGGATGCAAACGGCGGCGGCTACAGCCACCACCATTTGCGTCCCTGCTAGCCAGCGGCCGGATGTCCAGCTGCTGGTGGAGCCGGCCGACGGCTCTGTGGAATCCCCGCGGAGTGGAGCCGGCTGGCCAGGATTCCGCAGGGGAGGCGCGGAGTGCCTCCCTCCCCGGCGAGGATTCCGGGGGGGAGGGACGGAGCGCTTCCCCCCCCAAGTGGAACCCGGAGGAGCCAGGTAAGGCCAATTTCATACATCCCTAAAATGCCTCATACCCACCCAAGTCAAGGTCATAGTACCCAGAGATAACTGAATTATTTTGGTCCATGTGGCAGAAAATGGCATAAGCATCTTCCTCTTGGCATAAGCATCTCGCTACTGCTTCCATGGCAGTAGAAATGCAGTAACAAGGTAAATAACTAACAATTTGCTGCCCTTTTATGACATCCCAAATTTGCTGCCTGAGATGACTGCCTCACTCTGCCTCATGGTAGGGCTGGCCCTGCTCCTCCTGCATCAGCTGGGGAAAGTTCATTAGCCAGAAGAAGAGGTGATGGCAGCAGCAATCCTACATCATCATCATCATCGGAATAATAATAACAATAACAACAGCAACAACAACAACAACAACAACAAATGGAAAGTTGGATGGGGAGCCTTGTGAGTATGTGAACATGCTGTACCATTCTTCGTATTGCATTTATCTTCATCCTGATATAATATATGTGTACTACTTTGCATATTCAAATGCATTTAAAAGACTGAGGGCCCTGGCTTGTATGTATGGGGACACTCACACATATACACTTGGAGCCATAAGGCTGGCTGGGTGACCCTGGGCCAGTCACACTCTCTCAAGCTAAATGACCTCACAGGGTTGTTGTGGGGATAAAAGTGGGGAAAAGCAAGTATGCTTCCTTTCATTCCTTGGAGTAATGGCAGGATAAATATGAACTAAAGAAATAATATAGATGCTAAAGCTAAATTCTATGCTGTGGGCATCTGCAGGAGAAAACAGTTGACTACTGATTGAATGCAGCCAAACACATCTTTGATATTTTGGAGCTATTTGCACCACTGGGCACATCAGCTACTTTTCAGTTTGTATGTCATCGAAGGAAATGCCAGTCTAGTGAAACAGCTGTAAGAATTTCAAGGGGAGTGAATAGGCCAGGACAACTTCTGGGGGTTGCTGGTGACTGAGTCACACAGCTGTAATATCAGCCCTGTGACTCCAGAGAGGTTTCTCTTTGCTGGCTGTGGATTAGAATATTAATGCAGGATAGTGAGAAGCTGCTGTGTTGACATCTCCTGACTTACAACTATACCACCTGGGGTGTGTGCACTTTTCATGAACCTAGTTTACCAGGCTCCATAGAATCACAGAATTGTAGGGTTGGAAGGGGCCTACAAGACCATCGAGTCCAACCCCCTGTTCAATGCAGGAATCCAATTCAAAGCATCCCTGACAGATGGCTGTCCAGCCTCATCTTGAATGCCTCCAGTGTGGGAGAGCCCACCACCGCCCTAGGTAATTGGTTCCGTTGTTGTATTGCTCTAACAGTCAGGATGTTTTTCCTGATGTTCAGCCGGAATCTGGCTTCCTTTAACTTGAGCCCATTATTCCATGTCCTGCACTCTGGGATGATCGAGAAGAGATCCTGGCCTTCCTCTCTGTGACAACCTCCAGATGTAAGTGACATACTGTAACCCATTGCAGGATATGTTAAAGGTTTATATTGTCCTGCAACACTTAGGGCCGATCTACACTTATGGGTTTTTTCGCTTCCAATGAGGTTTCACCACCCATCTTTCACACTACGCAGTACCCACCTCGAATTGGGACCAGAATTTCCTGCTTCCATGCTCCTGCTTTCAATACCCTGATATCCCAGTATTTCCCCTTAATGTGCTCTGATTTTCTGCCTTTGCTACCATATCTGTTTGTAGTCCCCTCCCCTGCCTGTCCATATACAGCGGTGTTTGTATTTCCCTCCTGTCCAATCACAGCTCTTGATGGCCCCATATCGTCTTCTGGCTACTGATTGCGTAGCTTCCTTAGCACCCAATGTTTCCTCAGCAACAAGCAAAGGGCTGGATGTGCGCATGCTTGTCTGATCTCGGAAGCTAAGCAGGGTCGGCCTTTGCTTGTTGCTGAGGAAACATTGAGTGCTGAGGAAGCTATGCAATCAGTAACTGGAAGACGACATGGGGCCGTCGAGAGCTGTGAGCGTGGTGGGCGTGGAATCAGCAGAAACAGGAAGAGTTTCTGATTATCCAATGAGAGCCTCTGTCTTAAAGAGCAGGAAAACAGCACAGCACTCGAGTGTGAACTGAGCTCGTGCATTCGATGAAGCACCTCAATGGGGAAAATGGGTGAGTGTGGATAATCACGTTTTAATGTGAGAGCGTATAACCAGACAGAACACCAAATTATTTGCGATGACGGGTGCAATGTGGATCGGCCCTTACTTAGAATTTTTCAGCAGAGAATGGTGAGTTATCCCTGGTGAGGGTTGCCAACTTTTGAACACACGTGCAACCACCATCAAAGGTACAAGAACAGGCCAGGCTTTGTCTGTATGTGTGTGTGTTTTCTGGCCAGTTGGCAATTCTCGCAAGTTGTTTACGCTGAGTTGGGATGGCTTGTGCACCTGATTCGGTCTGAGAGTTCAGTGGACTCTGCCCCATCCACATCCCCAAGTCATGTCCACTGAGCCCCTGCCCCCACCCAAGCTCCCCCTCCCCACACTGGCCAAACTGCATGCACTCACCCTGGACCCATCTGCTAGCACCGCAAGGACTACTATGTGAAAGACAAGGGTGATCGCGAATATGTACACATCTGTTGTTGTTGTTGTTCAGTCGTTAAGTCATGTCTGACTCTTTGTGACCCCATGGACCATAGCATGCCAGGCCTTCCTGTCCTCCGCTCTCTCCCGGAGTGTGCTCAAGTTAGGGATGTACGAAAGTCACTTACCTTTCCGCGGATTATGTTCATGGGGGGGGGGAGGCATTCTGTCCCTCCCCCCGGAATCCTTGACGGGTGGGGAGGTGATCTGGTCCTCCCCCCCGGAATCCTGCCCAGCTGGCTGTGCTCCACGGTGGCTCCACAGAGCAGCCAGCCAGGCCGAGACCAGGGCTATCCGCAGCCGGATTTCTGGCCATGGAGGGCTCTGGGTTAAAAAAAAAAAAAAAAAGCGTACACAAATGGCAGCGGCTATGGCCGCCGCCATTTGCGTTCCTTATTTTTTGCCGTCTTAGTCTACATAAATATTTACGTAGACTATTACGGCGAAAATAAAGGGGAACGCAAATAGCATAGTGGGCACTATTTGCGTCCCTTTTTGATTCACCATTTTAGCCAACCTAAATATTTACGTATACTAAGACGGTGAAAAATAAGGAACGCAAATGGCGGCGGCCTTAGCTGCCACCATTTGCATACACATTTTTTTTTTTAACCGGGATGTGATAGGCTACGTAAGTCTTTACATAGCCTATCACGTCTCTGTAAAAAACAACAATAACAAAATGACAAAGACTGCAAATGGCGGTGGTGGCAGCCGGTCGGAAGACCAGCCACCACAGCCACCACCGCCGGAGCCTCCGCCGGAGCCTCCGCCACCCGGAACATCCGCCCCAGGAAAGTCTCATCCCAGGGGGGATCTGCAGGGGGGCAGGGGGTGGCAGGCCGTTCCGCCACAGATTTCGGGGGGCCGAATGCACTGGCATTCGGCCTCACCGAGATCCGTGGCGGAATTCTCTGACATCTCTAGCTCAAGTTCATATTCATTGCATCAGTGATGCTATCTAGCCATCTCATCCTCTGCCGTCCCCTTCTCCTTTTGCCTTGAAGCTTTCACAGCATCAGGGTCTTTTCCAGGGAGTTTTCTCACTGCATTAGGTGGCCAAAATATTTGAGCTTCAGCTTCAGTATCTGTCCTTCCAAAGAGCACTCAGGGTTGATTTCCTTTAGGATGGACTGATTTGACCTCCTTGCAGTCCAGGGGACTTGCAAGCGTCTTCTCCAGCACCACAGTTCGAAAGCATCAATTCTTCAGTGCTCAGCCTTCCTTATAGTCCAGCTCTCACAGCCATACGTTACTATTGGGAAAACCATAGCTTTGATTAGATGTACCTTTGTCGGCAAGGTGATGTCTCTGCTTCTTACTATGCTGTCTAGGTATGCTATGCAATAGCTTTCCTCCCAAGGAGCAAGCATCCTTTAATTTCATGGCTACAGTCACCGTCTGCCGTGATCTTGGAGCCCAAGAAAGTAAAATCTGTCACTGCTTCCATTTCTTCCCCTCCTATATGCCAGGAATTGGTGGGGCCAGATGCCATGATCTTCGTTTTTTTCATGTTGAGTTTCAAACCAGCTTTTGCACTCTCCACTTTCACCCTCAACATGAGCCTCTTTAGATCCTCTTCGCTTTCTGCCATTAGGGTGGTATCGTCTTCATATCAGAGGTTGTTGATAATTCTCCTGGCAATCTTAATTCCGACCTGTGATTCATCCAACCCGGCGTTTCTCATGATGTACTCTGCATATAAATTAAATAAGCAGGGCGACAATATACAGCCTTGTCGTACTCCTTTCCCAATTTTGAACCAATCGGTTGTTCCATGTCTGGTTCTTACTGTTGCTTCTTGATCCTCATACAGGTTTCTCAGAAGGCAGGTAAGGTGGTCTGATACTCCCATCTCTTTAAGAATTTGCCACAGTTTGTTGTGATCCATACAATCAAAGGCTTTAGCTTAGTCAATGAAGCAGAAATAGACATTTTTCTGGAATTCTCTTGCTTTCTCCATATGTACACATCTAGTCTTATGCAAAATGGTGCTGTGAATGGCCGATATATGCAAGATTACAGATGGCAGGATAGGATACGTGCATATTCACACTCACCATTTTCGTTCGCAAAATGGCTCTCATGGTGCTTGCGGACGGGTCCAGGGGAAGTGCAGGTGGATCGGCGAGCAGGGCAGGAGGGAGCTTGAGCACGGGTTCAGGGGCACCAGAGCTGCTTTGGTGGCTTGGTGGGTGCCTGGGGACCCAAACTCTGGGGCATCCGTCCATTCCTAATGCTGACTTATACCATTGGTCCATCTAGTCAGCCTTGTCTATAGTGACTGGCACGGGATCATTGAGATTTTAGACAGGAGTCTTTCACATTCCTGCCTGGAGACTGTCAGGAATTGAACACAGGGCTGTTCACATGCCAAGCATATGCTCTAACACTGAGCTATGCCCCCCCTCCCCAGAGTATCAGAATGTGCTTACAATGTGATCTGTAAATGTCAAGAGTTTGTACCTTGAAAGAATACAACATTTTAACATAAATACCTCTCTTTAGAGTGTGCTCTCTCTCTCTCTGTACATCTGGCTATGACTTGTATTTGACATCATTCTATTTGCATTGCTCAGCAATCTAAAAGTTGAAAAGTTCATATGGTTGAAAGTACACTTGTCACTATGAATGAACTCCAAGGTACATCTGCAAAGAAACACTTTTAATTTCATTTGGCATTTCTGAGTGTGCTGTTAGGTATAGTCATTTCATGAAAGGGACACTGCTGGAACGTGGCAGTATGGAGCCAAGCAGATGATTTAGATCAATTGATCAATCTGTCCACCTTCTCTTTCTTACATACACATTGTAAAAAAAAAAAATGTGTCTCTTAACAGTATTTTTTTTAATGCTCAATGATTGCATGACGAGACGTTTGCTGCTAAATATTTGTAGTCTGGTACACAGTACTCTAAATTCTGTCCCCCCTACACACTTTGGAGAGGTTTGTCTCAATCCATCAGCCTATCATCCCCTAAATCCTGGACTTCTAGCCTGTGATGTCATTCCATGGGCCTAGTCTACACATGCAGTACTATGGAAAATTCTACTACAAGCTGCAGGTGGGTAAATCACACTTTTCATGCTAGGGATGTACAAATCCCACTCACCCAGGCCTGCTGGGAGTCCGTGGGGGGAGCGATCTGTTCCTCCCCCCAGAATCCTCCCCAAGCCGGCTCCACTCCGCGGCGAGTCCGCAGAGCCACCTGCCGGGTCCATCCATTGCTGGATTTCCATCCGCTGCCAGTCTGTGGACGCAAATGCGTGGTGGACGCCATTTGCGTCCCTACTCTTTGCCGAGATAGGCTATGAAATCTTACGTAGCCTATCACGGCAAAGAGCAGAGACGCAAATGGCATCTGCTACACCATTTGTGTCCCTGCTCTTTGCCATGATAGGCTATGTAAAGATTTATGTAGCCTATCACAGCAAAGAGCAGGGATGCAAATGGCGTCCGCTATGCCAGACGCCATTTGCATCTGCAGACTGGGAGCAAATGGCAGCAGATGGACCCGGACCTGGCCGGTGGCAAGTAGGATCTGGCCGGCACGAACTTCGAGGGGTGGCAGAAGTGAGTGGTCCATTCTGCCACAGACTCTGTGGAGGCGGATTCTTAGAATCTGGCCTCATTGGAGTCCGTGGCAGAATTCTCCGCCATCCCTATTTCATGCTCTCTCGGTCAGTCTTCAAGTAAAAAAAATCAATAAGCAGCATAGCATACAAAAGGTTGGGCTACAACATCTCTCACTGATGTGCTTGTTTGTTTTGTGATAGAGATAGAGATATATTCTACAGGGGAGTATTCAAAAGTGATGCCCCCCCCTGTTGTCTGAAGTGGTACAGTCCATTCTCTCCCCCCTCCCGTTGTTCTTCCACAAGTGTGTAGACTAGGGATGGCGGAGAATTTCTCCCCGAATCTTCGGGAGGCCGAGCGCCGAGGCATTTGGCCCCCCGAAAGTGTTGGGGAAATTCTCCGCCGGCCCCCCGCCCCCCCCGGGATGGGACTTACCTTCAGTGAATGTCCCTCTCAGCGGCGGGTCCCGGTGGCAGTTCGGCGACGTTTCGTGGGGGGCGGGGGCGGCGGCCGGTCTCCTGACTGGCTGCCACCGCCGCCATTACAAAATAAAAAAGTAAGTAAAAAAACACACACACACACCCGTGATAGGCTACATGACCATTTACGTAGCCTATCACGGCTAGATTTCCAAAGTCAGCCATGATAGGCTACGTAAATCGTCACGTAGCCTATCATGGGTGACTTTGGGGGGGAAAAAAAGTGCGTACGCAAATGGCGGCGGCCCATGGGCGCCGCCATTTGTGTTCCTTATTTTGGCACGTCTAGTCTACGTAAAGATTTATGTAGACTACGGCGAAAATAAGGGAACGCTATTTGCGTTGCCCTTATTTTCGCCGTAGTCTACGTAAATCTTTACGTAGACTAGACGTGCCAAAATAAGGAATGCAAATGGCGACGCCCATGGGCCGCCGCCATTTGCATAGGTGCTTTTTTTTTTTCCAAAGTCACCCGTGATAGGCTACGTGACGATTAACGTAGCCTATCACGGCTGACTTTGGAAATCTAGCCGTGATAGGCTACGTTAATCGTTACGTAGCCTATCATGGGGTTTTTTTTGTTTGTTTGTTTTTTACTTTTTCTTTCGCGGCTGGGGAGACGGGGCGCTTCTCCCTGACCTGAATTTCGGCCGGGCAAGGCGGGGCGCCTCCCCCCCTGGCCTGAATTTCGGCTGGGCGAGGTGGGACGCCTCCCCCCCCTTGCCTGAACTTCGGGGGGAGAAGCGAAGCACTTCCCCCCCACCGCGAATCACCCCTGCGAAAAGGTAAGTGACTTTCGTACATCCCTAGTGTAGACCCAATTTTAGGCTAGCTGTATACTAATGACGTATGATAAATTTAACAACAACAACAACAACCATTTTCATTTGGTTTTGACCAGATTGTACCTAGTTCACATCTCCAGGAACCGAACTTGGAACCGAATGCGATCTGTGGCTGAAGTCCATACATTTCAGTGGCTGAAGTCCATACATTGCTTCTGGTTAAATTTGAGAAACAAAACAAAAAATCATTAGAAGAATGTGTACATTTAGAAAATGTATATGAAAAAATGCATACTTCATAGGCATGTTTTAATCGATGGGAGAAAATGCAGACATTTCAAAAACAAAGCTCACAATCTGATATGAACATGAGTCAGAACAGTATTTGAGGTGGAATTTGGAGAACTTCTATGAGCTTGTATTTTGCTGATTTGCACATCCCTAGTGTACACATGTGGGAGAATGAGGTGGTAGAACTCTGACATGGAAGGACACACTATACCACTTCAGAGCATAAGAGGGATGTTATGGTTGAATGCCTCCCTATTCAATACATTCCATACAAGCAAAAACTAGCACATATGGTTGTAGGCTTGTAGCCCAGCTTAATCCTTGTGTGCTGGGTTTGTAGTTGCAGACTTAGCATAAGGTGGCTTGTTTGTTTCTTTGTTTACTGTAAAACACACACACACCCTGTAGTTTTTTAAAGCCATCAAATACGTGATTTCTCACCACCACCACCACCACCACAATCAGAAGTGCTTCATTCATTCATTCCATTCTACTATCTCATTCTGCTTAGGGATGTACGAAAGGGACTTACCTTGTCAAGATGTTACACTTTTAAAAGTGACCTAAAAATAATTTTCAATGAGTAAAATATATAAATACTTACATGAACAATCACTCTGCCTATGCACTGCAGAAGGAAAGCTGGGAGTGGAACACATGTTTATTGTGGGTACCCTAAATTCAAATGTTAATAATGGCCAAGCGTCCATGAAAACTTCACCTCACAGCCACCAGAACAGATTTTGAAAATCGGCAAGCTATCATATTGCTTTTATTAGTACCAGGGGCAGGGGGAGGGCGGTGGGGAGAGCTCTTTTAGATTTTACAAGCTTGACAACAGAATGAAGAAATTATCGAAGACATAATGCATTATTTATTTGTGATGTAGGAACACCTCTCAGCTCAAACACTAATCGAGTCCCAACCTGTATGTCTTTTAAAGCATTTTAAACTGGCTTGCAATGTTTTGCACATGCACAGGTTTTTGGTTTTGGTTTTTTGGGGGGAGAATCATACGTCAGGGGTGAGGGAAGGCAGCATATTTTCTAGAAGCATCAAGTGGTCTAGGAAACTTTTCCCACCAAACATACACATATACACACACACAGAGAGAGTGAGAGAGAGAGAGAGAGAGAGAGAGAGAGCGCAGTCATGGCATCCATAAGGGTTCTTTTCATTGACCTCAAGGGAAACAGCTTTGTTGTAGATGTTAAACCACAGTGAGACATGGCACAGATCCACATGGAGGGTTGTATCCAATGTTAGTTTAACTTAAGTCCCACTCATTTCAATTGGTCTGCTCTAACTAGGACTAATATTGGATGCAACCCACTCAGTGACTAGTTCGCGTGATCACAGTGGAGGAAATAAGCCATAGTGGCTTATTATTTCCCCTACCGCACATGAGGGGGGGGGAGGATTTGCCTAATTACCTTCACAGGCATGGCTTATCATGTCATGCAATCTCAGCAAGGGTGGCTCGTTGCCATGGTTAACAAGCTACCCGGAACCCATGGGCTGTTTGAAGGTTCTGGTGTGGCTTGTCATTCCAATGAGCCACCCTCACTGCTTCATAAGACATGGCAAGCTGAGCTCAGAAGGGAAATTATGTAAATCCTCATTACTTATAGGCCTCCTTTGAAGGTAAAAACAAACAAACAATCAAGGCAACTTTCAGAATAAAATACCAACAACAAACTTCAAAACATCAATAAGAACCAGTGTTAATATGATTATTTAAGGGAGGGATTAGCAAAAATCACTCCCCCCACCAGCAAGAGTATGAGCTGATATTCACAGGTGACAATTCAGGAGTCAAGATCCAAGCTGACAGTTTTGCAAAGGCCAGTGGTAAACAGTTAAACTCATTTTATCTGAAGCAGAAGTACATCACATCAATTTAGATAATCAGAATAGACGAGTATGTTGTCTGAGTATGTTCAATATGCAGAGTATGTTCTCTACTCTACAAACATAATGTGGCTACAAGAAGAATGCCCAATGAAATGTATGTAACTGAGAGGTATGAATACATAATAGTTTATCAAAGCTGAGTGGTGTTAGCATGGGAAGTAATCACATTATCACAGCTTTCCCATGTGGTTCCTGTTTTATATGTTATCAAGGCAGCATTGGACCAGAGCATGCAAAAGTTGGGATGGAGGAGAATTATGTTCAGTGTGCATTTCAATAAGAACTTAGCAAGTTTATACCTGAACACAGTTATCCTTCTGTATTCAGCCTTCTCAGAATTTTGTGAAGCAGTTCTCAAGAAAGGGTACAAAAATGAGTAGAAGTGTACACAAAACTGTGTTTATTACTGAAAAATACCTACACAAAAAAGGACTATATCAAGGAAAATTGCTTTAAAATGTGTATATTAGGTAAACTTGCATATTTGCTGCATATTGGGAAAATGCATAAACAATTTCATGCAGACTTTTTTTTTTTTAAAGAAGTCATAAACTAACAGGGAAACAGGATAGACATAACGTAATATGAGGAAAAATGAGAAACTGAGAGGAACTGATACCGACAGATTTGCCCATCACTATGCAGTGGCTGGTGTGCTATTAAGATGAATCAGGTCTAACAAGGAGTTGCCACCAGAATTTCACCCAAGGCAAAATTCAAAGTAACATTGGGACAGGTCTGCCTTAAATGAAACACCAAAGGAATTTTGAGAGAAGCCAAGAAAAGAAGAAATGTGAATGTGACTACCAAAGTTTCCTAGGTGGGTTACATAACATCCTAGTTCACTGGATTTTGCCTAAAGCAACAAGTGAATTTGGGGATTCATCCTCAGGCAAAGACTTTGAGGTGAGTACGCATGAGTTTCAATAAAACCAGCAACATTTCTCAGAGGGTTTACATATCCCTCAGTCTGAGTGTGAGGAAGCCAATAGGTGGAGTGGCTGTTATACTGTAAACTAGGGAAAGAGCTTCATGCACAGAATATGGTGTTATTCTGCCACCTGCCTTCTTTCTGAAGCACTAGAGCCAAGCTGACTAGAAACTGAATCCATTGGAAGAATGCCCTGCAGACATTTTTTTCCTTCTTTCATGCAGAAAGTTCATTTCAAGACCAGATTCTCAGGGGCATTCATGTGCTCAGTGAGGCTGTGTGTAGAGACAAGAGAGGAGTTATGTTATGGAGACAACTAAGTCTCCATTTGGGGAGAAAAAAAGAAAAACATTTCCTGCAGACGTGTTAGACAAACTCTGAACTGGGTTGCCTTACTATAGAACAGAACTATAACCATCCTGAGCATCACAAAAATGGCCATTATTAGGGCATGGAACAAAGCCAAGGTCAGATCATCAGTTCCAAAAATGCCCTATGCCCACTCTTGGCATGTATAGTTGGCATGTGCATGGAGGAACCGTGGCTGAATTGTAGAGTGCATGCTTTGCAGAGAGAGGCTCTTGTTCAGCAGTAGATGGAAAAACTTCTGTCTAAGTCCCTGGACACCTGCAGCTAGGTTAAGCAGAATGTACTGGAATAGATGATCCAATGGTCCAATACAGTATAAGGCAGCTCCTTAGGGGGGCCATGTTTCCTACTTTACTGAGCACAGCCCTCTGTTTGAAGGGCTCTGGTTTAAAAATAAGGACTCATAAGAGGAGAGAGCAGGGGATTGAAGTTGTCCATCGACAGCTTGCACTAAGACTGAACAGGTACACTGGTCACCTAGTCACAGTCTTTCCCATAGTGGTCCTTCTATTTGATTATCTATAGTAATTATTTCTACATTTGTATCTCTTCATAAAAATTTGCATATGCAAATGTTATACAAAGCAGTGTCTTCTTTGTTGGTGATGCTTTTCTCTTCTTTGGCTATGTGTCAGTAGTGATTGGTAGATGTGCAGGTTAATTTCTGCAAACTCACTCCATTTCCCACCTCTAAATCTGTTCTGTGCTGGTTCCATATGGATGTTTGTGTGCGCGCGTGCGCGCGCGTGTGTGTACTGTTTAAAAATGCACATTGTTGTGCCTATTTTTAAAAGTTTTACACATTTTTGTGTGCATCCATCCATTGACTAAAGTTTGTACGCATTTTTGAAATGTAAGCATTTTTCTCTGCACACTTTTCAGATGTGCACATTTTATCAGATACATGTTTCCTGTTCTGCGGAATGCATTGCACATCTTGAAATAAATGGAATGCAAAATGTGTCCAGTCCATGTCTGTTTGCTGGTGATGTCCTGGTGAGAAATCTTGGGGGGAGGGGTGAATTTGACAGAATAAATTTCTCACACATCCCTGTGTGTAAGTGGCCACCCCCTCCTTGTATTCTTTTGTGTTTCTTTGGCTGGTTGGCTGACTCAGCCCAGAGGCAGGCAGCCTGAATAGCTTTCTCTTCAAACTTCAAACTTTAGAATGGCTTAACCATTCCTAATCCTCTTGTTATTTTCAAAATGAGCTCCTTTTATGTTTGACTGTGTGATTAGGGAATGTATAACACTTACAACACTTAAGGGGGGGAAAAAAGTATCTCTTCATTTGAATGTTGATCTCTTCTCAGTGGCTTGGTTCCAAACATTCCTTCTGTGAACAGAAAATAATTCACATTCAGAGAATGGGGCTTTCTGGCCTACTCTTTTGCTTTGCGCCCCCCCACCTCCCAAAGGTTTGCTCCTGATGCTTAGGGAACCCTTGGGGCCCTGTGCGGAGGGTAGCAGATGGAGGGAGGAGTTTGCAGAAATCTCTTCCCCTGATGTAAACAGAGGAACAAAGGCCAATACCTTTAGAAGATTTATCCCACTCACATCTTCTTTCCTACTGTTGCACAGTAAAAGAGTGGGAGAGAACAGGGAGTTTGCCAGAAAACTAAAAACCCAGAGGCCTCAGATTGGGCAAACGAGTCCTATTTTGGACAAATCCCACCTCTTCTTCTGACTGAGGTTTTTGTGGTTGGCAATAAGTGTTGGAGTGTTGAGGAGAGCATACTTACAAGGTAGCAGTGGTGGAATACCTTTTTGAATGTTGTTTCACTGTCCCTGAATGCAACAGCAGAGCTTCTCCCAATGACCACCATGTTTCCCCCACAATGCTCCTTGGAAGAACAATATGTCACCTTATACTGTCAATTCCCAGCACAACATGGAGGTAAATGGTGGTTACCAGTGAAAGAGTATTGTTCTGGGGGGACATTGTGTGTGTGTGTGTATAGTGGGGAGGGGGGACTGCAGACAGCAAGAAATGGAGCCAAGAGTAGGTCTCCTTGCTGTCTCATGTTGCAGTAGAGAAAAAAAAGTGTTTTGTTTATGAAACACACACACACACACACACCACCACCACCACCCAGTAACTGCCCCCCACATACACACAACTTGCAAATAATTCTCCTTTTTGGGGGACAGGGACCCTGAAATACCCCTCCCCAAACTTCACCAGACAATAGGACAGTACATTTTTGCTCAGCCCTGTCATACTGGAGTTTGCATACCTCTAGTGATTTGCAGGGCTACAGGATGTAATCTGTTTCAAAACCACATTAAAAAGCATAGAGCATCTCAGATTTAACAAATCCAATGAAAATAAACTTATCTCAAACAATTAAAGGTGTGATCCTATGCATGTTTAGGCAGAAACAAGGCCCACAACTCCCAGCATGTCCCAGCCAGCACCGGCCAAGCCAACCCGCAGCGGGGCCTCCAGCCGCTGCCGGGCTGGTGAGGATGCAACCTCACCAAGGTTGCAAGGTCACCGCAAGCCCGTGATAGGCTATGTAAATATTTATGTAGCCTATCACGGCTAAAGCAGGGATGCAAATGGCATCCCCTACGCAGGCCCATTTGCGGCTTCAGCAGCCCGGCAGCGTCCAGAGCCACCACTGCTGCTGCCGGAGCTGCAGCCAGGTAGGCTCCATTTCGTGGGGCTTTCGCAGGGTGGTGGGGTGGGGGGCTCCGTACCTCCATGGATTCTGGGGGACTGAATTCACTGGAATTCGCCCCCCCCCGGGATCCGTGGCAGAATTCTCTAACATCCCTAGTTACTTCCAAGCAGACATGCATAGCAGGGATAGGAAACCTATCAGGCTCATGGGCTTGATAAAGCCTGATGGGTTTTCCCATCCCTCCTGGCAGTGTCTTCCCCCTCTGCTATGGGAGAGGTATGCTCTTATTTCTTATCAGCAGCTGATTGGATATTAGTGCTTTCCCCTATTTAGCACTGGAAATAGGGATGTCAGAGAATTCCGTGACAGATCTTGGTGAGGCCGAATGCCAGTGCATTCAGCCCCCCAAAATCCATCGCAGAACAAAGCCCTCGCCCCCCCAACCCAGGAAAGGCACGTGGGATGAAGTCCCCGCCACCCCCAACCCAAAAAGGCATGTGAAACGGAGCACTTACCTGCTCCTATCCACGCTGTTTTGCGAATAGCGGCTGTCCTGCGTCCGCCATTCGCTTCCTCCTCTTCATAGCCACGATAGGCTACGTACACTGGGTTTCCCCCCCCCCCTGCCATGATAGGCTACATAAATATTTACCCAGCATATGCAAATAGCGGTAGCCGCTGCCATTTCGGTATGCTGGGGTTTTTTCTAGGGATGTCAGAGAATTTCTCCACGAATCTCGGGGAGGCCGAATGCCAGCGCATTCGGCCTCCAGAAATTGGTGGAGAAACGGTCTGCCCCCCCCACCCCGGGACAGGACTTACCTTGTTCGAATGTCCCTGGCGGCAGCGGCTCTGGCGGCGGTTCGGCGGTGGTTCGGCGGCGGCATCTGCAGCTGCCAGTCTTCCGACCAGCTGCCGCCGCCGCCGCCATTTCCAAGTAAAAAACAAAAACAAAAAACAAACATGATAGGCTATGTAAAGATTTACATAGCCTATCACGGCTAGATTTTTAAAAAACACCGTGATAGGCTACGTAAATCTTTACGTAGCCTATCACGGCTGACTTTGGGGGAAAAAAAAGCATGTACGCAAATGGCGGCGCCCATGGGTGCCGCCATTTGCATTCCTTATTTTGACACATGTAGTCTACGTAAACATTTACGTAGACTATGGCGAAAATAAGGGGAACGCAAATAGCGTTCCCCTTATTTTCTCCGTAGTCTACGTAAATGTTTACGTAGACTACATGTGCCAAAATAAGGAATGCAAATGGCGGCGCCCATGGGCGCCGCCATTTGCATATGCGTTTTTTTTTTTTTAAGTCAGCCGTGATAGGCTAACGTAAACATTTATATAGCCTATCACGGCTGACTGCAGGGACGCAAACGGCGGTGGCTACTGCTGCCGCCATTTGCGTCCCGGCAGGAGAGGAGGTTTCGTGGCCAGAGGGACGGGGCGCCTCCCCCCCGGCCAGAATTTCGGTGGGGAGGGACAGGGCACCTCCCCCCCGGCTAGAATTTCAGGGGGATGGACAGAGCGCATCCCCCCCACCGCGAAGCAAGCTTCGGGATCAGGTAAGGGACTTTCGTCCATCCCTGGTTTTTTCTCCCTGCCGTGACAGGCTACATAGCCTATCACGGCTACATACAGGGACGCAAATGGCGGCAGCTACGACAGCCACCATTTGCATCCCTGCAGGGCTGCCCAGTGGCTGGATGTCTGGCTGGAGGCGGCTGGAGCCGGAGCGGAGCCGGCCAGGCAGGATTCCGGGGGGGAAGACCAGATCGCCTCCCCCATCGAGGATTCCAGGGGGAGGGACGGAGTACCTCCCCCTCTCTGCAGATTGCCCGGCGCAGAGCCAGGTTGGTGTTTCATACATCCCTAACTGGAAAAGGCTCCCTTTCTCAGTTAGGGATGTCAGAGAATTCCACCACGGACTGAAATGGGATCGACTTCCCTTCAGTCTGTGCCACGGAATCCTCTGCGGAGCGGCACCACGATGTCCTGCGGAGCCAGCAGTCATGCAGCTTTTTTTTTGTCATACGCACAGAGTTGCGAAATTTTCGTAAATAAAAACGCAAGGTAGGATATTTCGATAATAAATACGTAAGTTTTTTTTTCTAAAAAAAGAATTATGCTTACCGCCTTGTTTGTGGGTGTTCTTTTTCAATTGAAATCCTCCCTCTCCGTTTACTTTCAGCCAAAACACTTCCTCCTCCTCGGGGCTTCCCAAAACAAGGCTGCCCTAGGTGTGCCTGAGCGATGCACTCTTTGTTTAAAGCAACGCTGTTGAAAGAAAGAAAGAAAGAAAGAAAGAAAGAAAGAAAGAAAGAAACTTTTAAAATAACCATGCCAGTCTGGAGCCCTGCACGAGTATCGTTCCCCCTGCTAGGCTTTCTATTTCCACATCCAGCCTTTTTGGTGACATGGTGAGGCTAAAATGGAGAAGAGAACCAATTCTGTGCATGTCTACTCAGAAGTAAGTCTTACGGAGTTCAATGCAACTTACTCCTACACATGTCAGCACCCCACTTGCCCCCAGCTCAGCTTTGTATTTCCACATCCAGCTCATGATCAAACCTGTTAGTTATCTCACTGGGTGACTTTGGGCTGGAGTCTAACCACTACACCATACTTCTGTTATGAAACTCATGAAGAAAAAGAGACGGTATAATGGAAAGTTCTTTCTGAAGCAGTCACACTTCACTTGTACAAATGCAGCATGAAGGAAAAGATCAGCAACCTTCTCTTTGTTTGAATAAAAAGCACACTCTGCACATGCTCAGGGAATGGACAAAATGAGGAATAAACGTACCAGGGAATATGAAGAACTATATTCTTCCATTATGTGTGTGTGTGTGTGTGTGTGTGTGTGGGAATCTCCCTCAATCCAGCTGTTCCCTGGAACCCCCCCCCCATTCACCCACGGGTCTTCTGAGATAACCAACAGGAAGTCTGATAATGAACTGGATGTGGAAATACAAAGCTGAGCAGAGAGGCGAACCAACTCTGTGCATGTCTACTCAGAAGTAAGTCTTACTGAGTTCAATGCAACTTACTCCTACACATGTCAGCACCCCACTTGCCCCCAGCTCAGCTTTGTATTTCCACATCCAGCTCATTAGCAAACCTCCTGTCAGTTATCTCACTGGGTGACTTTGTGCTGGACTCTCACCACTACACCATACTTCTGTTATGAAACTCATGAAGAAAAAGAGACAGTACTATAATGGAAAGTTCTTTCTGAAGCAGTCACCAACTCACCCAGAGAGATAACTAAGAGGTTTGCTAATGAGCTGGATGTGGAAATACAAAGCTGAGCTGGGGGAAGTGGGGTGCTGACATGTGCTAGGAGTAAGTTGCATTGAACTCAGTAAGACTTACTTCTAAGTAGACATGCACAGAGTTGGTTCTCCTCTCCATTTTAGCCTCACCATGTCACCAACAAGGCTGGATGTGGAAATAGAAAGCCTAGCAGGGGGAATAATACTCGTGCAGGGCTCCAGACCGGCATGGCCATTTTAAAGGTGTTTTTTTTCTTTTTTCTTTCAACAGTGTTGCTTTAAACAAAGAGTGCATCACTCAGGCACACCTAGGGCAGCCTTGTTTTGGGAAGCCCCGAGAAGAAGGAAGTGTTTTGGCTGAAAATAATTACTGCACATCTCAGGGCAGGGGGAAAAAATACATAAATATCTACGAAAAATAGCCTTTCTTATGGAAGTTATGCAGAATTACGGCTGTCGGTACGGATTTATCTTCGTAATGTTCAGAGCGGAAAAAAAAGAGGAGAATTCCAGGGGTTGCGAACAATGGTATGGAGCACTGGCCACAAACTGCAGAAGTCAAGCGGCACGGAAGGTACACAATCCATACATCCCTATCAATGCTTAGCTGGGAAAAGCAATAAGAGCTTTTCCCTGGTGGGCAGAGGGGAGGAAGCTGCTGAGTGACCCCCCCCAGACACCCACTTGACTAATGCTTCCTTACAGAGGTTCCCATTATTTCCTCCTGAGCTTTGACTTGCAGAGGCTTTCTTTGCTTACTTGTGAGTAGGCTTAAAATCAGGTAGGATCACATTTTGGCCCTGCCCACTTTGTCTTTGGCCCTGCCCACAGATGGGATATCCTTTCCCAGGGCTGATCTACATTGCACCCCCCATTGCAATTAATTCAGTGTCCCATCAGGTTAAATGCTCTCGCATTAAAATGTGATTATTCACACTCACCCATTTTCCCCATTGCAGTGCTTCATCGAATGCGCGAGCTTGGTTCACACTCGAGCGCTGTGCTGTTTCCCTGCTGTTTTCCTGAGCGCACTTGTCTGATCTCGGATGCTAAGCGGGGTCGGCCCCGGTCAGTAGTTGGATGGGCGACTGCCTGGGAATCAGGCTTCCTGCACTGAGCAGGGAGTTGCTCTATCCCTTCAAATGAGATTAAGTTTTATCCCCTCCTAATTTAATTAAAGTGTTACCCTCACAGAATCAGGGCTTCTCCGCGATGTTTTTTTTTTTTTTTCTAATTCAGGCATGATCTTTGAAGATTTGAAGTTGTGAAGCTTCTATGAAACACACAGAAGCAATGATGTGTGTGTGTGGGGGGGTCTTCAACTGCAGAATTTCTGTTTGTGCCTTATCTGTTAATGGAGCAGGACCCCTGTGAGGCAGAAAATAATGTGGCAAATAAGCCATGCTTGGACCCAATTAGAATTTATCTTTTGTTTCTTTGAAGGCTGGGGTGAAATAGTCTACATTTAGGGAACTGTAATGATTTGAGATTTTTCTTGTGTTTGAACTTTGGTACAAAAATTCATTTTAGAATAATAACATCCTTGTTCAGGAGGCTAATCCATTCCAGAATTTTTATAAACCAAGAGAGCATTCTGGGTGGCTTTTTTCTTTGTTGGTTTTAAATGCATCATGAAACTCATTGGAAATTATCGTGCACTTGTTTATCTTGCACTTTTGCAGTCACTCAATAACCGGCAAGTTGGGTTTCATTTATTTTAATTAGATTTTTTAAAATGTGGGGCTTCTGTATTCTGTCTGCCTCTCCTTCCCCATCCCGTATCGATTACCAAAATGTTTTCAGTTGGGACAGGTTTGTCTTCGACCCATTTTTGTGGAGGGAAAAGATCAATGTTCCTTTGACAATTTTAAACCTATCCCTTGCAGTATGTTCCATTAAACGTAAAATTGGACTAACTGCTCCCTAGAACATAGTGCAATTGGGGAAAACAGCCAGCATGTAGCCACTCAGATCTTTTTTGCGCTTCAAAGGCAAAAATCAGTCAACTGCAACAAAAGATAATTACAAATGAGGATGCATCATGGAGCCACATAAAACTGGGGGAAGGAAAGTTGCCTAATATTTTTTTGGGGGGGGCATTTAAAAATATGCCATGCAAGACCAGTGATGCACATCCATTGTTTTTGACAGCTGCTTGATCAGTAAGATATGATACTAAAATAATCAGAGCAACCCTCAAACAGTCTTCTTCAGAGCCAATTAGTACTTGCCCAGGAGTGTGTAAGGTAAACAGGACAAATAGCAGTAGGCTGCCAACAATAATCATTTGGTTCACACAGAGATGCCAAGCAGTCTAGCTGAGATGCTGATGTGGGTATTCAGAAACTGCAGCCCTGATCCTCAGCTAGATGTAAATTGGACTGCTTCTTTCCCCCACTGCCTCTGGCAATACTGGGTCTCATTCATTCAGGATTGCTAAGAATATTCCCTGTGCTGCATGATAGGAAGATGTTGAACAGATACAGCTCTCTTCTGCATGGCATTGTCATGACAGAAAATGCTGCACCTGTCGACTTTCTCCCTATTGTGGAGCCGTGTGTCTCAGCCATCTCTACTTAGGCCAAGGTCTTTCCTTGCTGTGACTCAGTAGAGCAAGCACCATGTACATTGATGATGCTATCTAAATCACTGTGATCATGAACTGTAGGCTTCTTCAAGCCTGACAAAGGTGAGGACAGATATTAGGAAAGTCTGTGTGGAAAGTCCTTCAGTGATATATTTTATTTTAAGAGCTTCCCGACGACATCAAGTGGTCTGTTCTTTTCAAAACTAGTGGAGTGGTAGAAGGCAAGGGGGAATTCATTGATGGGGTATGTAAAGGAGCAAAGATAATGGGAACCTCTGTAAGGAAGCATTAGTCAAGTGGGTGTCTTGGGGGGGGGGGTTCAGCATAGATAGATCTGAATTTTCAAATGACGCAATCATGATTTAAACCAGCAGAATGATTTCCAGAAATCTAGGATGACTCCTATTGGCATGTAATGCTTCAATATACATTTCCGATATAATATATGTGATGGATATAATCTAATGCAATGGTTTGCGTACTTCCATCTCCTCCTAAGCTTCCTTCACATTCTGAGGTAGTGGGGGCAGGGGGTTCTCAACGTAGAATTTGATTTTTTATCACCATATCATGACTCACTATTTTCCTAGTTGGAGTGATATAGTACCTCTGGGCATGTGCCAAGTATCTCACCGCTGAGCAAAATGTGTGCACACATACCCAATGGTTGTGGGCTGGGGAAGGAGTGGGCTGTGGAGAAGATGACATGACTCCCATGAAGGCCTGAACCCAGCTACTGGTTTTTAAAGCACCACCATCATATCTTCTGCCACCATTCCTTACAACTGGTACACAGCACATCCCTTACCACACAGAAATGTACTTCAGTGTTTCCTCTCATCTCATCTCCCTTCCAGCAGTGTGAATATCTGGGGTTGGGGGGTAGAGCCAGCAGTATGTTAGGGGTTGGTTCAGCAGTGCTCTGTGTGAAGAAGCTACTGAGAGAGAGAGCGGGGGTGCAAAACCTTAGGCTTGGGGTCCACATTTGGCCTGCTTGGGGTACCAATCTGGCCCTCTGAGATTTCCAAGATGGCCCCACTCCTTTCCCTGACCACTGCTCATTTGGTGGCTTAGCAGCTTTTGTGCAGTTTCTGCCCCATTCCAAAAGGTTGAAATGCCTCCCCTAAGGCTTAGTTCAGGGGTCCCTAATGCAGCACCCATGGACACCAGTGTGCCCATGGGGGGGGGGCTCTATTGATGCCCTCAGAGCTCTCCACTTCCTTCCCTTATTCCTTTTCTCTACTTTCCTGGCACTTCTCTTGTTCTTCAGGCTTTCTTCACATGGAGCTTTCATCCTGCGATTGAGATGGTTCAATCACGGAAGTTTTCAGGCTCTTTAGATGATGCTGTGACCCTCCAGGGCATCTCCTGCACTAAATGCCCTTTGTTCCATTTTTAAATAGATTGCAGAAAATGAGCTATCAAATCACCCTGTTGTGTTCTGTGTGAGTTCCCTCCATGAAAAGAGGAATAAAGGCAAGAAGAGGAGCAAGATCAATGACAGATTATGGAACACTCAGATATTGGGAGAAGAAAGGGGAAAGGGGAGGGGGGAAAGGATGCCGTGAAAAAGGGACTCATTGTGATCCTGCATTTAGAACAGAAGCAGAAAGTCTCATTTTAAATGCAGGATTTTAGGCTGGTATAGAGATGCCCCCCCCCACACACACACACATGGAGAACACCTTTCCAGGTGAGGGCTCTGCTGGCAGGGGAGGAGAAAGGGGCATCAGGTTGGGAATGGAGTGGCTGAGCCTCAGGTTGAGGTAGGGAAAACCTTTTATTTCCTTTTGAAGCAGTTCCCTTTCCTTTGGTGTCAGGGGAAGGGTTGTGTGCATTTATTTGTGTGGATAGGATGAGCAGAGCAATCCTATGTAGGTCTGCTCAGACATAATTGTCATTGAGATCCATGTAAGCATATATAGGATCTTCAATGGATATTTTGTTGAGTTTCTGTGGGGTGACATATGCATATTGGCTTGGCATTAAGCCCTTGTCTGTTTTTACTCTGTTTCTTGGGTGAATTACTTGTCTTTTTACTAGCCAGGGGCACAGGGCAGCCATTGTGTGACTAGCCACATCCTCTGTGGAAGCCATTTTGTGATGGTGCCCATAGCAGTTCCTCAAATTCCCAGATGTACCCACAGGTCCAAAAAAGTTGGGAACCCCTGGTTTAGTTATTCTCAGTAAGAGCTTCAGTCTAAGATATGCTGCTATTTTTGGCCCTGGTTCTTTTGTCTTTGACCTCCCCCACCACTGGAATGTGGCCTCCAAGAGCTTCTCTGGAGTGGAATTTGGCCCTCTGGCTGAAAGAGATTCAGCATCCTTATTTATTTATTAGATTTATATTCCCCCTTTCTTCCATCATGGAACTCAAGGGGGCTACATGTGGTTCCCAGGTGGTCTCCCCTCCAAGCACTGACCAGACCCAAGCCTGCTTAGCTTCAGCAAAGTGGCTGCCTCAAGTACCTTCAGACTGTGCCCTGAGACCAGGCATCCTTGAGAGAGAGAGCCTTGGTCCTCAGCAAAGAACACTGGGGTACAAATCTCTGCTCAGCCAAGAGCCTTGCTGATTGCCATCAGCCTATTAGCCTAATATTTCTCACAAAAGAATGCCAATTAAGTATTGACTTTATATGTTTAAACTGGATTTTACAAAGGAATCTATGTGCTATGGACTATATTACCACATGGCAGTTGTGCTTGATGCTCACCTCATAATGAACCTTGTCGGCACTTAGTTCAGTAATTAAAACGCATCCATTCAATAAAAATGGAGAAGACTAGACTACCTCTGCTCTCCACATGTCTCTTAGAATTAATTCAAATGAGCAATGCTGCTGATTCAAAGTTTACCGGGGCCTTTGTAATCTTGAGGATTAATTTAAAAAGAAGAAGGTAGATTCTTAGCATATTAGAGAACCACAATATTTTGCACTCTCAGATTTTCTTAACACGAAGGCTGCAAGTGTGGGTCTCTGCATTGTTCTTTTCAAACTCAGCCTGGGTGGTCCTTCGCCTATTGCTTTAGCAATGAATCATGTAGGGAAGGCGGAGAATTCCACCATGGATTCCAGTGAGGCCGGATTCTACAGAATGGCCTCCTGCCCCCTGCCCCCCCCCCCACGGAATACCAGGATGGCACTTACCTGCGGCGGATGCGGCGGATGCGGCGGATTCGGTGGTGGCGGCAGCGGCGGTTGCGGCGGCGGATGCGGCCGCGGCTGGGCAGTCGCGGCCGGGCTGCTGTGGCTGCCACTGCTGTCCCTCCAGGCTGCCGTGATAGGCTACGTAAGAATTTACGTAGCCTATCACAGCTACCCCCCCAAAAAAGGTGTATGCAAATGGCGGTGGCTACGGTGGCCACCATTTGTGTTCCCTATTTTTCGCCGTTCTAGCCTACATAAATATTTTTATTGCATTTGCGTCCACAGCAGCCCTTCCGCTGCTGGAAGTCCGGCTGCGGCCGGACCTGGCCGGCTGCTCCATGGAGCCGCCGCAGAGCAGAGCCAGCCAGGCAGGATTCCGGAGGGGGGGGGACCGGATCACCTCCCCCCCCAGTCGAGAATTCTGGGGGGAGGGATGGAGCGCCTCCCCCCCCAGTGGATGCCCTGACCGAAACAGGTAAGTGATTTGTACATTCCTAGAATCATGGTGGTAGTTTCTCCCTAGGTATGCAGAAAGACTATATTTTGTAAATTAAAATATGCATACACACACATACATATATACATATATATATACCCCCAAATAGCCCAAGAAAGACCTGTGCTTAATGGCTTCCAGAAACTACAGACCATCTGAGAGAGTATGGTGCAGAAAGGAGATGGATTTAGCCTCTTTTAGCCCCTAACAGTACATAACAGGGTTGTGCAAACTCACCTGAGTCCACCCCGCAACCCACCCACTGGATCCCTCCCACTGCTGGACCCAGCTCACCCTGGGACGCGAGCCGGCTGGTGGTTCGCAGAAGCCCAGCATATGCTGTTGCTGCCACCCAAGCAACTGCATCCCTGTCTGCCGAGCACAGGCAGAGAGGGGCACAGTTGCTCTCAGTTGTCTCTCCGAGCACAGGCAGAGAGGGGCACCGCTTCCCTCTCACTTCCCATCCTGCTGTCTCTGCCACTGCCCAGAGCAACTGTGCCCCCTTTTTGCCAAGCACCAGCAGAGAAGGGTGCAGTTGCTCTGGGCGGTGGTGGCACGGCAATGGGAGAGGGACTCTCCTGCTGCCACCCAGAGCAACTGTGCCCCTCTCAGCTGAGCACTGGCAGAAAGGGGTGCAGTTGCTCTCGGCGGCAGGATGGGAAGGCTTCCCATCCTGCCATCACTGCTCAGGAAAGGAGCGGGGGCTGCTGCGCTTGCCTGACTTGGCATGCCCTGAATCGAGCAGGAGCTCATTGACTGGCATCCAGGGGGCCAAACTGGCAGGAACCCACTGAGCTCGAGCCCCCGGATGGACGCTTGTGACAACCCTAGTCCATAATGTCCTGGAGTTAGTGATTAGGGTTGGGCAAATGTGCATTGTTAGGTTAAAAACCATGTTCTTATAGTATAGCAGGACGCTTCAAGGAAGACGTCTAAGTGCAGCTAGGGTCTAAGGACAGCTAGGGTAAAGGAACTTGCATTTTCTTTTCTCTTGATGCCTTTTGTATCACTCAGCTCTATTGTGTAAATATCTTTAGTTATGATTTACTTGCTTTAATTTCCCAGTAAACTGTTGTGGTTAAACCCCATGTCTAGAGTGTCAGTCACCCCATGTCTACAGCTAAACTCCATGCTATTGCAAAGGGGAAGATAAGAGAAGGAAGGTGGGACTCTTAAGGAGGCAAGAGATCCTTACGGAGTTGCTCAGGGTTCCAGGTCATAAGGGGAACCCTAACGCCAGCATATTTAAGCTTATTGTTCTTACTACCAGTAAGTTACTAACCCTTAGGAAAGGCATGGAGGAGAGGACTGAGGAAAAGCTGCGAATCCACCAAATCAGTGGTCAGGGGAAGCGATGTGGTCATCTGGCGATACCCATAGAGCTGGATTGGGACCCCAGGTAGGTCAGATTTGGTCTGTGGCCTTGAGGTTCAACACCCCTGCTATATAGCAAGAAAGTATGACTTGGGGGGAGGGTCACAACAGATACCTTTAAAAACACAAAATAAAACATACAGCCCAAGACACATTGGCACTTCAAGCCCACCCAGATTTCTTGGAAGTGGAAGTGTTTAGTGTAGTTTGACAAGTTACTAATGTCCTATGAAAATGTGACAATGTGGAACAAAATGTGGAGACAGCCATCTGTTTTAGCCCCAAACTGCACCCCGCAGGGCTAGGCTCCTCTTGATTAGCTTCAAGGGGTTGCTGAATTTGGGATATCAAATTTATAAACCCCTCCCCCATGAAAGAAAGGGTGGGGGTAAAATGGTTTGGAAGGAGGGGAGAGGGCTAACGATTCCAGTGTGTGTGTGTGTGTGGAGGTTGGAGGGCTTGTTGCTTTAAAACACACACACATTTTAAAACATTTCTAAAAACTCTGTCTTTGACCGTGGCTGTGTGGCACAACAGCAGCAGCAATGGAGTTCTGACCACCACTGTTCTTCCTTCTCAGGGCCAAACTAAAGGTTCTGCTAAGCATGCATAGCTCTGCCCCTGTGTAAGTGTGCATGGCCCCAGTTCAGTTTGAGACTGTGGTGATTTGGGAGGGGGAATTTAAGCTTTCCCCCTCCTGCTTTGTGCAGAAATGCTACCCCCCATGTGGGTGGTGTGTGTGTGTGGGGGGGGGGGAGGTTAAGAATATCTCAGTTGGGAATCCATGTTTAGCTGTGCCCTAAGAACACTGAGTTTGGCCTTCAGAGTGCCTCTGGGGAGAATACTAGTTGCCTTTTTAGAGCCAGTGGCTTTTAAACAAATCTGTAAAAACAAGAAAGGGGGGGAAAAAAAAGAAAAGGTTGTGAATTAGGCTGTGAATTTTAATATTTTAATATAGAAAAGGGTTTTGAACTTTTGTAATATGGAATGGGATGTTATCCATAAGATATTATTCTTAATGCAAATGTTTTATTTGATTTATAGCTCCTGAAGGAGATATTCTGAAATGTGTAGAGCACAATACATTTTGTTTCTTTGAGCACCACAGCCTGCCTCCCCCTTCTTTGCCATTAGTCCATGGTGCTTCTTCCCTCCTCACTTCAGCATTCATAGCAGCCACAGCTGAGCCCCAACAATTGGCTGGCCGGCCAAGTAGCATCCCCACCCCCAAGGACTAGGAAGGAGGGAAGCAAGCCACCAGTCATGAATAGGAATGGGTGAGAATTTTGTTTCAGTTCACTTTTGATAAGAATTTACCAAAAGGTTCTCCATATTCAGGACAAAGAGAACCTAAGATATTTTTTTTTTAAAGCAAATGTAGGAGAAACCAAAACTAAAATATTTGTCCATCCAGGTCCAAAGCATTAAGAGCTTTAGCCTTCAAAGTCTGGGTTTGAATCCCTGTGTATTCAACCATGTCCCTGCTGAATTAGGGACACATCACCACTTTTTTTCCTGACAGGCTCCTCTTCTTTAACAGCTGTATTGCAGGCTGGTATGTTATGGCCCTCTCCTTGCTAGGAGAAATGGTACCTACTGAATTTGGCTGCTATGATGAGTGAGATTTTCATTTCAGTTCTTTTTTTAAAAAAAAAAATAAGAATTGACCAAATTTCACAAAGTTCTTCATATCTGGGTGAGAAAGAACTTGAGATTTTAAAATTCCAAATGTGGGAGAAAGCTCAACTGACAGATTCACCCATCCCTATTTTCTAGGGTACATAATTTAGCTCAAGAGGGAGATGTGCAGCCTTCTCTCCCTCTCCACCCATTCACCATTCTTCTCCCCCACCTCCTTAATATGATGAAGCAACCCATTGCAGCAAACTAGAGCTGTGCACAGGTGGCTGCTCAAAATTCTACAGCCTATTTGTGGGCAGAGAAATTGCGGGAGGGGGGATTTCACTGAATTTCTCCAGAGGGAGGAGAAATTCTCCAACAGTTTCTCACAGATAGGGCTCACTATTGGCAGGGATTGTAGCACAGGCTCTTTCTTTATTCTTAAAGGTTTGGGGTTTATTGCATTGCTTCTGCAAGTGGCAACAGCATCAGCTGTGTTGAGGCTTGCACTCAATCTTGCACTCTTCTGAAGCAGAATTTTGAATTTCCTCTGGTGGTATTGTTGAGCTTCCCTAATCACTATGAGGTGGCCGAGGGTGCTGTGTGTGTTTTCTCTCTCTATCGCACATCTTTCCATTGCTCTGCAGCCTCCCAGGCCACCTGCACTTCCTGAACTGAAAAAGACCCACAGGGGAAATTGCCTCACAATGTCGTCTTCCTCATGATGGCTTTAGGGCACAATCCTATGCATGTTTAGACAGAAAAAAGTCCTACCATTCCCAGCATGCCGCAGTAAGCATGGCTGGCTGAAGGGATGCTGGGAGTTGTATGATTTTTTTCTGTTTAAACATGCATAGGATTTCAGCCTAAACTGAAGTGTGGGAAGCTGAGGAGGCTACAAGCCATCATAGAGATTATTATACCATGACAGACAGGACACTTATGCACACTCCTCAGATACCTCACAGGTAAGGTAAGCACAACCCCAAACCCAACCCATGAGAATTTCTCTGAAATTTCTCCTCCTTTGAATGTCTTTTCAAAAGCAATTTCCTTTCTATCAAATTGAATGAGAATGGTTGAAAAAAAAAGTTTTTGTTCTTTTTAAAAAAAGAAATCTTCAGTGCAGCACTAGGTAACACATGCAAACCATTACTTTATGAACCAGTCCCACTTGGAAGTCTTCTATTTTCACTTAATGAAGTGCAAACTTCTCCATAGTTGTGACTTAAAAGTGGAGAATTTAAAATTACAATTAAAGGTGTAAACTTGGGAGAAAGTCTTGCTTTATATATGGAAGATTTGGGTGGGGGCAGTGGTGATGGTGAGATGACTACTTATTCCATAGTCATTGTTCCACTCCCCATGGGTACAGCCACCAAGTAGGGATGTAAAAAATAATCCTAGCTCGGTTTTTCTGGGTGCTCACCGAAGCGGCGCCTCTGCTCGCATGCCCCTTGACCCATGCTCGGGCAACCCATGCGCTTGGTGAGTTCCCTGGGCTCACCATGATCCCGTTTGGTGAGCACCACCCACCATTTTTGTGCCTTTGATGGCTATGTAAAACAGGAAGTTAAAAAAATGTGCCTATTTAAATATGCGTAGTCTGGAGCTGGGAAAGCTAAATAACTGCAGTATTAGAGGTATAATCCCTCTAATACTGTGCTTATTTAGCTTTCCCAGCTCCAAACTGTGCATATTTAAATATGCACATTTTTTAACTTCCTATTTTATGTAGCAATCAAAGGCGTGAAAATGGTGGGTGCTCACCGAATGGGATTGCAGTGAGTCCTGGCGGGCGCGAAGGGGCACAAGTGGGCACGAGTGGGGGGCGAGCAAGGACAGCGTCTCAGCGGGCGCAGTTCGGGGTCACAGGCAGGGGGAGCCCGATGAATTCCCAGACCCAGTCAGGCACCTGCGACATCCCTACCACCAAGTGGAACACTTCGAAGAAGTGGCCAAATAATAAATCATGATCATTCATTTTCTTCTGAAGGAAGAGTGAAAGGAAGCAATTGATCACACTGGGAGGAACAGAACAACAATGCCAAAGTTCAAGGGGAGACTGTTATTCTCATCAATTGCTGCAACATAGTGATTTACATTCTGCTGTATAAACATATTGACTGGGCTGCTTGTGCCACACTGAAGTCATTTCCAGATCATTAAACATGAGAAACAAGCCTCATTTTGCTGACAGTACAACCACAGATTGTATGTAGCTACATTTATTCCTCAGATTTTTATAGAATAAGCCAGACAATTTTTAATACTTTAATACTGAATTTGTAATCACTGAATATAAAAAAAACTCAGGTTCTGATGTATGAATGCTGTTCAATCCGTACAATGCATGAATGCAGGGAATTGATCAGCTAGTCAGTTTCATGCTATCCACAAATAAGGGATTGGGTCATTGATTGGTTGTGAGCGTGTTAAGACACCTTGTGGCTACTGCAAGAAGATGGTTGAGTTGCACAAATATGAGAAGGGCACAAAGGTAGGAATGGGTATACAAATCAAATTATTTAAATTAGAGAGCCTCCCAAATATTTTGCTAGTCTTAACTAAACTTTTTTTTCTCTTTCTGTTGTTGCTGCTTTAAATTCCTTGGATATGTTGCCCAAGGAGAAACCTCCACATTTGCTTTAACACACTGCTTTGCATTCATGGCAGCTCCAAAGTGGGCAAAGAAAAGTAACACGGACATGCCATTCAGAATACGATGATGACTGTGGTCAGATTCATGAAGCACATGCTGAAAAAACCTTGCTCTGATTTGGTGGAGCCATTCCTGTGTTTGTATGTCAACAGAACATGTCTCATCATGAATGCTTCACAATCTGATCCAAATATTCTGATGTGCAAATGGAACTCTGCCACTTTTAGGGTGCAATCCTGTGCATGTTTAGACAGAAAAAGTCCTACAACTCCCAGCATTCCACAGCCAGCATGTTTAGATGGAAAAAAAGGACTTTTTTTTCCATCTAAACATGCATAAGATCACAGCCTTAAGAGCTTCAGCAGTTTATTCAACAGACAAAACTGCTCTTTGCACCTATCTGTTGTGTCCTCTGTTGTGATGGAAGTCCATGTATGCAGGAGCTTCCTGTGTGCAACTAGGGTTACCATTGCCAATGTTTGCTTTTTAAAAAAATGCTAGAGCTGAGACATGCCAGGGATGAAAGCCTCTGCTATTCTTTCAAAACAAAACAAAACAAAACAAGGGAGAGTTCTACTGGTGCAATCTTAGGACATAGTACAGCCTTCCCCAACCTGATCTCCTCCAGATGTTTTGAACTACAATTCCCAGCATTCATGACCATTGGCCCTGCTACTGAGCACCTTAGCAGGAGATAGTATGTCCATCCCAGGATCAAGGAGTTGACTATTATTGATAAGGGTTGTTCCATAGAGGCCTGTTTTATGAGATTTCCTCCCTTGAAAAAGGGAAATTAGAATTAGGGTTGGGTGAGAATTTTGTTTCAGTTCAGTTTTTAATACGAATTTACCAAAATTTGCAACATTCTCCATATTCAAGAGAAAAAGGTTTTTTGTTTTTTAAATCAAATGTGGGAGAAACTCAGACTCACAGATTAGTCCATCTAGGCCCTGGGCTTTGAGTAGGGATGTACAGATTGTATAAAATCCACTTGGTCTGTGTTTCATGGATTGTCCAGCACTTTTGTTCCGTCATCTGCTGGTGGATGCAGATTCAAATGGTTGAATCCATTTTGGTGGATTGAAATTCTTTTTTGTTATGTGGAAAAGTATGCAAATAATTCTGTAAGAGGGTTCACAACAGTTTACATATTTTACCTTAGTATGTAATCATTTAGCATATTATCCCCATTCCATTCAACTTTTCCCCTTGTATATTTACCAGTTTCAGCACAAACTTGCATATTTTCCTACAAATAAATATGTGTAAATTTTGGGAAAGTAACAAAAAAATCTGGAAGTCCACAGATTCCTGGCAGCCTGAGGTGGTCAATTCACAGCAGATTCTTGGAAATGAATTCTTGGAAATCTGAGCTCATTTCAGTCTGTCTCAGATTTCTTCAGCATCCCTAGCTTTGAGTGCTTCGCTCTTAAAAGTCTGGCTCTGGGCAGTATCCACTGGTGTTATTTTGCAAATTGAAATAGCAGTAGCGGAACTCCACTGAATCTATCAGTTGTATAAAAGATTGCCCAGTTGCACATAGTCTGGAACCTAGTTTCCACTAGTGCGATGTCATTTGTGCTAATGGAATGACACAGTTAGATACTGCCCTTTAAATCCCTGTGCATCCATCTGTTAGTACTGAATTAGGGTTGCCACCTCTTTTTTCTGACAGGCTCCTCATCTTTAACATCTACATGGCAGGCAGGGGTGTCATGGTCCCTGCCTGCCATTTCCGAATTTGGGAGAAAGTGAAACCGACAGATTTGCCCTTCCCTAGTTGGAATGAATGGCTCTTTTGCCCATCCCATATGCTAAGAGCACAATGTCAGTTCTTCAACTATGCTGGTTAATTCTGAATCCTAGATGGGCCAGAGGCTCAGACCTTTTCTTTGCAAATGCTGAAATAAGGTATCCAAGTCATATGGGTTAACCTGGGACAATAAAAGCAGACCTGTTATATCATTGCTTTTGTAATAAGGACTACATATTATATTGTAGTCTATATCAAGTGTTCATAAGCTATTTATTTGCAAATATTCATAAGGCAGTAATGTGTGTCATGCAGATTTACTATGCAATCAGAAATACATAAAACACAACTAAGTACAAAATAAATGGTGTGCCATCTAAACAAAATTAAACAGAATACCAACACCAGACTGGTCATTAAAGCTCAGAGAGAATTCTATCCAAAGTTATAGCTGTAATAGATAAAGTCCATGTGATATATTTCTGAAGCTCTATGAATGTCTGTATCTGCTAGTCTAGAAGGCATGTAACAAATGTAATTTCATATTAGGGTGGAATGGAGGAGAAAATATTAGCCATAATCCTAAAGTGAAAATCCATATGTGTCATTTTTTAAAGCTCAGAATCATTACAGCCCAGCATCAGTACACCACAAAACTACTTCCATACCCATTTGCACAGTTTATAACCTATCGTCTGGAGCGACACACTTGCAACTTTGGTTCAAAGGTGTTCTAATCAAGCAGTTTGGTTTGGTTTGTTTCTAAATTACTACCAACTTCGGGGCAGCAGATTTTAATTTTCATAAATGGAGACAAAAACATACATTTTAAAAAATGTCTTGGCTGACTGATCCTAATGCAAAGATGGTGGGTTGGATCCAGGGACTGCCTTCTGCAACTGGAAGGGCTCTGTTCACAGAAGGTTCCTCCACCATTTGGGGGGGGGATCCCCCCACCACTCCCCACAAAGCTCACCCAACAATCAAGATCTCCCGACTCTTTGTGTAGCATTTTCAGGGGGCTGGAGGGGCTGCCATGGGAAGGAAGGGATGGAGAAGTCCACTTTCACCAGCACAGTTAATCCAGTGTAAATCTGGAGCCAATCTGATATCATTAAGGAGGTATCCTCAGTGAATCATAGAGGCCATAATCGGCCTAAATAAATAAGCAAGCAAGCCATGTAGGGATTTTTTGTACAGGGTTCTATCAAGCACCTTGAACTGTACCCAGAAAAAAATGGAGGGGGGGTCAGTGGTTTGTATGTACTCATAAGATGGTTTCCCATTTCACGGCTCTGGAGGGAGAAGATCTTCAGTTTCAACCTTGCCCACCACTCCCATTTCAATACACCCCCTTGTATTGAAATGAATGGGAATGCCCTTGTGGGTAGAAAAACCTCATAGATGTATTGGAGCCCACTTGCTGGGTACTGCATTCACATAATGAAGCAAGGTCAGGATCATGCTGCTGGCCCTGTCCTCAATATTGTGTCCCCAGGCTAACCCCACTCTAAACATTTGCACATTGTGTGGGGGTGTCTGCAAAGGAACCCCTATGCATAAAGCACTGCTCACACATGGGGGCTCCACACTGTCAGGACACCCAGTTGTGCAGCCATCTCAATAGCATTGAAGCCCTGTCCATGACCACTGATCATGCATATGAGAAAGCAACTGTAAAACAATTGTATCTATTATTCTTTACAAAAGGGCCTTTTCCTGTTTTGATGAAGGAAGCGGGGGGGAGAAAACTATATATAGATAATTGCTGTGCTTTTATAAAGAAAATGTTCAACTTAAGAAATAAAGACAGGCAGACATTCTATTACTATTTTGTTATGTTGTAAAAAGTACAATGTGATACTAAAGCTGTAAAAATGCTAAAAGTGAGCTGACATCTTCAAACTTGGCAGTTAAAACTATATAGTGCAATTCAGTGGTTTAGAAAGGTTTTATTTGAGAGTTGCTTACAAAATATTGGCACACACTACTATTCGGGTGGACTATAACAATAGTAAATCATGTGCTTTGGAGGTGAAGAATAGATTTCAGGGATTAGACCTGATAGACAGAGTGCCTGGGGACGGAGGTCTGTAACATTGTTCAGGAGGCAGCAACGAAATCCATCCCAAAGAAAAAGAAATGCAAGAAAGCAAAGTGGCTGTCTGATGAAACTTTACAAGTAGCTGAGGAAAGAAGGGAAGCGAAAAGCAAGGGAGAAAGGGGAAGATATATCCAACTGAATGCAGAGTTCCAGCGAATAGCAAGGAGAGACAAGAAGGCCTTCTTAAATGAACAATGCAAAGAAATTGAAGAAAACAACAGAATGGGAAAGACTAGAGATCTCTTCAAGAAAATCGGAGATCTCAAGGGAACGTTTTGTGCAAAGACGGGCATGATAAAGGACAAAGAAGGCAGGGACCTAACAGAAGCAGATGAGATTAAGAAGAGGTGGCAAGGATACACAGAAGAACGATACAGGAAAGATCTGAATGTCCCTGATAGCCATGATAGTGTGGTCACTGAACTTGAGCTGGACATCCTAGAGCTTGAAGTCAAGTGGGCCTTAGGAAGCATTACTAACAACAAAGCTAGCGGAGATGACAGTATTCCAGATGAGCTATTTAAGATCCTAAAAGATGATGCTGTTAAAGTGCTGCACTCAATATGCCAACAAATTTAGAACACTCAACAGTGGCCACGAGACTGGAAAAGGTCAGTTTACATTCCAATTCCAAAGAAGGGCAATGCCAAAGAGTGTTCAAACTACCGCACAATTGCGCTCATTTCACATGCCAGCAAGGTGATGCTCAAAATCCTACAAGCTAGGCTTCAGCAGTATGTGAACCGAGAATTACCGGAAGTACAAGCTGGGTTTTGAAGAGGCAGAGGAACTAGAGATCAAATCACCAACTTTCGCTGGGTCATGGAGAAAGCGAGAGAATTCCAGAAAAACGTCTATTTCTGCTTCATTGACTACGCTAAAGCTTTTGATTGTGTGGATCACAACAAACTCTGGCAAATTCTGAAAGAGATGGGGGTACCAGACCACCTTACCTGTCTCCTGAGAAACCTGTATGAGGGTCAAGAAGCAACAGTAAGAACTGGACATGGAACAACCGATTGGTTCAAAATTGGGAAAGGAGTACAACAAGGCTGCATATTGTCACCCTGCTTATTTAACTTATATGCAGAGTACATCATGAGAAATTCCAGGTTGGATGAATCACAGGTTGGAATTAAGATTGCCAGGAGAATTATCAACAACCTCAGATACGCAGATGATACCACCCTAATGGCAGAAAGCGAAGAGGATCTAAAGAGCCTCTTGTTGAGGGTGAAAGAGGAGAGTGCCAAAGCTGGTTTGAAACTCAACATTAAAAAAAAGAAGATCATGGCATCTGGCCCCATCACTTCCTGGCATATAGAAGGGGAAGAAATGGAAGCAGTGACAGATTTTATTTTCTTGGGCTCCAAGATCACCACAGACGGTGACTGTAGCCATGAAATTAAAAGACGCTTGCTCCTTGGGAGGAAAGCTATGGCAAACCTAGACAGCCTAGTAAGAAGCAGAGACATCACCTTACCGACAAAGGTCCGTCTAATCAAAGCTATGGTTTTCCCAGTAGCAACGTATGGCTGTGGGAGCTGGACTATAAGGAAGGCTGAGCACCGAAGAATTGATGCTTTCGAACTGTGGTGCTGGAGAAGACTCTTACGAGTCCCCTGGACTGCAAGGAGGTCAAATCACTCAGTCCTAAAGGAAAGCAACCCTGAGTGCTCATTGGAAGGACAGATGCTGAAGCTGAAGCTCAAATACTTTGGCCACCTAATGCGAAGAGAAAACTCTCTGGGAAAGACCCTGATGCTGGGAAAGACTGAGGGCAAAAGGAGAAGGAGACGGCAGAGGATGAGATGGCTAGATAGCATCACTGATGCAATGAATATGCACGCTCCGGGAGAGAGTGCAGGACAGGAAGGCCTGGCATGCTATGGTCCATGGGGTCACGAAGAGTCGGACACGACTGAACAACAACAGTTTCAATAACATCAGGGTGCACTCAGTTCTCCAAATGGGGAACTGGAAGTAGGGATGGATGGACTGGGTTGTCTGGGTTGTCTGGTGGCTTGATGAGCTACTGCCCCCACCCATTCGTCGAGCTTCCGTGCTCGCTCCGCTCCCATATTTAGAGCCATATGACCCATCCATTCTCTGTGTGAGTCACCATTATATGTAAAAATGGTCACTCACTCTTTGCCATAAATTAAATCTTGCACACAATCTCACTGGCACTTTACACAAGATTTAATTTATGAAAAACAGCAAGACGCCATTTCTACCTATAATGGAGACTCGCACAGAGGAGGGGTGGCTGCTGGCACATGGCTAGGTGCATGGGGGTGATGCTCCTTTCTCGCCCTCCCACCCCATCTACCGTGAAGGCAGCGCCTTGACAGGATGAAGGCAAGAGGGCCTTCCCTCTCATCCTCCTCCTGTCAAGGTGCTGCCATAATGGTAGCTGGGATGGGAGGGCGAGAAAGGAGCATCGCCCCACCCACTGAGCTGTGAGCCCCTAACCACCCCTCCAATTTTTGACAAGGACTCCAGCAGTCAAGCCCTTGTGCACATAAAGCCCACAAGGGCTTTCTGCGCACAAGAGCTTGACAGCTGCAGTTGTTGTCACTGTGAACATGCCAACTGCTCTCACCATCTCCTCCTTCAAGGAGGAGATGGCAAGAATGGTTGGTGTGCATGTGGTGATGAGGACTCAAGGCTGCTCCTGGCTGCTCACCCAGTCCCGGGGTGCTCAGCGACTGGATCCATCAATGTCCCATGGCTTGGAGAGCAGAGGTTGGCGGGTTGGGTGCAGGGGAATCCACTGGCCTCCTGGATCCAACCAGTCACTTGTGACATCCCTAGCTGGAAGTCAGGATGGGTGAGTATTTTGTTTCAGTTTGGTTTAAGAAGAATTTACCCAAAAAATCACAAACTTCTCCATATTCAGGACAAAAAGAAATTGGATTAAAAAAATGAATGTGGAAGAAACTGAAATTGGCAGATTTATCCATCCAGGTCCAGGGCTCTGGGTGTTTCACTCTCAAATGTCTGGGTCTGAATCCCTGCATATTCAGCCATGTTACTGCTGAATTAGGATTGCTGCCACCTCTTTTTTTTCTGATAAGCTGCTCCTCATCTTTAATAGCTATGTGGCAGGCAGGGACATCATGTTCCTTTCGATGCCAGGAATAGCTGTAAACTACTAAATTTGACTGAGGCAGTTGCATGAGACTTTCATTTGAATTCATTTTTGATAAGAAATTACCAAATTAATAAAGTTCACATTCAGAAGAGAAGGAACTTGATTGAATACACACACACACACACACAACATAACATAACATAGCAGGAGGAAAGGAAACTGACAGATTTGGCCAATAATCTAGTTTCCCTAACTAGAAGAGATCCACTCCATAATAAACCTGAGCTCACTGTTGCACTAAGGGCTGCACAGTTATGGAACAGATGGGCATACCATCATATTCAAATAGTTAAAAGGGCTGAGGCTAAAATGGGGGGAGGGCATTTTGATGATTTTGGAATGGGGGAATCAAACTGATGTAACTATTTTGGATGGAGAAGCATTTACTGGCAGCTTCCTCCCTCTTTTTCTCTTTACAATTCAAAATATAGATTGTGTAAAATCCATTCTGTCTGTATTTCACGCATTGTCAGGTGCCTTTTGTTCCATCATCCACCCATCCACAGAATCAGATTTTTTGTTTGTTTTTGAATGTGCACAAAATTGCATTTGCGTAAATTTGCAAGTGTGAAAATGCGCAAATCCTCAAAAATGTGCATTTTCATGCTTAACGCAAGGGGTTTTTTGTTAGGTCTTTTTATTTTGCTTATTTTTCTATGATGAAATTTGTGGAAAAAAATTGGGAAAGTTAGAAGAATGGCTAATCAGCCCAACAGGAGGAAAGTCGGTCCACTGCAGAATCCATGGGTCAGATTCCTGTCAATCCAAACTTATTTGGTTCCATTGTGGACTTTATCCCTATTCAAAACCCCCATCTGCCTCAGTGGTGGCAGCCCCCCCCCCCCTTACTTATTGTTTTAAAAATCACTAGTGAATCCATGTCACCCTCTCAAATGCCACCAGAGCGATACATTTGGGAGAGGGCATGGCAGCTGGAGCTCTGCTGTGCCCCCCATTGCTACAGGAAGCAGCATTCAATCAACAGAAAGAAAAATAAAGGAAAATGAAAATGGGGAAAAAAAACATGTGAAAGATGCAACCACATGGCTCTTTCTCTACTTCTCTGTGCCTGCAGTCTTTTGAGGGGTCTGTGTGGTTGTGTCAGACACAGAGAGCAAAGTACCAATAAGGGAAACTGCTATTGCCCAACTTACTATATTTTGTGGCATGTCCAATTATTAGGATCCAATTATTTTACTCAGTAATTGTCCAGATACATAGATAGGGTTTCTCTATTTTTCTGAGTAATATATTTGCAGAAAGAGTTTGGAGTATCTCCCCAATCTAAACTCCACCTCAGGGACACTTAGTATAAGCTATTAGAAGTTTATGTCAGTCAATGCCCCCCCCCCAAAAAAAACCCCTGACACCCTCAACCTTCCCTAGGACCTAGGTTCCAGAAGCTCACAGATCCTTCTTAGCGCCCTTTTATGTGGTGGTGGTGGGTAAACTAGTACATTTCAGCATACCTACAGAATCCTGTGTGCATGTCGAAACTAATTTCCTTAATTTTTAGGTGGCCCTGTTTCACTTCCAAACTGACAAGCACTTGACCACCTTGACCAAGTTCAGTATTGGAAGGAATAATGATAGTACTAGATTCCTAAGGTGGTTATCTGGAGCTAGAAACAAAGGGATTTTCCCAGCGAAGAATTTTGCAGCTTTTCAAATTAGGGATGGGCAAACTCACCTGAGTCCACTCCACACCCTGTTCGGTGGACCCCCTGGCCGCCCCTGTTCTCACTGGGCAGCGAGCCACATGAAGATCCATGGGCACCCAATGAGTGGCCACCCATTTTCCCTGACAAGCCACCATTGTGCACAAAAAGGCAGCTCATTGAGGCGGTGGAGGCAGCAGGATGGAAAAAGGGGAAACAGGTAGAGGGGGACATGCAGTAAAGTCCAATTTCATGTAAATGGTGACTGCACTGCCATTTATATAAAATCAACCTTTACAAAAACAGGCCAAGCCACCAGTTGAGCAAGGAGTGGGGACCATCATGTCAGGCAAGCACAGGATCTGCAGACTGGCATCTGGGGAGCTGAACTGGCAGGAACCCACTGAGCTCAAGTCCCCAAATGGACACTTGTGATAACAACCCTATTTTCAATACTAAAGGACATAAACCAGTTAACCTTTAAGATGCTACAAGACTCTTTCTTCTATCTGCTGCAAGAGGTGAACATTTCTCTACCTCTTTTAACTCATTTAATTTTATTTTTAGTGATGTCTCTCAAAGAAACATTCCTAAATATTGCTGTTTGAAGAATGGGCACTTGTAGCCACTATGATTCATGTTTGGTTAGAGGATCTTCCGGAAGAGAGATTAACCTAATAAAAGAGTTCAGATTCCTAATGGTAGGAAACAAATGGTTTATTTGGGTCCCTCACTTGGGATTACTGGGAGATACATCTTCTATCCATTATTCTGTCTGTGTATGTGTGTGCTAATTTGAATTATTAACCTTGCATGTAAGGAGTATTACCTCTGGAGAAATACAGAAATTGGAAGTTTACCTAAACACAAAGTAGCATAGATTTGAACTATCCTACAATTTTGCTCAAAATGCATTTTCTATTTGTTCTCAGATTATTTAGTTCAGGACCTCAATTCTCCCAGTTTATTCTATAAATTATTGTAAACAGCCTTAGAACACAATTGTGAGAGAAATTACGATGAGAAGGGGAAATGTGGTTGGAAATGGAGAGGGAAAAAAAGTAAGCTTTCCTCCTTCATTGTTTTCTGTGGAAACAAATCCATGTATTATCAACCTGTTTCTCACCAAAATAGCTCATGTCGTCAGGAAAGCTGTAATGTGGTTCTCTCATAAAGACTTGGTGGGAAAAATCCCAGGTCCTAAGCATTAAAACTGTCTTAACTAGCTCTTGGAGACTTACTTATCTTCACTACTAGAGATGCTCTGATTTTTATTGCTCTGTTTATACTTCAGGAGGCTCATCTTTTGGGTAGTTTGGGAACTCTAAAAACTGATACAGAAACATCCTGGTTCCTGTGAAGAGTCTATCAGCCTCCCTCTTGTCCCTGATTTCAGTAGCACCAGCTTCTGTGGCATTATTGGCCACAGAATATATTGGGCCTATATTTGAAGCTTGCACCCAGATTTTATGAGCCCTGTCTTCATCAGTGACAAAGCAAAGGGATTTGTGCACCAGTACTTCAGTGCAACTAGGTCAAAATCTGTCCTTTTTGGTTTCTCTGTCATTTTTCCAATCTCAAATTCAGTTTGCCCCAGGCCTAACTTTAAGAATTTTCCCAGTCTTGAATTTGGTTCCTCCCAAAGTTTGACATGAAAATTCTTCATGTTTGCATGAAAATTCCTATTTTTGTGTGCATTGCTCCTAATTAAACCATTTTGTATACAATTTTGACTCATATACATACTTTTGAAAGCACTTTTCCTAATATAATGTATATATTATATGCCTAATATATGCCTAATATATACATTTATGCATGTGTTTTTTGACTGTAGAACTCCACCACAAAATTCCAAAGAGTGCGAATTTTGAAGGATAACTTTCAGTTCTCATATTCTTGTTTGAAAGTGCATAACTGGGAAAGTTTGCAAAAAAACGCAAACTGAACACATTTCTTCCCAATCCCAAATTGCAACATTGTACAGATAGTGTGAGCCAAAACAGGATGCTGCAGTGGTGGTAAGGATTGGCTGAAACATGTATTATTTTTCTCAGTTTATTTTTATTTTATTGCATTTATATCCCACCTGTTTTCCTCTTGCAAGGAACCCAAGGTGGCTTACATTATCCTCCTCCTTTCCATTTTATCCTCACAACAACAACCCTGTAAGGTAGGTTGGGCCGAGAGTCTGTGACTGGCCCAAAGATACCCAGTGAGCTTCCATGGCTTAGTGGGGACTAGAACCCAGATCTCCTGGCTCTCAGCCCAACACTCTCACCACTATACCACTCTAAAACCAGTCCAGAGCCAATTTTCTAAGCTGTAATGTCATCTGGTTATAAAGATATTATTTGAGGTTTCATTTATATTAACCTGATGATGGTGTTTTTCCTCATGACTAATCATAATTTACATATATCTGCGGATGTGGAAAGCCCCCCTGAAAAAAAATGTTACTAATTTGACTGATACTCTTTCAGCTTCCCTTGGATTTTTTTTATACTATGTCTGGACAAGAAACTTCAAATTCAACTTGAATCTTGGTTTTAGGTAAATTTCAGCAGCAACCCAAGAAAGTGTGACCTCTCTTTGAAATTTCCCTGGTATTATATGAACTTTCTTTTAGTCCCCTCAAATATGTCAGGTTATTTGCCCAAGCAAGAATCTACTAATTGTCACTAGCAATTCTGGGGCATTTCTTTCTGATGTCTTTGTGACGTAAGGCGCAATCTTGTGGCCCCTAGACAGTGTCCAAGGGGCCATAGGATAGTTCAGATTCCCAGCTCTGAGATTAGAGGCAGCACTCCGAACTCAGAGGGGGGAATTGGAGCTCTGACACCCCTCCCCCTTGTAGCCGATGCAAAAAGAACCACTCCAGCAGCCCTCAAACGTCAGAAAAGCAACCTCGGAGTGGGGGGAAAGGGGGTATTTCAGAGGGTGGGGAGGGGAGGAGACTGGAGATGCCAGGATTTGAACAAGCCTCCTTCCATCCCACTCTGAAACGGCTTGGCTGGAGTCTGGACAGGCAAAAAAGCCTGTCTAATGAAAAATACAGGGTGGAAGGTTGGGGAGGCAAAGATCACCTCTGCTGCTCTTTCTGCCCTGCATAGGATGCTCATAAGACTCTGAGTTCAGGGCCTTATGAACACTGAGGGTGCAACCCATAGGATTGGACCTTTACTTTTAAATAACTAAGGATCTGATGACCTGTGATTTTTATTTATATATATATATATATATATATATAGAGAGAGAGAGAGAGAGAGAGAGAGAATTTTGTACCGAATGAGTGTGTTTTCCCTCACTCATTCTGCTGGCCTACCTCGTAAAACCTTTATTTATTTATTTATTTATTTTAAAGATGTTTATAGGGAGGTTTTTGTGAACTGCCCAGAGAGCTTCGGCTATTGGGTGGTATAAAATGTAATAAATAAATACATACATACAATACATACGTACACACATACATACAAACATATTGCTACAGATCAGCTACACTGAGGGTAAGACAAGGCTTGTAGGATATACTTTTTCCTAGAACACAGTTATCTTCCAAAATTTGCACTGGTCTGAAATTTGCAGTGAAGTTCTCCGATCAAAACATGCATTCAAAAATGTGTATATTACAGAAAAAAAACTTTAAAATGCATTCTATAAAGAAAAATGCTTGCAAAAATGTATATAGCAGACAAGCATGCATACAAAAAATGCACACATTAGGAGAAATGTGCACAAAAACATTTATGAATTTCCATGCAAACTTTAAAAATCTCGACGTTCAGACCAAACTGAACTTAAGACTGGACAAACAAGACACTGAGAGAAACCAAAACTGGCATTCATCCATCCCTAGTTCAAAGTAAGACTGTGCTGAAAATGTTCAAGAGAGAAGTTTTTTATGAAAGCAGTTTGTCCTTCTTTAGAAAGCAGTTTGTCCTTCTTTAGAAAGCAGTTTGTCCTTCTTTTGTTATGTTTGTTTTACTTTACCACAACCTGCTGCCAGTCCCCCACCCCAAGGATGCCCTGGTCATGATGTCATTCCAGGGCATTTTAGGAAAAGAATGACAGATGATAACAGCCAAGAAATGCACTGCCGCTGCAAGCAACAGTGCTAATATGACATCCTCTCCCAAGGAAAAGAACCACCATACCCCCCACCCCCCAAATCTTCAGAATACATTCCCTCCCTGAATGGGGGGTTGAACTGTGTCTGTGTGTGGGGGGGGGGAGTTTCACTCAGCCCTATTATGACAATACAGATGGTTTGGCAGTCACAAGAAGGATATCCTGAGAAGCTGTAATATTTGTTTTAAGCATGATTTATCTGCTTATTCCATGAAAGCTTGGTGGATTTCAGAATTAATTCTTTGGAATGGGATTATGAAGTGAATGACTTACAACATTGTTTCTGAATTTCAGCTTATATGATTTTGACAGCAAATAAAAACAACAAAAAAATTACCCATGCTGGTCCATGAGAAAAATTGGCTTCAATTTACTCTTTTTTCCTTTTCTTTAACCTATTATACCACCAAAAATTAATCTCCATCTTTGCTAATATAGTTGTCATGTTTCTCTTTACTTCTGATCTCTGGATAGCCAGGAACAACTCACTCATAACAAGAGACAGGTCTGAGCTACAGCTGGCCTTTATGTTTTCAGAAATGAGGACCAGCCATTGTTTCTTTTTCCCAAAGTGCTAAGTGTAATCTGATACCTGCAACACCTTCCAATGATTAATTCATTTCGCAATCTCCATTTTGAAGATGGGTCTAAACTAGGGGTATATGGATTCCCCACTGTCTGTTCTGGTGAGGAATCTGTGGGGCAGGGGAGGCGATCCATTCCTCCCCTCCAAATCCTCTGGAGTGGCTCCAGCTCTGCGAGGATTCTGCGGAGCCACACCAACTATAGGGCCACTTACTTTGCCAGCCAGAACCGTTCGCCTCCTCCGTGCTGATCACCATTTCTTTCTTCTCCTTTTTTTTTAAAGACAATCGGCAGGATGTGCCCAAAGACTTATATACGGAAATAGAGCCATGAATCTTGCGTATAAGTCTATGTGTCCATAGATTTATATGCAAGATTCACGGCTGTATTTTGTGTATAAGTCTATGGGCACATCCTGCTAATCGCCATTTTTTTTTTCTTTTTTCTTTTAAGAAATGGTGATCGGCGCGGAGGAGGCGAATAGCTCCAGTGGAAGAAGCAGCCGAGTACCATTCCACTTCCAATCCTCCTGGAGCGGAGGTAAGTGGTGCCGATCTGCCTCGGATTCCTGACACCAGATTCCAAAGAATCCAACCTTATTTGAATCCGCAGCAGATTTCTCTAACATCCCTAGTCTAAACTGCAGGTCACATGTCCACAACATGTGGCCTTTTCTGTTCTTCCCCCATCCCACGTTTTTTGTACCACCCAGGCTAATGAACTTGAAAGCTCGCACAATCTTTTGTGGCATTTTGTTTGCTCCTAATAAACAAAGTTGGTATTGCCCAACTGTGGATAATGGATTTGATAGCAAATGTAAATCTAACAGAATAATAGAAACTGCCCCCTTTATTTCTTGCATATAATGCATCCACAATACCATGATTCTTTAAAATATTTTTATAATAGTTGCCTTGGGCTCAACTTGTTCTTGCCTTGCAGGCATCTATAATTATTGTTCTATAGATGAATATGAATTCACTACTTTGTGATGATATTATAGGCCTTTAGTTAGCTTCATCATGTTATGTGTCAGTGTGTGAATGGGGGAGAGAGGATAGGAGAAAGAGAAACAGAGGAAGACTGGGAGGGAGACTATTCATAGACAGTGAAATAGGCCATTTGCCAAATATTCCCCAGGGAAGCAGTGAAATTCTCCAGCGGTTCAGAGGGAGCTCAAAAGGGGTGGAGGGATTAGTGATAGGCAAACTTACCCCATGTGAATTAATTATTTCCTTGGAAAATACCAAATTCACCCATGTTAGCTGGGACAAGAGACTCCTTTATTACCAACTTTCATTCTGTGTATACACATTTTTGCATTTGCACAGTGCATCTTGGGAGCTGAAATTTGGAAATGTGTAGTGCATCATGATGCCATGCAACCCCATGTTATGTACCCCCTTTCTGACTGGTTGTTTTAATGTGGGCTTTCTATGTGATGTGTATTTGCTTTTGCTGTGTCTTGCCCATCATAGAGGAGAGTCGGGAAATGGAGAAAAGGGACGTGTATACACCTATCTGGCTGTTTCTTTGAATGTGATTGATTGTGGTTAAAGTGACCCCATCACACCTGAAGCAAGAAAAGGGTTAAATCCAACCAACTGAGCACATGCACAGAAATGGCGTTTAGATACTGACTGCTCATGCTCCAAACCTCGCAATCAATTCCAAACTTAATCACAATTTTGTAAAACACCGATCCAGGCTCATTACAAAGGTAAGCATTACGAATGGATAAATTTCCACTAGTGTGCTGACTAATTACAAAATTTGGTGGCATCACTAGAAAAAAATCAAATATTTATCACAAATTTCTCTTCTGAGAAATTTCAGCCCAGCTCTAATAGCACAATTAGTCATTATGTCTGTGGATGAGTGTATTTCTCCTCCTTCTTCTCCTTTATTTGCACATGGTTTTGCTTTGGCATGCATTCCAGAATTCTGGTTCAACTAGGCAAATTTCTAAATTTCTAATGCTGGAACTGGGGCATGCATAGTTCGCAGTAGCTTCCTATTCCTTCAATTATTTTGTGTTCTTCCCTTCCCTTCCCTTCCCTTCCCTTCCCTTCCCTTCCCACCCCACTATTATTAAGATGTATATAGCAACTGCTAAAACAGTGCCAGAAAAGAAAGAGAAGAAAACCATCTTGATGTGATTGTAGATATGAGTGCATCAAGATTTTTGTGCAGTGGGTTACTGATGTGCACATGTAGTCCTGTTCAGGGGTATCGCCAGGCCAAGGCTCATGGAAGCTCAGACTCAAATCTGTTTCCTAGATCCTGAATCTATTCCCCAAAGCCTGGAGTGTCCATTGGTTCAAATGGAAGCTTTTCTCTTAGCTTAATTGTCATGCGGGGGATGGGGGGGGATTTTCAATAAGGAAATGAAGCTGGAGAGGGAAGGGTTAACTCTCCTCTACCAACAGGCTGCAATCTCTCCCTCCCTTTAAATCTCTCCCTGCATGGCAATTATGCAGGGGGGGGGACACATTGGTTTGGGATAACCTGGGACAGGGTGAACATTAATTGTCAAATTTGTTCCATTTGATATTGGGTGAGAAATTAATTAGCTGGCTTTACCTCTTCTGAAATTTAAATAAATCTTAGTCATTTCTACATTTGCATGAATAGAGAGAAATTAAGATATGCAAATATTATGCAGAATTGTGTCATATGGGCCTGTGCCCATAAGGGCCTAGAAATTCCCATGCACCTGTGCATGGGTGGAACCCCACACAATAACAGTATTGATGCATCTGAACTTGCAATCCTATCACGATTGTTATTTCTTGCAGTCTTTTTATCTATGTACATCTGCATTGTTAATACAGAGGGAGGGAAAGAACATGAGTAACAGATGGCACAGCACTTAGTTCGGAAGTCAGACATTATTTAATAGAACTATGGAGGAAGATTCCTATGGCATCAGTTCCACTTTGTGAAACAAGCTCAGGTGTTTTGGATCTTCCAAATATGGGGACAAATTTGGATGAGAATTTCAGAACAATCTCTGATATATCAAAATGATTGCTTCCATAGCATATTTCCCCCTGAAAAACCAAGAAAACCTTAAATGTGTGTTACATGATGATGGTCTAAATTGCTGAACCTATAATTAGTGATCTATTAAGAAGCAATTAAAATAACTTCCCGCACAATGGGAAAACATCTGCAAATGTTGAAATTCCTCCAGAAGAACTGATGTCACAAAGATAGTCTTGGAACACCAGGTTCCTTTGTATCAAACGGATTTCATTATGAGCTCAGATGTGCCAAAGCACAGTGTGGGCATTTCTGTAATGACTCGCTTGACTGAGTCATTGGCAAGAAGGCAAATGTTAAAACTTGGCAGCCTGGTTTCATTCTTTCTATGTGCTGAGGGCTGCTCCTGGGACAAAACACTGCTTTTAAGATGCCTCTCTTTCTATCTGCTTTTTTGGAGACCTTCTCCATCTATTTTCATCATGAAGCAGCATGACGGCTGAAAGAAAGGCAGGAAAAAAAGCTGGGGTGTATTACTATAATAAAACGTCTTCTTGTAATGACCTCCCACATGAGTGGATTTTTTTTAAAAAAAATCTTTAATCAAGATAGGAAGGTGGGTAACATTCAGAGCCAGCCCTACCATTCAGCAGGGTGAAAAGAGTAGACCCGATTCAGACAACAGCATGGAAGAGGGAGGGGCAGAAATGTGTGCAGCAAGACTTCTTAAAGTGTTAGCCCCAGCAGAGGGAGTCCCATTTGGACACTGCCTCGGGCGGGCAACAAAATGACTTCACCTGGCTGGCACTAGCTGCATTCGTCATTATGCCCCCTCAGTTAAGCTAAATGCAGGTTGAGATTTTCCTTAGGATATATGCAACCCTGTCCTATGCATGTCTACTCATAGGTAGGTCTGACTGAATTTGGTGGGATGCTCTCTTGAATAAGCATGCATCGGATTGCCTTCAACAACATTCTGGCCACAGTCTGAGGACGGAGGTCCAATAGTGCAGGGGATCCAGTTTGTGCAGCTGGAGGCTATAGTACTAGGCCAAGTTCAGGAACACTGTGTACAGGTCTGGCCACACACCTAAAAAAAGATATTTTGGAGCTGGGGAAAAAAAGTGCAGAAAAGGGCAACTAAAATGATCAAGGGGCTGGAGCATCTCCCCTATGAGAGAAGGTTACAACAGCTGGGATTGTTTAGCTTGGAAAAAAGGAGGGTAAGGGAAGACATGACAGAGGTGTAAGAAATTATGTATGGTGTGGAGAATGTGGATAGGGAGGCATTTTTTTTCTCCCTCTCTCACAATACTAGAACCTGGGGTCATCCTATGAAGCTGATTTGTGGGAGATTCAAGACAGATAAAAGGAAGGACTTCTTTCCACAGCACATAGTTAAACTATGGAATTCACTACCACAGGTTGTAGTGATGGCCACCAATTTGGATGGCTTTAAAAGGGGGTTAGACAAATTCCTGGAGGAAAAGGCTATCAATGGCTACTAGTCTTGTTGGCTATGTGCTACCTCCAGTACCAGAGGCAGTGAGCCTATGTACACCAGTTGCTGGGGAACATGGGTGGGAGGGTGCTGTTGTGCTCATGCCCTGCTTGTGGTTTCCTGGTCGACAGCTGTGTGGCCACTGTGTGAACAGAATGCTGGACTAGATGGACCCTTGGTTTGATCCAGCATGACTCTTCTTATGTTCTTATGAGGCTTCATCAAATGAAGCCAGGAAAGAGCATTGGGCCCAGTTGCTCTTCCCTAACTAGCCCCTCTTCTCCCCTTGTGCACCATGTTGGGGCTCAGTTTCTGGCTTGTACTAAGGCAGAATTCTTCATTATGTTGTAACCAGGGAACTTCTGGCTTAATGTTAGTTGAGAAGCCAGGATGAGATCCCATTCAGATGTATCAGGGAACTCTGGCTTACTGCTAGCCAGAAACTAAACTCCAGAGCATTGTATGTGTGTGGGTGATGGTTGTTGTGGCGGCTATGGAGGAGTTCTTGGTCCTGACACTCTTTCCTGGCTTCATAATTCATGGTTTATTATCATCTGAACCAGTCCATAGCCTTCTCTATGGAAGAGTTTAGAGCACTGTGACTCATCTCCACAAAATGCAAACTAGGGAGGAAATCAGCACCCAGATCCCTCAGAAATTGGAACTTCCCTTCGTAAACAGGAAACTTTGGCACATATATTTTCCATCAAAATTCTGCTTGTTCCCTGAAGCTCATCTTAAATCCCCCCCCATCACCTGGTTTCCTTTTGTTACCTAATGCTCTTGAGCTCCAGTGGACCCATTATTGGTGCTGTTTGATTTTCATTTTGTGCATCTCTCTCCCATTTTTTATTTCCTGCCCACTGGCTCTTTTGGCTGGTGGGCATTGAAAACAAATAAATAATAGAAGTCAGGAAGGAGGAGAGGTTGATATCCTCTGATTTTTAACTATTTTCTTTGGATGAAGGAACACAAGAGTTAAGAGTTCAGGTCTCGCCAAGCCTCCTGTGAGTCCTCAGCTTGGGAAGATGCAAAGATTGTTTGGTACAGGCTACAGACTTCACAGTCAATCAGACTTATGTCTTGCAGTACAAAATCTGCTGAACATACCTCTCCCAACTCATGCTAGCAAAAACCTCAGTCCAGTTATTATTTTTTTCTTATTAGAAAATAGCTTTCTTCCTAACACTGCTATTTTCCTAGCCTGCCTCAGTCTTGGGGAGGTGAGGGGGCAGATGGCAGGAAAACACTACAACAGCACCCCCAACCCAATTTGTCCATGAGCTTGTATGACACATAAAATTACAATTTTACTCCATCAGCAATTCAGCCTGTATGTTTCTCCTGGCAGCAATTTTAAAGCAGTCGTGTTGTAGTGCAGAAAATGACACACTACAGGATCAGCCTTCCCATATGTAGATATTTACTGTCTGTCTGTATGATTGAATGTTGTGTGCATACAGAAACATTAATAGCTTTCCACAAAAGATTATAACTGACTGTGGTAGAGTTGCCACCACTTTTCTTTTTTCTTTTTTGCCTGAAATGAAATTTTGAGGCAAATGTGGAGTCTGTGGTGGAACGGACTACCACCCCCCGCCACCCCCTGCAATCCACCCCAGAACGGACCTACCTGGTGGCGGTGGAGGCTCTGGTGGCGGCTCCAGGTCGTCTTCTGGCCGCTGCCAGGCTGCTGCAGCCGCAAATGGCGGCTGTCATAGCGGCCGCCATTTGCGTCCCTGCCAAGCCATGATAGGCTACGTAGATACTTATGTGCGTAGCCTATCACAGCTTGGCAGGGACACAAATGGCGGCCGGCATAGCCTGGCTGTGGCTGGAAATCTGGCTGTGGCTGGCCTTGCTGCGGAGCAGAGCCAGCCAAGAAGGATTCCGAGGGTGGAGGGCCAGATCGCCTCCCCCCCCCATAGACCCCAGCGCACTGGAGTGGATTCCCTCCCACCCACGGACCTCAGTGGACAGAGGTAAGTGGGGTTTTGTACACCCCTACAATAGATAGCTCAGCTAGTAGCACTGTGCATTGCTAAACCTTCTGTCAAAAGTTCAGGTTTCTCTGTGACCCCCACAAGAGCTCAGTCTGTTTTATCTTGACCTGCACTTAAATTTGCTGATGAACCATTCAGTGACAAATAATTAAAAACAGAATCTGTTTGAGGCAGGTGTAGACATAGGAGCCTTCTCTGTGATGGTACCCCACTTGTAAAATGTTCTCCTCAGGGAGCCTCACCTACTACCTTGTCTGATATTTTTTCAGAACCAGGTGAATATCTTTTTCTTTCCCCATCTCTTTTTAACTCTCAGTTCTACCTGTGATGTCTTATCCTGCTTGTATCTGCCAGTTTTTAAAATGTCATAAATGTTAAATTTTAAAATGTCATAATTTTTAGCATATGAATGGCAGTGTATTTTTCTTTAATAAATACATTTTGTGCTGTTGTTTGGACTTTTTGTGTTCAGAAAATATGCATGATAAAAGTCTGAACTCTGCATGGAAGCTTACAGTATCATCAAAGAGCTTCTGATTTAAAATATTCATAAAAGCTCTTAACGTTTGGGTCAGTTAGAATGGCAATAGACCTGTGGCTTTGAAAAAGCACTTTCTTTCATTTCATAGGTGGCAAATGGGGCATAGATTTTCTGCCAAGATGAGCTAATAAGATCTTTGGCAAGCGTCTTTGATAAAGCTACTCCTCCACCCGCTGAGACCCAGCTTTAATGTAGTTCGTATTTTTATCAGAGCAAATAGAGGAGACGAGTTCCTGGCAAAGAGCAAACTTCAGGTGTAGATATATGGGGTCCATTTAAAGAAACCTCATTTTAGAACAACAACAACTACAAAAATCTGATCGCTGGCAAGCTTGTGATAGGATGGCAGGATAAAGATGGTAGCTCTTGTCCTGGCAGGAAGGAAGGACACATTACAAATCTTTAATGGTGCGCTGCATTTATAACATCAGTAGTGTGGAAGGTGTGTGTGTGTGTGTGTGCACGCACACACACACACAGGACAGCTACTGCCAGAACACACATATCTAGTGCCAGGGAAACAAGCTGCCTTCCTGGAACCTCAAACCTAAACAGGTTTATGCAATAGCAAGGCTATGAGAAATTGCTGATTGTCTGATTAGCAAACTTCAGGAACAGGACGTATCAACAATGGTCACTTAAGGCTTATCAAAAGGTAATTAATAAGTTCTGATATTACCTGAGGGGCTCAGGGAACTGCTGAAGCATGGCTCCTTCCTAGCTGAAGCTTTGGATCACCTGGGAAGAGCCCATGATGGCCTCTCTTCTCTATGCCACCATCAGCCCTCCCCAAACTGGGCCAAAGCTTGTGTGGGAAGGAACTGTGTCCTAGGCTTTTTCCATATAGTCCAGGACCTGTGATATCACTTGAAGAGCATGGGAAGGAAAGCTGCTTGGCCAACAGGGCCGGCCCTGCCATTAGGCCAAGTGAGGCGATGGCAGCCTCCTGGCAGTTTCTTGTAAACCTTCCAGAAGTTTCTCCACTGTTTGGCAACATAGCTTTCTATGCCACACAACTGTCCTGGGCCGCCTAAACTAGCCTGATGCCCCAGGTGTGCTAGAAGGCTGACGTTCAAGGACTGGGGAGGGGGGCACCATCTTCACCTCAGGCAGCAAAATATTTTGGGCTGGGCCTGTCAGGCAAGACCTGAAAAGGTCCTCAGTTGCTAGGTGTCTTGACATTTGAGGTTCAAGTGAGAGCCTATAACGTATAACCTTGCTTGCTAACTTTCCTGAGAAATGAAGATATAAATGCAGAGATCCATGCCATGGACTAAGTGTTGTTGCTTTGATATACATCATGTAAACCAAGCAAAGCTCCTTCACCTCTGGATCTATAAGAAGAGGAAGAATCCTAAATGAAATATCTGGGGGGGGGGGATGGCAGAATAGTTTGCCTATCCAAAATACAATATGATGGCCTCTGCCTTCTCTTAGAACAGAAACAGTCATAAATCTCAGCAGTCTGACTTTTCCTGTCAGGGTTAGTGCTTGGGCAAAGTATAAAGCCCAGTGATATTCATCACTACCATGGTGGGGCAGAAACAGCCACCGAAGATTTTGCTATCTTCAGGGGTTGGGCAAAATCAAATACTAATATCTTTTCAGGTGTTGGGTGTTCTGCCACTCTAGAGATGACACAGCAGAGAGATGCAGTCAGTGGGGCTGCTGGCTCCAATTTTGGTGGGGCTGTCATTCCATTCCGGGTTTCAGTCAGAACTAGCCAGAACTCTAAAGGAGCTATCCAAGGTGTTGAACTCTATCCTGCAAATAGGTTCAGAACCTTGGATGCAGTCTTTCTTTTACAGAAAAACAAGTTTGCTGCATCTTCAAGTAACAGTGGGACTGCAATAAGTAGCAGCCTGAGGCAGTACTCATTGCTAGGGATGGATGCCCCCCCCCATCTGGCTTCTCTGGGTGCTGCCGAGACCCTGCCCCTGCTCACGTGCTCCCAGACCCATGCTCACACACACCCCATGTCTGTAATCTTGCATATATAGGCCATTCACAGCACCATTTTGCATAAGACTAGATGTGTGCATATTTCACGATTGCTGGGTTTTTTTGCAAATGCCACTCATGGTGTTCGAGGATGGGTCCCAGGTAAGTGCAGGTGGCTTGGTGAGTGCGTGTGTGTGTGTGGGCGGGGGTCAAGCAGGGGATTAACAGGTGCAGCTTGGGGACACGAGCAGGGGGAGTCCACAGGATTCCTGGACCCAATCAGCCACCCACACTATCCCTACTCCTTGCAAACACTATGGCCCAATGGGAATAACACTGCATCATGTCATAGCATCAGTCCCCAGGGGCATGGTATATTTATATGGGTGTGTTGGCTGTCCCCATTGGCCAGTCTCTAAAAGTACCCCCCTTTGATGAGAGACAAATGCCCCCACAAAAGTGGGAGGGGGCCTTTTCAGCACAGCATTAGTCAGAATTCAATTTATGTCTCTAGGAACTATTCTGACCAATCAAGACCCAAGGCTGAGGCTAAACCGGCATCCTATTCTTTCACCATCTTTAACTCAATTTTTCCAGAAAAGTGTGTTTTTCCTCCATTTGGCTTCCCAATTCAGAAGGGAAATCATCTGCTACAGAACACCCAAGACCTGCTTCTTGATTCAGTTTAATCCTATTCATGAGAATAGGATTAATCTGGCCTTTAGCATCACACTCGCAGTATATAAGGGCATATTTAACTTATCTAAACAAATATCCTGATTTGGCAAGACTTCATGAGGAAATACAGTTCTGTAATTGTGAGGCAGAATTCATAGCTACGATTATCTAAAGGGAGTAATCTCAGTGTGTAAGTTGTGAGAGCCAGTGTAGTGTAATGGTTGGAGTGTTGGACTGGAATTCAGGAAATCCAGGTTTTAGTCCCCACTTTGCTCACAGTAATTAGGCCAATTACTGTCTCTCAGCCTAACCTACCTCAAAGGGTTGTTGTGAGGATAAAATGGAAAGAAGGAAGATCATGTATGCCGCCTTGGGCTCCTTGGAGGAACAGCAGGGTGTAAATGTAACACATAAATAGATAATTTCCTTAACCGTACATGGTAGTCTGAATGAAGGAAAGCTTGCCTTAGAGAGCATTTATGAAGGCAGGGGATCACAGTTCCCACTACACGCATTAAATATTGTAAAAATGTTTGTTTGTTTGTTTGTTTGTTTTTGAAGGAGACATGACCCAACAATTCACACTACCATTTTTTGATAGTAACATTCATTCTGAATGCAGTTGTGCCTGAAGCATGGTCCTGCCAAGGCCTTTCAGACACGATATAAACATGATTTTCTCAGCAGTCATTCTCAGAACATGTTACATCTATTTTATCAGAAGATAAACAGAAAATACCATTGGAGTCCAAAGCACAAAGGAAAAACAACAACCAGGGTTTGGCTTTAGGCTACTATCATTGTAATTGTTGACACAAACAGACATAGAAAGATGCAAGAATATATCAATATGAACTAGAGTGGCACTAAATGTTTACCAGCTTTGCTTTTATGCACAAAAGTAGTACTCTTGGAGGTGGGGGATGACCCCCCCCCCCGGTTGAATCAAAATTGGGCTCAACAAACACAGGTTTCCCCCCTGATCCTGGCAATCAGAAAATAGCTTAGTCAATCATGAGCCCAACTCCAAGCCCAGTCTGGAGTCCATAATGATTATAATGTCATCACTGAGAGCAAGAAGGTCTGAATTTCCTCCCAACTCCCATCAGCTACCCAAACTCTTTTACCTGGCTCCTGTGGCAGCAGAATTGCTGGTGGCTGGAGCAATGCCCATGTCAAGAGGGACAGAGTTCTTTCTGTCTCCCCCTCTTCCCTTCTTCCCCAGCACTTAGAAGGTAAAATGCTGCCATGGCAGCTTTCCAGTTGCCTGGGATGTTGGGAAATGTATTTTTCTCGGGCACACAGAAAGGGCTACATTTATGAGCAAGCCTGGTGTCTGGCAAGGTAGTGTTTTGAAAGCCAGGAAAGGAGTGTGTGTGTGTGTGTGTGGGGGGGGTAATATATCTGTAGTAACAATGGCAGAGTAAACCTCCGGACAGATTTAGAACCCTCTTCCTCAAAGGTCAGAAACTGGGGAAACTACATGGTTTGCAGTCATGGCAACTTGTGAGCAAAAAAGAGAGACCTCCCTCCCTCTTTAACCATCAGCAGGAGCAACCATCGTCAAACTATGGAATTCACTACCACAAGATGTAGTGATGGTGATGGCCACCAATTTGGATGGCTTTAAAAGGGAGTTAGACAAATTCCTGGAGGAGAGGGCTATCAATGGCTACTAGTCCTGATGCCTCCGGTATCAGAGGCAGTAAGCCTATGTACATCAGTTGCTGGGGAACATAGGTGGGAGGGTGCTGCTGCTCTCATAACTTGTTTGTGGGTTCCCGCTGACAGCTGGTCAGCCACTATGTGAACAGAATGCTGGACTGGATGGACCCTTGGTCTAATCCAGCAAGGCTCTTCTTATGTTCTTATGTAACCCCATAAGCATTCCACACCAGCTGAAGTTCCCAAACCATGTTCAAAGGCAGCCCCATGTAAAATGAGTTACAGTAGTCTACTCTGTCTGAATGTAAATGGGGCATGAAAAGACCTGGCTTACAGCCACAGATGCCCTGGTTACATTCAGATTAGATGATTGTACTTGGAGACTATTTTGCCGGCCAAGTAGTTGGAGCATATAGGACCTACTCTGTACCAGCTACACTCATTGCCAGTGTGCTTCTGGGCTCAGTTCAAAGTGCATTACACACAAATATGGAAATAAACAAATAAACATAAACAAGCAGTAAACCCAATTTAGAAGTGGATGGATTTGTTAATTTAATACAAATGCATAATTCTGCCCAGATTGCATCCACAGCATTACATTAAGTTTTATTTATTCATAAAAATAAAATTTCCCAGCTGTGTCCCAGATTATCATCATCATCATCCATCATTATCATTATTTTAATTCAGTGTAGGCAGAAGTCAGATAATAGTGTGTTTCATCAAACTGATGAATGTTCAAATGATGTGATACACTTTCCTATTCTTAACATCTACATGGGTTTTTTTCATTGGCAAAGCCATAGATGAGGATTGTTTCTATATTACTTTTTCCTGGACATTAATATCACATAGCACTTATAAATGTTACCCTCACAATATGCTTAGTAGTTTTCTTTTCTTTACTGTTCTTTTTTTTTTTCTTTTTTTGTCAGCAGCTTTCCTGTTTGACACCCTTGGAATGGAACTGCCTGGGTCATTTTTGGAATATGTTTGATTAATCACTGTAGCAAGAACATAACACATCCCCACAGTCAAATTAATAACCACAGTCTGAAGGTTAGCTTGTAAATGGGATCAGGACTTCTGCTCTGCAGCTATACATCTTGAAGCCTCTACAGTGTTCATTCACAACCCCATATCTTTGGAAAGCCTATTTATTTCTACTGGAGATGAACGAACCTTACTTTTATTATCGAGAATAATTGAGTACTCGATTCCTCATTTTTCTTCAGTTTTAAACACTTGGTCGTGGGCTGTTAGTTAAGCAAACATCCGATTATCTTCATCCAAGGTGTTAAGAGCCAAGGCAGTAAATTGACTAATGATTTGCTTGAACATAAAGCAGAACAGAATATAAATACCCTCTGAAGATACCCACATCCATTTCACGCAATATTTTATCACTTGGTCCTTCATGTGTCTCTACATTTCTTGTTAAATATAAATTATTTGGAGTTAATTAGATACCAGATCAGAAACAGAATGGGGGCTATCAGTGATTTATTATAAATTATGTATTGTGTTCACTCACAATAGTAAACAATGTCATACATCACTATGGACAAGTGGGTTCCAGCCGCGTCCTTACAGCATGATACATAATCTAGAGAAACCAATGCATTTGGCTCTCCCTCCCCTCCATACACACCATGATTCTTTTGCATAAGAATGCTGTTTCCTCCCTAGTAATGGGCTTTGGGATACCAGGTTATATTCAGTTGGTGTTTTTCCACAGATGGAAGGTTCTTTGTTTCAGTGATGGCTTTTATTAGTGGAACCGGGAGGGAGGTGATTTTGGGGAATGCACCCTCCCCCCTGCAGCCTCTCCCATATCCCTCATATCCCTCAAATCTGTTCCAGGGTGTTGAGGGACCCTCTGCATGCTTAGAAGGACATGGGGAATGGTGAAGGAGGATGCAGTGGGGAAGCGGAATTACCAGAAAATCCTCTCCTTCCCCATGGCCATGCTGAAAACCTCAGTTGGATCAAAGAGCATTTTGTCCTTGGAGGGACACCAGCTGGATAACAACCAACTCTTGGTGATTATTTGTTGATTTATTTATTTATTTTCTATCCAAGGACTCACCTCATTGAGCTAAGGCGGACCTCCCCAACCTGGTGGCCTCCAAATGTTTTGGACATCAACTCCCAAAAGCCCCAGCAGGCATGGCCACTGGTAAGGGATTCTGGGAGGTGTAGTCCAACACATCTGGGGGACACAGGTTGGAGAAGGCTGAGCTAAGAAGATCCATGCACTTAAGCAAGCTTTAACATGTGTATCACTTGCCTGACTGAGAACAGTAGGCACAGTAGGACATTCAGAGTGAATCCAGGTGAATCTGCCATCTATTCACATGACATTTCTTTGAACAGGGCATGCATTCCAATGTGCATCATCATCACCCACCTTTTTGCAGGCCTAACTTCACAATGATACCTTGCTTAGCCATGACTAGAGCTGGATCAGGGCATGTGAATTTAACAATATTAAATTCTATATGCCACCCTGAGATCCTAATGACATAGGACAAGGTACAAACATTTTAAATAAATAAAATAAAATAAATATTTTCTCCTCAAAATATGGAGAAATATAAACCGCCATGTTAACAACTCCCCTCCCTGCTCTTGCTCGTTGGCATATCCCCAGACATTAAAACACAGGCAAATGAAAAGATATACCGTTTGAAAAGAGTACTCTCTTAGTTGATCTTTATCATGGGTCAAAGATCACGTGGCTGGCAGACCTGTCTTAGGACAGGCATGAAGGATATAATGCACCAATTTTGTTCCTTGCTCTACTTTAATGTTTCTAAAACTAACCTAAATCTGGTTCCTTGGGGGGCTTTATTTTTATGGGTTTCCTTGGGACCATCTCAGTACGCTTTCTCCCCCAAAAGACTGACTCTGCTCAGGCATCAGTGGGGAAAGGGTAGAAACTAAGGACTGTAAATGCTACTGTTGAAAATTATTCCCCATCCCTCACCAAAGTCACCATGTTCCTGCAGGTCGAAGCCAATGACTTATCTGCAGTATCACTACATATTGCTCCAGGTGATGTCAAGGAGGGAAAGGCACTCACAAACAGATAACACAATGGCTGGGCAGGGGGGATTAGTTTAGTACATTGCTCTTGTGAATTCGTTTATGCAAATATCGAACCCCAAGGCATAAGCTAATAGGACATAAAACCCCTCATCTGTGGAAATTATTCTCTTTTATTGGTGATGTTATTGCTATTAATAATACACTTTCATTTCTTTGAGGACCTTTTTGATCTTCCCATCTTATGGAGATTGAGAGCAAATCACCCCCCCCCCCGAAGATTCATGTTCAAAAGAGCACTGTTTGGGGGCTCTGGGTTTCCACCCCCTGCCTTGAATCAAAGCTGCCCCCTCAGCCAGTTTTGGAAGAGTACTTCATACCTGCCGCTGGCAGGCTTTGAGGGGGGGAGAAAAACCCAAGCTTCTGAGCAACCATTCAGGTTGAGACAGAATTCAGTGAGTTGCCAGGAATCTTGAACCACTTGGCCCCTGAAATGGTTACTCCCTGAGGCAGCACAACAAGCTAGGGAATTACATTTGATGTACCACCATCTTCTTGCTGTAGATGCCGTCACTATCTCAGCTGCAGTCTGTACAAGTGGGGAGATCCAATCAGCTGACCCAATTATAGCCAATCACCTTGCACTCAAACATCTCACTGGCTAATTCTCTAAGGGTCAAACTACACTCTACATTAATAGTGTAGCATGTAGTTGAAACTTACCTTTTTATTATTATTCTAGAGGAAACATGTGCATCCATCATTGGGATTGGGGCCACTGTGATCAGGAAACGAGTATTAAACTCCCTTAGATAAGGGGGTTAAAATGTCTTCATTGGGGTCAATGGAGGCTCCCCTCCCCTTTTTAACACCATATATGTGTGTGGGGAGGGAAATTTCAGGAAGGAAATGGTGTGGGAAGGTTTAATCCTCCCCTCGTGTTGTGCAGTGGTGTCAAACTAAATTGTGGACATGCACACTTACTCTAGAGTAAAAATAAAAAATAAATAAGTCTCAGCTACATGTTACACAATGTAACATGTAATTTGCCCCTGAGCAAATTCTTATAGACCCTGAGAGCTTTGACCACACCTTCTAAACTTCCTTACACCAAGCCCACTCAACCTGCAACCCACCAAGTCAAACACAGTCCATCAGTTGTAATGGTGACCCCAAGATACTTCATGGACTGCCTTATCTTGTATGTCCCTGCCCATTCACTGCAGATGCTCTCTCTGTCTACTCCATGGTTCCCTGGGATAGGACATTTACTGTTGTAGTATCTGATTTGTGGAATTCCCACCAGGCAAGCAGTGCTGATTTCTAGACACTTGCTTAAGGCCCATCTACTTAGACAAGCTTTCCCCTAAGGAAGACTCTTGCTATATATCTTTTTTTTTTATCTAGATGGTGCTTGTATATCAAACTTTGATATTATTTCACAGTTTATTGTGTCTTATGCTGTCCACTACTTGGTCATTTTTTAAAATGTAAAGTGGTATCTAAATTTGGGGGGTCCGGGAGTTAATGAGGTGGTTGATACACCTATCTGTGTTGCCTGCCTGGGTCTGCACAACTTGGGGTGGAGGGTAGGTTACAATACATGATTGGCTTTGGCTTTATAGTTTACAAGTTGCATAGGCCTGCCTTAAATACTGCTTCTGTTCCACTTAGGGTTAGAAGCTTGCAAGACAGAGAAGTGAGAGAACCTACTTCAACAAGTCTACAGCAAAAGGCGACGCAGCTTCAGTTCCTGTGCTCCAGTCCCTTCCCCCACTATCCCTTTGACCACCCAAGTGTGACAACAGAGGATCCCAGTTGTGATCACAGTTTTATTTCATATACACAATTCATTCTGCATTGTTGGGGGGGCAGGGGGGAGGAATAGCTGGGAGTGTTCCTCAAGGCCCAAGACTCTGATTCAGTCAGGGGTAGGGATGCTGGAAAAATTTGATACCGACTAAAATAAGCTTGGATTTCTAAGACTCCAATGTGTGGAATCTGCTGTGGAGTGACCCCTTCAGGCTGCATGGAGTCCGTGGACTTTCGGATGATTTTTTTTTTTTTTTACTTTCCCAAAATTCACACATATTTATTCATAGAAAAATATGCAAGTTTCTGCTGAGGAAAAGTTGAATGGAATGGGAGACAATACACCAAATGTTACATAGTCAGGTAAACTATGTAAATTCTGACAAAAACTCATACGTAATTATTTGCATATTTTTCCGCACAATGGAAAATAATGGAAAAATAATAATCTGCATCTGTCTGTGAGCAGTCAATGGAACAAAAGGCTCCTGACAATCCACGAAACACAGATGGAGAGGATTTTACACACTTCAGAAATTCCTAGTCAGGGGGCAAAGCCCACAGAAGATGCACTGCTCACATAAGGTATATAGCAGGGACACTGAGCCTCCTTCAGCCTGAGGCGCAAATTCAATTTTTGGAGAAGTTCCGAGAAGCTGCATTCCAATGGTGAGTGGGACTGAAGAGAAAGTGGGGCAGGACCAGAGGGCCAAAGGCATGGGGCCAAAACACATAAAAAATACCAACCTATTTTAGCCCTTACCTCCAGAAACTAAGCCTTAGGAGAGGCATTTCAACCTTTCAGATTGGGAGAAAAACTGCAGAAATGCCAGGAAACCACACATTGATTGGTGGTTGAGAGAAAGGGGGTGGGGGCCTGAGAAGAGGGCTGGACATCTGGGGAACCACAGAGGGAAAGACTGGGATGCCACACAAACTGGATTTGGCCAGTGGACCTGAGGTTCTACATCCCCGCTGTGTAGCTATAGCATGTGCATGGAAGTCCTCCACCACCAAGTAATTCAACCTGAACATCAGGCTGGCACAGAATTACCTAATATAATCCCATTTATGACTGTAGTCACACGCACTCAAAGTCCTTGCCGATCAAATGAGCAGGAGAGACCAGCAGTGGGCAACAGGTCATGTCACAAGTAGGGATGGATGCACCCACCCCCATCCAATATCAGCAGGCACCCGCTGAAGCACTGCCCTTGATCAATCCCCACCACCACCGGACCCAGGCTGAAGCCCCCACGAGCTTGCTGAGCCACCTGGACTCACCCCGGATCCCATCCATGAGCATATTTTTACAGGAAAAATGTGCATACTTAAATAGCTGGGAAAGCTCGATATACACAATATTAGAGGAGTAAATGGGCCATTTATGCCTTTAATATTGTGTAGATCAGCCTTTCCCAGCCCAAATTTGAGTGTATTTAAATATGTGCATTTTTAATTTCTAATTTCCTCCTTTTTAAGTAAAAACAAGCTCAGCAAAATGCTCAGCAGGCACTTGTGGACGGGTCCAGGAGAGTGTGGGGAACATCCTAGAGGGCACAAGCAGGGGTAAGCAAGGCCAGAGACTCGGGGGCATCATCTGGGGTGCAGGAAGGGGGGAACCTGACAGATCCCCAGACCCAGTCAGGCATCTGCCCCATCCCTAGCCACAAGCATAACATTCACATACGCAGCATATTAAGGAATACAATGTTCAAAGACACTCTAGGAAACATTGACTCATTATACAGATGGAGAATGCTGAGGCTAGTTCCCCAAACAATCAGGGAATCCAAGAAAACTCAAATAACATGCAGAGCATACCATTCGAGAACAGGAGTGAAACCATGGATTACCGACCAAGTTGCACACACAAAGAATATGGCACGTAGAAGACATTTCGGAAAATGCAAGAGCAGCTGGAGCCTTCATTGTATATGTGTTTCATCATCGGGAAGTTCCGTTGCCTCCTCCCTGTACTGAAGCTGGGTAGTGAAATAGTGTTTGGGATTATGATGTGAATCAGTGGAGGCTGGAGGATCTGATTTCGGTAGGCTGTGTGAATCCATTCTGGGTTTCAGTCAGAACCATCCAGAACTAGAAAGGAGCTATCAAAACAAGCCCCAAGATGGTTTCAGCACCTTGGATAGCTCCTTTAGAGTTCTGACTGGTTCTGACTGAAACCCAGAATGGATTCGCAGCCCCACCACAATTGGAGCCACCAGCCTCGACAGATGTGAATTGAGCTTTAAATGGTGTTTCTAAGTTACTTTATATTGTTTTATCAATACGTATGTTCCCTGCACTGGAACGGTAAGGTGAAGGGCAGGTTACACATTTCAATAATAAATAAGCCTGCAACAATATGGTACAGTGCAGAAAGGTTCCTATTCAGTGTCTTCCTCCAGCAAGATCCGGTCCCTCCCCCACACACAGTCAGATAGCATCCCATGGCCATAGAGCATACTCAGTTCTCATTGTGCTGTTTTTGCAGCCCCCCCCATTGTTGTTGTTTTTCTATTTTCCTAAAAATATGTTTTGTACTTCTGAGAACATTGGGGTCCCTCAAGCCTGCTGATACCTGACTGTGCATGGGTGGTGCCATTTTGGCTACATACACAACAACATTTGCAGCCTGATCATTGGAAATCTAGGGATGGCAGAGAATTCCACCACGGATTTCATTGAGGCCGAATGCACTGGCATTCGGCCCCCCGAAATCCGTGGCAGAATGGCCTGCTCCTGCCCCCCCCCTGCGGATTACCCCCGGGACGAGGCTTACCTGGGGCGGATGTTCCGGGCGGTGTCGTCGTGGCGGCGGCTCCGGTGGCGGCGGCTGGTCTTTCAACCGGCTGCCGTGACCGCCATTTTCATCCTGGTCTTTGCTGTAATAGGCTACGTAAGTATTTACGTAGCCTATCACAGCAAGCCAAGCAAAAAAAAACAAAACAAAAAATGGCGTACACAAATGGCGGCAGCTACGGTGGCCGCCATTTGCGTTCCCTATATTTCACCATTTTAGTCTACGTAAATCTTTATGTAGGCTATTATGGCGGGGGGGAGGGAAGGAACACAAATAGTGCCTACTACGCTATTTGCGCTCCCCTTTTTTTCGCCATAACAGCCTACATAAATATTTACATAGACTAAAATGGTGAAAAATAGGGAACGCCATAGCCGCCATTTGTGTACGCTGTTTTTTTTTGGGGGGGGGTTGCCATGACAGGCTACATCAATACTTACATAGCCTATCATGGCAGCCTGGCTGGATGCAAATGGCAGCCACTACGGCGGCCGCCATTTGCGTCTGCAGCAGCTCGTCCGCGGCCAGAAATCTGGCTGCAGACGGCCCTGGCCGTCTGCTCCACGGAGCCACTGCGGAGCGGAGCCAGCTGGACAGGATTCCAGGGGGGGGAGGACCGGATCACCACCCCCCCATCGAGGATTCCAGGGGGAGGGATGGAGTGCCTCCCCCTCACCACGAAAAATTCCGCAAAAAGGTAAGTGAGTTTCGTACATCCCTATGAAATCACAGGGATTCTAGAAAACATTAATTAGTCCCAAGGGTAAGTCAGTGAATCCATGGCACAGAACTGAGATACTAACATAAGTGTTCTTTATCACTATTATTATTAGTCCCTTTTTATGGCAGGGGCTCAACACTAATGTAATCCAGAAGTCTCATACTGCATAACAGGGATGCTGGAGAAATCTGCCGTGGACTCAAGAACAAATCCTGCCAGATGAATCTGATCTCATTTTTTTGATCAAGTAACCTCCCTTGTGGACCGTGGGAATGCTGTAGACATAATATACCTCAACTTCAGCAAAGCTTTTGACAAAGTGCCCCATGATATCCTGATGAGCAAACTAGATCAAAGTGGGCTAGATGAAGCAAGGATCAGGTGGATCCACAGTTGGCTACAGAATCGGACTCAAAGAGGGCTTATCAATGGGACCTTCTCAAACTGGGGAGAGGTAACGAGTGGGGTACCGCAGGGCTCAGTCCTGGGCCCAGTGCTCTTCAACATTTTTATTAATGACTTGGAGGAGGAGGTGCAGGGAATGCTGATCAGATTTACAGATGACACAAAATTGGGTGGGATAGCTAATACTTTGGAAGACAGAAACAAAATTCAAAGTGATCTGGAGAGACTGGAGCGCTGGGCAGAAAACAACAGAATGACATTTAATAGGGACAAATGCCAAGTTCTGCACCTAGGAAAAAGAAACCAAATGCACAGTTACAAGATGGGGGAACGTGGCTCAACCACACTACAAGCAAGAAGGATCTTGGAATTGTTGTTGATCACAAGCTGAATACGAGCCAACAATGTGATGTGGCTGCAAAAAAGGCAAATGCTATTTTGGGCAGCATTAATAGAAGCATAGCTCCCAGGTAGTACTAGTCCCCTCTACTCAGCTCTGGTTAGGCCTCATCTGGAGTACTGTGTGCAGTTCTGGGCACCACCACACTTTAAGAAGGATGCAGACAAGCTGGAGAGGGGACTGGAAATGAAGCCCTATGAAGAGAGACTGAAAGAAATGGGCATGTTTAGCCTTGAGAAGAGAAGACTGAAGGGAGATATGATAGTCTCTCCAAGTACTTGAAAGGTTGTCACAGAGAGGAAGGCCAGGATCTCTTTCCTATCATCCCAGAGTGCAGGACAGGGAATCATGGGCTCAAGTTACAGGAAGCCAGATTCTGACTGAACATCAGGAAAAACTTCCTGACTGTTAGAGCAATAGAACAATGGAACCAATTACCTGGGCAGGTCCTGGGCATTCCCACACTGGAGGCATTCAAGACGAGGCTGGGCAACCATCTGTCAGGGATGCTTTGACTTGGATTCCTGCATTGAGCAGGGGGTTGGACTCGATGTTCTTGTAGGCCCCTTCCAATCCTATGATTCTATGATGTCAGATTCCAAAGAATCCTATCTCAGGAGTCCATAGCAGACTGGCTGCACTCACCTCCACATCTGCAAGAGTTCCCACAGGGCAGCTCTCCAGCTTTCTAAAACATGCAATACGCTAATGGTGGCTGCCATTATCTTATCTCAGGAAAATTACAGCTGTAAATGGCATATTGTATGCCATTTGCAGCCATAAAGCACTTGCTTTTACATAAATACAGCCATAAATAGCTGCAATTTATGTAAAAGTAAATGCTTTATGACTGCAAATGGAGTAAAATATGCCATTTACAGCTGTAATTTGTCCACGATAGGCTAATGGCAGCTGCCATTAGCCTATCATGTGTTTTTGAAAGCTGGAGAGCCACTCCGCCAACTCCGGTGGATGTGGCAAGGCTCTGGAGAAATCCAGGGGGCCCCAAACAACCTGAATTGCCCCGCAGTGCCTACCCCCCCGAACCGGACATAGGGTGATTCGCCCATCCCTACCACACACACTTTCTGACCCCACATCAGAAAGCCCATGTCACCCATAAGACACACATAAATGAAAATATGTGCTTTAAACACAAAGAAAATACATTTAAATTATAAAGAACGATGCATTGTAATAACATGCGTTATGGCTGATTTTACACATTCAAATATTGACATTATCCCCTTGATCTAAAACAAACTTCCTTCCCTAAATGGTGAAGATGATGCTTATGATGATGATAGCATTAATATTATGGCGTTTCAGTTTGGACACAGACGGTATGACACATATGAATAAAGATGACTTGGGGAAAATGGGCAGCTGTTTTCTCCCTCTTGAAATGCTAACATCCCAACCCTATGCATATTCACTCAGACACAACTCCCATTAAGTTCAGCGAGGGTTTGACTTCTAAATAAATGTTCATAGGATTATAGCAAAAAGCTCTACCATTGCAAATGTACTTCGGCATAACGCACTTTGGAAGCAGTGGGACCTACCCCTGAGTAAATTTGCATAGAATCAGGCTGTAAGGGTTTAAGTGCTCCTAATTTACAGGAATATATAATAGTCCACCTGGAATGAAAGCCAGAACAGGCTGCTCAAAGTTGCCTGATCCTTTGTTGGATTGAAAACAATGCTGCTCCTTCAGCCTAACCCAAGCCTGGGGTGCATTTGCAGCCAGCCAGGGATGGGGTGGGGACAGGGCACATGTGGGAGGCATACATTCCATCCCCACACTGGTACCCCTGTCTCAGCACTGAACCCCCACCCCAAAGTTAGAGGTTAAGACACATGGGCCAAGTAGGATTGAAAGTTGAACAAGGACTTGTCGTCGTCGTCAGCGACATTCTTGAAAGGACTTTTGACACTAACAACAAACCCAAACCCCAAATGCCTTGCTCAGCTTTCAGGCACTCAGCAGACAGCAGCTCCAGAAAGCCCCAAGGGAGGAAGTCCCGGTTAAGTCCTCTAGGGGGCTTTCCAGCAAGCTCGGGGCAACAGGAGAGGCTGCAAGGGCAGAACAGGGGTAAAAATGGTAAAATACAAACTGCAAACGTACACACCCCTTGGCCACCTCTTTACAGTGAAGTAAGCAGTGAAGCCCTGCACCCTGAGAAATTCCTTCAAAACACTCACCCTTTCCCACAATTTTCAGGTGCAATCTCGTTTTGCCCCTCCTTTCAACAAACAGTCAAAAATACAGAGATAGAAACATTATTTGGCGCAGTGCTACTTTCCATACTTGTCTAGCAGCCCATAATATCAGGACACACAGCAGGGTAATAAGGGCAGCTACGACATCTGGATCTTGCCATTTTTTCTCCTAAACAGCATGGCAGCTCAGGTCCCACTCACCTAAGACGATGTTTGCTCATTAAGCAAGCTTTTTTTCTTTTCTTTTTTTCCCTATGTACCTTGAATGTAGGCTTTGATCCAATATATCATAATTTGGGGAGTGCTTCAGTATATGTGTATTTTACCGTTTTCTATGCTTCCATGGGGGCACTGCACCACTGAGTTTGGCCATATCTTGGCAGCTTGACTGCAGGAGATAACTACTGATATGGTGGCGCTCTATCAAATGAGACTGGATGAACTGCGGAACAGCATGTTGTTTGGCTTTGCTCCGAGATTAAAGCTGTGCACAAACGGCCTCTCAAAATCCTCCACTCTATTTGTGGGCTTATAAATTGGGGAGACCATTTCACTGAATTTCTCCAGGGGTAGGAGAATTTCTCCAACAGTTTCTCAGGAGTGGGGCTCACCATTAGCAGTGGCAATAGCACTGTTTCTTTTCTCTCTCTCTTTTTTTTTTACTTTGGGTCGGTGCATACATGTAGGGATGGGCAAACTCAGCATTTCTCGCCCCGTGTGCCAGACCCCGACTGGCTGCACGGCGAGCCCCTGGGTGGTCCACGGGCATCCAGCAAGCAGCACGCTGCTGCCCGCTCTCTCACTGAGCTGCCATGTTGCATCAAAATGGTGGCTCAGGCTTTTTCATAAATAACCATTTATGTAAATGGCAGCTGTAAAGCGACCATTTATGCAACACTATAGGCATAAATGGTCAATTTCCAGGCAAAGTAGTGGCTCAGTGAGGGTGGCTGTGCACTTGCCTATCTTGGCCCACACTGAGTCAGGCAACAAGGTGATCCATGGACTAGTCCCTGGGGAGGGGGGGGGCGAGCCGGCAAGAAATTGCCAAGTTTCAAGCCCGAACCAGACATCCACACCATCTCTACATGCATGCACGCGCATATAAACACATGCATATGCACACCAAACAAAGAAGCTGATCTGGCATCTTCATCCTAGTGATCATGTAATAGATCAGATCATGGACTCATTTCAGGGAAACATTTATGATTGTCCTGCTTTATACTATCATGTTATGGTACACGTGGGAACATAGGCCCCAGGCAAAATGCCCCAAATAGTAAAAAGCAGTAAAAAAATAAAATGATTCCTCCTGCCTGTACTTTTGACAGTCTTATGAACCACAGAAGAGCTCAGGTCTAAAGTGTCATCAGTTGCATAACAGATTTCACACCACTATGCTGAAAATTAGGGGTGGGGAAGAATTTTGTTGGGTTCACACTTCAATGCAAATTTACCCAATTATGCACTTTCAAACCGTTATGTGAACCAAAACTCAGTTGTCCTTTGAAACGCTTACTTCTCTGAATTTTGAAATGGAATTTTCCAATTAAAAATGCATTCAAAATGTGCATATTAGGGAAATAGGCATATAAAAATGCATATAGTAGTGAATGTAACATTCAAAAATGTATTATACTAGGAAAATTGTTTGCAAAGAATGTATAAGTTAGGCAAAATTCTGTACAAAAATGCATGTATTGGGAGAAATGTACACAAAAATGCCTATGAATTTTCATGAGAACTTAAAAATATTATCAAAGGTCAGGATGAACCATACTTCAGTTAGGAAAAATGAGAAACAGAGAGAAATAAAAATAATCAAATTCATCTATCCCTGCTGAAAATATACGTTGAGAAATCAAATATGTATACAATCACTTTGAGACATTATCCAAATTTGGCAAAACCTGTTCAAGTGTAAAATATTAGGTTTTACACCCAATACTAATGAGATATTAATTTACACACTTGTTAACTGGTGAGTATGGTATTATAATAAAGACTTATCCTGAAAACACTGAGCAAACATATCTTCCTAATGATGTCACAAGAACATGGATGCTTCTGAAATCTGGACTTTATCAAAACCCCCAATAGTCTGCTCTAACACTATTTATCAAATTGCCAAGGAACTGTTTCTATGTCGTTGTCTTTATTCCATCCTTCCCTTCCTCCAAGGAGCTCAAGACAGAATATGTTTCTCCCCTTCTATCATTTTATCCTCACAACAATCTGTTTAGGTTGAGAGTAAGGTCAACCCAGCGAGCTTCATAGCTGAGTGGGGATTTGAACCCATGTCTCCCCAGTCAAAGTCCAACACTCTAACCACTGTACCAAATCTGATGGAAAATCAACATGTTCAGTAAATGGACCTCAAACAGCAATCAAAGGGCTATATCATTACAGTGGAAATCAAAGAACTGAATACCTCCATAGTGAAAACAGATAAATACCCCCCTGAATGTGGAAATCTAGCATTTCAAGCAGGAGGAGCCCTGGAAGATAACATATGGGGCTAGGGGGAGCATTTTGATGATGTACAATTTCATTCTTCCATACGATTCACTTATCAGCTGCTGTTTTCTGTTTCTTTTGCTACTGAAAGAAAATATTCCTGGTTATCCGGATGGCATTCCAAGCCTAAGGAGGTGATCTTTCGAATTAAAATATGATAGATGAGAACAAAAACCATTATGAATATCATATCATTGGTAGACAAACATAATATGAAGCTGATATTTCTTAGAATGCACACACATAGACAAACAAGCATATGTAGGCTGGCTTAATCACTGTGAATGATTGCTCAGGACATTGACAAAAGAACATTAATGTTTCTTACAGTGCAATCCCAAACATATCTACTCAGAAGCAAGCAGCATTGGGTTCAATGGGACCAGGTAAGTCTGTATAGGATTGTAGACTTAAGGACTGTGGATATTGCACAAATGGGCAATTCACCTGCAGGGACAGGGTAGAGACTAGAGCTGTGCGCAAATGGCCCCTCAAAATTCTCCAGCCTATTTGTGGGCAGAGAACTTGGGGTGACAATTTCAGCAAATTTCCCCTAGGGGAGGAGAAATTCTCCAACAGTTTCTCACAGGTAGGGCTCACTATTGGCAGGGGTTGTAGCTCAGGTCCTTTCTTTTTTCCTAAGGGTTTTTGGTTTATTGCACTGTTTCTGTAAGTGGCAACAGCTAAGCATGGCAGAGAATTCCGCCATGGATCTCAGTGAGGCCGAATGCCAGCACATTCGGCCCCCCAAAATCCATGGTGGAACGAAACCCCACCCCACCCTGCGAAATAGGCCCGGAATGGAGCACCTACCTGCTGCCATCTGCGGCCGCCATTTGCTTCTTCCATATAGCCGTGATAGGCTACATAAATACTTACGTAGCCTATCATGGCTAATGCAGGGATGCCATTTGCGTCCCTGCGGAAGCCGTGATAGGCTATCAAAGTATTTACATAGCCTATCATGGCAAAACTAAGGGAATGCAAATGGCGGCAGCTACGGTGGCCGCCATTTGCGTTCCCTTTTTTTCCTGCCGTGATAGGCTACGTAAATATTTACGTAGCCTATCACAGCAAAACAGAGGGGCACAAATGGTGTAGTGGCCGCCATTTGCGCCCCTCTGTTTAGCCGTGATAGGCTATTTAAATATTTAAGTAGCCTATCACGGCAGAAAAAAAAGGGAATGCAAATGGCGGCTGCCGTAGCCACCGCCATTTGCGTTCCCTTTTTTTTTTTTGCCGTGATAGGCTACATAAATATTTACGTAGCCTATCACAGCTTCTGCAGGGACACAAATGGCGTAGGGGCTTCCCTGCTTTAGCCATGATAGGCTACATAAATATTTACATAGCCTATCATGGGCTGGCGTAGGGACGCAAATGGTGTCCCCTACACAGGCCATTTGCGTCCGCCCCAGCCCAGCAGCGGCTGGAGGCCCCGCTGCGGGTTGGCCCGGCCAGCAGCTCCGCAGCCTGGCCGCGGAGCGGAGCCAACCGGGCAGGATTGCAGGGGGGAGGAACGGATCACCTCTCCCCCTTTGAGGATTCCGGGGGGAGGAATGGATCACCTCCCCCCACCTACGGAACCCGGCGGAGCCAGGTAAGTGGGGTTTCGTACACCCCTAGCAACAGCATCGACTGTGTTGTGGCTTTCACTTTTCTGAGGCAGAATTTTTGATTTCTTTTGGTGGTATTTTTGAGCTTCCCTAATCACTGCAAGGTGGCTGAGGGTGCTGTATGTGTTTTCTTTCTCTATCACACATCTTTCCATTGCTCTTCAGCCTTCCAGGACACCTGTACTTTCTGAACTGAAAAAGCCCCATGGGAGGAATTTCCTCATGATGTCCTCCTCATGCTGGCTTTAACTGAAGTACAGGAAGCCAAGGAGGCTACTGCATGATGACAGGCAAGACACTCATGCACACCTCCTGAGCCACCTCACAAGTAAGGTAAGCACAAGAACCCAGAACCTAACCCATGAGAATTCCTCTGAAACTTCTCCTTTGAATTTATTTTCAAAAGCCATTTCTTTTCTATCAAATTGATTGAGAATGACTGAAAAAATGTGGGAGATTTTTTTTTTTTTGGCACAGTACTAGTAGAGACCAGTGCCCAATATGTGCATGTCTAAGAAATAAACTGCAGTTTATTTGAGAGATACAAAGATCTGAAAGTTTTTATCTGGAGTTAGCTAAAAACATGGGTGCACAGGCAGATGGGGCTGCCCAAGTCGCTCCCTGGAACTCTGAAGTAGGTTGTCCTATCTGCTTATGCTTTATGATGTGCTTCTTCTACCATATACTATGAAGGGAGACACCATAAGTCTCCAGTGCTCTTCTGAACCAAAGGGAATTAAACTCCACAGTCCTCCTCCTTGAACTTTATACTGCATCTCCCCCTCCTCCTCTTCCTCCTCCTCTTCATCTGTATAGGACTTTCAAGAGTTCAAAGTACTTTGTATACATTATCTAGTTGCAATCCTTACAACATCCCTGTAAGATAAGTCACTGTTATTCTCCACCCATACTGCATATGAGGGGGACTGAGTCTGAGAGAGTGACTTGTCTATAACACAGGCAAGTTCACTGCAGAGATGAGATTCCAATCAAGGATTTCCTAATTTGCATTTCAGGCTCTTAGACAGAACACTACACCTTAACTGTAACTACCCTTTTCAAATCTGTGCATATGCTGTATAAGTGTAGAACATAAGGATCTATGATTTAGTTGAATCTACTGCTGTGAAAGCTTTGGTGATGTCAGTTATTGTTGGCATTGAATATCTTCTGGAATGATTGAAGTTATAGACAAATCCATATAAGTTACATCTATTGATAGCTATTATGCAGGGTAGATTAATGGAACCCCTATGTATAGGTGGAGTACACCAGTTGGTGGAGGCCATTATCTCCATGCCTTGCTTGTGCGCTCCCATAAGTATCTTGCTGCTTGCTGTTCAAGACAGAATGTTGGGCTAGATGGACCTTCTTCTAATTCTGTAAGGCACTTCTGACCAGGGATGGATGAACCCACCACTGTCTGGTATCAGTGGGCACCCGCTGAAGTGCTGCCCCTGCTTGAGCCCCCACAAGAAGCTCGCCAAGCCACCCGCACTCACCCTGGATCCCATCTGTGAGCGTCCACCATTTTGCTGAGCTTATTTTTCATGGAAAAAGGGAGGTCATTAAAATGTGCATATTTAAATATTCACAAATTCAGGCTGGAAAAGGTTGATATACACAATATTACAGGCATAAATGGAACATGGATGCCTCTAATATTGCATACATCCAGCCCGAATTTACACATATTTAAATATGCACATTTTTAATAACCCTCTTTTTTTGGTTTAAAAAAACAACAACCCCTCAGCAAAATGGTGGCACTTATGGATGGGTCTGGGTGAGTACGGGGAGGGTGCAAGTGGGGCTGAGTGAGGCCAGAGGCTCAGTGGGCACAATCCGGGGGCATGGGTGGGTGAGGAGTCCAACAGACTCCCGGATGCAGTCGGGCATCCACACCATTCCTATTTCTGATGTCCTAAAGAAGCCTATCCCAACCATAGGGCCCCAGAAGTTATTGGACTACAACTCCCATCATCCCTTACCATTGGCTATGCTGACTAGGGATAAAAGGAGTTGTGTACTTCAGCAACACCTTGGGACCCAAGCTTGGAGAAGGCTGCTCTAAAGGCTTGCCATTGGTGGACTATCTCTAGAGGGACAAGGTGTTGCTTCAGCTCCAAGTTGTAGTAACCCAGTCATCTGTACCTTGCAGCAGTTATAGAAAGGAAAGAGTTTCTATGAAAACTCTCCTTACTTCTTCACCTTCCCTGTCCCTCTCACTATCCATCCCATGTCTGCTACTACCTTTTCAATTATAGTGGTCAGACAAACAGCATGGCTGCACCCCAGTCCAAATCTAGTCACTTTCGGAAGGTATTTATGCTGCACCAGAATGTGGAGGAGAACGTGCCCTTGAACACTCTTCCTATTGAAAGCAACGCAGTGTGGATAGACAACATCTACACCCTGATGCATAGAAGCCAATGTGTGCATATGTTTGCCTACACATGAGGATCTCCTGAGATAGATCGGGGCATTAGTCTTGAAGCAATCAGTGCCCACAAGGGCCAAATTCTGATGGTGAAATGCCATCTGGAATATCCCACTTGATTTCTGGTGGATTGATGTTGGGGGCTAAATTGCATGTGAAGGGCTCTACTGGGGCCAAAAATAACATATTTGGATAAAAAAGAATTTTGGCTAACTATTGAGATATAATGGCTTTACTGAACCTGCAGCATAGAGTTGCCATTTAAAAAAAAAAAAAAAAAATCTGGCAAATTATAGGCAGTCCAGCCATTCACTGCACCAATGGAGAACAAACAAAACAAAACAAGGACAATATCAAGGGGCTTATTATTATGTCCAATAGCTTTGGGCATGCACTAACATAATTTCATGTTCATTACATCAGTTATTGGAAAATAAACTCCTAGTAGTCATTAAGGGCACAATCCTATGGCTGCTAGACAGCAGCTAGACGGCCATAGGATTGTTCAGTTCCTGGAAAACCACCTCACTGCTCCCTCCCCCATCACCTTGAAGGTGGTGCAAAGCATCTCTGGGCTCCATGTTCAGATGACCAGTGCAGAGCAGGGCAAAAGGGGGCATTCCCAGGGGCAGGAAGGGGCGGGGAGTGCAGAAGTGTGGGTACGATGCTTCCTATGCATCATCTATGCATCAGATATTCTGGATCTAAGCCATTTAGGGCTTGATACGTAAGCACAGCACCTTGAATTGTGCCTGAACACAGTCAGTGCAGCTGATATGAGACCAGTGTAATGTGGTCAACGAAGTGTGCACCAGAATGCAATCTGGCCACTGTGTTTTTCACTAGCTCCAGTTTCCCCTGCTCCAAAGTCCCACGGCTAGACAGTTGAAATCAGCCATCTAGCCATTGTTCACCCTGTGAACACAGGGTGGCTGAATCATGGAGAAGATCCCCTCCATGGTCCACCCACCCTGCATTGGATAGGTGGTTGCCTCCGAGTTTGGAGGCGGCCACCTCTCCACATAGGATTGCTCCCTAAATTTTTGAATTATCCCTACACAACCATTTCTGTTTTACAACTTCATATTTCTGAAATGGAAAGCAGTGACTGAGTTTTGTCCAAGCATACCATGATGATAATACATTTCATGATGTCTTATGGAAAGAGCTCTGGAAATATGGATAGCCATTAGTCAATCAAATCTATGAACAGGTGGCAACTCTGGTAGCTTACCAACACACAATAGGTGAAAATAAGCTAGGATGAAAAATGAAACAAAAGTGTAACAACCTTTTCATTTGTTTGTTTATAAAAGGAGACTCAGAGAATCCACTCCATCTGACCAAACCCTCCAAAAACACCAGCAACCTCCTCTGAATCATCCAAATGAGAAATTTGTATTCCTTCATCTCTGTCTCTGTCTCTGTCTCTGTCCCTCTGTCTCTCTCTCTCTCTCTCTCTCTCTCTCTGTCTCTCTTTAATTATTGAAAAAGTGTAACATTGTTATGAACATTTTAAATATTCATTGATTTTAGTTTAAGACTGTGGGCTTTACAACTTCAATTGGAACAACAGGTTTTTATTTTTATTTTATTTCTGTGTGAAGTGTAGGCATAAGAAATGTGTTGTCCTGGCAGACAATTTGTTTCCCTGGTTAAAAAACAAAAACAAAACAAAACCCAGAACCAAACAGAACACAAATTGCAGTTACTGGACAGACAGATTCCAGCCATTGTTCTACACTTTTGTTTTAAAAGAATCAGATGTCTGCATGTGGCTATTGCTTCTCGGCATAAAAGCGAATATTATCCTCCCTTTTATGTCTCTTTTCCTTAGCTCCGTCGCTGCAGTCATTTCCACTTTAAATGGTAAGAGTTTCAATAGGCACTTCAGTGGAATTAAGAAAAATCTACCACTCTTCCACCATGATGCCGGAAAGCTATCCTTCTTTCTGTGTTGTTGTACCGATAAATTGTAGCTAATAGGCCTGAGATTGTCTCCGTGTGTCTCCAAAGGAATAATAAAAAATAAAAATCAACCAACAACAACAACAAAAAGTCAGTCAAGGATGATCCTTCCCTGACAAATAGGTAAACCAAGATTGACGGTATGATAAATATAGCAACTGACTAGAAACAGCTGCTGTCTCTTATAATCAAAGGAATCTTGTCCTATAAAGCTTGTTTATTTTAAAATTTGTTGTAGGTTTACTTTTCCTCCCCCACCCCAGCTAAGTGACTTTATCAGGGTTATAACTTTCTTCTTCTCCAAACATCTCTGCTAAGACTTTAAAGCGGGGTCCCCAGTCACTCAGATAGTCGTAATCCTGGTCTGCCTCGGTTGCAAGCGAATCTATAGAGCTGAGAGACTCAGCCACAGATCCATTTCCTTCATAAGCGTACGTCGCTAGTGAGTCATACGGGGGAGCTGAGGGATCCCCATCGTTTTCTCTCAGCCTTTGATTTATGAAATCTCTGATATTTGTGTTGTCCTCTGTGGGCGGTCTTGGCCGAGGTAAGCAGAGAGCATCTGGCTTTATATCCCTCCGTATTTTGTTATCCTCAATTGCTTTTGGATTCCTCAGGGCACCAATGTCGAAAGCCTGCGTGTCCTCTTCACCACCTCCTTCATCATCATAATGGATGACATTGTCTCGGATGTCTTCCTTAGATGTCATGAGGGTGTCTTTTTTCTTCTGCCGTCTCAGTGCTACATACAAAACCACGATGACTAAGAGAAGAGGAGAATGGTAAGTGAAATATGGAAAGAGCCCTGCTTTTTGCCAATAAAACACTGCATCATTTTCTGCTAAAATATTATAAGCTGCATAAATCCATCAACGAAAAATAACATTAACAGAACCCCCTACTTGGGATGGAGTAGAAACTGTGGTTGAATAACTGGCACTTTCTAAACCCTGCTGGCTCACTCCAGCCAGGGCAGAAGATGCAAGGGGCATTTTTACCTTTTTTTCTTTGTTTCACTCCCACTTATTTATTGACATTATCTATTTATACATTTAAAGTCACCTTTCAGACCAAATATGGCCCCCCAAGGCAGTTTAAAATTAAAGCTGAAAACAATTTAAAAATGTTAAGGAATGATTTTAAAACTTAATGTTTAAAAAACCAATTAAGAAACCTGAAAGCACCACCACCCAAAGCAGAATTTAGAGCAGGAGAGAATCTTAAAAACAGAGTGCGGAGCGAATACATTTAACATGCCAAAAAGCCATGTGGAACAAAAAACTGTTGAACAGTGCACCTAAAACTGAACAAAGACGGGGCCAGTTTAACCTCTCTTGAAAGAGAATTCCACAGAGCGCTACCACAAGGAAGGCCCTGTCCCATGTTCCCACCAGTCTAGCTTCTCTTGGTGGTGGGATACATAGAAAGGCATCTCAAAAGGATCTTAAACTAAGTGAAGGTTCATATGGAAGGAGCCTTTCAGATATCCTGGATCTAAGCCATTTAGGGCTTGATACATAAGCACAGCACCTTGAATTGTGCCTGGACACAGTCAGTGCAGCTGATATGAGACCAGTGTAATGTGGTCAACTAAGTGTGCACCAGAATGCAATCTGGCCACTACGTTTTTCACTAGCTCCAGTTTCCAAACACCCTTCAAGGGCAGCCACATGGAGAGTGCATTGCAATCATCTCAATGGGAAGTGATTAAAGCATGGATCACTGTGGGTCATTGACACCAATAGGAGGGATATTAGTATGCCAGGTCCAGAGCTAGTGCAGTTCCTGGAAAATTTCTTCATAATCAGGATGAAAATAATTTGAGGTTAAAATGGGAGAAACTGAAACAGAAAGGTTTGTCCATCCAGGTCAGAGGTCTTTGAGCACTTAGCTCTTAAAATCTGAATTTATTTAAATCCCTCCATATTCAATCATGTATGTAGTGCTGAATTAAGCTACCACTTTTTTTCTGACAAGCTCCTCATCTCTAACAGCTACATGGAATGTAGCCAATGTGGTCCTTTCTGGGCTAGGGATAGCTGTACCTATTGAATTTGGTGCACATGGGTGAGAATTTTGTTTCAGTTTTGATAAGAATTTGCCAAAATTCACAAATGTCTTCAGGCTCGGATGGCCTTCTCTCTGTCCCATCAGCCAGGACAGCTAGACTGGTGGGGATTAGGGAAAGGGCCTTTTCTGTGGTGGCCCCCACTCTGTGGAACTCCCTCCCTAGGGAACTCTGTCATGCCCCCTCTTTAATGAGCTTCCGTCATGCATTAAAAACGTGGCTGTTCAAGCAGGCATTTGGGGTGGGTTAGTGTACTTTAGAAAATGTTTTTATTGTAGAATTTTATTGTTTTAAACTGTTTTTATTGTATGTTGTACATCGCCCAGAGTGGCTGGGTGAACAGCCAGATGGGCGATTAATAAATTTAATAATAAATAAATAAATATTCAGGATGGAAAAACTTGAGGTGTGTGTGTGTGTGTGTGTGTGTGTGTGTGTTTTAAATGAATGTGTTGGACAAAAAAAAAAAACGGACAGATTTGTCCATCCTAGTTCCTGGCCCTTGTTCTGGGCATTTGGGGGAAACAAGGGGGAATAGGATCTTGTGAATCCATGCCCTCCCCTGACACACCCAGAATGCCCCAGTTCTGGCCCCACCATCATTGCCCTGTTTCTGGCCTTCTACCATCCACCATGTTGGAGTAGTCTTTGCCCGCAGACCTTGCTCTCCTTGGGCAAATTCCACAGCAACCTATGGCTGATGACTTTGTGGCCTCCCACCCAGGTAATGACCTGCCCTGCACCTGCTTAATTTCTCATTCAGTGCATTCCTGTACATATCTATTCAGAATGACATCCCACTGAGTTCAAAGGGGCTTGCTTCCCGGTAAGTGGTTATGGGATTGCAGCATTAGCCATTATGCTATACTAGCTCTCACATGTACTAACAAGCAATATCAGTGATCAAATATAGCACCAAGCCTGCCAGTTTTTAATTATCAGTTGTTTCTAGGGATGTCAGAGAATTCTGCAACGGATCTCAGTGAGGCTGAATGCCAGTGCATTTGGCCCCCCAAAATCCATCGCAGAACAAAGCCCCTGCCCCCCCCACAAAAGGCACGTGGGACAAAGTCCCCGCTGCCCCCACCCCACGAAAGGTGCACGAAATGGAGCACTTACCTGCTCCCGTCCGCGCTACTTTGCGAATGGCGGCCATCCTGGCCGCCATTCGCTTCCTCCTCTTCCTAGCCGTGATAGGCTACATAAATACTTACATAGCCTATCACGTCTAATGCAAGGATGCCATTTGCGTCCCTGTGGAGGCCATGATAGGCTATATAAGTATTTACATAGCCTATCATGGCAGGGGGAAAAAACACCCAGCGTACGCAAATGGTGGCAGCTACCACCATCTGCATACGCTGGGGTTTTTCCCCCTGCCGTGATAGTCTGCATAAATATTTACATAGCCTATCATGGCTCAATACAGGGACGCAAATGGCGGTGGCTACGACAGCCACCATTTGCGTCCCTGCAGAGCTGCCCAATGGCCGGATATCCGTTTGTGGGCGGCCAGAGCCGGCTGGTGGCTCCGCGGCTTGGCCACGGAGTGGAGCTGGCTAGGCAGGATTCTGGGGGGGGGGACTGGATTGCCTCCCCCCCGTTGAGGATTCCAGGGGGAGGGACGGAGTGCCTCCCCCCAACCGCGGATTGCCCGGTGCAGAGCCAGGTAGGTGTTTCGTACATCCCTAGATGTTTCTCAGACATCAGCCTTTGTGTCACATCAATTTGACATAATGCTTCAGACTGACATCCACAAGCAGTGATTCAGGTGTGGGCATTTGTGTTATGTTCAGCCATAAAGCCTGATGCAAAGAATTCACTCAGTGTCTCTGACATTTATCTGTATTCCTCTGCTACTCCTTTTCTATCTGTGTAATGTAATGGCTCTCCTTAATTTGTTTTTGCATCTGAAGATAACCATCAGAGGATCATCATCAGCTGGACATAGATAGTGATATACTGCAATATACACAGAACAACTAATGGGTTTTCAAGTGATTATTGCTCATTTCTTACCTACACTCACTTTTAATTACATTCAGCATTTAGCACATTACCCCCTTTTATGTCACAGTGAGCAAAACCAGTCCCTAAAACTCTACAACATAGCCTCCTCTGCTCTTCTGGGAATGGATTTTTGTAAAATGTCTGGAGGAATCCAGTGGACACTGACAGAATCTATCCGAGAGCATACAAGCACATCTGGTATTTGAGGATCCCTTCTGAGCCTAGCCTATATGGCTGTCCTCAGGAAAACTCCTTGAACCCAAGGATGTGCTCATTGACTTTCTCCAAATTCCACCTCTACACTCACGCTGACTCATGTCTGTATCTGATTGTAAGCTGGGGGGGTGGGGGGAGTTGCATTAAAATTCGTATATATTCTGTGCAATTTCCCCCCCCCATGCAAACACCAGTTGTGCATGTTTTTGAAATGTACACATTATCTCTCATTCATTAACATGTTTTGTATACATTTCCCAAAAGTACACGGCTTTTCACGTGCATTTTTCAAACATAATATTTTGTTTGTTTCACAGATTGCTTCGCAAGCTCAAAAATGTATGGACTTCAACCACAGGTTGCATTCGGGTCTGTATTCGGTAGCAGCCAGGTGGTGTGGACTGGGTAAATCCTGGTCAAAAACAAACGACAACATATTTCTCATGCATCCCTACCTGAAACCAGCTTACAGGGCCTGACTTCTCAGCACAACCAGAGGGCATCTGAGTCAGCCTCCCTTTATGTGTCTCATGTAACCTCTCTCCAATGTGACATCTTGTCACTTGTTCCATTTGGGAGGGACTGGCACCAAATATGTTTTGTCAGTGAGATGCATTTTATGTAAAAGGGGAGACACCAACCTAGGAGGATAACAATGCACAGCAAGATTGCAATCAAGGCTCCCGTGCTGAGTCCCACTGGCAGAAAGATGGCTTCAACATTGCAAGAGAGGATGGTGCCATCAGAGTCACATCGGCACACCCGGATCGTCATTGTGCTCGTACTGCTTTGTATGGGGTAACTGCTGTCTTCTATCACAACTGGAAGGAAATAGAGTTCTTGCTGCCGACGGCTGTACCCACTTTTTCTGGCCACAATTCCAGCGGTGTTGTCTGAAAGAAAAGAACATTCAGGGTAAGACTGTTGCTCTGTTCCTAAGCTTCATGATTCAGAAATGGTAAACACTGTCTTGAGCACTGTTTGTAGTGGAGAGGCTGGATATCAATGTAATAAATAAATAAAAGGCTGGGAAACTCTGGCTTGACTTGAACATTGCAGCTTCTGTGTAGCTGCCACTGAAAACAGCAGGCCCGCATCTCCTCTCCCCCCCAGTAGCATCAGCTAATACAAAATGTGTGTGATGTCATCACATTGTGAGTTTCTCCACCTGCCCAGGCAGAAGCTAGTAAGGTGGAATGGAGCAGGGGAAATTTGCCATCACACCACATATTCTGTATTACCAGACATTAGATGGGAAAGAAGAACAGGAGATACAGAGCTTCGAGTTGCAACCTTACATCCCTTTTAAATCCGAAGTTCTCGCCTCTGTCAATATCCAGAATCACTGGGACACTTTCCTTGTTCCATCTTTACTGAAGCATTACCATTCAAATCAGATGTGGCCCCTTTGCCCTTCCCTGGGCAAATGGTAATTATCATGGCTCTTGCAACTACAAACCAATTCAGTTTGGCAGTAAGCTTGTCAGAGCAGGCAAAAGTGTGGCAGGGGAAGAAAAAGACGAGAGGCATCACATTAGCAGGGGATATTCTCTCTTCCATATCTCTGCTTTTGTGTTTTTCCTCGGGTCTGCTTGGATGCCCTCCAACTGCTGTGATTTTTTCATGCCGTTCTCCAGTGGGAAGAGAAACATGGCTTTCTTGTTTTTCCAGTTTCCACTAGAGGCACCTTTAAAAAGGCAGGAAATCTTCCCCAACCCTGCACCTGTTCAGAAGAGATGATTAAGAAATGTCCCACCAGAAATCACACTAGACACTTGATACCATTAGTACGTTTGCCAGTATGTATCTGAGTAAGGTGAGTGCAGGCCTCCATGTGTGGTGTTTTGCCACTTTCCCCAATAGGAGCTGGGTTATCGCAGCTTTTCCCTGAATCAAAGAAACCCATTGAGGAAGAAAACTGATGTAAAGATTAAAAGGATTAAGCAGGAAGCGAGATTAGAAACCAATTTGCTGGCAGGTCTGATTGGGATTGCCTGTGGCGCTCTCTCCTGCTCTATTATCTCTCCAACACTCTCTAGTTCACAGCATCTCCCACAATATTACATGTCTGTCTCTACTGGATGTTTGAGGATTTATTTATTTATTTATTTTGCTTCCCTCTTTGAATGTTGCTGCAAAAGCATTGAAAGATGAAGCAATACACCTTATTTCCTTGCAGATAGGTCTAGTTCTCACTGGAATCATCAGTTGCCGAGTACCTGATGACAAACTTTTTTGAGGGGGGTGGAACCCAGTGGTAGATGTTATGACATGATATGCTAGTCTTCTACGGTTTGCAAACCAGTTAGGCTAGTGTACATGCGTGTTAAGTAGTGATGGGTGAGAAATTTGTTCCTTCAAGGTGTTTTGTTCTTTACAGATTTATCCAGTTTGTACTAACTGAGACTTGAAGCACAGAGGCAGAGTTATGAGCTGAAATCCACATTTTTGTGAGCTTTGTGATGCAGCTTGTCTTGGGGAAAATGCACTCAAAAATATGTGCATTTGGGAAAGGTGCATACAAAATGCACATATTTGAGAAACCTGTGCACAGAATTGCCTCTCAGAAATGTGAAATACTCAGGGAAAGTGTGTACATTTAAAAAAAAATATGCACAAAAATGTGTACGTTAGGAAAAATATGCACTGAAAAAGGACAAATTTCCATACAGATAGATAGATCTCAAATTTATGCAGAAATGGGATGAAATGAGCTTGATTTTAAAAATCTGACAATCTCAGTGAGACCAAGATTGATGGATCTATTCATCACTACAAAGGAGCCTGTCTAGAATGGACTCTGGGGTTTCACATTCCTTAAATTAGCTTTTCATCCCCCTCCAGTCAAACTTCATTCCCATGATGATGATGATGTGTTATAATCTCAGTGGCAAGTGGTTGTATGGTGCTCATTAATTATCAGACAGAACCATTTTCTCTTGGTTTGTTCATTCATTTGAGACATTTTTACCCTGCTCTTCAGCTGAAAAGGCACACAGACTAGCTTACAGAACAATAATAATAATAAAAAACAAGCCAGTCCCCATGGCTTACAATCTAAAAGGCATAACAAAAAAGGAAGGAGGAATGGGGAGGGAGGAGGAAAAAAGCAATCTCATGCATCTGTTCTCAAAGTTCAGTTCTTATCTCAACCAGCTGCCCTGGAATGGAAACAGTTCCAGTAGCATGATGGCTACTGCTAGGTGACCGATGAAGGAGAAAAAGATCCAAAGGCAACTGATTTATCTGCAGAGACAATGGAATAGCCCTACTTCTCCTCTCTCCCTCTTTCTGCAGTCTGATGAAATGGCCACAGGCATTGCCACAAGAGTTAGGATGAAATATTTGATTATGTTTAGACAGAAAAAAAAATGGTCCAACAAATCCCATGGATGGCTAAGGAATCCTGGGAGTTCTAGGGCTTTTTTCTGTCTAAACATGCATAGGATTGCATCCTAAAATTCTTGGTTGGTAACAGCTTTTGCTTATCTCATTCAGCTTCATTATTTTGATGATGAAATGATGGCTCTTAACCTGACAGAGACTGGCTCAGGGAGTTTATAACTGTAGTTGTTTTGAATGTGTGACCATGAGACCCTGATACTCTATTGCAAACATGTCCAACCACGTAAGCTAAACTTCAGTTGACCAGCACGCCAGTCATGCATGGTGGCCTGCCTACCTCTCCCAATATAGTGAGAGGCCAGTAGAGATGCTTGGCAAATCTGATATTTGCAAATTCTGATATGAATGAATTGACCTGATCCACCTCCTGCACTAATGTGCAGATCAAAATGTAGCTGTTCATCAGTCTCATGTTTATCTGAATCTTGCAAGGCAGTTCTTGACACACGCACCCCCCAAAAAAAATCAAAATGTATTTAAAAGTAGGTATTTTGATATAAAATATGTTTAAAATAAATATTTAGATTTGCATTTAAATGTGAATTCCATGCACAAGTTTTAAAACATTTGTTGGTTAATGCAGAAGCAGGATGGAACACAAGTGACCAGAAACAGAGTAATTTGTCCATCCATACAGGTCCATGGCTATGACTAGTGTGTTTAGCTGAGAGTGTTGCACAACATGCAGGTCTGCTCTGTTGGCCAAACCACATTCTTTTTACTGTGAAAAAGTGCTCTGGCTAATTGTGCACCTTTCTGATAGGTGCCATATAACCAAACTGTTCTGACATTACATTTAGTCTTAAGTATAAATATTGAGATTGTGAAGCCACAGGATAGATTAACTTGACATGATTCTGCAGGACCCTAACCATCCTTTCTATGATCTTCCTCTATGCCAGGAGTGGGCAACTTGTGGCCCTCTAGATGTTTTGGCCTATACCTCCACAATCCCTCACCATTGTCTATGCTGACTAAGGTTGATGGGAGTAGTAGGTCAAAACATTTGGAGGGCCACAAGTTTCCCACCCCTGATTTTTGCCCCTCCCTCCCTCCCTCCCTCCCTCCCTCCCTCCCTCCCTCCCTCCCTCCCTCCTATATGTTTAGTAAATGTCACAAAACCAACTATGGCTAAGGAAGCTACTTGAGGGCTCAGGAAAAATTCCATAAATCTGAACAATTTTCCATCGATTAATCCAAAACTGCGGTGGTTGTTTAGGCAGGAATAGTTACCAACATCTTCACCTGTATTATATCTCCCCTACTCCCTTGAATTGGAAGGCTTCTCAATAATGCTACAGCCACCACTGGGGGAACTCAGCATTTCTATGTGTATACATCAGTGAACCCTAGCATTTCTTTTCTGTCAAACACAGCTCTCACCCCTCTTGCCCAGCATCTGAGAAACAGTGACACAATGAAACAATTCTAGGGTTGTCAGATAATTCTGCCACGGACTCCAGTGAGGTCGGATTAGGGATGGCGGAGAATTTCTCCCCGAAACTTCGGGGGGCCGAGCGCCAACGTGTTCGGCCCCCCGAACAAGTTTCGGGGAGAAATCCTCCACCCCCCCGCCCCCCGCCCCCCCCCGGGACGGGACTTACCTTCCCTGAATGTCCCTCCCGGTGGTGGGTCCGGCTGGCGGTTAGTCCGGTGTTCGAGCGGGGTGGGAGCGGCAGCCGGTCTTTCGATCGGCTGCCGCCCCCGCCATTGCAATGAAAGAAAAAAAAAAAACACGTCCCCTGATAGGCTACGTGACGATTCACGTAGCCTATCACGGCAAGATTTGCAAAGTCAGCCGTGATAGGCTACGTGAATCGTCACGTAGCCTATCACGGGTGACTTTAAAAAAAAAAAAAAAGTGTGTACGGATAATGGCGGCCCCCATAGGGAGCCGCCATTCGCGTTCCTTATTTGGTCGCTGTAGTCTACGTCAATGTTTACATAGACTACGGCGAAAATAAGGGCAATGCTATTTGCGTTGCCCTTATTTTCACCGTAGTCTACGTAAACATTGACGTAGACTACAGCAACTAAATAAGGAACGCGAATGGCGGCTCCCTATGGGGGCCGCCATTCGCGTACGCGCTTTTTTTTTTTAAGTCACCCGTGATAGGCTACGTGACGATTCACGTAGCCTATCACGGCTGACTTTCCAGATCTAGCCGTGATAGGCTACGTGAATCGTCACGTAGCCTATCAGGGGACTTTTTTTTTTTTTACTTTCGTGTTCGCGGCCGGGGGAGGCGGGAAGCCTCCTCCCCGGCCTGAATTTCGGCCAGGCGAGGCGGGAAGCCTCCCCCCCCGGCCTGAATTTCGGCCGGGCAAGGCGGGAAGCCTCCCCCCCCGGCCTGAACTTCGCGGGGGGAGCAGCGAAGCGCTCCCCCCCACCGCGAAAAAGCTGCGAGAAAAGGTAAGTGACTTTCGTTCACCCCTAGGTCGGATTCTTTAGAATCCGCCCCCTGCACTCCATGGCGGAACGGCCTCCCGCCCCCCCCACAGAATCCCCCCAGGATGGAGCTTACCTGGGGTGGATGCAGTAGCAGCAGCTCCGGTGGCGTCGGCTCTGGCGGCAGCTCCGGCTGGTCTCCCGGCCAGCCGCTGCTGGGCTGCTGCAGCTGCAAATGGCAGGCATAGCAGCTGCCATTTGCATGCTTGCAGGCAGCCATGATAGGCTATGTAAGTATTTATGTAGCCTATCACGGCAAAGAGCAGGGACACAAATGCGGCCGCTACGCCATTTGTGCCCCTGCTCTTTGCCGTGATAGGCTACTAAGTATTTACGTGGCCTATCACGGTAAAGGAGGCCACGGAAATGGTGTAGCAGCTGCCATTTGCATTGCTGCCTTTACTGTGATAGGCTATGTAAATACTTACGTAGCCTATCACGGCAAATAGCAGGGGCGCAAATGGCATAACAGCTGCCATTTGCGTCCCTGCTTTAGCCATGATAGGCTACGTAAATATTTAGGTAGCCCATCACGCGCTACCATAGGGATGCAAATGGCATCCCCTACACAGGACACCATTTGCATCTGCACCAGCCTGGCAGCAGCTGGATGCCCTGCTGCAGATCGGCCCAGCTGGCAGCTCTGTGGCATGGCCATGGAGTGGAGCTGGCCAGGCAGGATTGTGGGGGGGAGGACCGGATTGCCTTACCCCCCTTCAAGGTTTCCAGGGGGAGGAACTGATCACCTCCCCACCCCAGTAGATGCCCCGACCGGAACCTGGTAAGGGATTTGTACATCCCTAAACAATTCTCTTTCTCTCTCTTGTTCACATTCTCAGGATTGGATCATCATTCCCCTTCACAATCAACACCACAAAGATACAAAGCTTCAGGCTAATATGACTTTATTTTGCTAGAGACTAGCATATCTACAAATGCAGATTCAAGGAAGCTCTCAGACTACTTTAGGCCCTAAACAACTAATCTGTGATTTCTAATCAGAGGAGACAAACCAGAGAGTAGTGAAGTTGCTGACAATTTGCCCGTGAACCTCGCAGCCAACCTTGCTTCACTGTGATGCCCCTCCTCAGGGTAGCTCCTTCCCACATTGGCTTCTAAGAGTGGCTATCTTGGCATAGCGTCTGAGCCCTGTGCCCCTGTCCCTAACTTTTCCCGCTTTGCTTTGTGACATGCCCTAGCATCTCTCAAGTCACATCCCTCTTCCTCCTCCTTCCCAGGAACTTGAGTTCTCACAGTGGAGGGAGGGGGTAGCGTCTCAGCCTGGGCCATCTGTTTGTCAAGGTCTTTGAAGGAATCTCTCCCTGCATCTTGGGGAACTAGGAAAGGTCCCTCCCATAGGCTCTGATCTAGCTGTTCCAACTCTTGATTCAGAATTGGAGCTGTCAGACATCTCAAGGGGCTTGGACTCATCCCTGACACACTTCTGAAGGCATGAGAGTTTCAGCACAAAATAATTGGCACCACCATCTCCTGAAGTAGGAAAACAAGCAAACAAAAATCTTACTTCTGAAATCGTGGACTGTGAAATTTGGTTTTGTAGAAACCTCAGGTGACAGTCGAAAGGAGAACCTTTGCCCAGCAGGTGACAAATCCTTGTCTGTTGCCCCAACAATCTGAATTACCTAAAACCACAATGGAATAAAATTTGAGCATACTGCTCTCACTGAAAAGATAAAAGTTTAATATGATCATCAAATGACACAATAGAAGTAGACAGTGTTGAGTTACACAACACACAGTGGGATATGTGCCATGCCTACTGGGACTTCATTTTTTAACAAGAAATTGCAATAAGGCAAAAATGCACATTAGTTAAAACAAATAAACAAGCATGGGAAGTGGCACAGTTCCTTGGCTTTTGATCTGACTATCTATCCATCCATCTGCTACATAAAAAACCAGCTTTGGTTTGTTTGTTTTATTATGACATGAGACATCAAATTAAAGCACAGACTGGCAGAAATGTTCGTAATTTTGCTAGCATGTCTCCCAAAGCAGCTAAACCCCCAAAAGAGAGAGAGAAACCTAAAGACAACATGGTGTGTAGTCTTTGAAACCTCTGCAGCTATTGGGACATATGGAATTCACTATCACAAGATGTGACCAACTTAAATGGCTTTAAAAGAGGATTAGACAAATTCATGAAGGATAAGGCTATGAATGGCTACTGGTTATGATGGCTACATATTTCCTCCATTTCCTACATATTATGCCTCTGTATACCAGTTGCTGGGGAACGTAAGTGGGAGATGGTATTACACTCATGTCCTCCTTGTGGATTTTCCTTAAGCATCTTGTAGGCCACTGTGGGAACAGAATGCTGGACAAGCATGGCTTTTCTTTTATTCTTCATTGGGCTTCATTTGATTGAAATGAGCATTCACTAGCTATTGGCTCAGCTACTCAGATGTTATGGAATGTTCGTGAACATCCAGCTGCTTGGAATTTTAAAACAACTGTCAGCTCAAAGTGCCTAGGGATAGATGGAGCTATGTGTTGTTTATACAAAGAGAAGTGGCAGAAATGGAAGTAGATAAGACTAGTAAAACGTTGGTCAGCTGTTGGCTGTGTCTGTGGGAATATTGAGCGTGTATGAGTGATATGTGAATGGTGTTTATGATATGTGACTATATGGATTTGAGTACTGCATTTATGAGTAGTGTAAATGGGTGTGGTGGAGAGTGAAAAGGGAATACAAGCAGAAAAGGTATTACAAGCACACACATCCTTGATTCTTTGACACTCTGTACTTGTCCAGATATATTTATGCTTTATAGGAAGTTCAAGATTTGCATGCTGAATTTCCTTAACACCACTGTGCTATTCTGCCTTTGAAAGCCCCATCTGTGGCTGCTTTTAATAAGGTTTAAAAACTATCTGTTTTAACTGAAAACATTTGTGTTATTCACTGATGATGAATATTTGGAAATTTTATTTTGTTGAAACTAGTTTTATTTAAAAATTGTTCATATTATTTTGTTAATATGTTTTATGCTGTAATATAGCATGAGCAGTATGATCCTGAAAGGTGCTTAAGAAATGGATTAAATACCTACCTGCATACATGCATGCACCTCCTAGATGTGCTATGGCCTGAGAAAGTCCACCCTGCCTCCTCTTACAATCTATCTGAGCACTCATCTTCAGGCTTAGAGTCTTTCTCACACGTTGATACTTGGGACAGCAGGTTCAAGTATATGTGGACAACATTACATTGATGTATTTGTTTAAACCCCACTTTTCTAAGAAACAGCTTTGCAAATCAATACATCTTTTAACACAGTTTCTTATTCCTCTGCTTTCTCCTATGTAGGTGAAGGGTTGCCACTCGCTCTTATGGGAAGAATAAAATAAAATGTTGCACTATGGGATAATTGTGGTGGTGGGGCAAACCTGTACAGCACCACCTGACATAAGATGCCCTGGCCTTCAGTGGCTGGTGCCTCATTCTGGTGTGCAATATGTGTCTGTGCATACAAAGACCCCAGATATCCCCACAAAACACACTGAGACCAAGAAATGGAGAGGGAGAAAATGAGAGAAAAGGAGAGAGACAGAGAGAATGAGTCCAGGAAACAAAATTGCCATTGTTTCCCTTACCAACTCCTTGAGTTGGACCCTTGCAGGGCAGTGTCATGCCCCGACTGGAGGAATCCTCCTCAGAGGAGGAGCTAGAGGCCCCAGAAGACCAGGGCACCCCAGACCAGGGACTGCCACCCACAGGAGCCTGAATCCTTGGGGGAAGTGGTTGCAGGGCCATCCGTGTCAGGAGAAAGGGACTCTGCCTCTGAGGCAGAGGTTGAGCCACCCCCTGATCCTTGGGAGTGTTGTTGCCTCAATTGGCAGGCTAGTAGGGCTCCTGTGTGAAGGAGTGCTTGCTTCCAGAGAAGTTCTCCTCAGGAGAAAGGGACTCCTCAGGGGTAGGCTCTGGAAAGGGAGCTCTGATTGCTGCAGTTGAGCTCTGGGTGAGGCCCAGCTGGCTTTGGTCTTAAAAGCCTATTCTAGAAATCCAGCCAGTGGTGGAACAACTTGGTTCATTCAGTCTCTGCTGTATACCTTTCCTCTTGGACTGTGCCCTGTGATTGATGCTCTGTTTACTGATCTTCTGGACTGGCTAATGACCCTGCCTCTGGACTGTGTGATGTACCTGACTGAGTTACTGTGTTTGACCTCCTGCTTGTTACCTTGACTACTCCTGCTGCTGCCTGATCCTTATTGCCTGCCTGACTGTGTTTTGACCTCTGCCTGGATTTTGACCACTCTTGCCTTAGCCTGAACTTCTTTGGACTGAAACCCGTGTACTTGACCATTTGCTTGCCAACTTGACTGATCTATGGCATCATTGTAAGTTTGTTTGCTTACAAACAGCCAAGACTTGATCTAGAGCAGGACAGGCAGGGGTATTGAACCTCTTTCAGCCTGAGAGCCGAATTCAATTTTGGTGGTGGTTGGGGCAAAAAAAACAAAACAGGGTGGGACCAAAGCAAAGGGAACAGGAGCAACATACCGAAACCACCAGCATATTGTAGCTTAAAGCTCTTAGTGCCCAGAACTAAGTTTCAGGAGAGGCACTTCAAGCTTTTAGAATGGGGGAAAAAATGCACAAAAGCTGAGAAACCATGAAATAAACGGTAGCTGGGGGAGAGTGGATGGAGCCAGAGGATGGGGTGTGGCCATCTCGGGAACGCTGGAGGTCCATATCCCAGGTGTGTCAGAATTGACCCATTGGCCTGAGGTTCTACATTCCAGCTGTATCTCTTTGTATGTAGCACAGTGCATTTGCTGTAACATATCTATGTATTAAGTGTCTCACAGAAACAAATGTTGTAAAGGGGGCAAATGTCATATAAGAAGATTCCATGGGCAATTTTTTTTAAGAAACCAGTTACTGTCTATGCAGAGGAGATGGATATATATATATATTCATTTGCCATAGGTATATTTACTAAACTCACAGAAATGTTGAGGCTGCAAATCCCATCTCCTTTGGGCCATCATTTGGAATGAGCTACCAACAACAACAAAAATGTTATGCCTGGGGCCTTGGAACTCTCCATTTGATTCTGCAGAGTTTATAAAAAACAACTATATAGTAGAGTATAACAGGCCAGATTTTGTTGCCTTTATTACCACTGAGCGGCAGCTCATGAACTGTAGTGCTCGGGGGAACTGTTAATGAGGAAGGGAGAAAATGTGCAAGACAAGGTAGTGAGGGTTAGCAGATTTTATACCTGTCGTATATTGTGTGTTTATATTTCAGTCTGCTAACATTTCACCCATCCTGGCAAGGAAATTGCTGTCTTTTATGAGTTGTGTTCCCAGATAAGGAACTTGCGATCATACTGCCTAACTTCAGTGGATTCCCAGAGGCCAAGTGTACTGGTGGCTGAATGTATTTTTTTGAGAGTCATGGTTAATTTGCAGAACATTCACTTCACTGTCCATTAAGGTGTCCACTGTATAAGAAATACAGTTAATACGAGATAGACTTTCCACCCACCAAGCCAAATGTGCCTACCACCCATATATTACAGCCAGCCAGGTGCTTGACATATGCTCTGTTTTGGCAGGCAGCTAAAACAGGAGGTTTACTGATCCTTTGATAGGGTGCCGTGCATAGACAGCAGGCCTGTGTTTGGCTTGGAGGGTCACAACATATGCATGCCTGATTTTTTTTAAAAAAATGCAGGTGAGTATTGTTGTGGTACTATGGATAATGATGGGAGTTGTGAGATAGGATGTGGACAAGATGCTTGGAGGAGCAAGGCCAGCCACTTCTTCATCAGACCTGCATCTATCTTGGCTGATAAGAGCTGCTAGACGAGGGCTGGCCCACTGAGTGGTGGAGGGTGTAAACACTTCTTGAAAAGAGGGTTATGTTTCAACTCCTCTGAAAGAAACTGCTGTAAAACCTCCAGAAGCCTTCCTTGGATTCTGCCACCCTCAATAATTATAGACCAGTTTCTAATTTTCCTTTTAAAAGAGAGGAGGTGGCACAGCTCCAGGCTTTCTTCGATGAAGTTGATTATTTGGATCCTTTCCAATCTGGGTTCAGGTCTGGTTTGGAGATAGAAATAGCCTTGGACATCTTTGTGGATAACTAGGGATGTACGAAAGCCACTTACCTTTTCGCAGGGGTGCTTTGCGGTGGGGGGGAGGCGCTTCGCTTCTCCCCCCGAAGTTCAGGCGTGCGGGGGGAGCCGTCCTGTCTCACCTGGCCAAAATTCAGGCTGGGGGGGAGGCTTCCCGCCTCGCCCGGCCAAAATTCAGGCCGGGGAGAAGCGCCCCGTCTCCCCAGCCGCGAAACAAAGTCTAAAAACAAACAAACAAACCCCGTGATAGGCTATGTAACGATTTACGTAGCCCATCACGGCTAGATTTCCAAAGTCAGCCGTGATAGGCTACGTAAATCGTTATGTAGCCTATCACGGGTGACTTTGGGGGGAAAAAAAAAAGCGCGTACGCAAATGGCGGCGGCCTATGGGTGCCGCCATTTGCGTTCCTTATTTGGTCCCGGGTAGTCTACGTAAAATCTTTATGTAGACTACCGGGACCAAATAAGGAACGCAAATGGCAGCGCCCATAGGCCGCCGCCATTTGTGTATGCGCTTTTCTTTTTTTTCGCCGAAGTCACCCGTGATAGGCTACATAACGATTTACGTAGCCTGTGACGGCTGACTTTGGAAATCTAGCCGTGATAGGCTACGTAAATCGTTACGTAGCCTATCACGGGTTGTTTTTTTTTGTTTTTATTACACTTTGTAATGGCGGCGGCGGCGGCAGCCGGTCGGAAGACCGGCTGCCGCCCCCGGCGAAAGGCCGACGAACCGCCGCCGGGACCCACCGCCAGGAGGAATATTCGCCAACAGTAAGTCCCATTCCGGGGGGGCGGAGAATTTCACCGCTGATTTCGGGGGGCCGAATGCATTGGCGCTTGGCCCCCCGAAGATTCGGGGAGAAATTCTCCGCCATCCATATGAATGACCTACGTTGGGAACTGGACATGGAAAGTGCATCCCTGTTGGTTCTGCTGAAAATCCCAGTGACAATCAATACCCTTGCATTGTTCTGGGATATTTGCTTGACATTTGACATGAGGTTTTGCAAACTATGAGACTGAATGATCCCAGAAGTTGGTACTAGAGGATTATTCAGCCACACAGCTGCTGGGTTATAGGGTTATTTGGTTCTCCATTTTGAGCTTACAGGGTTTCTCAAGTCTCTATTTTGTTCCCTATGATTTTTAACATCTACATCAGGGGTGGGCAACTTGTGGTCCTCCAGATGTTTTGTCTACAACTCCCATGAACCCTAGCCAGTCTAGCCAATGGTGAGGGATAGAGGGAGTTCCAGGCCAAAACTTCTCATCACTATGTTGATAACACCAAACTCTATTTCTCCTTTTCAACTTATACTAAGGACTCTGTGGAAGTCCTGAACCATTGTATGGACACAGTGGATGAACCAAGTGAGGGACTGGACATGGGTGAACAAACTGAGGCTAAATCCGGTAGGGATGGCAGAGAATTTCTCCACGAATCTCTGGGAGGCCGAATGCCAATGCATTCGGCCCCCCGAAATTGGTGGTGAAATTCTCTGACACCCCCCCGCTCCCCTGGGATGGGACTTACCTCCTTCGAATGTCCCTCTCGGCAGCGGGTCCTGGCGGCATTTCGGCGGCGTTTCGGCGGGGGCGGCAGCCAGTCTTCCGACCGGCTGTTGCCGCCGCCATTTCCTCGTAAAGTTAAAAAAAACAACAACACGTGATAGGCTACGTAATTATTTACGTAGCCTATCACGGCTATATTTTCAAAGTCAGCCATGATAGGCTATGTAATGCTTTATATAGCCTATCACAGCTGACTTTTTTGGGGGGGAAAGCGCGTACGCAAATGGCGGCACCCATGGGTGCCGCCATTTGCGTTCCTTATTTGGGAAGGGGTAGTCTACGTAAAGATTTACATAGACTACGGCAAAAATAAGGGCAATGCTATTTGCATTGCCCTTATTTTTGCCGTAGTCTACGTAAATCTTTACGTAGACTACCCCTGCCCAAACAAGGAACACAAATGGCGGCGCCCATGGGCGCCGCCATTTGTGTACATGCTTTTTTTTTTCAAAGTCAGCCGTGATAGGCTACGTAAATCATTACGTAGCCTATCATGTTTTTTTTTTAATTTACTTTTTTATTTCGCGGCCGGGGAGACGGGGCACTCCCACCCAGCCTGAATTTCGGCGGCGAGGGATGGGGCGCCTCCCCCCGGGCCTAAATTTCAGGGGGAGAAACGGAGCGCCTCCCCCCCCCACCGAACACAGTTGCGGGACCAGGTAAGGGACTTTCGTCCATCCTTAAAATCCAGACGAGATGGAAATTTGTTGGTCAGCAGACAAACCAATTCAGGATTGAAGATACAACCTGTTCTGGATGTCCTCTGATGGATAAGGTTCACAGCTTGGAAGTGCTCTTGGAATGTTCCATTCATCAGTTACCTCTCATTTAGACTGCTATAACACACTTTATGGGGGTTGCCCTTGAAGTGGTCAGAAGCAGCAGCCAGCACAAAATGTGGCAGCCAGACCATTGTCTGGCATGTGATTTATATGCCATACAATACGAGCCTTGAATCAACTACACTGTCTTCTAGGGATGGACAGGCATCCCCCCATCTGGGTGTCCAGGTGCCTGCTGAGCCCCTGCCCCCACTACTGTGCCCCTAGACCTGCACTTGAGTTCCCTGCTGCTTGCCAAGCTGCCCACACTCACTTAGGATCCATCTGCAAGGGCCATTTTGTGGGAAAAAATAGTGATCACAAATATGCCCACATCTAGTCTTACGCACAATGTTGCTGTGAATGGCCCATATACACAAGATTGCAGGTGTAAATGGGCCATTTACACCTATAATGTTGAATATATGGGCCATTCATGGTGCCATTTTGCATAACTCTAGATGTGCGCATATTTGCGATTGTGTTTGTGGCACCTGAGAACAGGTCCCGAGGAGTGCCGGTGGCTTAACAAGTGCAGGAGGATGGTCGAGCAGGGGCAGGGGCTCACCGGGCATGGCTCAGGGGTGCAGGCAGGGGGGAGTCCACTGGCCTCCCGAACCCAATTGGGTGCTCACATCATCCCTGCTGTCTTCCAATTTGTTTATCAGCCCAATTCAAGGTACTGTTTTCGACCTATAAATCTCCAAATGGTTTGGGGCCAGGATATCTAAAAGGTGCCCTTCTCCTGCTCATACTTTGCAATCTTCAACAAAGGCCCTGTTGTGTGTCCCACCACCCATATTGGCTAGGTTGGTTAGTAGGTGCATGAGGCAGGGCTTTTTCTGTAGCAGCACTCGTGACTGTGGAATTCCCACTCAAGGAAAGTCAGGTTGGCTCCCTTCTTACCAAGTTTTAGATAGGAAGTAAAAACTGCACTGTTTTGCCAGGCCTTTGATGGATTTAAAAGTTGTTCTCCAAAAGGGTTTCTTTCTGCTTTTATTCTGTTGTTGTGATTTTTTTATATTATTATAATGTTGTTTTAAAGTGTACATCATTTTGATGGCCCTTGTGGGCGGAAAAGCAATTTATAAATACTTTGAATGAATGAATGAATGAATGAATATGTTGTTGGTTCCTCTGGCCACAAACCCACTACATAATCTTAGAGTAATTACTATTCTCTCAGTCTCAGCTACCAGTGTGCAACATGGAGATTATAATAGTGACCTACCTTTCAGGGTTGTTGTAAGCATTGCTCCGATAAGCATTATTCTTATTGTGAGTTGCCTTGATGATACTTCTCTCTTTAGAAAGGTGACCAATACACGCAAATGATATGTACAATAATTTTTAAAAATGGTGCTCAAGGAGTATCACACAAAAATTATTCTTTAATTAGTTTTTGTGGTTTGTTAACCCTCGTACTTGATTGCATGTTCACAGCTCTGAATACTGAATGCACATCTCATATTAAAAAGGAGTAATATACCTGTCCTGGCCTTGCATTTTCACACACATACGACTCATAGGGCACTGCAATTTCAGGAGGAAACTCATTGACATCTAGGACATTTATGACAACATTGACCTTGCTGGTTAATAGCGGATTGCCTATTAGGGAAAAATAAATAAATAAATAAATAAATAAGAAGTAAGCTATGAAATGCTGGTAGTATCCCAAGCAACATTACAGATCTAGCATAAAACAGTGAAAGTTGTAACTACTAATCTTTTGTGACATGTCCTTTTGTAGGACTCTGGTAACCCACTCATGCAAGACGGGTTGTGTCTTGCACTGATGTAAAGGTTGGACAGAGGACATAGCTCTATAATTTGGGCATACTTATGTAGAAGCATCCAGCACTTTTTCTTTTCTTTTCCTTTTTGCTACAGTGCAAAACCTGAAGTGCAAGAAGAAGGACGTGGAAAAATAGATAAAAATACATAAAAAACAATAAACAAGTTTGTGCGTGCGCATGCGCGCACACACACACACCTCCGTTCCCTGTGTAGAACACCACATGTAAACAGGAATCTATGTTTGGACAATTGATGAATTCAGTCCCTTAATCTTGTTTTGTGGCTAATGAATTGTGCACATGCCCTGGTTCACATACAATTTTCCCCAAATGGAAGAGGTTACATACTCAAGACTTCCATCATGTGTACAGCCTACCTATATGCTAGGTTTTGCAATATGTTGACCTGATATTAATTCTAAAAATGAATGATGTCCTGCTGGAACTTTGATCTGCAATCTTGATATGGTTTTGGCCTAGTGTTCATTGAAGTAATAACTTTTGTCTGGGCTGTACCACTCGAGACACACAGGCTAGAACTCAAGTGAGTGATGCTCTGCCATACAAAATACTGTATGGCACATTGAAAACTGGCTGTTAAGAGGAAGTCTAGGCTACAATCCCCCTCCCTGACATCTAGTTGTCTATGTGGGCAGATAATTATTTTTTTTTAATAAAACAGCATTCAAATATGTGAACCCTCATCTACTATCTAAAGTGGTATAGCCCAGATACAGGTTTGTAGTATAGCCCAGATACAGGTTTGTAGTATAGCCCAGACACTTCCATTTGGCTGTGATAGAAAACATAGAAAATAGAAGGAAAAAAAGTCCCAAACAAATGGAACTCTGGATGGAACAATTCAGTAAAAAATCAAACAAACCCTATAAACAGAATTTCCTATTCCTGGAATGGTTTTGGTTTTAAAGCTATATAACAGAGTGTTCTGATTTTTATAATTCTATTATATGAGACAGCCAGCCAGATCTTGCTAAAGAAAAACTAATCATTCATCATCAATAGCTTCATTCCTATATCCCCACCATTGTTTATATCAGTGTAAACTGCACAGCATTTAGTATGCCAGTAGCAGAAAGCCAACTTGATCTCTTGAGACTTAATGGGATTGCAAATCACTCCTAGTAAAGATTTTTGCTTTGAGAGAGCAGAGAGATAAGCATCACCATTGATTTTTAAATACTGCCCCATCTCAAAGCCACAGATGCTCTTTAGAAAACAACTGTCAGAGTGCCCCGGGATGAGACAGACACCTGCTCTTGACCTTCAGCTAATTCTCCATGAGAAGTGGCAAAGTCCCATTTCATTTGCAGTTTCTGAGAGCTGACAGGAGTCCAGCTGGTGGAGTTTATTTATATCTAGAAATGGGAAGATGATCTTGCCATTTGACCATACTTGGGGGAAAAGTTTTCAAATTCACATAGCAAGCTATGATTTGGAAAAGCTGAGAAGCCAGTTTAATTCCATAATAATCCTTTATTTTCATGTAAAACACAAAGCCCAGAGTAAAATGTCGCGATCAGGTGTTATAGGCCTTTCAGTATTAAATAGATAGATTTACAAGCACTTGGTGGAAGTCTGTGATGCTTTCACAGGACACACAGCCCAGGAGAGAATAAGTGGAAGCATGGTTCATGTGAACACTGCCTCCATGTGGGGGCTATTCATGTGAGCTCTGTGGCTTGCTCAACTGTGGCAACTTGGGGAAAAAAAATGCTGCCATAATAAGCAGCTCTATAAGCAATATCCAGATGCTGCAGGAACACATGATCTCATTTCAGGTAATAGGCAGATTGCAGTGCATTGATCATGATGCAGCCAAAGAAAAGTTCAAGACTCCATTGAAACCTATGGTAATCCATCCTTTGTGCACAGCTTCACACACAGGAGGGAATATTGTAAACAGGACTATTGGTATAGCTTATTCCCATTTACACTTTTGCTGTCTTTTAAGTGAACTGAAATTGTTGAATTGTTAATGGTATATTGTGATGTATTATAGTAATAGTTTATAGTAGAGCTGTGTGCAAACGGCCTCTCAAAATTCTCCAGCCTATTTATGGGCAGAGAAATTGGGGGTATAATTCCACCGAATTTCTCCAAGGGGAGGAGAAATTCTCCAACAGTTTCTCACAGATAGGGCTCACTATTGGCAGGGGTTGTAGCACAGCTTCTTTCTTTTTTCCCTAAGGGTTTTTGGTTTGTTGCACTGCTTTGCTTCTATAGGTGGCAACAGCATCAGCTGTGTTGAGGCTTCCATTTTTTTGAGGAAGAATTTTTAATTTCTTTTGGTGGTATTTTTGAGCTTACCTAATGACGGTGAGGTGGCCGAGGGTGCTCTCTCTCTCTCTCTCTCTCTCACTCACACACACACACACACACACACACACACTTCCATTACTCTGCAGCCTCCCAAGCTACCTGCACTTTCTGAACTGAAAAAGCCCCATGGGAGGAATTTCCTCATGATGTCTTTCTCATAATGGCTTTAACTGAACTGCGGGAAGCCAAGGAGGCTACAGGCTGCCACAAAGATTACTGTATGATGACAGACAGGACACTCATGCATACTCCTCAGCCACCCCATAAGTAAGGTAAGCCTAAGAACCCCACAACCAATCCATGAGAATTTCTCCAAAACTTCTCCTCTTTTGAATTTCTTTTTGAAAGCAATTTCTTTTCTATCAAATTGAGTGAGAATGGTTGAAAAACATGTGGGAGAAATTTCTAGCACAGCTCTAGTTTATAGTATTCAAATCGTCTACTCCAGCCTTCCCTGACCTGATGTACTTCAGACGTGTTAGAGTACAACTCACATAATTCTTAGATAGCATGACCATGGGAGTTGTAGTCCAACACATCTGAAGGACACTAGTGTATTCTGTGAGCTGCTTTGAGCACAATGCATTCGTAAGAAATGCAGTATACAAATAAATTGACTATGACTATGAATGGATCACAATCTTATTTCTTTCTCAGTGATGTGTTTGTGGCTGATTCACATAGCCTTTTGGTGGCTTATTGCAAAACCAGATTGACTTTTCTGTGGGTCATTGATGGGAATTATATCTAGGAACACGAGGCCAGTCACTAATAGGGATGTACAAATCCCCTACCTGCCAGTCTGGGGGGGGGTCTGTGGGGGGGGCGATCTATTCCTCCCCCTGGAATCCTCGCCAGCCGCCTCCACTCTGTGGTGATTCCACAGAGCCACCGGCCGGCTCCGAAGAGCCAGCGATACAGCCGCCATGTAGTATTGCTGGCTGAAGGGGACTTGACCGACTGTGGATGCAAATGGCTTCCAGGTAAGGATGGACGAAAGTCCCTTACCTGGTCCCGCAGCTGTTTTCGGTGGGGGGGGGAGGCGCTCCATTTCTCCCCCCAAAATTCTTGGCGGGGGGGAGGCGCCCCGCCCCTCCCGGCCGAAATTCAGGCCGGGGGGTGGCGCCCCATCTCCCCGGCCGCGAAATAAAAAAGTAAATTGTAAAAAAAAAAAAAAGTGATAGGCTACGTAACGATTTACGTAGCCTATCACGGCTAGATTTTCAAAGTCAGCCGTGATAGGCTACGTAAATCTTTACGTAGCCTATCACGGCTGACTTTGAAAATCTAGCCGTGATAGGCTACGTAAATCGTTACGTAGCCTATCACTTTTTTTTTTTTTACAATTTACTTTACTGGGAAATGGCAGCAGCAGCAGCCAGTCGGAAGACCGGCCACTGTCCCCGCTGCCGCCGAAACGCCGCCGGGACTTGCTGCCGAGAGGGACATTCGACAGAGGTAAGTCCCATCCCGGGGGGGGCGGGGGGGTGTTGGAGAATTTCCCCACCAATTTCAGAGGGCCGAATGCATTGGCATTCGGCCTCCCGGAGATTCGTGGAGAAATTCTCCGACATCCCTACTTCTGGGAAGCCATTTGCGTCCATACAGGCCTTAGTTTAAGGTAAATGCAGACATAAATGGCTGCATTTACCTTAAACTGAGGCCTTTACGGCTGCAAATGGCATCCTGGACGCTATTTGCATCTGCAGTCAGTCCCCTTCAGCCAGTGATACGGCATGGTGGCCATATCACTGGCAATCCAGAGCCGGAGGATCCGGCCAAGGAGGATTCCGCAGGGAGGCAGAGGTAAGTCTTCCGTTCCGCCACAGACTCCGGGGGGCCAGTTTCTTTATAATCCGGCCTCATTGGAGTCCGTGACAGAATTCTCCGCTATCCCTAATCACTAACTTAAACTAGATTGACAAAATAAGAACTCTAAAGATTGAAACAAGCCCTCAAAAACATATGATTATCTCCTCTGTTTGATGAATATAAGTGTCATGACACACTCCCTTCAACAAGGAAAAACAATATAGCAAGGTATTTTACAAATAAATGAGCCAAAAATGATCTAATGAGCAAACATTACAGCAAAGAGAATTCTGGGAACTGTTTCTATCACATGTGATTGTGCTCCTGCTATACTTACTAACTTTACTTGCAGTTATTGAAAAATTGTACTGTGCAGTGCTCTCTCTGTCCAGTAATTCATTTGTGGCAATAGTTCCTTCCATTCCATCTATAGCGAAGTAGCTGTCCACATCGCTCTTCCAGTCTATGAAGTACCTGCAGATGCGGTAGTGGCAGCGAGAGAAAAACAAAATGGAAATTGACAACATCTAGCTATTTATCATAATAGTAGCTGGCACAGCCTAATGAGTTTTGTTATTCTGCTCTCAGGAGTTATTTCCGTACATTGTAATAAATAAGCAATGATTGCTTTAATGTCATGTCAGAAGGCTAAATGGGGAATAGTGAAAGATGGACTTGAGAAAAAGTTCACAGAGAATATGTAAACATCGTTGACTATCTTTCCAGTAAGGTCATTCAAATTTGTATTAGGTATAATTCTAGAGCCTTCACTCTCCCCAAAGTCCATCAAAGTTTGGCATAAACTTGTAAGTAGGTACATTCATTGCTGCTGCTCATAAACAAATTTAATTAATTATATTTTTTAAAAAAACCTTTCAGTTTAACAAGTTGTGTTAAGGGCCTTCCATGTTCACTCAGCCTCCAGAATTCTGAGAAATTATGGGCATCTCTACACCAGCCTAAAATCCTGCATTTAAAAGGGGGCTTTCTGCTTCTGTTTTAAATGCAGAGTTACAAAGACTCCCTTTTTCACCCGCTTCCTTTCCCCCTTCCCTTTTCCCCTCCTTCTCCCCGTATCTGAGTCTTCTATTATCTATCTGAGTCTTCTATGATCTGTCATTGATCTCACTCCTCTTCTTGCTGTTATTCCTCTTTTCATGGAGGGAACTCAAGCGGAACATGGCAGGGTAATTTGGTAGCCCATTTTCTGCAATCTATTTAAAAATGGAACAAAGGGCATTTAGTGCAGGAGATGCCCTGGAGGGTCACAGCGTCATGTAAAGAGCCCACAAACTTTCATGAAGGAGCCATCTCAATCGCAGGATAAAAGCTCCATGTGAAGAAAGCCTATAGCTGTTCAGGGCCACTCCTTTAACAGATGCATTATTTAGGCAACATGGACATGGTATGATATTCTATACTGTGGATAGTTCCAGCTTCACCACTACCTTGAAGCCTTCTACCTCAAAATTACCTTTCTACCTTAAAAACAGCAAGGACCCTCCTCAAACTCACCTCTCCTACACTGCCAAGTTACAGATCAGTCTGTTGAGCCAATTTCTCAGTGTAAGACATAGAATATACTCCCCCAACCCCCTGATTTCTGGTAATAAATAATGGCTGAATGTGATTGTCACTAACTTAGCAAGCATGCTTCAGTTTACAATACACTTCCATTATTTAGTTGCAGTGTTATCATTATTTTATAGATTTTAAGCTGCCTTAATCTATTTTATTGAATGTAAGCCACCTCTTATAGGCAGTGTTAAAACGCTAGAAATAAACATAAAGGAGATAAATCAGTATGGCATATGAATCTCATCCTCAGATTCTATAATATTCAGAAATTCGAGGGTCAGCATAGGCTGTATTCTTTCAACAACGAATCATCAGGTCCAAATGTCAGTAAGCGAACAGATGAACTTGAGCAAGCGGGCCACTTTTAAATTACTAGGGAGGCCATGAATATCCATGATTTTCCATTCCTGATGCGAAAAGAACATAGTTGATGTTTCTGATAACTGTTCAACACAGGCAGGAATTGAGAGATAAGTGCTCCAAACTGGTTGTAGAGAAGTGCTCTAGACAGGCACCGTGAGAATATTATTATTGAAACATCAGCAGGGGAACAAGGAATGATTATTGGATGATCCCTGGGTGGCTTTGGTAAGCCACTGTCTCTCAACTGCTGCTCTCATGGCATTTGGGAGTTCATCAAGGAAAGAAAATTAATGATCACAGAAGTGATGCCATGTGAAGGGCAGCTCCACAGAACATTACAGAGAGGGGACACAAAAGTTTCTGCCTTAATGCCTTAAAATCTGGCACAACCTGTTTTCTTGGGTGTGGCACTATTCACCATTGTGCTTGGACAGCACTTTGGTAGGACCCATACATGGTATGAGATCCACAGAAATACGCCCAAGTGATGCAGTCTGAATTAGGAATGGGCGAATGACCAATATTCAAGCTTGCCAAGATTCTCTGAGGATCAGCTAGTTGCTTGTCTTTCCTCAATTTGAACTGGTTGTTATGATCATTGTTTGTTCCTGTGAATGGGAAACATCACAAAATGAACAGTGATCAAATGTGGAAATTGTGCTAAAATCCAAATTTGCACAAATTTCCCCATAGACTAAAATATACCTATCATTCTACTTGCACTAATTCACAGTTGTGCAAATGCACTAATCCACATTAGTTAATGTGGGTAAACATTAATGCATATTAACTAATGTGGATTGGCACATTTTTGAAACTTGCACAAAATCAACTGGGGACATTTGCACAAATCAAACACAAGCACTCCCCCCCCCCGAATTTGCAGATGTTGTGGCCCAGCTCCAGTGCTGCAGTGTGCCTTCCAGTTTATAGCCAGAATCTGATCAGACGTAATCCAGAAGGGTTGGAATGTGAGAATGAGCTTATCTCTGTCAGTGATCTCAGAGGAAAAATTCTAGAAATGTTTTAGATTTAATTCTGCTAAATCCAACACAAGCCATTTGCCACTTTCCATGTTGCCTTATCCATCTCAGTTCTCAAACTGTGGATTAAACAACTGCACACAATCATTTATTTATGTATTTATGTATGTATGTATGTATGTATTTATTTATTTATTTTTGTACGTACGTACATACGTACGTACTTATTATCTATACTGCCCAGTAGCTGAAGCAATCTAGGCAGTTCCCAAAAATTAAAACCATGAAGTTCAACATAAAACAATACAAAATATGAAAGCTTAAAACTACAGTATAAAAGTACAACCAGAATAAAACATAGCAGCAATCAACACATTTAAAATACAGTTTTAAAACAGCAGACCCAAAAGACCAGAGTGCTAAAATGCTAGAAAAATAAATAAGGTATTCACCTGGCGCCTAAAGGAGTGTAATGTAGGTGCCAGGCAAACCTCTCTAGTGAGCTCATTCCACAGCTGGGATGCCACAGCAGAAAAGGCCCTCTTTCTGTAGCCTCCCACCTCGCTTCCTTTGGCAGGGCCTTCCAGAGAAGGACCCCTGAAGATGATCTTAGGGTATAGGCAGGCATATATGGGAGGAGGCAATCCTTCAGATAACCTGGCCCCAAGCTGTTTAGGGCTTTCAATGATATTTATAGTAGGGATGTATGATGAATTCATTTCAGTTCATTTTTTTAATTGGGATTTACCTAGTTCACACCTTCCAGACTTCATTCAAAAATGATTTCTCAGTTCTTATAATTGGTAGTTTGACTCCTAAGCATTTTGTTTGCCAGGGCATTCCTGATATGATTGGGTCCAACTTAAGCTAATAAATTTTGACAGACGTTTTGTAGCCAACTTCAATGGGGCTGATTGTATGGTTGTGTGATGAAGTTTAGATTCTATACAGCTGTCAAGGTTCTATTTATGACCTGGACCCCCTGAGCAACTCCTTAAGGATCTCTTCCCTCCTTAAGAGTCCCACCTAGGGGTGGACGAAAGTCACTTACCTGTCCTCGAAGGACGTTCGCGGTGGGGGGGAGGCGCTTCGCTGGTCCCCCCGCGAAGTTCAGGCCGGGGGGGGAGGCTTCCCGCCTCGCCCCGGCCGAAATTCAGGCCGGGGGGGAGGCTTCCCGCCTCGCCCCGGCCGAAATTCAGGTCGGGGAGGAGGCTTCACGTCTCACCCGGCCGCGAACGCGAAAGTTAAAAAAAAAAACGCCCCCTGATAGGCTACGTGACGATTCACGTAGCCTATCACGGTTAGATCTGCGAAGTCAGCCATGATAGGCTACGTGAATCGTCACGTAGCCTATCACGGGTGACTTTAAAAAAAAAAAGTGCGTACGCTAATGGCGGCCCCCATAGGGAGCCACCATTCGCATTCCTTATTTAGTCACTGTAGTCTACGTAAATATTTACGTAGACTACGGCGAAAATAAGGGCAACACAAATAGCGTTGCCCTTATTTTCGCTGTAGTCTACGTAAAGATTTACGTAGACTACAGCGACCAAATAAGGAAGGGGAATGGCGGCTCCCTATGGGGGCCGCCATTATCCGTACACACTTTTTTTTTTTTAAAGTCACCCGTGATAGGCTACGTGACGATTCACGTAGCCTATCACGGCTGACTTTGCAAATCTAGCCATGATAGGCTACGTGAATCGTCACGTAGCCTATCAGGGGACGTGTTTTTTTTTTTCTTTCATTGCAATGGCGGCGGTGGCAGCCGGTCAAAAGACCGGCTGCTGCTCCCGCCTCGCTCCAACATCCGCCGAACCGCCGGCCGGGCCAGCCACCGGGAGGGACATTCGGTGAAGGTAAGTCCTGTCCCGGGGGGGTGCGAGGGGCGGGGGGGTGCGGAGGATTTCTCCCCGAAACTTGTTCGGGGGGCCGAACACATTGGCCCTCGGCCCCCCGAAGTTTCGGGGAGAAATTCTCCGCCATCCCTAGTCCCACCTTCCTTCTTTTAAACTTTCCCTTCCCAGTAACATGGGGTTTAGGCTGTAGACGTCGGGTGACTGACACTGTAGACACAGGGTTTAACCACAACAGTTTATTCATAGATTTAAAGCAAACAAATTACAACTAATGGCATTTACACAATAGAACTGAGTGATACAAAAGGCATTAAAAGAAAATAAAAGCAAAACACAAGTTCCTTTAGCCTAACTGTTCTTAGACTCCTCTAGGCTGCTTCTTCCTGCTCTGTCTTCAGACTCTGCTCTCACTTCAGGCTCTGGCTGTCTCTCTGACTTGCTCTTGTTCTGGCTGCAGCCTGGTGTTTCTGACTCTTACTGGATCTCTCCCTCTCTTTATATATCCTCCTCCCTCAAAACCAAAAGTACTGCTCCAAATCTGAAGAAATGAAACTCAGGTGGAGAAATGAAACTGACACTTAACCAGAGAAATAAACTGCCCCTCTCAGGGTTATTCCCTCCCAACAGAAAACTCCAGGCCTCTAAGCCTAACCTTCCCCCCTTTTACCTGCATAGGCTTCAAACCTTCACAACAACCCAGTCCTATGAAGATTAATTTAGAAGTCCCTTCTGAGTTCAATGGAGGTTGCTTACAAGTAAATGTGCATATAGCTGGAGTCTTAGGTCCCAGCATGAACACTTGCAGCCAAATAAATAGTTAGGAAGAGGTATTCTACTATGCCTGGGGATGTACAGACTGTGTAAAATCTGCTCCATCTGTGTTTCATGGATTGTCAGGCACCTTTTGTTCCATTGTCCACTCACAGATGGATGTATTTTTTTCATCATACAGAAAAACATGCAAATGATTATGTAAGAGGTTTCGTAACAATTTACATAATTTACCTTGGTATATAACATTTAGCATACTGTCCCGCATTCAATTCAATGTTTCTTCAGCAGAAAATTATGTATTTTTCTACAAATAAATATGTGTAAATTTCAGGAAAGAAAAAAAAAACCCTGTAAGTAAGTCCATGGAGTCCGGGCAGCCTGAGGAGGGTCACTCCACAGCAGATTCCACAAGTTGGATTCTTACAAATCCAAACTCATTTTAGTCCATCTCGAATTTCTCCAGCATCTAGGGATGGCAGAGAATTTCTCCACGAATCTCTGGGAGATTCACCTGAAATTTGTGGTGAAATTCTCCGCCGGCCCCCCGCCTCCCCCCCACAGGATGGGATTTACCTTGTGTGAATGTCCCTCTTGGCAGCGGGTCCCAGCAGCGTTTCGGCAGCGTGTCGGTGGGGGCGGCGGCGGTGGCTGGTCTTCTGACTGGCTGCTGCCGCCGCTGCCATTGCAAAATAAAAAAGGAAAGTAAAAAAAACCCACACCCATGATAGGCTATGTAATGATTTACGTAGTCTATCACGGCTAGATTTCCAAAGTCAGCCATGATAGACTACGTAAATCGTCACGTAGCCTATCACGGGTGACTTTGAAAAAAAAAAGCGCATACGCAAATGGCGGCGCACATGGGGCACCGCCATTTGCGTTCCTTAGTTTGGCACGTCTAGTCTACGTAAAGATTTACGTAGACTATGGCGAAAATAAGGGCAATGCAAATAGCGTTCTCGTATTTTCACCATAGTCTATGTAAATCTTTACGTCGACTAGACGTGCCAAACTAAGGAATGCAAATGGCAGTGCCCCATTTGCGTACGTGCTTTTTTTTTTTCAAAGTCACCCGTGATAGGCTACATGACGATTTACATAGCCTATCATGGCTGACTTTGGAAATCTAGCCATGATAGGCTACGTAAATCGTTACGTAGCCTATCACGGGTGTTTGGTTTTTTTTACTTTACTTTTTTTTTCACGGCCGGGTAGATGGGGCGCTCCTCCCCGGCCTGAATTTCGGTGGTGAGGGATGGGGCGCCTCCCCCCCAGCCTGAATTTCAGCTGGGCGAGGCGGGGCGCCTCCCCCCCGGCCTGAACTTCGGGGGGAGAACCTAAGCGCCTCCCCCCCACCGCGAAGCAAGCTGCGGGACCAGGTAAGTCCCTTTCGTCCATCCCTACCAGCATCCCTAAATATGATAGTGCAAAGTCATGAATTGCAATCTTGTGCTGGTGCTGGTGTGTTAACTCAGTGTTGTCTTTAGATAGGTTGACCTAATGTTGCAGTCAGGATGTTATGCATGGATGAGAGAATCAATTAATTTTCATCTCAAAGCTTGGTTCAACTCATTTCTGTTTCCGATTGCAACATTTTGTTGTTGTTGTTGTTCAAATGGGGAACATGGACATTTGAGTGCACATTTTTATGTGTTCACCCAAAGGCACCCCCTCCCCCATTGACTGAAGCATGAAAATGTGCATTTCCCCCCAGATGTGCATTTTTAAAAGGGTACATTGTTCTAATGGACACATTTTTCAAACATGAATGAAAGCTTGGGGATAACTGATCATTTCCTGTTAAATGTCTTTGTGTTTGGGAGTGCGAACGGGGCAAACATTGGTCCAAAATGTATCAAAACAAAATTCTCATACATCCCTAGTGATAGGTCAATGAATGACCACGTGAGGGCTAGCTGATGAGTGATCAAGCAAGGGAAGTCCTGGTGTGCACCAGTGTTCTGCCACCAGTAGGCTATGAAGGAATAGAAGAATGGAACAGAAAGGAACAGAAAAGCTCCTGTGCTGCACAAGCCCACACATGGCATCGATAAAGCCTTCCCAAACAAAACCTCCTGAAGGAGCTAGGAAACTAAACACAGCCTGTAGATCACAACTTCTTAAGAGAAGGGAAATTTCAAAAAATGTGATAGCGTGTAATAGACCAAAAGTAGTGATGCTCCCTGTGTCAGCAGCTCGGGGATGGTGTGGGGCGGGGGGAGCACAGGAGAGGCAACTGATGACACACAGACCTAAGTGGGTTAAACAAACTGACCACAGCATGTATTTGTTACAGCTTAAGTAGCTTTCGCAGGGGATGTATCCAGTCATCTAGCTGCCTGACTGCTGGCAAACAGCACTGACCCAGCCTGCATGCAGGGTGATGTGTGTGATGGGAGGCAGGGATGTTTTGCCCACTATATCACGAACTGAACACATGAGGTATTCCTGTGCCACTGGATGTATGGCAGGTATTCCAGTACTTGTGCTGGGCTGGGCCTACAATCCCCCCCACACACACACACACACTGAGATCCCTTATGGGAATCCCCACCATGGGGAGCAGGAGCCTAATCCTGCTAACCCTTATAATGGATCCAGCCCAATGCCTCCAGCACTTGCCTTGAAAAGCTGTGACAAAAACTGAGAAGAAACAAACAAACTTGCTACGAGGATGGCAACCCCCCCACACTGCTGACCAATTGCATACATTGGCAAAATTCTTTCCCAACCCCATCAACTTGTTGCTAATGTCTGTCACAGTGTAAGGATTTTTCTTGGGCCTTTGGGGACAATATGGGGTACAGGGAGTTTAGAGTTTAAAGGATAAGAGATGGGGCTTATAAGTGGGGTTGGCGCTAATGGATAACAGGACAAGCAGGGGAGCAAGATCCATTGTATTAGAAGTTTGCTTGACACCATATATAAACTGATAAGAGAGGGCTTAAGAACCTTCCAACTGTCTCTTTCTTATAAGGGAACTGCATAATAGGTGCAGGGGGGTCACAGAAAAGAACACATTGTGGTTTGGATTTCCTTGCCTGGAAATAAAGGGAAGAAAGGAAAGGAAAGGAAAGGAAAGGAAAGGAAAGGAAAGGAAAGGAAAGGAAAGGAGGAGTGGTTGACCACATAAAAGGAGAATTAAGGCTCAGAAAGGAGTGAACACCTTATACCAAGGAGGGAGGTGATTTGGGGAACAAAAAGTTGGACTTTCTGGGAATAGGATGACCTATAATGTGACGTGGACCAATAGATTTCAGAATATGTATTAGAAAGGAGGTTACCGACCTGGGAAGGGATTTAAGTTGATACACAGAAAAGATCTGGGTCTGTCTTTCTTCTTTCACCCTGTACCTGAGACATTACTCTGAGCCTATCACTTAGGCCTCAGTGACTCTGCTGTCATGCTTGGAGAAGGAGATATTCCCATTACCCTTGTAGGTAAAGTACAGGTGTGAGTAGTAGGCATACAGCTGCAGGATGTATGAGTATGCCTTAGTAACGCTGAGTGAATGTGAGCACTCTATCTCACTCCCCAAAGGAACCTCACCTACAACATCAGGGCCAAGTTGAGGCTGTTTAAAATAAGTGTGCCTAAGTATCCAAATACCAGTGCCCTGAAATTTTAGCCTCCAGGTTCCCTTGCAATAGCAAGGCAGAAGCTTGAACTAAGGCAAGGGTGGTGATGTCAGACACAGCAGTAGAGTGGGCCTTCTATTTATGGCCCAGGAGTAGACCAGAGGAAGAATGTTCCATTTCAAGCCTGCCCCAAGGCTATGCCCCCTAGAACCAACCAGGATACCTGATTTGCTCCCAGAGGGTGAGTCCCAGAAGCCTGCTGCTAGACTTTATTGCACCATGGCCACTGGCCAAAGAACTTCACCACACCAGCTCCAATCCTGCAACCACATGCCAGCACTAAGAGGGGGCTCTCCAGTAATTTGGGAGCTGTAGCTCGTATTTATGTGAAGTATACAACTAAAGCCTAACGATGTTTAAAGAAGATATACAGAGCATGGAAAGTATTTCTAAGAACTATATTGCACTGGGCATAAAACAAAGGATATTCTAGACCACTACACATCCACTGTAGCTATGATACTCAATGCAGATATATTCTTAAAATGTTCTTATATCATTGAAATTATAATGGGCATACACTGTGGAGAATAAAAGACAGTAAAGCAAGAAGCCAGAAAAAAAGACAACATGACTAATTGGCTCAAGCAAGTGTGGAAAATCCTGAGTTTGCATCTACAAAACAAATGTGGTGATACTTTATCTTAGAAATATGGATTGTAAAAAGTGAACTGTAATTGAAAAAGAACTATAATTTAACCACCCCCATCCCCACCCCAACACCAACTTCGGCTATGCTAAAACTAACTGCAAATGCCAGGAAAAGTGTCTGTTTGCACCTTTTTCATGGTGGATCAATATTGCTTCAAATCATCATTCCTTGACTGAAAGGGTGTGTGTGTGTGAGAGAGAGAGAGAGAGAGAGAGAGAGAGAGAATTATATCCCATCCTTCATTTCACTGAGTTCCCAGGGTAGCTTACAAACATGCATAAATACAATTAAAATTCCAACCAACTAGGAAATCAAAACTTGGTGCATGCATTGTTTGTCTACATACTCCTATTGTGTTTTTATACAGGACTGGAGCACATGCAGGAAAATGTCCCAATGAGTCGTGCCCACATCACAGTTCTCAGTAACAACCCTATGCCTCAAAGACTACTTTTCATTGAACATAGAGGTCAGTTCATATCAAAATTCACAAATGTCAAATTCCTCAACCCATCCCAATTTGTGACACAGTATGCTGGATACAGTCAACCAGATATGTTTGGTCTCCATCAGGGGATCAATTAACCTGTCATTGCTTGGCAGAGTTGTCTGCAGGGATGGGGGAGAAATCTGTTCAATTTGCTTTTTATTGCAAATTTTAGACTTTCAACCCTTATGTAAATCAAAACTCAGTTTTCCTTTGAAATTCACATTTCTCTGAATTTTGCAGTGGACTTCTCCGATAATAAAAAAAGCATCTGAAAATGTATATATTAGGAGAAACAAAGTAAAGTTAAAGATAATGGACAGTATCCAATTGTGACATTCCATTAGTGCAAATGATGTAGCGCTCATGGAAACTCAGTTCTGACTATGCTCAAGAGAAGAATCCAATGGAAGTTCTGCTTGTGCAAGCGCAGTTATGCAAGCACAGTTGTGCAAGTGGTTGCGCATTATGCTTTGGCAACCTGTTGTGCAACCAGTTGCTCATAACTCCTGTGCAACCCATTGTATAACCTGTTTTGCAACCAGTTGTACAACCAGTTGCACAAGCATAATGGGCAACTGCTTGCACTATTTGTGTTGGCGGAATGACCCCATTGGATACTGCCCTATGTTAGGAAAATTGCTTGCAAAGGAGTGTACAGTAGGCAAAATGCATACAAAAATCCATATATTCGGAGAAACATGCACAGTCAGGCTTTTCAATGTTCATTATTTATTTATTTATTTCATTTATTTCATTTCTATACCTCCCAATAGCCGAAGCTCTCTGGGCGGTTCACAAAAATTAAAACCTGTTCATGTGAACTTTCAAAAACAAATTTCTCAATGTTTGGGAGGAACCAAACTAGTAGGGGTGCACGAAAGTCACTTACCTGGTCTTGCAGCTTTTCGCGGTGGGGGGGAGGCGCTTCGCTGCTCTCCCCCCGAAGTTCAGGCTGGGGGGGGGAGGCTTCCCGCCTCACCCGGCCAAAATTCAGGCCGGGGGAGGAGGCTTCCCGCCTCGCCCGGCCGAAATTCAGGCCGGGGAGGAAGCGCCTCGCCTCGCCCGGCCGCGAAATTAAAAGTTTTTTTTAAAAAAAATGACCCCGTGATAGGCTACGTGACGATTAACGTAGCCTATCATGGCTAGATCTGCAAAGTGAGCTGTGATAGGCTACATAAATCATCACGTAGCCTATCACAGGTGACTTCAAAAAAAAAAAAGCGCGTACGCAAATGGCGGCCCCCATAGGGAGCCACCATTCGCGTTCCTTAGTTGGTCTAAGTAGTTAGACTACAGCGACCAAATAAGGAACAGGAATGGCGGCTCCCTATGTGGGCCGCCATTATCCGTACGTGCTTTTTTTTTTTTTTAAGTCACCCGTGATAGGCTACGTGACGATTTACGTAGCCTATCATGGCTGACTTTGCAAATCTAGCCGTGATAGGCTACGTTAATCGTCACGTAGCCTATCATGGGGGCGGGGTTTTTTTAATTTACTTTATTGGAATGGCGGCGGCAGCAGCCGGTCGAAAGATCGGCTGCCGCCCCCGCCCCTGACGAAGACCCGACGAACCGCCGCCGGGACCCGCCGCCGGGAGGGACATTCGGTAAAGGTAAGTCCCATCCCGGGGGGGGTGCGGGGGGTGGGGGGGTGCGGAGAATTTCTCCCCGAAACTTTTTCGGGGGGCCGAACACGTTGGCGCTCGGCCCCCCGAAGTTTTGGGGAAAAATTCTCCGCCAACCCTACAAACTAGAGAAATTCTCAACATTCAAGATGAACTAGGGATGTCAGAGAATTCCGTGATGGATCTTGGTGAGGCCGAATGCCAGTGCATTCGGCCCCCCAAAATCCATCGCGGAACGGCCTGCCACCCCCCCCGCGGATCCCCCCTGGGACGAGACTTACCTGGGGCAGATGTTCTGGATGGCGGTGGCTCCAGCGGCGGGTTCGGCAGTGGCTGGTCTTCCGAACGGCTGCCGCCGCCGCCATTTGCAGGCTGTGTCTCCCCCCCCCCCATAGATGTGATAGGCTATGCAAAGACTTACGTAGCCTATCACGTGTGGGTTTTATTTTTAAAGCATATGCAAATGGCGGCGGCTATGGCTGCTGCCATTTGCATTCCTTATTTTTCCTTATTTTTCCTTATTTTTCCTTATTTTTCACCATCTTAGTCTATGTCAATATTTACATAGACTAAGAAGAAGAAAAGAAAGGGGAATGCAAATAGAGAACAATACACTCCACTTTACAATTTTAGCAAATTTATCTGTATAAGACAGAGAATAAAAACTGCTGCCCTCCAATTATCAGTACATGCTAACTGCTGCCTGAAAGTTCCATCACTCTTCATCATGCCATTCTATGACATGCTGTGCATTTCCTTAACAAATGCTCCTGACAGATCCTTTGTCAGCTTTTCATTTCTCAAGATGAGCTAAACAGCTTATCAAGAACTGTCGATCTTTAAAAATGCTGATTCAGTTCTAATTATCCACAGACTGCTGGGTAGGGATGTCAGAGAATTCCGCCATGGATCTCGGTGAGCATTCGGCCCCCTGAAAACTGTGGTGGAACGAAGCCCAAACGCCCCCCCACCCCGCAAAATGGGCCCGGAACGGAGCACCTACCTGCTGCCATCTGTGCTGACTTGCGAATGGCAGCCGTGTGTGCGGCCGCCATTTGCTTCTTCCATATAGCCGTGATAGGCTATGTAAGTATTTACGTAGCCTATCATGACAAAACTAAGGGAATGCAAATGGCAGCCGCCATAGCCGCTGCCATTTGCGTTTGCTGTTGTTTTTTTTTTCCCCGTGATAGGCTACATAAATATTTACATAGCCTATCATGGCAAAATACAGGGATGCAAATGACGGTGGCTATGGCAGCTGCTATTTGCATCCCTGCAGACTGTCCAGTGGCCGGATGTCCGGCTGTGGGCAGCCCCGGCTGGCGGCTCCATGGAATCTCCGCAGAGCACAGCCAGCCAGAGAGAATTTCAGGGGGAGGGACGGAGCGCCTCCCCCCCACCGCGAATGTCACCCTTCGAAAAGGTAAGTGACTTTCGTACATCCCTACTGCTGGGTCACTTTGGTAGTGATGCCTAGGGATGGATAGATTTGCATGCACCCACCGAGTGCAGGTGCTTGCCAGTTGCCGCCCACTCCTGCAAGCTGGGCTGCACGAGCCCTAGAGGGCACAGCGATCAGTCCAGGACACTCTCGTCCCTGCTACAGCGGCAGCGATGGGGACAGGTTGGTCATTTTATGTAAGTCACTTACTCTTACGTAAAATGACCGGCCTGTCTCTGCCGCCATTGTAGTAGGTGTGGGGGGAGGAGGAGATGAAAAGAGCTCCATTCTCCCCCTCATGTCCCTGCTAGCACAGTGGCAGCAACAGGCGGCTTGCTGAAGGACCGGGTGCCCCCCTGCTTGCCCATCTCAGCACATGCCAAATCAGGCAAGTGCTGGGGTCCATGGACTGGCATCTGGGGGGGCCAAGCTGGCTATTTCTCACCAGGCTTCAAGTCTCAACTTGATGCCCATGCCATCACTTGTGATGCCTGCCTCAAAAAGAGGGGGAGAGAGAGAAAGAGTTGTGCCCTCTACTTCAATAATGTCACTGATGTTTTGGTAAGGTTTTTGGTCAGTGATACAGCGATCTGTATCTAACTGTCTTTAGCAAGTGCCAGCTGTATAATGAATGGCAATAAAGATAGTTCCCATCCCATCTCCAGATTAAGAGTCAGATGCACCTGGAAAGCAGCTTGCTTTTCCATGCAGTCCTATCCATCCATGCAGGTTCACATAGAAAAATATATCATGTGTACAGTAGTAGATAACATCACTCTGCCATGTTATTTGCAGTTGTGGCATCACTTTTTGGCATTCACAGGTCCTACATGTACAGCCAGACTGTGCACACAAAGACCCTTTTAGGATGCAATGGCAACTATGATTTAGTGCTGGATGGGCAGCATGTGGCCCATGGGCCATATGCAGCCCACCAAGACCATTTGTGCGCACACACCCCGTTGCTGCTGTGCTGCTGGAAATTGTTGATGTTATGTCACCCAAAGTCACCAAGGTGGGAGAGAATAAGGTAACAGAGATGGATGGATGGATGGATGGACAGGAATGGATGGATAACTAAAGAATATATAGGAGTAAAACATATTAAAAGTGGCCTGCGTGTTGTAGGTTAAGTATGGATTCTGAATATGCAGCAGTTGAAAACCACTGCTCTAAATCCTGAAAATCTGAAGTGACCCTGCCTGATTCCTCTCTATGGCTACATCTACACCTTGTGTCATATCATTACAATCCCATAATGGTATTGCTATATCCCTCTATGCATTTATCCCTCGTAGGAGACACATTGTTATTTGTTGCAGTATATTAGATAATGTGGAATAAAAAGCAGGAAATCACACCAGAAAAGCAGTATATGGAATGTCGAATGTGCCCCAACAGTTATCAGTGCACTTCAATTCTGATATAAAGCAATAGTGTAGATATAGCCTATGGCTAGGGATGGCGGAGAATTCCACCACAGATTTCAGTGAGTCCAAATGCTTTGGCATTCGGCCCCCCAAAATCTGTCATGGAACAGCCTGCCACCCCCCCCACCCCCCACGGATTCCCCACGGATTCCCCCCGGGACGAAGCTTACCTGAGGCAGATGTTCTGGACGGTGGCGGCTCCGGCGGCAGCTTCAGTGATGGCGACGACGGCTGGTCTTTCAACCGGCTGCCACAGCCACCATTTGCATTCTGGTCTTTGCCGTGATAGGCTACGTAAGTATTTACATAGCCTATCATGGCAAGCCAAGAAAAAAAAATGGCGTACGCAAATGGTGGCGGCTACAGCGGCTGCCATTTGCGTTCCCTATTTTTCGCCGTTTTATCCTACCTAAATATTTACGTAGGCAATTACGGCGGAAAAAAAAGGGAACTGCAAATAGCGTAGTGGGCGCTATTTGCATTCTTTTTTTCCCCGCCATTTTATCCTACATAAATATTTACATAGGCTTTTACGGCGAAAAGAGGAAAGAAACACAAATAGTGCCCACTATTTGCGGTTCCCTTTTTTTTCGCCGTAAAAGCCTAGGTAAATATTTACATTGGAGAAAATGGCGAAAAATAGGGAACGCAAATGGCGGCTGCCGTAGCCGCCACCATTTGCGTACGCCATTTTTTTGGGGGGGGCATGCCATGATAGGCTATATAAATACTTACATAGCCTATCACAGCAGCCTGGAAAGACACAAATTTGAGTCCACAGCAGCCCATCTGCGGCCGGAAGTCCGGCTGCAGATGGCCCTGGTCAGCTGCTCCGCGGAGCCACCGTGGAGCAGAGCAGGGCAGGATTCCGTGGAGGGAGGACTGGATCGCCTCCCCCCCGTCGAGGATTCCACGGGGAGGGATGGAGCACTTCCCCCCGCAGCAGATGCCCCAACCGGAACCAGGTAAGGGATTCGTACATCCCTACCTATGGCACATCCTCTACACCTTTATCCATTTCTTCTTCATTCAATGTTTGTCTCTCTATTTCCCCATTCCTGACAACTCCTGGTTTCTCAGAAACTCCAGCCGCTTTGATTCTATCCAAACAAGAAAAATAGATCCCGGCATTCTCAATGACTTTCTGCAAAGCATTTTTTCCTCTTTGTTCTTTAAATAAGTGGATTTCCATTCTGCTATCATTTAGCTATTATTTTCCAATCCCCATATGTCAAACCCAACAGATTTGAAAGAGTTTTTGCCTGATAAAGTGTTATAAATTGCCACAACTTGTGCTACTTTTGCTAATGTGAGCTGTTTTGGATGGCTTTGTTCTCTGGAGTTGTGCTGTCTGCCACATAAAGAATAGATCTGTCTTTTGTTGCCCCTCTCCATTGTTTTGCAGATTACAGATTTCTGTAATGGGCATTGTGATGCCTAAAACTGTGCCTGGAAAACATCTCAGAGAAAATGAATTAATTTGCAATGAAACTGTACTGCACAGCACATTATATTGGCTATTGCATATGAGAATGCTGATTGTCTTCCCATGTCTTCCAAACGACCTATTCTTCCCCCCTCCCTGCTCTGCATTATGCTTTGCAAATTCTTCCTTTATAATATTATGAAACTGACATAGGCCATTATTTACCCTGACAAAGCAAACTAGGTTTTAAAAAGCTAACACAGCATAATGGTTGTAAGACACTCTCGGAAGTTGTAATCACACACAACTGTTTGTAACTAATTTATGCTTTTCCTAACTTCTGTTCATTGACTTTTAGTTTCAATTAGAGGATATAAACCTTATGGAGTACTGAAGCCTAATACATCAGTAACTAACAACTGCATATATTTCCTTTCCTTCAGTTAGGCCAATAGCTAAATAAGCACAAACAACTTAATATACTGTCATTTATTTTTTTCATTCTTGACAACTGTCTTTTTTTTCAGCGCTCATACAATACAAGTAGGGATGTGTGGACTGTGTAAAATCTGCTCCGTCTGTGTTTCACAGATTGTCAGATTTTGTTTCATCGTCTGCTCACAGGCGGATGCAATTATTTTGTCCATCATGCGGAAAAATACGCCAATAATTACCTAAGAGGTTTCATAAGAATTTACATAATTTACCATAGTACGTAACATTTAGCGTATTGTCCCCCATTCTATTCAACTTCTCTTCAGCAGAAACGTCTGTATTTTCCTATGAATAAATATGCATAACTTTCGGGAAAGTAAAATAATAATAATCCAAAAGTCCGCAGAGTCTGCACGGCTTGAGGGGTTCAGTCCGCAGTGCATTCTGCAGGTCTGATCCTTAGAAATCTGAGCTCATTCTAGTCCAGCTCAAATTTCTCCAGCATCCCTACATTCAAGAGTGGTATTGTAGAACTGTAGGGCAGGAGTGCAGAATCTTAGGCCCAGGATCCCAATCCGGCCCTCCTGGGGTCCCAATCTGGCCCTCCAGAGTTCCCCCAAAGGCCAATCTCCTTCCCCTGAGCCCACCTGCTTTCCCCCTGTTTCCCAGAAACAAACTGCTGATTGTTTCTGGGTTTCCTGTCTTTTGTGCAGTTATTCCCCTATTCTAAAAGGTCAAAATGTGTCTCCTAAATGGCAATAAGAGCTTTAATTAGTGGCAGTAAGAACTTTAAATTAAAATATGCTGGCATTTTGGCCCTACTCTTTTGCCTTTGGCCCCACCCACCACTGGGATGTGGCCACACCCCAAAACCTTCTCCAAAATGGAATTCAGACCTTAGGCCAAAAGAGGTTCTGCACCCATAATGTAGGGGTACAACCTACAACCCACAGGCCACGTAAAACCTCAAGGTCCATTATGTGGATCAAGGCCTCTTGCCATTATCCTGAGAAAAATCAGCTTCCATTAAACATGCAAGATTGTGCCCTCATGGTTGCAATGATGGTCATCTGAAACTGGATGGTGGAAAGAATGTGTGAGTGAAAAAGGCAGTTAGTGGTCTTATTCAACGAAGAACCATCTTCTCTCCACCAGCAAATTAAATAGTGTTGCTTTTTAGCAAGTTTCAAATCCAAACTCCTTGCACACAGTCAAGCACTACATTCCAGGGGAAACTCTCAACCTAGTATTAGTTCTGGTGGATGGTCATGCTTTTGCACTCTGGTAAGAAAATAACAAATGAACTGAGCAGGTTTATTTGATCATATAATCTCTGTGGCTACTGATTTTGAATCTCTATTCTTTCCAGGGACAGATTAGGGAGATGCTGCATCTGAATAAATGTGCTCTATCTGAGTCCACTTCTTCCTTTCTCCCCACAGCGAGAGATCACAGTATCTCTGGAACATAATGCCTGAACAGTCCTCCCATAACAACAGAAATCAATTATTCCTCCACATAGTCACACTTCCAAACCAATTGTAGGGTTCACCAGAAAACTACGGCCCAGGATTTGGGTAGTTAGCTCAAATCCATATGGGCCCAGCTCCATGGCTTCCTGGATCCCTCTCCTCCTTGGATTATGACCCTTTGGAAGAGCAAACACTTCTCTGGAGGATGCTGGAAAAATAATTGCTTTACTCCAAGATAAGTTCAACATGTTTCCACATTGGATAATAGCCTGCAGCAATCTCTGGTCAATGTATCTCATAAATTCAAAGACTGGCCAGTCATTTATGAGCAACATCTACCAGAGATCTCTGCAGTCTGTTTTAATATCTGACCCAAAGAAGGCCTCAAACAAAACAAGGCCAAAATGCTGGGCTTATCTTGGTATAAAGCAATTATTTATTTTTCCAGTATCCTGAGATTTGTCCTTTCTTTTGTTGTGGGCTTGTAGCGGATGATCTCCAGTTTTTACATCCATCCCTTCTCCTACCAAACTCTCTGTTTGGTCCACTCCTTTTCCACCACCAACACAGAGCATCTACTGCGCTCTATGCATGTTTCCCCCTTCCAATGAACTACATTTCTTCTTAGCTTCTCTTTCAACAACTCCACTCTCTTTCATCCAGCCTTCAAATCCAGGCTTCTCAGTTCTATTGTGTCCTCCTTTCCTCATCCACCATGACTCCTGGGGATCATACCTCTTAGCTCCCTGGCCTGCTGGGGCATCTTTCCAATGAATTTTTTATTCCTCGTCTTTGCTTGCTGTCAATCCCCTGCTCTCCAAACAGTACCTAGCCCCTCCTAGTCCCGTGGATGAACTTATTTTTCTTCCTAAATTGTACAAGTAATGTTTTCTTGCAGCAGTTCCACTCTTTACCAATATTGTACTGTGTGGCTGAACCTCGTTTTTATCCATTAGAATGGTCAGGAACATCCCATGACATCAGAACAGATCAGCCACTGCCTTGGGGTGTGAGTGGGCAACTATATTAACAAAGCTGTGGTTATCAAAGTAAGGCAAAAGCGTCCTTACATAAATCCATCTACAGCTAAGACTGATGATCAAATCCTCCTGAAATTAGAATGTTGGTCACTTTTCTCAGCCTCTTCTAGTATGCACAGAGAAGGAAACCGCTGGCACTTCTCTTAATAATCTTTCAGTGCATGTCTGCTGTATTGACACTAAAATATCTGATTTTTTGAAATTAACATAGGATGCTTTACTAGAATGAACCAAATTAAATGTGCCATAAGCCAATTTACTAAAGCAGTAATTGAGAATTGCCTTACTTTGATCAAAAACAAGTGGATAGTTCTCTGTTGGACAGCTCATTATTTAATTTTGGAGGAGGCACAGTATCTTAACCCATTTACTGTTCATTTTTATAAAATAAGTGTTAAATGCTGACAATGAGCCAAGGCATGTAAAACCAATAAGGAAAGGAAAGGTTCCTCCTGTGCAAGCACTGGGTCATTACTGACCCCTAGAGGGACACCGCTTGGTCTGGCATTTTCATGGCAGACTATAGTGGGGTGGTTTGCCATTGCCTTCCCCAGTCATGACTACCTTTCCCCCAGCAAGCTGGGTACTCATTTTACTGACCTCGGAAGGATGGAGGGCTGAGTCAACCTGAGCCGGCTACCCGAGACTCGGCTCCCGCTGGGATCGAACTCAGGGCATGGGTTGTTACAATACTGCCACCTACCACTCTGTGCCACACAAGGCTCTGAAAACCAATAACCCAGCCTTAAATTATATTATTCCCTGGAGTCCAGATTTATTATAAATATTTTCATGTGGATTTAGTAGCCATTCACATGGCATTTATAAGCATTCTAATTTTACTTTGAATTATATTTATGCTGAAGATATACTTACTATAACTCCACATGGCCTTTTAAAGAATAACAAAAGCAAAAACAAACGAACACCAAGATGTGTCCCTTGCTCTATGGAGTTCACAAGGTAAATTTCTATTGCAGAAAATGGAGGAAAGTGGGAGGAAAGGGTAAGAGAGGAAGATGGTGCACAAACATTGGCTCCATTTTATAAAGTAACAGATGCAGCTTTACATAGGAGATTTGGGAGGGAACTGGAACTATTTAAGAGAAAGTCCCATTGAGAGAAGGTGGTAGAATGGGAAGAGTGTACAGATGGTCAGGGATTTGATACAATGGGCAAAATATTCTGGCAACCAGATATACTACATCTTGGCTCTTGAACATAAGGGACACTTTCACTGCAATCCTATTCACATTTAGCTGGGTGAATGTCTCAGTAGACTTGCCTGGGTAGACACCTATAGGGTTGGGCTGTTAATTGTTGCTTGCAGTGCAGCCATTTGGGAGTCAGAAAAGCTTCGAGGGTATTTGCAAACAGGTAACTGTTTTTATGTATGTTGTTGCTGTAAGCTGCCTTGGGAGGGCTTCTGCCCTGAAAGGCAGCCAAGAAATGTTGTAAATAAACAAATAAATGTGTGTTGCTGTTTACAAATTCTGAAATATGGTGGTGCTGGGAGTAAACATTTCCATTTATGCTTCTTTTAAATAATATGAATCATACTAACATCTAAAATTATGCGTCGCAAGACTTGAAGATAATATGATACAGTCATCACTGCTAGGTTTGGTAGAATTGTTGAAGTAACTCAAAGTAACATAAAGACTGCAACACACTCAATACACACACACACACACACACACAACACACATGTGCACCCCCCCAACACACACGCGCATACACATGCACCCTGAAAGACAGGAACAGACACATCAGAAGGAACACCAACTTTCATGGAGGCATTGCCATTGACCCCTCAACCCTGGGTGCATTGCTGCTCTGGGAGAGACTGAAGATCCAATAGGAGATACCAGAAAGACCAGAAAAAGATAGCTGTACCCTGTTGGTTTTGTCAGAGGCGGCTATGTTTTGTATTCCACCACAGTCTAAGGTAGGGATGGCGGAGAATTTCTCCCCGAATCTTCGGGGAGCCGAACGCCAACGCATTCGGCCCCCCAAAATCGGTGGTGAAATTCTCTGCCAGCCCCCCGCCGCCCCCGGGATGGGACTTACCTTTAGCGAATGTCCCTCCTGGTGGCGGGTCCCGGCGGCGGTTCGTCGGCCTTTCGGCGGGGGCGGGGGCGGCAGCCGGTCTTCCAACCGGCTGCCGCCGCCGCCATTACAAAGTGTGAAAAAACAACAACAAAACCCATGATAGGCTACGTGACGATTAACGTTAGGGGTGAACGAAAGTCACTTACATTTTCTCGCAGCTTTTTCGCGGTGGGGGGGAGCGCTTCGCTACTCCCCCCGCGAAGTTCAGGCCGGGGGGGGGAGGCTTCCCGCCTCGCCCAGCCGAAATTCAGGCCGGGGGGGGAGGCTTCCCGCCTCGCCCGGCCGCGAACACGAAAGTAAAACAAAAAAAAAAACCCGTCCCCTGATAGGCTACGTGACGATTCACGTAGCCTATCACGGCTAGATCTGGAAAGTCAGCCGTGATAGACTACATGAATCGTCACGTGCTTTTGCGTACGTGCTTTTTGCGTACGTGCTTTTTGCGTACGTACGTACCGGCTGCCGCCCCCGCCATTGCAATGAAAGAAAAAAAAAAAACACGTCCCCTGATAGGCTACGTGACGATTCACGTAGCCTATCACGGCAAGATTTGCAAAGTCAGCCGTGATAGGCTACGTGAATCGTCACGTAGCCTATCACGGGTGACTTTAAAAAAAAAAAAAAAAAGCGCGTACGCGAATGGCGGCCCCCATAGGGAGCCGCCATTCGCGTTCCTTATTTAGTTGCTGTAGTCTACGTCAATGTTTACGTAGACTACGGCGAAAATAAGGGCAACGCAAATAGCGTTGCCCTTATTTTCGCCGTAGTCTATGTAAACATTGACGTAGACTACAGCGACCAAATAAGGAAGGGGAATGGCGGCTCCCTATGGGGGCCGCCATTATCCGTACACACTTTTTTTTTTTTTTTAAAGTCACCCGTGATAGGCTACGTGACGATTCACGTAGCCTATCACGGCTGACTTTGCAAATCTTGCCGTGATAGGCTACGTGAATCGTCACGTAGCCTATCAGGGGACGTTTTTTTTTTTTTTCTTTCATTGCAATGGCGGGGGCGGCAGCCGGTCGAAAGACCGGCTGCCGCTCCCGCCCCGCTCGAACACCGGACGAACCGCCAGCCGGACCCGCCGCCGGGAGGGACATTCAGGGAAGGTAAGTCCCGTCCTGGGGGGGGGCGGGGGGGCGGAGGATTTCTCCACGAAACTTGTTCGGGGGGCCGAACACATTGGCGCTCGGCCCCCCGAAGTTTCGGGGAGAAATTCTCCGCCATCCCTAATTAACGTAGCCTATCACGGCTAGATTTCCAAAGTCAGCCGTGATAGGCTACGTAAATCGTTACGTAGCCTATCACGGGTGACTTTGGGGAAAAAAAAAAAAGCACGTACGCAAATGGCGGCGCCCATAGGGCGCCGCCATTTGCGTTCCTTATTTGGTCCCAGTAGTCTGCATAAAGATTTACATAGACTACGCTGTAGTCTACGTAAATCTTTACATAGACTACCGGGACCAAATAAGGAACGCAAATGGCGGCGCCCATAGGCCGCCGCCATTTGCATACGTGCTTTTTTTTTCCCCAAAGTCACCCGTGATAGGGTACGTATCTATTAACATAGCCTATCACGGCTGACTTTGGAAATCTAGCCATGATAGGCTACGTTAATCGTTACATAGCCTATCACAGGGTTGTTTGTTTGTTTGTTTTTTACACTTTGTTTCGCGGCCGGGGAGACGGGGCGCTTCTCCCCGGCCTGAATTTTGGCCGGGCGAGGCGGGACGGCTGCCCCCCTCACCTGAACTTCGAGGGGAGAAGCGAAGCACCTCCCCCCCACCGCGAAGCACCCCTGCGAAAAGGTAAGTGACTTTCATACATCCCTAGTCTAAGGTTAAATTGGTGGGTTCACAGGACAGGTCCTTCTTGATGTTAGTAGCTCTGGAACTCCCTCCCCCAGGAGGCCTCCTGGCACTTTCCCTTTAACTTAAAATAAAGACTGTGGGGGGGGGACCCTGCCCCTTTAAGATGAGCCTATAATGATTTCTTCCTTGATTGGAGTTTTTTAGTTTTTGTATTTATTTCTTTATTTATTACATTTGTATCCCCAAAAAAACAAGATTATGGCAACCAGCTTGATTGATAACTGGCAAATAGAGGGAGAAAATGTGGAGGCAGTGACAGACTTTGTCTTTCTAGGCTCAAAGATTACTGCAGACGCTGACTGCAGCCAGGAAATCAGAAGATATTTACTTCTTGGGAGGACAGCAATGACAAATCTTGATAAAATAGTGAAGAGCAGAGACATCACACTGACAACAAAGGTCTGCATAGTTAAAGCAATGGTATTCCCCATAGTAACCTATGGCTGCGAGAGCTGAACCATAAGGAAGGCTGAGCGAAGGAAGATAGATGCTTTTGAACTGCAGTGTTGGAGGAACATGCTGCGAGTGCCTTGGACTGCAAGAAGATCAAACCAGTCCATACTCCAGGAAATAAAGCCAGTAGGGATGGGGGAGAATTTCTCCCCGAAACTTCGGGGGGCCGAGTGCCAATGTGTTCGGCCCCCCGAAGTAGTTTCGGGGAGAAATTCTCTGCACCCCCCTGCACCCCGCACCCCCCCCTGGGATGGGACTTACCTTTCCTGAATTTCCCTCCCGGCGGCGGGTCCCGGTGGCGGTTCGTCAGGTCTTCGACAGGGGCAGAGGCGGCAGCTGGTCTTTCGACTGGCTGCCGCCGCGGCCATTCCAATAAAAGTAAAAAAAAAAAAAATGCCCCCGTGATAGGCTACGTGACGATTAACGTAGCCTATCACGGCTAGATTTGCAAAGTCAGCCGTGATAGGCTACGTAAATCGTCACGTAGCCTATCACGGGTGACTTAAAAAAAAAAAAAGCGCGTACAGCTAATGGCGGCCCCCATAGGGAGCCGCCATTCACGTTCCTTATTTGGTTGCTGTAGTCTACGTAAAGATTATGTAGACTACAGTGAAAATAAGGGCAACACTATTTGCGTTGCCCTTATTTTCGCCATAGTCTACGTAAATCTTTAAGTAGACTACAGCGACCAAATAAGGAACGTGAATGGCGGCTCCCTATGGGGGCCGCCATTTGCGTACGCACTTTTTTTTTTTTTAAAGTCACCCGTGATAGGCTACATGACGATTAACATATCCTATCACAGCTGACTTTGCAGATCTAGCCATGATAGGCTACATTAATCGTCACGTAGCCTATCACGGGGGTGTTTTTTTTTAACTTTTTATTTCGCAGCCGGGTGAGGCGAGGCGCCTCCTCCCTGGCCTGAATTTCGGCCGGGTGAGGTGGGAAGCCTCCCCCCCGGCCTGAATTTCGGCCAGGCGAGGCGGGAAGCCTCCCCCCCAGCCTGAACTTCGGGGGGAGCAGCGAAGCGCCACCCCCCCACCGCGAAGCAAGCTGCGAGACCAGGTAAGTGGCTTTCGTGCACCCCTAAAAGCCAGACTGCTTACTTGAGGGAGTGATATTAAAGGCAAAACTGAAGTACTCTGGCCACATCATGAGAAGACAGGATACCCTGGAGAAGATGCTGATGCTAGGGAAAGTGAAAGGCAAAAGGAAGAGGGGCCGACCAAGGGCAAGATGGATTGATAATATTCTGGAGTTGACGGACTCGACCTTGGGGGAGCTGGGGGTGGCAACGGCCAACAGGAAGCTCTGGCGTGGGCTGGTCCATGAAGTCACAAAGAGTCGGAAACAACTGACCGAATAAACAACAACAAAATCCCACCCTATATCATGAAGATCTCATGCAGCGTACAGATACAATCAATTTAAACAGTATGAAACAATGAATAATTTAAACAGTTAAAAACATAGCTGTTATGTTTTTAAAACATAAAAACCATTAAACAAGCTAATACTAATTAGAAAATCTAAAACAATAAAACAGTTAAAACAATGCGCAGCTTTAAGGGAATTTAATTAGCCCTCAAAGGCTTTGGTGAAAAGCTATGTTTTAACTTGGCGATGAAATGAAACTACCATCTGCACCAATCAGGCCTCCGAGGGGAGGGCATTTCACAACCGGGGTGCCACAGCAGAGGGGACCCACTCCCACATCCCACCATCATGTATATCTCACACCAATTTGGTGGTGCTGTTTATTTTCCAGGTGATGGTTTTATGGTATTGTATTTTACTGTTTTATAAGTCATTTGAGGGGCTTTTTCTGGCCAAAATGTGGCATAGGAATGGTAATGTAAACAAAACAAAACTAGTAATCTGGAAGGAGCAACCTTTCAAATTCAAGATGGATGCAAAGATTACACAGAATAGAGGCATGGCCACCAGCATCATTTTGAAGTCATTTCAAAGGCGAGGTCTTCACCTCAAATATTGTACCCAATATGAGACCATCATCTTCCATTTTAGTCGCTCAAATCACAATTAATGGAGCCAAATTTTGAGACAGTTTTGGAATAGGGTTCCTACCAAAATCCAGGGGGAGAGAGGAGGGGGGAAGATATCAGAAGGTCTGGCCAGGCAAATGCCACTGTGGATCTTCATTCCCTGAAATATATTGCTGAGCATATCTTTATACCATAATAATGATTCTGCACCTTACTTCAACAAAATTATCTTGATAGACATCAGAATGATGTTGTGTTAATTCTGTTCTCAAATGGTCCAGTAAATCATAAAAAGAGGTAACATATAGGGATGTCATGGAAGTCTGAGAGGGGGGTGGAGTCTGGTGGACTTCCCCCTTCTCCCCCACCCCCAGACCCCACTCACCAAGCTGCCGTCACTTTACAGACCTGTTCACCTGTGATGTTGCATAAATGGACCATTTACACCTCTACTTTTATGGAGAAAACCCAGCTGCCATTTTTATGCAAAATGATGGCTCGCTGAGGGGATGTCCAGCCCGGCCCCGCAGCACTTGCTGGGCACTCACCAAGTCATCCAGGGGTTTGCGTGGTGCAGCAAGTGGGTGCGGGTGGCAGTGGCTCAGAAGTGCCCAGCAATGACAGATGGAGGTGAGTCCATCCGTCCCAAGTAGCATACCATTGGAACTGAAGTCTTATACATTCCTTGCTCCACAGTACCTATGGGCCTCACACAACCTGACAAAAGGCTTGTGCCAATGCCTAGAGCAGGGACGGGGAACTGTGGCCCTCCAGATGTTGCTGGACTGCAATGCTCATCAACCCTCACCATTGGCCATGATGGCTAGGTCTGATGGGAGTTGCAGTCCAACAACATTTGGAGGGCCTGCTTTTGACCCAGAGGTTCAGCTGCCTCCAGCTGTTCCTATGGAATTGAGGGTTTGGTTCATTCTGCAGTTGCAACTCATATGGAGAACCCAGATGTGACAGTGATTGCAAGGAGCATGCAAGGTCATGTGTGCTGCACATTAGAAACCTAGCAGATTGTGGAAAGTAATCCAAATGTAGGATCCAGAAGATTCTACCAGATTAAAAATGCTCTAGCTCTACCAGATTTCTTTTTCCTTGGAGGAGAAGCAATTTGCTGATCCCTTATTTGGAATACTGAATTAATTGCTCTGTCTTGTCTTCTTGGTGAAATATTTCATCATTATTACATTTTTTTTTCTGGCCCAATGTCACTGAGAACATTGACTTAGTCAGACCTAGTCAGCACTTCCTTACCTGACAGCACTGCTGCCAACATCAAGGTCCTGGGCAGTGACAGCTCCTATAATGGTTCCAACTGGGGTATCTTCATAAACCTCCATGGTATAAAAGGGTTTGCTGAAAACTGGAGGTTCATCCATGTCCATTACATTAATCTTCACTGTTGCAGTATCCTTGAATGGGCCCACAGAATGGAAACGATGATCAAGATGGACATTCGAGGCCTCAACTTTAAAAGTGTATGCCTTCTTCATCTCAAAGTCCAATGGCTATCATAAAGACAGACACATGCAAATGCAATGTCAGATCAGGCAGTAAAAATATAGAGATTCTGAAATCATTTGGGGGAGGGGGTGGGAGGTCAGAGGAAACTCATGTCAGAATTAAAATATACTTAATAGAAAAACTCCCTTCATCTGTTGAGAGAAGGAGAGGGAGAGGGAGGGAGGTTGGTGTAAAGTGGCAAAACAAGGAGGCGACCCTTGATCCACTGTGGGTGCAGTCAGTCTGAACGTAAAAGATATAAGGAAGATAGAAAGAGCAACAACAGTGTGTGTGTGTGTGTGTGTGTGTGTGTACACACACACGTACATATACATACACACGCACTAAACTTTTTGGCTTCTGCCTTCATCAGTAGCTGTGCTCCCTTAAAGTTATGACTAGACAACCCTATACATAAAACCTTAGATTGCTGACCCTATATTGCATTACCCTCTGCCTAAAGACTCCATAAGGATTGTCTGTGTGTCTTATACTGCCTGCGGCTGATATGTATGACAGGATGTCTAAGTATACCATGGATCAACCAGTCCCACCGTTCAGCATGAGAGAAGGTAAATTACCAGTAACGTTTGCGGCATTTCTGATTCAAGTCTTCCCATGCTTGTGGAGCTGTAGCCAAAGCAGTGCCACCCACACACAAGAGGGGGTGGTATCTCTGCAGGCTTGGGGTAACTCAGAGCTCTGCAGAAAACAGCCCTGTAACAACTCAATAGCATGGTATGCTAATGGGAGGAGGGGACTGCTAACCAGGTGGGAGGTGGTATGGAATGGAGTATCTGGAAAGGAAAGAAGGATAAAGGGACACATAGATATAAAAATGTAGAACGAATCCTCTCATTGTCTGGATAGTTCATTTACTGCCTCACACTGAGGACATCTTAAAATCTCCCGAAACATGGAGGTGAGAGCTGCTCATAGGCATCAATGGAGATATCAAATATTTTAATGCGGCTGGGATTGGGTACCACAAAATCAAACCAAACAAAAAACAAAATGGAGAATAAACCCCCCCAAAATCAGACCCAATGGGCACAGAATGCTGACTGAATGTGCGAGGGGAGAAAGAGGAAAAAGGAGGTTGGAATGGAGTGGTTCCACCCTGCAACATTTTCTTGTAGAGGCCAACTTGTAGTGTTGCCTAAATCTGAGCAGCCTCCATGTGTAAATCACTTCCTAATTATGCAAATAATGTGGTGTGTTGGGAAAGGGTTAACCAATGCCCGCTCAGCTAATTTCCCATTCCAAATCCCTCCTTTCAAAGTGGCTTCATAGATAGGAAACAGAAGGTTGGGTTTACTTAGATTAGATATTTAGATATCTGAACCCTCAAAGGCTAAACAAAATTGAAGAGAATTATACATTTTAAGAAATCTAAGGCTGAAATCTCATGCATACTTTCCTGAGAGTAAGCCACATTGAACACACTGTTAGTTCCTTCCGAGTTACTAAACTTCATGCAAACTTTCCCCTAGCCCAGGGATGGGGAATGTGTGGCCCCTCCAGGTGTTCTTGGACTGTGGCTCTCATAATCCCTCAGCACTGCCATAATCCTTCAACACTGCTGGCAAAGGCTGATGGGAGTTCTTGGCCAAAACATCTGGAGGTCCACCAGTTACCCACCTGATTTAGAACATAACCGCATAGCAGTTTTGAAGGAAACCATGTGTAATTCCAGTACACACATTTGTGAACAGGAGGAGGGAGGTGGAAAGTGTGGGGCTTGCAACCATAGGCTCATCTTGGGCATCTGAAAGGCTGGGCTAATTTGGAAACTCACAAGAAGGATCTCTCCCTGACCTCCTTGAAGAACATGGTCTCTGGAAAAGAAGCCTAGCTTCTTCTAAGTCCAAATAAAAAGCCTTGCCAAAAGACTAGGCTACATATTTATATTCCTGTGAATCTTAATTTAAACAAAATGAGTTTTCTGCAACCATTCAAGTGTGCAGTAGAAAAACTAAACTCAAATTTTCAACACATTCATGACTGGTTAAAAGCTGTTTTTTTATTATTCTTACCACTGGTAAACATTTTGGATGTTTGCAAATCACTCACATATTCCTACCACAACATTTTCCATCCCCTGCTATATGGCCCATTACATGTCCAAAGAATCTCAGTTGCCTTTTTCTTATGACATGTATAAGGTATCTACACTATTGACCTTCTGATACCTAATAAAAAAGAAACAGAAACTCTCCTACCTGTAGGGATTTAACTGAATTGGGCCTCTGACTTCTAGTCTCTCTGTGACTCTGTCTCTGAGTCTGTCTCTGTCTGCTCTGGATGCTTAGCTAACAGTGACCTCTAGTGGTGAACCTTAATACCAACACACACCTTTTTTTGTTTCACAATGTTACTATGTTACAATGAACATGGGCACTAGAAAGGAATTCAGATTATAGTCTTTCAGCATAGACAGATGGATGCTTCTTCTTTTAATTTTGATCATAATTAGTCATTTTCTACAAACATCATATCTAACAGATGCAAACTATGCTTTTTATGGCATCTATTTACAGATAGCAAGACAATGTTTATTATGAAATTGCAAGCAATTAATATTCACTCTAACAAAGCAATGAAAACAAGCTTGAATTGGAATGCAGTTGGATAATGATTTTCAACAGGGCTGTGTGAAGTCATTTTGGGAAATGTTGTTAGCCTTATTGAATTTCTCTCTCTCTCTCTCTCTCTCTCAAAGTTCATAAGAGATACATTGCCTGAGCAGGATCATCCAAGTTTGCCCCCAAATTTTGCTTGAAGCCTGAGCAATATTAGCAAATAAAACAAAACAAAACCCCACAAAAAAACAAAAACAAAACACCAACCCCCACAAAAAACTCTTCTGGCTTTCTGCAAAATGTTGTTGATGTTTCCATCTATCAGAACCCTCCACATTCTATTTGGATTTTTTCCATAGGATAAATTTGGTGGTAATTCAAGATACCAGGTAATTCTAGATACATTCAAAACCAATGTCTGCAAGCTTCTGTTCATTATGACCACTGTTTTTCTTTGTGCATGCAGGAATTCGCCTTGTGGTGTATTTGTAGTGGTAGTAGTATTTATTACATTTATATCCTACCTTTTTTCCTCCTTAAGGAACCCAAGGCAGTATACATAATCCTCCTCCACCTCTCCCTTTTATCCTCGCAACAACAACCCTGTGAGGTAGGTTGGGCTGAGAGTCTGTGACAGGCCCAAAGTCACCCAGTGAGCTTCCATGGCTGAGAGGGGACTAGAACCCGGATCTCCTGACTCCCAGTCCAACACTCTAGCCACTGCACCACACTGGCTCTCAGTGTGGTGTAAGTCTTCTGACTTATTCACTATAAACAGAAGCTGCCGCATCAGATTCAATTAGGGATGGGGAGAAATTAGTTTGGTTCCCATTTTAATACAAAGCAACCTAATTTGCACTCCCCAAACTAATATGAGACCAGGAATGTGATTTCCCTTCAGTTTTTTGCACTTCTCTGAATTTTGAGATGCAGTTCTCCAATTATAAAACGTTTACAAAAATGCATGCCAAATTTTGTTTGGACATTCTACCAAAACATTTCTTAAACATACACAGAAATGGAACGGAATGAAATTCAAATTGTGCTTCAAAAGTTCTAGAGCTTTAGAAGCCAAAACAGACAGATTCATCCATCCCTGGAGTCAGTTGCAAACTGGCTCACCAGAGGCATTGCTTGGGTCTTAAAAGATCCAGGGCACAGGCCCATAGGACGTACACACACACACACACACACACACGTCTAAGCACACGTCTAATATATGTGTGTGTGGGGGGGTGCGTGCATGCAGTGTGCTTGTGTGTGTGTATAGATTGCATACATACATGCAATACATACATGCAATACATACATACATGCTTCTTATACATACATAAGAAGTGTGCACTGATCCCCCACCCCACTTCAACTCAGACCCCGATTCAGCATTTTGGAAAACATCCCGCTTCTGCTCTGGCCAATTTGTAGTCGGACCACTTCAGTTCAGCACCAAACCTGAGTCAAGGTTTGGAAAAATGAGTATGTTTCCTGTTGACTACCATGGGAAATTAGAAAAAAAAACACCTGTAACTTTTTTCTCTTGGTCAGAACTGGATGATAATTTCAGGCACAGTAGCCCCCGAGAAAGGGATTTATCCTGCCCAATGTCAGAAAAATAGGTGCAGGGTTTATATTTTGATTTTCTTTTAAAGGGAACTGCCAATAACATTTTAATTCCTTGGAAGAATTGAATAAACATTTCAGGATTCAATGCCCCATCAGAGGAGATCCTGTTTGCCAAATTTCAGAATGTTAGCCACAAGGGTTTTCGTGCAAGGGTGGCCTTGACATTTTGAGGTCTCCAAAAGAGGACATACTTATCTCCCTATGTTCCTTGTGGACCATTGTTCTGAAAGTTACAGACAGCCTACAGTTGTCCCCAAGCAAGAAACCTGCAAAGTTTCAGAAGGATAGGTGCAGCAGTTCATGTGGAAGGGGAGTTCTTCAGTTTGGGGGAGGGAGTGATTTGCTTTCCCTTCCATTCACCCCTTCCCCAATAGTTTTTGGGTAAATTTGTATGAAAATGCACAGGTTATTAGAGGTGTCCCCCAAGCAAGAAACCTGCAAAGTTTCTGAAGGATATACATGCATTCTAATTTAGAATTACTAGAATTTATTTACATTTCACAAATGTTAGCAGAAGGGGAACATGGGTGGGAAGGTGCTATTGCATTCATGTCCTGCTTGTGGGTTTCCAGTTGGCATCTGGTTGGCCACTGTGTGAACAGAATGCTGGACTAGGTGGACCTTGGTCTGATGCAGCACGGCTCTTCTTATGTTCTTAAATAGAGAGTGCCTCTGAGCATGTGCAGAATGCTTTTCTTTCACCACTGAGCACTTACATTCTCCCCCTACCAATTCTATTCCCCTCCATGCAACCATCCCTCCTCATCCCTCCAGCAACTCTTCATAAAAACAGATGTCTTGTTTTGTGCAACTCCTCTCTACCTCCTCCTTGTTATTCACAAGCTCTCATTGTATCTTCCTCCCCATAAGTTCATTTGTGCCAAGACTTCACCAGGATTCAGCCAATGAGTCTGTTTTCAAAACTAGGGCTAAGTTATGGAGAAACTCTGAGCATGCACTAGGTGCCTTTCCCTCACCACTGAAACTAGAGTTCATGCCAAAAAAAACCCCAAACCCACACATGACAAAACATGCATAGGACTGAGCTGAAAGGGTAGTAAATTCATTAGACAGAATTGGGTAGGCACTGTATTAAGCCTGTGGTACCATGCTCACAACTCAGGACTTATTTCTGAGTAAACATGCAGAACATCAAGGTGCAAACTTCCCTGCAAATGTAACTTGTGCTGGAATCCTATCACATTTTCCTGAGGGTAAGCTTCACTAAACATAATAGGACTTCTCAGTAGGCATACATAGGATTGCATAAATTAGCAGTATTTATCTCCCCTCCACTTAAAAAACAAACCAAAAACTCCTTTTTTTCTTAAAGGTTTCTGTTCAGAGGAACATAGGAAGCTGCCTTGTAGTGAGTCACACCCTGGGTCCATCTAGCCCAATACTACCGACACTGACTGGCAGCAGTGGCTCTCCAGGGTTTCAGGCAGGATTCTTTCCTAGCCCTACCTGGAGATGCCAGGGATTTGAACCCGGGACCTTCTGCATGCCAAGCATGTGCTCTGCCACTGAGCTGCAGCCCTTCCTATTGCTGCATAATGGCAACTGACAAACAAAACACTTTTGTTTCTCTGCAACCATGTGACCCCACTTTTCCCAAAGGCTTGAGTGAGGAGAAGGAGAAAAACCAACCCTCTTGTCTGTTTGTATAAAGTCAAATACAGTTCATAACTTCTCTTGCCCAACAAAGAGAATTCTCTTTAAGAATTCCCCAAGATATGCTCTGGGGGGGGGGATAAAGAAGAGAGAGACAGAAAGAACAGGATAGGGGAGGGAAGAAGAAAAGAAGAATGGTGATTGGAAATGTGTGCAGGGTGGGGAGTAGAGAGAATTCCTGAAGCCAAGTGGCTCCTTTCAGAGAGGCAGTACTTCCGGGGAATTTAGGAGGCTGTGGAGGGTTTGTAAGGATTGCAAGATCTCCACTGACTTGTCCCATTCTGGAAGTGGTACTTTGGGGTATTTTCCAGTTGTGCCAGCAAGCGCTACTTTCACATTGCACCAGTGGTAGTACTGCATACTAAGCATAAACTCTGACCAAGGGCAGTCTTAAATAGCAGGTGAATCTACTGGCTAATTTTTGTCAGAAGGAACACCTTAGTATTAATTTTACTAAAACTAAAATGGTTGTATCTGGTAAGCAATTCCCTATATTTAACTGGTCAATTTCTACTAACCTCATTCACCAGGTTAAATCGTTTTTTTGGGTGGGGGGGGGTGCAGCCAATTCCTCTTGGAAGGCCCAATAGGATGCTGTTAAAGCAATGCTATTGTAGAAACCATCTTGAAGTTCCTCTACACAAAGGGTGAGCAATTAGTTGCCCGGCCCTTAAAATCTTTTTGGCTAAAGTTGTTCCTTCTATGTAATATGATGCAGAGCTTTGGGGTTTTAGCTGATCATTACTTCAGGAGCTGGAGAAAATCCAAAATTATTATCTTAAAAGAAAGTAACAGCTTTACCGGTTCACACCCCTTGCCACTCATATCTGTACAGAAATGGTTTGGCTGTCTGTTTGGGCTAGAATACAACTATGCCTTCTAAATGTTCTTAATACAATGTTAATTCCAACATTTTCATGTTTGGTTTCCCTCTTAAATACTTCAAGGAGATAAACTGCATTACAGGCAGGGTATAAATGCAATAAAATAAATAAATAAAAATAAATTCAAAATCTTGATGGTCAACTGACTAAGATGCAGTCAATATCCAAATCTCAGTTAAGGCATTTTGTGTTTGGAAAAGACCTTCTGACTAATACATGTTAAGCATTCTAGAGTCTTATATTTTTTCTAGATTCTAGCTATGTATCATGCTGGAACATCAGAAAGCCAGTTATTTGATTCTTATTTGTTTAGTGTCATGTAGGAATGCTTTTACAGAATTAAGATTTAATGTTATGCCCTTTTTTAGAAGGCCCTTATAAGAAATTACCATTGGAACAGTATCCTTATGTGTTTGGTAAAACTGTCATATTGTCCAGTATGTTGCCCAGGGTCCTCTTTCTAAGGATTTACATGAAATGTATTTGCCTGAGTTTAGGCTAAGCAAGATTTTTTTTTTTTTTTACATCTATCGAATTTGTATGTTTTCTGTTGTTTAATAATGAAAAAAAAAAAGTTACCTTGCATGTCTCCTTATTTGCGCTGGTGACAAGGAAATTGAGAGCTAAATTTGTTCCTTGACTTCTTGTGTTCCTTCTGTTTTTTGTTTTGTTTTGTTATGGCTTAGCACTAAACATAAAATTACTACTACACATTATCCAGAGCAAAGAACATGCATGAACAGACCTGCATGATGCTAACTGAACGCAACACACTAAATATTGAAAATGAAATTCAGTCAGATAGGCCTGATTTATTAGTCTACTACTTCATATTGGAGTTTAAGGACAACATGTGAATATTCATCATAAGCCCTCTGCAGCCAGTCCCAAAGATCTGTGCATCGTGATTTTTTTTCTTTTTGGTATACAGACTGCAGTGATAGGGTGCACATTGGGACCTATGCAAATGCTTTGAACTTGTATGCCAGCCTATCCCTAAACTGCCATCTAATGTTACCTAAAGTGACATCTGGAGATGAGTTTAAAGATTCCTCCTTGGCGAAACATCTGAGGAATTTGGGGAGAAGTAAAAAGAGCTTAATCAAACACAATCCAGATCCTGTACTATCCATCCATAGAGTTGGATCCACAATCTGCCTTCTGCGAGAAGAAGGGCTCTGCTTGTGGGAGGTCTCTCTGCCCATTTTGGGGTGATCACCCTCCCAAACCATAGCTCATCCCATTCAGTACGATCTCCTGACTCTCTGTGTATCATTTTCAGGGGGCTGGAGGGGCTGCTGTGGGAAGGATGAGATAGGGAAGTCCACTACCATCAGTTAGGAATGGATGAAAGTCCCTTGCCTGGCCCTGCAGCTTTTTTTTGGGGGGGAGGCGCTCCGTTTCTCCCCCCGTAATTCTTGGTGGGTGGGGAGGCATCCCGCCCCTCCCTGCCGAAATTCTGGCCGGGGGGGAGGCACCCCATCCCTCCCCACCGAAATTCTGGCTGGGGGGGAGCGCCCCATCTCCCCAGCCGCGAAAGAAAAAAAAAGTAAAGAAAAAAAAGTGATAGGCTACGTAAAGATTTACGGAGCCTATCACAGCTAGATTTTCAAAGTCAGCCGTGATTGGCTACGTAAATCTTTACGTAGCCTATCATGGCTGACTTTGAAAAAAAAAAACGCGTATGCAAATGGCGGCCCCCATGGGAGCCGCCATTTGCGTTCCTTATTTGGGCACGGGTAGTCTACGTAAAGATTTACGTAGACTACGGCGAAAATAAGGGCAATGCAATAAGGGCGTTGCCCTTATTTTTGCCGTAGTCCATGTAAATCTTTATGTAGACTACCCATGCCCAAATAAGGAACGCAAATGGCGGTTCCCATGGGCGCCACCATTTGCATACGTGCTTTTTTTTTTTCAAAGTCAGCCATGATAGGCTACGTAAAGATTTACGTAGCCTATCACGTTTTTTTTTTTTACTTTACTTGGAAATGGCAGCGGCGGCAGCCGGTCGGAAGACCAGCCGCCGCCGCCGAACTGCCGCCAAACCACCGCCAGGACCTGCCGCCCAGAGGGACATTCGACAGAGGTAAGTCCCATCCCGGGGGGGGGGGTGTCAGAGAATTTCCCCACCAATTTCGGGGGGCTGAATGTGTTGGCATTCGGCCTCCCGGAGATTCGTGGAGAAATTCTCCGACATCCCTACCATCAGTGCAGTTGATTCAGTGATTCAGTAAATCTGGATCCAACCCATGGTGAATGTCTTAATGGGGCAACTGGTTCTGTAAACAATTAAGGAGGTTTATATATCAAGGTCTGCATGCATGCGTCTGTTCACGCTGAGTTGATGACTTTACTACATCAGGATGTGTAGGATGTGTGTGCAATGACAGAGAAAGCATCATGAACAATGTTTTAAATATACTTCTCCCCCACACACATTTCAGACTTGAATGGATCCTTTTGCAATCTTGCCCCCTTCCCAATCTCTTTGCATCCTGCCAAAACCTAAACATGGAATTGCTGGATTTTACTCCATTTTGTTTGAATGACCCCACTTTGAGGCAAATGATACTGCAAAATATGCCATGCTTTCATAGGAATTCAGGAAACAGAAAAGTAGAGCAGAAATGTTCTGTCCAAAATTTCAAAACAAAACCACATTTTCAAGTAAAGTATACAATGTAGGCTGGAAAAGACTGGATACACTGTAGTGGTAAACAGGCTGTTAATATGAAGAACAGAGCCTTTCTCTTCATTCACAGTCCTCGCACAGCGGCAGGAGGCACGCAGTGCTGTCTGCTAGCTGTGAAGACTTGCACAGCTAAACAGTTTCTATATTTATCCTCAGAACACGCCATGCATGAATAGGAATAGCAAGGCATTTCCCTATGGGCATTATCAATGTTCCTCAGCCCTGGTGTGTAGAAACATGTTTCTATATGCTCTCCTTTGTTCAGGCCTGCTCAACTTGTGACCCACCAAGCCAAAAACAATCCACCATATATTGCAGCTTGTCAGGTGTTTGACAACCCCTTCCCTGCTTTTTGCAGTCTCAGGAAGGCAAAAAAAGAAGAAGAAAGGATTGTTGTTGTTATTTGCATTTCTATATCACTCCATCACCAAAGCTCTCTGGGAAGTTTACAGAAGTTAAATACAATATAAAAAGTTTAAAAGCCATTTACGAAAAAAGCACATGAAAACACACTGACAATTTACACAAACAACATATAACTAAAAACAGCATTGAACTATCAATCATCACTAAAGACAGATCCAGGACCAATTAAAAACTCATCATATGCTGCCAATGCCTAGGAAAAGAGAGAGGTCTTAATCTGGTGCTGAAAAGATAATAATGTTGGTGCCAGGCAGACCTCCTCAGGGAGCTTGTTCCACAGATGGAGGGCCACCACTGAGAAGGCCCTCTCTCCCTCATTGCTGCCTTCCAAGCTTCCCTTGGAGGAGGCACTCGGAGAAGGGCCTTAGATGCTGAAAGTAACATATGGGTAGGTTCATTTCAGGAGAGGCGTGCCATCAGGTATTGCAGTTCCAAGCCATGTTGGGCTTTATAGGTTAAAACCAGCACCTTGAATTGAGCTCGGAGGCATATAGGCAGCCAGTGCAAGCGGGCCAGAGTCGGTCTTATATGTTTGGACCTTGTGGCCCCTGTTCGCAATCTGGCCACTGCATTTTGCATGAGCTGCAGCTTCCAAACCATCTTCAAAGGCATCCCCACATAGAGTACATTGCAGTAATCTAACCTGAAGTTTACCACAGCATAGTCAACTGAAGCCAGGTTATCTCTGACTAGGTAGGGGCATAGCTGGCCCACCAACTGAAATTGGTAGAAGGCATTCCATGCCACTGAGGCTGCCTGAGCCTCAAGTGCAAAGATGGTTCAAGGAGGACCCCCAAGCTATGGACCTGCTCCATCAGGGGGAGTGCAACCCCATCCAGAACAGGATGAACACCCTCCATCCAGGCAGCAGAACCACCCACCAACAGCATCTTAGTCTTGTCTGGATTGAGTTTCAGTTTATTAGCTTTCATCTAGTCCACTGTCGCAGCCAAGCACTGATTCAGCACATCCACAGCCTCACTTGAAGAAGATGAAAAGGAGAAATAGAACTGCATGTCATCAGCATACCAATGACAACACACTCTAAAACTCCAGATGACCACATGCAACAGTTTCATGTAGATGTTGAACAGCATGGGGAACAAAACTGACCCCTGTGGAACTCCATATTGGAGAATCCACAGGACTGAGCAGTGTTCCCCAAGCACCACCTTCTGGAGCTTACCCTCCAATTAGGAGCAAAACCACTGCAATGCAGTGCCTCCCACTCCCAGCTCAGAGAGCTGACCCAGAAGGATACCATGGTTGATGGTATCAAAAGCCACTGAAAGATCAAGGAGAATCAATAGGGTCACACTCCCCCTGACTTTCTCCCAATATAGGTCATCATACAGGGCGACCAAGGTTGTTTCTGTGCCAAAACTAGGAGTGCACGAAAGCCACTTACCTGGTCTCACAGCTTGTTCGCGGTGGGGGGGAGGCGCTTCGCTGCTCTCCCCCTGAAGTTCAGGCCGGGGGGGAGGCTTCCTGCCTCCCCCGGCCGAAATTCAGGCCGGGGAGGAGGCGCCTCGCCTCGCCCAGCCGCGAAATTAAAAGTTTTTTTTTAAAAAAAAATGACTCCGTGATAGGCTACGTGACGATTAACGTAGCCTATCACGGCTAGATCTGCAAAGTCAGCCATGATAGGCTACGTAAATCTTCACGTAGCCTATCACGGCTGACTTTAAAAAAAAAAAAGCGCGTACGCAAATGGCGGCCCCCATAGGGGGCCAAACACAATCGCATTCCTTATTTGGTCGCTGTAGTCTACATAAATCTTTACGTAGACTACGGCGAAAATAAGGGCAATGCAAATAGCGTTGCCCTTATTTTTGCCGTAGTCTACGTAATCTTTACGTAGACTACAGCGACCAAATAAGGAACATGAATGGCGGCTCCCTATGGGGGCCGCCATTAGCCATACGCGCTTTTTGTTTTTTTTTTTAAAGTCACCCGTGATAGGCTACGTGACGATTTACGTAGCCTATCACGGCTGACTTTGCAAATCTAGCCGTGATAGGCTACGTTAATCGTCACGTAGCCTATCACGGGGGCATTTTTTTTTTTTTTTACTTTTCTTGGAATGGTGGCAGCGGCAGCCGGTCAAAAGACCAGCTGCTGCCCCCGCCCCTGACGAAGACCTGCCAAACTGCCGCCGGGACCCGCTGCCGGGAGGGACATTCGGGAAAGGTAAGTCCCGTCCCAGGGGCGGGGGCGGGGGATGGGGGGGTGCGGAGAATTTCTCCCCGAAACTTCTTCGGGGGGCCGAACACGTTGGCGCTCGGCCCCCCGAAGTTTCGGGGAGAAATTCTCCACCATCCCTAGCCAAAACCTGGCCTGAACCCTGATTGAAATGGATCCTGATAATCAGTCTCATCCAAGAGTGACTGGAGCTGGCTGGCAGCAATCACTCACTCAAGGACATTGCCCAGGAATGGAACATTTGCAACTGGCCTATAATTATTAAGGTTTTCCAGGTCTAGGGAGGATTTCTTCAGGTGTGGTTTCACCACTGCCTCTTTCAGGCATTAATACCCCAGCCAGCTGTTCCCTCCCTGCTAGCTTTTATTAGCCAAGAAGGGCAAGGATCCAATATGAAAGTGGTTGAACAAACCTGTCCAAGCACCTTGTCCACATCTTCAAACTGTACCAACTGAAACTCATCCAAGAAAATTGGACAAGACTATGCTCTGGATACCTCACCAGATTCACCTGCAGTAATACTGGAGTCTAAGTCCTGGCGGATGCAAGAGATTTTACTCTGGGAGTGCCTAGCTAGTGTATTACAGCGGGCCTCAGATGGTTCCATAATGCCCTTAGGGCCAGAATGTAAAAGGCCACGGACAACCCTAAAAAGCTCTCCTGGGTGGATGATTGAACAGAGGCAGTGACTTTTTTTCCCTTGCTGCTCTCACTGCCTTTGAATATATCTGGCCAGGGTTTGATTGCATCCATTAGAAGCTTTTCTCCACCTGCACCTCCAGTCCATCAGTCCTGGGCCCAGTGCTGTTCAACATTTTTATTAATGACTTGGAGGAGGAGGTGCAGGGAATGCTGATCAAATTTGCAGATGACACAAAATTGGGTGGGATAGCCAATACTTTGGAAGACAGAAACAAAATTCAAAGTGATCTGGATAGACTGGAGCGCTGGGCAGAACAGAATGACACTTAATAGGGATAAATGCCAAGTTCTGCACCTAGGAAAAAGAAACCAAATGCAGTTACAAGATGGGGGATACGTGGCTCAACAACACTACAAGCGAGAAAGATCCTGGAATTGTTGTCGATTACAAGCTGAATATGAGCCAACAATGTGATGTGGCTGCAAAAAAGGCAAATGCTATTTTGCGCTGCATTAATAGAAGCATAGCTTCCAAATCCCAGGAAGTCCTAGTTCCCCTCTACTCAGCTCTGGTTAGGCCTCATCTGGAGTACTGTGTCCAGTTCTGGGCACCACACTTTAAGAAGGATGCAGACAAACTGGAGAGGGTTCAGAGGAGGGCAACAAAGATGATCAGGGGACTGGAAACAAAGCCCAATGAAGAGAGATTGAAAGAACTGGGCATGTTTAGCCTTGAGAAGAGAAGACTGAGGGGAGATATGATAGCACTCTTCAAGTACTTGAAAGGTTGTCACGGAGAGGAGGGCCAGGATCTCTTCTTGATCATCCCAGAGTGCAGGACACGGAATAATGGACTCAAGTTACAGGAAGCCAGATTCCGGCTGAACATCAGGACAAACTTCCTGACTGTTAGAGCAATATGACAATGGAACCAATTACCTAGGGAGGTGGTGGGCTCTCCCACACTGGAGGCATTCAAGACAAGGCTGGACGGCCATCTGTCAGGGATGCTCTGACTTGGATTCCTGCATTGAGCAGGGGATTGGATTCGATGGCCTTGTAGGCCCCTTCCAACCCTACTATTCTATGATTCTATGCACTCAAGCTGTCTCCTATTTTGTTTCATCACTCTCAGCTCCAGGGTATATCACAGAGCCAAATGAGCTCTGTTTTGGAGAGGGTGCCCAGGAGCAATTGTGTCAACTGCCTGGGTCATTTCTGCATTCCACAGGTTGACCAGGGCTTCAACAGGAGCACCAGCCATATCAGCTGGACCCCCCACCCCACCCCACGTCCTCTGGAAACCATCCGGATCCATTAGCCTCAGGGGGTGGACCATCTTAACAGGTCCCCCACCCTTGCAGAGGGGAAAAGCTGCTTTAAGTATAAACCTCAGCAGGCACTGATCTGACCATGACAAAGGGACCGATACAAGGTCCCCCACCTTCAGATCACCATCTCCATGTCCAGTTGAGAAAGCCAAGTCTAGAGTATGCCCTGCTACATGTGTTGGGCCAGTGACATGTTGGGACAGTCCCATAGCATGGAGACCATGAAATCTTGAGCCGCCCCAGTCAAGGTGACCTCAGCATGAATGTTGACATTCCCCAGACCCAACAGTCTGGGGGATCTCAGCATCACAACCTAGACCACCTCCATCAGCTCACCTAGTGAGTCTGTTGAGCAGTGGGGTGGGTGGTACACCAACAGAATCCCTAATCTGTCCCGCTGACCCAACATAAGGTGCAAACACTCCAGACCAGTAGTCACATGGACAGGAAGAGATGGAATTCCTATAGGCAACATCCCCTCCCCAGCCTTCAAGCCTTCCCTGATGCTGGACCAAGTACCCTGGTGGGCATAGCTGGGAGAGACTGACTCCTGCTCACACACCCAGGGCTCGGTTATACATGCCAGATTGGCTACCTCATCCACTATTAAGTCATGGATAGTGGGGGGTATTCTGAACTGATCTCTCTTTTAAAAGCAGCATCTGGAGACCAGAAGGCAGGCTGATAGGGCAACTACCAAACCTGTGGGTGCAGGGAGGACTGGAACATGGCACAGCCATTAACTGTCTGGGCCACATTCCCCTTACCTGGCAAGTCCTCCTCACAACTCCTCACTACACTGATTGCCCCCCCTCAGGTCCCCCCAGTTGGCCCAACATCCTTCAGGCCACCAGAAAGCTAGGCAGAGGAACAGGGTCCATGTCCTGTAGGGCTCACAGAGGACCAGAAGCATGGATGGTGAGCTGTGTTTGCCTCAGTGTGCCACAACTTGGGCAGGACTTTCAGTTACTTCAGTTTCTATCTTGCTCCATTCATACAGCTCAAGGTGGGAAACAGCAGTGTTCTACTGCACGTTCACCATACTAAAACCAGAATATATATCCAGTTAAAAATATGACATCAAAAATGCTTAGAATTACCCCAGTCCTGCTTAACCTTAGTTCAGGGATGAAGAACCTGTAGCCTTCCAGATGTTGTTGGACTGCAACTCTCATCAGCCTCAGCCAACATGGCTTATGGGAGTTGTAGTTATGGATGTAGTTAGGCACTGTCAATTTCAGTTTCAATCCGTTTCACATTTTTCCAATCTTAAGTTCAACTCATCTTGAACTTTGAGAATTTTTCCGGTTTTAAGTTCCATTCATCCCAAAATTTGAGAATTGCTTTAAAGTTTGCATGAGAATTCATAAGCTACATTTCTCCTAATGCATGAAATTTTGTATGCATTTTGGCAAATATACATATTTTCGCAAACACATTTCTTAATATAATGTACTCTTGAATTTTATAGTCCCTAATATGCACATTTTTGTACGTGTTTTTAGTTAGATAACTACATTGCAAAATTTGGATAAGTATGAATTTCAAAGGATAACAGTTTTGGCATGCATAGTGGTGTGAACTGAATAGGGGTGTGCAAATTTTGTTAGAACCGTTCATGGATTGTCAGAAACCTTTCATTTCATTGTCTGCTCATTGATGGAATCCGATTCTTTTTAATGGGATGTACAAGAACTTCTTTCCAGCTTGTAAATGTGCATTAGTACAAATGCACACTTCTGTTGATGTGCCTTAGCACAAATGTGCATTTCCACAAATCCTCCCCCCCTCACAGTTAAAAACACCCCCCCCCAAAAAAAAAAACAGGCTGCAAGTCTGTGGAATCCATGGAACTCAGAAAAGCCCAAAATCTGCTGGCCGGATTAATAGAAATCCAAACTCATTTGAATCCATTGTAGATGTCTTTGACATCTCTAGAACTACATGAGTCCCTAGTTATAGTCCGAAAACATCTGGACAACATGTTCCCCATGCCTGACTTGGCTGTATTAGTGCTCTGTTAACAGCCAGCTCAAACAAAATAGTCTTACTCTTCCTCCAGTAGGCAATCAGGATCAATCCTTTATGTATCTCTAGGGAAAAAATGTCCCCCACCTGTCTAGAATGCCTTGTTATATTTTCTTGCTGTGCAGACTTGGTGAATATAGATAGGGTCGTAAGGGCCAAAGCAGGGTGGCTGCTGATTGAAAATGGCTTCCCATTGTCCAGTTCTCTCCCTGTAGATTTACCCATGTCATGACATCATCATGTCTCACTGTTGCCTGTCCCCCTCCACATCATTAGGTGTGAGATGTTTTTAGACAGAGATAGATAGAATTAGACAGCGTCTAGACAGCCATAGGATTTTTTGGTTTCTGGGAACCGAGTTTGGAGCCAGTGCTCCGAGCTTGGTTCCCAGAAATCTGACTCCCTGCCTCATAGGTGGTGCAGGTCATCCCTGGCTCTGCACTTGGAAATGCAGTGTGGAGCAGCTGAAAAGGATGTGTTCCTGGGGGTGGGGAGGGGATCACGGAAGCAACAGTACAATGCTTCCTATGTTCCATCTGCCCTCCCCTGCCCCCTAGCTACAAGAAGCCCAGGTTAGACAGCCGAAATCAGCTGTCTAGCCACAAATGCAGGGTGGCTGGAGTGCAGAGGTGAGGATCCCCTCCACGCTCTGCCTGCCCTGCATTGGATAGTCAGCTGCCGCCAAGTTCGGAGGGGTTCGGCTATCTCCATAGGACTGTGCCCTTAGAGAAGGGTGTTTTTAGCATGCTGAAAACACAGAACTCCAAACCTCTTTATGACCCCACTCAGAAGTCTCATGAGGCCCCTTGACATGGGACACTGGGAAGCATGTGTTTTCCCATATGGGATATACTATATGACATAAGGATCCGTATTTATTTCTGAGTTTCCTGTAGAGTCTACATCATCTTTGTTTCAAATAATGTTTGTTGTTAGATAAATTAGTGCTGTGTTGAAAATTTCTCCCACATTTTATTCAACCATTCTCATTCATTTTGATAGAAAATCAATTGTTTGCAAAAAGACATTCGAAGGAGGAGAAATTTTTGGAGACATTCTCATAGGTTGGGTTTGGGTTTCTTGGCCTTACCTTGCTTATGAGGTGGCTGAGGAGTGTGCATGTGTGTCCTAACTGTCATTGAACTATAATCTCTGGGGCAGCCTGTCGCCTCCTTGGCCTCCCACACTTCAGTTAAAGCCATCATAAGGAAGACATCACGGGAAAAAGCCCCAATTCCTCCCATGGGGCTTTTTCAGTTCAGGAAGTGCAAGTGGCCTGGGAGGCTGCAGAGTAATGAAAAGATGTGAAATAGAGAGGGAAAACACACACAGCACTCTTGGCCACCTCTCAGTGATTACGTAAGCTCAAAAATACCACCAAAAGAAATTCAAAATTCTGCCTCAGCAAAGTGGAAGCCCTCAGCACAGTTGATGCTGTTGTCACTTACAGAAGCAATGCAGGAAACCAAAAGTCCTTGGGAAAAAATAAAGAACTTGAATGACAACCTCTGTCTAGGGATGTATGGACTGTGTAAAATCCTCTCCGTCTGTGTTTCATGGATTGTCAGGTGCGTGTTATTCCATCATTTGTCCACAGAGAGATGTGATTTTTTTTTCCGCCATGCAAAAAATATGCAAATAATTATGTAAGTATTTACTTAAGTATTTACATAATTTACCTTAGTACATAACATTGAGCATATTGTCCCCCATTCCATTCAATGTTTCCTCAGCAGAAACTTACGTATTTTCCTAGGAATTTTCTGGACTCTGCACAGCCTGAGGGGGTCACTCGGCAGCAGGTTCTGCAGGATTCTTAGAAATCCAAGCTAATTTTAGTCCATCTCAAATTTCTCCAGCATCCCTTCCACTGTCAATTGTGAGCCCTATCTGTGAGAAACTGTTGGAGAATGCCCCCCCCCCGCCGGAGAAATTCAGTGAAATCCCCCCCCCCCTTTCTCTGCCCACAAATAGGCTGGAGAATTTTGAGAGGCCATTTGTGCACAGCTCTAAGATAAATGTTACATGTTTAGCATGAGCCACACAAGTACACACTCATAAAAGTAAATCAATGTTTAGTTGGTTCCACCAAAATGGTTCCTATTTTCCACCACCATATAATGAGAGTAGATAACAATTGAGGCTCTGTGTTGTGTTATCCTGCGGCTCTCCCTGATGCTTTTTGAACTCAGTGGCAATATTCCAGAGTGGGCCAGTGTGCACACGGAGGCCTGCATGAGCAGAGGTTGTCTCAGAGAAGTTCCACCAACCACACATTCAACCACATGGAAGCGAATGAGCCATCCATTCCATGTGCATAGCTTGCTGTGCATCATGGACAGCCTGAAGATGGGCTACTGGCTAGAAATAACTATTTATACCCTTCATGCATGCTTTTGTTGTTGTTTGTTTAACTTGCTGCATTTCAGATGACAGTCTTTGAACCGGTGCTGCTTTATTTGATATGTAATGACTTATTGGACTTTTATGTCCTACGTGTTGGCTTCCCATAGGCAGCTGGTTGGCCACTGTGTGAACAGAACAGAACTGTGTGAACAAGATAGCCCTTTGGTCTGTTTCAGTATGCTCTTCTTATGCTTTGATGTGGACCTGCAAAATAAACCTACCCAACCTGTAGCCTGCCCAACTGTGAATGCAGCCCAGCAGAAATATATGGGACCTTGCCAGATACATGATGAGGCAGAAAACACACACACACACCAAGAGACTTATAAAATCCCTGGTGAACCATAAAATCCCCAGTGATCCATCACTTCTGGTAGGCTGTGTTTGGTTCACCAGGTCACAGACCTAATGTATGTAACATATGAGAGCCAGCATTAATTTTGTGAAGCATATGTGTCTATTAGAGATCCTGAAAGCCCTATTGATTGTGATGCTAATAAGGCAGTAAAACTTGCTTCCTTTGATTCCATTTGGCTGCAGTTTCAATGCCAAACACTATGTGGCACTAGAAGACATAAGATACTTGGAATGAACAGGTACTTTATGGTTCCTAGGAGATAACAGGGCCTGCACTCAGACTCAAAGCTCAAAGTCAAATAGCCAGCAATCACATTATGACTGAGATTTAAGATGAACTACACACACATACACACACACACACACACCTCGCCCTGGGCGGTATTGGATTACAACAGGTATTGAAAATAAAGAGGGAAAGAGTCTGGCATGTAATTTTCTCCAGCCAATTCTGTTTTCTTTACCAGCAGATATAGATATATAGGCTGGTAAAAAACAGGATTCATATATATACATACATACATACATATGAAGAACTGTGCCCAGTTTGTTTGTGCAATTAAAAAATGGTCTGACATGCATTAAATGTAGGCATGCATTTGTAAAATGCCTAAACATTTTTTGGACAGGATGGTGGTTATTTCACTAGGAAAGAAAGAAGTGCATGGTATTGGATTTTCTTTCTAATGGCACTGAAAAAGAAAGCCAACATTTGACAACATTCATGCATTCGGAACTGTTCATTTCAAATTCAGAAAAAAAGGCAAATGACCTCAGATCAAGTTAAACTCTCATGCCTAGATGAAATATTTATGTTCAACCTTCAGTACTTGAATTTGGCCTAATGCATCTCAAAATCTCCATATTGGAAATCTGTGCCAAAATTCAAAACAAAATTATTATTTGAACCATATTTCTGAATTGTTTCAGCTATTTTGCAATTATTACTTAGATGATGAATTTGATGGCTGCTATAGTTCTAAAGATTATTATAGTCTCCTTCTGGAATTTCAATACTTACTCTGATGCAAATACGCAGATATTGGTAATCATCACAGATTAGGATCGAATTCAAACAAATGGAACACTAGACATATTTCCTATGAGGAAATTAGTCTCATAAACAGTAATCCAAAGCACCTATTCCAGCTCCATCATCTACAGCAGGATTGGGCAAGTTGTGGCCCTCCAGATATTTTGGTTTACAACTGTTGGTTTACCATTAGCCCTAGGCAGGAGCTCCACTGTCCTGCCCTGTTTCTGCTCATTTCTGATGGCTTCAGGCAGTGCTTAGGGATGTCCATCACTGGGAAATCCAGCCTTTTTGGGCTCGCCGGACTTCCGTGGCATGCTCAACTTGGTTTGCTGTTGCAGTTGCTATGAGTTCCAGGGGCTTTTAACCACTTTGGGGGTCAGCCATAATTTGCACAGAGATTTGTGCAAATTTTGGCCACAAATTGCACAACTTCGTATAATTTGCACAGATTATGTCTGTGATTTCCACAAATTGTGTAAATTTGCACAGATTATAGCCAAATTTTGCTCAAATGTTCTTTTGCCAAAAAAAGAAGAAAAGAAGAAGAAAAAAGATGGAAATTCTGCCAGCTGGCCCAGCTCATTGCATACCGAGTCAGACCAGATGGTAGAAGACAGAATGGAGTCCAGGGGGATGAACATATGTTTGTTACAGGGGGATGTAACAAACATATGTTACAGGTGCAATTTCTCATCCAAATGCATATATCAAGTCTGATTTCACATCATTTAATCAGATGTATTGATTTTGAGTCCGACTACTAGTTAGCTTATATCTCTGCTAAATACCTTTTTCAACTTGATGACCCCTTCTTGTGTATGCCCATCTGTGCTGATATCAAACAAGTTTCCTCCATCTCCTGGAACAATAGTATATTCAATTTCTGCATTTTTCCCAAAGTCAGGATCCACTGCTCTGATTCTTCCAATGGCTGAGCCAACAAGAGAAGACTCAGGTACTTTCAGGTGGAAGATACCTATGATAAATAATCAGTTGTTCAGATGAGCTCTTGACAGAAAGTTTATCATGGAGAAAATGTAACAAGTTATTCCCATTAGTATAGTACATTAACCTATACTGTATACTCAAACCTAAGCTACATTGAGTTCAGTTGGGCTTGCTCCTAGGTAACTAGGTATAGGATTGCAGCCTAGGGTGCTATACAATCCTTGTATTACTAGTCACAATGGTATTACTTTCCCCTTTGTACTAGATTTAAAATGAATACATCCAAATATTTAAAATTAACCAAAATTTCCAGCTTCAGTATTCAAATTTTGAATGTAAATTTTCAAGGTTGGAATTCAGTTTTCAACTTTAAAGTCCTTAAAGACCTTTAAAGAAATAAGACCGGAAAAATCTGACATTTAAGTACTTTAGTTTTTTAGGCATCTCAGGGTTGTTTCAACTTGGACACACCTACCATGAATTGTCATATACTAATACCATTACGTATATCAAATGCTGTCACATACTGAAATACATTACATGCCATTTATTGTTTATTTCTATTGTCAATATCAAAAAAAGTATGGCAATAAAGCTATCAAATACCTTAAGCTACCAAAAATCAAATACTGAAATTAAATATCAACTATCAAATATAGATATCAAATATTCAGACAAAGTTTTTCACATATTCAAGCATTCAATAAATATCTGTACAGTATTCGATATATAAATGTGTGAGATAATTTTGAGGGAAGAAAATACATTTTAGCACAGCTGTTGACCTCCCATGATGAAAAATTGAGTAAATATGCTTCGTGCAAGTTCACCTAAGATGGAAATTGGATTTATGATCAAGCCTTTCCAGCTTAAATCAGTCTTAAACATTGTGCAATATAAAAAGGCCATGTTAAAACATCGCCTGCATGTTTATGTGAGTATCCTTGCTTGTTACTCTGCAGGAACTCTTTTTTCTTCAGGTATGGACAGAGGCCCGTGAAATACCTCCTTAAGCAAAAGCACTATCCTCATTAGCTATAAGTAGTGTAATAACAATTAGGTATCCACATAAAGTCTGCTCCCTCAGTACGGTTAAGGATGGGTGAACTTGCAGGCTGCTGTCCCTTCAGGGATAGTGGACTCATTCCAAAGGATTTTCTTTCGCAGCTTCAGTAAACCCATTTTCAAGAAAGCCATACTGGGTTTATTTGGGGGCTGTGCACCGCGTCAAGTCCAGAGCTGAATTCTGAGCCAATGTGGGGTGCTCTGGGCTGCACTTGAAGCAGGTCAGGATCGGCTAGGGATGTACAAAAGTCACTTACCTTTTCGCGGAATTGATTCGCGGTGGGGGGGAGGTGCTCCGTCCCTCCTCCTGGAATCCTCAACGGGGGGGAGGCAATCCGGTCCTCCCCCCTGGAATCCCGCCTGGCTGGCTCCACTCCGCGGCGGCTCTGCGGAGCAGCCGGCCAGGGCTGTCCGCAGCCGGACTTCCGGCCGTAGCAGCCGACATTTGCATCCAGCCAGGCTGCCGTGATAGGCTACGTAAGTATTTACGTAGCCTATCACAGCTGGGCAAAACAAAACAAAAAAAACCCCAGTGTACACAAATGGCAGTGGCTACGGCGGCCGCCATTTGTGTTCCCTATTTTTTACTGTTTTATCTTACATAAATATTTACGTAGGCTATTACGGCGAAAAACAGGGGAACGCAAATAGCGTAGTGGGCGCCATTTGCATCCTTTTTTTTTCGCCCTAATAGCTTACGTAAATATTTACATAGGCTGAAATGGCAAAAAATGGGGAACGCAAATGGCAGTCGCCGTAGCCACCGCCATTTGCGTACGCCTTTTTTTTTTTTTTTTGCTTCGCTTGCTGTGATAGGCTACATAAATACTTATATAGCCTATCACGGCAAAGACCAGGATGCAAATGGTGGCCGCGGCAGCCGGTCAAAAGACCAGCCGCCACCGCCGCTGCCAGAGCCACCACCGGAGCCGCCGCCATCCGGAACATCCGCCCCAGGTAAGCTTCGTCTCGGGGGGAATCCGTGGGGGGGCAGGGGGGGCAGACCATTCCACCACAGATTTCGGGGCGCCGAACGCCAGTGCATTTGGCTTCACTGAAATCTGTGGCAGAATTCTCCGCCATCCTTGGATCGGCCTGAAGAACCCAAAGTGGGTCAGGTCACTCTGAAGCACTTCGGCACTCTTCAGGATGTTGCAGAAGCCCAGCTGCCCCTCCGCCCAGCTACACCCCCTGCCACCCAGCCGCACAAGGCCCCTGCTCTGTACCTGGACCCTCAGGATGCATGCCGGCAGCCATCGGCCACACAGCACAGCGGGGGTGTCTGGAGGGAGAGCCCACTTCAGTCCTAGAGACTGAAGTGGGTTGGATTGGATCCGAAGTGGGTTGGGCCCACTTCAGAAGTCCCAAAGTGGCCTCTGAGGTGGGTCAGGGGGTCCCTGCACAGCCTACAGTTTATTTCCCCTTGGACCTGGACCTGGGTCACTCCTAAGATCTCTCTTCCCACTTGCTGCCCAATGCACCCCTTACAGGGGCTTTAGTTGTAGGTAGAAGTTGCTACGTCCTGACAGTCCCATTCCATAACTTCTAGTCTGACTTTCTTTACAACCCATAAGATTATGAGAATAATAGGTGATGGTGGTACCACAGCACCATTCTTACCACAGGATGTCATAGCATTCCCTCCATGGCACGTTCACTAGACAATAGCCCTATCCAGTTGTTTTAAAGTGTGTACCCCCTACATGTGAGGAGAGGGAGTTGGGATGAGCACAGTAGCCCCATCCCTGCACCCTCATCATTCTCATCCCCCTCCATGTGCAGATGGCAACTGTCTGCAGCAGAGAGACTATTGGGGGAGGCTCTCCATGCAACTTAGAACCCTGATATTCCACCATTCTACATCACACTGAGAGTCTCCACAAGCAGGGACAGTCACCCCCTACATGCTTTAAGATAACTGAATAGAGCTATCATTAAGCCAGCTAGTTTAAAACAAAGCTACCTGGCATTTTACTGCTGCAAGTCCCCAATGTCTGTAGAAAGCACTTTAACAAGTTCATAATTTTAACAAAATGGCCCCCACTGCTACAACATGCTCCTCTCCTACTGAGGAAGATGGATACCTTTAACATGTTGTTAATAATTCCAGAGGAGTTTCAATTTTGACATTCCATCAAAGCCAGAAGTCAGGGTTTTTGTGCTAATCAATTTTAGCGAAGTCATTTCTCTCTCTCTCTCTCTCTCTCTCTCTCTCTCTCTCTCTCTCTCTCTCTCTCCTGCACTTTGAAAGTGTTCCTTAAGGCAGAAACAAAATGGTCCCAGTGAGTTTGGATTCTCTAGGATTGAGTCATGCTGCGACTTTGGGCTCCTAGTTTGTTAGGCCTGTTTTCACTCATAGCTCAAGAGAAGAACTTCCAAACTAAGTAAATACATTTAGGGCACAATCCTATGTATGTTTAGACAGGAAAAAAGTCCCACAACTCCCAGCATTCCTCAGCCAGCATGGTTGGCAGGAGAATTCTGGGAGTTGTAAGGCTTTTTTTCTGACTAAACACGTATAAGATTGTGCCCTTAATCTATTTAGTTCAGATTTGATCTCCAAGGCTACTGACATTTTAGTGAAGGTAGACATGAACTAAAATAAGTCACACATGTGAGTATTTTGATACCTATATAGAGATCTGCCCACAAAGCAGTTGCCCAAGTTGCTTTAGGTCAGAGAATGCACAGTGCCTGCATGAGCCGAGCACCATGTGTGTGCTGGAGCCATTTGAAGCTTTGCACTATGCACATGATGGCATCCCTTTAGTGTTTTATCTGCTATACCCCTTGACATTGTACCCAAACTGATTAAAATGGGCCCCCATCGATTAAGCAATTAAAGTTTTACTTAATTAAGCTACCAATTAAACCAACTAACAGCACAATTCTATGCATGTTGACTCGGAAATGGGCCCCATACAGTTCAAATGGGCTCTCTAGTCAGTGTGTGCTTAAGATTTCATCTCCTAAAGCTGTAATCCCACATGCTTAACCTGAGAGTAAATCCCATTAGACATAGTGGGACTTACCTCAGAGCAAAGATGCATAACATCATCTCGCACAGCTTGTAACCCTAGTAAAAAGTAATATTGAATGTGATCCACAGTATTTGGAGGAACTACACTTCTAAGGATTACTATGAATTTCTATCCTGAAAGAATGTTTTGAATCACTGTCCGCAACTTAACAGAAGGTTTCACACACTGCATTTCAGGGTAACTCCAACCTGCCCCCAATCATTTCTTTCTTAGAACAGCAGGTACAGCTTCTCAGAACTGTTGGTTTTTGTAAAATGATGTACACTCGGAAAGGTGGAGAAATTCGTTTGATTCATATTTTAATGTGAATTTAAATAATTGTGCACCTTCAAACAAATATGCGAACTAAAACTCAGAGGAGTCTGAGGGCCAAACAAAACATTCTTCTAATCACATACAGTGGAGCAAAACATAATAGGTTTCTTTACTCCAGTGTAAGTGCATGCGGCCCCTATTCAGATTGGGGCTGCATGCTGGGATGGGGGAGGGGGGTTAAACCTTCTTCTCCTACCCAGTTTTTTCCCCAGAATTCCACCCTTCGGGGGGGGGGTTTCTAACAAAAGAATAAAATCTAGAGTCAGCAGAGGCTTTTCTTTTCTTTTCTGTTTAATACCCCACCCCGAACACACACGGGTGTGTGTGTGTGTGTGTGTGTATGTGAAATTTTGGGGGGAAATTGGTGGAAGGAGAAGGTTTAACCCCCTGCTGGAATGCCATGCTCCTGATCTTATTTCACCATGCATGAATCCCACACTGGAGGCCTTCAAGACGAGGCTGGACAGCCATTTGTCAGGGATGCTCTGACTTGGATTCCTGCATTGAGCAGGGGGTTGGACGCGATGGCCTTATAGGCCCCTTCCAACCCTACTATTCTATCATTCTAGAATCATGCACACTTACACTTGGGTAAAGAAACTCTGAAAGATACATGCACCATTCACAGCTTTTTGTACCCAAGTTTAAACAGGTAAATCTGCCTTTGGAATGTAGACGTGTTTTACTCATCCGTAAATCAAGCTTGTGAACTGTGTGACCAGTCCTGTAATTTGGGCTGCCAACTTCTTGACTACCACCCATGTTTTGACTACTAATGCTCAGTCTATATACTAATGCCTGGAGAATGAGAAACAAACAGAACAAATTTGAACTCTTAATACAGGAGGGAAATTATGACTTGATAGGTGTAACTAAGACTTGGTGGGATGTCACCCATGACTGGAATAGAGCAATTGAAGGATACAACTTTCTGAACAGAAGGAACAGAAAGGGAGGTGGAGTTGCACTGTATGTTAAAAATGCATATCTCTGCACAGAAATACAGGAAGATGAGCTTTGTAGCCCCATCGAGAGCATCTGGATTAAAATCAATGGAGCAAAGAATAAAAGGAACATGGTGGTTAGAGTCTACTACAGGCCACCCAGTCCAGGAGAAAACGCGGAGGAAACTTTTGAAAAGCAAATTGCCAAAGTTTCAAGGAAGCAAGATGTAGTAGTAGTGGAGGACTTCAATTTCCCCAATATTTGTTCGGAGACAAATTCTACAAAACATGGCCCCTCCAAGAAATTCCTGACTTGTGTGGCGGATAACTTCCTCCTACAGAAAGTGGAGGAAGGAACTAGAGGATTGGCTATCCTTCACCTGATCCTAACCAACAGAGATGACTTAGTGGATAAAGTAGCAGTTCTGGGAACTCTGGGAGAAGGCAACCATGTTAGACTTGAGTTGTTGGTTCTAAAAGAAGCAAAAGCGGAGTGTAGCCAAACACATACCCTGGATTTTAGGAAAGCTAATTTTAATAAACCCAGAACAATGATAAGAAAGGTCCCATGGCAAGCAACTCTAACGAGAAGTAATCCAAGATGGGTGGGAGTTTTTAAAAAAGGAAATTCTCAAGGCACAATTACAAACAATTCCAACAAGAAATTGAAAAGAAAAGGTCCCATGGCAAGTGACTCTAATGAGAAAAGGAGTGCAAGATGGGTGGGAGTTTTTAAATAGGGATGGCGGAGAATTTCTCCCCGAAACTTCGGGGGGCCGAGCGCCAACGTGTTCAGCCCCCCGAACAAGTTTCGGTGAGAAATTCTCCACACCCCCCCGCCCCCCCCCGGGACGGGACTTACCTTTGGCGAATGTCCCTCCCGGCGGCAGGTCCAGCCGGCGGTTCGTCGGGTCTTCGTCCGGGGCGGGAGCAGCAGCCAGTCTTTCGACCGGCTGCCGCCGCCGCCATTCCAATGAAAGAAAAAAAAAAACGCCTCCTGATAGGCTATGTGACGATTAACGTAGCCTATCACGGCTAGATTTGCAAAGTCAGCCGTGATAGGCTACGTAAATCGTCACGTAGCCTATCACGGGTGACTTTAAAAAAAAAAAAAAGCACGTACGGATAATGGTGGCCCCCATAGGGAGCCGCCATTCACGTTCTTTATTTGGTTGCTGTAGTCTACGTAAAGATTACGTAGACTACAGTGAAAATAAGGGCAATGCTATTTGCGTTGCCCTTATTTTCGCCGTAGTCTACGTAAAGATTTACGTAGACTACAGCGACCAAATAAGGGACGCGAATGGTGGCTCCCTATGGGGGCTGCCATTTGTGTACGCGCTTTTTTTTTTTTTTAAAGTCACCCGTGATAGGCTACGTGACGATTTACATAGCCTATCATGGCTGACTTTGCAGATCTAGCTGTGATAGGCTACGTTAATCGTCGCGTAGCCTATCACGGGGGTGTTTTTTTTTTAACTTTTAATTTCGCGGCCGGGCGAGGCGAGGCGCCTCCTCCCTGGCCTGAATTTTGGCCGGGCGAGGCGGAAAGCCTCCCCCCCAGCCTGAATTTCGGCCAGGTGAGGCGGGAAGCCTCCCCCCCGGCCTGAACTTCGTGGGGGGAGCAGCAAAGCGCCTCCCCCCAACCGCAAAAAGCTGTGAGACCAGGTAAGTGACTTTTGTGCACCCCTATTTTTTAAAAAAGGAAATTCTTAGGGATGGCAGAGAATTCCGCCACGGATTCCAGTGAGGCCAGATTCTAAAGAATCACGGATTCTAACGTCCTCCTGCCCCCCGCCCCCCCATGGAATCCCCCAGGATGGAACTTACCTGGGCGGATGCGGTGGATTTGTCGGCAGCAGCGGCGGTTCCAGTGGCGGATGTGGCGGTGGTGGGGGCAGCCGCGGCTGGCCAGCCGCAGCCGGGCTGCTGCGGCCACCATTGCCGCCCCTCCAGGATGCCATGATAGGCTATGTAAGAATTTACATAGCCTATCACAACTAACCCCCCCAAAAACAGCGTATGCAAATGGCGGCGGCTATGGCAGCTGCCATTTGCGTTCTCTATTTTTCGCCATTCTAGCCTACGTAAATATTTACGTAGGCAATTATGGCGAAAAAAAGGGAACCACAAATAGATCCCACTATGCTATTTGCAGTTCCCCTTTTTTCACCATAATTGCCTGCGTAAATATTTACCTAGGCTAGAATGGCGAAAAATAGGGAACGCAAATGGCGGCCGCCGTAGCTGCTGCCATTTGCGTACACCTTTTTTTTGGGGGGGTAGCCATGATAGGCTACATAAATTCTTACATATCCTATCACAGCAGCCTGAAAGGATGCAAATGGTGGCCACTATGGCAGCCTCCATTTGCGTCCACAGCAGCCCGGCCGCGGATGGAAGTCCAGCTGCAGACGGACCTGGCCGGCTGCTCCGCGGAGCTGCCGTGGAGCAGAGCTGGCCAGGCAGGATTCCGGGGGGGGAGGACCGGATCACCTCCCCCCCATCAAGGATTCCTGGGGGAGGGACGGAGCACCTCCCCCCACCAGCGGATGCCCCGACCGGAGAAGGAAATTGATTCGTACATCCCTAGAAATTCTCAAGGCACAATTACAAACAATTCCAACAAGAAAAAAAAGGTGGAAGACAACAGAAGAAGCCAGTGTGTCTTCACAAAAAGCTTAGAGATGACCTGAAAAAACAAGGACATATATAGGAGGTGGAAGGAAGGCCAAGCTACAATGGAACAGTACAGGCAGGTAGCACAGAATTGCAGGGATGGCGTCAGGAAGGCTACAGGCACAGCTGAGAACGAGCTGAAGTTAACGAGGGATGCGAAAAGCAACAAAAAGGCTTTCTTCAGATACGTGCATAGTAAAAGACAGAGGAAAGAAATAGTGGTTCAACTATTAGTAAGGATGGCAAATTGATAACAGATGGCAACAAAAAGGCAGAAGTGCTCAATTCCTACTTTGGCTCAGCCTTCTCCCAAAAGAGGGTCTATGACCCCCCTGGACCAGCATGGTCATTTTAAAAGGTTTTTTTTCTTTCTTTAAAACAGTGTTGCTTTAAACAAAGAGTTTATTGCTCAGGGACACCTAAGACAGCCTTCTTTTGAGAAGCCCCTAGGAAGAGGAAGTGTTTTGGCTGAAAGTAAATGGAGATGGAGGATTTCAATTTAAAAAGAAGACCCACAAACAAGGCAGTGAGCACAATTAATTTCTTTTAAAAAAAAACCTTATGTATTTATTATCGGAATATACTACACTGCATTTTTATTTATGAAAATTTTGCGACTCTTTGCAGACGACGAAAAAAAGCCGCATGACTGCTGGATCCTCAGGACCTCGCGGTGCTGTTCCGCAGAGGATTCCATGGCATGGACTGAAGGGAATTTGATCCCATTTCAGTCCGTGGCGGAATTCTCTGACATCCCTCAGAACCTAGGAACTACAAACCAGTCAGTCTGACATCAATCTCTGGGGAAATTCTGGAGCAGACTATAAAGTGATCAGTCCATAAGCACCTTGAAAACAATGCAGTGATTATTTAAAGCCAACATGGATTTGTCAAGAACAAATCCTGCCAGACTAATCTGATCTCTCTCTCTTTTTTTTTTTGGTGGATCAGGTAACCTCCGTTATGGACTGTGGGAATGCTGTGGACATATTGTATCTCAAATTCAGCAAAGCTTTCGACAAAGTGCCCCATGATATCCTGATTAGCAAACTGGCTAAAAGTGGGCTAGATGAAAAAACTTTCAGGTAGATCCACAGATGGCTACAGAATCGGACTCAAAGAGTGCTTATCAATGGGATCTTCTCAAACTGGGGAGAGTTAAAAAGTGGGGTACCACAGGGCTCATTCCTGGGCCCAGCACTCTTCAACATTTTTATTAATGACTTGGGGGAGGAGGTGCAGGGAATGCTGATCACAATTGCAGATGACACAAAATTGGGTGGGATAGCTAATACTTTGGAAGACAGAAACAAACTTCAAAGTGATCTGGGTAGACTAGAGCGCTGGGCAGAAAACAACAGAATGACATTTAATGGGGAGAAATGCCAAGTTTTGCACCTAGGGAAAAGAAACCAAATGCATGTGGGATACGTGGCTCAACAACACTATAATCGAGAAGGATCTTGGAATTGTTGTAGATCACAAGCTGAATATGAGCCAACAATGTGATGTGGCTGCAAAAAAGGCAAATGCTATTTGGGGCTGCATTAATAGAAGCATAGCTTCCAAATCCCAGGAAGTCCTAGTTCCCCTCCACTCAGCACTGGTTAGGCCTCATCTGGAGTACTGTGTCTAGTTTTTGGCACCACACTTTAAGAAGGATTGAGACAAACTGGAGAGGGTTCAGAGAAGGGCAATAAAGATGATCAGGGGACTGGAAACAAAGCCCTATGTGGAGAGACTGAAAGGGAGGTTGTGGGCTCTCCCACAGTGGAGGCATTCAAGATGAAGCTGGACAGCCATCTGTCAGGGATGCTTTGACCTGGATTCCTGCATTGAGCAGGGAGTTGGACTCGATGGTCTTATAGGCCCCTTCCAACCCTACAAGTCTATGATTCTATTATTCCTGAGTTAAAGAACATGGTGGCACTACATCAAATAAGTCAGTCAAATAAGTTGCATATTACTTATTTAAAATTGTTTAGGCTGCAATGGTGAATTTCCAGCAACTTGGCACTCCATTGTTTTCCAGAAATTCAGAAGCAGTAAAAGCTGGATCATTTGGATTAATCTGACACTCTGAAGGATTCTTCGACTTCTGCCAAATTCAGATTTCTGATTATGTGCTGGGCAATTACGCTGACATCATCCTTCAATAATAGTACCTCAGTAGCACATGGAACATCTTAATGGATCTTACCTTGGCAGCATATTGTTAAAGAAAATAATGCAAACGAGCAATGTGCATTTTCATCCAACTGAGGGGCAAAATGTTACATGCACTTTGCCATTTCCTTTGACTAAGAATGGGGAAAGGAGATTGTAAGAGAAGAATGAATTAACAAACATGTCAGGGCCTTATGCAACCATCCATCTTCTTTTATTCATAGTTATTTTGTTGGATCCAGACTTAGTCATACATATAGAAGACAGATTGGAAACTTTGGGACTTAAGTTACTCTAAGTATGACTAAGGGTGCAATCCTATGCTTGTTTAGACAGAAAAACGTCCTACAACTCCCAGCATTCCCCAGCCAACACAGCTGCCTGGGGAATGCTGGGAGTTGTAGGACGTTTTTCTGTCTAAACAAGCATAGGATTGTGCCCTAAAAGTACACTCTTATACATGCCTACTCAGAAGTAAGCCTCACTGAGTTAGTTGGGCCTTAATCCCAGGTAAGTGCTGTGCATAGGAATGAAACCCACATCTGGAAGCAACCCATTGTCAGTTCTGTCTGTCTGCTTCCATTAGTCTTGTTGACCAGGATATGAAGGCCATTGGGGACAATTAAAATTGGTGTGAGGAGAATACGGGCTCCTCAGCACATTGTAGATAGGGCATATGACCTCCTCACATCTACTTTGTTCACAGCACAGACCACATGTCTATCCCACCTAGGATGTGCGGAACCTTCCTGCAAAAGTTTATTGAAGCAAGCTTTGTTTCCTCCCCTTTTCTTTTCTTTTCTTTTCCCAGTTTGCTGGATTTTTCTCTTGATCAGGGACCATTAAATTTACCTCAGATTTTGTTGAAGTTCACTGGCATCTCTAATTTTCCCCCTTGCTGTGAGAGGCTTCCCTCTCTGAGCAACCCTGCAGTGTAGTTCAAGCTTAGGGAAACTGACTTGCTCAGGGCAATTCAATATGGTTCATAGCTCATGTGGGATATGAATAGGGATGGCAGAGAATTCCGCCACGGATCTCAGTGAGGCCAAATGCCAGTGCATTCGGCCCCCCGAAATCTGTGGTGGAACGACTTGCCACCCCCCCACCCCCTCACGGGATGAGACTTACCTGGGGCGGATCTTCCAGGCGGCGGCGACGACTGGTCTTCTGACCGGCTGCCGCCGCCGCCATTTGCAGTCTTGTCGCTTTGTTTTGTTTTTTGTTTTTACAAGACGTGATAGGCTGTGTAAAGACTTACGTAGCCTATCACGTCTGGTTTTTAAAAAAAACATGCATATGCAAATGGCGGCAGCTACGGCCGCCGCCATTTGTGTTCCTTATTTTTGGCCATCTTAGTCTACGTAAATATTTACGTAGACTAAGACGGCGAAAATAAGGGGAACGCAAATAGCGTAGTGGACGCTATTTGCATTCCCCCTTATTTTCGCCGTCTTAGTCTACATAAATATTTATGTAGACTAAGATGGCCAAAAACAAGGAATGCAAATGGCGGCGGCCGTAGCTGCTGCCATTTGCGTATGTGCGTTTTTTTGTTTTTAAGCCAGACGTGATAGGCTATGTAAGTCTTTATGTAGCCTATCACGGCTGACTACAGGGACGCAAACGGTGGCGGCTAAGGCTGCCACCATTTGCGGCCCTGCTAGCCAGCAGCCGGATGTCTGGCTGCTGGAGGAGCCGGCCGGCGGCTAGGAATGGGGGAGAATTTCTCCCTGAAACTTCGGGGGGATGAGTGCCAACGCATTCGGTCCTCCGAAGGTTGTTCGGGAAGAAATTCTCCGCCCCCCTGCCCCCCGCCCCCCCCGGGATAGGACTTACCTTTCATGAATGTAGCTCCTGGCGGCGGGTCCCGGCGGCAGTTCAGCAGGTCTTCGTCAGGGGCGGGGGCGGCAGCCAGTCTTTCGACCGGCTGCCACCGCCGCCATTACAAGAAAAGTTAAAAAAAAATAACGCCCCTGTGATAGGCTACGTAACGATTTACATAGCCTATCACGGCTAGATCTGCAAAGTCAGCCATGATAGGCTACGTTAAACGTCACGTAGCCTATCACGGGTGACTTTAAAAAAAAAAAGCGCGTATGCTAATGGCGGCCCCCATAGGGAGCCACCATTCGCGTTCCTTATTTGGTCCCTGTAGTCTACGTAAAGATTTACGTAGACTACAGGGACCAAATAAGGAATGCGAATGGCGGCTCCCTATGGGGGCCGCCATTTGCGTATGCGCTTTTTTTTTTTAAGTCACCCGTGATAGGCTACGTGACGATTAACGTAGCCTATCATGGCTGACTTTGCAGATCTAGCCGTGATAGGCTACCTAAATAATTACGTAGCCTATCACGGGGCTTTTTTTTTTTTTTTTACTTTTCTTTTGAAGTTCGTGGCCGGGGAGACGGGGCGCTTCTCCCCGGCCTGAATTTCGGCCAGGCGAGGCGGGAAGCCTCCCCCCCTGGCCTGAATTTTGGCCGGGCGAGGCGGGAAGCCTCCCCCCCAGCCTGAACTTCGGGGGGAGAAGCAAAGCAAGCTGCGAGACCAGGTAAGCGACTTTCGTACATCCCTACCGGCGGCTCCCTGGAATCCCCGCGGAGCAGAGCCAGCCGGCAAGGATTCCGGGGGGAGGGATGGACCACCCCCCCCCAGCGGAACCCGGCGGAGCCAGGTAAAGGGACTTTCGTACATCCCTAGATATGAACCCAGCTCTCCATTGTCCAGATCTCTCCAGCATACTATGTTGGCTGTGAGCAAGCTCTGCAATGGCACCATAAATTTAGAACAAATTGTAATAAGAGTGTGTGATGAAGCAACCTTGCAACTGTTTCACTATGAGCTGAATTAGGCATGAATCTATTCATTCTACATTCTTCTCAGAATTCACATAGGAAATGGCCCTTTGTAAGCATTTACAACATTATATAGGACATTTGGAAATGCCTCCCCCCCCGCCCCATCACCCGTCACAAAGCAATATTGCCTTAAGAAATGCTATATGAAGAACATGTTCAACAGCAGGCCTGCACAATTTCTTACCCACCAAGCTGAAGGCTTCCCATCAGCCATGGGTAGTGTAGTGACCAGTTAGGTATTTGACAACCCACCCTGCTTTTGCAGTCCTAGGCATGAGCCACCATACATGGCTAGTGGGCTGTGTTCAGCTCAGTGTGCAGGCCTTACCTCAACAAGTATTAGTTTCAACACATGGTTATCTGGCCTATAAAGAACAGGAAAGAGAACGTAAGGGCTCAATCCTATTGGGATAGGCGGTCGCCTCTGAACTCGGACATGACCATCTATTGAATGCAGGGCAGGAGAAGATCGGAGTGGATCATCCCCTCCATGCTTCAGCTGCCCTGCATTTGTGGGGAGACAGCTGATTTCGGCTGTCTAGCTGTGGGAAGTTGGAGCGGGGAGGGGGACGGACACCAGACGATGCATAGGCAGCGTTGGAATGGCACTGGAGTCCATAGCAGATTTCTCTGCCATCCCTACTGTGGACTCATGAGGCACTGAGGGTGCTTGAAGACAGATGGCATGGCAGTTCTCCCACCCCACCTTACCCTGAAAGGGACAATTAACTGATAAGCAGACATTAACAACGAATGGAGGAAATTGGTCAGTGGCTTCTGATTCTTTGCTTTGGCCTATTATCCCTTCCAGCATTCTCTGGCCATTTTCTGGGGAGCTTCAGGAATCTAACAGTCAAAATCTGGTTGATACATGATTATTGTTGTCTATGCACAGGCAAACGAGCAATGTCTGAGATTGCTAGGATACTCTGAACATCATCTCACCATTCATCTTGTGCCCAATCCCTGTTCAGGATCATGATCGCTGCTTGCTCTGCGTGAAAAGGAAAATTGCACAAACCAAATAAGATTGAATATAACACTTGCAGAAATTATCCCAAATTTGCAAAATGTCCTCGAATTTGGACACATTTCCTCCAATTTGCACAGTTGTCCTCAAATTTGCACAGTATTCTTCCATAGACTAAAATGGGGCTTTCAGTCTGCAAGGGGAAAGTTGTGCAAATTTGAAAATCTGAGCAAAACCAAACTGGGAAAGTTGTGCAAATCAAACATGAGCACATGTCCGGCAATTTGTGAACATTTTTGGCAGAGATGGGTTCGCACCAGCTATCATGTTCAGGGCTTTGGACAGGGCACACTTGCATGTTTTGTGAGCAAAAACAACATTCTCATCCATCCCTACTTTTGTCATGATAAATTCAATATTTGGTGGGCTGTGAGCTTTTTCTAGATCAGGGTGGAGAACCTCTTTTAGCCTGAGGGCCAAATTCCATTTCAGAGAAGCTCATGGGGGCCACATTCCGGTGGTGGGAAGGACAAAAGGAACAATGTTACTGGGTCAAAATAGAGAAAATACGAGCACACTTTCCCTTAAAACTTTTACTGCCAGTAACTCAGGTTAGGGGAGGTATTTCAAACTGTACAAAAGCTAGGAGAAACCATCAAATGAACAGTGGTTGGGGGAAAGGGGGCATGGACTTGTAGGTAATCAAGAGGGCCAGATTGGGACCCCAGGCAGGAGAAATGTGGCCTGTGGGCCTATGGTTCCCCATGTCTGTTCTAGATATTATGAAGACATAAAGGGTAGGGATGGAGAGATCACTCTGTTTCTGGTCTGTGTCACCTTTGCATGTGTTCACCTATTATGTCTGTTCCGTTATATTTCTATTTAAAAAATCCACATGGAAATTAACATTTAAATAGATATTTTTAAACATATTTGGTCTTAAAATGCTCATTATGTATTTTGTCTCAAAATATGCATTTAGGGTGCAATCCTGTGGGGATAGTCGGCCACCTCCAAACTTGGAGGCGACCAACTATCGAATTCAAGGTGGGTGGAGCATGGAGGGAATCTTCTCCTCCACATTCCAGCCCACCTTGCATTTACAGCTAGCTGGCCAAATTTGGTTGTCTATCCAGGGTGCCTCACAGTGCTGGTGGGGAGGCTGGATAGCGCATAGGAAGCATAATAACGGAGCTTCCTCTGTTCCCTCCCAGGGTCCAGGAACACCCCTTTTGCCCCTGCTCCATGCTGCTCTTACATAGGGATGTCAGAGAATTCTGCCACGGATCTCAGTGAGGCAAAATGCCAGTGCATTTGGCCCCCCAAAATCCGTGGCGGAACGAAGCCCCCCACCCCACAAAAGGCGTGCAAAACAGGACACTTACGTGATGCGATTCGTTTTGCTTTACAAATGGCGTCTGCGGCCGCCATTCGCTTCCCTATTTTTGCCATGATAGACTACGTGAATACTGTAGGGATGGCGGAGAATTTCTCCCCGAAACTTCGGGGGGCCGAGCGCCAACGTGTTCGGCCCCCCGAACAAGTTTCGGGGAGAAATCCTCCGCCCCCCCGCCCCCCGCCCCCCCCAGGACGGGACTTACCTTCCCTGAATGTCCCTCCCGGCGGCGGGTCCGGCTGGCGGTTCGTCCGGTGTTCAAGCGGGGCGGGAGCGGCAGCCGGTCTTTCGACCGGCTGCCGTGCCGCCCCCGCCATTGCAATGAAAGAAAAAAAAAAAAACACGTCCCCTGATAGGCTACGTGACGATTCATGTAGCCTATCACGGCTGACTTTCCAGATCTAGCCGTGATAGGCTACGTGAATCGTCACGTAGCCTATCAGGGGACGGTTTTTTTGTTTTTTTTTTACTTTCGTGTTCACGGCCGGGCGAGGCGGGAAGCCTCCTCCCCGGCCTGAATTTCGGCCGGGCGAGGCGGGAAGCCTCCCCCCCCGGCCTGAATTTTGGCCGGGCGAGGCGGGAAGCCTCCCCCCCCCGGCCTGAACTTCGCGGGGGGAGCAGCGAAGCGCTCCCCCCCACCGCGAAAAAGCTGCGAGAAAAGGTAAGTGACTTTCGTTCACCCCTAGAATACTGTCAGGGTGGACACTGAGCCCATAGAATCCCAGAGTAGTTCTGATTCGGAGGAAGAGCAGCTGCACCTGGGAGAGGAGCACGCCCCTTTTTCCCAGGGCCCGCAGCTGACAGAGATTCCTCCCACCAACATTCCTAGAAAGCAGTCCAGGGAGTGACCCAGCACCGATAGCAGACTGGGTGGATGCGCGGTGCAGACACAGAGAGCGGCGCCAAATGGAGAGCGCGGAAAGGAGGCGTAGCGCCCGGTTGGCGCTCAAAGAACGGTTGCGCCCAGAGGATCCAAGGGAAAAGGGGAGGGATTCTCCCTAGTCCTTATATTCAGGGGTCTGCCAGTAATTGCCTTTCAAACAGGGACCAACTGTTCCAACTTAGGGCATAGGGATGCTGCTGCTCAGATCTAGTTGCTACCTGTAGAGTTATTAAGTTATAAAAGAAGAATAAATCTTTGAAAAGAATCCCTTTGTCTGTGTCTGGACTTGGCTACTGGATTAGACTGAGAGAGCCCTCCAAGGAGCCCTTGACAGCTTGGTCCCTGTTTGAAAGGCAATTACTGGCAGACCCCTGAATATAAGGACTAGGGAGAATCCCTCCCCTTTTCCCTTGGATCCTCTGGGCGCAACCGTTCTTTGAGTGCCAACTGGGCGCTATGCCTCCTTTCCGCGCTCTCCATTTGGCGCCGCTCTCTGCGTCTGCGCCGTGCATCCACCCAGTCTGCTATCGGTGCTGGGTCACTCCCTGGACTGCTTTCTAATCTAGGAATGTTGGTGGGAGGAATCTCTGTCAGCTGCGGGCCCTGGGAAAAAGGGGCATGCTCCTGTCCCAGGAGCGACTGCTCTTCCTCCGAATCAGAACTACTCTGGGATTCTATGGGCTCAGTGTCCACCCTGACAAATACTTAAGTAGCCTATCATGGCAAAAAAAAGGAATGCAAATGGTGGCCGCCATAGCCACCGCCATTTGTGTTCCCTCTTTTTGCCGTGATAGGCTACGTAAATATTTACATAGCTTATCACGGCGCAAGACAGGGGCGCAGATGGTGTAGCAGCCACCATTTGCGCCCCTGTTTTTTTGCCGTGATAGGCTTCGTAAATTTTTATGTAGCCTATCACAGCCAAAACTCCTTCATGGATCACTGCCTTGTTGTGGCAAAGGGGCTTGCGTAACTCAGTGAAGCCATAAGCTATGCCATGCAGGGCCACACAAGATGGACAGGTCATGAAGGAGAGTTCTGACAAAATGTGGTCCACTGGAGAAGAAAATGGCAACCCGCTTCAGTATTCTTGCCAATAAAACCCCATGGAACTAGGGATGTCAGAGAATTCTGGAATGGAACTCGGTGAGGCCGAATGCCAGTGCATTCGGCCACCCAAAATCCATAGCGAAATGAAGCCCCCACCCCCCCAACCCACAAAAGGCGTGCAGGATGAAGCCCCCGCCACCCCTACCCCATGAAAGGTGTGCAAAATGGAGCACTTACCTGCTCCCGTCCACACTGCTTTGCAAATGGCGGCAGTCCTGCGGCCGCCATTCACTTTCTCCTCTTCATAGCTGTGATAGGCTATGTAAATACTTACATAGCCTATCAAGGCTAATGCAGGGACACCATTTGCATCCCTGCAGAGGCCGTGATAGGCTACGTAAGTATTTACATAGCCTATCACGGCGGGGGGGGGGGGAACCCAGCGTACGCAAATGGCGGCAGCTACCGCCATTTGCGTACGCTGGGGTTATTCCCACTGCCATGACAGGCTACATAAATATTTACATAGCCTATCATGGCTCAATACAGGGACGCAAATGGTGGCGGCTACAACAGCCACCATTTGCATCCCTGCAGGGCTGCTAGGGGTGTCAGAGAATTTCTCACCGAAACTTCGGGGGGCCGAGTGCCAACGTATTCGGCCCCCCGAAGTAGTTTTGGGGAGAAATTCTCCGCACCCGCCCGCCCCCCGCACCCCCCCCAGGATGGGACTTACCTTTCCCGAATGTCGCTCCCGGTGGCGGGTTGCAGCGGTGGTTCGGCAGGGCTTTGACAGGGGCGGGGGCGGCAGCTGGTCTTTTGACCGGCTGCCGCCGCTGCCATTACAAGAAAAGTAAAAAAAAAAAATGCCCCCGTGATAGGCTATGTGATGATTAACGTAGCCTATCATGGCTAGATTTGCAAAGTCAGCCGTGATAGGCTACGTAAATCGTCACGTAGCCTATCACGGGTGACTTAAAAAAAAAAAGCATGTACGGCTAATGGCGGCCCCCATAGGGAGCCGCCATTTGCGTTCCTTATTTGGTCGCTGTAGTCTATGTAAAGATTATGTAGACTACGGCGAAAATAAGGGCAACGCTATTTGCGTTGCCCTTATTTTCGCCGTCGTATATGTAAAGATTTACATAGACTACAGCGACCAAATAAGGAACGCGAATGGCGGCTCCCTAAGGGGGCCGCCATTTGCGTACGTGCTTTTTTTGTTTTTTTTTAAGTCACCCGTGATAGGCTACGTGATGATTTATGTAGCCTATCTCGGCTGACTTTGCAGATCTAGCTGTGATAGGCTGCGTTAATTGTCACGTAGCCTACCACGGGGGTGTTTTTTTTTTAACTTTTTATTTCACGGCCAGGCGAGGCGAGGCGCCTCCTCCCCGGCCTGAATTTCGGCCGGGCGAGGCAGGAAGCCTCCACCCTGGCCTAAACTTCGGGGGGAGCAGCGAAGCGCCTCCCCCCCACCGCGAAGCAAGCTGCGAGACCAGGTAAGTGACTTTCGTACACTCCTAAGGGCTGCCCAGTGGCCGGATGTCCGGCTGCGGCCGGCCCGAGCCAGCTGGCGGCTCCGTGGCTTGGCCACGGAGCAGAGCTTGCCAGGCAGGATTCCAGGGGGAGGGATGGAGCGCCTCCTCCATGTCGAGGATTCCGGGGGGAGGGATGGAGCGCCTCCCCCCCCCCACGGATGCCCCTGCACGGAGCCAGGTAAGGGATTCTTACATCCCTACATGGAACATATCACAAGGCTAAAAGATATGACACCAGAAGATGAGCCCCTCAGGTCGGAAGGTGTCCAATATACTACTGGGGAAGAGCAGAGGAAATTTCCAAGTAGCGCCAGAAAGAGTGAAGCAGCTGGGCCAAAGCCGAAAGGACACTGAGCTGTGGATGTGTCTGGTGGTGAAAAGAAAGTCCGTCCGATGCTGTAAAGAACAATATTGTTTAGGAACCTGGAATGTAAGATCAATGAGTCAAGGTAAGCTGGAGGTGGTCAAACATGAGATGGCAAGACTGAACATCGACATCTTGGGAATCAGCAAACTCAAATGGACAGGCATGGGCGAATTTAATTCAGGTGACCATCATATCTACTATTGTGGGCAAGAATCCCTTAGAAGAAATGGAGTAGCACTCATAGTCAACAAAAGGGTGGGAAAAGCAGTACTGGGGTACAATCTTAAAAATGATAGAATGATCTCAGTACGAATCCAAGGTAAACCATTCAACATCACAGTAATTCAAGTCTATGCCCCAACCACTGAGGCCGAAGAAGCTGAGGTTGATCGGTTCTGTGAAGACCTACAACACCTTCTAGAACTCACACCAAAAAAAGAGGTCCTTTTCATCATAGGGGATTGGAATGCTAAAGTAGGAAGTCAAGAAATCACTGGGATAACAGGCAAGCATGGCCTTGGTGTACAAAATGAAGCAGGACAAAGGATAATAGAGTTTTGCCAAGAGAACACGCTGATCATAGCAAACACTCTTTTCCAACAGCACAAGAGGCGACTCTACACATGGAGATTACCAGATGGTCAATATCGAAATCAGATTGATTATGTCCTTTGCAGCCAAAGATGGAGAAGCTCTATACAGTCAGTAAAAACAAGACCTGGAGCTTCATGCAGATCAGGAGCTTCTTGCAAAATTCCAGCTTAAATTGAAGAACGTAGGGAAAACCATTAAACCATTCAGGTATGACCTAAATCATATCCCTTATGAATATACAGTGGAGGTGAGGAATAGATTTCAGGGATTAGACCTGATAGACAGAGTGCCTGAGGGACTATGGACGGAGGTCCGTACCATTGTTCAGGAGGCAGCAACTCAATCCATCCCAAAGAAGAAGAAATGCAAGAAAGCAAAGTGGCTGTCTGATGAGGCTTTACAAGTAGCTGAGGAAAGAAGGGAAGCAAAAAACAAGGGAGAAATGGGAAGATATATCCAACTGAATGCAGAGTTCCAGAGAATAGCAAGGACAGACAAGAAGGCCTTCTTAAATGAACAATGCAAAGAAATCGAAGAAAACAACAGAATGGGAAAGACTAGAGATCTCATTAGGGGTGTACGAAAGTCACTTACCTGGTCTCGCAGCTTTTCGCGGTGGGGGGGAGGTGCTTCGCTGCTCCCCCCGTGAAGTTCAGGCCGGGGGGGGTGGCTTCCCGCCTCGCCCGGTCGAAATTCAGGCCGGGGGGGAGGCTTCCCGCCTCGCCCAGCTGAAATTCAGTCCGGGGAGGAGCCGCCTCGACTCGCCCGGCCGCAAAATTAAAAGTTAAAAAAAAAAAGCTCCCCCGTGATAGGCTACGTGACGATCAACGTAGCCTATCACGGCTAGATCTGCAAAGTCAGCCATGATAGGCTACGTAAATCGTCACGTAGTCTATCAAGGGTGACTTTAAAAAAAAAAAGCGTGTACGCAAATGGCGGCCCCCATAGGGAGCCACCATTCGCATTCCTTATTTGGTCGCTGTAGTCTACGTAAATCTTTACGTAGACTACGGCGAAAATAAGGGCAACGCAAATAGCGTTGCCCTTATTTTCGCCGTAGTCTATGTAATCTTTACATAGACTACAGCGACCAACTAAGGAACGTGAATGGCGGCTCCCTATGGGGGCCGCCATTATCCGTACGCGCTTTTTTTTTTTTAAAGTCACCCGTGATAGGCTACGTGACGATTTACGTAGCCTATCCCGCCAACTTTGCAAATCTAGCCATGATAGGCTACGTTAATCGTCACGTAGCCTATCACGGGGGCGTTTTTCTTTTCTTTTATTGGAATGGCGGCGACGGCAGCCGGTCGAAAGACCAGCTGCCGCTCCCGCCCCGGATGAAGACCCGACGAACCGCCGGCTGGACCCACCGCCGGGAGGGACATTCGCCAAAGGTAAGTCCCGTCCCGGGTGGGGTGCAGGGGGTGGGGGGGTGGAGAATTTCTCTCCGAAACTTCTTCGGGGGGCCGAACACGTTGGCGTTCGGCCCCCCGAAGATTCGGGGAGAAATTCTCCGCCATCCATAGATCTCTTCAAGAAAATCGGAGATATCAAGGGAACATTTTGTGCAAAGATGGGCATGATAAAGGACAAAGAAGGCAGGGACCTAACAGATGCAGATGAGATTATGGAGAGGTGGAAAGAATACACCGAAGAACTATACAGGAAAGATCTGAATGTCCCTGATAGCCATGACAGTGCAGTCACTGAACTTGAGCCGGACATCCTAGAGAGTGAAGTCAAGTGGGCCTTAGGAAGCATTACTAACAACAAAGCTAGCGGAGATGACAGTCTTCCAGCTGAGCTATTTAAAATCCTAAAAGATGATGCTGTTAAAGTGCTGCACCCAATATGCCAACAAATTTGGAACACTCAACAGTGGCCACAAGACTGGAAAAGGTCAGTTTACATTCCAATGCCAAAGAAGGGCAATGCCAAAGAGTGTTCAAATTACCATACAATTGCGCTCATTTCACATACCAGCAAGGTTCTGCTCAAAATCCTACAAGCTAGGCTTCAGCAGTATGTGAACCGAGAGCTACCGGAAGTACAAGGTGGGTTCCGAAGAGGCAGGGGAACTAGAGATCAAATCGCCAACATTCGCTGCATCATGGAGAAAGCAAGAGAGTTCCAGAAAAGTGTCTATTTCTGCTTCATTGACTACATTAAAGCCTTTGATTGTGTGGATCACAACAAACTGTGGCAAATACTTAACGAGATGGGAGTACCAGACCACCTTACCTGTCTCCTGAGAAACCTGTATGAGGGTCAAGAAGCAACAGTAAGAACCGGACATGGAACAACCGATTGGTTCAAAATTTGGGAAATGAGTATGACAAGGCTGTATATTGTCACCCTGCTTATTTAATTTATATGCAGAGTGCATCATGAGAAACGCCGGGTTGGATGAATCACAGGTTGGAATTAAGATTGCCGGGAGAATTATCAACAACCTCCAATATGCAGATGATACCACCCTAATGACAGAAAGTGAAGAAGATCTAAAGAGCCTCTTGTTGAGGGTGAAAGTGGAGAGTGCAAAAGCTGGTTTGAAGCTCAACATTAAAAAGACGAGGATCTAGGGGTGCACGAAAGTCACTTACCTGGTCTCGCAGCTTTTCGTGGTGGGGGGGAGGCACTTCGCTGCTCTCCCCGTGAAGTTCAGGCCGGGGGGGGAGGCTTCCCGCCTCACCCGGCTGAAATTCAGGCCAGGGGGGAGGCTTCCCGCCTCGCCCGGCCGAAATTCAGGCCAGGGAGGAGGCGCCTCGCCTCTCCCGGCCGCGAAATTAAAAGTTAAAAAAAAAACGCCCCCGTGATAGGCTACGTGACGATTAACGTAGCCTATCACGGCTAGATCTGCAAAGTCAGCCGTGATAGGCTACGTAAATCGTCACGTAGCCTATCACGGGTGACTTAAAAAAAAAAAAAGCACGTACGCAAATGGCAGCCCCCTTAGGGAGCCGCCATTCGCGTTCCTTATTTAGTCGCTGTAGTCTACGTAAATCTTTACGTAGACTACGGTGAAAATAAGGGTAACGCAAATAGCGTTGCCCTTATTTTCGCTGTAGTCTACATAATCTTTACGTAGAGTACAGCGACCAAATAAGGAACGTGAATGGCGGCTCCCTATGGGGGCCGCCATTATCCCTACGTGCTTTTTTTTTTTTTAAATTCACCCGTGATAGGCTACGTGACGATTTACGTAGCCTATCACGGCTGACTTTGCAAATCTAGCCGTGACAGTCTACGTTAATCATCACGTAGCCTATCAGGGGGGCGTTTTTTTTTCTTTTATTGGAATGGTGGCGGTGGCAGCCGGTCGAATGACCGGCTGCCGCTCCCGCCCCGGACGAAGACCCGACGAACCGCCGGCCGGACCCGCCGCCAGGAGGGACATTCGGAAAAGGTAAGTCCCATCCCAGGGGGGGTGCGGGGTGCGGGGGGGTGCGGAGAATTTCTCCCCGAAACGTGCTCGGGGGGCCGAACGCGTTGGCGCTCGGCCCCCCTAAGTTTCAGGGAGAAATTCTCCACCATCCCTACGAAGATCATGGCATCTGGCCCCATCGCTTCCTGGCATATAGAAGGGGAAGAAATGGAAGCAGAGACAGATTTTATTTTCTTGGGCTCCAAGATGATGGCAGACGGTGACTGTAGCCATGAAATTGAAAGACGCTTGCTCCTTGGGAGGAAAGCTATGGCAAACCTAGACAGCCGAGTAAGAAGCAGAGACATCACCTTGTCGACAAAAGTCCATATAATCAAAGCTATGCTTTTCCCAGTAGTAATGTATGGTTGTGAGAGTTGGACTATAAGGAAGGCTGAACGACGAAGAATTGATGCTTTTGAACTGTGGTGCTGGAGTAGACTCTTATGAGTAGGGATGGCGGAGAATTCCACCATGGATTTCAGTGAGGCCGAATGCACTGCCATTCAGCCCCCCAAAATCCGTGGCAGAATGGCCTGCCAGCGCTCACCCCCACCCCGCAGATTCCCCCTGGGACAAAGCTTACCTGGGGTGGATGTTCCGGACAGCAGCGGCTCTGGTGGCGGCGGCTGGTCTTTAGACCAGCTGCCGCGGCTGCCATTTGCATCCTGATCTTTGCCATGATAGGCTACATAAGTACTTACGTGGCCTATCACGGCAAGCCAACCAAAAAATAAAGGCGTACACAAATGGCAGCGGCTATGGCGGCTGCCATTTGTGTTCCCTACTTTTCGCCGTTTTAGCCTCCATAAATATTTACATAGGCTATTACGGCGAAAAAAAGGGGAACGCAAATAGCATAGTGGGCGCTATTTGGTTTCCTTCTTCCCCGCCATTTTAGCCTATGTAAATATTTCCATAAGCTATTATGGCGAAAAAAAGGAATGCAAATAGCTCCCACTGCACTATTTGCAGTACTCTTTTTTTCGCCGTAATAGCCTATGTAAATATTTATGTAGGCTAAAACCATGAAAAATAGGGAATGCAAATGGCAGCCCCCATAGCCGGCACCATTTCCGTATGCCTTTTTTTTTGCCTGCCGTGATAGGCTACGTAAATACTCATATAGCCTATCATGGCAGCCTGGATGGATGCAAATGGCAGCCACTACGGTAGCCGCCGCCATTTGCGGTGGCTACTGTAAATGCCATAGCTGCTGCCATTTGCGTCCGCAGGCTCCAAATGGCACCTGTGAATGCACCCGGCTGGCGGCTCTGTGGAGTTGCCATGAAGCAGAGTTGGCCGAGTTAGGATTTCGGGGGGAGGTGCGGAGCACTTCCCCCCCACTGCGAATCACCCCATTGAAAAGGTAAGTGACTTTCGTACATCCCTACTCTTACAACATGGAGCTGGTGGTGAACCACGCCGCCTACGAGGGGGGAGGGAGTCTATTTTCTGGAAACTGAAAAATCCTATGGCCGCTGTGTAGCAGACATAGGATTGTGCCCTTTTTAATATACATCTGATCTGAGAACTGTGTCACAACACTTGGAGAAATGCAAAATCTGATAGATAGTTACGTTTCAATCTACACATCCATCTGGGAGGTGCAGATCAGGTAGGTTTGCATAGGAATTTGCAAAGATCAAATTCCTCAAGCATTCCTAATAGAGGCTTGCTTCACAGAGGAATTTTTGTTGAGAATGAGAATGTAATCTTCACTCAGATGTTGTGATACAGTGTGCCCAGCCATGTGGATGGGGTTGCAAAAATGGGTGCAGTAGGAGATACATTTTCATCACAGCACTTGAGCTGATGACAGCTGGTTTCTGTTGCCAATTGAACTTTAGTTGTTGTTGTTTTGGTTTTAAATAGGGTAACTGCTTTGGCTAGTGTTCCTTCTAAGCCAGGCTGGCACACCTTGTGACTCACCATGCCAAATACAGCCTGACAGGCATGTATTATGGGCTGCATCTTACTTGCAACACTGCCTAGAAAGCTTCCGCTATTGGCTGGTATAGCAACCAACGACAAAGAAACAAACACGTAGGAAGGGATGGGTGAATCTGTCAACCTCAATCTCATCAAGGTTTTTCCACCACTGAGTTCATTCCACCCTGGTTCCATGCAACTTTTTTTTTCTTCCACATTTTTTTTTAAAACATGTGCATGTTTCAAATGTTTGCATTTTTGTAAACCATTTTTGTAAACCTAGCTATGCTGGCTAGGGAATGCTCAGAATTGTAGGACCTTTGGAGGCCTCCTATTGGAGCGCCTCCCCCCCACCGCGAATGTCACCCTTCGAAAAGGTAAGTGACTTTCGTACATCCCTAGTTAATTTAAGGAAATGCTCCTAGAACTAAACATAGGGTGTAATCCTATGTAGATAGACATCAGCCTCCAAACTTGGAGGCTGACACCTATCCAATGCAGGACAGCTGAAGCATGGAGGGGATCCTCTTTTTTGTGCTCCAGCTGCCTGCATTTTTGGTAGACGTGTGGTTTCAAATGTCTAGCTGGGGACTTCAGAGCAGGGGGAAGGAGGCCACGCAGCACATAGGAAGCCTTGTAAAGCAGCTTCCGCAGTCTCCTCCCCTTCCTGCTCCCAGGACCACCCCCTTTTTGCCATCTCTGCGCTTCATTCTGAGCACAGAGACAAGAAAGAACCATGCCACCTATGAGAGGGAGGGGGAGGGGAGCACAGTTTCTGGGAACTGAGCTCAAGCCAGGACTATGACCTCAGTTACCATAAACTGAAAAATCCTATGGACATCTAGTGGCCATAGGATTGCTCCCTTAGAATGTTTTAAAGTGTGTTTTGGTTTCAATCATTTTGTATCTTGGTGTGTTTAATGCTCTTATATCATGAAATGTAAAAACTCTAAAACTGCTTGACATTTTGAAGATAAAAAGACATGCCTGATATCAGAGACTTCTGTTTAAAACAAAAACAAACAAACAAACAAAAATACCTTTGTGTATTGATACCAGGATTCTTGTAAACCTACAGATTCCTTGGTAACACTTTGTCCAGGAATATAACATAGGGTATGTTAACTGCTGATCAGTGATCAGCTAAATGCAAAAATCCCATATCGTAATATCCCCAGGTAAGGACAAATCTGTCGCAGTGTCTTTGTGGGTGGCAGCAGGATTTGGATGACTAGAGTAATCTCATCATCCAGGTTAGAGGTCAATTCACCTGGGAGTAGGGATGGATGAGAAATTTGCTCCATTGCAGTTTTGTTTTACTGATTTACCCAATTCTAGGGATGTCAGAGAATTCCGCCATGGACTGAAACGGGATTGAATTCCCTTCAGTCCATGCCACCGAATCCTCTGCAGAACGGCACCATGAGGTCCTGCAGAGCCAGCAGTCATGTGGCTTTTTCGTCGTCCTCAAAGAGTCACGAAATTTTCATAAATAAAAACACAGTGTAGTATATTCTGATAATAAATACGTGCATTTTTTTTAAATGAATTATGCTCACCACCTTGTTTATGGGTGTTCTTTTTAAATTGAAATCCTCCATCTCCGTTTCTTTCTTTCAGCCAAAACACTTCCTCTTCCTAGGGGCTTCCCAAAAGAAGGCTGGCTTAGGTGTGCCTGAGCAATAAACTATTTGTTGAAAGCAATGTTGTTTTAAAGAAAGAAAAAAACTTTTAAAATGACCATGCCACTCCAGGACTGGCATGGTCATTTTAAAAGTTTTTTTTTCTTTAAAACAGCGTTGCTTTAAACAAATAGTTTCTCTCTCAGGCACACCTAAGACAGCCTTATTTTGGGAAGCCCCTAGGAAGAGGAAGTGTTTTGGCTGGAAGTAAACAGAGACGGAGGATTTCCATTAAAAAAAAAAATGTTAATATTTACGAAAAATAGTCATTCTTATGGACATTATGCAGACTCATGGAGACAGCTGAGCACAGGAATTATTGTTGTCCATACGGATTTATCTTCGTAATTTTTGGAGCGAAAAAAAAGAGGAGAATTCTAGGGGTTGTGAATGGCAGAAGGGAGCACTGGCCGCAAACCGCGGAAGTCAAACGGCATGGAGGGTAAACAATTGGTACATCCCTACCCAATTCACACATCCCAAGCCTTTAAGTGAGCTGAGACAGAGTCGCTCACTGAAATCTAGAGAAGACAGAGAATTCCGCCACGGATCCCAGTGAGGCTGAATGCCAGCACATTTGGCCCCCCAGAATCCATGGTGGAGCAAAGGCCACCCACCCCAACCCTGCGAAATGCATGTGAAACAGATCCTACCTGGCTGTGGCTCCAGCTCTTGCGGCGGCGGCTCTGGCCCCTGCCGGGCTGCTGCGGCCACAAATGGCCGGCCTAAAGCAGGGACGCAAATGGCATCCCCTACACCATTTGTGTCCCTGCTTTAGCTGTGATAGACTACGTAAATATTTACGTAGCCTATCATGGGCTTGCATAGGGATGCAAATGGCATCCCCTATGCAGGATGCCATTTGTGTCTGCAGCAGCCCGGCAGTGGCTGGAAGCCCCGCTGCGGGTTGGCCTGGCTGGCAGCTCTGCGGCCTGGCCACGGAGCAGAGCCGGCCAGGCAGGATTCTGGGGGGGAGAAACGGATCGCCCTTCCCCATCGAGGATTCCGGGGGGAGGAACAGATCGCCTCCCCCCACCTGCGGAACCTGGCAGAGCCAGGTAAGTGGGGTTTCGTACACCCCTACGAAATCCAAAGTTTTGTAAGCTTTGCAAGGCATCTCAGGAAAAATGCACAAAAAATGTGCATTTTAGGGAAATGTGTGCACAACACTGTATTCAATAGCATCAAGTACTTGCAAAAAAATGCATACATTTTTTTTATGCCCTAAAATAGTACACATTTCCATATGGATTTTAAAAGATCTAGAAATCATAAACTTAAGCAGAAATGGGACAGAACAAGCTTAACCTTAAAAACAGGGATGTACGAATCCGTTACCTGGGTCCACGCAGGGACATCCGTGGGGGGGGAGGCACTCCATCCCTACCCCTGGAATCCTCAATGGGGGGGAGGTGCTCCGTCCCTCCCCCCGGAATCCTGCCCAGCCGGCTCCGCTCCGCAGCCAAGCCACAGGGCCGCTGGCCAGCTCCGGCTGCCCGCAGCCGGACATCCGTCTGCTGGGCAGCCCTGCAGGGACGCAAATGGCGGCTGTCGTAGCCGCCGTCATTTGCGTCCCTTTCTTTTGCCATGATAGGCTATGTATATATTTACGTAGCCTATCACGGCAGGAGGGAAAAAAACCCAGCGTACGCAAATGGTGGTAGCCGCCGCCATTTGCGTACACTGGGGTTCCCCCCCCCCCGTGATAGGCTACATAAATACTTATGTAGCCTATCATGGCCTCTGCAGGGATGCAAATGGCGTCTCTTCGTTAGCCATGATAGGCTACCTAAGTATTTACATAGCCTATCATGGCCAGGAATTGGAGGAAGCGAATGGCGGCCAGGATGGCCGCCATTCGCAAAGCAGCGCGAATGGAAGCAGGTAAGTGCTCCATTTCGTGCACCTTTCATTGGGTGGGGGCCGCGGGGACTTCGTCCCACGTGCCTTTCGTGGGGCGGGGGGGTGGGGGCTTCATTCCGCAATGGATGTCGGGGGGCCGAATGCACTGACGTTCGGCCTCACCCAGATCCATCGTGGAATTCTCTGACATCCCTACTTAAAAATCCACCAAATCACATTGGTGAGACCAAGAATGACTGATCCATCCATCCCTACCTGAAGAGGGAGCCGAGGAAGAACAGGCTGGCCAAGAAATTGGAAGAATGAGTGAAGAGAAAAGAGAAGTAGTGGTGGTCAAGTAACATAACATTTTGCATTTAGAATGCACTTTACAGCATTCCAAGCTGATATGTGTTATCGCAGTAACTCTTACAATAGCCCCCAAAGGCATGCCAATGTTATTATCTCCATAATATTTGGTGGCAGGGGGTGGCTGAAGTAGAGACATTATGGCTTTTCAGCAAAAGGATTAATGGTTGCTGCAGCTAGATTTGAAACAGGGACTTTCTGACTTGACACTTCCACAGTGTTAATCGTTATGCTGGCTTTCTTTGCTATGCTGCATGCAAGAACCATTGGTACTGGGAAGGACTCTGGAACCTCCCCAGTACAAAGAATGGAAAGTATTTGTACTAGAGTTGTGTACAAATGGCCTCTTGAAAGTCTCCACCTTACTTGTGGGCAGAGAAATTTGGAAGACAATTTCAATGAATTTCTCCAGGGAGAAGAGAAATTCTTAACTGTTTCTCCCAGGTAGGGCTCCCATTGGCAGGGCTTGGAGCACAGCTTCTTTCTTTCTCCCAAGGGTTTTGGGTGTTTTTGTGCTGCAACAGCATCAACTGTCTTGCCAGGCTGGCCCCCAGTTTGCATCCACCACAATGCAGTTGTGGGAAGTGTTGTGTCTAGCTCCAGGGATGAGGTGGAGATAGTGCTCTGCCAAAATCTGTCCTCTAATTTCCTTCCCCCATGAAAGAGGCTTCCATTGTTCTGCCCCATTTAGGATGTTTTATAGTTTATTTTTGTGGTGTTTTTGAGCTTACTTAATCACAGCTAGCCTTGCAGGCTGCCTGCACATTCTGATTTGAAAAAGCCCTATGGGAGGAATTACCGCATGTTACCTTTCTTGGGCTTTAATTGAAGTGTAGAGAGCCGAGAAGGGTACAGGTGCCAGACAGATGATTGTACAATGAAAAACAGGATGCTTGTGCTCACTCCTCAGCCACCTCCTAAGTAAGGTAAGCCCAAGAAACCCAAACCCAAGCCTAGGGATGTCAGAGAATTCTGCCACGGACTCCGGAATCCCCCCAGAATCCCCCCGGAATCCCCTGGGAATCCGTGGTGGAATGGCCTCCCCACCACCACCCTGCAGAATCCCCCCGGGACGGAGCTTACCTGGAAGCAGCTGCGGCGGTTCCGATGGTGGCAGCTCCAGCTGGTCTCCCGGCCAGCCACTGCTGGGCTGCTGCAGCCGCAAATGGCGGCTGTCATAGCGGACGTCATTTGCGTCCTTGCAGTCAGCCATGATAGACTACGTAAGTATTTACGTAGCCTAACATGGTAAAGGCAGCCACGCAAATGGCGGCCGCTACGCCATTTGCGTGGCTGCCTTTACCATGATAGGATACGTAAATACTTACGTAGTCTATCATGGCTGACTGCAAGGATGCAAATGGCAGCCACTACGATGGCTGCCATTTGCGCCCGCAGCAGCCCGGCCACTGCCGAATCTCCAGCTGTGGCCAGCCCCTGCCAACGGCTCCATGGAGGCACCACAGAGCAGAGCCGGCCGGGGAGGATTCCCGGGGGAGGGACAGAGCACCTCTCCCCCACCACGGATTGCCCAGTGCAGAGCCAGAGAAGACTTTCATACATCCCTACCCAAGCCATGAGAATTTCTCTGAAATTTCTTCACTATTGAATTTCTTTTCGAAAGCAATTTCTCATCTATCAAAATTGAATGAGAATGGTAAATATATATATATATATATATATATATATATGTGAAATTTTTGACAAAGACTACTAATTTGTATGTGTCTCTGAAGCTGTTTCACATTAGACTTACCCTCTAACAGCTAACCTGAAAACAACTTCCTGCACTCTTGACTGATTTCAGCATCACCAGTACAACTGTCTTTTTGAGGTTGTGTGTGTATTTTGGTAGTGCCAATATAGGTTGAACTGGCCACAGCCAGTCGGAAGACCTGCCGCCGCCTCCGCCGCCGCACCGCTGCCAGAGCCACCGCCGCTAGGAAGATCCGCCCAAGGTAAGTCCCATCCCGGGGGGGTGGGGGGGTAGCAGACCGTTCCGCCACCGATTTTGGGAGGCCAAATGCACTGGCATTCGGCCTCCCCAAGATCCGTGGCGGAATTCTCTGACATCCCTAATTTTATCACAGTGGTAATCTATTGTAGGGATGGACCAATGTCAGTTTTGCTTCCTCCCACATTACCCCCCCCCCAAATCTCACGTTCGTTCCATCATGTTTATGAAGGAATTTGCAAATTTTGGTAAGTTCTTATCAAACACTGAACAAAATTAAATGCTTATCCATATTCACGAGCCAAATTCATAGTCAAATTCCCAGTAAGGAGGATTTTATCCTGCCTGCTGCATAGCTGTTAAAGATGAGAAGCATGTCAGAAAAAAAAATGAGGGTGTTAGGGTTCCCCTTATGACCTGGACCTTTGAGCAACCCCTTAAGGATCTTTTGGCTCCTTAAAAGTCCCACCTTCCTTCTTTTAAACTTCCCCTTCCCAATAATGTGGGGTTTAGGCTGGAGATGTGGGGTGCATGACACTCTAGACACTTGGGGTTTAACCACAATAGTTTGCTGGTAATTAAAGCAAGCAGTCACAACTGAAGGAATTTACATGATAGAGCTGGGTGATACAAAAGGCATTAAGAGAAAATGAAAGTTGAAAAATTCAAGTTCCTTTACCCTAGCTGTACTTAGACTGCTTCTTCCTGTTCCCTCTTCAGGCTCTAGTCTCCCCATAAGAACTCTGATTCTTATTGGCACCCTTGCTCTCTTTATATACCCGCCTCCCTCAAAACTGGAAGTACTATTTCAAACCTGAAGAAATGAAACTTAACTGGGGAAATGAAACAGAAACTTAACTGAGGATGTGAAACTACTCCTCTCAAGGATAGCCCTCCCAACAAAAAAGCCCAGGCCTCTCAGCCTGACCTTTTTCCCCTTTGTCTCTGTAGGCCTCAAGCCTTCACAGACGGCAACCCTAATTCAGCCCCACAAACATGGCTGAATAGAAAGGGAATCAAACACAGATTTTTACGAGCTAAGCACTCAAAGCCCACTGCCTAGATAGATGAATCTATCCCTTTTGCTTCCTCCCACATTCAAAGTTTTGTTTTGTTTTGTTTAATCTCAAGTTCTTTCTGTTCCATTTATGGAGAAATTTGCAAATGTCTGTAAGTTCTTATCAAGAAAATGAACCTAACGAAATTCTCACTCATTGTTAATCTTTTTTTTTTTTTTGTACCTACAGAAATGTCCCACCCTTATTATCTTTCAGAGTTACACATTCTCCCACCTGTCAAATGACTGATTATTTTGGGTCCTTGTCAGATCCTCAAGTGCTTTTTCAGATCCCACGTCACCTTGAAAAGGTGAAACAATGTGGGATGAGTAGATGACTTGGTTACTTCTCATGCCAAGTGTGGAAGGCTCCATGGAGATGTGATTTATTTATGCATCACACTTGTATCCTATTCTTCCTCCAAGCAGCTCAGGGAGAATATGAGATTCATTCCCGTACTGTCCTGGAAAGTAACCATGTCATCTGCTCATTTCATGTGGCTTCACCCATTTCAAACCATGCTGGCCTATTTTAGGACCTAACTAAGCTGATTTATTGGATGTATTGCAACCACCCTGAGGAATTTTGCAGGATTCCGATAGATATAGATATATAGATATATATGTATGTATATGTGTGTGTGTGTGTGTGTGTGTGTGTATATATATATATATGTGTGTGTGTGTATGTGTGTGTTTTAAAATGCTTAATGATCTGTGTGTGTGTGTGTTTGTGTGTGCACGCTAGGGATGTACGAAAGTCACTTACCTGGTCTCGCAGCTTGCTTGGCGGTGGGGGGGAGGCGCTTCGCTTCTCCCCCCGAAGTTCAGGCTGTGGGGGGAGGCTTCCCGCCTTGCCCGGCCGAAATTCAGGCCGGGGGGGGATGCTTCCCACCTCGCCCGGCCGAAATTCAGGCCGGGGAGAAGCGCCCCATCTCCCCGGCCGCGAACTTCAAAAGAAAAGTAAAAAAAAAAAAAAAGCCCCTTGATAGGCTACGTAACGATTTACGTAGCCTATCACGGCTAGATCTGCAAAGTCAGCCGTGATAGGCTACGTTAATCGTCACGTAGCCTATCACGGGTGACTTAAAAAAAAAAAAGCACATACACAAATGGCGGCCCCCATAGGGAGCCGCCATTCCCGTTCCTTATTTGGTCCCTGTAGTCTATGTAAAGATTTACGTAGACTACGGCGAAAATAAGGGCAACGCTATTTGCAAATCTTTATGTAGACTACAGGGACCAAATAAGGAACGTGAATGGCGGCTCCCTATGGGGGCCGCCATTAGCGTACGCGCTTTTTTTTTTTTTAAGTCACCCGTGATAGGCTACGTGACGATTAACGTAGCCTATCACGGCTGACTTTGCAAATCTAGCCGTGATAGGCTACGTTAATCGTTACGTAGCGTATCACAGGGGCGTTTTTTTTTTTTTTACTTTTCTTGTAATGGCGGCGGTGGCAGCCGGTTGAAAGACCGGCTGCCTCCCCCGCCCCTGACGAAGACCTGCCGAACCGCTGCCGGGACCCGCCGCCGGGAGCGACATTCGTGAAAGGTAAGTCCCATCCCGGGGGTGGTGGCGGGGGGTGGCGGAGAATTTCTCCCCGAACCTTCAGAGGACCGAATGCGTTCGGAGGACCGAGTGCATCCCTAGTGCACGCATGTGCATGCACGTGTTTCAAGAGTAGGGATGTCAGAGAATTCTACCACAGATCTTGGTGAGATACCCCGAACTCTGTGGCGGAATGGCCTGCCACCTCCCGTCCCCCCATGGATCCCCTCGGGACAAGACTTAACTAGGGTGGATCTTCCGGGCAGCAGCGGCGAAGGTGGCAGCGGAGGCGGTGGCGAAAGCGAATGCGAAGGCGAAGGCGAAGGCGAAGGCCGGTCTTCTGCCCAGCTGCCGCCTCTGCCATTTCCAGGGTTGGGGGGGGGGAGACGTGATAGGCTACGTAAATCTTTACGTAGCCTATCATGGTTGGGGGTGGGTTTAAAAAAAAAACACGTATGCAAATGGCGGCAGCTATGGCTGCCATTTGTGTTCCTTCTTTTTGGCTATCTTAATCTACGTGAATATTTACGTAGACAATGATGGTGAAAATCAAGGGGAATGTAAATAGTGTAGCGGGCACTATTTGCGTCCCTTTTTCATTTACCGTTTTAGCCTACGTAAATCTTTATGTAGGCTAAAACGGGGAATCAAAAGGGGACGCAAATGGTGCCCGCTACGCTATTTGCGTTCCCCTTGATTTTCGCCGTCATAGTCTACGTAAATATTTACGTAGATTAAGATGATAAAAAGAAGGAACGCAAATGGCGGTGGCCGTAGCCACCGCCATTTGCATACACGTTGTTTTTTTGTTTTTTGTTTTTTACCCAGAGCCCTCCGCGGCCAGAAATCTGGCTGCGGACAGCTCTGGCCTGGCTGGGCTGGGCCTGGCCAGCTGCTCCACAGAACTGCCACGGAGCACAGCCAGCCGTTCGAGGATTCCGGGGGGGAGGAACAGAGCGCCTCCCCGCCCACCATCAACATAATCTGCGAAAGGTAAGTCACTTTCGTACATCCCTATCAAGAGTCAGTGCATCTGTAAAGGCCCATGTAGTCCTATTCAGTCTAAGGCATCTTCATAACCATTCATTTAAATCTGTCCTTGTTTTAGAGGGGAAAAAAAGTCTGACGAAATAGTTTCAAATATTTGTTTCCAAATATTCATTGTCTTCTCCTGAAAGGAAATGACAATCATTTAGAATGACAGCCTTGTAGGAAGAGTTGTCAAAAGAGACATGAAAATCCTTTATACAAACAAGTTTCTACAGATAGAAACTTTGAAAGCTGTGTGTTGTTATTAAAATCCTTCTGTCATGGATGTCTTAGTTTCCCCAGATACGTGTCAAAATACACCCAAAGGTCAAAGAGTTTGATCACAGATTTATAATAATCAGAGGTTTCTTTCTCCCATGGTTCTCCCTTATGAAGAAAGTTACATGCAGTAGGATCTCTCTCTCTCTGTCTCTCTCTGCTTTAAATAGGGATATCAGAGAATTCCGCCATGGATCTCAGTGAGGCCGGATGCACTGGCATTCGGCCTCATCGAGATCCGTGGCAGAACGAAGCCCCGCCACCCCCCTGCCCCGCGAAATGGGCCCGGAACGGAGCACCTACCTGCTGCCATCTATGCTGACTTGCAAATGGCGGCCCCATCTGCAGCCGCCATTTGCTTCTTCCATATAGCCATGATAGGCTATGTAAATATTTATGTAGCCTATCACGGCTAATGCAGGGACGCAATTTGCATCCCTGTGGAAGCCATGATAGGCTACGTAAGTATTTGTGTAGCCTATCATGGCAAAACTAAGGGAACGCAAATGGCGGCGGCTACGGCGGCCACCATTTGTGTTCCCTTTTTTTTGCCATTTTAGCCTACGTAAATATTTGCGTAGGCTATTATGGAAAAAAAAGAAGGGGAACACAAACGGCAGCCGCCATAGCCGCCGCCATTTGCATTCGCTGTTTTTTGTGGGTTTTTTGCCGTGATAGGCTACATGAATATTTCTGTAGCCTATCATGGCAAAATACAGGGATGCAAATGGCGGCAGCTACAGCAGCCGCCATTTGTGTCCCTGCAGGCTGCCCAGTGCCTGGATGTCTGGCTGCAGGCGGCCCTGGCCGGTGGCTCCATGGAATTTCTGTGGAGCGGAGCCAGTCAGAGAGAATTTTGGGGGGAGGGATGGAGCGTCTCCCCCCCCACCGCGAATGTCACCCTTCGAAAAGGTAAGTGACTTTCGTACATCCCTACTTTTACAACATCATGTTTAGCAAGACAGCTGAGTGATCTTTCTTTCCTAATCATAGTCTTGTTCCTTTTCTAAACCCACTTCCCTCTTTAAAAAAAGAAAGAAATGAACCATGATCCTCAGATAAAATTGCTGTATCTAAAAGTATGAGTATGTATTTTCAAATTCCTAGATATATTCCAGATGAGCAAAGCCCCAGCTCTCTAAATTTTTCTCAGTGTTTTTCTCAACATGAGTTAAAATTTTGCTTTAGGTGAAATAAGGTGGCAACTTTAGGGGAAAAGAGCAAACTTTTAATGGAATATCTCAGACAGGTTCTGTGCATCCATCCTTGTGAAACGTCATTATATCTTCCAAAAGATGTGCAGACCCTGTCTTCTAAAAGATGTGCACAGCCTGTCTGAGAAATTCCATGGATAGCTCTTTTGCCCTAGAATCTAGTTTCAAGAATTTCATTGTTTGCCCCTACTCTCTTTAGCAATTGGGTAATTCCATGTAAAATCCTGTCCAACTATTGAAATTCTTCAGGATTAAGTTGCATTTCATTGATCGGTAATACCCCAGAGAGGGAGAGAGAGAGCTCAAAATGTTTTAGTCCAAGATGCATGGGTTTTACTCCAAACCCCAGATTTACTCATGGTGCTTACTGTTGTTATGTATTGAAGGAAATGCACTTTGTACATAGTCAGATGTTCTAGATCTAGTGCTGACATTTCTCTGTGCTCTGCTGCTGTTTCCCTAGTTCAGGGGTGGGCAGAAGGTAGCTATCCAGATATTTTGGACTTCAGCTCCCAGAAGCCCCTACTGGTATGGCCAATGGTCAGAGAAGCTGGGAAATGAAGTCCAAAACATCTGGAGATCTACTTGCTGCCCACCCTCTTAAAGTCTGGTCTCCTGACCCCAGTCCCTCCAAGCCAACTTGTATCTTCTCCGTGGAATGGGGTGGTGTGAGGAAAAAATCTTGAAGGGGTTAAAAATGTTGCCATTACATTTAAAGCATAAAAGGTTTAAAAGCCCTAAATGGCTTGGTACCTGGTCAAACATCTGCTGACCCTTCTTGAATTATTTATTTATTTAATACACTTGTATGTTGCTGAACATATTTAAAAAGATGTTATTGTAGCAGAACTGCAGTGGAAGGATTGAAATTCACAACACTTGGAAGAAGAAAATAAAGTTTGGTAGTACCATCATTTTTATGACAACCATTTCACTCAGCCACAACGGATGCAGCAATTTCCACAAAATCAGTTCTCTTTTTTCTTTTCTTAAATAAAGGATCTACATTGCTCTTTTTTTCAAGACTTTTGAAATTAGTAGTCCCAGATTTAAAGCAAGAGTGCTTCAAAGATAGATGAGACAACTCTTGGAACTTCTTAATTTTCTCTAGGGGGAAAGTAAGATAAATTAATTCTGATTTTTTATAATTAATTTCTAATCTAGCCACATGCTCAGACTTGGTTAATGTATTTTTATGTTCAGTGAGGGCCTCCCACTGGTTTGATAAGAATGGCAGAAGTCATCTGCAAACAGGTTAATCATATGAATTGTACTATTAATTTAAACTCCTGTAATTTCTAAGTTACAGGGTTGAATCAACTCTGCTAGTGTTTCAAGGGCTAAGACACAAGTGGGCATCCCTGCTTTGTGCACCTGAATAGGAAGATTGGGTATTGGTGCTTTAAGACTCTGTGGCTGGATAGCTTTTTGTGAGTTTCTTAAAGAAAGAAACTGGGATTTTCCTTTCTCCATTCTGGTTCTCTTTACTACAGTGCTCACTGTATGAAATTGCTCCACATTCCTCTAGGATCTCCACTCATGTTCAAGATTTACCAGAGGCTGCAGCATTAAATTAAATGAACCTCCCCCAATGCAGGTGGCACAAATAAATAGCTGACATTCTGGAAAGGAAACATTAAACCTAAGAAACAATAGTAATGAAAGACAGATTTCCACAGAAGAGGAGCCCGGTTATAGGGTCACACACACACATACACACACACAAGGGTTGTAACCTGGGGAGAAGAAAAGGGGGCAGTATCATGAGAGATAATAATAAAAACAATGTGGCCTAATCTACCTTGCAGCCAGGCTAAGTTGGGTCAATTGTTAGACCTAGAATGTAGAATAGGAGATGTTGGTACAAAAGATAAAGAAAGGAACCTATCAGTTATAAAGTGGGTATAATTGTGATAGTGCAATATAAGTATAGCGTGTTTGTTATAAGACAATAATTACAATTGTTGTAGTTGTTGGACCAGTTATTATTTGTTATATCTTGGGACATGGGCAAATTATAATATACACTACATAAGATGAGCTGCAATGGGTGAAAGATCTTGATCTATAGTTGTTTTTTATCAAATGGATTACAGAATAAGAGATGTTGTCATACAAATGCTTGCAAATAGGTTCCTTGATGAATTGAACTTAAAATTCATTCATGTCTGTTAAGTCTGCCTGGAGAACTAGAGACCGAGAATTGAGGAGGAGTTGTTATTGTTGTTCTCCTCCTCCTCCTCCTCCTCCTCCAGGTGAATGAAGAAGTGATAAATATTCTGTCTGATAATACTCTAGTGCAGGGATAGGCAGAAGGTAGATCTTCAGATGTTTTCATCTTCAACTCCCAGCATTCTTGAGAATTTGCCACAGTGGCAGGGGCATCTGAGAGTTGAGGCCCAAAACAGTTGGAGATCTACCTTCCTTCGGCCCACTCCTGGCCTAGTCTACTCAATCCTTGTTTTTTTCTTCTGTCTCCTTAAGCCACTTCTTCTTTCTCTTTGTGCCCGAGGTGGCTCACCATCTCATCTAAATGCTCTGTTGACTGTGGCACTTCTGTATCTAAGGCCTCTAAAAACACATCAACTTGTCACTTTGTTGCTATCAATAGAAACTTTCCTTTATGCTTTACTAGAAGCTTGAAGGGGAAACCCCATCAGTAGGACACATCCACCTTACAGAGTTGTTCTGCAAATTGTTTAAAAGACTGGTGTCTGCAGAATTTCTGCACATACGTATATCCTGACCAATTTGAATTTTCTGCTTTGTACTCTAGAGAACATGGATTACCAAGAGTGCAAAGTGTTCCCTCTGTGCAGGAGCAAATTTTAAACATATTATTATGTCTCTCTCAGCATGGCTTTCATTTGAATGCTTGAATCCAACATAATGAGCCTTTTCAATGTTGTCTTCTATTATGCCTGCATTGAGGAGGGGGTTGGACTCGATGGCCTTCTAGGCCCCTTCCAACCCTACTATTCTATGACTACTATTCTATGCCTAAATTGGGTCATACATCATTTAGCCAATTAGTAATAAAGTTTCTAATTTCTCCCCCTTCTTCACATTCTACTGTCCCACAGACACGTATATTTAATCTGCCACTCCAGTTCTCAAGTTCTTCCATCTTGAACTGGAGTTGCCTAATTGTTGTGGCTACCCACTCTATTTTTTTTATGTTGCTTTAGATTCATTTCTTTAGCAACATCTGTCATAGGGGTGTGCACATCAGCAAAACTTGAGCTTGCTGATGTTCTCTGAATTCCATCTCAAAGCTCATTCCAAATCAAGTCCATATCAGATTGCGAGCTTTTTTCTTTTTGCATGAAAATCTGCACATTTTTTCATGCATATTTTCCAGCTGTAGGCATCAGATGTACACATCTTTGAAATATACGTATGCATTCATCTCCCATTGATTAAAGTGTATTTGTCTGCATTTTTCAAAAGTGCACATTTTTCAAATGTATGCATTCTGTTGAACACACTTTTTTTGATTTGTGAGTCACATTGCAAGCTCAGAAATGTAGATTGTGTCCAAAACCATGGTCAGTCTGTTCAGTCTAGAAGGTGCTAACTGGGTAAATCTTGATAAAAAATGAACGGAAATGAATTTTTTATACATCCCAAATCTGTCAATTTTAGAGAGAATTAATTGAGCTTATGTTCAGAAGGTTGCAGTGTGGCTGACCAATCTGTTGATAAATCCTGTCTCAATTGCTTAAATTCTATGATAAAATATTTCTTGGCCAGCTTATCTGATATTTTGGCACCTTTTGATATTTTCACCAAACCCTGAGTCAGACTGGAACACTCCTCACTCCTTGAACACTCTGGGGTGCTCAGATGATCTTATGATGCAAAGTAAGAGTTTAAATTTCATTCACATTTCTGTGATGAAGTGTATTTCCTTACCATAGATTAGATTTAGCTTAGAGATGTATGGTTTTTCCCTGCTATTTTTGAAGCAAATTTACATGTGAGCTGAAGTTATGTGTATATCTTGCTTACTATCAAGTCACACCCCAATATCCGATATGCGTTACATTTCTTTCTTTCTTTTTTCAAAATAAGTGTAAGCTAGGCCCCAGTGTTAGATAACCGACACCAGGTTAATTTATGTAATAGAGGCATCAGTGAATCCCATGCCTACAAATACATGGTTACTCGGACCCAAAACAAAGACTGTCTACAAATATATATTGGTGAGGATCCAAGAAAGGACCATGCAGATGGTGAAGAGTAGCTAGCTGTTTTCATCAGAGCAATTCCCACTGGTGAAGTGACAAGTCATTGTACCATTTGAAAAGTGTCAGTGCTTGACTCTTCGGTAAAGGGAACCACTACAAGGGAAAACAGCCAGCAATTTGGAAGGATTTTGGTCAATATCTTAATAGACTCTAGCAAAAAAATATTTAAACAAACTGGAGATTAGGGATGTCATGGGCATTGGGCTGGGGCTCGAGGTCTGGTGAGAAATTGCCAGCTTGGCACCCCAGACACTAGTCTGTGGATCCCCACACTTCTCTGACCCAGCACAGGCTGAACTGAGCAACCATGGGGTTCCCTGATCTCTCACTGAGCCACAAAATGGTGGCTCAGCCTTTTTCGTAAAGGCCAATTCTACAAAAGTGGCGGCCATCAAGTGACCATTTACACAACAGTACAGCTGTAAATGGCTGCTTTATAGCCCCCATTTGCATAAAATTGGCCTTTATGAAAAAGGCCGAACTGCCATTTTTATGCAAAATGGCGGCTCTTCAACAGATCAGGCATTCGCGCACTGGTCGCCAGGCACTTGTGGACCACCAGCAACTTGCTGTGCCTGGTGAGCAGGGGCAGGCTCCCAGTAGGTGTGTGGCAAATGGCGCACAACCCAGACCATGGAGAGTTTACCCTACTGGAGATGAAACTAATTTTGAATCCACTGATAAAGACAAGCAATACAATTCTATTCACACCTTTCAGAGTATTAAAAAGTTCAGTGCTAAGGTTTGGCTCACTGTGTAACATATCTGACAACTCTGGTATGGATGAAGTTTGTCCTTATTTGCAGAGCTCTTCCAGTTCAGCTGCAGCAGACACTGTTGTTTATGGGCTATCAGTTTTGTGGATGAAATAGCAATCAGTACCCTGTTTTCCATTAAAGTGCCTCCTCTGATTAAGCACTCCACAGTTCAGTTAAGCATTCTATTACATGATTGCCATGGGCTATGTTAATTTTTAGTTTAATAACATTACTTCCTTGTGCCAGCCTGTACCTCACTGCATATTTTTCTTCTTTATTCCCACAAAGGGGGGAAAGTTGGCTTTTGTGACATTCGATATGACAGAGGCGAAAGGAGTGAGCAGGACAGGCTAGAAGTGTTGGCTTTTTGATGGCAAAAACATAGCCAATGTGGAAATAGAGCTATATTCAAAGCACAAACCTATAGAAGTCATTCCCCTGGAAGTGTAAAGAACGAAACCCATGACATCTCTGTTGAACAAAAAAAATCCCTGAAAGCTTGACATGTGCATTGCTAGAACTCTTTCCTCTTCTCACCTGGAAATGCTTGAGTCTATTAAGCCACTATCTCTGTTACAAAGCAATATTCAGCCCCCAGTTTAAGCAGTAGCAGGAGCAGTCAAAAGCACTGCTAGAGAAAAAGCTATATGAAAACAGGCATCTGGAAAAATGCAGACCTCTGCCTCTATTGTCTCGTGAGGTCAGGTGTTGTACAGAATACCTTGAAAGCTTGTACTGAAGAGAAAGAAAAGCAATGGTTTGGGGTTTATGGGAGGGGGATTTTACGTCATCAGGGACACAGAACATTTTTACTCCCCTGATGACTACATATATATATTGCTGGTGTATTTTTTATGAATTGCAGTAAACCGCCCAGAGCGCTTTGGCTATTGGGTAGTATATAAATAAATAAATAAATAAATAAATAAAGGGAGCTTAACTACAGCCAGTTTTGAGGAATCTCTAACAGGGATTTTAGAGATCACCTAGAGACATTCGCCTCACAGAGTTCTGCATCCTGGTGATGAGCTTCACACACCTAGCTGTATTGTTTAGAACTCACTGTTTGCATTGGGGCCATGATGTCATGGGTTTGCCCTCCCCTGCTGGTGAATGCCACTTGTCTGGTTTTGGAAAATATACAATGTGACAGCCCCAACTTACACAGTGCGTTGTTCCAAACTATATGACCAGTGGTCAAGGAACTCAATACATGGGGTAGAATCCAACGAAAGTCCTACTTAGAGCAGGCCACTTAAAATGAATGGGACTTAAGTTAGTCAACCCACTTGGTATCTTGCCCCCTACAGGGCAAGTCCTTTACACATTCATCACATTGATATAATGAACACTGCCAAGTTCACTTTGAATGGTACTTATATGTGATAGAACTTACTCTTGGGAAATCTTGGTGGATTGTCATTGACATCGGTGAGAGTAATGTTCACAGTAGTAGTTCCAGCCAATCCGCCAAGCTGCCCTCCCATGTCCTTGGCTTGAATGAGAACTTGATATTGTTCTTTGACTTCTCTGTCCATGTTTGGCAAGGCTGTTCTTATAACACCTTTTATAAGAAACAAAATATATTTTTCTTTATAAAACATATGCACATTTATGAGACAGCATAGATTATGAGATATGGTTTAACATGTGTCCCTATAGCATCAAGTTATCAGTACCATTTGGCATCCAACAGTATCCACAGAAAGTAAACTTTACTCCAACAAAACAAACTCTACATGTATACCACTGTACTATACAATTAACATTTAACTATACAACTGACATTCCTCCTCCCCCCCCCAACTGCCATTCCATGCTTTACAACGGCTTCTACATTCCTGATGTACTAGAACAACAACAACAAACTGTTTGCTAATGCTGATATTAAAATCATCATCATCATCAAAGCATGTGCAGTTTTTCATTTTAAACTCACTTATATCATAGCACCCTCATGACTACAGGAATAAAATTGAATTTGCTTCTGCTTCCCTGGCATCTTCATCACCTGCCACTCTCTGGGTGCTCTTTTAGTGTCCCCTCCCCACCCGGGTTGTGGGGCCCTGGACTTTGGCCCAGTGTCCAACCCTAGTTGCACAACTGCTTGGGCTGGTGTAGTTTTTGGCTCTGTTTGGAGGTATGTTGGGGGAATGACAGGGCCTAGGATCTTGCAGATATTTAGGTGCTCCTGACATACCCCCAAACTGCCCCATTTTAGGCTCCTCTGCTGAAGAGGCATTGTCAGTGGAGCAGCAACAGGAATGGAAAGCTCCATTGCTATCTAGGGAGATTCTCAGTCAAGGGAGATCCTAGTACACTCTCATGGACCATAGCATTGTTTCCAAAAGTGAAAGACAGATCATGAGGGGGTGTGTTTTTTTAGTAATAGTTTTTGGGGTAAGGATGCATGAGAATTTTTTCTTTCTCACAAAACATGTGCACATGCCACTTCCAGCTGGGACTGATGTTGCTCTGGCAGCTTCCCACAGATCTCTGTGGGAGCTTTCTCAAACAGCTTTTTAAAAGGTTGAAAAACCTTTTCATCTCCCCCCTGGAATTGAAAGGGGGGCAAGGCATGCTCTGGACAACATCTTGGAGAAATTTAACCCCCACGAGATAGTGGGGGGGGGGGCTGGATTACAGGATTATCTTTCCAGAGCTTTACCAATGCAAAAAGCTGTACTGGGACTCCTATTTTATAGGAGAAAACAGGGCTGACGTGTTCCATAATAATATATGCATTAAGAAATTTCAACAACCTCTGAGGGATAATTTAAGAAATGTTAACAATATTTGAGAACACCTGAGGACCTGTAAGATCTGTTTGAGAGAAACATGTCTGTGCCGAGGAGAAGAAGGGAGCTGGCATCTACTCCCCCAGCATCCTCTGTGTCAAAAGTGTCAAAAACAGAAGATATAGGGGAATTATTTATGCTGATAAAGACTTTATCTTTGCAATTTATGGAACAAGTCAAAAGGTTCAATTTAATCCAAAATTCCATCACCGCCCTGCAAGGAACTGTAGATTTAATTAATGCATCACAGCAAAGAATGGCGACAAAAATTAATGAGCCTGAAGACTGAGTGGCAGAAAATGAAACTACGACTCAAATTTGTTTTAAAAATATCTATGATAGGATCCCTCAACTGGAGGCCTTCATGAAAAGATCCAATGTACGTATTATTGGGATTAAAAATCTGCCTAATGATGTAAAATTGCCTATTTTTGTGGAAAAACTTTTGCACTCCCTATTCCATCTGATTATTTAATTGATATTGAACAGGCATTTTGTGTGCCAAATGCTAAAGGGACTGATTGATCATAGCTCAATTTGCAAAAGTCTCCACAAAGAATTATATCCTGCATTTGGCAAGGGAGGCTGGAAGCCTTTCCTGGAAACAAGATAACATTATGTTATTTCCAGATTACATCAAAGAGGTGGAGAATAAAAGAAGGCAATTTATCAAAGCAAGGAATATGGCAAAACAAATGAACTTACAATATTACTTAAAATATCGTGCTACAGTTTGTATTGTGTCTGAAGGTCAGATGAAGAAGTTTCTAAATCATGAAATGGCAGAGGCATGGCTTAACGTAAAAATGTGTGAGAATTCTGTTACAACTCCATGAACTGAAATCTTTAAACAAGCTTTGTTAACTGTTCATGTTTAGTCTACATGTTATGATCCAGGCTAATTCAGAAGATAAATGATTATATTTATATTGGTTTACTCTCTTTCATCTTTTATTTTTTCTTGCTTTTCTTAATATTTTTTTATTTTAAAATAGATAATATATCTAGTATAAAATATATTACTGATGGTTGAAGGTTTATATTAAGTTTTTTATATATATATATATATATATATATAGGCTTTCGGGAATGAATTGTTGACCTGTTGCTTTGATATAAGATTGATGATATGATATAGAAATGTAAGGTTGTTTATTAAACTGTAAGATTGTTAAGCTTATAGATATAGTTTTTAAAATAGAATGGCATCGGAGGCTGGGGGGTGTTGGAGTTTTAACTCAATTCTTTAAGGGGGAGGGAGAGGGGGAGGGAAGGGGAGGGAATTTTTTTTTTCGCTTCCTTTCCTCCACCCTTTCCCCTTTTTTCTTTTCTCTTTTTTCTTCTGTCTTTGTTATTATGGCGTCCTCATCAGAATATTGTACTGTTGGGAAATGGAAGTATTGATTGGGTTGTTGGTAATTTTGGTATTGTTTATTTCATTTATAAAAATAAAATAAATAAAAATACATTAAAAAAAACAACATGTGCACATGCCCTGTTCACAATTCCAAATGTGATCACCAGCCCACTGGAAATCTTTGTAAATTGCTGAACATGTGCATATGGTCAACTTGTCCAACTTTCCCTGTTTTATTTGCACAGATTTGCTAATTTGCACACATTTTGCCTATAGACTGAATTAACCCCCCTTTAGTCTATGGAGGCTTTATGTGCAAATTTGGGGGAACATTGTGCAAATTTTACATTTAACCATGTGACACCAGTAATTGCATTTTGTGTTACATTTGATTGTATGTGTTCTAATGTATGTATCAGCGTTTGTGTGTCCATAGTTTATGTTAGATTTTAGGTGAATGGGTTCCTGCAGTATGAATGTTGATGTCTTCTAGCAAGGCCATGAGCTATGGAGTACTAGGGGTTTCAGAAACCATGCCGTAAGTACTTCTGAAAATTGGGTGAAGAGGCCCTCACAGTCTGAGATCAGCAAGTGTCATGTCAGCATTTACAGCATCCTGTAGAACAACAGCTTGAAATAGCCCTCGCAACACAGTGTGGAATAACAGGTAGGCCTGTGGGCAGCTCAACCTGGAGCACTGCACCCTCAGCAATAACAACATCTTTTGACTTGTTAGTCAGAGGTCAAATGTCTGTGAGAGGCTGCAGTGACTGTGGATTGATAGATGTCAGTCAACAGCCAAACTGGTAATGCCAGGACAGTCAATGGCCATGTGGCTACTGTAGACTGATGGATATAAAAGTGGTCTTAAGCTCAGCTAGGGATGGTGCAGGCTCCTGATTTCATCGAAGAATCTGGCCCAACCCCCCCTGCCCGTACCCCCAAGCCCTGCTTGCCAAACCCATCCCCGCTTGCCCCCTGCCTGTGCTCAACGAGCAGCCCACACTCACCCCGGTGGCCTTGTCGAGTGCCACGGCCACCATTTTTTGAAAAATAAAATGGTGATCACAAAAATGTGCATATTTGCATATGTGCAAAAATGTGCATTTTGCGAGAATGCACATTTCCGCGCATGCACAAATATGCACATTTTCAAAATATGCATTTTTGCGCATATGAAAATATATGCACTGTTGTGATTGCCATTTTATTTTATTTTATTTAAAAAAATGGCAACTGCGGAGCTCAACAAGCCCATGGGGGTGAGTGTGGGCTGCTTGCCGAGCGTGAGAGGGGCTTGAGCATGGTCCAGGGTCCAGCGAGTGGGGGCAGGGGCTGGGCGGGCACCTGGAGAACCTGGACAGGAGTGAGTTTGCCCATCCCTAAGCTCAGCCCAATTCAGAATTCTTGTAACATCAGGAAGGTGCACACCTTGAGACCCCATAATCTCCAGAGCAAAGTCTCACTGAGTGGGGTTTGTCTCCCATTGTAGTGACTGGTGAGTATGATCAGATAGGGACCAAATCCTATTAATAGGATATCTGATATCTGTAATTTGAAGTTCAAATTCTCTATATGCAATTGGTGTAATCAATATTGGTGTATATCAATATCAATGTCACATTGGAAGAGCTCTTGTGTGCAGCTTGATTAATCCAACTCTTTTTCAATCCCAGGTCTGACTGAGACTGGTCACCCCAGATCAGACAGATTTGGGTCACAATCACTGCTTGATTTGTGCAATCTTCCCATTTTTACAGAGCAAGCAACGATTGCAAATGCCAGTAGTAATCAGGCATGAGATGAGTGGTGAGCTAATGTTTGGAGGATTCTGACAACCTTGAACGTTGCTTCTTCACCCATCCCTAGCCTAGAGAGGGGCACTATGACTATATCCTCATTTTTCAGACCCCATGATTATTCTTCAGGAACACGTCTCTCTTTCTGTCAGATTCCAGATAGTTGCAAATGTGAAGTCAAGTGGGCCTTAGGAAGCATTACTAGCAACAAAGCTAGTGGAGATGACAGTATTCCAGCTGAGCTATTTAAAATCCTAAAAGATGATGCTGTTAAAGTGCTGCATTCAATATGCCAACAAATTTGGAACACTCAACAATGGCCGCAAGACTGGAAAAGGTCAGTTTACATTCCAATTCCAAAGAAGGGCAACGCCAAAGAGTGTTCAAACTACTGCACAACTGCGCTCATTTCACATGCCAGCAAGGTGATGCTCAAAATCCTACAAGCTAGGCTTCAGCAGTATGCGAACCGAGAGCTACTGGAAGTACAAGCTGGGTTTTGAAGAGGCAGAGGAACTAGAGATCAAATCGCCAACATTCGCTGCATCATGGAGAAAGCAAGAGAATTCCAGAAAAACGTCTATTTCTGCTTCATTGACTACGCTAAAGCCTTAGATTGTGTGGATCACAACAAACTGTGGCAAATTCTTAAAGTGATGGGAGTACCAGACCACCTTACCTGTCTCCTGAGAAACCTGTACGAGGGTCAAGAAGCAACAGTAAGAATCAGACATGGAACAACCGAGTGGTTCAAAATTGGGAAAGGAGTACGGCAAGGCTGCATATTGTCACCCTGCTTATTTAACTTATATGCAGAGTAAATCATGAGAAATGCTGGGTTGGATGAATCAGAGGTCGGAATTAAGATTGCCGGGAGAATTATCAACAACCTCTGATATGCAGACGATACCACCCTAATGGCAGAAAGTGAAGAGGATCGAAAGAGCCTCTTGTTGAGGGTGAAAGAGGAGAGTGCAAAAGCTGGTTTGAAACTCAATGTTAAAAAAACTACGATCATGGCATCTGGCCCTATCACTTCCTGGCATATAGAAGGGGAAGAAATGGAAGCAGTGACAGATTTTACTTTCTTGGGCTCCAAGATCACCGCAGATGGTGACTGTAGCCATGAAATTAAAAGATGCTTGCTCCTTGGGAGGAAAGCTATGGCCAACCTAGACAGCTTAGTAAGAAGCAGAGACATCACCTTGCCGACAAAGGTCCGTCTAATCAAAGCTATGGTTTTCCCAGTAGTAATGTATGGCTGTGAGAGCTGGACTATAAGAAAGGCTGAGCGCCGAAGAATTGATGCTTTCGAACTGCGGTGCTGGAGAAGACTCTTACGAGTCCCCTGGACTGCAAGGAGGTCAAATCAGTCCATCCTAAAGGAAATCAACCCTGAGTGCTCATTGGAAGGACAGATACTGAAGCTGAAGCTGAAATATTTTGGCCACCTAATGCAAAGAGAAAACTCTCTGGAAAAGACCCTGATGCTGGGAAAGACTGAGGGCAAAAGGGGAAGGGGACGGCAGAGGATGAGATGGCTAGATAGCATCACCGATGCAATATATATGAACTTGAGCACACTACAGGAGAGAGCGCAGGACAGGAAGGCCTGGCGTGCTATGGTCCATGGGGTCACGAAGAGTCGGACACGACTGAACAACAACAACAACCAAGCATGTATGCCAAAGGCATATCCCTTTGATTTTGAAAAAGTGATTGTTTGCCCTGTGTTGAAAACACTAGCGTAGTTATTATGAGGCACATAAAAAAGAAAAATTGAGTCGTGAATATATTAAACCTTGCTTAGAACCCTGGGCCTTCCCAGTGAAATACTTCTGTCCCACTCCAATGAAATGGTGCCCACACCAGATATACATATCTGGAAAAAAAAAAATTTGCCTTGGCATATTCTAACAGATGTTGGTTCTGTTCACTACATTAATGGAGGCCTATGTGCAGCTGTAATGACCTCCAATTCTTCTGCCAGAAAATATATACAGCCATCCAGCCTTTATCATTCATTGTGCTTATAGCAAGGAGAGAGACTGCTGCCTTGATGCAACTAATCTGGCAAGCCCCTCTCACAACCCCAAGCAAAAGGATGCCCAGGAGATCTATGCATGTACTCCCCATTTGCACTGGAAGGGGCAGCTGCCATCTCTAAAGGAGCTTCTTGTGTGCTGCTTGAGATATAGGCAGAATTAATTCCTTAGCATATTTGCATATAGTGCTGCCTCAAATTCACATTTCAGTTTGATAGGGATGCACCACAGCTACTTCAACCAGTGGGAGGGGGGAGGAGAACCCAAGCTGCCTGGGGTGGGTCAAACCTTGCAGCAAGAATGGGCTTTTGTTAACATAGACACAGACCTGACCATTCTGGTGAAGAATATTTCCCAAGTGAGTACAGCAGCATAGATATATTTATGTACTGTATCGAAAAATATCATCAGGTACTTTTAAATCTGGTCAGAATCTTCCTAATCATCCTCTGTGCATGAGCAACTGGCTGTCATTCCAACGCAGAAGTACCTAATTGAACAATGCGTTTTCCTGTGTCAGTGTCCAAAGGCTTGCTCGAATTTTTATTATGTAACAGATCTCAGTCTTTGGTAAAACAACAACAACAACAACAACAACAACAACAACAATAATAATAATAATAATAATAATAAATAAAATCAATGAGAATAATTGCCATGTCTACAAGAGCTCATGAGCAATATTTCCTTCCTTCTCTCACCTTCTATTAAAAGACTCAGTAAAAGTGAAAAACAGACCCTTCAAAAGCAGGTGTTCATGTGCTGAGCCATAAGCACTTAACCAGAACAAATAACTGTGCAAAGTTAACTCCCAAGAAAAAAAAAAAATAAGAAAGAAAAAAGAACACTTCAAGCTTCATTATTTACCTCCACCTTGCCAAAGCACTTAGGAAATCTATATCGTGGCTTCATCCATATAACTTGCCACTTCTAGACCAGCAAAATCTGAACCTTGACATTTTACAGTGAACAGACTCATAGATAATGGGGGGAATGATAGAAGTTGAATGTTTGTGGAGGGGGGTGGAGCAAGAAAATTAGGCTGTAATCCAAATGTATATGTAATTGTAATTAGGGACGGTCAAATCAATGTTCTCATTTTTCCACCAAGCTCATTTTGCTCCAGTTTCACATTAGTTTATTTTCCCTCCACACAAAAAATCCTGTTTGTGTCTATTATTTTTAAAATGCACATTGTTGGTGCACATTTTTCAAATGTATACATTTTTGTACACTTCCACCCATTGACTAAAGTATGTTTGCACACATCTTACAAATGTACAGAAAGTGTCACAAACTCTGAAATGTATGGATTTCCAACTGCAAATTGCATTTGGGTCCCTGTTAGGGATGGCGGAGAATTCCGCCACGGATTTCAGTGAGGCCGAATGCACTGGCATTCAGCCCCCTGAAATCCATGGCGGAACGGCCTTCCACCCCCCGCCACCCCATGGAATCCCCCCGGAATAAAACTAGGGATGTACGGAAGGTACTTACCTTTCGCGAATTATGTTTATGTTTTGGGGGGGGAGGCGTTCTGTCCCTTCCCCCAGAATCCTCACCAGGGGGGGAGGTGCTCCGTTCCTCCCCCCCCCCCGGAATCCTGGCCAGCCGGCTGTGCTCCGCAGCAATTCTGCGGAGCCACCGGCCGGCTCCGCCAGCAGCCGGACATCCAGCCGCTGGCTAGCAGGGACGCAAATGGCGGCGGCTGTAGCCACCGCCGTTTGCGTCCCTGCAGTCAGCTGTGATAGGCTATGTAAATGTTTACGTAGCCTATCATGGCTGACTTAAAAACAAAACAAAACAACGCGCGTCCGCAAATGGTGGTGGCCACGGCCGCCGCCATTTGCATTCCTTATTTTGGCATGTCTTAGTCTATGTAAACATTTATGTAGACTAAGATGGCAAAAATAAGGGGAACGCAAATAGCTTTTTTTGTTTGTTTGTTTTTAAACTGGAAATGGTGGCGGTGGCAGCCGGTGGCCGCCACCGCCGCCACCGAACTGCTGCTGGAGCCACCGCTGGAGCCGCCGCCACCAGGAAGATCCGCCCAAGGTAAGTCTCGTCCTGGGGGGGGCGGGCCGTTCCGCCACCGATTTCGGGTGGCCGAATGCACTGGCATTCGGCCTTCCCGAGATCCGTGGCGGAACTTTCATACATCCCTAATTATAAAACTTACCTGGGGCTCTGGCTGTGGCGGTGGCTGGTCTTTTGTGCCAGCTGCCACGATAGGCTACGTAAGTGTTTACGTAGCCTATCATGGCAAAGAGCAGGGATGCAAACGGCGGCTACTATGCTGTTTGTGCCGTTGCTCTCTCCGTGATAGGCTACGTAAATATTTATGTAGCCTATCACGCTAAAGGCAGCCACGCAAATGGCGGCCACTATGCCATTTGTGTAGCTGCCTTTACCGTGTTAGGCTACGTAAGCATTTACGTAGCCTATCACGGAAAGAGCAATGGCGCAAATGGTGTAGCGGCAACCATTTGTGCCCCTGCTCTTTGCCGTGATAGGCTACATAAATACTTACGTAGCCTATCACAGCAGCGTGGCAGGACACAAATGGCGGCCGCTACAGCGGCCGCCATTTGCTTCCACAGCAGCCGGCCGTGGCCGGAACTCTGGCTGCAGATGTCCCTGGCTGGTGGCTCTGTGGAGCCACTGCAGAGCAGAGCCGTCCCAGGGAGGATTCTGGGGGAGGGATGGAGCGCCTCCCCCCCACCGCGAATCCAAGCTGTGAAAAGGTAAGTGACTTTCATACATCCCTAATCCCTGTTCACTTCTGGGAGCTGTGAATTGGGTAATCTTGCATAACAATGTGAACCCAACAAATTTCTCAGCCATCCCTATATGAGATTCCTCACAAGAAATCTTCCCTTTGCCCCATCCACCACTGGAATGAGGCCCCCGAGAGCTTCTCCAAACCTGAATTTAGCCCTTGGACTGAACGAGCTTCTGAACCCCTGCTTTAGACTTTGTGAACCACAATGCAGCACCCTTTTGCATATGTGGTTCCTCATCCATCTAGTGATACACCCAAAGATGCCTGTTTTGACCTATTATGCTGCTAGCTGTATCTTGGTGATTCTTAATCTTTATCAAAGCACTGGGGCAAACATTTCTAAGGCCATGATTCTACAAAGGTAGATGAGGAATCAGAGGCTGGAAATGAAGGGAAACCATGCCCCAAGAATACTATGCATGTGGCACCCTTCACCAAATTCTGAAGTGTCTATGACCCTGTGTCAAAGTATTTATAACAAGGCCACTTTCTGCCCAGGAAAGATGGAGCTCTTACTCAAAACAGTGCTGAAGATATTACATTCAATCCATCCTAGCATTCTTCCCTCTAACCCCAAAGTACAAGAAGTTTAGCTGAGTCTGTTGGTATCCAGCTGGATGTTTCAAGTCTACAGAACTCTTTCACTCATTTCTCCATGAAACCACTGTCTTTCACAAAGTTGACAAGCAGTAAGGAAAACAAGGTCCAAACAAGCAGAAAGGGGGAGATGGTGATGGGCAGTCAGCCAGAAGAAACAAGGGGGTCATGGATATGCAGAGTGGGGAAACTGGTGGGCGAGGAGGTGAAAAGATCAAGGCAGTCTATTACAGACAGACAGTGGCACAAGATGGGCTTGAAGAGATGAGAAACAAGTGTGAGAAGGTCATCAGACACCAGTTATCTATAACGTAACATCCTATGTATAACATCTGTATGTAGAATCTCCATACAGGCAATAACAGAACAACCAGTGAGACCATACAGTCAGACCATACTGTATGTAGAATCTCCATACAGGCAATAACAGAACAACCAGTGAGACAGTTGGGATGGGAGAATCAGTGAGGCTTGAGCTTATTGAGGTTGTCCGCATTCCATCTTGAACCTTGATCCACCCCGTTTCCATTCCTGAATGTGAGCCTTTTGTTGCTGTTGTTCAAACTGGAAATATACACCTTTAAGTGCACATTTTTAAAGTGTGCACCCAAATGCATATCTTCCCCGATTGACAAAAGCATGAAAATGCTTCTTCCCCCTCCACCCCACCCAACAAATGCACATTTTTTCAGATGCACACATTTTGTGAACATGATGGCAAGCTTGGGAATATGAAAGTGTGTTTGCATTCGGGGGATGCAAACGGGGAAAATTCAGATGTTAAACGAACTGAAAGGAAATTCTCATACATCCCTACTAAACCCATAAGGGGGTGGTGGTGGCATGAAGTCTAAATGGTTTTTTTCTTCTAATCCTAGTGTAAACTGACAATTAAAACAAAGAGAATGAAGTTGAGTTGAGGCACAGCCAAGATGAATGATCATCCTGGGAAAACAGCAGCTCTTGATTTTCTTCTGCCAAAACTCATCTACTGGCAGGGAAATTAATCTGCCTCAAAAAGGGGAGGGGGAGATCTTTTTATGCTATATGCTTCTTTTTCCATGTTCCAAATATCCTTAGGCATGTTCCCCATTTTGCTTATGCATTATCACGCCTAGGTTTTATTATGCTTAGGCCTTTATGTGTTCTGTATTGCTCAATCAGAATTGTCATCAAAATGTGGTCCACTGGAGAAGGAAATGGCAACCCACTCCAGTATTCTTGCCAAGAAAACCCCATGGAACGTATCACAAGGCTAAAAGAGATGACGCCGGAAGATGAGCCCCTCAGGTCAGAAGGTGTCCAATATGCTACTGGGGAAGAGCAGAGGAAATTTCCAAGTAGCGCCAGAAAGAGTGAAGCGGCTGGGCCAAAGCCGAAAGGACACTGAGCTGTGGATGTGTCTGGTGGTGAAAAGAAAATCCGATGCTGTAAAGAACAATATTGTTTAGGAACCCGGAATGTCAGATCAATGAATCAAGGTAAGCTGGAGGTGGTCAAACATGAGATGGCAAGATTGAACATCGACATCTTGGGAATCAGCGAACTCAAATGGACAGGCATGGGTGAATTTAATTCAGGTGACCATCATATCTACTATTGTGGGCAAGAATCCCTTAGAAGAAATGGAGTAGCACTCATAGTCAACAAAAGGGTGGGAAAAGCAGTACTGGGGTACAATCTTAAAAATGATAGAATGATCTCAGTACGAATCCAAGGCAAACCATTCAACATCACAGTAATTCAAGTCTATGCCCCAACCACTGAGGCCGAAGAAGCTGAGGTTGATCGGTTCTATGAAGACCTACAACACCTTCTAGAACTAACACCAAAAAAAGATGTCCTCTTCATCATAGGGGATTGGAATGCTAAAGTAGGAAGTCAAGAAATCACCGGGATAACAGGCAAGCATGGCCTTGGTGTACAAAATGAAGCAGGACAAAAGCTAATAGAGTTTTGCCAAGAGAACACGCTGATCATAGCAAACACTCTTTTCCAACAACACAAGAGGCGACTCTACACATGGACATCACCAGATGGTCAATATCGAAATCAGATTGATTATGTCCTTTGCAACCAAAGATGGAGAAGATCCATACAGTCAGTAAAAACAAGACCTGGAGCTGACTGTGGCTCAGATCATGAGCTGCTTCTTGCAAAATTTCAGCTTAAATTGAAGAACGTCGGGAAAACCACTAAACTGTTCAGGTATGACCTAAATCATATCCCTGATGAATATACAGTGGAGGTGAGGAATAGATTTCAGGGATTAGACCTGATAGACAGAGTGCCTGAGGAACTATGGACGGAGGTCCGTAACATTGTTCAGGAGGCAGCAACGAAATCCATCCCAAAGAAGAAGAAATGCAAGAAAGCAAAGTGGCTCTCTGATGAGGCTTTACAAGTAGCTCACGAAAGAAGGGAAGTGAAAAGCAAGGGAGAAAGGGGAAGATATACCCAACTGAATGCAGAGTTCCAGAGAATAGCAAGGCGAGACAAGAAGGCCTTCTTAAATGAACAATGCAAAGAAATCGAGGAAAACAACAGAATGGGAAAGACTAGAGATCTCTTCAAGAAAATTGGAGATCTCAAGGGAACGTTTTGTGCAAAGACGGGCATGATAAAGGACAAAGAAGGCAGGGACCTCACAGAAGCAGATGAGATTAAGAAGAGGTGGCAAGAATACACAGAAGAACTATACAGGAAAGATCTGAATGTCCCTGATAGCCATGATAGTGCGGTCACTGAACTTGAGCCGGACCTCCTAGAGAGTGAAGTCAAGTGGGCCTTAGGAAGCATTAGTAACAACAAAGCTAGCGGAGATGACAGTATTCCAGCCGAGCTATTTAAAATCCTAAAAGATGATGCTGTTAAAGTGCTGCATTCAATATGCCAACAAATCTGGAACACTCAACAGTGGCCACAAGACTGGAAAAGGTCAGTTTACATTCCAATTCCAAAGAAGGGCAACGCCAAAGAGTGTTCAAACTACCGCACAATTGCGCTCGTTTCACATGCCAGCAAGGTGATGCTCAAAATCCTACAAGCTAGGCTTCAGCAGTATGCGAACCGAGAACTACCGGAAGTACAAGCTGGGTTTCGAAGAGGCAGAGGAACTAGAGATCAAATCGCCAACATTCGCTGCATCATGGAGAAAGCAAGAGAATTCCAGAAAAACGTCTATTTCTGCTTCATTGACTACGCTAAAGCCTTTGATTGTGTGGATCACAACAAACTGTGGCAAATTCTTAAAGTGATGGGAGTACCAGACCACCTTACCTGTCTCCTGAGAAACCTGTACGAGGGTCAAGAAGCAACAGTCAGAACCAGACATGGAACAACCGATTGGTTCAAAATTGGGAAAGGAGTACGACAAGGCTGCATATTGTCACCCTGCTTATTTAACTTATATGCAGAGTACATCATGAGAAATGCCGGGTTGGATGAATCACAGGTCGGAATTAAGATTGCTGGGAGAATTATCAACAACCTCCGATATGCAGACGATACCACCCTAATGGCAGAAAGCGAAGAGGATCTCAAGAGCCTCTTGTTGAGGGTGAAAGAGGAGAGTGCAAAAGCTGGTTTGAAACTCAACATTAAAAAAACGAAGATCATGGCATCTGGCCCCATCACTTCCTGGCATATAGAAGGGGAAGAAATGGAAGCAGTGACAGATTTTACTTTCTTGGGCTCCAAGATCACCGCAGACGGTGACTGTAGCCATGAAATTAAAAGATGCTTGCTCCTTGGGAGGAAAGCTATGGCCAACCTAGACAGCATAGTAAGAAGCAGAGACATCACCTTGCCGACAAAGGTCTGTCTAATCAAAGCTATGGTTTTCCCAGTAGTAATGTATGGCTGTGAGAGCTGGACTATAAGGAAGACTGAGCGCCGAAGAATTGATGCTTTCGAACTGTGGTGCTGGAGAAGACTCTTACGAGTCCCCTGGACTGCAAGGAGGTCAAATCAGTCCATCCTAAAGGAAATCAACCCTGAGTGCTCATTGGAAGGACAGATAATGAAGCTGAAGCTCCAATATTTTGGCCACCTAATGCGAAGAGAAAACTCCCTGGAAAAGGCCCTGATGCTGGGAAAGACTGAAGGCCAAAGGAGAAGGGGATGGCAGAGGATGAGATGGCTAGATAGCATCACGGATGCAATGAATATGAACTTGAGCACGCTCCGGGAGAGAGCGCAGGACAGGAAGGCCTGGCGTGCTATGGTCCATGGGGTCACGAAGAGTCGGACACGACTGAACGACTGAACAACAACAACAGAGAATATATATTAGTCTGAGAAATGCAAATGCTCACCTTAATCCATTTCAATGCTGTTATATGATCTGTAATGCTAATATGATCCTTTGCCAGTTGTGTCAGGAACAGGGGGGGGGAAGTAATCCCCCCCACCCCTTCCCTGGCACTGAAGCTGCTTAAAAGAGGAAAGAATTTTGGCCTGTTCTATGGTGAAGGGGAGAAGCCCCTATTATTGAAAGGATGAGATCTAGCAGGGCCTGGGGTAACAGAAGGAGGAAGCCCCTACACCTTATCCCTATCTATGCAAGGAGGCTTGGATAAGGCCCTCTATTCTGAGACCAGAGTATTAAATTGGAGCAACAACCAGGTAACCACCTACAATAAAGTTCTGACTGTTTTCCCAGTTCCCCAGGGGTTGGTCCAGAAGAAGGGATGCTGGAACTGTCCTCAGAACATTCAGGAACTATATAGATCTTCTATCATTATGATTACCAATACAAGGCCAAACCTGTTGTTTTCTCTGAACACCAAGCACCAGCAAAATGGAAATAAATCCTGAAGAATAGCATTAGGCCATAGAAGTGTACATGGGTTTTGCAGTGTAGTTTGGTGGACTAATGAGCTGCTTGCTTTCCATTTCCCCACCAAGAAATTCAGGGGCTTGGCCAGCTGGAAAGGATCCTGGAACTGTTCTATAAAGACCTGGACAACTCTCTGTCTCCCAACTCCATGGTTCAGAGTCTAAAACCAGGAAGATAACAGACAGGGACTAGACTTGTGCATGTGGCATAATTGGCAGAGACAGAGAGTCTTTACTAGGATGAGTAAGATTTTTGTTTCAGTTCAGTTTTGAAGAATTTACTAAATTTTAAAAAGTTTGTCATATTCAAGAGAAAAACAAAAACTTGAGATTTGTTTATTTATTAAGTCAAATGTGGGAGGAAGTGACAGATTTGCTCCGAAGTTTTGTCTGGTCCTAGTCTTTACCCTAGGAAGGTGCAGTTTTCTGGCACTATTTCCCTACAGTCCCTCATGCATTTCTTCAACATGCAGGAGGGGGGGAAGTGTCAACCAAGAGTAAATTCTGTTTTTCCTTTCTGTTAGCTACTAAGGAAACTCATGTTTGAGATGGCTACCAACCGACATGGTATTCAGAGGCAGTGAATAACTATTCCTGGGTTTGTTTTCAAACTTAAACTTAGATGAGAGGGGGGAAAAGAAGGGAACCCTGAGGATCTGCACTAGTATGTGCAAGTAGAACACTGTGGGATTACTAAACTGAAAGTGAAATAGACCCTGTTTACCTTTTAATCAAACCTAGCAGGAGATGCCAAACAAGTTCAGTGACAAAGAAGAAAATGGTACAAAACAGAGAACCTACTTAGGGTTTGGGGGAGGATAAAATTGGAGAGAAGGATAATATATGCTATCCTGAGCTTCTTAGGGTGCAAACCTATGCCTGCCTTGCTGGCTGGGGAATGCTGGGAGTTGTAGGACTTTTCTCCATCTAAACATACATAGGATTCTGCTGTTAATGGGATATAAAAGGAATGAATGTAATGAATAAACAAGCAAGGAACAAGTGAGAATGGACCAGCCTTATGAGTCCACTCCATTCTGTGCACCCCACCTCTCCCACCACCTGAAGAGTGTAACTCCTTAAAGGCCCAACCCCCTAGCCTAAAGGAGAGTGCTTCTCCTTTTGGTGAGATCCTCCCTGGAATGCTCCCTGCACTGTCAGGAAGGTGCAGTGGAGTGGGGAAGATAACTGACTCATCAGACTCAGGTTCCGCAGGCTCATGACCTCTAGCATCAAGTTCCATATCAGGAACCTGGACCAGTTCCTCAGCCCATGGTGCAGCAGCTCCAAGGACTCAGCTGGATCATCCTCCTCTGTCTCTGAGGTTTAAGACAGTGCCATGATGACAAAATGTACATTCACAAAGGAACAGGAAAGGACAGTGGTCAGTCATTTGCGGAGAGGTGCTGTAAGACAAATTGCTGGTAAAATTAGGAATGTGCAGATCAGCAAAACTCGAGCTTGCCAAAGTTCTCCAAATTCCATCTCAAAGCTCGTTCCAACCTGATTCTGTCTCAGATTGCGAGCTAAGTTTCTTTCTTTTCGCATGAAAATCCATGTGTAGTGTTGTGTGTATTTTTTTTCAAATGTGTGCGTCAATTCTGCACATCTTTGAAATGTACACTGTTCTCCCATTAATTAAAGCCTATTTGTGTAGATTTTTCAAAAGTACACAATTTCTATGTGCATTTTTCAGATAAATGCATCTGTTGAACACATTTGTTTCGGTCCATAAATCACACTGAAAGCTCAGAAATGTGTGGACTTTGACTGCATATTGCATCCAAGTCTGTATTTGGCTTGGAAGGTGCAAACTGGGTAAATCTGGATCAAAAATGAATGGAAACAAATTTATCATGCATTCCTAGGTAAAACTACTTGGGCCCCAGAAAGAGGATAACAGTTTCAACAGGGTGGTTGTAGTTTAAGGACCAAGTTCTCGTGAGTTGATTCTTCCCATGGCCAATGACCCTGATGTCTTTACAATGCAAATTTTTTTAAAAAAACCAAACCTATGGCCACCTGCTCCTGCTTCTGAGAGTCCTTTGAATGTAATTAATGAAGGTGGCATTGAGCACACAAGCAGAAAAAGCAGAAGAGGGGATCCTGGGGAAATCTTTGTTATCATCATTCATCTCATCCAGAAATATTGCATAATATGCAGCCTGGATTTTAACATTTCTATACTGCCAGCACATTCTAATTAAGGACAAACATTAAAAGCAGGTGATTTTTGTCCCCTGGAGTCTGGGAAGGGGTAACCATCCTCATCCTAATTTCAAAAATAAAGACACTGATTCATATTTGTGAAACAATATTTTGTTAAAATAGGGTATATTTGACAGAGGACATGACCTCCGGAGAGCCAGTGCTGACAGCGTTATGCTGTTTCCACCTCCAGTCATTGATTAGCCAGGAAACCAGGGTCTTTAATACTCCATCTGACATTCAAGGAGAGATTCACTGGGAAAAGAAATTCCATTTGCGGATAGGGGGCAGACAGGCAGTTCTTCCTGCATTGCATTGAAGGCACACAATTGGCAGCATTTAGTGTGGAACATTTTGGTTAAGTCATTGAATTATTAAATACAGAAGCAGGAATGACATTTCAGAATACAGGACGAGATATGCAATTAACCATCCGCCTGTCCCATGAGCATTTCTGCCTGTTTATGCATCATTTTCCCCCTGCTACTCATACATCCAGTGACCTCCAAACAACAGTCTGACATTAACGTCCAGTGCCCATCCTCCAATCCAACCACCTGCCAAAAGCATGCAGATGGGGAAAAAAGGGCAGGTTTCTCAGTGAACAACATCAATGTTCATTAAAAGTCCAGTTTATTCCAGCTTAAAATATAATTCTGCATGTTATCCTAGCAGCACAGCACATGCAGAAAAGACCCTGGCTAACATGAATGCATGTTGTATGGTTCAGAATATGGCCCAATGGCTACTGATTGGAAATCTGGCTAAAGACAAAATTATACCAGTATAATAGGGAAAGTAGCATACTACTATGCATTGAGTTTTCATAGGTGGGCTGCACACTGGAGTTATATTAAACACTTCGGTTGCAAATGCAATTGGTCTGACAAGCAGCATAAACAGCAGAGAAACACAAGATGAATCTCTTGGAAAAGTGGAAGTCTACTTCAAATTGCAGGTGGGGAATTACACACTGAAGCACTCCCTTGCATGAAACCACACAGCACGTAGAAAAGCTAGCATGTCAGATGGAGAGATTCTAGGACTAGGGATGTTGTGAGCATCCATGTAGGGGATGGAGTCTGAGTCTGATGGAGTCCACCTGCTCGGCCCCCAAAATGTGGCTCACCGAGCCCCACCTTCCAAGCTCCACAAGCCCCAGGACTTACCGATCCCACCCATGAGTGCCTGCAGCTGTCTGTCCTCTGTGCAAGTCACTATTATATGTAAATAATGGTGACTTACTATTTTCCATAAATTAAATCTTGCACACAATGGCTGGAACTTTCCAGCTGGCCATTGTGGGCAAGATTTAATTTACAAAAAATAATGAATTGCCATTTCTATGTATAATGGCTACTCACACAGATGGGCGGCTGTAGGTGCACGGCTCCATGGGGGGGATCCTTTCTTCCTTTCTCATCCCAGCTATTGTGAATGTGAAGGCAGCAGCTTGACGGGAGGAAGACAAGAAGGAAGCCCCTCTCATTGTCCTCCTCCTGTCAAGCCACTGCCCTGATGGTGGCTGGCCCAAGATGTGAGGGGGGGGAAAGGATCTATACTTTCTCCCACTCCCAACCCAGCTACCACAAAGGCAGCTCTCTCTTCCTCCTCTGGTCAAGGCACTGCCTTCACTTTAGCTGGGATGGGAGGAGGAGGAGAAAGCACCGATCCTTTCAGGCCACTGCTGTGCACAACAGTCAATATACAAAAATACGCAGCCCCTTTTTATGCAAGACGGGGCTCTATATTTTCCTGTATTTATTGTTGTGCACAATGGTGGCTGGAAAGGGCCATTTCCACAACATTAGATGCCTCTAATGTTGTGGAAATGGCCCTTTCCAGCCACTGTTGTGCACAGCAATAAATGTACTAAAAGATAGAGCCCCGTCTTGTGTAAAAGATGGCGGCTCGCATGGAGGAGCGGGCTGCTGCGGTGTGCTCCTGGACAGGTTCCCGAGCCCTCCAGAGGCTTGCACAGCCTGACTCGCATAGGCAAGTGGCGGCAGCGGCTGCTCAAGTGGACTCCAGGGTGTCCCTCCATCCCTATCTAGGACACCCTCTTTCCTAACAGGCTAGTTTTCTGTGTCCAGGGACAGGGCATGTTTAAATATATATTTAGGCCTCATTCAGGTGTTATAAAATCCTAAGCCTGGAAGGGATATGGGGGGACACACTCTGTCCAGACCATCCCCAACTCCTCTGTGGTGACAGGGAAGGCCTAATGAAAAACTGTACATGGTTACAGTGCTCCAGGTCATTAGGTGAACCCTGTGCAATCCTGATTGCACAGAGCACTGCAAACACTCCCAGCTGAACAGTCACAGCTTCCCTTAGGATTTCATAGGCTGCTCTATAGAGAACCATTTAAACATGTGCTCCTCTACTTTTTCATCTTCTGGAAGTGGTGCAATTCAGCTAGGGAGCTATTTATTTTATTTATTTATTATTTATTTATTTCATTTCTGTACCGCCCAATAGCCGAAGCTCTCTGGGCGGTTCACAAAAACTAAAACCAAACAACACACAATAAAACAATTTAAAATATATAGAACATTAAAACCACAATATAACAATACAACCACAATAAAACCTAGCAGCAGTACAGGAGTTTAAAATACAGATTTAAAACAGCAAAGATAAAAATTTAGAAAGCTAAAATGCCTGGGAAAATAAAAAGGTCTCCACCTGGCGCCGAAAGGAGTACAATGTAGGCGCCAGGCGAACCTCACTAGGGAGCTCATTCCAGAGCCAGGGTGCCACAACAGAAAAAGCCCTCCTCCTAGTAGCCACCCGCCTCACTTCCTTTGTCAGGGGCTCACGGAGAAGGGCCGCTGATGATGATCTTAAGGTCCGGGCAGGCACATATGGGAGGAGGCGATCCTTCAGGTAATCTGGCCCCAAGCCGTTAAGGGCTTTGAATGTTAACACCAGCACTTTGAATCGGGCCCGGAAATGGACTGGCAGCCAGTGCAGCTGGAAAAGTACTGGCGTAATATGAGCTCGCAGGCCAGTCCCTGTTAACAATCTTGCTGCCCTATTTTGGACCAGCTGAAGTTTCCGGACCGTTTTCAAAGGCAGCCCCACGTATAACGCATTGCAGTAATCCAGACGAGAAGTTATCAGAGCATGGATAACTGTAGCTAGGCTATCTCTGTCCAGATAAGGGCGTAGTTGGTATACCAGCCTAAGCTGATAAAAAGTGCTCCGTGCCACTGAGTTCACCTGTGCCTCAAGTGACAGTTCTGGATCCAAGAGCACCCCCAAACTACGAACCTGATCCTTTAGGGGGAGTGCAACCCCCTCCAGAACAGGTTGAATATCACCTAGCCGGGCAGACGAACCACCCACTAACAGTACCTCCGTCTTGTCTGGATTGAGTTTCAGTTTATTAGCCCTCATCCAGTCCATTACCGTGCCCAGGCACTGGTTCAGAACAGCCACTGCCTCACCTGGTTTTGATGAGAAAGAGAGGTAGAGCTGGGTGTCATCCGCATATTGATGGCACCTCAGCCCACACCTCCGGATAACCTCCCCCAGCGGTTTCATGTAGATGTTAAACAGCATGGGGGATAAAATAGAGCCCTGTGGAACCCCATGGCACAATTGCCATGGCACAGAGCAATAATCCCCCAGCACCACCTTCTGGAATCGGCCATCCAAGTAGGAGCGGAACCACTGTAGTGCAGTGCCTCCAACTCCCAACCCAGACAACCTATCCAGAAGGATACCATGGTCGATGGTATCGAAAGCCACTGAGAGGTCCAGGAGAATCAACAGGGTTGCACTCCCCCTGTCCCTCTCCCAGCAGAGGTCATCCCACAGGGCAACCAAGGCAGTTTCCGTTCCAAAACCAGGCCTGAAGCCCGATTGAAATGGATCTAGATAATCCGTTTCATTCAAGAGTGCCTGGAGCTGTCCTACAACCACACGCTCAAGCACCTTGCCCAGGAAGGGCTATGAGAGATTTGTTTCAGTTCGCTTTAGCATTGATCCAGTTAACACCTCCCAGACTTGAATGTGGACTCAAATGCAATCTGCGTCTCCCATTTCCGAGCTTGAGGTACGACTCGGAGACCAAAGAGAAGTGCATTCGAAAATGCATACTTTGAAAAAATACCCGTGAAAAATTATGTCCTTTTTGAAAATGTGCATAAACACACTTTAATCAATGAGAGAAAAAAATGTGTATTTTTGGAAAAACCCACACAATGGATGCATAAGTTTGGAAAATTATTCACCCAAATTAGGTGAATATTTCCACCAAAATTAGGGATGTCATGAGTTCCAGGCAGGGTCCGGGAGTCTGGCAGACTCCCCCACATCTGGCCCATGGACCCCTGCTTGCCAAGCTGTGGGGCACTGATGGACCAAGTTGCCAAGCGCCCTGGGGCTTGGGAAGCATCTAAGAGCGGCCCACCCTTGTGGTGAAGTGCCACAATTGTGTGCAAAATGGCAGCTCAACCTCTTCTGGGAAGAGCCCACCCAAGTCCCCATTATTGTGCACAATGGCCGCTCGAAGGCAGATTGCCCTGCAGCTTCATTGGGCGCTCATCCAGAAGCTTGTGCAGCACCACAAACAGGGGTGGGTGGAGGCTTGGTGAGTGCCCAACAAATCTGGGCATGGGTGAGTCCAATCATCCCTAACCAAAATATGCATGGACATTGTGCACAGAACAACAAAGGCTCATAATATGATGCAGACATGAGTCAGCACGAGCTTTGAAGTGGAATTCGGAGGACCTTGATGAGCTCAGGTTTTGCTGATTCACAAATCCCAACATTCAGCAAGGTAAGCATCTTGTGATTCTGAGGGCACTTTAACTCAGATTGAGGCTAGAATCATGGGATTCCTAGTCCTATATTTGCTACCTAACTTGTATTTATGGGTGGGGTAGGAGGAGTTCAGAGGGAAGAAAGAGCAATTAGGAGGACAGTACTTAGCTCTTCCCCACCAGAACTCTTACCAAGTATCAAAGTTTAAGGCTGCAACTTATTTACAATTATTATTATTATTATTATTATTATTATTATTATTATTTCTTATATTTATATCCCACCTTTCCTCCATCATGGAACTCAAGGTGGCTAAATGTAGTCCCCAGGTGGCCTCCCCTCCAAACACTGACCAGACCCAGACCTGCTTAGCTTCAGTGATGTGGCTGCCCCATGTGCCTTCAGACCATGCCCTGGGACCTATGATAAACAGCTGCTATCTGTTATTTGATCTAAAGTAGGGATGGCGGAGAATTTCTGAGAATTTCTCCACGAATCTCAGTGAGGCCGAATGCCAACGCATTCGGCCCCCCGAAATTGGCGGTGAAACTCTCCGCCACCCCCCCGCCACCCCACCGGGATGGGACTTACCTTTCACGAATGTCCCTCCCGGTGGCGGGTCCCGGCAGCGGTTCGTTGGGTCTTTGTCAGGGGCGACAGCCGGTCTTTCGACCGGCTGCCGCCGCCACCATTACAAGTGCAGTAAAAAAGAAAAACCGTGATAGGCTACGTAACGATTAACGTAGCCTATCACGGCTAGATCTCCAAAGTCAGCCGTGATAAGCTACGTTAATCATCACGTAGCCTATCACGGGTGACTTTGGAAAAAAAAAAAGTGCGTACGCTAATGGTGGCCCCCATAGGGAACCGCCATTCCCATTCCTTATTTGGTCGCTGTAGTCTACGTAAAGATTTACGTAGACTAAGGCGAAAATAAGGGCAACACTATTTGCGTTGCCCTTATTTTCGCCATAGACTACGTAAATCTTTACGTAGACTACAGGGACCAAATAAGGAACGTAAATGGCAGCTCCCTATGGGGGCCGCCATTTGCGTACGCGCTTTTTTTTCCCCCAAAGTCACCCGTGATAGGCTACGTGACGATTAACGTAGCCTATGACAGCTGACTTTTGAAATCTAGCTGTGATAGGCCACGTTAATCGTTACGTAGCCTATAACGAGGGTGGGGGTTTTTTGTGTTTTTTTTTCGCGGCCGGGTAGACAGGGCGCTTCTACCCGGCCTGAATTTCGCCGGCGAGGGATGGGGTGCCTCCCGCCCGGCCTGAATTTTGGCCAGGCGAGGCGAGGCGGGGCACCTCCCCCCCCTCGCATGAACTTCGGGGGGAGAAGCGAAGCGCCTCCCCCCCACCGCGAAGCAAGCTTCGAGGACAGGTAAGGGACTTTCGTCCATCCCTAATCTAAAGTGGCCGTCTATAGTAAGCAATAGGACCAAGTTAATACATTCAATTTGTAGCATAACAGTGGCTTAAAATCAGAATTGCATGGGTAGTTATTTGTGTGATATGACATTCACATGGTTGTGGCAATTTGGACCATTCCAACAACCACCTCCACCCCATGCTTTTCCTTGGAACATTCATGAGCCAGGTAAAAAATAGTACAAATACACCACAATCACTGCTGTGCTCCTTCTAGGGTTGGGCAGATCACTTACCCCATTCTGGAAGGGGGGTCCGCAGACAGGGGGAGGCGATCCATCCCTCCCCCCGGAATCCGTCCAGGCCGGCTCCACTCCGCTTGATCCTGCGGAGCCGTCCTCCTGTTCCGCATTGCTGGTGAATGTCGATACGGCCAGCAGCCATTGCCGTGCCGTATCGCTGTGCTAACTTTCCGGATGCAAATGGCATAGTGGGCTCCATTTGCAGCCGTAAAGCTCGTAGATTAGCCTAAATGCAGCCGTAAATGGCTGCATTTAGGCTAATCTACCAGCTTTATGGCCACAGATGGCACCCACTGTGCCATTTGCGTCTGGAGAGTTAGCACAGCGATACGGCATGGCAATGGCTGCCAGCCGTATCACCAGAGATGTGGAGCAGGCAGCCAGCTCTACAGGATCAATGCAGACACAGATCCGACCCGGATGGATTCTGGGAGGAGGCAGAGATGAGTGCTCTGTTCCGCCACGGGCCCCAATGGGGCTGGATTCTTGGAATCCGGCCTCACTGGGGTCCATGGCAGAATTCTCCCCCATCCCTAGCTCCTTCCCTGGATTTCCCATATGGAATAGTGCCTATATGGTAGGGATGTTGGAGAAATCTGCTGCAGATTCTTTTGAATCCAGTCTCAGGAATCCGCAGTGGATCGGCACCACTTACCTTCGCTCCAGGGGGATTGGAGGTAGAATGGCACTCAGCTGCTTCTTGCTGGCCAGAGCAGTTCGCCTCCTCCCTGCCAATCACCATTTCTTTTTTTAAAAAAAGAAATGGTGATTGGCAGGGAGAAGGTGAATGGCTCTGGCTGGCAGGTGGCAAGGTAAGTAGCCCCCAAGCCGGGCTCCTCCCCCCCAGAATCCTCATGGAGCGGAGCAGCTCCAGAGGATTCCGGGGGGGGGGAGGAATGGATCGCCTCCCCCTCCCCATGGATTTCCCAACAGAATGGATGGTGGGGAATCCGTACATCCCTACTGTATGGTTCTTTGGTGGACCTTGATTTGATCCAGGTAGGGAATTCTTATGTTCACCAAATTCAGAAAACACTATGGAAAAGGGGGGGGGGATCTGCTGCTTTTCCATGCACAAGCCTTGCATTCATAATGTTGCTTTTCCTTCATCTGAAATCAGATAAAGACTGTCCAGGTGGGCATCTAATAAGTTGTGATACTTGAATGGGAGAACCAACAGTATTCCCACTTATAAAATGTTCATTACCTGTCTTGGGATCAATCGAGAAATATGGCTGTCCCTGCAGAATACTGTACACCACTCTGGCACTGTTTCCGTATGTCGGGTCATCAGCATCTGTTGCTTTGACCTGCAGCACATATGCCCCTAAGAGAAGAATAGAACACACATTAAAAAAAACCCAGTTTAATGAAGTAAAATAAATTAAGTAAATTAATTAAGTAATTTAATTAAGTAAATTAATTAAGTAAAATGGTTCCACTCCAGTGGGTCTAGTTTTGGGGATGCACTAAGATTTATTGATTTATTGATTATATTCATATCCTGCATTTCTTTTTTGACCAAAGAATGTAAGATGGTAAATATGAGTTTTAATAAAAATGGGTGAAAGAAAGTCAACAGGCTTGCTGGATCTCCTCCTCTTTCTGTTAAGCTGTAGAACAGCTGGCTACTGATGGATATGAGAGGAGGAGGGGCATGCAGGCTAATAGAAGGGGGCTCACTGCCTCTCATTCATCTGGCCCATCTGCTATAGCAGCTGTTCCCAACTTGGTACCCTCCAGATGTGTTGGACTACAGTTTCTAGAATCCCCAGCTATGGATATGAGCAGGAACCCGGATGATGCAAACACAAGAGCTTTCAGACCTTCCCTCTCAACATGAGTATGTTGCATCCATGCCCATACTCCCTCTCCACTTTTAGCCATTACATGAGCCAGTAGAATACCTGCATGGGGCTTATGCCAATCAAGAAAAAAACAAACATGGAAAGCCCTAGAAACAAATAAACAACACCACAGTAAATAAACAAACCATGATGCATAATGCTTATTTATTTTATTTATTTATTTATTAAATTTATTAATCGCCCATCTGACTGGTCACCCAGCCACTCTGGGCGATGTACAACCCACCATAAACAATTTAAAACAATAAAATTTTACCATAATTTTTTTTTTAAAAAAATACCCTAACCCACCCCAAATGCCTGCCTGAACAACCACGTTTTTAATGCACGACGGAAGCTCATTAAAGAGGGGGCATGATGGAGTTCCCTAGGGAGGGAGTTCCACAGAGTGGGGGCCACCACAGAGAAGGCCCTCTCCCTCGTCCCCACCAGTCTAGCTGTCCTGGCTGATGGGACAGAGAGAAGGCCATCCGAGGCTGATCTTGTTAAGCGGCCTGTCTGGTGCTGCTGGAGGCGCTCCTTAAGATAGGCTGGGCCGGAACCATATAGGGTTTTAAAGGTCAAAACCAAAACCAGTGCAACTCCTTCAGCACTGGAGTGATGTGATCTCGCCGGCGGTTGCTTATAAATAAATCTCGCTGCTTATAAATAAATAATGCTTATTTTCTTTTACCAGCAGAATCACCATACCTTTAAAACATGGGTGGGGAACTTCTTTTGGTTTCAGGGCATCCACCCAGACTGATTTGATGGACCAGAAAGGGACAGGATCCCGTCCCCAAAGCCCTTCCACTGACATCATCCCCTGACCCATCCATTTCCCATTTCTCTGTTCAAGGAGCTCTGTGCTCCTCTGCACGTATAAAAAGAACTCAGTCCATGCTTGGAGGGGTGGCTCCTCCATAGGGATGGGCGGACACACCCATGTCCACCAAGTGCGGCCGCTTGCCAAGTCGCTGCTGCCACTTGCCCCTGCTCACTGGGCCGCATGATTAGGGATGGCGGAGAATTTCTCCCCGAAACTTCGGGGGGCCAAGCGCCGTGTTCGGTCCCCCAAACAAGTTTCGGGGAGAAATCCTCCGCACCCCCCCACCCCCCGCCCCCCCCGGGACGAGACTTACCTTCACCGAATGTCCCTCCCGGTGGCTGGTCTGGCCGGCGGTTCGGCGGGTGTTCGAGCGAGGCGGGAGCGGCACCTGGTCTTTCGACCAGCTGCCGCCGCCGCCATTGCAATGAAAGAAAAAAAAAATGCCCCCTGATAGGCTACGTGACGATTAACGTAGCCTATCACGGCTAGATTTGCAAAGTCAGCCATGATAGGTTACGTCAATCGTCACGTAGCCTATCACGGGTGACTTAAAAAAAAAAAGTGTGTACGGATAATGGCGGCCCCCATAGGGAGCCAACATTCCCCTTCCTTATTTGGTCGCTGTAGTCTACGTAAAGATTTACGTAGACTACGGCGACTAAATAAGGAACGCGAATGGCGGCTCCCTATGGGGGCCGCCATTAGCGTATGCGCTTTGTTTTTTTTTTAAGTCACCCGTGATAGGCTACGTGACGATTGACGTAGCCTATCATGGCTGACTTTGCAGATCTAACTGTGATAGGCTACGTGAATCGTCACGTAGCCTATCAGGGGGCGTTTTTTTTTTTTAACTTTCGCGTTCGCGGCCGGGCGAGGCGAGGCGCCTCCTCCCCGGCCTGAATTTCAGCCGGGTGAGGCGGGAAGCCTGCCCCCCGGCCTGAATTTCGGCCGGGGCGAGGCGGGAAGCCTCCCCCCCCGGCCTGAACTTCGCGGGGGGACCAGCGAAGCGCCTCCCCCCCACCGCGAACGTCCTTCGAGGACAGGTAAGTGACTTTCGTCAACCCCTACGCATGATCCGTGGGGAGTGGTCTGGGAATTCTGTGCAGCCACCCTCTCCTCGCTGCAAGCCACAATTTTTAAGCAAGGTGGGGGCTCCGTAATTTCCATGTATTTAATGTCATGCAGAATGGTGGCCATACAGGGCCATCTCCACAATATTAGAGGCGTATAGGGAAAGCATGCACATGAGCGCCCCATGGCTCGGCAAGTAGGGCCCAAAGGGCCAGGTGTGGGGGAGGTCGCCAGACTCTTGGACCCAGTCAGACACTCACAACATCCCTACTCTCCCAAGCACCTGTTGAGTCCCTTTCTCAGTGCATGGTACATAATGGGACTTGTCCGATGTTTGGAAAAGCAGCTCCTTTAAGCACCAGCTGAGTTATTTGTGTGCCACTCATCACAGGATTGTGCTGGCAGAAGTTCTGCCAGGAAAAACCCTTATTCTACTGCTGAACTGGGACCTTGATTTTCTTCTTTCTGTTGCTGTACATAAAATGAGCTTATTTGCTGGATGAATAGCTTCCCCTCTGCTCCCAAGCAGCTAAGGAATGCTATGTTTAAAACCTTAGTGCGCTGTGGCTTCAGGGCTAGAGGTAGGCATGGTCAGGCACCTGCCAAGGACTTCCACCTCTGCTGGGGCCCACTGACAACAGGACCTTGGAATTGTTCCTCTTCTTCACTATCACCATTATATTTGAATGTCGTACCTCAGGCATGTCAGGTGAATTGTCAGGTGAATTATTAGGCTCATGCCTGTTCCCTGCATGAGCCTAATAATTTCTTAGCAGTAGTAGTGTGGCTGCTTCTATGTGAGAATGGCCTCCTGCTTTTGCTTAAACAAACAAACAAACAAACAAACAAACAAACCAACTTCAAAACTGCTAGGTCTCAGTACTGCTGTTTGGCTTTTACTACTCTCCAGTTTTGTACCTCATAAGCAGCTACACTACTATTGCTAAGAGCTGAGGCCTGTGCAGGGAACAGGCTGAGACACCATTCAAGCATAATACTTGTCCATATTTTCAGGACATTTCTCCTTGGGGGGGGGGGTGCAAGGAAGTTTCAGCAGCCCTGACAGAAGCACATCTCAGCTATTTCCAGGGCTAAAGACAAAAAGGGTAGGGGCATGACCAGCCACTGTTCTCCCCACCCCCACACACCCTTCTCCATGTAGTTGCTCCTTTTTTAAAAGGGGTAGACAAACAAAATTAATGTATGCATTAAAATAACAATTTTGGAGGATAATTAATGTTTTACATACTATTTGTACTGACACTGAAATAGCCCTGGCATGGGGCAACAAGTATTTTTCACTGAACAACTTTTTTCACAGCATCTACCCATGCTTTCAGCCAATTCTTTTCCAAAGGAACTCACACATTTTTGTTTGTTTGTTCCGTGTGCTTTCCATTTGCACCATCTGAATTTTGTAAAATCATAGTTGTTTTCAGTAGGGATGAATGAAAGTCACTTACCTTTTTGAAGGGTGACATTCACGGTGGGGGGAGGCGCTCCGTCTCTCCCCCCGAAATTCTCTCTGGCTGGCTCCACTCCATGGAGATTCCGCGGAGCTGCTGGCTGGGGCCACCCGCAGCTGGACATCCGGCCACTGGGCAGCCTGCAGGGACGCAAATGGCAGCGGCTGTAGCCGCCACCATTTGCGTCCCTGTATTTTGCCATGATAGGCTACGTAAATATTTACGTAGCCTATAACGGAAAAACAAAACAGCGAATGCAAATGGCGTAGTGGCCGCCATTTGCGTTCCCCCTTTTTTTTTTGCTGTAATAGCTTATGTAAATATTAATGTAGGCTAAAACAGCAAAAAAAAAGGGAACGCAAATGGCGGCCGCCAGAGCCGCCGCCATTTGCGTTCTCTTAGTTTTGCTGTGATAGGCTACATAAATACTTACGTAGCCTATCGCAGCTTCCACAGGGAAGCAAATGGCATCCCTGCATTAGCTGTGATAGGCTACGTAAGTATTTAGCCTATCACGGCTATATGGAAGAAGCGAATGGCAGCCGCAGACGCGGCCGCTATTCGCAAGTCAGCACGGACGGCAGCAGGTAGGTAGGCGGGGTGGGGGGCGGGGGGGCTTTGTTCCGCCATGGATTTTGGGGGGCCAAATGTACTGGCATTCGGCCTCACTGAGATCCATGGTGGAATTCTCCACCATGCCTAGAGAATGGTCAAAAAACATATGGGAGAAATTTTCTGCATGGAACTAGTTTAGCTGGTTAGGTAACAAGTTGTGTGGGTTAAGCCATTGTCCACTGATGATCTGGCTGTTGAAGGAGTAAAATACCCCCCCCAATATTTGTCCCATTATGTGTATATTAGGAAAACATTCATACAAAAATGCATGTACTAAGAGAAATGTGCATAAAAATGGTAGACCAGACGTAGACTGGAATCTTTACTTCGTACATAAATCTGCACTGAATGCAGGGCTGTCAAATTTTTGTGAAGCATGTTTCTGTTCCTTTAACCTCTGTATATAAGGCAGAAATTTGGCTGGTGAAGCTTTCTATATCACTGTACCTCTCTGATGCAACAAGGATCAGCAGTTACCATTACTGCCTGTCATGCAGTTGTTAAAGCCACAGAAGTAGTAGCTTGAAATCTTAATTTGAAAAAGTGGGATTTATTAACAATGTGAGCATTAATATTTTTCCCAAAGTGCCTAATGTTGCATCCCAAAGGCTGGAAGGACACAAACGTGATCAACCATTTCCCATTCATGCACTAAACAAAAAACCTTAGACTGCATGCACATCACTTGATCATGGGCAGCTGAATATCTGTTCTGACTCCACTGAAAAGTATTGCCTTTGAACTGAAATTGGGTAATATTAAACTTTTGTCTGGGGAGATTCATCTGTGTTCCCTCATTCACACTTACAAATCACTGCTTGGCACTGAAGTCAATGAGCGAGTGATCAGCTTGCATGTGTGAGCCAGCCCTTTGTCATATCTTTGAAGAAAGCTATCAACCTACTCCAGACAACTGGCTGTAACCTCAAGGCTACTAAACACTGGTTATCTATAAGGAAGGAATCTTTATGTAATTTTAGGTATGTATTTATCTGTTTGTTTATTACATTTATATCGCACTTTTTTCCCTCTCATAAGGAACTCAAGGTGGCTTACATGGTCCCCCTCCTCTCCATTTTATCCTCACAACAACTCTGTGAGGAAGGTTAGGCTGAGAGTCAGTGACTGGCCCAAAGCCACTCAGTGAGCTTCATGGCTGAGTTGGGACTACAGCCCTGATCTCCCAAGTCCCAGTCCAACACTCTAACCATTATACCACACTGGTTCTCCCTGTAAATTACAAGGTGCCTGTCAAGAATGATGGCCTGTTTCCCACCATAAGATCAGGCCTGGATGTCACGCCCCAGGCATCCACCTGGGAAGGTGTGTTACCTGCCAGCTCCTTGGCCCTGTTGCTCAAGGGCATCACTAATTGGGAAACAGGTAACAGCTGGCCTTGGTGGAAAGCTCCTACCTCTTCTGGATGAAGTTGGTCCCTTTGGGGCTGAGCTGGTGAATGGCTAAGATAAATCTGCCCTGGGTTTCTGGGGCTGGGCATGGCGTCTCCATTTGTCATGGTGGTTTTGGACCTGCTGTTGGCTAGATGCTATTCTTTGAGGCCCATATCTAGGTATGTGAAAAGATAGGCTAGCTAGTTTGGTTATTTTGCTTGGGGGTGCAGTATAAAGGCTCTCTGTGTATGTTTTGGTTTCTTTGCAAACTTTCCACTTTGTGTGACCTCTGTACAACCTACGACCTCTAACTCTCCCCTTCCCTCTACCCATTCCCTATAATAAACAGTTAACCAACTCCAAGTTGGCATGATCCTTTCTGTTCGACCTCAGTGTTAAAGTCACTGCCTCTTGGCAGGAGAGGGCAGTTACTGGGTGTCTTTGGGGGCTCGAGGCCCGATTTGGCCTGACCTACTTTGCAGGGATGTTGGCGTTAGCTCCAGCACTCCTTCACAGTGCCCTTCCTTGACAGGGGTAGGCAAGCTGGGGCCATCCAGATGTTTAGGACTAAAATGCCCATCAACCCCAGTGAACATGGGCAATGCTCAGAGATTATTGGCACTGTAGCCCAAAACATCCAGTGTAGGGATGTACGAATCCCTTACCTGGTTCCGTTCAGGGTATCCACTGGGGGGGGGAGGCGATCCGGTCCTCCCCCCCGGAATCCTGCCTGGCTGGCTCTGCTCCACGGTGGCTCTGCAGAGCAGCCGGACAGGGCCATCCGCAGCTGGACTTCCGGCTGCGGACAGGCTGCTGTGGACACAAATGGCCGCCATTTGTGTCCTTCCAGGCTGCCGTGATAGGCTACATAAGTATTTATGTAGCCTATCATGGCATGCCTCCCCCAAAAAATCCAGAATAATACGGCGTACGCAAATGGCGGTGGCAACGGCAGCTGGCATTTGCGTTCCCTATTCTTTCCGTTTTATCCTACGGAAATATTTGCATAGGCAATTATGGCGGAAAAAAGGGGAACCGCAAATAGCGTAGTGGGTGCTATTTGCGTGTTGTTGTTGTTTTGCCGTAAAAGCCTATGTAAATATTTTCATAGGATAAAATGGCGGGGGGGGGGAAATAATGCAAATAGCGCCCACTACGCTATTTGCGGTTCCCTTTTTTTCGCCCTAATTGCCCATGTAAATATTTACGTTGGATAAAACGGCAAGTCAGCGCAGATGGCAGCAGGTAGGTGCTCCTTTCCGGGCCCTTTTTGTGGGGTGGGGGGGCGGGGGGCTTCGTTCTGCCACGGATTTCAGGGGGCCGAATGCACTGGCATTCGGCCTCACCGAGATCCGTGGCAGAATTTTCTGACATCCCTAGTTTTCAGTCATATTGTTACTGGAAACTTCAGTCCCCATGCTCACCGACAAGGCCTCAAAGCAGGAGGCGTTTGTGATGTCACAGCTCTGGCTGCTCTCTGTTTTGAGGGACATGGCCAATTGGAAGTTTCAACCTTGATTTCAGCTGTGTTTGAGTAGTTTTCAGCAAAAAGAAAGAAAAAAGAAAGAATACTGGGTTAATTATCATTTGGGATGTTGGAGGAATCAATCTGGGGGCAGGGAGCTTGACAAGCTTTCCTTGGTTTGGACCACTGGACTTCAGCCCATTTTCCCGTTCTCCGGAGAGCTGGGTCAGTTTGCGGATTTTCTGTGGGGGTGTGTGTGTGCAGAAATTACAACTGATTTTTGTGCAAATTTACATAATTTGCACAAAAGTGTACACATTCCATCCACAATTTGTGAAAATTATGCAAATTTCAGCCACAATTCACACAAATTTGGGGCATAATTTGTGCGAATTTCTATTTGTGCAAATTGCAGCTCACTCCCCCCCACACACACACACACACATGCAGAACATTCTGGGAGCTCGAGGGAAAAGCCCCAGCTCCGCCTGCAAATGCAAACTGAGTTGGGCATGCCATGGAATTCCATCGAGCCCAAAAAGAAACGAATTTTCCAGCGATGGACACCCCTAATTATAATTGCTTTCTGGAGAGAATGGAACTTTTCTTTTTATTTTTAAAGACGAAATCCCTCTTCATCTCCATAGGTTGCCACCAACTTCATACCCCCCTTCATCTGCTATGCACCTCCACACCTTTGGTGGGTGGATGGGTTGGGTACTTGAGAGGGATATCCTTGGACAAGATGATAAAGGTTCCCAGTTGCACTATGGCAAGCCTCTGTGAGGTAGGGTTAAGGAGAGAGGAAGTGAAAGTCATTCAGGGATCATCTCAGCTGAGTGGATATTTGAACCCCGTCCTGCTCTATCCACTACATGATCACACTGCTAACAGATAGGGGAAGCTCTGTGCTCCAGGCATCCTTGAAGTCCCTTCAGGTGCTTTGCTTGTAACAAGAGAAGCTCATGCTCTAGAACACAGTATACATGCACATTTCTGGCATTTATGAGCTGTGCAATAGTATAACATCAGGGCAACTCGAAAGTGGTTTTGCTTTCCAGATTGGAAGATCTGTCTTTCATATGGTTGCTCTAAAAATGTAACACTTGCAATGGTAATATTGCCAAATATAGCAGCCTGTCATGTAAAAAGAACGGCCCATCCTTATTTCTCTATTCCAGCAAAATCAATCAACATCCATCTGCCTTGTTCTCACACTCCCCCCCTTTTTCTCTCTCTCTCAAAAGAACTGCAAAGGAGAATTAGGATTTGCTATATTGCAATTCAGATCAGGAAGGCCTGGGAGATGCCAAATGCATTTTCCTGACCTGTCATTGACAGTTTTAACAAAGCTTACTACTGTGGAAGTATATCGAGCATCTGTAAAAAGAGAACTGCTGACACTGCCTACTGTTCTTGTTTTTTTTAAGAGGGGAGTGGGAAAAATTATCAACAATGTATCATGAAGAAGCTGATTCCTACATGAGTAATGTGAGGAAGAAATATTAGACCTATAGAGGACCCCTTTACTAAGTTGCTATATCTGTGCCTGGATTGCCCCTGATAATAATATAAGCTTGTGAGCTCCATCAATATCACAAATACTAGAGAAAGAGAGACATCCTCATCTCCTGCTATGCATTCCTGAAAACACTACATCTATCTATCTCTATCGCTCTATCTATCCTCTCTTTTTCTCATTTTCTGCTGTCAGATGTAATGGCCTTCACATAAGCAGTGCAGCCATTCCTCATTATAATTGATGAAGAATGGCGGGTCAGGATATTACCTATACATGTCTGATACAAGTTAAAGAAAAATACTGGAGAGGGGGGAAAAAAAGGAGCCCTGTTTTGCACAGGCCCACTGAGCACTAAAATGGACATTCTGAAGCCCCAAAAGGCAATGCACTTTTGAATGTCATATCACCATTCAAGGTTATGAATGAGATATTTTGAAACAAAAATTAGATCTGCATTATATATATGTGGGGATCTCTCAATCATTTCCATTTTCAAATCAGGGCTTATAACTGTCAAAAGTTAAATTCTAATTGCTATTATATGCTATCTATTACATGTTATCTAAAATGCCATAAAATTCACACACACACACACAACATTCACACTCAAATTCTTGTTAATGTTAATACATACTAATGCATGCCGACCATTAGAAATGGTCAAATATCCCATATCAATAATTTTCAAACAATTTTAGGCTACTTTCTGGGAAAAAATGGGATCTGTAGAGGCTTATCACAGGGTTTCTCAGTGACAGCAGCTAAAAGACCCATTACAACTCGCTACTGATTTTCCTCTGCAACGCACAGTCAATAGTCAGAGGATATCCAGATAACTAGAGATTAGGAAAGGCTGTCACAGGAAATCCGGGCCTTTTTAGGCTTGCCGGATTTGGGGGAGAATTTCTCCCTGAAACTTCGGGGGGCCGAGTGCCAACGCATTCGGCCCCCCAAAATCGGCGGTGAAATTCTCCGCCACCACCCCGCCACCCACCCCCCGGGATGGGACTTACCTTTCACGAATGTCCCTCCCGGCGGCGGGTCCCGGCGGTGGTTCGTCGGGTCTTCGTCAGGGGCGGGGGCGGCAGCCGGTCTTTCGACCGGCTGCCACCGCCGCCATTACAAGTGCAGTAAAAAGAAAAAAACCTGTGATAGCCTACGTAATGATTAACGTAGCCTATCACGGCTAGATCTCCAAAGTCAGCCATGATAAGCTATGTTAATCGTCACGTAGCCTATCACAGGTGATTTTTTTGGGGAAAAAAAAAAGCGCGTACACAAATGGTGGCCCCCATAGGGAGCCGCCATTTGCGTTCCTTATTTGGTCCCTGTAGTCTACATAAAGATTTACGTAGACTATGGCGAAAATATGGCTTATTTTCGCCGTAGTCTACGTAAATCTTTACGTAGACTACAGGGACCAAATAAGGAACGCAAATGGCGGCTCCCTATGGGGGCCGCCATTTGCGTACGTGCTTTTTTTTTCCCCCCAAAGTCACCCATGATAGGCTACGTGACGATTTACATAGCCTATCATGGCTGACTTTGGAAATCTAGCCATGATAGGCTAAGTTAATCGTTACGTAGCCTATCATGGGGGGGTGTGTTTTTTTCGTGGCCGGGTAGACGGGGCACTTCTACCCGGCCTGAATTTCGCCAGCGAGGGATGGGGCACCTCCCGTCCAGCCTGAATTTCGGCTGGGTGAGGCGGGGCGCCTCCCCCCCACCGCGAAGCAAGCTTCAAGGACAGGTAAGGGACTTTCGTCCATCCCTACCATGGAACCCTCAGCTTGGCTTGCATTTGCAAGCTCAGCCATAGGCTTTTTCTGAAATCTAGGAACTCTTCTTGGTTCCCCCTCCTTTAATCAACATAATTTGTGCAAATTTCAGCCAGAATTTGCTTAATTTGTAGCCATAATATACTTAATTTGAGTGAATTGCACCGGCTCAAATTAAGAGTTTCATGACCTCAAAGCAAATTACGGCCAGAATGTGCACAATTGAGCAAACTGCAACTGCAATTTACGTAAATGTTGATTTAAGAAAAAAAAAATCTGCAAGCTCGCCTGACTTGATCTGCATTTTGTCAGACCAGCTCGTGGGTAAGTAAGCTGAAGTCAGGGGAGGGGGGAGCTGATGACAGCTTGGCGAACTTCACCCACTGGCCAGATGACTCCAACATCCCTAATAGAGATTATCTGGAGAATATTTGGTGAAGATCATACTAAAGGTATCAGCTTCTGTCTCTGGCATTACTAGATAGTGCTAGGAAAGACCTCTTGTTGAATGCCTGGGCAGCTGCTGCCAGTTAATTGAGACAACACTGACCTAGATGGACTGATAGGGATGGCATGGGTGCCCGACTGGGTCTAGAAGTCCACCGGGATCCCCCCTGCCCACGCCCCCGGACTGTGCCAACTGAGCCTCTGGCCCCCTTTCCCCTGCTTGCACCCTCCTGGATGTTCCCCACACTCATCCAGACCCATCTGCTAGTGCCCACCATTTTCCAAGCTTGTTTTTACAGAAAAGGAGGTCTTTAAAAATGTGCATATTTAAATATGCAGAAATTAGGCCTGGGAAAGGCTGATCTATGGCCCATTTACACCTCTAATATTGCATATATCAACCTTTCCCAGGCCTAATTTCCGCATGTTAAATATGGACCTTTTTAAAGACCTCCTTTCTCATAAAAACAAGCTCAGAAAAATGGTGGACACTGACGGCTCGAATCCAGGGTGAGTGTGGGTGGCTTGGCGAGCTCATGGTGGCTCAGGCATGGGTTGGGGGGCTTGAGTGGGCCAGTGCTTCAGCGGGCACCTGCCAAAACTGGACAGAGGTGGATCCATCCATTCCCATGGACCAATGATCTGGTTCAGCATAAAGTAGCTTCCTAGAGTAGCCAACTGGCCAGAAAAACACACACACCACCTGACCTGCTTCTGTTCCTTTAATGGAGGTTGTACATGTGTTCAAAAGTTGGCAACCCTCATCAGGGATAATTCAACTGTCTTCACTGAGAAATTCTAAATCAGTGTTTCAGAACAATATAAACCTTTACCATGACATGTGATCTGACTCAGTATAAGGGGGTCTCTTCCTATATTTCCTAATCTTCAACATCACAAAGGAGCATTTTCAAGAACAAATCCATTTAAAATCTGCTTAACATCCCGTATGATCGTATGGAGGTCTACGTAGAAGTTCAATGGGACTTAGTTCCAGTTAAGTGTGTATATAGGATTTAAACCTTAGTCTAGTCCCTAATGTTATCTTATCAAACAGTATTTGATACTTATTCCTCACTCAGCCTCAGTTCAAAACCTGTTTTCTCAGGCTGTGGCTTTGGGGCACATTTAAACTACAAAGGCAATCTGTGTTTGAAGTGGTGTAACAACGATCACTATCATGATTCAGATATGTATTTATTTGTACTACTGTCTGTGCTTTTGAACAGTAAAGAAAATTGGTGCACATGATGCTTAAGAATAATTCAGATCTACACTACTGTATGTGCATTTGCACGAGGAACACAATGAACAATTCAGCTTAAAGGAAAACCTCAAAGTAGTCCACTAATCAGGGGCAGCCCAAGACATTTTGCTGCATCAGGCAAAGGACGAGATGGCACCCGCTCCCATTGCATGTACAAAAGCCAACTGGACTGGACTCTTCCTTCAGCATTGGCTGAATCGACACACAGCGGTTTTACTATTAGCATACTCCAATGATAACTACTGTTGTCATACTCCAATCTTTGTAAATAACCACAGAGCTTTGGTTATTGGGCAGTATAGAGATGATGATGATGATAATATAGCTATTGGTGCCCACTGATGTCGTGTGCACCAATAGTTATCATTGCAGTATGATAAGGGTAAAACTGCATCTAAGGCAGCAGGCTAACTTAGGAAGCACCTAGCAGGCTGCATGACACACAGATCTTTCCTCCAACACCTTGCTGCCATGTCCCAGCATCTCCTGCCTGAGGCAACTGCTTCATTCTGCCTAATGGTAGGACCGGCCCTGCCATTAATCTTACTAAAATCCACTTAACATTCCTCAAAATTCTTCAGAGGATATGTCCAAGGCGGAACCTCTACATTTGCCTTGAAATGTAGCTTTTGGTGGAATTTGGTGGCCACTCTAATAGGAATTCCCTTGAGGTAGTCAGGTGGCAAACCTCCCCCCCCCACACACACACACACAGATGAACTCTCAGGATACAAAATTTTTGAACGATGGGTGGCACCCATTCTACATGTTAAAAAAGGAAAAGAAAACTGCATATTGTATCCCTACTGTGCCTCTGTCCAGGGAGTATGTGCTCTAGGTGCTGCCTCTTGGTCATTTCTCCATCTCTGTCTCCTGTTGCTCTCCACAGGCCACTCCCCCACAGGTACAGGGTCCATTCCCCACCCTCCTCCATGCAGACAAGAAGGGGAGGCCAATTCCATGACCAGCATCAGTACCCATGATGCTCTCCAGTGTTCCTCCCTGGGGTTGTTAACTTACTTGTTCAAGGCAGGCTCTTCTACCTTTGAAAGCTCCATTGGAGATAGTAGTTATGCAACAGATTGAATTCCTACCATGGAGCTGATGCCATAAGGGAAGCCTCACCTGCTCTCCTCCTATCTGCCCCAGTTACAGGAGCCCTGCTGAGATGACCAGTTGGCAACCACAGGTGCCTTTCCCTTTCAGGACCCCCTCCAGCTTGGACACTGATCAATAAAGACCATGAGCTTTCTACATGCGTTGTTTCTTTGTTGCTTGGGAGTGCCAGATATGGATCCCCCCCCTAAGAAGTGGCTTCAGCTGGCTTGAAGATGAGATGTTGAGGGGGTGGGTGGGCAGAGAGTTTGATGGGCTCAGAGGTAGCAATCCCTCCACTGTCTGCTCACGTATGTTCCTGAACTGTGAATGGACGGGCCTCAGGCAAAATAACTGGGGTGGAGGGAGGGTAGTTTGGGCATATGGGCAGTCATAGGGAGGGATGGGCCAAAAAGGGCTGGTGTGTGTGTGTGTGTGTGTTTTCTCCCTATTTTTCTAGTGTGGAGTTATACACTGGATTCAAACCTGGGCTCCCCTCAATGCAAAATATAAGATGTTCCTCCTGGCTAGGGCTCCTCCCGTTTCCCCTGTGCATTAGGATGAGCATGTTAACATGCAGTGCACCAAGGATTCATATTGGGATTTATTCCTATAATATTTGGAACTTTTCTATTCGGACCTCTCACTATGACTTCCTTGGCACTGTTCTGGTGGCAGCTGGTCTTTGTTTGTTTGTTTGTTTTCCCTGTTGGACTTTTGCTGTGCTGCATTTTGGGCATCCTGGTTTACTGCCATTATAGATGGAACAATAAAAAGCAGAGAAGCTCTATGTAGGCACAGCCCAAGTCTGCATCTAATTTCAAGGCACACAATGTTAACAGGACTATACTTGGGTCTTCAATCAGAAAAAGGCCTCGAGGAGTCTTTTTTTTAATTTGTCCCTCCCCCTGACCCCAAATGCAGCATCAGCTTCAAAGCTTCCAAAAATGCTCCTAAGCATAGCAGTGGCAGGACTGTCACACTTAGTCTGAGGGGTGGGAACAGAAATAGATGGATGCTCACCATTTGAACATTAATGCAGCTAGGCAGCTGTAATACCATTCAGAACATGAGGCATTCATAAACATCAGCTGCTCACCTTTCAAAATTGGTGCCATCATCTGAACACCAGGCAGAACAAGAGTACAGCTATGTGAAACATTAAATGCACACACACACACACACCCTAATTTGCATATCAACACATGTTCCTGAACTGTTACATTGCCTTCAGAAAGCCAGGTGTGTGATAAAGAGATCTCTGCGCAGTGTAACAAATGGCTCTGAAACGTCAGTCATGACATGATTGCTCAGGGCAAAGCTTGCCATAAAGCCAGGATCACTACTTTTTCATATGCAAAGCTTCCGACATGCTGCATTTCTTGTACATCAGCCCTACACATGTTGGAGAAATTACAAGACTCAGCAGAAGCTTTGCCACAGGCTTTAACATAGGCCAGAAGGAAACAGAGGTGTGAAGGGAATGGGATCCCTTTCTGAATGAACCACACAAATCAGGAAAGGTGACACCTTTTATTGCTCTCATTGACTGCTGGTGTGAGAATTCCAAGCATGGTATAAAGTGCAAAAAAGTTTCTAATAAGAGTTGTTGCAGAAAATGAGCCTAAACAGGCCATCTAAAGCAAAGCCAGAGTGGCTGGGTGTTTGAGAATTTGGTTTGGTCTGCATTTTTAAGCAAATTGATATGATTCTCACTTGCTGGACCAATACACAGAACATAACCAGTGGCACAGTGGTAAATCTGGAAGTGTAGGAACTACTCATGACAGTCCCCATAGCCATGCTCCCAAGGAAAGTCCAAAGATTCAGGCAATGGTATCGATCCATATCAACAAGCCAGTTCTAGCAGTTTTCATCCACCAGGAGCAGGTCTTTTGTAAAGCTGATGGGTCCTCATTGCCCATTCAGGACCACGCTACCCCAAAATACTTTGCATTAAAAAGGGAACACTTTATTGTTGCTGAGAAAATTTATTTTCCCTTCGCCACTGTGAGGATTGAAGCTAAGCTCAGAGGAGTGATGGTGGCAGACGAAGTCAGTGTCCCAGCTAATAAAAGTGTCAGTGCTTCAATCAGACTCTGGTTCTGAAGTAAGATTCGGCCATCCAAATCAGGCCACCGAGCCACACCAGCTGCTCACCGAGCCACAGCAGGCTCCTGGACTGAACCTGTCATGAGCACCTGCAGCCATCACCCTCTTTAAGGGTGTTACCAGTTATTTTAAAATGGGCCATTTACACCTGCAATGTTGCATACATGACAGCCTTACAACCACTATTTGCATAAGATTTGATTTCCTGGAAAAGACAAGCCACCATTTTAAAAGAAAATGGTGACTCCCTTAAAGAGGGTGACAGCTGCAGGCACATGTGATGGGTCCAGGTAAAGAGCAGGGGGCTTGTGTAGCTTGGCAGGTGCATTGGGGGGGCATGGGAAAGGATTCAGAAGGTCTGGATCAGTTCAAAGCGATCTGAAGCAGTTTGGATCGATCCAACCCACTTTAGATGATTTCAGACCAATCTGGACCTGTTCTGGATCCAGACTGATTCAGTCCAAATTCACTTCGGCTCAGAATTTGGATCTGGATCCAAAGTGGTGCACAGCCCTATAAAACCATGGGTTTTTTTTTTTTTTTTGCTTAAAATGGATACAAAACTGTGTATTTTAGGGTAAAGTGAATTCAAAAATATATATTTTGTGTAAAAAAAGTTAAAAATATGACAAATGTGCAGACTGATGCAAAAATGGGGCAGACTTATGCATCAATACATGCAAATAGATGGACTAGAAATATACTGGTCCATCCTTCCTCAGTGTTGAATGCCTGCCTGAGGATTTTTTTTGGGGGGGTGCTTTTCCATTTAAAACTGGCTTGCATGTTCAGTGGGGTAATGGGTTGCAGCAAAAACATCTGCTTGCACACACGTACACACTCCACCCCCATCCACATGCACATACAACTCACTCACAGATTTGCCTAGGAGTCCAACCACAGTCTTCGTCATCTCTCTTCCACAAAACAACAGTTCCTTGTGTAACCCACTGGTAAAATTTTCTTTAAGAATTCTGAGTGGGAGCATTCTTGAACATCCTCTGTAAAGGAGTGAGATAGGGAGTGGCCACTGTTTTAAGCAGTTACCAAATGCAGTGTGGATGAAGCTTGCTTTTTTCCCCTCCGTAAGACCCTGAAACCTTGAGACAGGTTAGTAGGGAAATAAGGAGCATAATTCTATTCAAGGCATCTAGAATTTCCTGAGAAAAGGGGAAGTTTTCTAAAGTAAGGAATGCCAACAGGAATGTTTGCATACTCTCGTAACTCTCCACATCACATAGACCAGTGCTGGAATGCCTGCCCAAGCTCCCTGTTTGACTCATCTGCAAAGTCTGGTATCTGGCCTGATCTTGAATCTATCCAGCCCCACAGTGAGCTGTCCTTGGTCCTGCTCATGTTCTGCCTGCCTTGTATCTTTGCAGTGTCTCTTCTAGCCAGAACACCTCTGTGGACTCCAGTCTGAAACAGGAACATGCCTGCCAAAATTACCTCTTTTACCCAACTAGTCAAAGCCTTCTTTCCATCTGAATGCCTGGTGTTCAGTGTCTTCTCTACAGTCATATAAACAAAATTACACGACCCCCCTCTTCATCATGTGTTTTGTTTGTGTCCCTACCCATGAAACCCTCAGTATATAGTCTATTTATTATTTAATAACGATTGCCCCTTTCCAAATCCCACTTGGAATTAGATAAATGAGCTTCTCATATGTACACAGGATAATAAAGAGTGAAAATGTATTGAGCCACAAGACATCTAATCCACTAACAACACTATGGGTTTTATCCTCATTTTCAGAGTGTTATCAAGGATATCAAGCCCTGCTTTTCCTCAGATTGTGAGAATTGTGGTCCTGCTATTAGTATCCATTTAATTTAATACATGAAAAAGGGACTTCCCATCACATAAATCATACAGTTTCCTACCTTCTCAAACTCCACATGAAACCAATGCAATTTTCAGAAGTTTATTTCATCAGCCGTGCCTTCTGTCACCAGATGGTGCTATTTTCCTTGCAGGACTAAGAACTCTAGTTACAAGTGGACTTTAGTTCTTCCTCACTAGAGCTAAGCTGAAATTACTCAGAAGACATTTTTCTAAGGAAAACTCTGAGACTTCTCACCCTCCTAGAACAAGAAGGCTCTCAAAGGCTACCAGTCATGGCTATCCATTACCGCTAGTATCAAAAGAACTATGCCTGTGTTCACCAGTTGCTGCAGAACAAGACTGGGAGGGTGCTATTACAATCATGTCCTCCTTGCAGGCTTCCATTAGCAGCTGGTTGAGCACCGTGGGAACAGAATGTTGGACTAGATAGGCCTTTGGTCTGATCCAGCACAGTTTTTCTTATATTCTTATGCAGAATTTTCCTGAATATTCTCCACTACTGTTTTATGTCCGTCCCCCCCAACATACAATGCCTCAGAATGAAGTTAGGTTCAGGGCATTGTGGAGGATGAAATATGATTGGCTGCCAACACACTTGCTGCTTTTGTTGCTTTTTGCTTTTGTTTTAGTAGCAACTAAAAACAGCAATAGCAAAAGCCTTAGGGGAAAAAAATTAAGAAGTTGTGTACTCCTTCCTCTAATGGCCAGGCCCACCTCCCAGAAACTGTTGGCAAATTTCTCCACCCCCTGGAGAACTTCAGAGAATTTTATCTGGCTACAACTAGGGTGGAGAATTTCAAGAGTCCATTTGCACACAGCTGTATTTTTTTTTTTTTTTAGGAGGGGCCCTCACTGAACAGCACTTTGCCAAGGGCTCTCATCTCCTTCTGAACAGGCTCCCTTGAATTTGCCCATGAAGCATATCTGGCAAGCCTACTTATATTGTAAATAAACCCCAGTTCAGCTCCATGTGACCAAATTGAACATTAACCTGTGTATTTTTTAAGGGATTTATTTAACTTATTTTCTTGTCTTATGTCCTTTATAACCACTTACAAACAAAATGGGGCACAGTAAGTACTCATGTTTAAACAGTCAATCTAAGAGTGTGTTTGATATTTTGATTTAAAAGGACAAAGGGAGCAGCAGAGGACTGACTCAGGTTTGGTAATTAAATTCAGGGAGAAGTGTCAATCAAGAATCCTTGCCTGTTGAGTTTTGTTTTTGTTTTAATCCCAGTATATTGAAAATGAATTATATTTCTTTTCTTTTAATTTAAAAGGAGGACCTGCCAGCATTATGTCAGTCTCCTTCTTGGCTTTCAACTCTGAGCCAAGAAAAAGAAGGCGTTTATGATTATAAGTTTTAGATTCTTATCATATAAATCCCCTTTGTCTTCCTTCATTGCTCACACAGAATTTATAATATTTATTAGCCAAAATTCTGATTTGTTAACAAATCCACTTGGATCTCTAATAAATAGTGAATCCTTTAAAAAAAATCCTTAGGAACTTCCTATGGAAGGACTGACAGTGTCAACTAAAAGGTTTAAGTAGGAAAACGAAATGAATAGTATCTCATTCACATTTGGTGCACTTCATAACCTAAAAAATCTGACTTTGTGTTGCTTTAAGAAAAAAGCTGAGACACTATGCTTCATTGTACTTGATTTAATTTAGCCTGCAATGGATCTGAAATTCACATATTCCCAGCACACAGCTACACAGTTACAAATATAAAATTGCATTGTTTTTTAGAGATGATACATATCTAACCTGCTAATGAGGAAACATGTGTAAATCAGTCCACCTGCTCACCTGTATTAGCCTCCAGATAAAAAGTTCTAAAATCCCCACCCTGATAGCCAAGACAGGCAACATTGGTGAAAGATCTGTCTGCTGTGTTTTTGATCTAGGTTAATACTGGAAAGGCCTGTAGAGAACTGGACTACAAGCAAATTCTTTGCTTTCATACTTTATTTCATGTAGTCTGCCAGGGACCCATGACCACAGTTGGGTTTCTTCCAAGCCATTTCAAAAAAAATTAGGCTTTGATGCTAGGGACTGTGCCAAGTGAAAACCGAAGAGTTTACCCACATTACAGAGGCAGCATTAACAGTCTCGGAAACATCCAAGAAAACAACAGAGGTATAACAAAGACTTTATCACCAGGACCAAAGAAAAAGTGATCTGACTCAAAGTTCCTTGAAACCACAACACAACACAGAAGATAACTTTCTCTTCTTAGAAGCCTCTGGATCATTTTAATCTAAAGCCTTGGATTCCTTGGAAGTGATGGTGGCAGCCTCAAATACAAGGAGGTGGAGAACAGGTTTCCACCAGGAAGGGAGCTACAGGGATGCAGCTTCAGGGATGGACACTGAGGCTGCATCCACCAAGTAAATGGACAGGCCTTCGCATGTCCTGGCTTAGTCTCTTTCCCTCTCACTGCCACCACCATATGCTAATGCAGGACCCTTTTATCTCTCCTGGACATAGCAGTCCCTCCCTACTGCCTCTTGCTGCCAGCTGTGGCTATTCCTTAATGAGCTCTCAGCTGCATAGTGGCAACCTGAGATACTGGTTTCTATTGGGTGGGAAGAGTTGGCAAACTCAGGAGTGTCTTAGAGTCACCTTCCCTAGTAGGCAAGATAAGCTGGAGGGGCTGGGCTAAAGGTAGGGATGTGTGAATCAGCAAATCCTGAGCTCACCAAGGTTTTCCGAATTCTGCCTTGAAGCTCCTTCCTACTTGAGTCTGTATCAGATTGAGAGCTTTCTTTTTCCCCCCTTTTCACATGAAAATCTTGTCCATATTTTTGTGCATACTTTTCCAAATGTACGCATCAATTGTGCACATCTTTGAAATGTACGGATTCTTCTTCCATTGATTAAAAACACATTTGTGTGCATTTTTCAAAAGTACTCATTTTTTCATGCAAATTTTTCAAATGTATGCACTGTCGAGCACATTTTTTTGGCCCACAAATCACATTACAAGCCTGAAAATGTATGGACTTGGACAGTAGATTGTGCCCAATGCCACATTTGCTCTAGAAGGTATGAACTGCATAAATCCTGATCAAAAACAAACTGGAACTAATTTCTCATTCATCCCTAGCTAAAGGGGGGAAAGGGGCTCGTCAACCCTCCTCACTATCAAATCCATTCCCCTTCTCATCTGTTTTTTGGGTAACCACTTTTCCCTGAATGACATGGCTAGGCTCTTCTGCTTAGGGATGTACAAAACACTTACCTGGTTTCATCCAGGGACATCTGCGGTGGGGGGGGAGGTGCTCTGTCCCTCCCCCTGAAATTCTCCCCGGCCGGCTCCGCTCCACAGCAACTCTGCGGAGCCACCGGCTGGGGCCGCCCGCAGCCGGACATCCGGCTGCTGGGCTGCGCAGGGATGCAAATGGCGGCCGCCGTAACTGCTGCCATTTGTGTCCCTGTCTTTCGCCATGATAGGCTACGTATATATTTACGTAGCCTATCACAGCAAAAAAAAGGGAACGCAAATGGCGGTGGCTATGGCGGCCACCATTTGCGTTCCCTTTTTTGCCATGATAGGATACATAAATATTTATGTAGCCTACCACGGCCTCCGCAGGGACACAAATGATGTCCCTGTGTTAGCTGTGATAGGCTACCTAAGTATTTACATAGCCTATCACGGCAATAATGAAGAAGCAACTGGCAGCTGCAGATGCGGCCGCCATTCGCAAAGCAGCGTGAACGGCACCAGGTAAGTGCTCTGTTTCACGTGCCTTTCGCGGGGTGGTGGGGTGGGGGGCTTTGTTCCACCATGGATTTTGGGGGGCCGAATGCCCTGGCATTCGGCCTCACTGAGATCCGTGGCGGAATTCTCCAACTTCCCTACTTCTGCTACCTCAGTTTTTTTCTGCCCATTTGCTAAGTGGGAAGCAACTGAAGGGGAAGAAATCAGGAAGCACAATCAGCATCCAAATGAAGTGAGCCAAGATGGAAGCCCTAAAAAAGAGAAAGTGGTGATGTGGGGGAGAGGTCTGTATTTGCAGAGGATGCCGGGCTCCTTTCAGATCTCTCCCATTTTGGACTGAATCTGGGCCAATTCCCACACAGAGAGTAGCAGAGTATGGATAAGATGACCTTGGCCTGGAAGTAGGGCTCTGTGGTTAACCATAGAAGAGAATGGAAGCATCCTCCCACATACAAACACCACATACATTTTAGGCATAATGCCTCTAATATTGCACCTATTAAGCTTTCCCAGCCCCAAACTGTGCATATTTAAATCTGCGTATTTTCAGAACTCCCTTTTTTGCACATAAAAAAAGGCAAGAAAATGGTGGGTGCTGCTCACCGGATGGGATCACGGTGAGTCTGGGAGGGCACAAGCAGGCATGAGCGGGGGGCGAACGAGGACAGCAGCTCGGGGGTCACAGTCTATGCAACACATAGGGGTTGCAGGGGGAGCAATGGACTCCTGGACCCACAACATCCCTAAACTCAGGCTTCAGCTCTTTCCTCCAAAGGCTGTTCCAGGAGTCTTCCACTCCCCGCTTGCAGACTTTCTTTAGCTTCTGCCTCACATACTCTAAGGTCAGCCCCCCAATCTTGTAATTGCTCTTCCTCCTGGCTAATGACTCCCTCAGACTCCCCAGCCTCTCACTTCCTCAGGCAAACCTCTAATCAGATTCCTCTGACAGACTCCTCTGTCAGACTCTCCCCACAACAGATTCTTCATGGCTCCTTATAATTGTTCTAGTCAGAACCCTCCAGTCAATCAGGCTTGGGGTGGCCAACATTCATCTCTGTGTAAACCTTTGACCAACGGGCACCTTTAGAATGTTCAGTTTTTCCCCAGTCAGGTTATACCAAATTCAAATCCTACCTTCCCATACAAATAGATAGAATCTGGCTTTATTTTTACTGCCTAGTGGTAACAGTTACTGCCAATTTGCCAGCACACCATATTTACAATGTAACTCCCCTTAGGCACAAGTCTCCAGTAAAAGACATACATTTTTTCTTCTGCTGATGACCCCTTCAGACCTTCAGTAGTTCAAATAAAATATAACAGTTAAACTTTTACCTAGGGATGGACAGAGTCACCTGAACCCACTGAGTGCAGGCACTCGCTGAGTTGCCGCTGCTGCCTGCTCTTGCTCGCTTTTCCGCGTGAGCCCTGGAGGGCTCAGTGAGCGGGCCAGAAGTGCCCCGCAGCCTCCTGCTTCTTGCTGTGAGCCACTATGTTTATGTAAGAAGAGGGCTGCATAATGTTCATGTATTTAATGTTGCACAAAATGGCGGCCACACAGGACCATCTCTGCAACGTTAGAGGCATTAAGGGCCCCTGCAGGTGGCTGTAGGGTACCTCCAGATTGCATGCCACTTGAAGAACATGCATGCAAGCACCCCATCGCTCAGCAAGCAGGGTCTAGGGGTGGGTCCAGCATGGGGGAGTCCACTGGACTCCCGGACCCAGTTGGGTGCTTGCAACATCCTTACTTTTACTTTAGTTTTACTTCAGTTTCTTCACAGTTGCACAAAGACCCTACACCTAATTCACTGCTATTTGGCAGGACTCCTCCCCTCAGAAGAGGTGACCATACCTGCAGATTTCATCCATTTCTGCCCAAATAATAATAGTAATAATAATAATGGTGTTTATTTACCCATTATAGTCAATGGTGAGAAACCCAAAGCTTTGAAAACCAAATTGAGACTTAGACCCGAAGTAAAGTGGATCTTGTCTGAAGCAGTCCCCCATGCACAGAAGTGGGTTCCAAAGCATTTTTCCCACTGGGCACACCCCTAGACAGAGGCAAAACACATTGTAATAATATATGTGCCTTGCCCTTGATACATATCTGAAGAAATATTATAATGGGCTCTGGTGTGAAATGTTGGGATATAATTCTACACTTCAAGCTCAAACAACAGCTTGAGCTTAACACCCATTTTCAAACAGGCCTAGAATAATATACAGCACATTGAATGCAAAATCTTCCCTTGCACATTGAGATGTTGTAGAACTAAAAAAAAAATGATATTGTAGACCATGAAAAGGTACAGAAAAGGGCAACTAAAATGATCAAGGGGTTGGAGCAACTCCCCTACAAGGGAAGGTTACAGCAGGTGGGATTGTTTAACTTGGAAAAAAAAAGATAGTAAGGGGAGACATGATAGAGGTATACAAAATTATGCTTGGTGTGGAGAATGTGGATAGGGAGACGTTTTTCGAGGACTGTGCACTTCTTTGGCTGGAAGCCCAAGCAGCAGTGGCAGCTCTGCCACCCCAGAACAAGATGGCTGGTGGAATGCCAGAGGGCCCAGATAAGGAGCTAGGGGCTGGGTGGCACATCAGTCAGGGGGAGAAGCAGGATTCAGATGTCCGAATCAGCCCGAAGCAAATCAAGCCTGCCTTGAAAGCCCTGAAGCGGCCTCTGAGGTGGATCAGGAGGTCCATGCACAGCCCTAGATTTTTCTCCCTCTCTCAAAATACTAGAAGCTAGGGTCATCTCATGAAGCTAATCAGTAGGAGATTCAGGACAGATAAAAGAAAGCACTTCTTCACTCAGTGCATAGTTTAACTATGGAATTTGCTACCTCAATGCATAGTACTAGTGATGGCCACCAATTTGGGTGGCTTTTAAAGGGGGCTAGATAAATACCTGAAGGAGAAGGCTATCAATGTCTACTAGTCCTGATGGCTCTGTGCTACCCCCAGTACCAGAGGCAGTAAGCTTATGTATACCAGTTGCTGGGGAACATGGATGGGAGGGTGCTGTTGCACTTGTGTCCTGCTTGTGGGTTCCTGGTCAACAGCCAGTTGGCTACTGTGTGAACAGAATGCAGACTTGATGGACCCTTGGTCTGATCCAGCATGGTTCTTCTTATGTTCTCATGAGATATCACAAAGATTTGATGTATTAGTTTATGGCAGTATTCTCAATTTGAAGTCCAGACATGATCTCAACCCCCATACAAATTTTATGGAGGAGTGAGTGGGAGAGAGATACAAAATTCATTGTAAAGTGATATTTGAAGTGAGGCCTCTTGAATGCTCTGCTTTTCTATTTGTATATATCATAAATCACTGATTTATTGTGTTGGGTTTTCAATATGTATAATGTAGTTGTTTGTATTAATGGATTTTTGCCTTTATGTCTGAAGATTTTTTAAAGGAAAATTGTGAAAATTTGAAAATCAATCTTTGCTAATTCACTGATTAATGGGCACGTCCCACTGTGCTGTCATCCCCTGACACACACACACACACACACACACACACACATTTTAAACTCTTTAAATGAAATGTTTCTGTTTCCAGAAGTACTTGCATATACTGCAACATACTATGGCATCAACAATTGAATGATGCATGATTTCATTCTAACTTCTAAAAATAAATAAAGCATATTCTTCATACTTGCAACAAGTTTAATTATTTTCAGTAAGCTTGCTTTGAAGGCTGAAGACATTACTTTGAATAACAGCAGTGGAATTAAACTTTCATTTACCAAAAAAAAAAAACCACCCCACCACAACCAACAACAAAACCACTCGTTAATAAAAATGCAAATAATCTTTTTAGTTAAATATGTCAACAGTGGTGGAGTTTCTCTTTATAAACATTATTTTCAATTAGTGGAGTCATTACAGTCAACATTAAAATGACAACGTAACTGGAAGGTGATACATGAACTAATTTTCTAATCAGCTAGAAATATGGATCAGAATACAGCACAACACCACAAACCTTAAAGGCTGCTGCCCAGGTCCAAAGATGGATGTGTGCAGCAGTGGGCTTGCTGCTACTGGGGAAGATCTCTCCATGCATAGTAGATGGGAAAGACTGTGAGATTGCACAGTGTCGAATCATTTATTCTTGAGTGGGGGAATAGGGGAGACCCACAATCTGTCCCTTCACCAAACACAGATGCAAGGAAAGCTTAATAAATTTCCTTTCATTTTGGATGAGGCGATGAGCATCTCCTATACAAAGACCCAAAGGCCTCAGCCCTCCATCAAGATCTTAGCCTTGAATCAGGATCCACCATTTACTACTCCAGATTGTAATTTGCATGACGTAGATTAGAACACCAGGGGCCAGTTGCAGTAGGTAACAAAACAAGCTGTCTTATACCAGGTCAGAGTATTTGCCATCTAACCCAGTATTGTCTACTCTGACTGGCTGTGGCTTTCAAGAATCTCAGACAGAGATCTTTCCAATCACCTTCTACCTTAACTGGAGATACCAGGGATTGAAGCTGGCATCTTCTGCATGCAAAGAATACACTGAGCTCTGGTTCTCCCCCAACATTTTAAAGCAGGGCATGTATGTCCTTCGGATCCACAGTACCAAAGGCAGTCAAAATCATTATCCTTTCTGCTTACTTTCAAAATACATGTTTAAAGGATGGACCAAGTTAATAATAAAAGGTGACACTGGACATCTCTATAGATTGAAGTGGAATTACAATACAATGGTTTTTGTCAGCCACACTGCATGGATTTGGTGGAGGTCTTCTTGGGAGGATTTTACATATTCAAGATGTACTCCTCAGACATTTTCAGTGTACATCAAACAATGTAATGTGTCTGAGATAGGCAACCTGGTGCTTTTTAGATGTTTTGAATGACAACTCCTATAGTTTCTGACCATTGGCATGCTGGCTAGGGTTGATGAAAACTGCCGTCTGAAACATCTGGAGGGCACCAAGCAGTGGAGGCTGGTGGCTCCAATTTCAGTGGGGCTCTGGGTTTCATTCAGAACTATAAAGGAGCAATCCAAGGTGCTGAACCCAATCACCAAAATGTTCTGATGGGTTCAGACTGAAAACCCAGAGTGGATTCACAGCCCCACTGAAATCGGAGCCACCAACCTCCACCGGCACCAGATTGGCTACCCTTGTAATACGTGAGACGGCCTTTGAGTTGCATGGCTTGTGGCTAAAGCTGCCTGGTTTGTGGCTAAAGATGGGGAAGACAGGAGAAAGTTATGCACTGCATTGAAAAATGGCTATAATATCTGGATACCCGGAATTCAACATGAATGAGTATCCTACTTGGAAAAATGAAAAAAAGAAGAAGCATGATTTGTTCCTGGTTTTGTTCTGTGTCTCTAGTCTAAGCAAAAGAAAAAAAGTGAAATATGACAGTGGTAGAAGCATGGTGCAGAAGAGCAACAGAGAGCCTGGAGGTACTTTTCCTCCATGTACACAGTGCACACCCAGCTGGGTGCACAGCTGCTTGGTGGCTGCCATCTGGGTGTGTCTAATTAGAAACTGCCTTGAATAGGCTCTCACAAATGCTATTAAGAAGACGTTCAGTAGCAGATGCAGCTCTCGTCCCCCAGGCTGAAAGATAAGGCAGCCAGAACCAGGAGATCACCGAGCAATCAGGATATTGTTATCACATCTCCTGGTGCTTTTCTTCAATGAAATACTCATAAAACGGCCAAGCGTCACTTCTGCTTGGAATTGACATGACACCCAACAGAGACTGATGAGGGAACAGGAAGTAGAACAGCAGAGAAATACGGTACGCCAAATTATTATACACAATGTACTCTGTCTCATGCTGATCATGCTGGCATGCCATAGCCCTCCCCTCCCCCCTTGTCATTTTGCACCCTGCTTCTTGTCTCATTCATTTCTGCTCACTTTATCTGAAACTCAACATGTAATTCAATGCCTCAGGCTGTCATTCCAAATATGTACCCTTCAGTGTATTTCCCACATGGGTGCCACCACAGTTTCTCTAGGCATTAGAATGGCAGACTGACCTCCAAACACTGCTGACTGAACAGATACAACAAAGTTAAGAAGATTTCCAATGCAAATTCTTCTCAGTTCAGCTTCAAGAAAAAAATGAATACCGTTTCCCTTCAGATTCTGCATGTTGTAAATGTCCTGAATGGTGATGAGCAAAGCCAGTTGGAAGTAAAATAAGATGGCAATGAAATCGGTTATATTAATCTGGACATTATGTGTAGATGTAATGGCACCTTGAGAGTATTCCACTAGCCCTAACAGCATTTTGCAAGCCAAGTGCTGTCAGCCCAGCACAATGTCAATATAATTTTTTGCTACCCTAGATTGTATACAATTCCAGAGATGTATATTAGACAATTAGCTTTATAGTGGCAGAACTACCTTTAACATGTGAAGACCTGTTACAATTTACAAATGCATTAAAAAAACTCCTGTGCCCATACTCTGTTCATTCTTTTACATGCAGCCATGTTTGCACTCATATTCCATCCTTTTTCACACTACTGAGCATGGCATTCAAATATCAATGTCACAAACATACAACATTCATAGTCTAAGTCTAACACTTGATTACCATTCTGAGAGTGCTATTATTTCCCTTGACTACAATGCTTCCTGATAACAGACCCTTTTATTTCCTAGGATAATGCTGACATGTTATACACACAAACACACACACAGACACACACACTTTCAGAGCTGGAATATTTATGAACATTCCATATTCGTAACTAATTCCAGTTGAGAGTCAATGGGCAGAGGAATCACCATATTTTGCCTAAAGTGACATTTAAAGTGAATTTGGGAAGTCCCTCCTCATATGAATCTGAGGGAAGTCAAAATAGTTGGTGTAGGGCTAGGAAAATTTCTCAAGAGGGCCCCACTAGGCTAGATGGAAATTTGGCCTGATCAAGCATAAGAAGTGCTTAAATATTTAATGATTTCTGATATTCATAAACTCCAATTAGTGAATTCCAGTGATGTTGGATCATTTTATATTATCACATTAATCATAGAATCATAGAATAGTAGGGTTGGAAGGGGCCTACAAGGCCATCGAGTCCAACCCCCTGCTCAATGCAGGAATCCAAGTCAGAGCATCCCTGACAAATGGCTGTCCAGCCTCGTCTTAAAGGCCTCCAGTGTGGGAGAGCCCACCACCTCCCCAGGTAATTGGTTCCATTGCCGTATTGCTCTGACACTCAGGAAGTTTTTCCTGATGTTCAGCCGGAATCTGGCTTCCTGTAACTTGAGCCCATGATTCCGTGTCCTGCACTCTGGGATGATCAAGAAGAGATCCTGGCCTTCTTCTCTGTGACAACCTTTCAAGTACTTGAAGAGTGCTATCATATCTCCCCTCAGTCTTCTCTTCTCAAGGCTAAACATGCCCAGTTCTTTCAGTCTCTCTTCATAGGGCTTTGTTTCCAGTCCCCTGATCATCTTTGTTGCCCTCCTTTGAACCCTCTCCAGTTTGTCTGCATCCTTCTTAAAGTGTGGTGCCCAGAACTGGACACAGTACTCCAGATGAGGCCTAACCAGTGCTGAGTAGAGGGGAACTAGTACTTCCCGGGATTTGGAAGCGATGCTTCTATTAATGCAGCCCAAAATAGCATTTGCCTTTTTTGCAGCCACATCACATTGTTGGCTCATATTCAGCTTGTGATCGACGACAATTCCAAGATCCTTCTCGCTCGTAGTGTGGTTGAGCCACGTATCCCCCATCTTGTAACTGTGCATTTGGTTTCTTTTTCCTAGGTGCAGAACTTGGCATTTGTCCCTATTAAATGCCATTCTGTTGTTTTCTGCCCAGCACTCCAGTCTATCCAGATCACTTTGAATTTTGTTTCTGTCTTCCAAAGTATTAGCTATCCCTCCCAATTTTGTGTCATCTGCAAATTTGATCAGCATTCCCTGCACCTCCTCCTCCAAGTCATTAATAAAAATGTTGAAGAGCACTGGGCCCAGGACTGAGCCCTGCGGTACCCCACTCGTTACCTCTCCCCAGCTTGAGAAGGTCCCATTGATAAGCACTCTTTGAGTCCGATTCTGTAGCCAACTGTGGATCCACATGATCGTTGTTTCATCTAGCCCACTTCGAGCAAGTTTGCTCATCAGGATATCATGGGGCACTTTGTCGAAAGCTTTGCTGAAGTCGAGGTATATGATGTCTACAGCATTCCCACGGTCTACAAGGGAGGTGACTTGATCAAAAAATGAGATCAGATTTGTCTGGCAGGACTTGTTTTTGACAAATCCATGTTGGCTTCGAGTAATCACGGCATTGTTGTCAAGGTGCTTCCAGATGGATTGCTTTATGATCTGCTCCAGAATTTTCCCAGGGATTGATGTCAGACTGACTGGTCTGTAGTTCCCAGGTTCCTCCTTTTTACCCTTTTTGAAGATAGGGACAACGTTAGCCCTCCTCCAGTCATCTGGCACTTCCCCGGTCCTCCATGATTTCTCAAAGAGAATAGACAGCGGTTCTGAGAGTTCTTCTGCCAGTTCCTTTATTACTCTAGGATGCAGTTCATCTGGCCCTGGAGATTTGAACTCATTCAAAGTAATGAGGTGTTCCATGACCATATGCCTGTCGATCTCAAGCTGCAATCCTGCCCCTTCAGCCTGTACTTCGCCTTTGCCAGGGGGGTCATAGACCCTCTTTTGGGAGAAGACTGAGCCAAAGTAGGAATTGAGCACCTCTGCCTTTTCTTTGTCATCTGTTATCATTTTGCCATCCTTATTTAATAGCTGAACAACCATTTCTTTCCTCTGCCTTTTACTATGCACGTAGCTGAAGAAAGCCTTTTTGTTGCTTTTAGCATCCCTCGCTAACCTCACCTCGTTCTCCGCTTTAGCCTTCCTGACGCCATCCCTGCAATTCTGTGCTACCTGCCTGTACTCTTCCTTTGTTACTTGGCCTTCTTTCCACTTCCTATATGTGTCCTTTTTTGTTTTCAGGTCATCCCTAAGCTTTTTGTGAAGCCACATTGGCTTCTTCTGTTGTCTTCCACCTTTTCTTCTTGTTGGAATTGTTTGTGATTGTGCCTTGAGAATTTCCTTTTTTAAAAGCTCCCACCCATCTTGGACTCCTTTTCTCGCTAGCATCGCTTGCCATGGGGCCTTACTGATCATTGTTCTGAGTTTATTAAAATCAGCTTTCCTAAAATCCAGGGTACGCGTTTGAGTACACTCGGCTTTTGCTTCCCTTAGAACCAAGAACTCAAGTACAACATGGTCGCTTTCCCCCAGAGTTCCTGTAACTGCTACTTTATCCACTAAGTCATCTCTGTTGGTTAGGATCAAGTCAAGGATAGCCGATCCTCTAGTTCCTTCCTCTACTTTCTGTAGGAGGAAGTTATCCACCACACAAGTCAGGAATTTCCTGGAGGGGCCATGTTTTGCAGAATTTGTCTCCCAACAAATATTGGGGAAATTGAAGTCCCCCATTACTACTACATCATGCTTCCTTAAAACATTGGCTATTTGCTTTTCAAAAGTTTCATCCTTGGCTTCTCCTTGACTGGGTGGCCGGTAGTAGACTCCGACCACCAGGTTCCTTTTATTCTTTGCTCCATTTATTTCAACCCAGATGCTCTCGATGGGGCTACCAAGCTCCTCCTCCTGTATTTCTGTGCAGAGATATGTATTTTTCACATACAGTGCAACCCCGCCTCCCTTTCTGTTCCTCCTGTTCTTTTTGAACAAGTTATATCCTTCAACTGCTGTATTCCAGTCATGAGAGTCATCCCACCAAGTCTCAGTTATACCTATCAAGTCATAATTTCCCTCCTGTATTAAGAGTTCAAGTTCGTTCTGTTTGTTTCCCATACTCTGGGCATTAGTATATAGACATCGAAGACCATGTGCTTCATAGTCTGGCTTTCTTCCTACATGTGTCTGAAGACTATTATTGGGCGCTATCAGCGCTGTTCTCTCCATTGCAGTGCATGCGCCTACGTCCATTGTTACCCCCAACATTACATCTCCCTTCCCCGTAGGATTCAGTTTAAAGCCCTCCTGATGAAGTTCTTCATGCTGTGGCCAAACACATTCTTCCCAGCCTTTGTGAGGTGCAACCCATCCCTAGCCAACAGCCCATCTTCCAGGAAGTATAGCCCGTGGTCCCAGAATCCAAATCTCTCTCGTCGGCACCACCTTCGTAGCCAGTCATTCACCCGGAGTATTTTTCGTTCCCTTTCTATCCCTCTTCTAACTACTGGAAGGATGGATGAGAAAACTATCTGGGCCCCAAAGTTCTTGAGTTTCCTTCCCAAAGCTTCAAAGTCTGACGTGATCTCTTCGTAGCTCCGCTTGGCGGTATCATTTGTTCCCACATGGATGAGAAGAAAGGGATACCTGTCAGTGGGCTTTATGAGTGCAGGCAACCTTTCAGTCATGTCTCTAATCTGTCCTCCCGGGAGACAACATACCTGGCGAGTCCACGGGTCTTTGCGACATACTTGGGTCTCGATCCCACGCAGCAAGGAGTCTCCCACTACTACCACTCTTCTCTTCTTCTTCTTGTAGGCCTGGGTTTCATCGCCTCTGTTTGACTGACCTTTAGCCTCTTGCTCACTCTCATGCAGGTTCCCCTGTGATTCTTCCTCTGCAGGCTGTCCTCCAGTCTCATCTGCAAGTACCTGGAATCGGTTCCACAGCTCCACCGCTTCCACTGGTGCAGAGTGGCTTCTAGTTCTTCTTCTCCTAACTGTCACCGTTTTCCAAGGAGTATCCTCTACTCCATTTTTCTTCTCCTCAGCATTTCCCACTTCTGCCTCATCTTGCTGTTGCTCTTCAAGCTTCTGGTCTGCCCTTTGCTGCTGTAGTTCCCCCATTCTGTCCAAGAACTCTTCGTGTTCTCTTATTCCCCGGAGGGTTGACAGTCGCCGCTCCAGTCCACTTACTTTTTCCTCCAGCAGCGTGATCAACTTGCACTTGTTGCAGGTGTAGGCCATGTTGTTCTCAGGCAAGAAAACAAACATGGCACACACCTTGCAGGTCACCACCACTGGAGAGTCTTGTCCTTCCATAGCCCCTTTTCCCTTTTTGTGTCTAGCTTTGTGATTGTTCTAGACTAGCCTGTGCCTGCTCCTCTACTCAGTAGAGGTTAAAAGCAGAGTCCCACTGGTGTGGAAGTGTGTGTTACAAGACAATTAAATGGGAAAAAGTTAGTTAAAAAAAAATGTTAGGGGCCTCCCCCTTGACCTCCCCTGCCGAACTCCCCTGGCCAACTCCTGTTTGCTCCCCCTGTTCGCTCCCCCTGTTCGCTCGCTCTCTGGGAGCTTGCCTGCTTCTGTAGTCCCTGGACCAGCTGGAGCAGCTTGCTCTGCTCTGCTCTGCTCAGCTGGGAGGCGGGAAACAGACTGAAGCTTCCCGCCCAGTCAGCTGCTGGGAGTACTCAGGCCACACCCCTCCAATTCAGTTGGAGCTCTCAGAAGCTCCTGGTGAGCTCACAGCCAGTCAGAAGGATAAAGGGCAGCGCCCTGGGCTTCCTGCAACCCACTTACCTCTTAGCCTCTGTCTCCTTTGTCTCCTTTGTCTCTTCAACCACTGCAACTCCCCTGGCCAACTCCTGTTTGCTCCCCCTGTTCGCTCGCTCTGTTCGCTCGCTCTCTGGGAGCTTGCCTGCTTCTGTAGTCCCTGGACCAGCTGGAGCAGCTTGCTCTGCTCTGCTCTGCTCAGCTGGGAGGCGGGAAACAAATTTCAAACATTTGTTATTTCAAACATTGAAATAACAAATTTATATTGGGCCTGTTCAGACCCTAAGCCATGATGGTTAGGAGTTTCGAGCTAACCATGTTGGCTTAGCATGATGTCTGAACAGGTGTCTGTCTGTTTTGTCTGAATGAATTTCATATTGTTCAGATTTTGATAACTCACTAAATTTGCATTTCACAAACCCAACATAGTTATTCTTTGATATTCAAACTCTTCCAAATGTTGTGATGCAGATCTCCAAATAAAAATGGATAAATTAGGGGAAAGTGAAAATGTTATATTAGTGGGGAAAATATATAAACAGAAATTATTTAAAGGAAAACAACTTGCAAATATGCATATATTGGAAAATGTGTGTGCAAACATATATATATTACAAGACATACGCATGAGAACGCATATGGATTTCCATGCTGTCTATTTTAAAAACAACAACAACAACTCACAAAGTGATGTGGAAACTGGATGGAACAAACTGAAGACCGGAAAAATGAGACACTGAGAGAAACAAACATTGTCTGATTCTCCATCCCGAGGCCTAAAAGTGTGGGGGTTTATGCCCACAAGGAAAACCTGAAGAGCTCAATCTTCTGCTATACTTCCCAGTAAGAAAGCTTGGTAGTTGCAGTTTGTTTGCAGTTTTTTAAAAAAGTTCTTGTAATACACATCATTTTCCTAAATGATTCTACTGAAGTGTGTATTGGCACTATCTGCCTCAGAAATATCTTCCCATTGGTTTTTATAGCTACTGGCCTCAAAAAGGAAGGAAAGGGCGGCGGGGAGTGAGTCAAGTTCATGGCCATTTGTAACAACCATCAACATGCTCATACCAGGGATACTCTCTGCGGTAAATGAGAGATGTCAGAATAAATACAGTCCAACAAGCACAAGAACTCTGAGGAAAATAAAGAGAAATGTAATGCCAGGAATGGACATATGAAGGATCACCCACATGGGGAAAGTCTGACCAATTTCCAGTCAAAGTTTAAAGCAATCACTCTGAAGAACATGCCAAACATGAAAGGGAATCTTCAGAGATGGAGTAATAACTATGCTATGAATCTTACAGCAGCCTTACAGTCCACAAGAGTTCTGACTAGCCCACACACTTTAAATTAGCCTGCTTGCCAAAGCATGCTTATGTTAGACAGTGAGCATTGCACACACGCACGGATGCACTCACTCACACACATATCTTGAATGAAGAAAAGAACCATCCGTCTTCCAGTTTAGAATATATCCTATGGCTGATCACCTGTAAGGAATTCCTACTCACCACAGGTAGCTAGGAAAGAGGCTCTTTGCTGGCTGCAATTATAGAATGAAATACCTGAGAGACCAACTCTTTATATATATGAACATGTCTCTATGAGAAAAAATCCAGATTCCTTTTTCCTCCTCTTGAATATGATGACTATATGAGCATCTTTAAATGTGTGCACCTCCCAGCATGATGATCAAAATGATCACTATCTTGATATTATGAGATTTCCGCTGTGTGATGGATGAAATACAGCAGGGACGCCTATCTTCTGTATTACTGGGGTGTTCTAATCTCCAGATGGTAATCTAGGGGCCAGGCCACAATCTAACCTCTTCATGGGTAGTCAGGTTCTATGGTAAAGAAAATGCCCCTTGTATCAAAGCCTTCATACTTGAGGAGCACAAGTGCTCAACCATAGTCAGGGCTTAGCAAGCTAAATCCAAGGAGAAATATAACTGAAGTGTGGAATCTTTCCTCCCACACTCAACTTCTGAAAATAATTTGATCAGGGAAAATGTGGGCAAATGTTGAAATCTCACCTTGATTAAAATTGGGTAGAGCCACTGGGACCTAGATAAAATGGTTTTGTGGGTCAGATCAAGCCTGCAGACTACTAGGAGGAGATCTCTAAGATTCAGAAAGGGTATTTCCTGCTGTCCTCATTCACTATTTACACATGTCAGCTAATGCAAAGAAGAAGAAGAAAAATGAGAGAGATGTGTTAGAAAAGATGTGGGATCAATCTAGCACCCTTGTCAGCTTAATATGTGAGGTGAGCTTTTGCTCTGGTCTGAAGCGTTTAAAAACTCACCAGCTTGACTTAGATTTACAGGAGATAGATAGATAGATAGATAGATAGATAGATAGATAGATAGATAGATAGACATAGACATAGACATAGACATAGACATAGACATAGACATAGAGATATATTGACCAGTCATTGGCCTGGTTGTATAACCTTCATGAGCTTTTCTAGGGCTTCTCACATAAATCCAAATAAGAATGAGAGAACAGTCCAGTTGTCTACAAATCATAGTGGGATGGTAGAAGGGCTCCACACATCAAGCTGAAGGAATAAAATAAAATGTGGTTCTTGGGTCCTCAGAAAGAACCATCCTAGTCAAGGTATTCAAATAGTCAGAAGGCCTTTGCTTTGCATTAGGGCTGTGCAGGGACCTCCTGATCCCACTTGGACGCCGCTTCATGGCTTCAGAGGTGGGCCCGATTTGGCTCGGGCTGATTTGGGGGGGCCCTGACCCAACTCCAAACCTGAAGCGGGATTCAGATACTGAACCCCACTTTGGGTCCTCCCCTGATGCCCCCGCACAAACCCCCAGCTCCTTACCTGGGCTGCCATAGCCTCCTCCTCTTTCTACCCTGCTTCCACCATTCTCCACTGCTGCCGCCTTCTCCACTGCATTCTCCTCGCCACCACCTTCTCTGCCACCACTGCTGCATTCTCCTCACTACTGCCTTCTCTGCTGCTGTCGCCACGTTCTCCTCGCTGCCACCACAGCCTTCTCCGCTGCTGCCCACTGCCGCCGTCAGCTCCTGAGGCCTGGACGTGTGGTGACTCTATTTTATTTTATCTTCTTTCTTTCTTTCTTTCTTTCTTTCTTTCTTTCTTTCTATCTATACCACCCAATAGCAGAAGCTCTCTGGGCAGTTCACAAAAATTCTTGCAGAGAGTAGCCATTTTTAAAATGAGACTTCCAGGAGGTTGCCATTTTAACAATGGTGATTCCCTGCAAGAAGAGTTGCCATGCGTCCTGGCCTCAGGAGGTGGCAGCAGCAGTAGCAGGCAGCAATGAAGAAGGCAGTGGCAGCGAGGAGAAGGTAGCAGTGGTGGCAGCATGGCAGCGGCATGGAGAAGGCGGCAGCGAGGATAAGGCAGTGGCGGCAGTGGCAGTGCGGTGGTGACGGCGTAGAGAAGGCAGCGTGGAGTAGGTGGAAGTGGTCGAGAAGGCAGCAGAGAAGGTGGTGGAGGCAGAGAAGGCGGCTCAGGTAAGGAGCTGGAGGCACCGGCACAGATGGGCTATGGGGCCGGGCCAGGGGGATCAGGCTGTGGGGGGCAAATCTCCAAAGCACACCAAGTGCTTCAGAGATCCCGCAACCTGCTCCGGGTCACTTTGTGCCCCCTCCGCTTCACCTTGGAAGGTGTTCAGTGTGACCCAAAGCAGCCCGCTTCGACTTGGGGTATGGGCCTCAGGCCGAAGCAGTGCTCAGCCCTACTTTGCATATCGACAGGATATCGAAGAGAAAAAGACAAGAAAATCCAAATAGAAATATTATATCATGCAAAACCAAAGTCCAAAGCCCACATGTAGAACATGGAGGTCCTGCACATGGAAGATAGAAAGCTAGCCTAGCAAGAGGTGAATGACAAGCCAGAGGAAGGCATGAGGAGGACATGGCTTAGATGGTTTCTCCTCTGTTCTCCTATGTCTTTCACCATCCAGTCATGATGCCTGATGGGTATGCTCCTTCCCTGGATGCATATAGGAATCCAGGTTTCCATACACAAATACCTCATATCAGAAAAAGGAGTTGCTCTTTGTGGGGACTTGGGTGAGTACATGTGGCCAGAAAAGGAGATTCATGCGCATTATGTGCCATGAGTGAACAGGACAGGAAGGGGAGACTTGTTACGGTGAAGGAATAAACTGGGTCAGCCAGTCACCTTACTCCTTGCCCCATCCTCTTGTTCATCACTCACTCCTCACTGCCAGCTTCCTCACCTCTATCTTCCATGAACAAAGGGGATGGATTGCGCTAGAAAAACAATACACAGAAATGTTTTTGTATAGCCTAGGGATTGATCTGTTATTTTTCAAAGCCTCTCCTACAATGGACCTAGCCATGTGTAAAAGTAGAGCCACTTAAATCAATGGGACTTGCTTTAATGTAGACATGTCTAAATTAAGTGACACTGATTTCAGTGTCTGGATCCAACCCATTATGTCTTTTCATTCTAAATCCTGCCTAAACATTTGTGAGAAACCCCTTAAAATTAAGGACATGCTTTGTAAATTCTAAGCATGATTTTAAGGGAGTTGCCATCTTAGGTATGCTGTAAACTCCCAAAGTACAACTAGGGATGGCAGAGAATTTCTCCACGAATCTCCGGGAGGCCGAATGCCAACACATTTGGCCCCCCGAAATTGGCGGTGAAATTCTCCGCTGGCCCCCTGCCCCCCCCCGGGATGGGACTTACCTCCTGCGAATGTCCCTCCCGGCGGCGGGTCCCGGTGGCGTTTCGGCGGTGTTTCAGCGGGGGCAGCGGCGGCGGCCGATCTTCTGACTGGCTGCCGCCACCGCCATTGCAAAATAAAAAAGGAAAGTAAAAAAAACAACAACACACACCCATGATAGGCTACGTAACGATTTACGTAGCCTATCACGGCTAGATTTCCAAAGTCAGCCATGATAGGCTATGTAAATCATCACGTAGCCTATCACGGGTGACTTTGAAAAAAAAAAGCGCGTATGCATGGGCGCTGCCATTTGTGTTCCTTAGTTTGGCACGTCTAGTCTACGTAAAGATTTACGCAGACTACGGCGAAAATAAGGGCAACGCAAATAGCATTCCCTTATTTTCGCCGTAGTCTACATAAATCTTTACGTAGACTAGACATGCCAAACTAAGGAACGCAAATGGCGGCGCCCCATGGGCGCCGCCATTTGCATACGCGCTTTTTTTTTTTTCAAAGTCACCCGTGATAGGCTACGTGATGATTTACATAGCCTATCACGGCTGACTTTGAAAATCTAGCCGTGATAGGCTACGTAATGATTGTTTGTTTTTTTACTTTACTTCCCGGGTGTGTGTTTGTTTGTTTTTTTACTTTACTTTTTTTTTTGCGGCCGGGTAGACAGGGCGCTCCTCCCCGGCCTGAATTTCAGCCGGGCGAGGCGGGGTGCCTACCCCCCTCACCTGAACTTCGGGGGGAGAAGCGAAGCGCCTCCCCCCCACCGTGAAGCAAGCTGCGGGACCAGGTAAGTCCCTTTCGTCCATCCCTAAGTACAACTAGGGATGGGAGAATCTGTCAGCTTTGCTTTCTCCCCCATTCAGTCTTTTAAAATCTCAAGTTCTTTCTCTACTGAATATGAACTTTGCAAATTTTGGTAAATTCTTACCAAAAAAAAACAAAAACAAAAACAGACTCACCCATCTGTAGCAGCCAAATTCAATGGGTATAGACATAGAGCTATTCCTAGCATGGAGGGGGCCATGACATACTTGCCTGACATACAGCTGTTAAAGAAGAGGAGAAAAAGAGATGTAGTGACTAGGGATGGACAGACTCACCGAAGTCCGTACTCAGCAGGCTGTCAAGGAGCCACTGCTGCTGCTCACCTGCACAAGTCCCTGGAGGGCTCAGCGAGTGGTCCTGGAATTCCCACAGCGAACTGCTGCTCCATGTGACCTGCCCTTGTTATGGGAGATGGGGGCTCTGAATCTTCGTATATCTAATGTTGTGCACAACGGTGGCCATAAAGGACAATTTTTGCAACATTAGATATACGAAAATGGCCCTTTATGGCCACTATTGTGTGCAACATTAGATATACAAAAATTTACAGCCCCCATCTTCCCTAAAAATGGGGGCTCGCATGGAGGATGGGCAGCTCCTGGGAGCGAGTGAATGGGTCTAGTAAGTCCTGGCTGCTCCCACGGCTCGATGGGCAGGGGCGGCAGCTTGTTGAACGAGGTGGGGGTGGGGGTGGGGTGGGGGAGTCTGATGGACTCCCAGACTCACTCGGGCACCTGCATCATTCCTTAAGCACTAACACGTATGAGTACACAGGGATTCATACACAGACATTTAAGAGCTAAGCCCTCAAAGCCCTGGACCTGGATAGATAAATTGGTCAGTTTCAGTTCCTCCCATATTTTTTTCAATCTCAACTTCTTTTTTGTTCCACACATGGAGAACTTTGACATTTTTGGTAAATTCTTATCAAAATCCAACAGAAACAAAATTCTCATCCGTCCCTAAGCACAGCTCCTATGCCCGAGATAGGGATGTACGAAAGTCACTTAACTTTCCGTGGATTATGTTCATGGTGGGGGGAGGCGTTCCATCCCTCCCCCCAGAATCCTCGACGGGGGGGGAGGCGATCCGTTCCTCCCCCCCGGAATCCTCAATGGCTGGCTGTGCTCCGCGGCAGCTCCGCAGAGCAGCCGGCCAGGCCCAGGCCAGAGCTGTCCGCAGCCAGATTTCTGGCCACGGAGGGCTCTGGGTAAAATAAATAAATAAATAAATAAATAAATAAATATTTACATAGGCTAAAATGCCGAATCAAAAAGGGACGTGAATAGCACCAGCTACGCTATTTGCGTTCCCCTTTATTTTCGCCGTCATAGTCTACGTAAATATTTACATAGACTAAGACAGCCAAAAATAAGGAATGTAACTGGAAACCCATAGCCACCATTTGCGTATGCTTTTTTTTTTTTTTTAACCCAGCCGTGATAGGCTACATAAATCTTTACGTAGTCTATCACACCTCTGTAAAAAAAAAAACAACAACAACAACCTCCAGACTGCAAATGGTGGTGGCAGCAGCCAGTCGGAAGACCAGCTGCCTCCACCGCCGCCGCCGCTGGACCCGCCGCCTCCCGGAACATCCGCCCCAGGTAAGTCTCATCCCAGGGGGGATCCACGAAAGGGCGAGGGGGTGGCAGGCCATTCCGCCACAGATTTTGGGGGGCTGAATGCACTGGCATTCAGCCTCACTGAGATCTATGGCGGAATTCTCTGACATCCCTAACCTGAGAGCAGCAACAGGGAGACAAACTCTCAAAGTTATCTTGAGAGGAACCAGAAGGAAAATATTCAATCAGAAGAGTTGATATTTAATACTAATGTGTGGTAAACTAATGAGAATTTTCATATTATTGTTAAAACTGAAGATGTATGAGAATTTCATGTCTGCTTACAAAACGTGCAAGCATGGCCTGTTCGCAACCTTGAACACAAGCGCAAGCAGGGGAACGTGTTTTCTGTAGGGATGGCAGAGAATTCTGCTACGGATTTCAGGGAGGCCGAATGCAGTGGCATTCGGCCCCCTGAAATCCGTGGCGGAACGGCCTCCCACCCCCCCCACCCCACGGAATCCCCCTGGAACAAAACTTACCTGGGGCTCCGGCAGCGGCGACAGCTCTGGTGGCAGCGGTGGCAGCGGCTGACCTTTTGGCTGGCTGCTGCGGCTGCCATTTGCATCCTGCCAAGCAGCCGTGATAGGCTATGTAAGTATTTACTTTTACATAGCCTGTCACGGCAAAGAGCAGGGACGCAAATAGGGATGTCAGAGAATTCCATGATGGATCTCGGTGAGGCTGAATGCACTGGCAAAAATCTGTCACAGAACAAAGCCCCCGCCCCCCCAACCCATGAAAGGCATACGAAATGGAGCACTTACCTGCTCCCATCCGCACTGCTTTGCGAATGGTGGCCGTCCTGCGGCCGCTATTCGCTTCCTCCTCTTCATAGCGGTGTTAGGATATGTAAATACTTATGTAGCCTATCACAGCTAACACAGCGACGCCATTTGCATCACTGCAGAGGCCATGATAGGCTACACAAGTATTTACATAGCCTATCATGGCAGGGGGGGGAAACCAGTGTACGCAAATGGTGGCAGCTACCGCCATTTGTGTACGCTGGGTTTTTTCCCCTCTGCCGTGATAGGCTACGTAAGTATTTATGTAGCATATCACAGCAGGGGGGAAAAAACCCAGCATACGCAAATGGCGGTGGCTACCACCATTTGCGTATGCTGGGGTTTTCCCCCCTGCTGTGATAGGCTATGTAAATATTTATTTTTACGTAGCCTAATGTACAAAAGGATGTACGAAAGGATGTACAAAAGTTATTTACCTTATCACAGCTTGGATTCGTGGGGGGGGCACTCCATCCCTCCCCCTGGAATCCTCCCTGGGCTGGCTCTGCTCTGCGGCAGCTCCGCAGAGCTGCTAGCAAGGGTTGTCCGCAGCCGGAGTTCCGGCCACGGCTGGCTGCTGTGGACGCAAATGGTGGCCTCCATAGCAGCCACCATTTGCATCCTGCCAGGCTGCCGTGACAGGCTACTTAAGTATTTACGTAGCCTATCACAGCGGGGGGGGGGGGAAACCCAGCATACGCAAATGGCGGCAGCTACCACTATTTGCGTATGCTGGGGTTTTTCCCCCTGCCGTGATAGCCTACGAAAATATTTATATAGCCTATCACGGCTCAATACAGGGATGCAAATGGCGGCGGCTACAAGAGCTGCCATTTGCATCCCTGCAGGGCTGCCCAGTGGCCGGATGTCCCTCCAGGGGGGAGGACTGGATCGCCTCCCCCCCATCAAGGATTCTGGGGGGAAGGACAGAGTGCCTCCCCCCCACCATGGATTGCCTGGCATGGAGCCAGATAGGTGTTTTGTACATCCCTGGACACAAACGGCAGCCACTATGCCATTTGTGTAGCTGCCTTTACCGTGTTAGGCTATGTAAATACTTACGTAGCCTATCACGGAGACAGCAGCGGCGCAAACGGTATAGCGGCCGTCATTTGCGCCCCTGCTCTTTGCCATGATAGGCTACTTAAATACTTATGTAGCCTATGATGGCAGCCTGGCAGGATGCAAATGGCAGCCGCTATGGAGGCCACCATTTGCATCCGCAGCAGCCAGCCATGGCCGGAAACTCCGGCTGCGGACGGCCCTGGCTCTGCTGAGCCACTGCAGAGCAGAGCCAGCCCAGGGAGGATTCCTGGGGGAGGGACAGAGCGCCTCCCCCCCCACGAATTCAAGCTGCGATAAGTTAAGTGACTTTCATACATCCCTAGTTTTCTGAAGATGTTCGCAAATTCTCAAACATCTGCTCATCTTTGAAAAATACCCAAATTTTGACAAGAAAGAAGTTCACAATTGAGCAATTCACTATTTCACGCTTTAGCCTATGGGAGAAATATGCACAACTTTGGAAAGTTGCACAACTTTGAGATTTCTTTTACACAGCTTTCACATTCGACCATGTTTATTTTGCACAATTTTCTCATTTCTGCGAAACAAACAGAGATCCCAAATGTGAGTGCAAATTGAGGAGAGATGAGCAGTGAGCCAATATTTGGGGGAATCTGGGTGAACGCAAACTTCACTTGTCCGCACATCTCTTGTTGAAACCGGTTTTGCTTCCCTCAAAATTTACTAAACCTCCACATTTTTCATGAAATTTCATTTTTCATTAAACTTGGTAGCAATCTTTAGGAATGGGGAAAATGTCTGAGGAATTTTGCTAGTCTTCCAGAAATTCCTTTCACTTTACACAAAATCCCTAGGATATTTTGTGTGATCAGAAATATCATCATTTGCCTTGCCTTGAAATTTAACCTGGCAAAATTCAGAGGGAACTTTAATGCTGCATAAATGTGGACTTATCACAGAAACATAGAGCGGAGTGTATAAAAGATCACCTTGTCCAGCCTCTAGCCTGATAAAATAAACAAAAAAGGGCTATCTAGTCCAGCATTCTGTTCTCACAGTGGCCAACCAGTTGTCTGTGGGAAGCCCACAAATAGGACATGAGTGCAGTAGCACTTCCCACCTGCTTATGTTCCCCAGCAATGGTATAGAGAGAGGCATACTGCCTCTGATACTGGAGGTAATATATAACCATAATGATTAGAAGCCATTGATAGCCATGGTCCTCCAGGAATTTGTCTAATCCCCCATTTAAAGCCATCCAATTTGGTGACAATAATTACATTTTGGTAGCTATTTCCATGGGTTCACTATGTGCTATGTGAGGAAGTAGGATTTTATCAGTCCTATATCTCCTACAATTCATCTTCATGTGATGACCCCAGGTTCTAGTTATCCACTGTCTCCACACTGTGTATATGTTTACACTTTTATTATAGGGGTGGACGAAAGGCACTTACCTTTCGTCGAAGCTTGTTCGCGGTGGGGGGGAGGCGCTTTGCGGCTACCCCCGCGAAGTTCAGGCCGTGGGGGGAGGCTTCCCGCCTCGCCCCAGCCGAAATTCAGGCCGGGGGGGAGGCTTCCCGCCTCGCCCGGCCGCGAATGCCATTGTTTAAAAAAGAAAAAAAATGCCCCCGTGATAGGCTACGTGACGATTAACGTAGCCTATCACGGCTAGATCTGCAAAATCAGCCGTGATAGGCTACGTTAATCGTCACGTAGCCTATCACGGGCGACTTAAAAAAAAAAAGCGCGTACGGATAATGGCGGCCCCCATAGGGAGCCGCCATTCGCGTTCCTTATTTAGTCGCTGTAGTCTACGTAAATGTTTACATAGACTACGGCGAAAATAAGGGCAACGCAAATAGCGTTGCCCTTATGTTCGCCGTAGTCTATGTAAATCTTTACGTAGACTACAGCGACCAAATAAGGAACGGGAATGGCGGCTCCCTATGGGGGCCCCCATTATCCGTACGCGCTTTTTTTTTTTTTAAAGTCGCCCGTGATAGGCTACGTGACGATTGACGTAGCCTATCACGCCTGACTTTGCAAATCTAGCCATGATAGGCTATGTTAATCGTCACGTAGCCTATCAGGGGATGTTTTTTTTTCTTTCTTTTATTGGAATGGCGGTGGCGGCAGCCGGTCGAAAGACCAGCTGCCGCTCCCGCCCCGCTCGAACACCCGCCGAACCGCCGGCTGGACCCGCCGCCGGGAGGGACATTCGGTGAAGGTAAGTCCCGTCCTGGGGGGGTGCGGGGGGCAGGGGGGTTCAGAGGATTTCTCCCCGAAACTTGTTCGGGGGGCTGAACATGTTGGCGCTCAGCCCCCCGAAGTTTCGGGGAGAAATTCTCCGCCATCCCTAAAACTAGCTCAAAGTGGGCTAGATGAAACAACGATCCGGTGGATCCACAGTTGGCTACAGAATCGGACTCAAAGAGTGCTTATCAATGGGACCTTCTCAAACTGGGGAGTGGTAACGAGTGGGGTACCACAGGGCTCAGTCCTGGGCCCAGTGCTCTTCAACATTTTTATTAATGACTTGGAGGAGGAGGTGCAGGGAATGCTGATCAAATTTGCAGATGACACAAAATTGGGCAGGATAGCTAATACTTTGGAAGACAGAAACAAAATTCAAAGTGATCTGGATAGACTGGAGCGCTGGGCAGAAAACAACAGAATGACATTTAATAGGTACAAATGCCAAGTTCTGCACCTAGGAAAAAGAAACCAAATGCACAGTTACAAGATGGGGGATACATGGCTCAACCACACTACAAGCGAGAAGGATCTTGGAATTGTTGTCCATCACAAGCTGAATATGAGCCAACAATGTGATGTGGCTGCAAAAAAGGCAAATGCTATTTTGGGCTGCATTCACAGAATCATAGCTTCCAAATCCTGGGAAGTCCTAGTTCCCCTCTACTCAGTATTGGTTAGGCCTCATCTGGAGTACTGTGTCCAGTTCTGGGTACCACACTTTAAGAAGGATGCAGACAAACTGGAGAGGGTTCAGAGGAGGGCAACAAAGATGATCAGGGGACTGGAAACAAAGCCCTATGAAGAGAGACTGAAAGAACTGGGCATGTTTAGCCTTGAGAAGAGAAGACTGAAGGGAGATATGATAGTCTCTCCAAGTACTTGAAAGGTTGTCACAGAGAGGAAGGCCAGGATCTCTTTCCAATCATCCCAGAGTGCAGGACAGGGAATCATGGGCTCAAGTTACAGGAAGCCAGATTCCGGCTGAATATCAGGAAAAACTTCCTGACTGTAAGAGCAATACGACAATGGAACCAATTACCTGGGGAGGTGGTGGGCTCTCCCACACTGGAGGCCTTCAAGATGAGGCTGGACAGCCATTTGTCAGGGATGCTCTGACTTGGATTCCTGCATTGAGCAGGGGGTTGGACTCGATGGCCTTGTAGGCCCCTTCCAACCCTACTATTCTATGATTCTATGATTCTCTGCTTTCTGTTATTCAACCACGTACTGATCCAGAAGACCTCTTCTCTTATCCCATGACTACTAAGATTGCTTAAGAGTCTTTGGTGAGGGATTTTGTCAAAAGCCTTCTGGAAGCTCCAAAACACACGGTTTACCATATCTCCCCTGTTATATGTTTATTGACACTCTCCAAGAACACTAAAATACTAGTGAGACAGGATATACCCTTGTGAAAGCCATGTTGATTCTTTTTCAATAGGACTTGTCCTTCTATATGCTTGATAATTTTATATTTAATAATTCTTTCCCCAAAATTACCTAGAACTGATGTTAAGCTAACTGGCCTGTAATTTACCAGATCTCTCAGATACCATTTTTTTTACATTGGTCAACCTCCAGTCCTCTGCTATAGTGGCTGATATTAGGGACACATTACATATTTTTGTTAGAAGAACAAGTTTTTGTTAGATGTTCACATTTGAATTCTTTAAGAACTCTAGGATGGATACAATTTGGCCTCAATAATTTGTTAATTTTAAGTGTTAACAAATTATTTTAAAGAGCTTCAGCTATTGGGCAGTATAAAAATGTAATAAATAAATAAATAAAACATGTACATAAGGTCTAAAAATACATCTTTTGTCACCAGTATTTGCCTCAGTTCTTCACTTCCTGAAAACACCAATCCAGGCATCCGTATCTGCCCTGTGTCTTCCGCAGTGAAGACAGACAAAAATCTCTTTATCCTCTTTAATATGTCTTCTATTCAGTTGTCATCCAACAGTCTCCCTGGCTGGTTTTGGGGTCTGATATATTTAAAGATTTTCTATTATTATTATTATTATTATTATTATTATTATTATTATTATTGGCTTTAATATTATTAGTGATATGTGCCTTAAAATTAGGGCTGTGCATGGACCCCCTGATCTGACTTGGAAGCCACTTTGGGCCCTCCGAGGTGGGCCTGATTAGTCTCAGGCTGATTCAGGGGGCCCCCAACACACCTCGGCCTATGAAGCCGAAGTGGGATTCGGACATCCAAATCCTTCTTTGGCCCCCACCAGATGCTGCCCAGCCCCTAGCTCCTTATCTGGGCCTTTGTTCCGGGGGCACCACCACCAGGGGAGCCACCTCTCCCACTGTTGCTGGTGCTTCTGGGGAGCCACTGCTGGTGTTGCTGGAAAAGCCACTGCCGAGGAAGGCACTGCCTGTTGCAGCCCAACCACCAACAGGCATAAGGGCAGGAGTTGCCCTCCAACTGCACTCACTCTGTTCCTTGGAGGGAGGTTAGAGGCCAACTCCTGCCTCTGTTCAAGCCTTCATGGGTTCCTTGCTTCTGAGCAGCCCATGAAGGCTTGAGTGAGGCCAGCAGCAGCTGCTTACACTAATGGCAGGCTGCCACCACTGCTGCCACCAGGTCCTAGGCCCTCTGGGCATGTGCCATCAGCCATCTTGTTCCATGGAATGGGGGGAGCCATTTCCCCCTGCTTTTGTATTGTTGATGTGCCAGCAAGTGGCAGATCCATAATTTTTCTGGTTCAGTCCATGGAGGCAGATGTGCTCTGTGATTTGATGGTGGTTTTGTGGGTCCCCCTTTTAAGAATCATATGAAATCATGAGGGTCCCTCTTTGATTTTATGGATCCACATTTTACCCAGTCCCTATAGCACAGACTTTCTTCTTGGCTTCATTCTGCCAAAGGAGACAGGGAAGGGTTAAGCCTTCCTCTGCTATTCCTGGCAGAGACTGGGGCAGTTGCTCCCAGTGACTGCAGCAGAGGCAGAATAGGACTGGAGCAGAGAGAGAAATGTCATGGAACTTCCCTTTCAGCTCCAATCTAGGGATGTACGAAAGTCACCTTTTCACAGATTGTGTTCGCGGTGGGGGGGGAGGCGTTCCGTCCCTCCCCCCAGAATTCTTGATGGGGGGGAGATGATCCGGTCCTCCCCCCTGGAATCCTGCCCGGCCGGCTCTGCTCTGCGGTGGCTCCATGGAGCAGCCGACCAGCCAGGGCTGTCCACAGCTGGATTTCCAGCCGCAGACTGGGTGGTGTGGACGCAAATGGCAGCCGCTGTAGCGGCTGCCATTTGCTTCCATCCAGGCAGCCATGATAGGCTACATAAGTCTTTACGTAGCCTATCATGGCTGGGCAAAAAACCCACAAAAAACGGCGCACGCAAATGGCGGCAGCTATTGTGGTCGCCATTTGCGTTCCCTATTTTTCGCCGTTCTAGCCTACCTAAAAATTTACGTAGGCAATTACAGAGAAAAAAAATGTCCCTCGAATGTCCCTCTCGGCGGCGGGTCCCGGCGGCGGTTCGGTGGCGTTTCGTCGGGGGTGGGGGCGGCGGCTGGTCTTCCGACCGGCTGCCACCGCTGCCATTACAAAATAAAGTAAAAAAAAAACACCACACCCGTGATAGGCTACGTAACGATGAACGTAGCCTATCACGGCTAGATACCTCGACAGCATAGTAAGAAGCAGAGACATCACCTTGCCGATAAAGGTCCGTCTAATCAAAGCTATGGTTTTCCCAGTAGTAACATATGGCTGTGAGAGCTGGACTATAAGGAAGGCTGAGTGCGGAAGAATTGATGCTTTCAAACTGTGGTGCTGAAGAAGACTCTTACGAGTCCCCTGGACTGCAAGGAGGTCAAATCAGTCAATGCTAAAGGAAATCAACCCTGACTGCTCATTGGAAGGACAGATATAGAAGCTTAAGCTCAAATACTTTGGCCACTTAATGTGAAGAGAAAACTCCCTGGATAAATCCCTGATGCTGGGAAAGACTGAAGGCAAAGGGAGAAGGGAATGGAAGAGGATGAGATGGCTAGATAGCATCACCGATGCAATCAATATGAACTTGAGCACACTCTGGGAGAGAGCGGAGGACAGGAAGGCCTGGCATGCTATGGTCCATGGGGTCACGAAGAGTAGAACATGACTTATCGACTGAACAACAACAAATTGGAGTAATTAGAAACTGACCACAGTGCTATCAAATTCTGTTTTTATGTAGGGATGGCCGTGAATTTCTCCAAGAATCTCAGGGAGGCCAAATGCCAACTCATTCGCCCCCCCAAAATTGTTGGTGAAATTCTCCGCCCCCCACCCCGCCCCGGGATGGGACTTACCTCCCTCGAATGTCCCCCTCGGCGGCAGGTCCCGGCGGCGTTTCGGTGGCGTTTCGGCGGGGGCGGGGGGCGGCGGCCGGTCTTCCGACCAGCTGCTGCCGCCACCATTACAAAATAAAGTAAAAAAAAAACCACACACCTGTGATAGGCTACGTAACGATTAACGTAGCCTATCACGGCTAGATTTCCAAAGTCAGCTGTGATAGGCTACGTTAATCGTTATGTAGCCTATCACAGGTGACTTTGAGAAAAAAAAAAGCGTGTATGCAAATGGCGGCACCCATGGGAGCCGCCATTTGCGTTCCTTATTTGGGCCCGGGTAGTCTACGTAAAGATTTACATAGACTACGGTGAAAATAAGGGCAACACAAATAGCCTTACCTTGGGTGAATCTCCCTGGTGGCGGCAGCAGCTCCGGCGGCAGTTCGGTGGTGGTTCAGCAGCGGCAGCTGCGGTGGCTGGTCTTCCGACCAGCTGCCGCCGCTGCCATTTCCAAGTTAAAAAAAAAAAAATGTGATAGGCTACGTAAAGATTTATGTAGCCTATCACGGCTAGATTTTTAAAAAATACTGTGATAGGCTACGTAAATCTTTACGTAGCCTATCACGGCTGAGTTAAAAAAACAACAACCATGCGTATGCAAATGGCGGCGCCCATGGGCGCAGCCATTTGCATTCCGTATTTTGGCACGTCTAGTCTACGTAAACATTTACATAGACAACGGTGAAAATAAGGGGAACACAAGTAGCGTAGCATCTAACGTTTACATAGCCTATCACGGCTGACTGCGGGGAAGCAAACGGCTGTGGCTACAGCCGTCGCCATTTGCGCACCTGGCCGGCCAGGATTTGGGTGGGGGAGGGACGGAGCGCCTCCCCCCCACCGCGAATCAAATTTCATTAAAGGTAAGTGACTTTCGTACATCCCTACTAAAAAGAAAAAAAAGTACATAATATTACATGTGTGATAATCCCATATCCTGTCTTCTATCCAATAGGTTTTGCATAGTGCTTGAGGCTATGTGCACGCATCCCAGTAAAAAACAAACAAACAAATCTAAAATCCCACTAATCAACAGTTGATGAAGAAAAGGGACTGGGGCAGGGGAGCTCCCTCCTTCAGAACAGCTGGCTGTTAGGATTCCAGCTTTGTTTACTGCACTGTCTGTACGCGACATGGCTGTTGGATTAGCTGTGCACACCTAGGGATGTACAAAAGTCCCTCACCTTTTGACGAAATGTGATTCAAGGTGGGGGGGAGGTGCTCCGTCCCTCCCCCCAAAATTCTGGCCGGGGGGGAGGCGCTCCGTCCCTCCCCCTCTGAAATTCTGGCCGGCCGGGTGCGCAAATGGCGACGGCTGTAGCCACCGCTGTTTGCGTCCCCGCTGTCAGCTGTGATTGGCTATGTAAATGTTAGACACTACGCTACTTGCGTTCCCCATATTTTCGCCGTAGTCTACGTAAATGTTTATGTAAACTAGACGTGCCAAAATAAGGAATGCAAATGGCGGCGCCCATGGGCACCGCCATTTGCGTACGCATGGTTGTTTTTTTTATTTTACTCAGCCGTGATAGGCAACGTAAACATTTACGTAGCCTATCACAGTATTTTTTAAATATCTAGCTGTGATAGGCTATGTAAATCTTTACGTAGCCTATCACGTGTTTTTTTTTTTTTTTTACTGGAAATCGCAGCGGCGGCAGCCGGTCGGAAGACCGGCCGCTGCAGCCGCCACCACCGAACCACCGCTGAACCACCGCCGCCACCGCCGCCGCCAGGAGGATTCACCCCAGGTAAGTTCCGTCCTGGGGGGGTGGCGGGGGGTGGCAGACTGTTTTGCCACCGATTTCGGGGGGCCGAATATGCTGGCATTCTACCTCCCAGAGATTCGTGGTGAAATTCTCTGACATCCCTAAGCACACCCATTGTTTTGAACATGTAACTCACCATTCAGCCAAGGCTATGTGAGTAGAAGCCTTTTTTTATGCTCCTACCTGGACAATGACACCTTACTAGGAATGTCAGAGAATTTCTCCACGAATCTCCGGGAGGCCGAATGCCAACGCATTCAGCCCCCCAAAATTGGTGGAGAAACAGTCCGCCACCCCCTTGCCACTCCCGGGATGGGACTTACCTTGGTTGAATGTCCCTGGCGGCGGCAGGTCCCGGTGGTGGTTCGGCGGCGGTTCGGCGGCGGCAGCGGCGGCCGGTCTTCCGACCAGCTCCCGCCGCCGCCACCATTTCCAAGTGTAAAAAGAAAACAAAAAAAAACAAACGTGATAGGCTACATAAATCTTTATGTAGCCTATCACGGCTAGATTTTAAAAAAACACCGTGATAGGCTATGTAAATGTTTACGTAGCCTATGACGGCTGACTTTGGGGGGGGGAAGTGTGTACGCAAATGGCGGCGCCCATGGGCGCCGCCATTTGCATTCCTTATTTGGGCACATGTAGTCTACGTAAACATTTACATAGACTACAGCGAAAATAAGGGCAACGCTATTTGCATTGCCCTTCTTTTCGCCATAGTCTACGTAAATGTCTACGTAGACTACACGTGCCCAAATAAGGAACGCAAATGGCGGCGCCCATGGGCGCCGCCATTTGCGTACGTGCTTTTTTTTTTTCCAAAAGTCAGCCGTGATAGGCTACGTAAGGATTTACGTAGCCTATCATGGCTGACTGCAGGGACGCAAACGGCGGCGGCTACGGCAGCTGACATTTGCGACCCGGCAGGAGCAGAGGATTCATGGCTGGAGGGATGGGGCGCCTCCCCCCCGGCCAGAATTTCGGCCGGAGGGACGGGGCGCCTCCCCCCGGCCAGAATTTTGGTGGGGAGGGATGGGGCGCCTCCCCCCTGCCCAGAATTTCAGGGGGAGGAACTGAGCGCCTCCCCCCCACCGCAAAGCAAGCTGTGGGACCAGGTAAGGGACTTTCGTCCATCCCTACACCTTAATAGTAATGCCTTACCTACAGTCAAGCATTTTATTCACAAAGGAGGTTTAAAAACAGAACGGTATTTAAGCTCTATTTCAGGTTACTGGCGCCTACCCCATGTGAACAAGGGAAGAATAAAACGTTATTAACTTTTCATAGTACCTGTGCAAATCTAATTATTTCAGTATTTGTACTCCATGTCATCTCTACTTTTAAAGCTTTCTAAATAGGGGTGAAAAACAACCATTTACTCTCCTTATTGTAAAAATTATGTTACACAGATAACCCTTTGTTATTGACCCCTCCCCCCTCAGTGCTTTAACTGCTATGGCAATTATGTACTGCACCGTCATTCTACTTTACAGATCTCCTTCTATTTTTTGTGTTTCCTCCAGCACTTGGATTTTCTCTCATGGCAGGACAGTGGAGAATACGGATCAGGCTATTACAAAATAATGCTTAAATTGCAATGTGAGAAGGATATATTTTTACCCACAGAGTTTGGATGGCATCGAGGCTCCACTGTGATTTCACACTCCCTTGAACTTGCTAATAATTTTATATTAGTGATTCGTCGTCTTAAACCAAAAGAGCTCATTCAGTCTGCAGAATGTATATGCAAATGTGTCCATAAAAATAAATCTAAGGGTACATATCAAAGGTGTATGCATATGGAGAGAGAATGAGCAAAATAACTTGCAAGAGGTGGGGAAGGCATGGAGATTCTGTATTATAGTTGCTCACTTTCGTTTTTTCCCACGCTTGCCAAGTGTGGCAATATTTGCCCCTTTCCTCAGTGTTTGGCATTTTTATGCTTGCCATGAGAACTAGGATGCTGATGGGGATTGGTGATGGGCTGGCTCATGTCTCAAAAAAGGTACTACTGATAGCTCCAGTGGAGGCTGGTGGCTCTGGTCCCAGTTGGGCTGTGAATCTATTCTAGGTTTTAGTCAGAACCAGCCAGAACTCTAAAAGGAGCTATCCAAGGTGACAAACCTATTTTGGGGGAGGGGTTAAGCACCTTAGATAGATCCTTTAGGGTTCTAGCAGGTTCTGACTAAAACCCAGAATAGATTCACAGCCCCACTGAAATTGGAGCCACCAGCCTCCAGTGGATGGACCCCCATAAGCAGAAGAAAGCAGTAACATCCCCTTCTGCCAGTCTTTCCCAACCTGGTGCCCTCCAGATGTTTTGGATTTCAATTCCCAGCCCAGCCAGCATGACCAATGGTCAAGAATCCAGGGAGATGTTGTCCAAAACATCTGGAAGGTGCCGCCTGGGGGAAAGCTACCCTATGCCATTCCAAGGAAGAAGGGGCATTTGAGAAACTCTCTCTTCACAGAAAGGCTACAGGGTCAATAAACACAGTTTATCACCTTCCTAACCTTTCAGATAGCTGACACTGCTCCCTCCTGCCCATGTATCGTCATCGTCAGCCAACCAAGCAAAGGTTGAGAGACAATACAGTTCATGTGACATTGGGTAGGGAAGAGTGACCTACATCTGTCCATCATATTCAGTATATTGTACAGATATTATGGCATAGTGGCCATGTAGCATGACAAGGTCATCATCACAATTTTGGGACACAGGCCAAGGAAGATGGAAAAATCAATACCAGTTTTCAATAGGTGACAATAACAGCCTCCATGCAGTTCAAGCTATTTTGTGTCATGCCGAAACATTCAAGTGCTCTCAGCTCAACTGTTTCTGGCAAGGTTACAACAAATGCATCTGGTTTTTAATTGCCACAGTGAAAATGAAGAATAATAAAACAAACAAACAAAAATCTTCTTGAAAATATCAGTATGAAGAGAAAGTCAGTGAAGAAAGCAAACTGAACACATATTGTGGACACAAATCCTTAAGAACAGGTGTTTATTTTTCAAACCAAAGTTGTCACCTGCCCAATGATGGACATATAATTTGCTGTAGAAAAGAAATGAACAGAGGGGACAAAGTAGTTCTCCAGAGACAGCAATTTATGTCTAAAAGAATCTGATGGGAAGAAACTACTTGCCAGCTAAAAGGTAATGGCTTTGAATATCTAGCAAAGTACTTTTTTTCAGCCAGAAATGCCTACTGCAACAGCCTCCCCCAAACTGGTGCCCTCCAGATGTTTTGAACTAGAACTCCCAGCATTCCTGACCACTGGCCATGTTGGCTAGAGGCTGATGGGAGCTGAAGTCCAAAACATCTGGAAAGCAACAGGTTGGGGAAGGGGGGAAGCTGAGGTACACAATTAACTAACCCCACAAAGCAGTTAATTAAGCTGGATATGCTGATGAATACAGTCTGATCCTAAAGGTTACAGAGCTCATGTCTGTTTAGGATAAGGTACTAGAAGAGTTATGCCAGCACAGGGACACTGCAACAGCACAACTGGTAAGAGATACAGGCACAAATATTAAAAATCAGTGACACCTCTGATTAAATAAATGGGATTAAGATTCCCCCTCCCCCCATTTTTCCATTGTTTAGTTACATTGCATTTTATACTGTTTTTACTCTTGTATTTCGGTTTACCGTTTTATCTGTATATTATCTTATGATTTTTACGGTATTCTATTTAGCTTATTGTCATATTTGTATTTTATTTTATTTTAAATATATCAAATTGTGATAGCTTATCGCTTTTAGCAATAAAGACTATTCATTCAGTTCAGTTTAATTATATTATTGTGTGCATGTGTGTGTGCGTGCACGCACGCACACACACATATATATATCTCAACATCAAAGAACAAAACTAATGAAGAACAATGAATAAGTGCATGCATTCCATTGGGTAGCATTTAATGTTAATCCTACATAGAGTAGACCCATTGAAATGAATGGGACTTCATTTAGTTCTAACGTATGTCTATTTCAATGGGTCTACTCTATGTAGGACTAACATGGGATACTACCCATTGCAGCCACTTTACGAATTATTTATTTATTTCATTTCATTTCTATACCGCCCAATAGCTGAAGCTCTCTGGGCTGTTCACAAAAAAAAAAAAAGAATTACACTAAACCTGCACAACTTGTGATCTGCTAAGCCAAGGATGGGGAACCTCAGATGGGGGAGGGATCCAGACCTCCTGGGGATCCCAGTCCAACCCTCCAGGATTCCTCAGATGGCCACATCCCCTTGCCCTCCACCCTCTTTCCCCCCATCCATCGATTATTTAGTGGTTTCCTGGCTTTTGTACACCCCCCCCCCCGGAATGCCTCTCCTATGGCTTAGTTACAGGCATTAAGAGTTTGAAGCTACAATATGCTGGTCTTTATTTGTATGTTGGCCCCAGCCCTTTTGCCACTGCTCCCACCCAATCCTGGAATTAAGGATGTACGAAAGTCACTTACCTTTTCGAAGGGTGACATTCGCGGTAGGGGGGGGCGCTCCGTCCCTCCCCCTTAAATTCTCTCCAGCCGTCTCTGCTCCGCAGAGATTCTGTGGAGCCACCGGCCGGGGCTGCCCGCAGCCGGACATCCGGCCGCTGGGCAGCCTGGAGGGACGCAAATGGCGGCTGCCAAAGCCGCCGCCATTTGGGTCCCTGCATTTTGCCATGATAGGCTATGTTAATATTTTGGTAGCCTATCACGACAGAAAACTAACAAAAAACCAGCGAACGCAAATGGCGGCAAAAACGCTATTACGGCAACAACAACAAAAAAGGAACGCAAATGGCGTAGTGGCTGCCATTTGTGTTCCCTATTTTTTTTTTTTTTGCCATAATAGCCTACGTAAATATTTGTGTAGGCTAAAACAGCAAAAAAAAGGGGAACGGAAATGGCGGCCGCCGTAGCCGCCGTGATTTGCGTTCGCTGTTGTTGTTGTTTTTGCTGTGATAGGCTACGTAAATACTTACGCAGCCTATCATGGCCTCCACCGGGACACAAATGGCGTCCCTGCGTTAGCCATGATAGGCTACATAATTATTTACGTAGCCTATTACAGCTGTAATGAAGAAGCGAATGGCGGCCGCAGATGCGGCCGCCATTCACAAAGCAACACGAATGGCAGCAGGTAAGTGCTCCATTTCGTGCGCCTTTTGTGGGGTGGGGGGGTGGGGGGCTTCATTCTGCCACGGATTTCGGGGGGCCGAATGCACTGACAATTGGCCTCACCGAGATCCATGGCAGAATTTTCTGACATCCCTACCTGGAATGCAGCCCCTGTGAGCTTCTCCAAAACTGAATTCAGCCCTTAGGCTGGAAGAGGTTTCACACCCCTGCACTAAGCCAAACTAGGGATGTACAAAAGGCACTTACCTGGTCCCGCAGCTTGCTTCGTGGTGGGGGGGAGGCGCTTCGGTTCTCCCGCCGAAGTTCAGGCCGGGGGGGAGGCGCCCCGCTTCGCCCAGCCGAAATTCAGGCTGGGGCAGCCGAAATTCAAGCCGGGGAGAATCGCCCCATCTCCCCGGCCGCGAAATAAAAAAGTGGAAAAAAACCAAAAACACCCGTGATAGGCTACGTAATGATTTACATAGCCTATCACAGCTAGATTTCCAAAGTCAGCCATGATAGGCTACGTAAATCGTTACGTAGCCTATCACGGGTGACTTTGGGGGGAAAAAAGCGCGTACGCAAATGGCGGCGCCCATTTGCGTTCCTTATTTGGTCCCGGTAGTCTACGTAAAGTCTACGGCTTTAAAGTCTACGTAGAGCAGTCTATGATATATGAGCTGATAGGCTCATCTGGCAGCCTATCAGTGGCATGATAAACCTCCTGTTTTGATGTGTACTTGGAGCTGCATTAAGTGGAAGGCTGCCAATACCTGGCTGGCAAGTTAGGTTTCGGTTAGAGCGATGTGCAAATGGCCTCTCAAAATTCTCCAGCCTCTTTGTGGCCAGAGAAATGGGGGGGGGGCAATTTCACCAAATTTCTCTGAGGGGAGGAGAAATTCTCCAAGAGTTTCTTGCAGATAGGGCTCACTATCGGCAGGGCTTGTAGCACAGGTTCTTTCTTTTTTCCTAAGCATTTTTGGTTTATTGCACTGCTCCTGCAAGTGGCAACAGCAATCTTCTGGTTTTTGAGCTTGCCTAATCACTGAGAGGTGGCCGAGGGTGCTGTGTGTGTTTTCTGTCTCTATTACACATCTTTCCATTGCTCTGTTGCCTCCCAGGCCACCTGCACTTCCTGAACTGAAAAAGCGCCATGGGAGAAATTTCCTCATGATGCCTTCCTCATGATGACTTTAACTGAAGTGCTGGAAAGCAAGGAGGCTACCAGCTGCCACAGAGATTATTATACAATGAAAGACAGGACAATCACACATACCCCATGGCCACCTTACAAATAAATTAAACAAAAGAACCCCAAACCCAACCTATGAGAATTTCTCTGGAATGTCTCCTCCTTTGAATTCATTTTTGAAAGCAATTTATTTTCTATCAAATTGAATGAGAATGGTAGGGGTGTATGAAACCCCACCTATCTGGCTCCGCCGGGTTCCACAGGTGGGGGGAGGTGATCCATTCCTCCCCCCGGAATCCTCGACGGGGGGGAGGCGATCTGTTCCTCCCCCCCCCGAATCCTGCCCGGCTGGCTTCGCTCCATGGCCAGGCCGCAGAGCCGCTGGTTGGGCCAACCCATGGCGGGGCCTCCAGCCGCTGCCGGGCTGGTGCAGACGCAAATGGCATCCTGTGTAGGGGACGCCATTTGCATCCCCTATGCCATTTGCATTCCCACTTTAGCCGTGATAGGCTACGTAAATATTTATGTAACCTATCACGGCAAAAAAAAGGGAACGCAAATGGCGGCGGCTACAGTGGCCACCCTTTGCGTTCCCTTTTTTAGCTATGAAAAAAGGTAAAGGTAAAGGTGTCCCCAACAGTCGTGTCCGACTCTAGGGTGCGGTGCTCATCCCCGTTTCTAAGCCGAAGAGCCAGTGCTGTCTGAAGATGCTTCCGTGGTCATGTGGCCGGCATGACTGAACACCGAGGTGCACGGAACGCTGTTACCTTTCCCGCCAAGGCGGTACCTATTTATCTACTTGCAATTTCTTGCTTTCGAACTGCTAGGTTGGCAGAAGCTGGGACTGAAGACAGGAGCTCACTCTGTCACGCAGCACTCGGGTCTCGAACTGCTGACCTGGCGACCTTCCAGTCTGCAGTTCAGCGTCTTAACCACTAAGCCACCGCAGCCCCTTTAGCTATGATAGGCTACGTAAATATTTATGTAGCCTATGACAGCTAAAAAAGGGAATGCAAATGGCTGCCGCCGTAGCCGCCGCCATTTGCGTTCCCTTAGTTTTGCCATGATAGGCTCTGTAAATACTTACGTAGCCTATCATGGCTTCCGCAGGGATGCAAATGGCGTCCCTGGGTTAGCCGCGATAGGCTACGTAAGTATTTACGTAGCCTATCATGGCTATATGGAAAAAGCGAATGGCGGCCGCAGACACGGCTGCCATTCGCAAGTCAGCGCAGAGGGCAGAAGGTAGGTGCTCCATTCCGGGCCCATTTTGCGGGGGGGGGCTTGCATTCAGCATTCGGCCTCACCGAGATCCATGGTGGAATTCTCCGCCATGCCTAGAGAATGGTCAAAAAACATGTAGGAGAAATTTTCTGCATGGCGCTAGTTTAGCTGGTTAGGTAACACGTTGTGTGGGTTAAGCCATTGTCCACTGGTGATCTGGCTGTTGAAGGAGTAAAATACCCCCCCCCAATATTTGTCCCATTATGTGTATATTAGGAAAACATTCATACAAAAATGCATGTACTAAGAGAAATGTGCATAAAAATGGTAGACCAGACGTAGACTGGAATCTTTACTTCATACATAAATCTGCACTGAATGCAGGGCTGTCAAATTTTTGTGAAGCATGTTTCTGTTCCTTTAACCTCTGTATATAAGGCAGAAATTTGGCTGGTGAAGCTTTCTATGTCACTGTACCTCTCTGATGCAACAAGGATCAGCAGTTACCATTACTGCCTGTCATGCAGTTGTTAAAGCCACAGGAGTAGTAGCTTGAAATCTTAATTTGAAAAAGTGGGATTTATTAACAACATGAGCGTTATTATTTTTCCCAAAGTGCCTAATGTTGCATCCCAAAGGTTGGAAGGACACAAACATGATCAACCATTTCCCATTCATGTACTAAACAAAAAACCTTAGACTGCATGCACATCACTTGATCACGGGCAGCTGAATATCTGTACTGTCTCCACTGAAAAGTATTGCCTTTGAACTGAAATTGGGTAATATTAAACTTTTGTCTGGGGAGATTCATCTGTGTTCCCTCATTCACACTTACAAATCACTGCTTGGCACTGAAGTCAATGAGCGAGTGATCAGCTTGCATGTGTGAGCCAGCCCTTTGTCATATCTTTGAAGAAAGCTATCAACCTACTCCAGACAACTGGCTGTCACCTCAAGGCTATTAAACACTGGTTATCTATAAGGAAGGAATCTTTATGTAATTTTAGGTATGTATTTATCTGTTTGTTTATTACATTTATATCACACTTTTTTCCCTCTCATAAGGAACTCAAGGTGGCTTACATGGTCCCCATCCTCTCCATTTTATCCTCACAACAACTCTGTGAGGAAGGTTAGGCTGAGAGTCAGTGACTGACCCAAAGCCACTCAGTGAGCTTCATGGCTGAGTTGGGACTACAGCCCTGATCTCCCAAGTCCCAGTCCAACACTCTAACTATTATACCACACTGGTTCTCCCTGTGAATTACAAGGTGCCTGTCAAGAAGGATGGCCTGTTTCCCACCATAAGATCAGGCCTGGATGTCATGCCCCAGGCATCCACCTGGGAAGGTGTGTTACCTGCCAGCTCCTTGGCCCTGTTGCTCAAGGCCATCACTAATTGGGAAACAGGTAACAGCTGGCCTTGGTGGGAAGCTCCTACCTCTTCTGGATGAAGTTGGTCCCTTTGGGGCTGAGCTGGTGAATGGCTAAGATAAATCTGCCCTGGGTTTCTGGGGCTGGGCCTTAAAAGGAAGTCAAGGTAGAGGCATGGCATCTCCATTTGTCATGGTGGTTTTGGACCTGCTGTTGGCTAGATGCTATTCTGTGAGGCCCACACCTAGGTATGTGAAAGGAAAGGATAGGCTAGCTAGTTTGGTTATTTTGCTTGTGGGTGCAGTATAAAGGCTCTCTGTGTATGTTTTGGTTTCTCTGCAAACTTTCCACTTTGTGACCCTCTGTACAACCTACCACCTCTAACTCTCCCCTTCCCTTTACCCCTTCCGTATAATAAACAGTTATCCAACTCCAAGTTGGCATGATCCTTTCTGTTCGACCTCAGTGTTAAAGTCACTGCCTCTTGGCAGGAGAGGGCAGTTACTTGGTGTTTTGGGAGGCTTGAGTCCTGATTTGGCCTGACCTACCTTGCAGGGATGTTGGTGTTAGCTCCAGGCCTCCAGCACTCCTTCACAGTGCCCTTCCTTGACAGGGGTAGGCAAGCTGGGGCCATCCAGATGTTTAGGACTAAAACTCCCATCAGCCCAAGTGAACATGGGTAATGCTCAGAGATTATTGGCACTGTAGCCCAAAACATCCAGTGGGCATCAGTTTGCTACCCCTGATCTAGGGTTTATCAGGTCACAAATGCAACATTTAAAAACATAAGAGCCATACTGGATCAGAAGAAGGGTCCATATAGTCCAGCATTTGGTTCACACAGTGGCCAACAAGCTGCTGACCAGGAACCCACAAGCAGAGCATGAGTGCAACACCATCCTCCCACCCAAGTTCCCCAGCAACTGGTGTGCATAGGCTCTCTACCTCTGGTACTGGAGGTAGCACATAGCCATCAAGACTACTAGCTACGGTTGTGCGAACTCACTTGAGTCCATGCTGTGACCCACTCGCTGGAACCCTGCCAGCCCAACTGCCAGACCCGGCTCGCATTGGGACGTGAGCCAGCTGGTGGTTCACACAGGGCCCAGTGAGTGCTGTTGCTGCCGCTGCCACAAGCAACTGTGTCCCTCTCTGCTGAGCACTGGCAGAGAGAGGAGCAGTTGCTCTTGGTGGCAGGATGGGAAGGCTTCCCATCCTGCTGTCACTGCTCAGGCAAGGTGCAGGGGCCACTGTGCTTGCCTGACTCAGCACGTGCCAAGTGAGGCAAGAGCAGGAAGTCATGGACTGGCATCCAGGGGGCTGAACTGGCAGGAACCAGCCGAGCTCGAGCCCTCAAATGGATGTTCATGACATCCCTACTAGTAGCCATTGACAGCCTTTTCCTCCAGGAATTTATCTACCTCCCCCCTTTTAAAGCCATCCAAACTGGTGGCCATCACGACTTCCTGTGGTAGTGAATTCCATAGTTTAACTATGCGCTGTGTGAAGAAGTACTTCCTTTTAAGGAATTTAGAACCCCCCATGCGTGTCATCCATCCCTGTCCCCAGCCTATGGGGAAGCACATATGAAGTCCTGTTCCTTACATTAGTGAGGGGAGAGTGTGGATGACAAGACCAGGTGAAAATGGGGTTAGGGGGAGGAACTATAGTTGCTGAGGCATGAAAAGAATTAAAGCAACAGGGAAGATTTACAGCTTGCAACCTAGCAACCAACTTTAGGTACATGAAGACAAATACTTAGACAATTCCAGTTGTCCATCAGCTGACTCTGCATCTGAAGATGTTATTTGTGATCCCAGGACCAGTGCGTGGTGCAAGATGGCTTAGCTGCCACTGTGAGACAAACTTCAGTATACCTTTCTTATGACCCTAGTAATTAGAATTGTATTGCATCTGAAAAACAGACATTTCTATAAATTACCCCCGCTGCCAATGCATAATTACATTTTTCCAGTACCAGATGGTCAGGATTTACCATTTTATCATCTTAAACGTATTTTCTCAACTTGATTTGGAAGAGCTTTTAAAAAAAAAATGTAGAAGGGAATGTTCCTCCTGCTGCTTTAATAGCGGCAGCTGGGTGAACAGCAAGATCATCTATTATTTGAACAGCAAGGTGTTTTGTCTCACTGGATTATGTGTTCAGTGATTATTGTTGGTTCAGGACTAAAAACCTGTGAACACAGGATTTTTTGAGCACTACATGCAAGAGCTATGACAGAGCATCTGCCGAAAACTGTCTGGTTTGCTTGCAGGCTTGAGGGGATGTGGAGTGGAAAGCACAAGGGAAAACTCATGACTCTGGAGGCACTGAACCAAAGTGGATGTAAGGAAGTCGACTAATTCAAGCTACAGTGTCTTTAACACCACTCGAAAGACTAGGCACTGGAAAACCAAGAATCTCCAGACTGCCTTTTTCATTTATTTCCAAGCCTAAGAATCAGCAATAGGCATTTTCAAAAGTGCAGGATCTTCATATGAGGAAAGGTTAGGAGGCAACTGAATTACCATGAAGGTAATAAGAGGAGAAAGAATGGATCTATCCTCATTTGGAGAGGAACAGAACAGAAGGCAGAACTAGGGATGTACTGATTTTGTTAAATCCATTCCATCTGCATTTCACAGATTGTCAAGCACCTTTCATTCAACTGTCTGCTCATTGATGGAATCAGATTTTTGTCTGTTTCCCAAATTTGCATTCGTGTGCACTTACACAAATGTGCACTTCTCAAAATGCATCCCCCCACAACCATGAATTCTCATGCTTTACCCTATGGTGGGAGATTTGCATTTGCAGTCAGGGTTTTTTTTCAGTCATATTTTTCTGCGACTAAACTTGTGCAAAATTTCAGGAAGTTAAAAACTAGTCCCGTGACTCGGAAAAAGCCATTCTGCCACAGAATCTGCCAATCAGATTCATAGAAATCTGAACTCATTTAAATCCATTGCAGATTTATCTGGCATCCCTAGGCAGAACTACGATCATAGCCAGGCCCATTCAAAGATATCACATGTTCCCGCCACTGATTTTCCTTCCTAGGCCTATTTGAACTCAAACTCCATGGTCTGCTGAGGATAGGGGAGATAATTTTGTTTGGTCTACATTTTTAACCAAACTAACCTAATTCACACTTTCCAGACTCATATGTGGACTGGAACAGAATGATCCTTTGGACTGCACACTTTTCCAAATTTTGTGATTGCAGTTTTGAACTCAAAAATGTCATACAATGGGCCAAACTATACATTCTAGTAATCTTGTCAGTATGCCTGAGGCCGCTATTGCTCTTACTCTTATGTAAGTATGGGTGGTTGTGTTGATTTGGGGTTCTGATTCTGTCAGAGGGCTCAGTCAACAATAGATTCTTTTAGATTCTGCAAGTGGCCAAGCCACCCACAGAATCTTTACTTGCTCCTTTGCGATGCCAGGTCAGTCTGGAATAAGATCAAAACTATCTGTGATTTAACCTTGGATGAAAAGGCTGACCTGGTATGCATTATGGAGACTTGACTGGGGGAGATAAGTGCGCCTGTATGGACATAGCTTCTCTGGGTCGGGTACTCCATGGTAGAGCAGGTAAGGAGAAGCTAACAGAGAGGTGGCATAGCAGTGGTCCACAAAGATAACATCCCCCTGACCAGACTTACTATGGAGGAACTGGCTCACATCGACTATTTATACCTCAGCCTCAGGACTAGGGACAGACTGGGGATTCTGTTGGTGTACTGGCCTGCTACCTGACAGAATCCCTAACTGAGGTCATAGAACTGGTCTCAGAGCTGGTGTTGGAGTTGCTCAGGCTCCAGCTTGCCAGGTGCAGCTCAGGAGTTCATGACAACCATGGGCCTGCCCCAGGTGGTCAAGGGGCTGATACATGAAGCTGGTCACATGCTTGATTTGATCTTTTGCTCCAGTCAGGAGAATGACCCATGGGTGGAGGTTTTATCTGTCTCCACGTTGTCATGGATGGATCACTGCCTGGTCAGGGCTGGTATCACAGCTACTACATGCCTCTGCAGGGATGGAGGAGCAATTAAGATAGTCCTCCCACAAAGGCTGATGGATCCATTGCAATTCCAAAATGCCTTGGGGGGTTTCTTGGCTGGTGCCACCACCGACCATGTTGAGTCCCTGGTCCCTGTGTGGAATGAAGATCTGACCAGGGTTATTGACAAAGTTGCTCCTAGACGACCTCTCCTACCCGCTGGTTTACAGAAGAACTGAGCTAAAGTGGCAAGGATGATGACTAGAGTGTCAATGGTGGAAAACGTGACTTGAATCTGACAGGACACATCATAGGGATCATTTGAAGTCCTATGAGGTGGCGGCATGTGCAGTGAAGAGAGCTTTCTACTGTACATGTATCGTGTCCGCAAACTCATGCCCAGATGGTTCAGAGTGGTTAGGGAGCTGAGACACCACACACACACACACAGAATCTGATCTTAGAGCCTTTAGTAGCTCGCTGTGATGCCTTTAATGAGATTTTCATGGATAAAATCTCTTGGATATGAGCTGACTTGGATGCTGTCCTGGGGACAGAAATCAACAGTGGGGTGTCCAGCAACTCTGCTTGCATGATTAAACTAGATCATTTTCAGCTTTCGACTGCTTATGATGTGGACAAGCTGCTTGACTTGGTCAAAAAGACAACTTGCCATCTTGATCCCTGCCCATCCTGGCTTGTAGTCCAGGGAGGGGAGATGGTAAAGCAATACTTGCTGAATATTATTAATGCCTTCCTAAGGGAAGGTAATTTCCCATTGTGTCTGAAAGAAGCAATTGTCGGACCACTTCTGAAAAAGCCTTCCCTTGGCCCCCTAGACTTCAAATATAGGTCAGTAAGTAATTTACCATTTGGGCAAGGTAATTAAGAAGGCGGTGTCTACTCAACTCCAAGCAGTCTTCGATGAAACTGATTACCTGCCCTGGATCCATTTCAAACTGACTTCAGAGCAGGATATGGAGTTGATACTGCCATGGTCACCTTGGGGGATGATCTTTGCCAAAGAATCAATAGGGAGAGTGCATCCCTGTTGATGCTTTTGGATCTCTCAGTGGCATTTGATATCATTGACCACAGTATCCTTCTGGATTGCCTGAGAGAGTTGGGGGCACTGCTCTGCATTGGTTCTGCTCCTTTCTCTCAGGGCAGTTTCAGATGGTGTCACTCTGGGATAGTTGTTCCTTGAAAAAGGAGCTATTATGGGGAGTCCCTCAGAGCTCCATTCTATCCCCAATGCTGTTCGACATCTACATTAAGCTACTGGGAGGGATCATCAGGAAGTTGTGGGCTGAGTGTTATCAGTATGCTGATGACACCCAAATCTATTTCTCCTTAACATTTTTATCCAAGGAAGGTATGACTCCTCTGAATGAGGGAGAACAAGCTGAAGTTGAATCCAGGCAAGACAGCAGTGCTCATCATGAAGGGTCCTAATTAAGTTATGTCAACCATTTCTGGATGGGGTTGCACATCCCCTGAAGGAGCAAGTTTGTAGCTTGGGAGTGCTTCTTGACCCAACCCTGCTCCTGGCACCCCAGGTGGAGGCAATGGTGAGAAGTGTCTGTTCTCAACTTCAGCTGATAAGCCAGCTGCACCTATTCCTGGAACATGTGGGCCTGGTAACGGTGGTGCACATGCTGGTAACTGAGCAAGGCTTGATTTCTGCAATGCGCTGTACTTGGGGCTGCCTGTATATTTAGCTTGGAAACATCAACTGGTACAAAATATGGGAGCCAGGTTGGTTTCTGGGACAGCCTGTGGAGACCATATTACACTGGTTTTAAAATCTTTACACTGGCAGCCAATTTGTTTCTGAGCAAATTATAAACTTTAAAAGTAAAGTTCTTACCTTTAAAGCCTTACACAGTCTAGGTCCAAGGTACCTCAGGGAGCGCCTTCTCCCCTATGCCCCAGTCTGCCACCTAAGGTCCTCTGAAGGCTCTCTGCTGTGTCTGCCTAATGTGAGATTGGCAGCCACACGCAAGAGGATCTTTTCCTTTGCTGCCCCTCAGTTGTGGAAAGACCTGCTGGTTGAAATGCACCTGCTGACCTCTTTGAAGTTTTTTTAAACAGGCATTAAAGACTCTATTATTCTGGCAGGCCTTCCCTTTTTAGAAGTCATTCCTTTTGCTGACTTTTGTATACTGTTTTTAAGCTGTGTTGTTTTATTGTTGGATTTTTTAAAATGTTTTTAGTTCAAAGCTGTTTTTAGTTATATGTTGTTTGTATATACTGTCCAAATGCTTTTATGCAAATGGTTTTTAAATTTTGCATATTGTATTTTAATGTTTTAATGAAAATCCTCAGGGAGCTTCAGCATAGGGTGCAGTATAGAAATGTAATCAATAATAATAATAATAATAATAATAAAGATTAAGTGAAGCCACTTATGCAAAAAGATGACAGGTTATTGAAAGAAAATGGATGCCGAATACACACACACACACATACACACACACACAAAGTTCACACCTCCCCTAAGTAGATAAAGCAGGCACCCTTGTCACAAGCTGGTATGTCTGAGTCTCCAAGACAGATGGGGAAGCCATTCCTGGGGCCAAAGATTCTTTAAGCCGGTAATGCATATGTCTCATTGAAGCAAGACCAAAGCATGAAGCCTGTGGATTGGATCTTATAAGCTTTTCTCCTAGGTGCCTACCCTTCGCTCATGAACTGACAGGAAGCACCTATCTCCCTCAGCACACACACACTGAAGAGACTGGGAGGCTTCCTTCTCTTGAGGTGCTCAAAAGCATCCTAGCCTGGGAAACTAATTGCCTTTCCAGAGAGAGAGAGAGAGAGAGAGAGAGAGAGAGAGAGAGAGAGAGAGACGGAGGGGGGGGGAGTGGAAGCCTCCCCCGGATCATGGCAGTGATAGGATACCACTCTCTATGAGAAAAGGGTGAGGTAACCAGGCCTAGGTCCTGGTGTGAAATGGCCTTTCTTTTAACCATTAAGCTGTCAGTTAAGCCAAATCACACAGGTTTATTATCAACATGCAGGAATTCTGTGCAGTCCATGTTTTTGCACACTAACCAGTTCACTGCAGTGATCCTGACATTCCTGAACTTCCACCCCCCTCTGTGTGTGAGTGTGTGTATGTGTGGAGGTGGGATGTTAAAAAAGCCTCCATTACAGGCATTCATGAACAGCCATTTGAGTGGTAAATGGTGGTTGATGAGGGAGTGGATGCCTGCACAGTTGCCCAGCTCAGTGCACACTGACCCTGGCAAGCACTGGGGTCCGTGGACTGGCATTTGGGGGGGGGGGTGAGCCAGTGATTTCTTACCAGCTTTCAAACCCCAACTGGGTACCCATGCCATCCCTACTTCTGACTAAGAGTCATTTGCTGGTACAGCAGCCAGTTCTGGATCTAATCCCCAAAACAGACCTGCTGTGTTCAGACCACTCCTTATTTGGGAATTGGAGTAGTGTCCTAAGGTTATGACTAGGGATGCTGGAGAATTCCACCACAGACTAAAATGAGGCCAGATTCTAAAGAATCCAACCTCCGGAGTCCACAGTGGAGTGGCTGCACTTACCTCTGGGTATGGAAGAGTTCCTGCAGGTTGGCTCTCTGGCTCCCTATAAGATGTGATACGCTAATGACAGCTGCCATTAGCTTATTGCAGGAAGGTTACAGCCATAAATGGCAGATTGTATTCCTTTTGTGGCTGTAAAGCACTTACTTTGACCTAAATACAGCAGAAAACAGCTGCAATTTAGGTCAAAGTCCATGCTTTACAGCCGCAAATGAAATACAATACACCATTTACGACTGTATTTTTCCTGTGATTGACTAATGGCAGCTGTCATTAGCGTATCACATCATATAGGGAGATGGAGAGCTGCTCTGCCAAGTCCAGCAGACGCAGCTGGGCTCTGGATTCCTCGGGGCTCTGAGTGGCCTGAATTGCCCCTCCACGGACACCCCTCAGACCAGACAGTGGGGGGTTTGTACACCCCTAGTTACCACACTCAGCTGAGGACACCCCCGTCTGCCCAGTATCTCTAGCTTATAATAACACTTGCGAATCCAGCTGGTTTTGTCAAAGAGGCAGAGGCAACATCCCAGCAACACAATGCCCTACAGTAAGCAAAGAAACAAAAACATGTGACAACTGACAACCTAGAAAACTCCAGCCTCAAAGGTAATATCTGTGATCAGTGACTTCCCCCTCTCCTCATTCATTAATCAAGCTCCTAATGATCACTTTGTTATCACTCTGATTCTTCCTCAGGTCTGGTGCTATCTGCCCTGCTGCAAATATCTCTGTACCTAGAATTAAGGTCGTTAATCATGTTTGGTTTACTGATTCCCATTTGCTTAGTATCCTTAAGTCTTTGCTGCCACCTGCTTTTCTCCCTCCAAGGCTGTTGATCCCTTGACTGACTCCTGCAATCCATCAGTGTCTGGTCTTTGGGAATCAGCTTTCCCTGTAGCGCAGGACACCAAATGCCCCTCCTCACTCACTGCAGAAATAATACACTCCATAGCCGGAAAGAGAGGAGGGGGGAACAGAGCGCTTTCAGACAAAGCAGCCAGCGTATGTGCCCAATACCCATTATACTCCGTTTAAGTCTCAGCTTGCTCTCATTATTTCCAATGTCTTTATGAGAGTTCGATGACTGGGACATTATTGGTTGTCATAAAGCAAGAACTGCCTCGATAATGGTGGCCTCTGCTTACTTTCTGATGTGAGAAATATAAATAGATCCAAGCTATTAGGAAAAGAAATAGCTCAGCAGCTGGAAAAGGAAAATGATGCTCAAAGCCACTCAGCCAGTACCTGGAAAAAACTGATATATATATATATATATAGAAGATATATATAAAATATAGTTAATGTTTACAGTCATTTGGGCAGCTAGGAAGAGCTATCCATTTAAAAATACTCTTCAGGTTTAGATCCACTTAGCTGCCCAGAGAGTTACTCTCACTGAAATCAAAGATTTCACCGAGAATCCTCAACAGAGTCAGGCTGTTCAAATTTCATTAAAGTCCATGTGATTAAAGCAGTTCCACTGTGTAAGTGATTCCAACCTCACAATCCAATCCTAAACATGTTTACTCAGAATTAATTCCCACTGGACTGACATTCTGGCAGGCATGCTTGGAGTTAAAGACATGCAGCACAGTCCTATGCATATTTACTTGGAAGTATTTATTATTATTTATTTATTGTATGTTTATCTCGTTCCTCTCAGCCAAAAAAGGCTCCCGGAGCAGCTTACAATCAATGAACAAAGAAGACAGTCCCTGCCTACAGGCTTACAATCTAAAAAAGACATGACACAGAAGGAAAAGGCAATGGGGAGGGGAGAAAAAAGAATCAGGTAAACTGTCTGCAGGGCTGGTGGAATGGCCCTGTTCCCCCCTCTCATCTCCCAAAGGAGGGGCAGTCCAACTGGAGCAGGCCCTGATGTTCCCTTTGCCTGCTCCCTTGCTCCTTCTTCTTCCCCACAGGGCCATGGATGTCAGTTAGCCCTGGGGGGGGCAGGGGGAGTCCAACTGGAGCAGGCCCTGATGTTCCCTTTGCCTGCTCCCTCACTCCTACTTCACCACAGGGAATAAATGCCAATTTTAAGTGGGGGGGAATCCACGAGCTGGCTCAACTGAGAGATTGAGTCAGGCCAGCTCACAGATAAGCAAGCTGGAGTCCAGGGGGCTGAGCTGCTGAAAGCTCAGAGAACTTGACCCCCCAGATGGATTCTGCTGACATCCCTTCTGCTACTGCTAAGGAGAATATAACCAGCACCTCAAAGTGATCTTGGAAGTAAACCAGAAGCCAGTGCAAGTGGATCAGGATTGGTGCAATATATATAATGCATAAGAAATGTGAGCATGCAACTTCTAGTAACAGAATTCATACCACATGTGTATATTGTTTTGCTTGTTTACTCTTCTATTACACAAATTCAGCTTCATCAGATTTGATGATGAAAACAGAAATGAAGTAGAAAAGAGCAGATACTGAATTTTGCCTAAAGTCAAAATTCAAGGTGATTTGAGGCTTCTCCTGAGAGTAAACATCTACATAATCCCAAGAGGAGGAGGAGGAGGAGGAAGAAGAAGAAGAAGAATAGGAAAAGGAAGAGGAAGAGGAAGAGGAAGAGGAAGAAGAAGAAGAAGAAGAAGAAGAAGAAGAAGAAGAAGAAGAAGAAGAACAACAACAACAACAACAACAACAACAACTTTGATAACACCACTGAAATTTCTTGGGGGTGGATGCACATACCCCAACTAGTAGATTAATGCATGCTGTTGCTAGTTATGGTGTCATTGGCCTCTCACAAGCAGTGATTCTCTTATTGTGAAGTCCAGACTAGTGAAGAAGACATCCATGCAGTGATCAAACATCATATATGGTCATGATAGGTATATATTTCCTCCAGTATCCAAGGCATCATGCTTCTTGATACTAGTTGCTGGGAAACGTAAGCAGGAGGGTGCTACTGTCATCATGTCCTGCTTGTGAGCTTCCCATAGGCATCTGATAAGAATGCTGGACTAGATACGCCTCTGGTTTGATCCAGCACAGGCACAGCTCATCTTATGTTCTTGAGATATAACTTAGGAGGAGGATACCCAGCCAAATTCCATGACAAATGTGGAGATTTTTGCTCGGAAGAATCATCCAAGGAATTTTCAGAGAAACAAAAGGAGCTTGCATAAAACTTCTGAAATGTCTTCCAGTTCTCCCTGTATTTTTGTTTATCTAAGAAACAATTTAAAACATTTTAACATTGACGTACCTTGATTTCAATCATTCTAGGATATGTTTGCACATTCCTGTGCACAATCTTATTCTGAATGCCATTTCCTTTGTCAGTGCTCCAGTTCAGGAACAGATACGTTCCACCAGTGTGTGGACAAGCAACTGTTATAACCAGTTGGTCACATTTTCATCCATGTACCCTTCCTTCTGATGGGTTTCTCTTTGGAAAATTCCATATTTGGGGGTGAAGGATGTGCCATCCATTTTAATAACTCCAGTGTATACTACTCTATTAATAAACAGTTGTAATATATAACAAAAACCAAACTGCAAGCCATCATCTACAAAAAGCTGGTAGAATCACAGAGTGACAACATCTTCAACTTCAGACAACAACAACTCAATCAGTGATGAGGAAGTAGAATTTACAGCGACAAAGCAGCCTAGAAGGTGCATTAACCAAATGCTTTGTAGATCATATACTGCATTTGGCTCTTAAAAAGCCATTACAGCTCTGACAGGACAAATTGCCAACTAGCTTCTTGATTCAATTTATTGAAGTACATTCTGATGCTTGCAACCTGCTTGAGCTCTTTTGAACAAAACAGATGTTCTGATATACACACAGAGGCCACACTTGTTAAGCATAAGTATGGAAAGAATGGCACTTTTCCAGGGACTCCTGTTTTCTTTCCAGCTTAATCATGGAGGATGAATAGAAAAGACTCAGAGAAATCAGATTTGTAACTATAAAAAAAATGTAGTCAATGTGAAACAACATGAAATCATTCTTTTTAAATTTGCACAGAGCACAATCCAGTCCCTTTAGACACAGAGGGCAGGGCATGGAAGCCAGGAATACAGACAGTTCATGGAAAAGGCAAAGTGGGAAGGACAGACCAGACTAATTCATCCTCTCCCCTGCATCCTTCTCCTCTCTTCTGCTACACTGTGGTATTAGGGATGTGAGAGAAATTCACTCTGTCAAGGTTATTTTAAATGGATTTATCAAGGTTTTTTTTTAATGGATGTTCCCAGTGTGCACCTCCTGGACCCAAACACAATATGTGGCTGGAAATCTGTATGTTTCTGAGCTTGCAATGCATTCCAGCAACCAAGTAAAAAATTAAAAAAATGCACACCTTTGAAAAATGCACGAAGAAAATGTGTACATTTCCAAAATGCCCACAAACACACTTTATCAATGGATGCATGGGTTCCAAAATGACTCCATTTAAAAATGCACCCAGAAATGTGCACATTGGTGCATACATACATTATGAGAAGTGCACGCACATTTCTGTAAAGATTTTAAAAACAAAAACACTGCAAGTGTTTGCAGAGCCAGGATGGAACGAGCTTGACGTCCCCAAACCCGACAGTCTTGGTGAGACCAAGATTAACTGATCTGTCCATGGTACTGAAAGTGTGCACATTCAATACTGTATAGCCCCTGCTTGCTGCCCCCCCCCCCCGGCTGCACTTGAGCCCCCCTCCATGTTCGGTAAGCAGCCCGCAACTTACCCAGGCCTGTCCACCTCTGTCTTGATTGCTTTTTTATGTTTTTAATAAGCATGTGATCAGCAGCCCATGCCCATAGAATTATATGGAAAATAGTGCTGTGAATCTAGAGTATATGGGCGATGCACAGTGCTTTTTGCATATAAGTGTGCCCACAGATCTGTGTCCACAGATACTTATATGCAAAAAAGTGATGTGAATCACCCATATAGTCTAGATTCACAGTGCTATTTTTGGTATAATTCTATAGGCATGGGCTGCTGATCACCATGTTTTTTTTAGGGATGTATGGAAGTCACTTACCTTTTCGAAGGGTGATATTTCATATTTGTGGTGGGGGGAGGTGCTCTGTCCCTCCCCCCAAAATTCTCTCCAGCCAGCTCCACTCCGCGACGATTCCACGGAGCTGCCAGCCGGGGCTGCTCGCAGCCGGACATCCAGCTGCTGGGCAGCCTGCACAGGGATGCAAATGGCGGCTGCTGTAGCCGCCATTTGCATCCCTGCATTTTGCCATGATAGGCTACATAAATATTTACATAGCCTATCACAGCAAAAAACTCACAAAAATCAGCGAGCGCAAATGGCGGCAGCTACGGCGGCTGCCATTTGCGTTCCCTTTTTTTTTTTTGGCCGTGATAGGCTATGTAAATATTACGTAGCCTATCATGGCCCCCCAAAAAAGGGAATGAAAATAGTGGCTGCCGTAGCTGCCGCCATTTGCGTTCCCTTTTTTTTTTTGCCATGATAGGCTATGTAAATATTTAGGCAGCCTGGCTTCCACAAGGACTCAAATGGCATCCCTGCATTCGCCATGATAGGCTACATAAGTATTTACGTAGCCAATCACTGCTATAATGAAGAAGTGAATGGCGGCCACCATTTGATGTGGGCACCATTTGCAAAGCAGCGCGAACGGCAGCAGGTAGGTGTCCTGTTTCACGTGCCTTTTGTGGGGTGGGGGGCAGGGGGGCTTGGTTCCGCCATGGATTTTGGGGGGCCAAATGCACTGGCATTCAGCCTCAGCAAAATCCATGGCAGAATTCTCTGACATCCCTAGTTTTTTTTAAAAAAACATGGTGATCGGGACAGAGATGGATGGGCCCGGGTAAGTTGCAGGCTGTTTACCGAATGTGGGAGGGCAGTCTGGGGACTGGTGAGCAGGGTGGAACGCTTGGCGGGTGCAGCTCAGGGGGCACAGGCACTGGTGGTCTGACAGATTTGTGGACCAAAACAGGTGCCCACACCATCCCTACCATACGCCTATATTCAGAACTACCTCTACTCTTGGTATGAGTTGCCTATGAGCAGGGGCTTGGGTTGCTAGATGCAGCCAGGGAAGGAGTAAGCTGTGAGTGCCATTGTAGAGTTGCAAGAGAGAGGAGAGGTGGAACAGATGAAGGACAATGAGCTGGAGTTAGTTGCAGTAGAGTGGCAGGGCACGTGTTGTGTATCTACCAGGTCCAAACTTCAATCCCTGGCAACTCCAGTTAAAAGGATGAGGCAGAAGCAGCTGGAACTCTGAAGGAGCTATCCCAGGTGCTGACCCCACTTTGGGGATGGGATTCAGCACTTTGGATAGCTCATTTAGAGTTCTGGCTGCTTCTGATTGAAACCCATAATGGAATTATAACCCCACTAAAATCAGAGCCATCAGTCTCCACTGGTAACAGGTGACTTCTGGCTAAGACCCTGGAGAGCCACTCCCAGTTAGAATAGCATAGACATCACTGGGCAAGATGGACAAATTGTCTGACCTGGTATGAGGCAGTTCCTATGTTCCCATGGCTAGCCTGTCTCCTTCCCTTGTCCCTCACTTGTCTCCTGCATTCTCGATTCTCCACTCTCTACAACTTGAGAGGTTTGACAGTGGCTGCTGTGAATAATCCCTTGAGAATGTATCAGGAAGGAAGACACTCCATAAACCTTCATTAACCAAATATGGAGTGCAGACCAGAGCAACTTGCTAACCAAAGAAGGATACAGAAGCTACAGAAGCATCGGAGCACATATAGAAAGAGGGCCTTAGACCTATTGCATAAGCTACTGTACACCCAAGCTGGAGCAAAACCAGCTCTTATGACATTGTGCGCTAGCAACAAGTAAGTTCTGCCATTGATATTGTTTAAACTGAAAAGTTGCTCACTGACGGGCTAGATCTGGACCACTTCTTCAAGAAAACCCAAAGTACCTGTGCATCTACTCTCCAGTATGATACGGGCCTCTGATATATCAAGCAGCTCCCACACAGGTCAGCTTCTTTTGGTAGCTACTGCATGGTAGTAATTCAGTTCTCAAAAACTGAAACTAAGGAAGCTATCTATTGCAACACTGACATAATACCTACATGTAGTTGTATAATGTGGCTCAATGCAGACTGAAATACAGGTTTTGCAAAGGAAGCTGACATAGAAAGAGGTCTACATCCTTTTAACGCTATTTATGACACAATGAAAGGCAGGAAGAGGAAATCTTAGCCCAAAGTAAAAGTTCTATTTTGATTATGTAAATTATAGATGGTTTTTCAGACCTTACCAAAATTATTGGTTTCAGCTAAGGAGTGAAAAATTATTTTTGAAACATTAATCTATTGGAATGCTAAATATTGGAGAGCAAAATCTTGCATTAACAGAAACATTGGGGTTTGTTGCTTGGAAATGTTTGGTACTTAATTTAGCAGGTTAAGGGTGCAATTCTATGCATGTTTAGACAGAGAAAAGGCCTACAACTCCCAGAATGGTCAAAATAAAATAGATAGAAAAAATCACCACACTGCTAAGTAGGGACAGCTGTCATGGGGGCATGATTTGCAGTAAAAACTCGCACATTCCTGAGCTTGTGATATTCATTTGCAAAATGCATAATTTAGAAAAATGCACACTTTAAATATTTGGATTTTGGAAAAATGTCAATGGGGGAAAGTATGCATTTGGGTTTTCACTTAAAAAAAAAAAAAAAGCACACCAAAATGCATACTTTTCCCATTTGAAAGAAAGAAAAGCTTGCAATCAGGAACATAAACAAGGTGGGTTGAGCTTTGAGATGTGGAACTCCAAGGAAATTAGTTAAATAGCCTGCCTCAAATACATGATCCCAAATGGAATAGCCCCTCTCCTGGCTTTCAAAGCATAGCAATATATTACAGTTCCCCTGCTGTCATGTCTAATATGCTCCTCATTTGGTGTTTCTGCAGTAAACTAAGCCAAAAGTTTGGGAAGCGGGGAAAAAGAAAGAAAAGTTCCATGCTGAGGAATCTGCACAGGTGCAATCCCAGACTGCAACTTCCTGCTGGGCTGATGGAGTGACCGATGTTGGCCTTGACATTTTTACTATCTGCACAATGAGCTGGTGAAATCACATAGGCATGAGGACTGTGTGGTGCTGGATCAATCCCTCTTCAAAACTTTAATGGGGATGCAGCCTTGCATTTCCTCCATGACATCTATCTACCCATGACAAAATTGATGCTCCAAATGTTACTCAGAGCAATTGCCACTGGCAACCCCACTGACATGTAATCCATATCATAACTGCATGTGGAGATAAACGTGGGACCTCCAGGGCCAGGCCAAACTAAACATTCTTCTAATTATGCATAGTGAAGCTATATGTGATAGGTTTCTTTACTCCACTGTAAAGGGGTCATGGGAGGGGGCTGTAGCTCAGTGGCATAGCACAGGCGTCACATGCAGGAGGTCCCTGGTTCAATCCCTGGCATGACCTCTCCAGGTAGGGATGTAAAATCTACATGGATCTACATGGAGATGGCAGGTCAACAAAAATTAGGGATGGCGGAGAATTCCGCCATGGATTTCAGTGAGGCCGAATGTACTGGTATTCAGCCCACCAAAATCCGTGGCGGAACGGCCTGCCCCCCCCCACCCCCCATGGATTCCCCCCGGAACGAAGCTTATCTGGGGCGGATGTTCCGGACGGCAGCGGCTCCAGAGGAAGCGGCGGCAGCTGGTCTTTCGACTGACTGCCGTGGCTGCCATTTGCATCCTGGTCTTTGCTGCGATAGGCTACGTAACTATTTACGTAGCCTATCACGGCAAGCCAAGCAAAAGAAAAAGAAGGCATACGCAAATGGCGGCTATGGAGGCCACCATTTGCGTTCCCTATTTTTCACCTTTTTAGCCTACGTAAGTATTTCTGTAGGCTATTACGATGAAAAAAAGGGGAATGCAAATAGCGTAATGGGCGCTACTTGCGTTTTTTTTTCCGCCGTTTTAGCCTACGTAAATATTTACGTAGGCTAAAACCTAAATATTTACGTTATATAACGTAAATATATTTTATGTTATATAAATATATTTATATATTATGTTTATATTTACGTAAATATTTATGTAAGATAAATCAGCGAAATATGGGGAACGCAAATGGCTGCTGCCGTAGCCGCCATTTGCATATGCTTGGGTTTTTTTTGGGGGGGTAGCTGTGATAGGCTACGTAAATTCTTACATAGCCTATCATGGATGCCTGGCTGGATGCAAATGGCGGCCGCTATGGTGGCCGCCATTTGCGTCCGCAGCAGCCTGTCCATGGCTAGAAATCCAGCTGCAGACAGCCCGGACCCGGCCGTCGAGGATTCCAGGGGGGAGGACTGGATCACCTCCCCACCCATTCAGGATTCCAGGGGGAGAGACGGAGCACCTCCCCCCCCCACTGTGAAAGATTCCACAAAAAGGTAAGTGACTTTCGTACATCCCTACGTAATAGCCTACGTAAATATTTACATAGGCTAAAATGGCGAAAAATTAGGGAATGCAAATGGCAGCTGCCGTAGCCGCCGCCATTTGCGTGTGCCTTTTTTTTTTGCCTGCCGTGATAGGCTATGTAAATACATACGTAGACTATCATGGCAGCCTGGCTGGATGTAAATGGCAGCCGCTACAGCGGCCGCCATTTGTGTCCGCACCAGCCGGTCTGCAGCCAGAACTCTGGCTGCGGACGGCCCTGGCCGGCTGCTCTGTGGAGCCGCAGCGGAGCAGAGCTGGCTGGACAGGATTCCAGGGGGGAGGATTGGATCGCCTCCCCCCATCGAGGATTCCAGGGGGAGGGATGGAGCGCCTCCCCCCCACCACGAATCAATCCATGAAAAGGTAAGTGACTTTTGTACAACCCTAACAAAAATGGAGTCTCTATACAAGCCTGGTCTGGCATAGCAACCATGCTCTTTGAGCAATTGTGTTGGGAACACTACCATGCGTGAACTGGTGCTATCTATTCCTCAACAACATCACAGATAGCACTATTTTTTCTCCCAGATTCCCCCTTTTTATTTCCACCACAAATGAAACAGGATTTCATGAAGTTAAAGGATTTAGGTGATAAGAGCACTTACAAATCTTACTTACCTACTGGAGACATTTCAGGAACACTGGCAACATAAGGCCCATCTAGGAATTTTGGCTCATTATCATTAATGTCCTGCACTTTGATGATGAACTCTGATTCAGGCTCCAGTGGCTTCCTCGTATCTATGTCCACTGCTTGAGCACGTAGGGTGTAGAAAGGCTTCTCTTCACGATCAAGGCTCCTTATGGCATGAATGTCCCCTGTGGTCTCGTCAATGGTAAATACTGTCCCAGCTCCATCTCCTGATAATGTATACTTAACACTTCCCACTCCCTTGTCCAAGTCAGAATGAAGCTTAACAGCAGAAAAAGAGAAAGGCAAAATAATTAATAGAGCAATTCATGGATGGAAGAACAGCACCTTTTTGCTAAAGTATTAGTAATGTGGCCCACATGTTGATGGCATCCAAAAATCACCTTGATGTCTAACAACATCAAGTGGGAAAGTGTAATTCATAGTATGCTGAAAAAGTATTGTGTAGTCTCATTTGTATCCTAACAGTGCAATCCTATACATGTCTACTCAGAAGCAAGTTCCACTGAGTACAATGGGGTTACTCCCACGTATGTGGGTGTAGGATACACTGTACCTCAGTGTACCTTTAGTGTACCTCAGCCTACCCATTTATAGAAATGATTACAATTAATAGTACTTATTAGCATACTATTCTTATCACAGAGATACCGACTTGCCCAAAGCCATCCAATCAGAGCATTTTTGGATGCTAATGGTATGTGATAATTCAGGAAGTGTCAGTAAGCTGCACTTTTGGTGTTCATAGCTTGTTGTGGGAGGCACCTGAGCCTCAGTTTGAAGTTAATGAAACAGGCCAATACAGGAAGTCCAGCTTAATAACACTTCAGTTCTTTGATTTCAAATTGGCATGTGTTTCCTCTAAAGGGGAAATCCATGAAGTGTCAAGAGCACGCGTTTCTAATGTGCAGGATATGTACAAACACCGGAAGCAAGCACAACACAGCTGAGCTTCCTCCATTTATTCAGATGTATCATTAATTCCCCACACCACTCTTGATTCCATGGCTGAGCAGGTTTTTGAACCTGGGCATCCTGTGTCCAGCTCCAGTACTGTAACCACTACAACACATCAGCTTTTTAATTTATGTACTTAGGGTTTTTTTTTCCTACCCTATGTCAAAGCTGGAGGGTCATACTTTACAACTCTCATGGGAAATAGCCTGGGGCACATGAGAGATTTGCCCAAGGCTATCCCAGTGAGCTTCTGGATTATACCACAGACGTATAGCTGCAGACTTACAGTTCCCCATACAGTTATTCCAGCATTTAAAACTGTAAAAGCAGCAGCAGTGACAACAAGACAACAACTTGTGACCCATCAAGATGAATGCAGCTCATCAGCCTTGCACAATGGCCCATTATATTTCCTGGTTTGGCTGTCTGTCCAAGACCACAGAAATGGGGATGGGGGTGTCGAATCCCTGGCAGGTCACAGTGCAGGATTTGGGGGCTGCATTTGGCTTTGGGGGAAGACCATCACAAGTCATGTACACCTGATCTGAAGTCTATCTGATAGACTTCAGTTTCCATTCCTTGTCAGATAGTCAGATAGTCTATGCCTCACATACTTCACCAAGGCATGCTGATGTGTAAGATACAGGCATGAAGCAGTTTACAACAGAGCAAATGAAACATGACCCCCCCCCCCAAAAAAAAAGTTTTGGGAGTAAAACATCAACAATAATCATTGCTATTTGTAACCTTTGATAATTAAATTATGATGATACTAGTATAAGAACAGAAAACAGAGGAGTAGAAGCCCCACATAATGTATACATTGGTGGCTTGTACCATTTCCCATGCAGATGGGGCAAATGCTTGAATCTCACCCCCAAAACTTCACACACACACAACTAGCACATCAGAGGAAAGTCTAACCTAGAACCTGCTCTCTGTTAGTTTTGTCTCTGTTTATGTAGGTGAACATTCAATATGACATGGTATGTCCTGGTAAGAGGTACATCATAAAGGGCTGGTGTTTTACTTTTTATTTGAGTGATTAAATTGTATATACTGTCTAGCATTAAAAAAACCCAAATTCCTGAGCATGCCAAGGTATGGTGCATATGTGGAAGCTTCCACATAAACATTCACTATTCGCTGAACTGCAGACCGGAAGGTCGGCAGGACAGCAGTTCGAGACCCGAGTGCTGTGTGACGGAGTGAGCTCCCGTCTTCAGTCCCAGCTCCTGCCAACCTAGCAGTTCGAAAGCAAGAAATTGCAAGTAGATAAATAGGTACCACTTCGGCGGGAAAGGTAGCAGCATTCCGTGCACCTCAGTGTTCAGTCATGCCAGCCACATGACCACGGAAGCATCTTCGGACAGCGCTGGCTCTTCAGCTTAGAAACGGGGATGAGCACCGCACCCTAGAGTCGGACACGACTGGTTGGGGACACATTTACCTTTACCTTATTCTACTCTGCCTTTTGAACCAATGATCTCCAAGGTGTTTTACAGCAGATTCAAACAATGCAAGACCTGTGGCTCAAGACAGAATGCAGCTCCCAGCTCATCTCTCTGCAATATGGTGACTAAGCACCCCAACAATCATTACTCTAAATCCATATCTAGCAGCTATGATTTCCCCCAGTTTTTACTCTAGAGGCAGCTCTAGAGCAGGGGTGGGCAGGAAGTAGGATCTCCCGATGTTTTCAACTTCATGGCATGGGCTTCTGGGAATTGAAGTCCCAAACATCTGGAGATCTTCCATCTGCCCACCCTTGCTCTAGAGTAAACTCCTTTTCAAGCTCCTGAACTTCATCCCAAGTTGCACTCTTGCGAGTTCAGCATTAGTTATATTCAGTTTTTCTTCTATAACTTGTTTTAGAATGATAAGAGATGGCTTGATTAGGAATGGGATGCTAGAATATGGGTACAGGGCTTTTAGCTCCGGATCAGGTCCCCTCTAGAGCAAAAAATGAAAAGAATAAAGAGAGATGTCATTGCTAGATACAGGTTTAAAACAATGTCTGAACTGGCCCTTAGAGAGACACTGTAGGGTTGTGACACCAACGGTGAGATGCTGGTTTGAAAACTAGCCATCTCTAGCTTTCATGCATCTTCATGTAGTTCCTATGGCTGGACTGGGAACTGTGAGAGCAGCCTTGATCAAGACAGTTGGCACTAGAACTCCAGAAATGCCCAACCACACATTCAAGAGTTGATGGGACTGAATTCAGTAGACTTTCTCCTTCAAACAGGTGACTGGTGCTATGAGACCTCACAGTGTGAAACTTTTGAATCAGTGCTTCCAATGACTAGGCTATATAGCTAAATCAAGGCAGTGTTCTATAGATCTCTCATTAGGATTTACATATCCTTCTTCCCTGCCCACGTATGTCATGTGTTGCTGCTGCTCCACCTATCTGCCTTTATAAGTGGATTCTAAAATGGATTCTAAAATGATCTCACCTGTTTAGCATAAAGTGATCTTTCACACATGTGCCAGATTAATTACAATTAGAAGGAAAGGCACCACCGCTCCCGCCCTGCATCTAATTTTTCAGTATCTGTGGAACAAAAGATAATAGCTCCAGCACAGAGATAATTTCATTCTCTCTCTCTCCCTCCCTCTCTCTCTCTCTCTCTCTCTCTCTCTCTCTCTCTTCCTGGCTAGTGTAATTTAAATTACTCAGATGCATTGGCTGAACCATTAGACCATAGCCTGGTAGACCAAACTCTTTCCCCATTTATCTTTAAATACATGTTTACAAGGCAGATAAGGAAAGGCAGAGTTAAAAAGAAGCTGCAGTTAACACCTGCACACGCTTTTCTTTTTTAAAAGCATCTCTGATGGAATTTGGATTCACATAAATGCTTTTTACCCTTCCTAAGGTGACTCCCACTCCAATCTCCCTTAATAAGACCTACATGGAACTAGGTCCTGTGGAAGTGCCCAATACAGCCAACACAGAGATGACGAACCTGAAGGTCAAGTAAGGTAGTGGCAGCGCATATCTGGATAGCTGATGGGCTGCTTATGCAGCCCACCATGTAGAATTAGGGAAGAATGAGCAGCTGAAATGAATCCACCTTTAGGCTAATGTTTAGCACATGCAGGTTGATATACAGGTTGAGCAGGGTGGAGGGTTGAGCTGAAAGGAGGGGGCACATTTTCAACAAAAGCTTTTAGGCCAGTCATGTACCCCCAAAAGTTGACACAAGCCTAGTTTTTTTTGTACATCACTTGATCACTCAGCACTTGAGGACTGGCAGCTGAATGTGAATAATAATAAGAATAAGAATAAGAATAGGAGGAAGAAGATCCACATACTAGTCACATCCATCTGGACTACTGTAATGTGCTATACATGGGGCTGCCTTTGAAGATGGTTCAGAAACTCCAGCTTGTGCAGAATGCGGCTGCTCGAGAATTGGTGGGGGCGAGGTGATTTGATCACATAATGCCTATACTGCGCTAGCTGCACTCGTTACCAGTGTGTTTCTGAGCCCAATTCAAAGGAAAGGGAAGCACAAACTCTTGCAAGTTGTCATCTGCATCACATTCATGGCATCCCTGTACGCTATGCAGTACGCAGGCTTTTTAGATGATGTGTTAACATAATGGCTGTCAAAAACATATCCTTTGTGCTGGGTTAATGCAAAAGCAGTGGGCACCTTCGGCTGGATGAACAATTATATCTTGATCAATTTTCAGTGCTTTTCTGCTAAATTAATCCAGCAGGAGCATTAGTTCATATATAACTGGTTCACTCCATAATTTTGCTGCTATCTAGTAACAGGCTGGGTCTTTGGTCCCTCTTTTAAGCCAGTGATGTAAGAGGTGTGTGGGTGTGTGTGTGGGGGGGGACACTTGCTTAAACTGTTGGTCTTGTAGCCTTACTCCATTTCCTTCACCCATTCCCACTTGATACCCTTCCCATCCATGGTTATGCCACCTTTAAAAAACAAACTATAAAGAAATACTACATAATAAACAGAAGTACCTCTGAGCATGTGCTGAATGTGTCTGCCCTACCACTTACCTACTGCAGCCTGTTGCTGCACACTTAGAATTAAGGATCGTGGCTGCCTTCCAGGGCACATGGCAAGTCTGAGCCCCAGTATCGTAATACTAGAGATGTACGAACTGTGTAAAATCTGCTCTGTCTGTGTTTTGTGGATTGTCAGGTGCCTTTTGTAACGTTGTCATGTCATGCAGAAAAATATGCAAATAATTCCATAACAGATTTCCTAACAATTTACATAACTTACATAACATTTAGTGTATTGTCCCCCCAATCCATTCAAGTGAAGTGGCCAAGTTTGGGGATGACACCAAATTGTTAGGGGTGCTTAAAACAAAAAGGGATTGTGAAGCGCTCCAAAAAGATCTCTCCAAACTGGGAGAATGGGCATATAAATGGCCAATGCAGTTCACTGTAAGCAAGTGTGAAGTGATGCATGTTGGGGCAAAAAATCCCAACTTCAAGTATAACCTGATGGGATCTGAGGCTGAGCTAGCAGTGACTGACCAGAAAAGAGATCTTGGGGTTGTGGTGGACAGCCCTATGAAAATGTTAATGCAGTGTGCGGCTGCTGGAAAAAAAGGCAAACTCCATGTTAGGCATAATTAGGAAAGCAATTGAGAATAAAACTGCCAGTATCATACTGCTCAAATCTGTGGGCAGATTATACAAACCTAAGTGTACAATTCTGGTCACTGCACCTAAAAAAAAAAAATTGTAGAGCTGGAAAAAGTGCAGAAAAGAGCAACTAAGATGATCAAAGGGCTGAAGCACCTCCCCTATCAGAGAAGGGTTCAACAGCTGGGATTGTTTAGCTTGGAAAAAAGGAGGTTGAGGGGAGACATGATAGAGGTCTACAAATTATACATGGTGTAGAGAACGTGGATAGGGAGACATTTTTTCTCCCTGTCTCAAAATACTAGAACCCGGGGTCATCCTATGAAGCTGATCAGTGGGAGATTCAGGACAGATCAAAGGAAGTACTTTTTCACAAAGTGCATAAACTATGGAATTCACTACCACAGGAAGTAGTGATGGCCACCAATTTGGATGGCTTTAAAGGGGGATTGGACAAATTTCTGGAGGAAAAGACTATCAATGGCTGCTAGTCTTGATGCTTCTCCAGAAGCTCTATACAGTCAGTAAAAACAAGACCTGGAGCTAGGGATATACAAAAGTTCCACCACGGATCTTGGGGAGGCCGAATGCGGAACGGCCCGCCCCCCCGGGATGGGACTTACCTTGGGCGGATCTTCTGTCTAATAAAGGTCCATCTAATCAAAGCTATGGTTTTCCCAGTAGTAACGTATGGCTGTGAGAGCTGGACTATAAGGAAGGCTGAGCGCCAAAGAATTGATGCTTTCGAACTGTGGTGCTGGAGAAGAGTCTTATGAGTCCCCTGGACTGCAAGGAGGTCAGATCAGTCAATCCTAAAGGAAATCAACCCTGACTGCTCATTGGAAGGACAGATACCAAAGCTGAAGCTCAAATATTTTGGCCACCTAATGAGTAGGGATGTACAAAAGTCACTCACCTGTTCGTGGATTATGTTGTTGGTGGTGGGGAGGCATTCCGTCCCTCCCCCCGAAATCCTCGACGGGAGGGAGGCATTCCGCACCTCCCCCCCGGAATCCTGGCCAGCTGGCTCCGCTCTGCCGGGATTCTGCAGAGCTGCCGGCCAGCTCCACCAGCAGCCGGACCTCCGGCCGCTGGCTAGCAGGGATGCAAATGGCGGCGGCCATAGCCGCCGCCGTTTGCATCCCTGCAGTCAGCCATGATAGGCTACGTAAATGTTTACATAGCCTATCATGTCTGACTTAAAGAACAACAACAACAACAAAAAAGCTCGTACGCAAATGGCGGTGGCCATGGCCGCCACCATTTGCGTTCCTTATTTTGGCACGTCTTAGTCTACGTCAAGATTTATGTAGACTAAGACGGCAAAAATAGGCGGAACGCAAATAGCGTAGCGGACGCTACGCTATTTGCGTTCCCCTTCCCCTTATTTTCACTGTCTTAGTCTATGTAAATCTTGACATAGACTAAGACGTGCCAAAATAAGGAATGCAAATGGCGGTGGTCATAGCCGCCACCATTTGCGGACGCGCAGTTTTTTTTTAAAAAAAAAGTCAGACGTGATAGGCTACGTAAACTTTTACGTAGCCTATCACGTTTTTTTTTTTTTAAACCTAGCCGTGATAGGCTACGTAAATCTTTACGTAGCCTATCACGTCTTTTTTTTTTTAACTGGAAATGGTGGCGGCAGCAGCTGGTCGGAAGACCGGCCGCCGCAGCCGCTGCTGGACCGCCGCTGGAGCTGCCGCCAGAGCCGCCTCCACCGCCCGCAAGAGTCTCGTCCCGGGGTAAGTCTCTGCCGCCGCCTGAGGTAAGTCTCATCCCAGGGGGGCGGGGGGGCAGGCCGTTCCACCACCGATTTCGGGGGGCCGAATGCACTGGCATTCGGCCTCCCGAGATCCGTGGTGGAATTCTCTGACATCCCTACTAATGCAAAGAGAAAACTCTCTGGAAAAGACCCTGATGCTGGGAAAGACTGAAGGCAAAATGAGAAGGGGATGGGATGGCAGAGGATGAGATGGTTAGATAGCATCACTGATGCAATGAATATGGACTTGTTGAGCATGCTCCGGGAGAGAGTGCAGGACAGGAAGGACTGGTGTGCTATGGTCCATGGGGTCACAAAGAGTCGGACAGGACTGAACAACTGAACAACAAAGTCTTGATGCCTATGTGCTACCTCCAGTACCAAAGGCAGTGAGCCTATGTACACCAGTTTCTGGGGAACATGGATGGGAGGGCACTGTTGTGCTCATGCCCTGCTTGTGGGTTTAGGGTCAACAGCTGGTTGGCCACTGTGTAAACAGAATTCTGGACTAGATGGACCTTTGGTCTGATCCAGCATGGCTCTTCTTATGTTCTTATATTCTTAACTTCTCTTCAGCAGAAACTTCCATATTTTCTGACAAATAAATATGCATACATTCTTGAAAAGTTAAAAAAAAATCCCACAGTCCATGGACTCCACACGACCTGAGAGGATTGCTCGGCAGCAGATTCTGCAGGTCAGATTGTTAGATATTGGAGCTCATTTTAGTCCATCTCAAATTTCTCCAGCTTCCCTACTTAATACTGCTCCTACACCTAGGGATGCTGGAGAAATTCGAGACGGTTTAAAATGAGCTTGGATTTCTAAGGATCCGACCTGCAGAATCCACTGCAGAGCGACCCCCTCTAGCTGTGCAGTGTCCGTGGAATTTCAGATGATTTTTTTTTTCTTTCCCGAAATTTACACATATAAATCCGAAGAGAAATACGGACGTTTCTGCTGAGGAAACATTGAATGGAATAGGGGACAATACGCTAAATGTTATGCACTGAGGTAAATTATGTAAATATTTACGTAATTATTTTCGTATTTTTCCACACAATGAAAAAAAAATGGGTGGATGACGGAACGAAAGGCACCTGACAATCCACAAAGCACAGACGGAGCAGATTTTACACAGTCCATACATCCCTATCTACACCTTGAAAGCATTAGGACAGCAGAAAATGGTTTAAAACATACAGCTTATTATGGCACTCCTGTAACTTCTGTAGACCTTTAGCAGGTCCTCCAAAACTGCTCACTTTCACCACATTGAGACATGCGTATTATGTTGTACTGTGTGGAACTGACTCTCCTCATGACCACCACTGAAGTCACTCTATATTGCATTACTACAACAAAGACCGCTTTCTGTAGAAGTGAGTTCTATGGAAGTAAAAGATGAAGCAGCCAGCTGTACCTGCTCCGTTCTAATTTCACCCTCTGACAGAGCTCCAGATTAATTTCAGTTTGGGGGATGGGTGGGATACATTGAGAAACAGACGTGTATAGATCTGCAGCCTCCAAGGCATCTGTTTGGTGGCCCTGCTATTGTTGACATTCCCTGACTTGATCAGATGGTAGGCAAAAAATAAAATAAAATCAGATGCCAGGAGAAGCAAAGCATCTGCAGCAGGCTTTCTCAAGCGTTCCTTCTTGACTTTTTGTTGCCTCCAACTTGAAGGCAAGTGGCTGCTGCTTTGATTCCAATGTATGCATTATAAAATCCACAAATCATTGTGGTGAACAGGCCAGGCATTTGTTTTGGAATGGGAAAGCATGTCTGAAAATTCATGGGCCTTTTTAATCTGCAGCAGAGGGCGTATCTGCACTATGGACCTAAAACTAATTTAGTTGCCATCCCTTTTCCTCAGAGAACCTTGGGAGGTATAATTCTGTGAATGGGGAAAAGGATTTCTAAGTAAATTCTTGGCACCCTACTATGCTGAAGCTTTTGGGGGGAAGCCATTGCAGTTAAACTCCCATAAACTGTATAAAAGTAAGGAGCATAGATGTGCCCCCAAAGGCACTCTTCTACACAGCAGAGCAATTATTTTGTTCTTTCAGCTTAATCTTTTTTTCCTCATTGTTGTTTGTTTGTTTGTTTATGGTTCAGATGTTTTGCTCACCCTATCCTAAAACACGTTCAAGAACCAGGATGAAAATAAAACCCTAAATGAAAATATGCAGCATTTCCAATGTATCAAGTTTACAGCAAAAGAGAAGAACAACAAGACCAGGATTCTTAGCAGAAAATGTTATTGCCCTCCCAATTATTCCATCTGTCATGTCCGAGAAACTAGGGATGTTGGAGAAATCCTCAATGCACTGAAAGAACATCGATTTTCTAAGAATCTGACCTGTGTAATCTGCACTGGCACTGTGTAATCTGTTGGCACTGGCAGGGAGAGAGGGACAGTTATGTAGGGATGTTGCAGTCACTCATTTTGGTCCACAAATTTAATGGACCACTGGCGCCCACACCCACTGAACTGTACCCGCCGAACTCCCCCTGCTCGCTGGCCCTCCAGGCTGCAGTTGAGCAACCCCTCCATGCTCGATGAGCAGCCCGCAACTTACCCCAGGCCTGTTCATCTCTGTGCTGATCGCCATGTTTTTTTTTAAAAAAAATAGTGATTGGCAGCACTTGCCCATAGAACTATACGCAAACTAGCTCTGTGAACTAGAGTCTATGGGCAATTCACAGCACTTTTTGCATATAAGTCTATGTGGGCACATCGAGCACGGAGAGCCAGCAAGCAGGGGGAAAGCTCAGGGGAGCCCAGACATGAACTGGGATGTGGTCTCACATCCCAGTTCTGTGCGGCTTGCAGGTTTCGGTTTTACTTTTGTCTCTAAAAATGGAAAGTTACGCAGCCACAATTTATACATAACTAAGCACTTCATGGCCGCAATTGGTGCAAATTATGGCTGCAATTTGCCCAAGATGTTGCCATTTTTAGAGAAAAAAATAAAGTCGAAAGCTGCAAGCCAAGCTGGGGGCTCTGAGGAAATCCATTGAGCCCCAGAGGGCTGGATTTCCCCACAAGGGACATCCCTCAGACTGGATAGAGGTGGATTCATACATCCCTACAAGAAACGCAGAGATCTGAGTGACTAATAGAGGGGTTACTGTTCAGTCCCACTCCATATCCTCCAGTGCACCCACGATTGGTTCCACATTAGGCAGGCTCCATGATAGTTGATTTTTCTCTATCCCACCAGATCCTGGTGACACTTATACCTCCTTCTCAACACATAGAGTTCCTTTTTCCTTTCAAATCAAAGCTACACCCCAACTCTCTACCATACACACACACACACACACACACACACACACTATCCTATTGTGATACAACAGGGAGCTAGTGGTTCTTAAAAGAATCAGAAACACTCATTTCCAGAATGGGGCAGGTCAGGAGAACTTGCAGAAGGAAACTCTGCTGACCTATCCTGAACTAGAGATTAGTGTTTCTGCTCATGTCTGGGGCAACTTTAGGAAGCACTAACTCCCCATTGCACTAGTGGTTAGTCCCACTGGCGCAATGGCATGAGCAGAAGTGGAGCAGCAGTATTGGATAATGCTTTTAACACACGCACAACCTCATACATATGTACAGATGCAGACATACCATCTTTTAGCCCAAAACATACCTTTTCCATTTGCTAAAGGAAAGCATGAAGTAAGAGGAGGTGACCAGGGACTGCTGGAAGATTTGGGACACACAATTGTCTTTCAGCAAGAACTGCTTAGGAACTGAGAGGAAACTGGAATGGGTTTTCATGAATAGGTTTGAAATGGTGAGAGAAGGCCAGATGCTACATCCCTGAATAGGTATAAGCGGTAACCCCAGGTAAGAGCTGGGGAAATGGGCATAGGAGACAAGCATTAAGAGATGCAGCAGGGGTGCCCTTTTAATGAATTAACTGACTGCATTTCTATACCACCCAAGAGCCAAAGCTATCAGAGGATGGAAACCTGAGGATGGAAACCTAAGGGTGTGGTCAGGTTTCTGCCTAGAGCAGGGGCAGGCAACTTGGTACCCTCCAGATGCTTTGGATGACAACTTTGATAATCCCCGACTATTAGCCATGCTGTCTGAGGTTATGTGAGGTGTAGTCCAAGAGATCTGAAGGGCCCCAGATACCATACCCTTCCACTAGAGTGTTCATCAAGCAATACTTTTCCATCCCAAAATGTGTATTTTGAGGTGAAAATGGTGGATATTCAGCTCAACCCTATTTCTCTCTCTGTTTGTGATAGCAAATAAAAACATTTGATTCACAAATGGAAATTTGCAGCTTCTTATTTAAGTACAACACTCAAACCCACTACAAAGCAGTGCACTAACAGAGGATGCCTGCTGTTAAATAAAATCTCCCTTCATGAAACTGTTTACTAAATTCTTTGTCTAAACTGACCTGAAAATGTTTATCATCTGTTATTTTGCCTACCATGGTACTCCATTTATTTAAGTAAAAAAGGAGTGCCGTAGTCTTCTTTATGGGCTTTGCCAAAGCAAAATGTTCTTAGTCCATCCGATCAAACCCATAATAGCTGTGATCTTCTGGATGATCACTGAATAAAGATGGATACTAACAGTCTTGAAGCAACAGCAAAGCAAATACTTTCCCTATTCTACGAAAGAAAACCATAGTGTCTAAATCAGAGCTGTAGACTTGTCCATTTTTTCCCCCTCAAGTCAGGTGTTCCAACTACATTTTGGACCCTGATCTAGATGCCTGAGTACATCTGTACTGACTCAATTTTAAGGAGTTCCAGGATGTATAATTAGTGCTGTGCAAAAAATGTCTCCCACTTTTCTTCCCCGTTCTCATTCAATTTGATAGAAAAGAAATGGCTTTGATAATTTAATAACAAATTCAGTGTTGAAGAACATTCCAGATACATCCTCATGGGTTGAGTTTGGGGTACTTGTGCTTACTTTACTTAGGAGGTGGCCAAGCTGTGTGTGAATGTCCTGTTTTTTTATTGTACAATCATTAGGGATAAAAAAGAATTTAACTTTTTCACGCAAAACATGAGAGCATGCCCCATTTGAAGCTCAGAACATGAGCACATGTCCACCAAAATATTCACAAATTGCCCAACACATGCTCGCATTCGTCTCATTCCTGACTCCCAGTTCAATTTGTGCAAATTTCCTAAATCAGCCCCGCTTTAGTCCATTTAGTTTATGGAGCAAATTTGAGGAGATTTATGCAAATCTCCCACTGCTCGATTTGTGCAAGTTCCCCATTTGCGCAAAGTGAGCAGCGATCACAAATGTGAACAAGAATCAGGCATGAGATGAGGAGCAAGATGATGTTTGAAGACTCCTAGCTATCTTGAACATTGCGCATTCACCCATCCCTAAGCAGCCTGTAGCCTCCTCAACTTCCCGTAATTCCATTAAAGCCCAGGGGAAGACATCACAAGGTAATCCCTCCCATAGGGATTATTCAGATCAGGAAGCACAGGCAGCCTGGGAGGTTGCAGTACAATGGAGAGACATGTAATAAAAAGAAAACACACCCACAGCACCTTCAGCTGCCTTGCAGTGATTAGGTAAGCTCAAAAACACCACAAAAATAAATTATAAAACACTAGAGCTGTGCACAAATGGCCTCTCAAATTCTCCAGCCTATATGAGTGCAGAGAAATGGGGGGGGGGTAATTTCAGCAAATTTCTCCTACGGGAGGAGACGTTCTCCAACAGTTTCTCACAGATAGGGCTCACTATTGGCAGGGGTTGTAGCACAGGTTCTTTCTTTTTTTTCTGAAGCAGTTTTGGTTTATTGCACTGCTCCTGCAAGTGGCAACAGCATCAACTGTTCTGAGGCTTCCACTTCTCTGAGGCAAAATTTTAAATTTCTTTCAGTTTTTGAGCTTACCTAATCACTGTGAGGTGGCTGGGGGTGATGTGTGTGTTTTCTCTCTCTGTTTCACATCTTTCCATTGCTCTGCAGCCTCCCAGGCCACCTGCCATCCCTGAACTGAAAACCCCACATGGGAGGAATTACCTCATGATGTCTTCCTCATGATGACTTTATCTGAAGTGCAGGAAGCTGAGGAGGCTATAGGTGCCCGAGAGATGACTGTACAATGCACCTCTGTACACTCCATGGCCACCTCACAAGTAAATTAAGCTCCATGGCCACCTCATAAGTAAAGTAAGCACAAGAACTCCAGACTCAACCCATGAGAGTTTCTCCAAAATTTCTTTTCCTTTGAATTTCTTTTCGAAAGCAATTTCTTTTCTATCAAATTGAATGAGAATGGATGACAAAAATGTGGTGGAATTCTTTGGCACAGCACTATAAAACATCCTGAAAATGAGACAGAACAACAGAAGCCTCTCTCATGGGGAAAGAAAACTTTCAGGAAATTGGAGTACAGATTTAGGTGCAATACCACCCCCACCTTTTCCCTGGAGCTGGATACAACATTGCCCCTCTCACACCTGCATTGTGGTGGATGCAAAGTGGCAGCCAGCCTACCAACACAGTTGATGCTGTTGCTACTTGCAGTGGCAGCACAACCCCCCCAACCCTTACTAAAAAAGAAAGAAGCTGTGCTACAACCCCTGCCAATGGTGAGCCCTGCCTATAAGAAACTGTTGAGCATTTTTCCTTCTCCCGGGGGTAAATTTTGTGAAATTCTGTCCACAATTTGAATTTATCTGCCAACAAATAGGGTGGAGAATTTTGAGAGGCCATTTTTGCACCGCTGTATGTGTAATTACCTCCTCCTTTAAAATACATACAAGTGCTGACTGGAAAAGAGTTTGGTCCATTCTTCTGTACTTTTTCATAGACTTTATGTCTTTTTTTGGAAGTGTGAACACATATTATTCCGTGAATAGTTTAGGCTGCAACCCTAAACATACTTCCCTGGAAGTAAATTCTATTGAACTCAATATGACTTACTTCTCAGTGGCCATGAATAGGATTGTGCTGTAAATAATTCTACCATTTCAAATAAACTCTGTACTTGATTGATTTATGGGAAAACTAGATTGCTGGTCCTGTTTGTTCAAAATAATGAATCTTAAAATCAATTGTTCTCTCGTGTGTGTGTGTGTGTGTGTGTGTGTATATATATATATATATATATATATATATGTTTGTCATTGTGCTTTGACAGTGTCTGAAGAGACTTTTGGGACTTTATATAGTTAATACTTTTCTACTAACTTTATATAATTAGCATTTGACAAGTCCCAATTCAGTTCAATTACATTTGACACAGTATGTTTGTTTGTTTTTTCCAGTGCAGAGAAATATTATTTGTGTGTGTGTGTACACACACATAGAATAAAGACATAGGGTTTGATTCAGTAAATTGTGAAAAGTTAGTCATGAATAAGGGAGCAATCCTGTCCTCTCTGAGAAGGCTGCTGAGGGGCAGAAGATGCTTCAGACCTCCCTCTCCGTGGGCAGAGAGGGAGGTCAATGGGTGGAGGCCTCCTGGGTGAAGCAGTGGAAACCTCTGCCACTGACGTCCCCACATTATTCCACCAGCAGTAGGGACCAGAATGGAGCCTTTAGGGAACATATCAGGGGTGTGGCAGGGGAGGCTGTGGACCCACAGAAACCTAACCCCCTGACATGCCCCCAAATAGGCCCCCAAACTATGCAGCCCTGGAGCTGAATTAATTCCATCTGGGAATGAAAAGTTTGTTGTTTTGTTTCATTAAAAAAAAAAAGTTGGCAAAAAAATAAATCCCTACCTCCTACCCTAAGTCACCGTGAGCCAGCAAGGCTCTGAATGTGGTGGTGGCTCTGCCACCGATCTCTCACCCCAGGTACTTAGGAGTACAGTGTAAGGTAGGGAAGTCCAGCTGATTTCAACAAGAACGAAATTCAGTTAACTTACTCTGGATCCAACTGTCCTTCTTCTCAAAGGTTGTTCCTGTGTATTTTAAAGAAGGAAGTGACAATGTACACAAGCACCCTTCACAGTTGACATGGTATGGGTATATTGGCAAACTCTATGCATTTGCCCTATTTACAAAATGTCCTTGCCACAGAATGGGTTGCACACATCCTATTGTGTAGAATTTAGGGTCACAACCAACATTACTTTACATCTATATCTAACAGCTACATCTTTTCTTGGTCCCCCCCCCTTCTAGAGTAGGAGCAGGGGGGTGATCCAGATCTTAAAAACTCACCCTGCCCTGAAGCTAGGGTTCCAATCCAGACTGACCGCCCTGTGCCTACTCTAAACTAAATATGCAGAGGGAGTGGAGGAGAGGTAGCTGCTAGATACAGATATAAGTGATCTCTGTTTTGGCCCACAGTCAACACTGGCAGACCACCCTTAAGTAGGACACAAATGTTGATGGGTTGTGTTCTGTTTTTCAGGTGATGGAGCAGATTAAGAACTGGATGTCCTATCAATTAATTTGCACTGTAATACTGGTGTGTGCATTGGTGTATTGGCATTTTTAGCCACCTCATCAAAAAAACCCACAAATGGCATCTTATATCACTCATATATCAAGTAAAACTGCTGATCCAGTAAAGGGATGTTATTTTCCAGGGAAATTATATATATACTAGAAGGATTTACAGCTTGATTTCCATGCTAATAATATGATGAGATTGATAAATGCATGTTATAATCTCACCCTATCAAACAGTATAGTACATGATAGCATATATATATATATATATATATAAAAAAATATAGTTAGTCTTTCTACATGATAGAAAGACTAACAACAGAGTATTAAATATATTTTAAGCTTAATGTTTCAGCTTCCGCCCTCATTAAGTGTCCTACTTAAGGGTGGTCTGCCAGTGTTGACTGTGGGCCAAAACAGAGATCACTTATATCTGTATCTAGCAGCTACCTCTCCTCCACTCCCTCTGCATATTTAGTTTAGAGTAGGCACAGGGAGGTCAGTCTGGATTGGAACCCTAGCTTCAGGGCAGGGTGAGTTTTTAAGATCTGGATCACCCCCCTGCTCCTACTCTAGAAGGGGGGGGGACCAAGAAAAGATGTAGCTGCCCATTGACCTCATCAGTAGCTGTGTTGTTAACTGGGTATCAGGGGTGGCAGTTTGGAATGCCTGGAGATGAAAGTTCCTTAGGAGAAAAAACAGAGGTATGATAAATTACAATGGAGTTAATAACAAGATTCCATGACCATAAATCTGTGATTCTAGCCAAAAAAACTGGAATAGCCTGTTACAAGACATTTCAACTCTCCTACACATAGTCTCTCAGATTTAGAGTTGGTTCCAACAAAACAAACAAAAGACTCTGATATGCTTGACCAAAGAGAAAATATCTTAGGGATGTGCGAACTCACCCCCATTCGGTTCTCCGGACGCCCGCCCAGCCCCTGCCCCCACTCGCCAGTCCCCAGATCGCACTCGAGCCCCTCCCACACTCGACGAGGAGTCTGCACTCACCCCAGCAGCCTCATCGAGCTCCACAGTTGCCATTTAAAAAAAATTGTGATCACAAAAATGTGCATGTTTTTGTATACACAAAAATGCGCATTTTTGCAAATGCACATATTCTCAGGTGTGAGATGCCCATTTTTGCGAAGGCACTCAGTGTGTGTGCAAAAATGTACATTTTTGGAAAATATGCAAATATGCATACGCAAATATGCGCCTTTGCAAAAATGCACATTTCCCCATGTGCACAAATTTGCACATTTTTGCAATCGCCATTTTATTTCTCAAAAATGGCAACCGCGAAGCTCGACAAGGCTGCTGGGGTATAGGGATGTACGAAAGTCACTTACCTTCTTGATGGGGTGACTTTTAGTGAGGGGGAGGCGCTCTGCACGTCCCCCCAAAATCCTGACCTGGCCGGCTCCACTCCGCAGAGATTCTGCAGAGCCGCCAGCCGGGGCTGCCCGCAGGCAGACATCCGGCCACTGGGCAGCCTTCCGGGGGGGGGGGAACACGTACACAAATGGCGGCTATGGCAGCCACCATTTTTTCCCTTTTTTTCGCAGTTTTAGCCTACGTAAATATTTACGTAAGTTATTACGGCGAAAAAAAGGGGAATGCAAATAGCGTAGTGGGCGCCATTTGCGTTCCTTTTTTTTCTTCTCCATTTTAGCCTACATAAATATTTATGTAAGCTATTACAGTGAAAAAAAAAGGAATGTAAATAGCGCCCACTACGCTATTTGCGTCCCTCTTTTTTTTGTCGTAATAGCTTACGTAAATATTTACGTAGGCTAAAACTGCAAAAAAAAAGGGAACGCAAATGGCGGCTGCTGTAGCCGCTGCCATTTGCGTACGCGGCTTTTTTTTTTTTTTGCCTGCCGGGATAGGCTACGTAAGTATTTATGTAGCCTATCATGGCAAAGGCAGCTATGCAAATGGCATGGTGGCCACCATTTGAGTCCTCAGCAGCTGGCCGAGATACCAGCTGCCGCTGCTGCTGTGGGGTGAGTGCAGGCCATTTGCTGAGCATGAGCAGGGATTGCTGGGGCAAGGGCTTGGCGAGCAGGGCTCGGGGGTGTGGGCAGGAGAGGGTCCGTTGGATTCCCAGACTGAATCAGGCACCCGTGCCATTCCTAATCTGTATATAATACATAGACTCAGAAGTCTTAGTCCCAATGGCCTTAATCTGGAGGACAATTTGGAAGCATTACACCAATCATACCTCTGTTTTTTCTCCTAAGGAATTTTCACCTCCAGGCATTCCAAACTGCCATTCCTGATACCCATTTAACAGCACAGCTACTGATGAGGGCGGAAGCCAAGACGTGTAGCTTAAAGTATATATTCTTATACATGTTACCTTAAGAATGACTCATCCACAGTAGATTCAGAGCCTCCTTGTTGCTTTGCTGCGGTGCTACTTTACACCCACCCCTTCCTCTCCCTCCCTCCCTCCCTCCCTCTCTCTCTCTCTCTCTCTCACTCCTTCATGCAATAATAATCTGATTCATAAATAGAAGGATAAAATTGGTTTCATTTAATAATATTGCTCAGGATATGCACAAGACCTTTTTTTAAGTATTATTTTAAGGACGTTTTTAAGACTGTTTTAAAATGTTAAATAGAATGTATATCCATTTTGTTGGTCAGGCAATTAAACACAGTAACTGAGCCTGAAAGTGAAATTAATTTGACAATACATTCATCTCCCCTACAAAAATAGGGTGAACTCTATCAAGATATTGGCTTCACATGTAACTGATGCCATTTTAATGCATTAGGGATGATCCTTCCTAGAATTAATGCAGTGCCTGTTCACACAGTGACCTCCATGAGGCTCAACAGCCTGTCACCTTCTCTCTCAATGCATATGCAGGGATTGGTGAGAATTTTGTTTCGATAAGAACTTAGCATAATTCACAGATGTCTTCATATTGAGAATGGAAATAACTTGAGATTAAAACAATGTGAATGTGGAAGAAACCAAAACTGACAGATTCATCCACCCATCCAGACCCAGAGCCCTGAGCTTAGCTCTTAAAAATCTGGGTTTGCATCCCTGAGTATTCATCCAAGTTTGCAGTACTGAATCAAGGTTGCCACCTCTTTTTTCTGACAGGCTACTCAACTTTTAACAGCTATATGGATTGGAAGGCAGGTCCAACATGGTTCTCTCCAGGGACCTTTTCAATTTGGCCAGTGCAGATGGGTGAGAATTTAATGTTGGTTCATTTTTTTATAAGAATTTGCCAAAATTTGCAAATTTCTTCATGTTTGAGATTAAATAATTTAAGATTTAAAAAAATCCAATCCATCAGAAAGTGAAACTGACAGGTTCATCTATCCCTATGCATATGCACATGCACAGATCATTATAGAAAACAGATGTCTGCTTTTCATATCTTCATTCAAGCAATTTTTTAAATTTTTTTTTTTACAGACTGCAGATTACTCATTTTTCCAAATGGCAGAGCAGAGAAATAGCATCTATAGATCCATTCAGGGATCACCACAGCTACACTAGAAAGGATTCTGGCATTACTGAGTTTTGAAATTAATTAATAGATTATGATTTATTTATTTATTTATTTATTTATATACCACCTGATAACTGAAGCTCACTGGGCAGTTCACAGCAATTAAATAGATAAGGGTGGGGAAAACTGACAACTTTGTGGGGGGTTATTTATAAAAGATACCACTGCCAAATTCATTTTAAACTTCTATCATTTGTTTCAGTCTTACTCATTGTTATTACATGCTCAATCATGTAGAAATAAAATGGTTGTTAGAACCCCAATTAAGGGTTCTTGTGTATCAGCAGGTCCTCAGTTCAGGATACAGTCTGAGTAGATGCAGTGACATCATATTTATATTACATCAATCTCAACTGAATGTAAGTGGTTGCTTAATGTTAAGCATAAATGCTGTCAAAGATTCTCTCCTCTCTCACTTCCATTGGTAGAAAAGCTGAAGGAGATCCTGTTTCCAAGGCCAGCACTACCATTAGGCAGAGTGGTGGCTAGCTCAGGCAGCAGATGTGTGGGGGCAGTAGGGACAGCCTCCTGGTGGTTCCTCATGAACACTCTGGATGTTCCCCTCTATTGGATGACATAACTTTGTATGCCACACAATCTTTCCTGGGCCTCCCAAACTAGTCTACTGCCTTAAGTGTGGGAGAGGACATTATTCCATTACCAGTTTTGAAGTAAGATTCAACTGTCAGTCCAGTCATGTGCATGGACTGGGGAGAGGAGCACGCCATCTTGTCCTTCATCTCAGACAGCAAAATGGCCCAGCCTATTGGACATGAGTAATCTCTAGTCATTCATCTGTCACTGCTCAGAATGGCTACGACAAACATTTCTGGAAATTACAGAGTAGCCCTTTTCTATTTATTGGGGAAAGACAAAACTATATAGAAAGAGTCACACACTATTAAAAAACAAAACAAAGAAAAGCCTGTGTCAGATGCACACAAAATACATAGACTTATAAACACTGGCCAAGGCATCATTAAGGACTTTTAGGTCCTGCTGATTACAATGGAAGAGAATTAAACATGTGCCAAAGACACGCTCAACCATTTCCCTTTGAAATCAATGAGACTTAAAAGTGATTTAACATTGGCTGAACTGGGCCCATTTGTACTTTGTCATACCCAATGAAGTTGATTGGATGGCTCACATGATGCTTAATTACCTTATGGAAGTCACTATCCATAGTGACTATTCCACTATTCCAATATCCATATATATACCACTATTCCAATATCCATATATACTCAAAAGTTGGTATATTTATTTTTGGCAAGTACAAGTGCTTCTGTTTTTGATTTCTAAAATTAATTTTAGAAATGTTTTGAGTTAAACTGAAAGAGTGAAAAACATGGGCCAAAGTGAAAACACAAGAGAGCAGGAACAGAATGCAAGAAGATGGGATAAATCTACTCAACTCTAACTGCAATGTAAGGTGCTCTTTTCAAGCTAAGAATTCTATTCTCTTAGTAATTCTATTAGTTCTGGATTTCTCCCATTTAGTGGTACACTTGTCATATCAACCAATAATTAGATTTCATGTAGAACAATACATGGTATTGGTATCTATTTTTAGAAGAGGTTCTGACCTGGTTTATTTCTGTACAATGTGCACGCTCCTCCCATTTTACAATTACTCGCTCTATGCCTGGCATCAGAGAAGATGTGTCTGTCTTCAACCCATTGTAAAAAACAGTTAGTGTTCCTGGGTCTAAAACAGCTTAATCTAACTAATTAATGAGACCAAACAGTTGGAAATGTACATATTTGTCCTAAACCGTTTGTGCTTTTGATTAACCTCCAGAGCAACACTTTTCTGCCGTTACTTGCACCTGATCAGGCAGTGTGTGATGGAAGGAAATGGTGGATCTGGAAGTGGCATTTATATACAACCTTTGATAAGTCAGCTTTAAGCATCTCATTCTAGGAGCACCATTTACTGTAGGACATCCACCATCACATTTTAGACCACATATGATTCTTCCTAAGGAATCAGATGCTTGAGGAATTTGACCTTTATGAATCCTTATATTATCTGATCCACCACTCTTGGACTAATCTGTGGATAAGATCTTAGCTATCTACCAGACTGCATGTTTCTCTCAGTATTGCAGAAGAGTTTAGAAAGGTATCGAAATGCATTTACATATTTTGAGAAAAATACACATTTAAATATGTATTTTGAGAGGGTTTATTTATTTATTGCATTTATATCCCATCTTTTTTATTGCTGTGCCAAAAAATTCTGTTACATTTTTTCGACCATTCTCATTCAATTTGATAGAAAATAAATTGCTTTCGAAAAGAAAGTGAAAATAGAAGAAATTTCAGAGAAATTCTCATGGGTTGAGTTTGGGGTTCTTGAGCTTACTTTAGTTGTGAGGTGGCCATGGATTGTACAGAGATTCATTGTACAATAATCTCTGTGGCAGCCTGTAGCCTCCTCCGCTGCCCACACTTCAGTTAAAGCCATCATAAAGAAGACATCATGAGGTAATTCTTCCCATGGGGCTTTTCCAGTTCAGGAATGACAGGTGGCCTGGGAGACTGCAGAGCAATGGAAAGACGTGTAATAGAGAGAGAGAACACATGCCACATCCTCGGCCACCTTGCAGTGATTAGGTAAGCTCAAAAACCAAAAGGAATTCAAAATCCTGCCTCAGAAAAGTGGGAACCTCAACATAGTTGATGCTGTTGCCACTTGCAGAAGCAGTGCAGTAAACCAAAACCCCTTAGGAAAAAAGAATCTGTGCTACAACCCCTGCCAATAGTGATCCCTATCTGTGAGAAGCTGCTGGAGATCTGCTCCTCCCCCAGGAGAAATTCGGTGAAATTATCCCAATTACTCTGCCCACAAATAAGCTAGAGAATTTTGAGAGGCCATTTGTGCACAGCTCTACTTTTTTTTCCTCCTTAAGGAACCCAAGGTGACATACATAATCCTCCTCTCCCTTTTATCCTCACAACAACAACCCTGTGAGGTAGGTTGGGCTGAGAGTCTGTGACAGGCCCAATGTCACCCAATGACGTCCATGGCTAAGTGGGGGACTAGAACCTTGATCTCCCAACTCCCAATCCAACATTCCCAATCCAACACTCGGGCTCTCAGTGGGTTAAAAATAATTTACAACTTAACAATTTTGCTCACTGCATGAAGAGTTTCTTTTTCATTCTCCCACTGTATCCATGTTTTCTGTTATTCTCAGTGGGGAATGTGTGGAACCACTCCAAGAAATTTTGCTACTCATACTAAAACTCAGCTTACTTCTCTTGATATGCCTCATATATTTGGCATGAGCAGGAACCTCTAAATTCATGTCAGACACTCTGTGGCTTATGAATCAATGATGTATTTGAAACAGTAGGAAAAGGCATTCTTCAGAAAATCAAGTGAGTAGAGCCAATTAGAGAAGTGAATGGGACATGGAGGAAATTATTGTCCACTGTCTCCATTGCAATGTTTTTAATACGACTGACAAAATGTCTCTGGAGAGAAGGGTTAAAATAACAACTAGTAAATAATAACTACCTATCTAAAGTAACTACCAGTAGATATTAATAATCAGCATTGGTGCAACTTACTTCACTAATTTTACTAGTTGCCTTTTGTTCTTCCCACTGAGGCTGGAAATAATATCTGTGAATTGTAAATATTACTGGATTTTGTTTTCTCTATTATTACTTTTTAAAACAACAGAAATTACTTCACCACTGCTGCTATTATTTTAAGCATGCTCGTGCTGCAACAGACAGAGGAAAGATGAAAGGACATAAACAAGACCTTTGTAAGAAAAATTAAATGCTACTTTCAGAGTTTGTGTATTTTCATGATTTCCAAGAACATTTCTATATAATTATAGATACATAAGTAGATAATATAGAGATGCTGGTGATGATAGATAGGCAGGCAGGCAGGCAGATAGAACATTGCTGCTCAATAACAAGGACCACAGTAGTCTAAACTAGGGCTGTGCACCAGTTCGGCCTGAGGCCCGAACCCCGAGTGGAAGCAGGCTGCTTCGGGTCACTTTGAACCCCTTTCGAGGTGAATCGGAGGGGGCACACAGCAACCTGGAGCAGGTCGGGGGCTCTCCAAAGCACTCAGTGTGCTTTGGAGCTTTCGCACCACTGGCCCAGCTGTGCTAGGTCCTTACCTGCACTGCCACCACGGCTTCCGCCATCATCACTGCCACCATCGCCATCCTTGCCGCCATCTTCACCACCTTCTCTGCTGCTGCCCTCACTGCCACCAACATTTTTTAAAATGGTGACTCCCTGCAGTAAGAGTTGGCGTGCGCATCCAGGCATCAGGAGTTGGAGGTGGTGAGGACGGTGGCAGAGAAGGCGGAGAGGGCAGCGGCAATGGAAGCAATGGTGGCAAGGGCAGTGGCAGCGAGGGCAGTGGCAGCAAGGGCAGCAATGGCTGCAGCGGAGAGGACAGCGCTGAGGACAATGGCAGCAGCAGTGGTGGTAGCGAGAGCAGTGGCGGCAAGGTAAGGGGGTTTGCATGGGGTTATCAGGGGAGAGGACCCAAAGCGGGGTTCGACATCTGAATCCCATCTCGGGTTCAGGGCCAAGCTGGGTTGCCCCCCCCAAATCTGCCCGAGCCGAATTGGGCCCACCTCTGAAAACACACAGTGGCTTCCAAGTTGGATCGGGGGGTCCTTGCACAGTCCTGTAACCCTAAACGGAGTTTCTAGGCACATCTGTTTCATTCTGTGTAATTTGGAAGAGAATAAACAAAAATTACAGAATTCGTTTCTTTCTAGTATATGTGAAGGTGAACCACTTTCTGCAGTGTTCATAATGCCAAACAGCCTGATTTGTAATACCCACCAAACCTCCTGCTTTTTAAACCACCGTTAAAGATAGAGGCAGGAGCTTTGTCCTCTTTTGCATTTGGTCGCTCTAGCCTAATGTATGCTATAACCCTGCAGTTTGGAAGAAAGCAAAGAAGAAGATACATGAATATAAAACAGGGGCAGGGGAGAAACAGGCCCAGTTCATACTAGGGATGGAATTGTTCTATTCACATTTTGACACAAACCTACCTAATTCACACTAGCTGAACGAATACACAAACTGACACATCGTTATCCGATACCTGCACTTCTCTGAATTTTGCTAAACAGATTAGGAACACAACAGATGCTTTGTGTATGTACTGAGACACACTGCAGGGAACACATGGTGCCAATTTTAAAACAGCAGCATTTGGAGGCTATCTTGAGGCTCTGTGATTCCCTGTTGAAGTATTCTGCTGCTACGTTGTTGCTATGGGGAACTTGGGGGGTCATTTTTATTGTTTCTTAAGTAGTTTATGTCTTGCGTTTTGTCTTTGGTTACATTGGGCAGTATCCAACACTGATGCACCACTTCCACTGTTGACATACCTCTAGCATAACCAACCTCTGGTGGTATGCCAATAGCATAACCTGGCATGAAGAGTTTCTCTAGAAAACTCGTGCCAGCTTGCGTTATTGACATACCACTAGATGCCACTTATGCTAACACTATGTCAATAGTGTAAGTGGAGCGGCAGTTTTGGATACTGCCTACTAGCTGTCTTGAGGGGTCTAGGTCCAAAAGGCAGGATATAAATGTTTTAAATAAATAGATTATGCACATCAGCCATATTCTCCCAAGAATATGGGCAAAGACGAAATGTTGAACAGTAACAGCACAATCCCTGTGAGTTCTCCTTTTATTATGTACCCGAGCAACCCACTCCCATCTGCAAGCCAATACACAGGACAGGGAAGTGAGCAGCTGAGTGGTCAAAAGGAAAGATTCTCTCAAAGGGTTGGTTGTTGTTCACATTAGAAAAGGACTGACAGCCCCTTTCTTTGTGTCTCAGTTGGCCGAGTCAGTGGATGAAGTCAATGTTGCTGGCCTCCCATCCACTGTTTAGTGGAAAATAGGGATTTGCATCAGATTCAGCCAAAACCAAAGTTTTTTGGCAGTTCACTTTTTTTTTTTTTAATAAAGGTGCAGAGCACAAAAAACCCTGCATCTATTTTTTTTTAAAAAAAAAAATGCCAGGAGTATTCCCCTCCTAAGGCGCTACTATGCCTGTAAATTTCATCCAGTTCTGACCAAGGAAAAATAGTTACAACTAACTATTGGCCAACTAACCAATGCAGGGGCAGGCAGAGCATGCCTCCTCTGTGCTCCGGCCACCCTGCATTTGTGGCTAGACAAACGATTTTGGCTGTCTAGCTGGGGATGTTGGAGCAGGAGCAGAGGAGGCTGGACAGTGCATAGGAAGTGTAGTAATGATGCTTCCACAGTCTCCTCCCCTCCCCACCCCCAGGAATGCCCCCTTTTTGCCTGCTTTGCATTGCAGTTGCAAGCATGGAAATGGGGAAGAACCATGCTCCCTATGAGGTGGCAGGGGAGGTTGCAGGGAGCGCGGTTTCTGGGAGCCAAGCTCAGAGCCCTGGCTCCAAGCTGAGTTCCCAGAAACTGGGTGGGGGGCTATGGTTATCTAGACACTGCCTAGTGGTCATAGGATTGGTCTCCCCATCAATGTTTAACATGCCACAGTCTTTTCTCTCATGAAAATTTGCAACCGAAAAGAAATCACATTGTGCTGTGAATGCTGATAATAGCACTTTATAAAGGAAAAGAGTCTCTGCAGCTTCATTTTGTGTTTCAGTGGAAAAAAATTAGATCCAGCAACAAAGAGACAGGGGGTGGGAAAACTCTCTTATTAAGGGTTGTCGAGGCAGTTACTAAGGAAGGAACTGTCTGAGGAAGTAGATAAAACGATCTTGCCAAGAATAAGATAAAATGAACCTCTGTCACAAGGTTAACAACTCAAGCTCCATCGTTGAAGGCCAAGTCAATCCAGTAGTGGGAATACATGCAAAGTGGAGAAAAAGGGTGAATACAGATGTAAAGGCTTGGAAGCATGCTGAGAGAATATGCCTATTTGAGTTGAAGCCCCATTTAACTGAAATTCAAAATCCAACAACATTTCAAAATCTTAATTTGCCCTTTGAAACTTCAAAGCTTCGCCAAGTTTCACAAATTTGAGTTTGTGGTGTCATCTTGTTGATGAATTTTAAAGGAGTCATATTAAATATTGACTTGTCAAAGTAAAAGTTAGGAAAAACAGAAACTGCTGTATACCAAGTCAGACCATTGGTCAGTACTGTCTATCAGGGCACCTTGTGCAAGTGCACACTTATGCAAGTCTGCCTGTCTGCTACTTCATTTAGCCCAGCAGAGCCATATTCTGTACTTGTCAATGAAATTGCTAATTCCATTCTCCACTTTCAACCTTTCTGAAACTCCCACTCCCCTTCACTTGGGAAGCGCCAAAGTGGAGGATGAAACTGACAAGTTCTTTGACAAGTATGGAATATGCCCGGCTAAAGGAAGTAAGTGTGGTGAGGATGAAACTGACCAGGACATTTACAGTGGGAATATGCCCCTGTGAAGCTACTTAGTAGACAGATTTGCACAAATGCATACTTGCGCAAGACCCCCAAGGTAGGGAGGGAGGGAGGGAGGGAGGGAGGGAGGGAGGGAGGTAGATAGAGATAGATAGATAGATAGATAGATAGATAGATAGATAGATAGATAATTACAACCCCGTGTGCACAAATTTAAAGACCCAAAGTGGAGGGGGAGATCCCATTTGCACAAATTGCCTCCGCCATAAAAAATAAAAACAAAAATCCAAAATCCACATATTGGATCAACTTGCAACAGATTGAGTTGATGCCAGAGGTGGGAAATGGAGCAAAATCTGGCAGAACCAAAACCAGCAAAAGCCATCAAGTGTTCACTCCAAAATGGAATTCTCATTAGGGATGGCAGAGAATTCCGCCACGGATTCCAGTGAGGCCGGATTCAAAAGAATCCAGCCTCACTGGAATTCATGGTGGAATTCTCTGCCCCCCCACCCTGCCTCCTGCCCCCCCACCCCCCATGGAATCCCCCCGGGACAGCGCTTACCTGCGGCAGATTCAGCGGCGGCGGCAGTGCTTCTGGCGGTGGCTCCAGCGGCGGCAGCGGCTCCGGCGGCTGGTCTCCTGGCTGACTGCAGCCGGGCTGCCGCCGCCACCATTGCCATCCTTGCAGCTGTGATAGGGTACATAAGAATTTACATAGCCTATCATGGCTGGGTAAAAAACAAAAATAAAACCCGCAGCGTATGCAAATGGCAGCGGCTACAGTGGCCGCCATTTGCATTCCCTATTTTTCGCCGATTTATCTTACGTAAATATTTACATAAGATAAATAGGGATGTCAGAGAATTCCGCCACGGATCTCGGACAGGCCGAATGCCAGTGCATTCGGCCCCCCAAAATCGGTGGCAGAACTGTCTGCCACCCCCCCGGGATGGGACTTACCTTGGGCGGATCTTCCTGGTGGCGGCGGCGGCTCTGGCGGCAGTGTGGTGGCGGCGCTCTGGCGGCCGGTCTTCCGACTGGCTGCCACCACCACCATTTCCAGTTTAAAAAAAAAAAATGTGATAGGCTATGTAAAGATTTATGTAGCCTATCACGGCTAGATTTTTTAAAAACACCGTGATAGGCTACGTAAATGTTTAAATGCTGATTTAAAAGAAAAAAAACAACGCGCGTATGCAAATGGAGGTGCCCATGGGCGCTGCCATTTGCATTCCTTATTTCGGCACGTCTTAGTCTACGTAAACATTTACATAGACTAAGATGGTGAAAATAAGGGGAACACAAATAGCGTAGATGCTACACTATTTGCGTCCCCCTTATTTTCGCCATCTTAGGCTACATAAATGTTTACATAGACTAAGATGTGCCAAAATAAGGAATGCAAATGGCTGCGCCCATGGGCGCCGCCATTTGCATACACGCTTTTTTTTCCCTTTTAAATCAGCCGTGATAGGCTACGTAAACATTTACATAGCCTATCACGTCTGACTGCAGGGATGCAAACGACGGTGGCTACGGCCGCCGCCATTTGCTTCCCTGCTAGCCAGTGGCCAGATGTCCGGCCGCTGGCGGAGCCGGCCGGCGGCTCCGCAGAATCCCTGTGGAGCGAAGTCGGCTGGCCAGGATTCTGGGGGAGAGGAACGAGGCGCCTCCCCCCCCGCCCAGAATTTCAGAGGGAGGGACAGAGCGCCTCCCCCCCATCGTGAATGTCACCCTTCGAAAAGGTAAGTGACTTTCGTACATCCCTAATAAAACAGCGAAAAAAAGGGGGACGCAAATAGCGTAGTGGGCGCTATTTGCGTTCCTTTATTTTTTGCCATTCTAGCCTAAATAAATATTTACGTACGCTAGAACAGTGAAAAATAAAGGAACGCAAATAGCGCCCACTACGCTATTTGCATTCCCCCTTTTTTTGCCGTAATAGCCTACATAAATATTTACGTAGGCTTGAACGGCGAAAAATAGGGAACGCAAATGATGGCTGCCATAGCCATTTGCATATGCTGCGTGTGTTTTTTTGTTTTTTGTTTTACCCAGCTGTGATAGGCTAAGTAAATTCTTATGTACCCTATCATGGCTGCAAGGACGGCAATGGCGGCAGTAGCAGCCCAGCCGTGGCCGGCCAGGAGACCAGCCACTGGAGCCGCCGCCACCGGAGCTACCGCCGGAGCCACCGGAACTGCCACTGAATCCACCGGCCGTTGAGGATTCCGGGGGGGGAGGACCGGATCACCTCCGCCCCCATCGAGGATTCCAGGGGGAGGGACAGAGTGCCTCCCCCCCACACCGCAAAAGATTCCATGAAAAAAGGTCAGTTTCATACATCCTTAATTCTCATACATCCCTACCTAACACTGTGTGGCTTTTCTAGGGGTACTACTGCAGATATTAATTAGTGGTGAAAATATTTTGAAGAAAATCCTATGCATAAACACGCGTTTCATGCACACTGAAACTCTTCTTCAGTTTCACGCGACATCTAGGCCTGATACAATGCTTCCACCATGCTCCTCCTATTCATTCATTCATTCATTCATTCATTCATGTCATTTCTATATCACCCAATAGCCAAAGCTCTCTGGGCAGTTCACAAAAATTAAAACCAAAGAGCACACAATAAAGCAATACAAAATATATAAAACATTAAAACCACAGTAAACAACAGAACCAGAATAAAACCAGAATAAAACCTAGCAGCAGCAGTGCAGGGATTTTTCTTACCCCTCCCTCTTACCATCACATCTCTTATCTCCTTCCTCTTGTGTTCTCTCCAGTTGCTGAAATTCAGTCCATTACTTATTTTGGCCTGTTCCTTTATCCACCTTGCCTTTGGGCTATCTCTTCTCTAGCTTTCTGATGCTATGTGCCAGTATGTGGATTCTGGCTTCATACCCTCCCTATGAAGAAGAATCTGGTAGTTGCTTTATTTGCTTCTTACAGTCCTCCCCCTGCACATAGCAGGTCCAGCAATCCACCCCAAAATTGTTTCATTATGCTTGGGAGTTTGGCTAGGGACTTTCCCCTCCCCTCCCATGGACAGAGGAGATGCTTTTCCTTACATTTTTTGCCAGGAAGTAAGTCTTGTTGCCATGCAACAGCTTTCATTCTGCTTCCCTGGCTCCACCTATTTTTCAACCTTCCATTTGGCCAGTTTAACCCTGGTCATGTTCTATTTAGGATTGTGCATCCTGATGGGAGGAATGCTGCCCCATGCTTCTCCTTCCAACCAGGGCTTGACATGGCACCCAATCTAGGGATATTGTGAGAGTCTGCAGGGTGTGTGTGGATTGCGATGGGCTCCCCCTCGCCCTCCCTCCCAGAACCCACTTGCTGAACTGTGGGGTGTTTGCAGACCTGCTCAGAAAGTGCCCGACAGCTCGGCAAGCACCCGGCAGATGCCCTGTCCTCCTAATGAGCCATCACTGTGTGCAACAATGGCAGCTCAGGTGCTTCCAGGTAGGCAATGTTGCATAAAAGGGCCCACTTACACAACATTACAGTTGTGAATGGAGCATTCATGCCTGTAATGCTGTGTAAATGGGCCCTTTACAGCTGACCATTATGCAATGTTACCTACACAATGGAGGCTTGCTGGGAGGATGGGCAGCCCTGCAGCTTTGTTGGGCTCTCACCAGGCCATGATGAAGTTCACACAGTGCCCCGAGCAGGGGTGGACAGGAGCAGCAGCTCGGTGAGCCCCCGACAAAGCCGGGCACAGGTGGGTCTGTCCATCCCTAACCCAATCTAATTGCTGTTGGTGTTCTTGTTTCCATCACAGTGCTGATTGCTAGCCTTGGATTCAACAACTAACTAGAATGGAGGGGGAGGTGCCATTCATAAGGACAAGGCTATACCATGCGAAGTTGTTGTCATAATATGCTCATTTGTATGCTGCCTTTCAGCACACAGACCTTACAAGGTTGCTCACATTGTAAAACATGTAAATATAAGTCGCACTATAAAACGTCAGGATCCCACAAACAAATTAACAACTGCACAGAATTAATCAAGGATACAAATTTCTTTGCCACAGGCAAATATTTAACTATACAGACCAGTTTTAAATGAAAAAGAAAAGAAAATAACATAATACAAGAATGCAAAACAGTGGCAAAAGTTAAAGACACCCACAGCAGATACAAGGGAAAGCAAAGTGATATTTATAGGACATTCTCTTTCCCCTAGTTCTCTACATGAAGGGAGAGTCCTAGAAATCACAGCACAGCATATATCATAATTATATCTCCCACAGAACCCCCCACTCTGCACATGTTACCTGTGTGAAGTGGACACCACACGGTTACTGTGGAGAGGGGCCACACACTTCGCCCCATGTCCAGTTGTCCACACTTCTACCATGTTCACCTAAGCAGAGGTGGGCAACATGCCCCCCTCCTAGCCTTTTGTGTGGCCACCACCATTACCACCAAAATTGCTGCTCTGGCAGCAGCTGCAAACCCCCCTGTGATTTTGCTGTACAACAAGGGATATGGGGAATGAGCACCCCGTTCTAATGCAAAATTGTATTCATGGTGAGATCCTCCCAGGAGCATGATTTTGCTTTCCTTGTTTTGCAGTGGAAACACAGGGGGGGGGGGGTTTGCTGAATGTCAGTGGCAAATTGCGGGAAAGGTGATAGCTCAGTGGTAGAGCACCTGCTTTGTATGCAGGTCCTAGGTTCGATCCCCAGCATCTCCAGGTAGGGCTAGGATAGGAAAGAGTCCTGCGACTCCTGCCTGAAACCCTGGAGAGCCCTTGCTGCCAGTCACTGTGTTGATACTGTTCTCGATGGACTTATGGTCTGACTCAGTACAAGGCAGCTTCCTATGTTCCTCAGTTCAGAGGCACAGTTGTGTCCCCCCCATGGATTCCAGAGTGTGTTTGGGTGGGATTAACCCCCAGACCCCTGGATGTTGCCTAAGTAGATTTACAGTGAAGTGTGTGTGTTTGTGTAGTTCCTGTTCAATCCAGCTGGGTGTGTGAATGTTTCTGTTGGAGGGAGATGGGGGAGATATAATGAAGGAGCTTAAGGAAGGCTAACGGGTAATGTTGTGGCACTAAGGGAGGGTGCAAGGGGGCTGTTTAAATGAGAAGGGATCTGTCCATGAGGGCTGAGTTGAGCGGGCAAAGCTTCCATAGAGTAACATATTTTGAAAACCTATGAAGTTTGTGCGTGAGTGAGTGAGTGAAAAATATTGTAATACCCCTGCATTTTTTCTCAGACGTCCAGTTGAAATACCACCGCCTTACTCTCAGCTGCACTGTTGTTGGATCCCAGTTGAAGGCTGTGTATCTTACAAGGTTGAAGACTAGAAGGGTGTGAAGGGGGGCGTGGCTCTGATTGTCATAAAGGGTCCCTGCACTTCCGAATTTGCCACTACACTGAAGAAGCCTATTTGCGAGCCAGTGCATGTGTGTAGGCATCTTTAAAGCAGATGACCCCATGTCCATGCTAACATGTAGATGTCACGTACCTAATGTATTAAGGTGGCTAGAGTCACATACATGATGAACAGAGAGAGCTTCAGCTATTGGGCAATATAGAAATGAAATAAATAAATGAGTAAATGAGTAAGTGAGTGAGTAAGTAAGTAAGTAAGTAAATAAATATAAACATTGTCCACCCCTGCCTTAGAATAACAATGTACAGTTTTGTCTAAACTAGGACAGGTCCCTGCAGACTTAAACACAGTCCGGAAAGGTCACATCTCTACAACATCTCATGGCACAGGGCACTTAATGCATATAAACAAACAGCAAGCAAGGAGAGTGGGGGGTGGGAGGAGTTTCCTTTAACTTGATAGCAAAAGGCAAACAACAGACACAACCTGTTATGCACTTCGTCTTTCAGGAAATGTAATGATGGCTGCAGGCACTGAAAGAAAATTGATTCAAATCCACTGCATGTCTTGAGGTCAAGATTTTAAAGGGTTCATAAAAGTGAGTGCTTCCTTTGACAGTGATGGAGACCTTTGGCAGCAAATTCATTGCCTGTTGATTTGTGTGTGTGTGTGTGTGGGGGGGGTATTTTCCAAAGGCTGTTAGATTTTCTGAACATTATATAGGAATCTGACATGGAATGGAAGCCTTTTGAATTATTGTGGTGAAGATTACAATTTATAACATTTTGATTCTTGAATTACATGGGTCATGTAGTACTAGTTTTGTCAGTTTCTGCATAAGACATTTAATGTGGGACTAAGATGGTCAACAAACTCAATCTTTGCCATTCACTCGAAAATATTATATAATTATATAGACAGACACTTCATTGACTGACTGATGAAGTATTCAGATCATTAATGAGGTACTTCGCAATGAGCTAGAGTTCATCAGATTTGGCACAGATCACATGCAATTCAATACACCTCAATTGGCTAGAAAGAGCCGAAAATAAGGGGAAGTGTGGTGTAATGGTCAACCTAGCATTGGACTAGGACAGGAGAGAACTAAGTTCAAAACTCACTCAGCCATGAAGCTCATCAGGTAATCTTGTGTCAGTCCCTATCTCTCATCCTAACCTACCTCTCAGGGGAGGTGGAAGAACCAAGTTTGCCACTTATTAACAGTATGTTAATAAGTGTTGCAGCAGCAACATGAGTATCCCCCTCAAAACAGGGTTACGATACTTCCCCCAAAGCTGAAATGATTAGCATAATATACAACACCCAAGACATTCTGATTACTTGGCAAGTCTGAAAAGGAGGCCTTTGCAAGGCTCTCCCTAGAAATGAAGGGTGTGATCATAAATGGTCAAGCTCTTCCCTCACTTGCTGGGAGGCTAAGATTTGGTACAAATGCAGCCTAAGCCACCCTGATCATTAGAAATGTGTGAAGAGAGGACATTTCTAATTCTCTCCCTCAAAACAGGAAAGTGGGGGGTGGGGGCAGGGTGAAGTATACCTAAAAAGTATTAAGCTACTTCATCCTGCACTAACTAGGGGGATGCAATTTAGTATTAACATAGCACTGTAACGTTCTGAAAAATGGAAATTTTAAAACCTAAGATTTAAAACTCAGGACCTGAACTTAACACATACGATTAAACTCACTGATTAGGACAAAGCAAATAAAATCACACCAGGGATTGAATGTTGTACTGTGGTGGTCTGAGGCCACTTCGCATATTTGAATCAGCCAGGTTCTCTTCACACCTGGCATTTTATCCCACTACAAAGTGGTCCTTTTGATTTCGGATCCTTTCCAAGATTTAGACTGGCCCTGGATACAGGCATCTCTCATAGAGCTTCCCTCTGCTCTATACCATTTTATGGCTGGGCGGAGGTGCACAGAGAAATCAGAACACAAGGGGGCTGCTGGCTCCGTGTCCCCTCCCCTGATCATTGGTTCCTGTAACATGATTGATCACTCCACCTGTCCCTCCACTCCTCCACAGTGGGAGGGAAGTTGGAAGCCCTTGTAGTGACCGGGATAGCGGGCTATGAGAACTGGTCCCCTGCCTCCCTCCTTCCTCTGACTTTGTGGTGAGAGAGAGGGAATCTTCTTGGTGGCTTACCCCAAGACTGCTGGCACTGCTGGTCATTCTCTGCTAAATATGTCAGTGTGTGATGGAATTAAATGCAGTATATTACTTGCACTACTGAGTTTGAAGGGTATACTGATTTCTGGGTTCTAGGGATGTACGAATCCCTTACCTGGCTCTGCGCAGGGGCATCCGCGGTGGGGGGGAGGCGCTCCATCCCTCCCCCCAGATTCCTCCTTGGCCGGCTTTGCGGAGCTGCTGGCCAGGGCCGTCTGCAGCCGGAGTTCCAGCAGTGGCCAGGCTGCTGCAGCTGCAAATGGAGGCTGTCGTAGCAGCCGCCATTTGCATCCTTGCAAGCAGCCGTGATAGGCTATGTAAGTATTTACCGCCATTTGCGCCCCTGCTCTTTGCCGTGATAGGCTATGTAAATACTTACGTAGCCTATCACAGCTGCTTGCAAGGACACAAATGGTGGCCACAGCAGCCCGGCTGTGGCCGGCTGGGAGACCAACCGTCGCTGCTGGAGCCGCCGCCGGAGCCGCCGCTGCATCCGCCCCAGGTAAGTTCCGTCGTGGGGGGATTTTGCCGGGGGGTGGGGGGCGGGAGGCCGTTCCACCATGGATTCCGGGGGGCTGGATTCTAATGAATCCAGCCTCACTGGAATCAGTGGCAGAATTCTCTGACATCCCTACTGGGTTCCCAACTACAGAAGAAATCCACAAATGGACTTGTATACAGTCAGTGCACCAAGGCATCCCTAGCAGCTGCCCCCCGCACCCGCCAGGCGACCACTTCACAGGGACACCTTCTTCATTATACCCAGCTTGCTCCCCCCCACATGTGCTGTTATTGCTCTTCCCCCTTATTCTTGCTTCCCAACGACCCTGCAAAGTGGGCTAGGAGAAGCGATAGTGGTTGGCTTTCTCTCCCCCCATCCAGCACTTTTGTTGCTCTCCCCCCTTATTCTAGCTTCCCAACGACCCTCCAAGGTGGGCTTGAAGAAGACATTGTGGATGGATGGCTTCCCAATCATGTGGATGTTTTCACAGGCATGAGTGCAAGTCCATTCAATGGCTGTATGAAAAAAGCAAAACGTGAGCAAAAGGAAAAGGAAGCAGTCAGTGAAGTCAATGGGAGGGAGAGGTTCCAAGTACATGCATTGAAGGGGATGGGACACCTTAAGACTGCTAGTCTAAGTAGACTTTCAGTGCACTCCTAGGCATGCCTGCTCAGAAGCAAGCCACACAGATTAAAGTGGCACTCATTCCCAGGAAAGGAAAGCCTTACAGCCAATGAGTTTACTCAGAAGTAAACATTGCTGTGTTCAGGGGTATCTTGGAGAAGTGTTTGGGATGATTAACAGTACTTTACAGTTCAAGTGCCCATAGTGGAATGGGAGAGAGGCAGAAATGGTCACTGAAAGTGTGGTCAGTGACCTGCCCCCCCAATTTGTTGTCATGACAATGTTGCTCAACACTGCCCAGCAACATTCCCAGCACATGCCCACACAAAGCAGGACAACATGCTAAAGTGGAAATACACGGGGGAAATGTAGGGATGTCAGAGAATTCCACCACGGATCTCAGATCTTCAGATCCCCTGAAATCTGTGGCAGAACGGCCTGCCACCCCCCCACGGATCCCCCCCGGGACGAGACTTACCTGGGGCGGATGTTCCGGGCGGCGGCAGCTCCAGCGGCGGCAGCGGCTGGTCTTCCGATCGGCTGCCGCCGCTGCCATCTGCAGTCTGGTCGCCTGTTTTTTTTTTTTTTACCAGAGACGTGATAAGCTACGTAAAGATTTACGTAGTCTATCACAACACGGTTTAAAAAAAACACGGCGTACACAAATGGCAGTGGCTACAGCCGCCGCCATTTGTGTTCCTCATTTTTCGCCGTCTTAGTCTACGTAAATATTTACATAGACTATTACGGCGAAAAGAAAGGGGAACGCAAATAGCGTAGTGGGCGCTATTTGCATCCCTTTTTGAGTCGCCATTTTAGCCTACGTAAATATTTACGTAGGCTAAAACAGCAAATCAAAAAGGGACGCAAATAGCATCCACTATGCTATTTGCATTCCCCTTTCTTTTTGCCGTAATAGTCTACATAAATATTTATGTAGACTAAGACAGCGAAAAATAAGGAAAACAAATGGCGGTGGCCGTAGCTGCTGCCATTTGCGTATGCGTTTTTGTTGTTGTTGTTACCCACAGCCCTCCGCAGCCGGAAATCCAACTGCAGATGGCCCTGGCCTGGGCCTGGGCCTGGCCAGCGGCTCCGCGGAGCTGCCACGGAGCACAGCTGCCCGTCGAGGATTCCGGGGGGAGGGATGGAACGCCTCCCCCCACACCATAAACATAATCCACAGAAAGGTAAGTGACTTTCGTACATCCCTAGGGAAATTGGCAATTCCAATCGCAAGCACAGAAGATGCTGGGTTTTCCCTGTTCTCAGATAACACGGGAAGAGGAACGGGAATTTGTGAGACAGCAGCAGGGGATTAGCTGCATTGTTTAAAGCTCCCACAAAAAAACAGTGATTAAAGAAGAACCATCCTGCTTAAAAAAAAAAAAAAAAAAACAATGTGTGAAGGTGGCCTCAGGCTTTTGGTTCTAAAGTGAATGAGGAGAGAGAAAGAGAGAGAGAGATGGAGAGCGAGAGATTTCTCTTCTCATTAGAAATGTTTGTCCATTCTTTCAAAATGCAACGTAATATACTGGAGTATTATATTTTTATATGCACGCATATAAGCATACATCTCTGGATTTATATATACACTCTTTCACATACATACACACACATGCACACACACATGCACAGACACAAACATACACTGTGTGTGTGTATGTGTGCGCGCGTGTGTGTGTGTGTAGGTGAGGCTATCAAATCTACTACACATGCAAACACTTAGATAATTAGCATTCTCAAAGTGATTCAGTATTTTGTTGTTCCTCGTGCTGTCAACACCACAAACATCAACATATGTTAATCATTCTTCCTTTTAAAACATTGTCCTTTGGAGTGCCAGACTCTGGGCTGAAAATTACCTATCACAGAGAGAACAACAGAGGGAAAAGCTTCTGCTTCAACCTGCCTGCCTTTGCTTGACAGCACCTAGTATCATAAGCAATTTGGCTGCCAGGCCAGCAGTTTCGAGGAAACAGAAGCTGTTTTAACACTGATCACAATATAGCAAACAACAACAGCAACAACAACAGCTTTTCTGCCTGTTGAATGCTAATGAGAGAGAAGTTGAAACACTTTGGGATATTAAGAAAAAGTGGGGTGGGGGGACATTGCTACCAGGAGAGAAGCACCACAAAGATCTCTAGGGAAGCATTTGACTTAGCCAGTCTTTCCCAACCTGGTGCCATCTGTGCATTTTGGACTATAACCATCATCATCCCCAGTCAGCAAAGCAATGATCAGGAATGATGGGAGTTGTGATGCAAAACACATGGAAGGCACCCAGTTGGGGAATGCTGGACTAAGCTCTTTCCAGATGGCTGAAATCCAGTGACAATGATGAGTGGAAGGGAAAGGGAGCATGCCCACTGTCTCTGCCCCAACCTCCATGCATTGGCTATTGATTTGTAAGCCATGCCTATATGTGCACAAATTGTCAGGATTCCCAATCCCTCAAGCACACACACTCAGGCAATCTGACACCAAATACCCAAATCAGTGAGCCTTCTTCAGTCAGTGTAAGAAATCCCATGGCCAATGCTTAAAGGTTACACTGTTTTGAAATCATATAGCTGATGGTCAGTAGCTATAGGCTCTAAGTAATTCTGGAACAGTCTAAAGCTAAATACTATCACTGTGACTGAGATCCTCATCAATGTGGTTTCTCCACCACCATTTCCACAGCAATGAATTAACACAAGGGAAGGGACTTGGGATTTCTGGTGCATCCAACCCAGGGAATCCATACACAAGATTACAAACCCCATCCTCACAGAAGGAATGGGAATGATTCCTGGAATGATCCCTCCCAGGCAATCAAAGGGGTAGATCGTAGGAAGACCTAAACAGACCCACACCCACACCCACAGAGAATTTGACCCACTTCGAATCTTTTGTTGGAAATTCCAGGCTACAAGGTCAAGGCCTATCAAATCCAAGGGTAAATCCAACAAGCAAAGAGTTCCATGCCATAGCTTGTGCCTTGGTAGTTCCACACTGCATGAGTCCAGACAGAGAACAGTCCAAGAGTCAAGATCAAACCCAGCCTGATGGTACTCTGAGCCGACCACAAGGAAGACAGACAATCCACAGCAAACAAGAGTTCAACGTCTATGAAAAGCATCATGGTACTTTTCAGGGCAAGTCCTTAGAGATCCAAAGTTCCAATTCAAAAGAGAGTCCATGTGCAGAATGCCTCCAAATGCTCAGTTTATGGTTATTCCAAACAGAGAGGGTTTCAGCAAAGAAACAGAGATTCTCCTACTGAAGCCTCCTTGCCTTTGGATCAGCTTAACAGGGGACAGCGTGTCTGTAAGACACCTCCACTGGACCCCTTGACAGACAAAGGCTTTTGGCCTTTCAGCAAGGCCCCTGTCCGAACAGGGCATCTCTGCTCAGCCCTCCAGCATTGATGCTTCAACCCAGGTGACCCTTCTGCAAGCCCTACCCCACCTCTGTCAGGTTCTCAGAGACAGCTTCCATCCTCCCTGCCTGCCAAGGCCAGACCAGCAGGTAGACAGGAAGCTGGGAGACTCCCCCCGGCTCTGCTCTGAGAACACTGACAGAGATAAGTTCACAATGGTTCCGACATTCTGGAGGCTGAATAGGCCCAAGCCCTTCCAGGCTTGGCTATAAACTAAAAGGCCCACTGCAGTCCTGAAGCTGGGCCCTCACACAAATTCTAGGTGTGCAGGCTCTGTTCACCTGGAATTCATCAATCAATGTGACTTGGGGGAAGGGAAAGTGGGTATGATCCCCATCCTATGGACTGAGTGGCCCCAAATTCCCACCATCTGAAGAGAATTCTAAACATGTGTTAATCTGTGTTATGCATTTCATATTTCATATTATCTGCCTAATTATATGCACCAAACCTGTTTCACCAGAGTACATTGAATCAGACCTCAAGGTCCTGACATTGAATGAGGCTCTAATTGGTTTCCCTGCATCAAGGCTGAGACCCAATCCAAACCTAGCCCCAGCTCCTACAGAGCATGAGCCACCAGTAGGGATCTACGGACTGTGTAAAATCTGCTCCGTCTGTTTTTCGTGGATTGTCAGGTACCTTGTCCACCATTGTCTGCCCACAGACAGATGTGAATTTTTTTTTTCCATCGTGTGGAAAAATACACAAGTAATTACGTAAGTATTTACATAATTTACCTTAGTATGTAATATTTAGCATATTGTCCCCATTCCATTCAATGTTTCCTCAGCAGAAACTTCCATATTTTCCTATGAATTTATATGTGTAAATTTCGGGAAAGTAAAAAAAAAAATAGTTCGTAAGTCCACAGACTCCACGCTGCCTGAGGGGGTCCCTCTACAGTGAATTCTGTAGGTTGAATTCTTAGAAATCTCTGAGCTCACTTTAGTCTGTCTCAAATTTCTCCAGCATCCCTATCCACCAGTACCATAGAACTAGTGTTCTCCACTGCTATATCCTCCTATGTGGGCCTATTGGAGCCACAGAGATTGATACAGTTGTGTGGCCATCTCAAAAAAGAAAGAAAAAAAGAATAATGGACTGGAGAGTGGCCAAAATGATCTGAGATACTGTGGTACCTAAGGCAGAAAATCCTAATCACGCTCATCCCATTGTAATAATAATTTATATATAATCTAAACCATAATATTATATAATAAATGATATAATCAACATTTTGTTGTCCTTGAATGTCCATAATCAGTTACCTGAAGCAGGATGCTTCACCTTTCCTAATGGGATGCCCAGCCCTGGAGAGAGTTTGCTTGGCAGGTATACAAAGCCACACTTTATATTCTCCTTTGACAGGAAATGGTGGAAGAACAAAGAACCTTCATTAGAGGATAGCTCCTCCACGCATCACCTTGGGCAGGGAAGCACTTATTGCACCCTTTACCCTCCCAGCTGGAAGGGTGAATGGCATGCTAAGGAAAGGGAATCCTCCCTGTTATCTCTGATAGTGATATTGATAAATTATCTCTGATATCTCCTACTGTGGGGATTCTTTTCCCACCTTTGGCAGCCTCTAGGGAATGGGGGTGGGATATGGTAGGGGCCTGCAGAGAGAGCCCAAGGCTCTGCGGGTTGGTTGGGGAAACTCTATGGGCTGGATTAGGCCCACAAACCAGAGGTTCCCCATTCTTTCAGTATAGGAATTCAATATTAATAGTAAGAAATGTATGCATGCGTTGTTTTTAATTTTGACAATATTGCCTAAGAAGATATTCATATTTATTGTCATTCGTATTTATTTATATTATAAAAGCTTCTCTAATTTGTACCTTAAAAAAAAAACTGAATAACTAACTGCTTCTATAAGGCAGCCTTCCCCAACATGATGCCCTCCACATGTTTTAGGCTACAACTACTGTTGACCCAGCCAACATTGGCAATGGAGATAGTCCAAAGCATCTGGAGGACATTAGGTTGGGGAAGATTGCTTTAAGGGAGGGCTTCAGGGTTACACCTTTTTTAAAATTATTATTATTTTATTTTTATTTATTTATTTTGGCCACCAAATGTTTGACAGTCTCTTTTTCTTCTACACAACCATTAAAGGAACAAGAACCCTGGCCTCTTTGGAGCATATCCAGTTATAAAGTGTTATTGGCTACATATCCTAGTCTGATACAGGAACATTCACACCCGTAATGTTGCATAAAAGGGGCCTTTATGGCTCCCAAGTATGCGACATTACTGACCCAGAAGAGCCCAAGCTGCCATTGTCGCACACAATAGTGGTTCACCATGGAGAACGAAGCTCATGTTTCAAAGCCCACAACTAGGGGAAGGTGGACAGCAGCAGTTAGGGATGTATGGAGTTTATAAATTCTGCTCCATCTGTGTTTCGCAGATGGTCAGGCACCTTTTGCTCCATCATCCGTTCATAGACGGATTTGATTTTTTTCCCGTTATGTAGAAAATTATGTAAATAATTCCGTAAGAGGGTTCACAACAATTTACATAATTTACCTTTGTACGCAACATTTAGTGTATTATTCCCCATTCCATTCCCTTTCCACTTTTCCCCATGTATATTTACCTGTCTAAGCAGAAACTTGTGTATTTTGTTAAAAATACCTTTGCATAAATTTTGGGAAAGTCCCCCCCAAAAAAGATCCAAAAGTCCATGGACTCTACACAGCCTGAAGAGGTCAGAGTCCACAGTGGATTCCACAGGTCAGATTCTTAGAAATCCGAGCTCATTTTAGTCTCTCTCGGATTTCTTCAGCATCCCTAGCAGCAGTGGTAGGGATGGGCGGATTCCCTGCCTGCTGGTCTGGGTGGGAATCTGCTCATGGGGGGAGGTGATCCATCTCTCCCTCCGGAATCCTCAGGAGCTGGCTCCGCTCCACGATGATCCCATGGAGCCAGCTGCCGGCTCCGCATTGCTGGTGATATGACCGGCCATCATTGCCGTGCCGTATTGCTGGCTGAGTGAGGGCTAACTCTGGCCGCAAATGGCATAGTGGATGCCAATTGCAGCCGTAAAGCTATTAGATTAACCTAAATGCAGCCATTATGGCTGCATTTAGGTTAATCCAACAGCTTTACGGCTGCAAATAGCGTCCACTATGCCATTTATGTCTGTTTTTTCACGTGCTAGGCTAAATGGCTGCATTTAGGTTAATCTAACAGCTTTATGGCCACAAATGGCGTCAACTATACCATTTGCGTCCAGAGTTAGCCTTCACTCAGCCGGTGATACGGCACGGCAATGGCGGCCAGCCGTATCACCAGTGATGTGGAGCTGGCGGCCAGCGCTACGGGATCGCCATGTGGAGGAGCCAACTCACACCAGATTCCAGAGGGAGGCAGAGGTAAGTGCTCCATTCCACCACAGACTCTGGAGGCCAGATTCTTTGGAATCTGGCCTCATTGGGGTCCATGGTGGAATTCTCCATGATCCATAAGCAGTAGCTCAGTGAGTACCTGGCAAAGCAGGTGAGTCTGTCCATTCCTACCATCTCGCCATTTCCAGTGTGCCACCAGCCAGTTTCTGTGGCCAAAGTCAAGAACCGTAACTACGAATATTCACATCCAGCTGGTTCTAGCCTCCTTTATGGGTGAATTGTGTGAAGGCCAGGGCATCATCTATAGCAAGAGCCTGTGGGGCCACCTCTATAGTCAAGCCTTTGAGGTAACTCAGGATTCCAGAAGGCATAGAAGTCTCCATGTATAGGCTTTTCCCTGCAGATGTCCACACCTAATGCAGAAGCCCAAGCAAATTCTGGGCCTTGTATTCAGATCTTCTTCTTCCTTTCTCAACACAGCAGTTTAGCCTTGCTGAAAACTTAATTCCATCTGCCTGCCCACAACCCAGGTTCAATCCAGGCTACTGCCACCCAGAATCGAAATGTCCAGAGATTTTTTAAATTTATTTTTTAAATGGGGAAAACAGCATAGCCAGTAACTTATATTCAACAACACTCATTCCCGCTCTTAGTTGGAGAATCAATATAGTTGGAGAATATATATCAATATCAATATATATCAATATCAATATCAATATATATCAATATAGTTGAAGAATCAACATAGCCAGCAACTTATAATCAACAACACTAATTCCCGCTCTTAGTTGGAGAATCAATTAGCACTCATCAAGCTTTTTATCAGAGATAATTTCTTCCAGCACTAAAGCATTCCATGGGAACTGGCCAGAACCATTTTGTAGTGAGACAGATAGGATGTGAAAAGCAAATCTACACTATGTTGAAAAAAAGAAAAGAATATACCATACGTACCCCATATGGTGAGAAATATTTCTTGCAAGAGATATTTCCATAAAAGGAGTACCATCATGACTGATAACTTAAGATGAAAAAGGTACAGAAAATAAATCTATAATAAGGTGGAGCTATGTTAAGCAGCTAACCTTGCCTAGTTTGCAGTTCTATCTCCTGAAACACTGAAAGAGGTTTGTGGAATTTTGCAAGCACAAAAAACTGCACATCTGCTGGGGAACATCAATTAGTTTGCCTTCTGAACAGAGAACAGCTAATGCCATTGGTGCATGTAAGGTGCTGAAAATATTGAATGTTATTGAGTAACCCTCATGACTAACCCTCATGATTTGTAAAAGCACATCACATTTTAAGGTACGCTCATTGTACATGTAAGCTCCACTAAGCAACTTACTCCCAGGTAAATGTGCGTAGGATTCTACCTGGAGAGGGGGGAAAAATCAAACAAACTATTTTTCACTGATCCACCCAACACTTTATTTCTTCCCTTACATTTACTCCCCCCCTCCCGGCACTTCGGGAAAAAAAAATGTGCTGCTTCATGAAATGTCGGTAAAAATAAATAAAAACCTTCTGTAAGACCATACATGAGTAACAAAATTATTATTTCTCTGCTGGAATTATTTCTACAGCTATGTTCTTATCCAAGATTTACTTTTGGCTGGAGTCGCTATCAAATTCTGACTAAAGCAGGAAAAAGAAAAAGCATCTGAGGAATTTAAAATAGTTTTGCTAAGAGGAGCAGGAGGAAGTGTAAGTATCCTCCCTTTGGGTCATCTAAGGCACTCATGAAAAACTAGCAGAATCCGGACAGGGATGGGCGAATTAGGAGGGATGTCAGAGAATTCCGCGACGGATCTTGGTGAGGCTGAATGCCAGTGCATTCGGCCCCCGAAACCCGTTGTGGAACGAAGCCCCCACCCCCCAACCCATGAAAGGCACGCAGGACGAAGTGCCCGCCGCCCCCACCCTATGAAAGGCATGCGAAACGGAGCACTTACCTGCTCCCGTCTGCGCTGCTGTGAGAATGGCAGCTGTCCTGCGGCCGCCATTCGCTTGCTCATCTTCAGACATGATAGGCTATGTAAATACTTATGTAGCCTATCACGGCTAACTCAGGGACGCCATTTGCATAACTAGCTGCCGCCATTTGCGTACATGGTAGCTGCTGCCATTTGTGTACACTGGGTTTTTTTCCCCCCTGCCGTGATAGGCTACATAGGTATTTACGTAGCCTATCACGGCAGGGGGGAAAAAAACCCAGCGTACGCAAATGGCGGCAGCTACCGCCATTTGCGTATGCTCAGGTTTCCCCCCTGCTGTGATAGACTATGTAAATTTTTACGTAGCCTATCACAGCAAAAGAAAGGGATGCAAATGACCGCGGCTACAACAGCCACCATTTGCGTCCCTGCAGGGCTGCCAGGTGGCCGGATGTCCAGCTGCGGGCGGCCGGAGCTGGGCGGCGGCTCTGCGGCTTGGCCGTGGAGCGGAGCCAGCCGGCCAGGATTCCGGGGGGAGGGACGGAGCGCCTCCCTCCCCCAGCAGAACCTGGCGGAGCCAGGTAAATGGGGTTTCGTACACCCCTACGAATTAGTGATTTTCAAGATTGCTAGAATTCTCCATTGTCTCACTGCTTGTCTTGTGCCTGATTCTTGTTCATGACCACTTATCGCTCTGCATGAACTTGAGCTTTGCACAAAGCAAGCAGTGATCAAACAGGAGATTTGTGCAAATCCCACTAAATTTGTGCAGATTTCCTCCATAAACGAAAGCAGGGCTGATTCAGTCTGCTGAGGGAATTTGCACCAACTGGGGAATTTGCACAAATCAAACTGGGAATTATGAATGAGACAAATGCAAGCACGTGTTTGACAATCTGCGGAAAAAAATGGCAGACGCATACACATGGTCGTGTTTGGGGCTTCGAACGGGGCATGCGCATAGATTTTGCCATCAAAAATGAAATTCTCATACATCCCTAGATCTGGACTACTTCCAGACCTCCATGTGGATTTGGGCAGCCTCCACTCCACCTCACCCTATTCAAGAGGTATGTTGATGAATGGGGAGGCAATCCTAACAGCAGTGCTGCCATTGGTTGGGCAATGTACCACTCTAGGGCCTCCCTTGCTTGCTGATTCCCTCTGCCCAATGCTGAGTCCCTCCAACGTTACAGAGGCTTCTTACATGCCCTCTTATTTCACACAGGGTGCACACCAGGTAAGGAGCAGCACCTCATGCACAGAAACATAGGAAACAACTTTCTATCAGGGGTAGTTCATCCCTCTCCCCTTAAATCCCTTTTCTGCCATAGAGTCTTCCCTTCTATTATACTGCCAAGCAGACAATGAACATAGATCCCAACTTTTTCAGGAATACACAAGAGGATGCTTCCTCCCCTTGGTTCTATCCTGTCTGACAATGACCAAAGAGGAGAGGATTCCATTTCACACCACTTGCACCGCATCATTGAGCTGTGTTGGCAAGTGCCAAATGTCAAATTCCCCTGTCCGTATGTACTAGTCTTCAGGTATGCCAAGGATAGTTGGCTCTCCCAATTGGTTGGCACCCTTCCTTCTTAGACAACTCTGTTCCTGAATCCCTGCAGGCTGGGGCTAAAAATGAACGAGGACCCCCATGTCTTTCTCTCCATCTCCATTTGCCTTGCCTGAAGTGTAACTCAGGATTGGGTCCATTGTGGTTCCTTGATTTCTACTTCGAAGATCATTCCAACTTGTGTCTTTGTCAGATTGTGAGCTTTGTTTTGTTTTGTTTTTCTGCATGAAAATTTGTGCATATTTTCATGCAGTTTTCCAAATGTACAAATCAACTGCACATATTTTTGAAACATACACATTTTTCTCCCATTGACTAAAGCATGCTTGTGCATATTTTTGAAATGTATGCATTTTCATGCACATTTTCCAAATGTATACATCCTTGAACACATTTTTATTGTGAAAATCACATCAGAAACAATTGTACAGACTTCCAAGCACAGACTGGGTCTGGATCGCACCTTGAAGCTGTTATCTGGACAAAAACAACTGACACTCATTTCTCACCCACCCCTACTGGAGAGTAAGGGAAAATAAAGGGTAGTATCTCAACGTATTTAACTGGAGATCTTAGGAATTGAACCTGGACCTTCTGCATGCAAAATATGTGCTCTACCCATTGGGTTATGCTGGTGGACAAAAAACAAAAAGCAGCTAGCTTTGCAGTATTGACTCAGTGCCTTCACAGGTAGGGGTGTGTGTGTGTGTGTGTGTGTGTGTGTGTGTATACATATGTATACATATGGCTACTGCAATTTGTGCAATCATATCAGCTATGTCCACCTCACTAAAGATGCACTAGTTCATATTTGATTTGTACAATCCCAGAAGCCAGTAATGAGACAGATGGCAGCAGATGCAGAGAACATATTCTTGCATTCACCTCTCTCCCTGTTACCACTTGGCCTGGAATTGAAGAACTACAGACAGGCTTTGGATGCAGCAAGGAATCACTTCCCATACTTGGTTTTTCTCATGGAGAGATCTGACTGTTCCTCATTCCCTTTGCTTTGTTACTGCCCAATACCTGCTCCTTCTTTAACTGCCTACAGCAGGCCACCAGACTCTCAGCTGAAATTGCTCAGGTGAATTTGAAGCCTGGTTGATAAAAAATCAGATAAATTTCAAGGATTTGGTAAGAGGTTTGGTAAGATCAGGCCATTTCAGAAGTGCTTTGGGGTATCCTTTGGATGCTGTCCAATATCACCAAAGGCAAAATGAGAGGTAAACAAGTGGGTCCTGCAACAAAAAGCAGCAGTGTGGAGTGGTCCTGTTCATTGCTCCAGTCAATCAGCCAAGCGACAATACTCGATTCCATTCCTCCTCTGGCTCCGTTTACCAATTACCCCCCCCCCCAGTCTGTGTTAGCATTCTGTGTCCACTGAACATCCTCAGTCCTCACTGGACTGTTTTTGGGATCACCCCACCTTAGGGCTTTTTTTCTAAAGGGTTTTTGTACATCTGCAAAGCTTAGAGTTCCTCCAATTTTGCTGATACTTTCCTCTTGTGTGTGGATGGTGCTGTTTTGAATACACAGTGGTCCGCATTCACTTCTGAACCTCAGAAATGAAGGCAGTGATTTAAATTTCCTTTCTCCTTCAAATTGTTGGTGAAGTCCTGAGCATTACTTTGCTTCAGCTCCAGTTCCACATCAAATCCTGACACTCTACAGATTCAGCTGTGATTTTCTCAACACAGAAGAAGAAGAATGGGCCTGATTTGCCCTCTTCAGAGTTTCCAGTAAATCTAAATTTGATTGGCTAATAAGGCCCCACAGTTGTATCTCCCCCCCCCTTTTTTTTCTTTTTTTGATCAATGGAGTTAATGGTATGAAAAAGTATGGTTCTCACTTTTATAGCCCACGTGTAAACTTTGGGTGAGGAGTCATCACTCATTGGCCTCCAGTTGGCCTTGTTTAGAATAATGTAAAATATGGTTGGGGAAAAGCATCTTGAAAAATATGTAAGAAAAATGAGCTTTTGTCTGCCTTAAAAGTGCAGATTTTTCATTTTAATGTTACATCTACAGGAAGCTTATATTGGTGTTGTGGGATGCCAAATACCTGCCATCGTCATGGAATTAAATTTGGTGCTATTAAATTATGACTAAATTTTGCTCCTGTACAGCATCACCCTTATGAGAGATGGTGCTTTATGTTATTACAGAGAGGGGGTGAGTTCCATACTTTCCGCCCAATGCATGATTAGAATGCAAAGATTTGTCAACACAGCAGTCACTCAGTCTTCAATCTATTAATTAATACATAATTAATTGTCTTGCAGGTTGACAGAAGCCACGTTGTCTGTCTGTACTACTTGATGCCTTTGAGAAAGCCAAGTTTAAAATTATTGCAACTAGAGATCAAATGTAAGGAAATATATTTGAACTTACGGTAAAATATAACTTTCATGAGGATGAAATAATGTGCTAGGGCTGCCATTGGGAAGTTGGTCCTCTCAGAAAAAGATGACAATGGAGTAAAGCAAAATTTACCTTTCTCATGATACCATGCCCCAATCATATATGTTAGCATAATACTGTAGCTCCTCCATCTTTCATCCTAATGATCTATGGAGAATCAGGCCTGTTAATTTATTTATTTATTTATTTATTTATTGCATTTATACCCCGCCTTTCTCCCTCTCGCAAGGAACTCAAGGCGGCTTACATTATCCTCCTCCTCACCGTTGTATCCTCACAACAACAACCCTGTGAGGTAGGTTGGGCTGAGAGTCTGTGACTGGCCCAAAGTCACCCAGTGAGCTTCCATGGCCAAGTGGGGACTAGAACCCGGATCTCCCGGCTCCCAGTCCGTCACTCTCACCACTACACTACACTGGCTCTCTCTGGTTAAGGCACAACACTGTTAGCAAGTCTCAGCAAGTTGCACAACATCTTCTTAAGAACAGCCGGGCTTCAGACCCTATAAAAGAGCATCCTTAATTCATTAAGATCTCTTGCTGTTCACCTTCCAGTGGTAACCTGGAGGTCCTCAAATGGATTAAAAAAAGGATGCTGAGATCAAAAGGACTGTGCCAACGGCATGAAGCCAAGATCCTCCTTTTTCTCCATATGCATTTCTATCAGCTATGCCACACAACTCTGCAGAGTGTGTGGTTCAAGTAGTACTCCTAGTTTTACTGACCACAAACTATGCTGTGATTACAGATAGAAAGAAGCATGAACTGATAGCAATGCAAGGTATCTGTGTCACTCTCCTTCCTGTTCTGCTCCGGAAGACCTAAGTTTCCTCCCTCCGCATGGTTCCAGCAAAGGTTGTGAGCAAGACAGATCTGTTGGGCAAGCCATTCTGGTTGCAACTTGCAAGCCACTTTCCTTGGGGGATAGAAGGTGGAGGTCCTCCTCTGTTTCCCCTCTCCTCCCCACTGGTCCTGTCTTGGCAGGAGTGGATAGGGCACTAAAGCTGAAGAATGTCCCAGAAATCTATGCACCACCAAAGAGGACCTCAGGACTAATTCTCACTCTACCTGTCTGCAGCAGTGTGAAAATTCTTTCTCATGTAGCCTTCCATTTAGCTGGTGCCACTGCTCTGCAAGTAGCTGGAATGTGCCCTGAATTCCTGTGTAATGACTTCGAACATTGCATTGGAGTAATGACTTCCAACAGCATTTGCTCACACTCATCCCTTGTTATCCATGCTTTGCTTTTGCCTACCTTCCCTTCTTTCCCTTTGTTAAGGTATAAGCAGTCCTGGATTCAAATCACAGACAAGTCCATGGAACCTGACAAAGAGGAGGCGCGCCTTTGGGAGGGGATGCACCTCAGTGGTAGAGCCCATGCTTTGTATGCAAAATGTCCCAAGTTCAATCCCTGGCATCTCCAGGTAGATTTGGGAAAGACTCCTGTTTGAAACCCTAGAAGTCAACTCCAAGTCAATATAGCCACGGAGTCTCATGGAGTGTGGTGCCCACCAGGCTTCCTCCTGCCCCTCCTGATCTGTATTTTATTTCTTAGGATGTGTTTACACCTTTCGTTTAATCTTGAGATTTGTTTAATTACACTTTGCATGCTGCAAAGTGCAGTCCTGCCATCCAGCACCATCTTTATTTGCATTCAAAAGAGCGATTTTGTGTTTTGGAGCTCAGTCCCCACCATTGCTATTTACTTAGGCTCTTGGGCCTAAGTTCCTTTACTTTTAGTCTCACCGATTTGCTTTCTGGGAAATGACTATTTTGTAACCAGCCATGCACACCATGGCAAGCATTTTATGAACAGGTAAGCCACTCCCTTGGTGGCCATTTTGTGAGAGCAGACGCAATGCTCTCTCCAAATTCCAACTGCACCCATCAGCCCCCAAAGGTTGAGGGTATAGACAATACAGAGCTCAACCAACCAACAAAGCAGCTTTCTATATTGGCTTCCCTACAGCTAAAATTTAAATTATACACATCTCAGTCCAGAGACCTATGTATCTTTCTTTCTTTTTTTAATTTTTTTGGCTGATGTTATCCTGAACAGTTCTGCCGACAAACAGTAGCAATAACAACAACAACATTTACTACTACTACTATTACACATTACGTATGGGTATAAAGTAAAGGACCAATTCCAGGAGAAATGGAGCAAAGGTTGTTCAGGACAATTTGAGCACTCAAGGGCGAGACTAAATTTAATGTTTGTTAAAACACACACAGTGGAGCTGTGTGTGTTAGGTTACTCTACTCTACTGTAAGTGCCCATGGCCCCAATTTGGAATGGGAGCAATAATGGTGAAAAAGTAAACAAAATGATCCCTGGGGAATGCAAGATGAAGGTGGGAGGGGGAGGGGGAAAAGCTAACCCAATGAAAGAATTCTACCCATCTCTAACATAACATATTGTATCATTATTGAAATACCATTGTGACTATTTCACGGCAGTCAGGTTAAGAGAAAAATCAGACTACTATCAAACATGTGTAAGACCAATTTTGGAAGTTACGCATCAGCAGCCAATTTTTCTGTGCATGCAGTGCCTGTCGGCAACATGACTAAAAAGGCAAATGGATTTTACATGGGGTGGGGGTGGGATGCCATGTATTTCAATAGTACAGAGAAAGGTAAGCAGATAGAATCTGAACTGGAGTCAGAGTACACGAATTTTCTAACATGGTTTGTGAATAATACATGCATCCCTTATCTGTTGCTTTTATCTATCTGTATAAAAATGTAAGAAGCAGAGCCCTTTCAACATTAAAATGAGTCACTTTTGGTGAACACATTTTCATTTTCAGAGGAAACTATTAACATTTAAGAATAAGTGCACTTTAAAGATCTTGTAGGTTGCGCTTAGGTTTAGTGCAATTTTAATTATTTGCATCTCATTGTACGCTAATTGTCCCAGAGCACATACATTAACAAGGGACCATCTCTACTATTTCCTGCCATGGCCTTTGGTTATGTCTTTGGTTCAGCAAAGCTCTTTTGCTTTCCAAGCTCATTTCATCATTGTATCTAAAAAGAAAAACAAAAATCTATCTTGCAACAATTTCCCCCATACTGATTTTTTTTAGGTTTGCCAGCTCAAATAATTTCCTAGAGTGAGGCATGATCCAGTGTCTTCCTTGTGGGAAATCTCCCCATTATTCAGGTCATATCCCTTTCTCACACCAAGTACTGCCTGGTATGATCTTCATCCATAGTGGCAAGGGAATTCCGGTATGCTGGGTGGGAACTATCATATTTGAGCAGAGTTACAGGCTGGTGTGTGTGCGCGTGTGAGTGTACTTGTGGACAACCCTTTTAAGCCTTCTGGACTTTAAAACATTCCAATAAATCATTGCAGAGGGGTGAGGTATAGAGCACAGATCTACTCCAGAGGGTCCCCCAACCTTACAGAGCAGACTGTGAGGGTGTGCATGGGGCTGCAGGAGGAGGGGGAATCACCCCCTCCTGGTTCTGCTAACAGCACCCGCTCCAACTTTACTGGATTCCACCCCAAATCTGAGCATTTGAGGGGTAAGATAAACATGATGCAGAAGATTCTGAACACATTGCTGCTTTTTTTTTTTTTTTTTTAGGTAAATAGCAGCTGTCTGAACTTCCAGTTCAGACTGAGAGTGTGAGGTGGGGAAGAAGGATAAACCCTTTTCTTTTACACCTTCTTCCCAATTAAAACTGACCCGTTCTAGTTGATATTTGCCCTGTGAAGGCAACTCTCCCAGCCTAGGGGTGTCATCATACAGGGCTTTTACCCTGTGATTGAGATTGGTCACTCTTGGAAGTTTGCGGGTCCTGTACATGATGTTGTCAACCTCCAGTACCTCTCTCATCCTTTCCCAGCAATTTTGTGGGTTAATTTGAAATGGAAATGAACTAGTAATCAACAGATACTTTTTGATTTTTTCCATGAAAAAAAAAAGAAGAGAAGACGAGCTAGTCCAGAGCACCATTCTTGTGGCTGCATAAATGAAACATACAGAAATATATAGAACTCCTGAATAAGGGGAGAAAAGGGAGGGGGGAATGGAGTGCATCATGATCCTGTGAAGGAAACGGAGGCAGAAAGTCCTGGTCCAGTCATGGGATTTCTGCATCATGTGATGACACCCTAAATCTACAATAATGCCCTACCCCCACCTCTGACTTGCCTGGCCATGGGGGGGGGCATTGTGAGAGGGTGGGGCGAGCAGATGTGGCAGGCTGCCATTGGCAGAACCCCATGGCGCCACTGGGGAGGTGAGGGGTTGGAGAGGCCTTTTACTCTCCGCGCCCCTCCCAACTGCTTCTTGCTTGTGTGGCTGGAGGAAGCATGGCTACCACACGCTCTCGGCCTGAAGAGGAGTGGCAGCGGGAGCAGTGAAGGACTGATTGGCGGTGGCGGCACAATCAGTGGCGGCAGTGGCGCATCCCCTCTTCAGCCAGGATTGGCCGGGGTTCCTGCCGCCGCCATGGCAGCATGCTGCGATCAGCAGCAGCTTTCGTGTGCCGGCAGGCAGCCATTCCTTCGTTAGGAGCAACGGCTCCTTCACGCTCCACCAGGGGTCAAGTGGGCCACTATCTGCAGAGGTGGCCCCATTCTTCCTGGGGCCGGGTTGGATAGGAAGCCCTGGGCTTTCTCACATTCAGCAGCACTTTTAGCCTTTTCTGTAGTTTACGGTTATGGTCATGGCTCCATTCCTAGGTAGGGATGTCAGAGAATTCCGCCATGGATTCCAGTGAGGCCAGATTCATTAGAATCCGTCCCCCACCCCCGAATCCATGGCGGAACGGCCTCCTGCTCCCTGCCACCCCGCAAAATCCCCCCGCAATGCAACTTACCTGGGGCGGCTCCGGCAGCAGCGGATGGCCTCCCGGCCGGCTGCAGCCAAGCTGATGCAGCTGCCATTTGCACCCTTGCAGCCGTGATAGGCTATGTAAGTATTTATGTAGCCTATCACGGCAAAGAGCAGGGATGCAAATGGTGGCCACTACGCCATTTGCGCCCCTGATGTTTGCCGTGATAGGCTATGAAAGTATTTACATAGCCTATCACTGTAAAGGCAGCCACGCAAATGGCGGCCACTACTCCATTTGTGTGGCTGCCTTTACCGTGATAGACTATGTAAATACTTACGTAGCCTATCATGGCAAAGAGCAGGGGTGCAAATGGCGTAGCGGCCGCCATTTACGTCCCTGCTCTTTGCCGTGATATGTAACATAAATACTTACATAGCCTATCACGGCTCCTTGCAAGGATGCAAATGGTGGCTGTTGCGAAGGCTGCCATTTGCAGCCGCAGCAGCCCAGCTGCAGCCGGAACTCCGTCTGTGGACAGCCCTGGCTCTGCGGAGCTGCCAGGAGCGAAGCCGGCCAGGGAGGATTCTAGAGATGTACGAACCTCACTTACCTTTTTGCAGAAACTTTCATGGTGGGGGGGAGGCGCTCTGTCCCTCCCCCCGGAATCCTTGACGGGTGGGGGAGGCGATCCGCTCCTCCCCACTGGAATCCTCGATGGCCGGCTCCACTCTGCGGCCAGGCCGTGCAGCAGCCAGCCAGGGCCATCCGCAGCCGGATTTCTGGCCGCGGACGGGCTGATGTGGACACAAATGGCGGCCGCCGTAGCGGCCGCCATTTGCGTCCACCCAGGCAGCCGTGATAGGCTACGTAAGAATTTATGTAGCCTATCACAGCTACCCCCCCAAAAAAAACAGCATATGCAAATAGCGGCGGCTATGGCGGACAGATTTGCGTTCCCTATTTTTCGCTGATTTATCTTATGTAAATATTTACGTAAGATAAAACGGCAAATAAAAGGGGAACACAAATAGTGTTGTGGGTGCTATTTGCGTTCCTTTGTTTTTTGCCATTCTAGTCTACATATATAAATATTTAGTTTTACAGCTAGAACAGTGAAAAATAAAGGAATGAAAATAGCGTCCACTACGCTATTTGCATTCCCCTTTTTATCGCCGTTTTATCTTACGTAAATATTTATGTAAGATATATCAGTGAAAAATAGGGAATGCAAATGGCAGGTGCCATAGCCACTGCCATTTGCATACGCTGAATTGGCGGGGGGTTAGCCGTAATAGGCTATGTAAATTCTTACATAGCCTATCACGGCTGCAGGGATGGCAATGGCGGTGGCAGCAGCCCAGCCGTGGCCGACCAGGGGACCAGCCATCGGAGCCGCTGCCACCGGAGCCACTGCTGCCGCCGCTGGAACCACTGCCACCACCGAATCCTCCGCATCTGCCCCAGGTAAGTGCCATCCCAGGGGTATCCCACGGGGGAGCAGGGGGGCAGGAGACCATTCCGCCATGGATTCCAGGGGACTGGATTCTAAAGAATCCGGCCTCACTGGAATCCGTGGCAGAATTCTCTGCCATCCCTAGAGGATTCCGGGAGGAGGGATGGAGCACCTCCCCACCACCACGGATGCCCCTGCGTGGAGCCAGGTAAGGGATTCATACATCCCTATTCCTAGGGTGTGGGACTTCACTGATCAGAAGGGATGGCGGAGGATTCCGCCATGGACCCCCATGAGGCCAGATTCCAAAGAATCCAGCCTCCAGAGTACATGGAAGAATGGGGCACTCACCTCCGCCTCCCTCCTGAATCCATCTGGGCTGGCTCCTCCATGCAGCGATCCTGGGGAGCCGGCCACCGGGTCCGCATTGCTGGCGATATGGCCAGCCACCACTGCCGTGCCATATTGCTGGGCTAACTCTGGATGCAAATGGCATCCACTACGCCATTTGCAGCTGTAAAGGCTTTAGGTTAACCTAAATGCAACCATTTACGGTACTGGGGCAGCTCCTACAGCTGCGTCTCTGGGTTTTTACACTGGCTCAAGTGAAGACGGGGGCAGGAGGCACCCCAGGCCTTCAGGACTTACATGTGGGCTTTTCCTTGATGCCAGGGAATATAGCCTCTCCTTTTCTGTTACTTACTGTTCTCCTGTATCTCCTTTAGATCAATAGAATGGATGTGAACCCTTGCGGGTGCTCATGTGGTCACAGCATGGTGTTCGGGGATGGTCGGACGTTTTAGGTCAAGCTGTGGATCCCAGCTTGGACTGCCCCAGTGTGCCTGTGTTTGGGGGCTTGGCAGACGTGGTATGCAGTGAGAGTGCCCTCCCCACTCCATTCCATCAATGTGAGGTTTTGGTGCTGCATCTAGGGGGGAATGACCTGGTTGTGTGAAGGCAAGGACCTCTTTGCAGGCCTTGGCCAATTCCAAGTTACCCAGCACCATGAGCCAGGGATAACTAGGGGTGTACGAAACCCCGCTTACCTGGCTCCACCGGGTTCCGCAGGTGGGGGGAGGCGCTCCGTCCCTCCCCCCGGAATCCTCGTCGGGGGAGGGGAGGTGCTCCATGCCTCCCCCTGGAATCCTGGCTGGCCGGCTTTGCTCCGCGGCCAAGCTGCGGAGCCACCGGCCAGCTCCGGCCGCCCTCAGCCGGACATCTGGCTGCTGGGCAGCCCTGCAGGGATGCAAATGGTGCCTGTTGTAGCCGCCATCATTTGCGTCCCTGTACCTGTAGTGAGCCGTGATAGGCTACGTAAATGGGCTGGGGTTATTTTCCCCTTGCCATGATAGGCTACATAAATATTTACGTAGCCTATCATGGCAGAGGGGGAAAAAAACGAGCGTATGCAAATGGCGGCGGCTACCGCCATTTACGTATGCTGTGTTTCCCCCCCCCCTGCTGTGATAGGCTATGTAAATACTTAGGTAGCCTATCACGGCCTCCACAGGGACACAAATGGTGTCCCTGCATTAGCCGTGATAAGCTACGTAAGTATTTACGTAGCCTATCATGGCTGAAGAAGGAGGAAGCGAATGGTGGCTGCAGGACGGCCGCCATTCACACAGCAGCACGGACGAGAACAGGTAAGTGCTCCATTTCGCACACTTGTCATGGGGTGGGGGCAGCGGGTGCTTCATCCCCCTCACCTTTCGTGGGTTGGGGGGGTGGGGGCTTCGTTCCGCGATGGTTTTCGGGGGGCTGAATGAATGCACTGGCATTCGGGCTCACCGAGATCTGTCATGGAATTCTCTGACATCCCTAGGGATAACTATAATTTGGTCTTGTGTGTTCACAAGAATGAAGTGCAGAATGTTCTGACCCCGAAGGCCATGGAAAGGGCCCATCAGAAAGTGGACTGGGAAATAGCCTTGGGGCTATACAAGCACAACAGTGATGGGATCATCACTCACCAGGACATCATCTGGACAAAGAGGGAGTTTTACAGACAGGATGGTGTGCACCTGTCTGATGCTGGGAACAACATCTTTTTGTCGGATCTGCAACGGGGCCTGCGAGAAGTTCTTCAGCGGAGGTGGGGTGAGTTTGACAAGCAATAGGGTTGTCACTCCCAGTGGCAGCCAGGATGGGGAAGGGGGAATGAGCTTAGGGATGGTGAACATTCAGAGGCACTGTTATGGTGACAGGTGACGCCTGAGGCCTCCCAAACACGTTTTGTGGCTCGGCGGGGGGGATAAGGGTTGCCTGTGAGACCAACTCATCTCACTCACCCAGGAGCTTTGCAGCCTGGGAGGGGGTGACAGGGGAAGGTCTACCTCCCCCATAAAGGGTAGTCCTGAGGGGCGGTGATGCTGCCATGCCACTCCTCAGGCTGTGTATGTTTTCACCCATTGAAGGGCCAGCTAGCAGCTGGCACAAACCAGTGCCCATCCTGGGTTTTCCCCTTTGCAGATATTTCAATAAATGTGGTGCAATTTCAATCCAAGCACTTGCGTCCATCTCTTTATTACCCCTCTCTGCTCGCAACTGCTTTACAGCGGTATTGAAGTGCACTGATAACTGTTGGGGCACGTTACACATTCAATATACTGCTTTTGTAGTGTTATTTCCTACTTTTTATTCCACATTATCCAATATACCACAACAAATGTCATTGTGTGTCCTACAAGGTACAAATGCACACAAGCGATACAGTATTACCATGATGGGATCATACTGATATGACACAAGGTGTAGATCTGGCCCCAGTGTCGCTTCTTGTTTGGCCCTTAGTTATATGCTTTCCCGCCCCCATCATATGCAGAAGAAAATTGTCCATCTGACTTGATGGGGACAGTACAGCACTGCTGTCGTGTACTTAGCGACAGCGTGCCCTTGTAGACTGTTAGTGATGGTAATGATAATGCAGTGAAAGTGGTCACCTTTGTATGGAAACTGGTATATCTGGCAAATAAACTTTCAATCAACAGAACCAGTGAAATCATTATTGATACTTCAATATTTTGTTCTCTAGCTCTGGGAAGTGGCAAAATCAACTACACGCATGAAAGCTGAAGCAGAGCAATATACATTAGGTGTTCTGTGGTTTTGGAGGGGGAAAGCTGGGTTCTCACATTCTAAAATGAGATGCAGTGTGGTGTAGTGGCGAGAGTGTTGGACTGGGAGCCAGGAGATCTGGGTTCTAGTCCTCACTTGGCCATGGAAGCTCACTGGGTGACTTTGGTCCAGTCACTGACTCAGCCCAACCTACCTCACAGGGTTGTTGTTGTGAGGATAAAATGGAGAGGAGGAGGATTATGTACACCACCTTAGGTTCCTCCAGAAGGAAAAAAGGTGGGATATAAATATAATAAATGAATGAATGAATGAATGAATGAAACAATTTAAAAATAGTGCACAATACCCTCAGATAGTTCATAGATCAGAAATCTGGGGACACCAGAAGTCATTTGGGTTGGAGTTACTTTAAAACAAAATTCCAGTAACCCAGGAGTGTGGCATTCTTATTTTTCATTTTAAGAACTGAAAATGGAGTGCTATCTGTGGAAATGCAGATGTGTTGTGTATGTCTTTCATTATTAGACCAAATTATTGTGCCTGCCTGGAGGACAGACCTCTGAAAATGTGTTCAATGGAACAAATTCAATCTAGTTTGATTCAGTAACGTACTTGATTTCAGAGTCTAGGGGGAAAAAAATTCAATTACATGGGTTTCAAATAAATTATTTTGTTGGATTTAGAAAGTCTGTAGCAAAACCAGATTTTGATTTTGATTTTTAAAAAAAGACTGTGAAATAAGGCAGACATTATAATGCCCCATTTCCAGTGCAAGGCACTGATTTTGTACTGAATGGGTAGCTGAAGATATCTGGCACAATTTGTTTTGCTGTTCCATAACTGAGAGTTATTGCAACAAGTTTCTTCTTCGGCTATTAAAGATTCACAACCCCTGGTCAAATTTGCAGAAAGGCTGATTTCTTGATGGCAAATAAGTAGGAAAGACAAAAATGTTTATGAAGAATTGATGGTGCTTTTTTAAAGTGTTATATTTTGATTTTGTAATTTGATTGTATTAAATTTTAATAAAATTTATTTATTAAATTTATTAATCGCCCATCTGGCTGGTCACCCAGCCACTCTTTAAAATATAATATTAATATAAAATATAAAAATATAATGATATTTTTGCCACTGTTTATGGCTGAAACAAATCAACCCAAGCTGTATGAAGAAATGTAGCACTGGAATTATCAGTCCTTTCAAGCTTCTCAACACCGAAACCAACATGGTTGGGTCCAGTAAGAGGTTACTCAACCCATAGCTTACACTGCATGTCATATGGCTTCTTCTAGTTCTTCTGGTTTCAAATGACAAGAGTGAACTTCTAAATAAATTCTGAACATCAATACTAAATTACAATAAGGGATTGTTTCCCTTAGCGTAAACAAAATAGCCTTATTCATAGCCTTGTTTCTAATATAATCACCCTGCAGCTCTAGAGATGAGGGAGAAATACAATCTGGCTCCAGCCATCAGCCAGAGAACCAAAGTTTGCTGGAAGGTGGCACCCACTTTCTCCCAGCAAGAACACCTGCACAGATTTAACTGGTTGTAAAACAAACGAACAAACAAACACCCCTTTATTAATTACTGGAAAATAGAATGTGAGGCATATACGTATAAGTTCATATGAAAACTATGATATTTTGTAAAATATTTTTTTTCAGTATCTTTTGTTTTGTTCATGTATTCTGGAAATCACCATCTCTTCTAGAAGTAATAATATATTAGGGTCCTATTTCTTGCTCAGCAGTTCAGTGCACCAAAACACAGAACTGCCCCAATCATGTAGAAAAAAGGACTGAGGTCTGATATTAACAGGAACATGGGGAGTGCAAGGCCTCTCCCACTAGCTTATCTGAGGAGGCCTTTTCTCCTCAGTCAAGCAGTACTAGAAATAGCATTTATGTATGTCTTTATTACATGGATATCCAGCCTTTCCTTCAAGGAACTCAAGGTGGTATATATGACTTCCTCCTACCCAGTTTGATCCACACTACAATGTTGTGAAGTAGGTTCGGTTGAGTGACAGACTGACAGTAACTGTTACAAGATCATCCATCCAGTGAGTTTCATAGCTGAGTGGGGACTAGAACCTGGGTCTTTCCACTCCTAGTTCAACTCTTTAGCTTCTATACCATACTGACCATCAAAAACAACTTGGAAAGAAAAGTTGTGGGTCTAGAGAGTTAAGCAATGGGCAGGACACTCAACATTCTGCATCCGTGCACATCTGTTGTTAAAATCTGTTCCCCATCCCTCTTTCTACGTGATTCGAATGGGGAGTTCTATGGCTGCCTTCTTGTCTAGTTTGCTCTTTGGATTGTATATAGGGATGGGGTAAGCTCTCCATTCTGCTTTCTCCCACATTCATTTAAAAAAAAAAAAAATCTCAACGTCTTTTTGTCCAGAATATGGACAAATATGGAGACAAATAAGAATATGGAGAACTTAGTGAACTTTGGTGAATTCTTATCAAAATTCCTGAATTCTTATCAAAATTCTTATCAAAATCAAACTGGAACAAAATCCTCATTCATCCCTAATTGTAAGTCTAGGGCCACTGCCTGCATCTTTATCGTTATTTTTTTAATGAACAGTACTGACCTACTTACTATAGGGACTCTAAAAAAGAATACATAGTGGATCTGTATCTTGCTCATAGGGTTGATGTTAGCCTTTTTCATTGCCTGAAGCCATGTCAATGCTAATTCCAAAACCCATTTGTGGAATTCTACTCTTCACATTAACAGTTGAACTAAGAAAATTGTGTGCAGACTTGGTGGTATTTTTGAGGATCTTCCCCCCCCCCACAGAATTAAACACAGACACACTTACTTGTTTAAAAGCCAAATAATATCAATAACCCTTAATGGTGCCCAAGACCACTGTCTGAGACAGCTGCCTGACACTGCCTCATGATAAGGCCACATCTCTTTGCTTAACAAATGCTACCTGTACAACTCAAATGCATCGGTACAACTCAAATACTGGGTGGTAGAGGTGAAGATTTTTAGAAAAGAAAAGAAGACTAGAAGGTTCAATTAAGATTTAAGCCAAGAGCAGCAAAATCCAAACATGTCAATGCTCGGGCAGCATTTTAAGTCAATCAGTTTAATTCCTTCCGTCTTGACTTTGTTTAACTGGCAAGCGGTATTAGCTGACTTCTGTGTGCCAGAACCGTCAAAGGTGTCCAAGATGATCAAATAGCTTTATTTCTTATTCTGTTCCCTCATCTCCTTAGAAAAAGGAAGAGTGCAGTTTTGCCAGCAACAGTCTGAACACAGTTACTAAGCAGATAAGTGACTATCACTCCAAATTACCCACGTAACTAAAACTCTTGTAACTTTGCATTAAGCAGTGATCTATATATGTACAACTGACAATTAACAAAATGATTGCTAAGCTATCATGGAATGAAACAGAACAATGGGAAACACAGAAAAAATAGGCTTTTATCTACTTAACACTGATTCTGCAAAATGCATTTTCATTAATAAACCTGTCAACATGTCTAGAATATTGACAGCATTTAAACAAATGTCACTATTATCTCTTGCATTAGCTGTTCTTCAAGGTCATGTTCTTTCTACCCCATTGGCATATACCATGTTGAGCATATAAATAGCTTTCAGGGTGCAATTCTACATGGATACCTGGCAGCCTCCAAACTCAGATGCCACCAAGTATCCAATTCAGGACAGGAGGACAGTGGAGGCAATCTTTGCCTCTGAGCTCCAGCCAGCCTGCATTTCTGCGAGACAGGTGATTTTGCCCATCTAGCCATGGCACCTCAGGGTGGGGGGAGGCTGGGGCAGACATAGTGTAGATCGTAGCACAGCCATCACAGATTCCTCCCTCCCTGTCCCCAGGAACACCCCCTTTTCCCCATCTCAACACTCCATTTTTGGAGCATGGAGAGGTAGCCGGCACAGTTCTCTCCATGCTGGCTATAAGGGGGAGAGGAATGGGTGGGGAGCATAGTTCCTGGCTCCAAAGTCAGAGCCCTGTCTCCAACCTCAGAGCCAACAGCCAAGAAACCGAACTATCCTATGCCCCCACCCCCAACTCTGTCTGGGGCACATAGGATTGCTCCCTCAGTTGTTTAATGATGTAGGGCAGGGGTGTTGAACCAAATCCAGCCTGTCTGGAACCCCAATCCAGCTCTTCAGGGTTCCTCAGATGACCAATCCCCTTCCCCTGCCCCCACCTTTTCCCCCATCGCCAATCATTTGGTGGTTTCCCACTTTTTGTGTGTTTTTCACCCCACCCCGGAATATTTATGTTTACTGATTATTATGTATTTCTTTAATTTATATCTTCCCTAGGGATATACAAGAATTTCATTTTACTTTGTTAAGCATCAGAACCCCGAACACAAGTGGGAGCACATTTGTCTGCAAAAACTTGTGCATTCCTAGGAATGTCATGAGAGTCTGAGACAGGGGTGGAGTCCGGCAGACTCCCACCCCCTTTCCTGGCCTCCCAGACCCCACTCACCAAGCTGCCACTGACTTACGTTACTGGGTCATTTGTCGAGCACCACGCAGTCAGCAAGCTGCCCGTCCCCTTGAAGAACCACTGTTTTGTGAAAAAATGGCGGCTCGGGGTTTTCCGTAAAAGTAATATTGCATAAATGGTGGCCATAAAGGGGCCATTTATGCAAAGTTACAGGCTCACACAGTGCAGTGAGCAGGGGCAGATGGAGGCTGTGGTTTGGTGAGCGCACAGAGGGAGAGGACGGAGGAGAGTCCATCCATCCCTACATATTCCTGAGTTTGCAATCACATTTGAGCACTACATTTGCTAAAAAAAATGTGCACATTAAAGCATCTGCATTTTGAAGAAATACACACACAGAGACACTTTCATGTTTTAGTCTATGGGGGAAGGACACATTTGGGTGCTCACTTAAAAAAAAAAAAAAGCACACCCAAATGCATACTTTTCTCATTTAAAAAAAAAAAAAAAGACAGAAAACAAGGGCTCATGTTTGGGAATGGGAACCAAACTTCGAGCTGGAAATCAGAGAACCTCAACAAGGTCAACCCACGCCAGTTCTCCCAACCCTAATCACACCTATCTGCCAAAAAATAAACGCTGCTCAGGGTAGCTAGCAATAAAATATGGATTAAAAACAAATTCATAATTATTCCATTAATGATTTGGCCAAATGACACCCCCTCACCTGCACCACCACCACCACTTGATTATACAGGGTTCTCTGTCTTCAGAGGTTTGCCCTTCAGCTCACTGAAGGCTGCAAACAAGGGGAAGCTACTGCACCAGAGAGGCTGGGGTTTGCCTGCAAGCCCCACCACCATCACTCTCCCTCACTCAATTTTAATCAAAGGAAGAAAACAGACACCCACATAGGGCTTTTATTTGAGCTGCATGAACTGAATCAGGGGAGAGACTCCCCACTACTGATACCATTGCCAATTTCTGAATTCCAATGAAAACCCAAATTGTGCTGCAGGTCAGCACAGGGTTCACAGAACGGGCCATTCTCTGAAATCCTCCTGAGCTATCTCCAAATTCCCCAGGTGAAGGACACATTACTTCTACAGTCTCACTCAGTGCCTAGATAGAAGTAGATGGAACATGCCAGTAAGCATAATCTAATCTTAACAAATTTTGCAAGGCCCCTGCATAATTTTCAATACCCCCCCCCCCACACACACACACACTCTTTTCTTTAGCTTACTCCTGCTGCTTGAGCTGTGTTTCCAGAAATTTACACTGGAGACTCCCTGACTACAAAAGCAAATAATGTGTGCATATTCATCCAGCATTGTGCTAACATACCAACTGGCTGTTAGTAATAGACATAAAAATAAAAACTGACATGCAGAAGTGGAAGGGATGGGTATTATTTCCTGCTTGGTGGATTATGTGCTGCTAATTGGTAATTACTTCTTTATTCCATATAAAAAGAACCAGTCCATCAGATTTGTATCACACTCTCTACTTAGGGTATACGTCCCCACTACCCAAGCCAATATGAAGACAAAACAAAGACATTCAAAATATTATAAACTTTGGCCTGAAAAACATGCTAGATTCAGGCAAGTGCAAGAAACCCTCAGTGGCCCTTTCTTCTGAGGAAACCTCATTTTAGGAGGGCATACATGAAGGTCTGCACATATAAGACCGACTCTGGCCAGCTTGCACTGACTGCCTATATGCTTCTGAGCACGGTTCAAGGTGCTGGTTTTAACCTATAACGCCCTACACAGCTTGGGACCACAATACCTGATGGCATACCTCTCCCGAAATGAACCTACCCATACTCTTTGTTCAGCATCTAAGGTCCTCCTCCAAGTGCCTCCTCCAAGGGAAGCTCGGAAGGCAGCAACGAGGTAGAGGGCCTTCTCAGTAGTGGCCCTTCTCAGTAGTGGCCCCCCATCTGTGGAACAAGCTCCCTGATGAGGTCTGCCTTATGCTGACATTGTTATCTTTTTGGTGCCGGGTTAAGACCTATCTCTTTTCCCAGGCACCTGGCAGCACACAATGAGTTTTAATTGGTCCTACGTGTGTCTTTAGTTATGACTGACTGTTTGAAGTTGTTTTTAGTTATGTGTTGTTTGTATATATTGTCTGTGTGCTTTTATGTAAATGGTTTTTAAACTTTGCATATTGTATTTCAATGTTTTGACTTCTGTAAGCTGCCCAGAGAGCTTCAGTTATGGGATGGTATAGAAATGTAATAAATAATACATAATAAATAAGAAGAATGTGGAATGGAGAATCTAGGAGGGGGGAGCTGCTCCACATTTGCTCCATAGTCCCCCTCCGCTCCCAGGCATCTCCACTCACTGGGGCTTAAAGTGCATATTTGCACTTACAAAGAAGGGTTTGGAACCCTGTGGGGAGAAAAGCCGTTAGAATGTGAAGAAGAAAAGTGGTTCTACTTCTAGATCTCTGGGTTTTGGTTTTGACCTTTTTTTCCGTGTTGTTATTGTTGTTAAAGGTTTATACGGTTTAGCTATCTTGACATTTGGACTCTTTGCTTTAAACAGACTCTGTCTGTTTTTGAACTGTGATTTCATGGTTTAATATGGCTGAAAGTCGCCTTGAGGGGACTGTATCCAGAAAGGCAGCCTAAAAATTCTTCAAATAAAATAAATTCAGGTAGACGGTGAGGAAAGGGGTAAACACAAACATACACACCCCTACTGGATGCCAAAATAGCCCACTCTCTCTCAGAGCAGATTTTCTTTCGGAGAGGGTGTGGTGGTGAGGGTTTTAATCTGTCCTTGGTTTCTTGAAAAAGACACTTGGAAAATAATGCCTGGATGGTATTAACCTCAATGTAACCTCAATGTAATGAGGTTACATTGTTTAGGGAGTTTGCCCTTTCTCATATCCACAGCAAATTTTAACAAAAGACATTCACCATTGCTAGAGTTATTTCACATCCTCTGGGGAGATAAAGCACTTGGTATAAAATGCTACAAAATCATTTCTTCAGGGTTGATGATCTGTGTGATGCAGGTAAGTAAAAGCATCAGGATGATCTACAGAATGCTGGAGTTAAAGCAGAGGCAGGGAACAAGTGGGCCTTACGAATTTTAATAGCACACACTGCTTTCGGCTGCCTGTTTCCCCCCCCCCCTTATGGCTTAAACAGAGAGGCTCAGAGTGATGCCCCATGCCTGTCAACTTGTAAGAGATGACAACTTTCCCTTCTGCTTCCCTCCCCACTTCTCCAGGTCCCCTTGCAGCTATAAAATTTGCTCACCTTGCAGCTGTAAAATTCAAAGTGTTCATGTCAATTTGCCTGGCTTAGAAGTAGAAAACACAGTCTAACAAGAGCTGCAATTAGGTGAAGCAAAATCTCATCAATGAACTTTTTCCTCCCCTGCCCCAACCTCTTTTTTAAAGCTAGGACCTACTGATGTTCTACATCTGCAGAGAACTCATCTCTGTTTCATAAGGCTCTGATCAGGATAGCATTCACTGATTACAGAGCACTCCACTTATATTGTACATGTGGGCAGAGTGGGCAACCATATGTTCAGTTAAAAGTAGTAAAACAAAAACAAAAACAAATCAGTGACGAAGGGCTACCATACTGGGCTTATTCTAATCTGTATGGCCATATCCACTTGTTAGCTTCTTGTCTATTTTGGAGCTGGGAGGCTTAGGGATATGCAAATCAGCAAAACTTGAGCTTCTTGATGTTCTTCGAATTCCACTTTGGAACTCGTTCCAATTCTTGTCCATATCAGATTATGAGCTTTTTTTTTTTCCTTTTCTTTTCACATGAAAATCCATGCGAGTTTCAGGCGCATTTTTCCAAATGTATGGATCAATTGTGTGCATCTTTGAAATGTACTCATTCTTCTCACATTGAGTAAAACACATTTGTACATATCTTTTTTTTCAAAACTATGAACTTTTCAAATGTATGCATGCTGTCAAACTCCTCTTTTTTGTGGGGGGGGACCATGAACTCGGAAATGTATGGATTTCGATCACAGATTGCATCTGAATCCATGTTCGATCCAGAAGGTGTGAACTTGGTGTGAACCTGATCAAAAATGAACTGAAATGAATTTCTCATACATTCCATTCCTGATTGCTCAGACCAAGCCTATATCCATAGAGCTGTAGGCACTGTTCAAACCTTCAGGTGAATGACTGGAGGTTCATTTCAGAAGCAAGTACATTGGATGTAATCCCATGCACACATGCATTCATTAAACATTTTGACACTGTGCTCTAGAGATAATATGCAGATGAGGGAGAAGAAATATGAACAGCGGAGACCCAGGCAAGAGCTGCTAAAGTAGAAGTACCAAAGGAGACATGGGGGATAGATTATGGTAAAGGAAAGCTTATACAGAAAGATAGCAATGGGAATGGAAGAGTTCTGGAGTAAAGTTGAAAGGGGCATTCACAGACTCCATAAAGTACACACAGCAGATGATCCCATCAGCTGTAGCTTCCCACCAATATCTAGACACACCTGAAAGGTTCATTAGAACTAAAGAACATGTTGCTCTTGCTCCAGGGTAGGGATGTATGAGAAATTTATTTCAGTTTGGTTTTGATCAGGATTTACCAGGTCGTACCTTCCAGACTGAACATGGACTAGGACACAAGCTGTGGTTGAAGTCCATGCATTTCCAAGCTTGCAATATGACTCATGGACCCCCCCCCCCAAATGCATTTGACAGCATGTATACATTTGAAAAATACACCTGAAAAAATGGGTGCATTTGAAAACATAAATACAATTTAATAAATGGGAGAAAAATGTGTACATTTCACAGATGTGCACAATTGATGTGTGCATCTGGAAAGATATGCATGGAAAGCTGTATGTATTTTCATGCAATAAATAAATAAATAAATAAATAAATAAAATCAAAGCAATCTGATAAAGACTCAAGTTGGAACTAGCTTTGAGATGGAATCTGGAGAACTTCGACAAGCTCAAGTTTTGCTGATTCACACATCCCTGCTCCAGGAATGCTGTCAAAAATGTCCTCCCTGTGGGGAATCATTTCTCTATCCCATTTCAATGTGTAGGAGTACTCAGCATCACACAGATTGGGACCACCATACTGTGTGTCTCCACACCCTTCCAAGAAGCTGCCAGAGATGTGGAATGGGACCACAGTATGAAGAAATACTTTATTTTGTCTCTCCTGAATCTATCACTGGGTTGCACAGACCGCTGTGTCCCTATCAATTCTCTGAAATGATTTCACAGGAAAGGGATGCTTCTACAGAAGGTTTTTTATCATCTTATCACCATACCTCATTCACATAACCTTACTGGGGGGGGGGGAGTCCAGATGAAGTCATCTTCCACATGTAACCCTTCCATTTTTTCCTGTATTTTTGATACAAAAGAAAATCCAATAAGGACAAAAAGATGGAACAGCTGCATAATGCCTTTGAATGTGTAGTGCCATGAGCCCTCCATCTGGAAGCACCCAGTGAGAGGCAAATCCCCCCATTTTCCCTTTATGTTTCCTTCTATTCATTGTGCTCTCAGAATCCAAGATACCTGTTTCTGCATTTCATGAAGCACCCCTGTCCAAACCTAGAGAAAATAGCACCTTCCTCTCTAGACAGAGAATAGACAAGAATTCAGGGATATCCTTTCATGGCATCACTGAATACAATCCCCATTGGGAGGAATGTGCATCTCTAAGAAGGCATGCATTAGGGGTGGGCAACTTGTGGCCCTCCAGATGTTCTGGACTACAACTCCCATCAGCTCTAGCCAGCATAACTAATGGTGAGGCATGAAGGGAGTTGTTGTAGGCCAAAACATCTGGAGGGCCACATCTTCTCAGAAAGGTACTTCTTTGCTTTGTTTCCTTTGCTTATTTGAACAGAGGAATTGTTTTCAGTCCCCCCTTTCATTCCTACTTGGCAGTAAGTGGGAGGAGGGATCTTGTCATATATTGTATGAGGGCTTGTGAAGAAACTCCCCCCCACCCAATGTTGCAAATAATTTTACTGAAATGTTAAATTCTGAGAAAGTTTCACCTGAACAAGAAGAACCTCTAATTTTGCTGTGAAACTATACACTAGGCAAACTTCATTTGCAACTTTATTTGTACAGCACCTCAGTAAGAAGAAAGGTTATGTCACAAGATGGCCAGAGGCTGACACCACTCCAAAGCCTGTGCTTTTGAAAGCAAAGTGATGACAAAAGCAATCACTCCAATCTGCTATTTAATTCAATAACATTAATTATCTGTTGACCTAGGAAAGTGCTGTTTCATGCCTAGAAATCTTGGAAGACAGCCTATACAATACAAGAGATCCTTGATTGTGAATTAAAGTGAAATGTAGGGTGGTGGTGGAAGGGACTCTTTAAGGAAACAAACCGGTCACTGTTTCAGTTTTATGACAGCTGTTAAGCCATACTTGTTAAGCTGGCTGCCAGTTTTCATTAGGATTTAGTATAAATTTCCTTCTGGATCCTCAGACACTCACACTCATGGATTGATTTTACATTTCTTTCAGTTGCATCAATTAGGCTTAAACTAGAAGCTGTTACCTGCTGTTGGATTGAAACAGCTGGTGTTGACAAGAGAGGACCATTAATTGACTTTTAGTTTAAAACAAAACAAAAAAGGCGGGGGGGGGGCACACAACTTTGCAAATGTTTATGTTATTGTTACCCTGATCACAGAAATACAGATTTTGTTGGTGTGCATATGTTTGATAGCACACTCTGAATGTTTTCCTGAATAGATTTCAAGCAAAGTAAGAGTGGCTTCAAATGTTATTGAAGAACCTCCACCAGCCAAAGGCTGAGGAAACTTATTTTAATGATCAAAATGGAACTTGGGAATCTCCTCTCCCAAAGTCAAGCTCATCCTCTACTGTGTGATCAAAGAAGTTACTAACGTTAAGAAAAAGGTGGCCGGGGGATGCTGGGAGGTCTGTTCCAACACATCTGGAGGGCACCAGGTTGGGAAGGCTGCCCAAGAGGATTAGCTGTCTATGCCACAGTAATCTGCCAGGTTAGATTTCCAAAGTGGATATTATAAGTTCCAGTGGAGAAGAGTAGGGATGTTGCATTCATCTACTTGGGGCCTGAAGCTCAGTGATTGTTTGCCAGCTCACTCCCCCCCCCCCGGATGCTGGTCCCCACTGCTCCACTGAGCCGCCATTTTGCAGAAAATGGTGGCTTGTCCTTTTATGTGAAGGGTCCTCTTGCACAATTGGTGGCTGTAAATAAGGCCATTTACACAAAATTACAGTTGTTTTAGGCCTGTAATTTTGTGTCTGTAATTTTGCATAAATGGGCCTTCTTACAGCTGCCATTTGCACAAAACAGCCCTTTATATAAAAGGACAGGCTGCCATTTTCTGCAAAATGGTGGCTTGGCAGAGCAGCAGGATGCTGTGTGTCATTTGCTGGGTGCCTGCGGACCACTCAGAGGGTCACCACACATGATGAACAGGGTGGGGCAGCCAGCAGGGGACCAGCAAGCAGCACATGGCACAGGCAGGGGTGACTTGGGCCATCCCTAGAGAAGAAAATTAAACCCAAACCACCTTCTGTCAGATTCTATCCTGGGGGGGGGCACACTAACAGCAGCTGGATGCACAAACACTTGCATAAGCTGGCCATGGTTTAAAGATTGGTGAAGTGAATTCAAATGTCAATGCAACTGATACCAAAGGACAGTATTCACAACTGGATGCATCTGACTAATGACTACAGTCCCTGAAAGCAAGGATATCACACTGTGGAGTTCCCAGGGATGGAAAACTTTATGGCAACAATGAGAGAGGTTTTGCACATCTCTGGTTTTCTGTTCATTACCGGGACAAAAACACGTGGTTAAGTGGATAATTGCATAAATCAGGCATAACCTGTAGCCCAAGAAGCCAAATGCAGACCATCAGCTATGCACTGAGCTCTGTCAAGCCATAATCCTAGGCTAGAAGCAAAACCAGGAATCGTACAGAGCAGTTGAGGTCTACCATACATGGCTACTAAGCTGTGTTCAGTATGGTAAGCCACATGTTGTGCAGGCCTGGTATAAAATGTTAATGAAAGGAGGTTGCTATGCAAAGGACTGGAAACTCTTTGAGATGTGAGTCATCAAAATGTTTTTCAGACTTGAGCATGGCCCTCCATGGGGCTGGAATATCTGTGTGTGTGGGGGGGGGGGTAGGGAAAGGAAGTAAATGAAGAACAGAATGGTTCTCCTGAACCAATGAGATACTACCTTATATGGTGTCAGACCACTCGTCTATCTAGTCCAGTATGGTCTAATCTGACAGGTAATGACTCTTCATGTTCTCAGGTTCAGAGATCTTTTCCAGCCCAGATAACTGAGATACTTTTAACTAGAGCTACCAAGAACTGAATCTGGAAGACTGCATGCACATCATGTGCTCCATCACTGAGTTTTTGTCCTTTCCCTTCCCTTTTCTCTCTAATTCCTCTCTACCTGGTATCAATAGATTACACTAAAAATAAACCAGAAGGACAAGATAGTTCTCACACTTATTGTTCTGGCCAATATGCTTTAACAATAGAACTGCAGCAAGAATATTAATCACAGACCAAAGTTAACAGAAGTTTTCATAGAATAGAGGGGAACCATAAATAAATCATTAGCATAATGAAGCACACAAGATTAAAGCAGGATACACTGCAAGAATCCAAATGCTGTTTTAACCTTAAAATAGGCCATCTCCCTTGTAGCAAATCATGTATTTCTGAATGAACATTTCCCCCCTGAAGTTGCAGTAATCAGCACAAAACTTGCCACTCAGTTTGCTTCCCCCCAGCAAAAAAAGACACACTTCTCCCTGCCACTTAAAAATAACTCTATGATATGGACATGCAAGCCAAAATGAAATCTTGTTTAGGGCAGACTCCAGTGGTTCTCTTTTGATAGGGCAACTTTCCCCATCCTGGTGCTGCCCAAATGTTTGGGATTGCAACTCCCAACATCCTTGATCCTTGGCTATGCTGGGTGGGACTAATGGAAGTTGAAGTCCAAAACATGTGAAAGACACCAGGTTGGGAAAGGCTGTGACAGAGCATTAGAAGAGAGCTTGAACTCTGATCTCTTCAGTCCTCAGGCCCCTTTTGATGATACCTTGTCCAATACAGCTCTTTCCTGCACTAAGTAGGCAATGCCATAAGCCCCGGGCCACAAAGGAGAAGCCCATTCTTCAAGTCCTCCCAGAAACTTGCATCCACAGAACAGGAACAACAAAAACACTCCGAAGAAAAATATACATAAGTATCCTAAATTAGTATCAGTAATGCAAGAGCATTCCCACAAAGTGGAGCAACTACACCCTGCAATGGCTCTGATGCTGTGCCTGTGAAGGTAAGAAGAGAACAGTTCTCCTGGGTTCTGCCTTGGAAGGTGTGTCACTTGCTGTAAGGTGCAACCATGTGGATGGAAGTTTCAAATGTTCTTGGAGTGATGTGAGATCACCAATTGAGCAATGTCATCCCCTTGTCAGGAGCTTCCCCTTTACAGCATGTAACACCTTTGCTGAGGGACCTGCACTGGTTTCCTATTCGCTACCAGGGCAGGTTTAAGGTTTTAGTACTAGTGTTCAAAGCCCTAAACAACTTGGGACCAGGATACCTGAGAGAGCTCCTTCTCCCTTACCAGCCTACCCAGTCACTGAGGTCATTAGAGGGCATGTTCCTGGTGGTTCCACATGGACCTATGGCCTGAGTGGATTCCACCAGGAGAAGAGCCTTCAGTGTGGTGGGCCCCTTTCTTTGGAATTCCCTGCCACTGGAGGTCAGGCAGGCACCAACACTGTGCTGTTTCCAGTACCTCCTGAAACCAAGAGGCACTCCTTAATTGACCAGTCATAGTTTCTGTTGGTATTCTGTTTTTAAAATAGCATAATTTTAATCTGGTGTTTTAATCTTTTTATCCTTTTACTGTTTTATCTCTTGTGTTCACTGCTCTGAAATCTGTTCTAGATATGGAGCAGTATACAAATATTGTAAATCAATCAATCAATCAATCAATCAATAACCACTGGACTCAGGGCACATGTACCCAGAAGTAAGTACCATTGAGTTGAATGGGACTTACTCCCAGGTAAGTGTGTATAGGACTACAGCCTAAATCATATACTCTAGAATCATAGAATAGTAGGGTTGGAAGGGGCCTACAAGGCCATCGAGTCCAACTCCCTGTTCAATGCAGGAATCCAAGTCAGAGCTAGGGATGTACGAAAATCACTTACCTTTCAGGAATTATGCTGATGGTGGGGGGGGAGGCGTTCTGTCCCTCCCCCCGGAATCCTCGCCGGGGGGGGAGGTGCTCCATTCCTCCCCCCCCAGAATCCTGGCCAGCTGGCTGTGCTCCGCAGTGATTCTGCGGAGCCACCGGCCGGCTCCGCCAGCAGCCGGACATCCGGCCGCTGGCTAGCAGGGACGCAAATGGCAGTGGCCGTAGCTGCCGCCATTTGTGTCCCTGCAGTCAGCCGTGATAGGCTTCGTAAATGTTTATGTAGCCTATCACGGCTGATTAAAAAAAAAACAACAACGCACGTATGCAAATGGCGGCGGCCATAGCCGCCGCCATTTCCGTTCCTTATTTTGGCACGCCTTAGTCTACGTAAACATTTACATAGACTAAGACGGCAAAAATAAGGGGAACGCAAATAGTGTACCATCTACGCTATTTGCGTTCCCCTTATTTTTGCTGTCTTAGTCTACGTAAATGTTTACATAGACTAAGACGTGCCAAAATAAAGAACGAAAATGGCGGCGGCCATGGCCGCCGCCATTTGCGTACGCGCGTGGTTTTTTTTTTAAAACCAGCCATGATAGGCTATGTAAACATTTACGTAGCCTATGATGGTGTCTTTTTTAAAATCTAGCCATGATAGGCGATGTAAATCTTTATGTCGCCTATCACGTTTTTTTGTTGTTGTTATTTTTTTAACCTGGAAATGGCGGCAGCGGCAGCCGGTCAGAAGACCAGCCGCCGCCGCCGCACCACCGCCGGAGCCGCCGCCGGAGCCGCCGCCAGGAAGATCCGCCCAAGGTAAGTCCCGACCCGGGGGTGGCGGGGGGTGGCGGGCCGTTCCACCACCGATTTCGGGGGGCTGAATGTGGTGGCATTCGGCCTCCCCGAGATCCATGGCAGAATTTTTGTACATCCCTAGTCAGAGCATCCCTGACAGATGGCTGTCCAGCCTCGTCTTGAATGCCTCCAGTGTGGGAGAGCCCACCACCTCCCTAGGTAATTGGTTCCATTGTCGTATTGCTCTAACAGTCAGGAAGTTTTTCCTGATGTTCAGCCAGAATCTGGCTTCCTGTAACTTGAGCCCATTATTCTGTGTCCTGCACTCTGGGATGATCAAGAAGAGATCCTGGCCTTCTTCTCTGTGACAACCTTTCAAGTACTTGAAGAGTGCTATCATATCTCACCTCAGTCTTCTCTTCTCAAGGCTAAACATGCCCAGTTCTTTCAGTCTCTCTTCATAGGGCTTTGTTTAATACAGAGTTTAATACTGTGATGTATTAAACTCTGTTTAGTACATCACAGTGGCTTTCCAGTGGGATGGTGGGGGAGGGCAGTATACATTAGGGATGTATGAGAATTTCTAATTAGGCATGTATGAGAATTTATTTTTTCTTGCAAAACATGCAGGCATGCCCTGTTCAAAGACCTGAATGCAATCATGAGCACGAGCATATGGCCGTCAAAATTATGCGTGAATTGGTGGACACATGTTCACATTCAATTTGTGCAAATTTCCTAATTTGCACACATTTCCCTGTAGGCTGAATCAGCCCCACTTTAGTCTATGGAGGGAAGTTGCACAAATTTGGAAATCTGCACAGATTTCTTGTTCGATCGCTGCTCAATTTGTGCAATTTTCCTATTTGTGCAGAGTGAGCAGAGATCACAAACACAAACAGGAATTGGGTACAAGATGAGTGGCAAGAGGATGCTTGGAGAATCCCAGCAATCTCAAGCTTTGCTTGCTCATCCATCACCCAGTATGGTACACTCTACCAGGCCTGAGAGATCCAGGGGTGGGGATCTGCTGGAGTGCAACACCATTACCATGTGGATGGAGGAAAGTTCAGGCTAAATTGGAAAGTTTACTTGATTTGAGATTATTTATGGCACTTATTTCCTGGTATCTAAGTACCTATTGTCCAGATCTTTTGAAATTTGCTTGAGCCAAACAGAATCAGGGTTAGAACAGAACAAGCTCCATTGTGAATAGTAAGTTGCTGGTGCAAGCCCTTTGCTAGAACAGAGGGAGCCGTTATTCCACTGAACAGCTAAACATTATCAATAAAAGGAAGCAATTATATATTCCTTCCTTGTCTGGGTCCCTCTAGATGTTCTGGATTACAACTCCCATAACCCCCAGCCAGCATAGCCAATGGCCATGGATGATGTGAGTCACAGACAAAAATATCTGGAGACAGCTAGGTTGGGGAAGGCTGAACTAAAGCAACTGGGGTTTCATAGTTCAGAAAGTAGTGAAACCAGCAGCAAGAGAGGAGACATGGGGATGTCCATCGCTGCTCAATCCAGCCCTTTTAGGGCCTGACAGACTCCCCCCCACCCCGCCTCAGCTTGCCTTTGCGAGTCAAGCCAGGGGTCTATTCCTGAAATCTGGGAACTTTGGTGAGTCTTCCCCCCCAGTGTAAACTCCTCTGTAAAGCCTTTACGCTGTAATCTTGAGACATTACCCCTTTAAGGCAGCCATAGACTCAAGTTTAAGAAGGGATGTTTGAGTAAACGGAGCTGCAATTGTACACACCATCATGGTTCGGTAAAAGGGACGGATGCCCCTGCAGTCCATCCCTACCTCCGCCATCCCTAGGAAGACATGGCAGAGTTATACACATAATTATGCATGGTGAGGAGGGATTTTTCTTCTCTTTCCCTCATGACACTAGAACTTGGTTGGGTCAGGTCATCCAATGAATCTGAATGACAGGAGATCTGAGACAGGTAAAAGAAAGTACTTCACACAGTGCATAACTACCCTGGGGAATTTGCTGCCACAAATAGGGGTTACAAACCCTGAGACTTCCAGTCGGGCGGGAGGGGTGCAGAGAGGAAATCCAGACCACTTGGGGCCACAAGGATTTCCTAGAGCCTTACCTGTCCATTGGATTCCACAGGATGGCTCTCCTCCTGGCCACACAGTGACCTTTCTTCCCCATGCTGGCTGTTAAGGAAGCCCTTGACAGCCAATGCAGGGAGGAAGGGCCTTGGTGGCATCCCAGTGCTCTCTCCCTGATCTTCTCGAGAGGAGGCCACGGCAAGTGCGCTGGGGGCATGTTGTGCCAGGACCCTTCGTCCCTGCACTGGCTGTTAAGGAATCCCTTGACAGCTAGTGCAGGGAGGAACAGCTTTGGTGGCACCAACAGCACCAGAGAGCCGCCCCATGGGAAATCTGATGGACCCAGAGGTGAGTGGGGTCAGTCCACTGTGAACTTTGCAGGTTGGATTCTTGAGAATCTGGACTGAATTGAATCTGCAGCAGATTTCTCTGCCATCCCTAGCCACAAGACATGGTGGTTTGGATGGGTGTTTTAAAAGGACTAGACAAATTCATGGAGTATAAGTCTACCAATGGCTGTTAGCCATGCTCCTACATGCCCACAGGCAGTATGCCTAAGAACATCAGTTGCTGGGAGGCAAGCAGCAGGGGAGAGCAGTTGTCTACCTGCCCTGGGAGCTCCCAAGAACCATCTGATTGGCCAATGGTGGAAACAGGAGGAACTTTAGTCTAATCCAACAGGGCTCTTCTTATACACTCTTGCTTATGCACATGTAGAAGGTGGAGCAGTTTGAATCAGGCAGGCCTGTAGGCATGCAGTGTTGGTCTTAAAGCAGCATCAGTCCCCCAAATGCAACACCAGTTTATTGCATCTCATGCCCCCAACAGCCTGCTTATGTTTCCAAACCAGCGCCAAAACTAAAGACTCCTTCTCTCTCACTCGAGCCATATTCAAAACTGTTTCTTACAGTCCTCTCTTCCTCACTGGTTATAGCCTACAGCAGGTGGGATGACCATCGTTCAAGTTTCTAGAAGCATCACCTAGCCATTAATTCAGCACCTCTAGCTATGAAGATGTATAGTGGCTAAAGGCATTGCCATCATTTCACTTTGCAGTACAATGAGTATGTCCCACAAAACAAGGAAGAACAAAGAACAGTCCCCCCCACTACAATTTCTCACCATTTTCTTTCCTTTTTTTTTTTTTTTAACCATCTACCATTCCTATCACCTGTATCCCCAGACCACCCACCAAACGTGATGTAACCATAATAAAAGAGTGGTGAACTGGCTCAGAACTGTAAAGACAATTTTCTTTCTATATCTTTCTCTGCTTCCTCATCTCTCTTATATTGCCCTTTTTATTTTACCTTTGAAAAGCTACCATTGTAGCACATACAGACTCTTAAAAACAACAATACCCAAACAAAACAGTGAGATTTGTGAGCACTTTATTCTGCTGAGGTTGAGTGCCCTAAATGTTTACAACCTCTTGCTGAGGAAGCCATCTCCTATTCTCAGAAGTTTCACCCTTAAGGTCAACTGTTTGATTATAATTGTACAACACCGGAGAGGAAGCTCAGAGATATAATGGAGGAGGAAACTATACAGCTAGATCCACAACCCCGCTTAGAATTACTTGGGATTCAAACTGAGCTCTTTAAAAACCAGTACGATTAACAGTGCAATCCTATGCATGCTTACTCTGAAGTAAGCGTCCCTGCTTTCAATGGTGCTTATTCCTAGGAAAGTCAGCACAGGATTAACCTGTTTAAAAACAGGAACCCCAGTTTAAATGAATGATGGTTTGGGCTGTTAAGTATCCCAGGAGACAACCACCACAAAAAAACAACAACAACTAGATACTAAAGACAAGATTCATGATTTTACTAGGCTTTTTGTAAAGATGTATTCCCATGAACCATGCAATTCCTCCCCCTACCATTATTTTATTTTATCTCTGCCATGTGTATATCAACATTATTAACATTCTGGGAGGATGCAAATGGGGAGAGGAATTAATCCCAGGTATTTGATGCATGACACATACACTGCTGAGACAAGATTCTGAATGTCAATTCTATTTCCTCATCTGGATCATCTGAAGTTAGATGTTGGAATGGGTGCCAGTGGGTGGGGTGGGATTTGCAGGAAGGAACAGCCAGAGAACTCTTGTGTCCCCGTTTTTTCAGGAACACATCCAGATGTATCTGAAGATGGACAAATCACTATTTCTTCTTCATGTCACTTTCGCATTTGTTCATCCTAAACCTATTCCAGCCCATTTCTGCATTAATCCATGGTTGTCATTTGAAAGCCACAGAAACAATTACATTTAATATTTAAATGGTGTCAGGATTGAGCCCAGGCCCTCTGTTTTGGTTTCAGACTCTGATTCAAATTCGGAGATGGAGTTAGAAGCCCCTCAGAGACAGGGTGCAGTGGAGAAAATTCCCCAAGACTCATTAGGAGCCAGTGAAGAACTTTCCCAGGGGCTTATCAAGGAGGTGGGCCAGACCTCAGCCACATATAATTATCCTTCAGATCAGATTTCACATTTCTCAGAATCTGCTGATGCAGTTCTCAGCTCAAAAAACATAGCAATGGTTATTTTAAAATATATATTAAAATGCATTAAAATGCATACGTTGAGACAAGAACAAGAGAGCTTCGGCTATTGGGCGGTATAGAAATAAATAAATAAATAAATAAACAAACAAGATACATTTACAAATGTGAATTGTGTAAAAAAATGCTCAGAAATAGATCCATATATTTTTATTCATTAATCTGTTCTGCCCTCTTTCCACATTACTTTGTGATTATTTTTTTTTTAAAGTCACAAAATTTTGTATTTAAGTATAAGGTTCTCTGAGGATTTTTTTTTAAATCACAAAGTAATGTGGAAACAATATGGAATGGATTTGCAAATGAAAACACAGATTTTTTTTTAAAAAAAATCACAAACTAATTAGACATGGACAAATCTCTCAGTTTCACCTTCTCATGCATTTCCATATTTTATATCTTACGTTCTTTCCATTTGAAATATCAAGCAATTAGAGGATTTGGGTAACTTCTTATGAAAAACGAACAGAAACAAGATTCTCAGCCATCTGTGCTGGCCAAATTCAGTAGGTCTATGGAGAGAATATAGCTGTTGTATGGCTGTTAAAGATGTGTAAGCTGTCAGACAAAAATAGGTGGCAACCCTAATTTAGTACCACAAACATGGTTGAATGCATAGGATTCAAAACCAGACTTCTAAGAGCTAAGCACTCAAAGGCCTGGGCTTGGTTGGATGAATCATTCAGTGCCAGTTTCTCCCACATTCAGATTTTTAAAATCTCAAGTTCTTCCCATCCTGAATGTAAAGCAATTTGCAAATTCAGGTCAATTCTTATCATAAAACCCAGCTGAAATGAAATTCTCACCCATCCTTAAAATTAATGTGGAGACACAGAATGGAAAGGATTTACAAATGAACACAAGTCACAGACCAGGAACAGACTGATCCCTCCCTCCCTAGCAGTCAGAGGGAAAAGCTTGCATAACCACTTCTTCTTCTCAACTCAAAATCACCCTGCAAAACTGATTTTACCCTAGGAAAAGAAGCTACAAGGCTTTCCACACATAATGTGTAGCTTGGCCTATTCTATTTCAGAGCCACTATAATTCCATTAACATAATTTTGTGCACATCTGTCAGTCTTATTCTATATATTATGTACTGTGTAAGCCACTGAACACCAAGCTTCCATAATCCCCTAATAGAGATCTGTAAAGCCAAATGCTCCAAGCATTGTGCTTTGAACAGAGGCTAAGTAATATACCATGTTGGATTCTTGAAGTTACTACAGACTACAGAAGTTACTATTGCTGTAAGGCACCTTGGGAGGGCTTCTGCTCTGAAAGGCGGCCAAGAAATATTTTAAATAAATAAATACAGAAAAAATCCCACTATAACCTTTTTTAATTTATCTCCTCTTTTGGCATATCTGGAATTTTATGAGTGCACTGGGCACTCTCAAAAAATGAGGGATTATCTATTCCTAAAATGGCTGCCATGGTCCTTGGTGGGTGGAGAGGCTAACATCAAAGGGTTGGACATTTCCACCAGTTTCATCCCGCCTGTTAAAGACTGCTGCCTGAAGGAAGATAAATGCTGGAGAGAGTGCTTGGTGGAGACAGACTAAGTACTGTCAAAACCTTGAGTGCACGTGGGGCTTGAAGGATTAGTGGCAATCTTTACCTGCACAGGTGAGAGATGAGGAAGGGAATGTGAGAAGAGACCCTCATGGGAGCTGAGAGGAAGGCTGCCTCCTGTGAGAGGTGTGGCTGCCACCCAGTGTTTGTAGGCTAACTGTGGAGAAATCCATGTTCCTTTTGTGGAATGGTGATTCATTTATCCTTGTAAGGAATGGGTATGTGTGTGTGTGTATTACTGTTCTATTAGAATATGAGAATATGCATTCTGAGAAGATTCAACTTTGGGGGGGGAGTTATACAATAAATTAAGGAAGTATTAGACTACGAACTGTCAACAAATTTAATGGTTTCACTTCAGAATTATCTGAAGGACAGAACTAAAACAGTGATGTAGCCTTTCTGACAAACATGTTATGCTCTACAAGAATTGTAGAAAAGTGGAAGGATAGTGAAGCCTCTACTATACTGAATGTCTTGTGAAAAGAAACAAACCAAGGGACTGCAGAAATAGAAAAGCTAATTAGCTTTATTAGAATGAAAAATGAACAGCAGCAGGAAGACAAATTCTTTGAAAAATGAATAGTAATTCAGTATACAAATAACAACAAATAACAGCAATAATGATCCAAGTTCAACCTTTTTCTTTGTTCTCTTTAGTGTAGAGAACAATGACCATCAGCCACTGTAGCCTATCCTTTGGGGATTATTTTCTCTCAAAAATAAAAAAGTGAACTTCCCATACTCTGTGCTCCATTTCTCCTTGTCTAAACCACAGTTGCACCCCTCCCTGCCCCAATGGCAATGATATATCCATTTCTTTGAGAGATTTTTACCCCGCTCATCAGGTGGTAAGCTCCCAGAGCAGCTAACAAATATAAAACAAACACAACAATATATAAAAGGCAATAAAAGCAAGATCTGAAAATACCATAAAACATTAGCAGCAGAAGGAATGAATTAAAAAATAAATAAAAATATGGATGCTCAACATCTACAAGGTCTGGCTAAAGGACAAAGGTCTTCATCTGTCATTAAAACACACATCAGGCTAAGCTGCAAGTGAGCCTCCTCAGGGATAGTGTTGCAAAGTCAGGGGAACAAAGCTAAAAAGGCCTTATCATGGCTTAGCACCACCCCACAATTCTGAAGGTGAAGGGACCCAACGAAGGGTGTCATAGATCAGTAATGCCTCATTCCATGAGTGTACGTGAAAACTAGGGATGGACAAATCTGTGAATTTCAGTTTCTCTCCATTGAAAACAGGAAAGGAGTGTGCCAGCATTCCTTTTTGCCCTTCCCTTTCTTTTCTGATGCCACCAGGTGGCAATCTTTATTTCTCTGGCTACCTCCACCAAACCAGCCTTAAACCTCTCTCGGGCTCAGATAGCCACTTCAGGTAGCGTGCGCCGTGCGGGTTGGCTGTGAGATGTGGGATACTTCAAATAACAAAGTTAAAAAATTTACTGGAGAAAAATGTGAATAGGAATATGTTTTAAACTCTGGCTGGATATAGATGCACAATGCACAAAATAATATTTGAGCAATAATGAAACAACCAGGGATAAACACATCCAGCTAAAATAACTAGACAATTTTATCCAGGACTACTATCTAAGCAATTTCTTACTGTCATCAGTCCAGCTCTCAGAATCATTTCTCCACTTCCATCAGTTCTGACTCTTTGTTTCCTCTAAAACTCTGGGTTTCCTTCCTTCCTTCCTTCCTTCCTTCCTTCCTTCCTTCCTTCCTCTTCTTCCTGCTTCTCTGCCCTTCTGCCTTTGGTTTTATGTCTTAAAATTAGTGTGTGGGAGGGTTCTCTCTCTCCCCAATTCTGACCTATCAGGGTGGTAGTTTCTTGTTCATTTCTGCAAAGTAAGTTTCTATTTCCTGAGTTAATACCTCTCCCCCCCCGCCACATTCTCCCCTCCAACCTTCTACTGGTCTTTATAATTGCCTGGCTTCCTCAGCAAACTTCCAGACTTCTACATTCTAATTAAACCTTTGACCTCAAAACTGTACATTTGGCCGAAACTGACTAGCAAGTTTTAATCCCATAATATCTAAAACCAAACCTCAGAGGAAGACCTTACTAGAACAATAGATTCATATGGGAGAAAGTGGTCTTCAGTTTCAGGAGCAGTGGTGAACACTCTCATCACAACACAACTGCCTCTTAATACACAAACATTATATGAAATGTGTGTGTACAATATGGATCCCTGGAGATGAAGTATGGAAACTAGAGATGCTGTAACCTTCACCCACTGTAGTTAGTTCTGTAACAGGGTATAGATACAAAGGAGTTTCTTCTGCTGCAAAGTTGTATTGACTCAGATATAGGATTAGGTGATAATTTAGTTCAGTTTGGGGGGGTGTTTATAATAACTTACAAAGGTTTCTTCATATACAGGACAGAAAAAACCTCAGATTAAAAAAAAAATCTGAATGTAGAAGAAAGTGCTTAATTAGTGATGTTACATAGAAATGTTGGCCAGCCCATACTATAGTGACAAATGTGCATTTTCTGCCTAGACACTGGGACTTAAGAATAGTGATCAGCAAGACTGATGGGTTCCAAAACACTTAGGGACTGTGCTAAGCCTTCCCTCGCATATATGGAGGACTCTGCAACATGTTCATTTATTTATAAGAAGTTTTATGTCCCTCATTTCTGCTATAGGGTGGTCAGTCCAGCTCACAAGATCAGACAAAGAAAAATAGTCCATTGAATATAATATAATAATCAAATAAAAGCAAAACTAAAAATTAGAAGGAGGCAGAGGCAGCAGGAAAAAAAAATCCAAGAATATCAGAAAATAATCAGCTAACCAAGTGAAATGTCCACTTAAACTAAAAGGTCTTCATTAAGGAGATTAAAGCATAACATAGTGGGGACCGGACAGATTTCTTGGGCCAAGGAACTCCACAGCTTAGGTGCTGCCCATTCCTGTGTTCCTACCAGAAACACTCAGATATACTTTCTTAAGCCCTAAGCAGGTGTTCCCTTCAACAACAGAAGTAGGGCCAAAGCAGGGATGGGATGTATGCAAATACGCATGGCATACCCCCCAAGCACCCCTGTGCCCCAGGTTATATCAGATCTTCAAGCGTTCATCTCATGTGCATTTGGCTGAACATGTTACAAAGCACCCATGATTGGGAACCCTTCTCAAGTCTTTGTGCTGAATGCATGAAGATCTACAATCCTTCTTGTTTACAGTGAACACCTGCATAGGGCTAAGACAGCATCAGAGATCAGGCAAACTCATATGGGAGGAGGCAGCCCTTTTAAGTATTTTGATCCCAAGCTTTTTGAGGCTTCCAAGGTGATCTATCGTGTGGCTCTCTGATGCCATTGATCTTCATTGCCAATTGATGTATTAGAAGCTTCTGCAAAGCCTAACTGTCAGTCCCTAATGAACATTTTGAAATTCTCTGGACTTCAACTTGGATGTAGAAATTTCAGCTATCTCTGCATGTGGAACTGTGGGTCCACTGAAACCTCTCCAGAGTAGAACCAGAGAGGATTTCACCTGTCTCTCATATTGATTCAGCTTATAGTACTAAAACAATTGCTCATTAGACATAATTGGCAATGTTCAGTCCACAGTCAATAAGTGAACAATGTAATGTCCTTCTCAAAGGAGTGATAAAACATATGTTTCAAGCAATAGCCCATGCGACATCATCTGTTCTATATCCTTGAAACTGACTGGCATCATGGATATGAGTAATGGGAACACCAGAAGGCTATTTTCTGTTTCTTTCAGAAGCAGCTGTTATCAAGTTGTGTCTAGAGCCAAGCGGGATAAACCATAGAGGAGCATTAACAGTAGAAGACTAACATTAATAGAGCTGTGTACCATGTGCCAATAGTACATATGTTGCAATCAGAATAAATTATGAAAACTAAGTACATATCTGTTCCTTTAAAATAATACTGGCATGTAGCTTTCCCCAGCATGGCTGGGCTATCAGTTGAAAACAAAACTGTACCCACTGTATTAATGTCTCTTCCATTCAGCTATTATTGATATACAGCCTCTGTTAGGACAAAAACATTGCAACCCTATGTTCCTTCTCTTTATGTCACCTAAGGAATGTTATACCCAAAGTAGTTCCTGACAGTTTAGGACATAGAAAGACAAACTTTAACCACTGGTAATGCTATTCAAGATACACTGTACCCCTTGAAGACTCCATCCATTGGAATCTCCCCTCCTTAGGGCCCCACACCTCCTGTGTTGTGCACTTGTTACAAATTCATGGAGGGCAGGGCTATCATGAGGCTTCGAGGCAGCATTCCTCTGAATACCCCTCCCTGGAGGACAAAAATGGGAGAGAACACTATTTCACTCACGTGCTGCAGTGCTTCTGAGTATTCTATTGGCATCTGGCCACTGTGGGGAACCAGTAGAGATTGGGAAGAATTTTGTTGAATCCCACCAAAGGGGTTTTCATCTGACCATTCAAATGTGTAATGGAAAACAATTGTTTCCACTCTGTTTTCCATTATGCATTTGAATGGTTGGAGGGGGAAAAAATTGGTGGGATTAAGGATCTACAAGATTTTTAAAGACAATGTCTGTACCTTAGCCAAGTTAACTATTTATTAGGATTGTGTTCGGTTCATTTTTTTATTAGAACTTACTAAAATTTGCAAATTTCTTCCTAAACCCTGCCTTACCAGGGTCCATGATCACAGAGAGAATTCTACTCAAATTCAAGTGAAGGTGAGTATAACTCCCTTTCAGACCTTGCTGGTTCAACATAGCAAGATCTGAACTAAGGGTGGGGGGTGGAGCTGGCTTGCACGGGGCCCATCTGAGTACCAACTCTGAGCCCTCACACATTCTTTTGAACACCTGAATAGGGCTAATATATTAATTAGGATTTCTTACTTGCTGAGTAAGTTTGTATATAATCGTACTGTACACATTTTACCACTCTCTGCTTTAGTTGGTTGCTTTGGAGACTTCCAATTATGTGCTACATACAGTTTTTGCCTCTGTATACAATTACTTAAGGACGTCTTTTCACAAAACCCAGCATGAACCCACTCCTTAACTCTGAAATGTACAGAGATGTGCAAATCCTGCCTGAGGAAATTTGCCAGTCTTGTCAAACTCAAATGTTTCACCTGAGGAGAAAGCTCTCAAATTCATTGCAAAATGGTGCTTGCATTGAAATGTTGATGACACAACCCTGTTTTTCCGGTCCAGACTATGGACTGAGCGATGTGTGTATTTGCTGACTCTTAGTGATTCAGAAAATATAGGTTATTGCAGCCTCTCCTCAACTTGGCACTCTCCAGATGTGTTGGATGACAACTCCTAGCAGCAGAGCTGGCTGGGGGACACTGGGAGTTGTAGTCCAACACATCTTAAGGGTGCTAGGTTGCAGAAGGCTGGGTTACTGACATCCATCAGAGTGGCCCAGTTCGCATGTCACCATCACCCAGGGTTTAAGAAACCTTGGGTGGTTGTGATGTGTGAACTGGGCTAGTGCTTGAGTTCTATGCTCTGTTAACTATAGCAAGAAAGAATGCTAGCAGAAAGCAGAAAATTAGCCTAGATCAGCTCTTGCCCAAGTTGGCTGTCTGCTTCTGGCCTGTAAAGCTGAAATATTTCCTTCACGATCCCATATTATGATATAATACACAGACAGAAGATGCTTTGATTTACAGCTTGGGTTACAATGGTCCAAGCACACTGACATCAGGATTTTTTAGTGATGAGTTTGAAAGTCAGCCTCAAGCACTATTTCAGGCTCTCTAACCATGAACTTTCCTAATCCCCATCAGTTTCTGCAACCCGACACTTTTTACGATACTCTCCTGGGGGGTGAAAAAGGCAACATAAAATGGATTGAGAGTTTTGGCTGATAGCATCTGACATGACTGCTGTAAATCTCTTCAGTGCTCTTCCAGGTGGCTTCCAAAATTAACTAGTCATACCAAAATGTTTAGCAAAATTGGCAGCTGATTTAATAGGCCCATTAAGGCCCTATTTATACATTAGTGATATTGTTAGTGCTGTGGTTCTATAATAAGTAATGGAACCATCACTGCACCTGTCAGAATAGCAAGCTGCAATAGCCTGATCGGGGGGGGGGGGGGGAAGCTTTTCTTACAAAAAATAAACTACCAATCATTGAAAAGTATAAATTCTGGGCAATTAAATGAATACAGTGCATCTGAAATATAATGGTCAGATTGTAAGTGTGAAATCAGCCTCCCACAGAGGTCAATGACAAAGCTTCCATAGATTTTAATGGAGTTGCTTTGCACCTTAATTTCTTTCCAGCCAAATGCATTTTGCTTCACTTATAGGCATGCAGTATTTTCAGAACTAAGAAGGAAGGTAATGGGTAAAAAAAATTCCATGATTTTTATTGGGCAGAATTTTTATAAAGGACTTTCATCCTGTTTCCATATGAACTGCTATTTCAACAACAGCAATATTCCATATGGAAATGTGCACATTATCCCTAGGGATGGCCTGGGTGCCTGATTGGGTCCGGGAGTCCAGTGGACCAGCCCCAAACCCGCCTGCGTCCCCGAGCCATGTCCCATGCCCCCGAGCCATGCCCACTGAGCCCCTGCCCCCATTCAATCCCGGTACTTGCCGAGCAGCCCACACTCATCAATGAGCCATTATCCCTGCAATCTTGTGTATATGGCCTATTCACAGTGCCATTTTGTGTAAGACTAGATGTGCACATATTTGCAATTGCCATTTTCTTCTGCAAAATGGCACTCGTGGCACTTGCGGCTGGCTCCTGGGTGAGTGTGTGTGGCTTGGCAAGTGGGGGGAGGTCTCAAGTGTGGGTCTGGGAGCACACAAGCAGGAGCAGGGGCCCAGAGAATATGGGGGGTGCCTGTCCATCCTTATTTATCCACAAATCTATGCATTTATGTTTGCTTTTGCTGTCATTCTGTGAATATTTCCCCTTAATATGCACATGTTCTTTGTGCACATATTCCCGCAAGCTGATCTACACCAGAAAGCTCGTGGATTTTGAAATGCAAATCTGTCTCAGCTCAGGACAGGAGGTGCAAATTGGGTAAAAACAAGCTCGACACCGCAATTTCTCATCTGGCGCTACTGCCTATGTTTTGCATGAGAATTAAAAATCTGGCCAAAATCCAGCCTCCTGTTCTCACAGTAGCCCCAGACACAACTAAGTCAGTTTATGGCTTAGGATGGGGCTACACTGCCAGGGACATTACACTAATCCAGGAACACCAGCCCCCACTTCTCCACTGAAAAATGGGAGGGGGAGCAGTTTGCAACAGAGAAACCATGGGCAGGAGGGGTTGCACGAGCATTCCTCTGTCTCACACTTTTCCTGGGAAACATAGCAGCCACTTTTCTGCTGGCTGTCCTGGCTTGGCTTGGGTTGGGTCTGGGGAAGTAGCTAGTCCATCAGGCACTCAAGGATAGGGATGTCAGAGAATTCTGCCACTGACCCCAATGAGGCCGGATTCCAAGAATCCGGCCCCATTGGGGTCCTTGGCAGAATGGAGCACTCACCTCCGTGCCCCTCCGGAATCCATCCAGGCCAGCTCCTCCATGTGGTGATGCTGCGGAGTCAGTCACCAGCTCTGCAGCGCCGGTGATACGGCCGGCCCCCATTGCCGTATCGTTGTGCTAAGTCTGGACACAAATGGCTTCCACTATGCCATTTGCATCTCTGTTTTTTCATGTGATAGGCTATGCAAATATCTACATAAATATAATTTGCATAGCCTATCTCATGAAAACAGGGATGCAAATGGCATAGTGGATGCCATTTGCATCCGGACTTAGCACAGTGATACGGCACGGCAATGGCGGCTGGCCGTATCACCAGCGCTGCGGAGCCGGCAGCTGGCTCCGCAGGATCACCACAGAGCGGAGACAGCATGGGCGGATTCCAGGGGGAGGGAGGGATTGCCTCCCCCCCCCGCGGACCCCTCCACCCAGAACAGGGCAAGTGATCCACCCATCCCTATTCAAGGAGGCTCTAGTAGCAGGAAGCTGTGACTGGTGAGACAAGTCATAGTCAGTCAGCAGTATGCCAGGTAAACACCATGATGGCAGAGGCTAGACTATTAGCATCTTGGACAGTGCTCTGCAGGAGCTACTGGGCTGGGATAGTTCCTCATGAAAGTGTCTGGTGTTCTAGCAAGGGACTAGCAGCAAGGGAAGACTTAAGGAAGATGGTTAGATCAGGTCCCTCAAAAGTTGCACCACCTCCCATTGGGTACTGACTGCAACCTTAAAGTGTCCTTAGGTCCGGGGGATGCATCATGAGTTCCTGAAGATGCTCACTGGAGTGGGGTGACCTGGATCTCACTGGGCTCAGAGACAGCTGTGGGGTGACACCAGTCTTTCAGATAGCAGGCCTATCTTGGATGAATGCAGAACCAGCAAGTGGAAACGTCTGGCAGGGGAAGGGTTAAGCACCACCTACCAATCATTCACTTTACTACTACAAATGTCCCTCACTCTGACACTTCATAGTCAGGAAGCATCAATCAGAGTTCCCAGCCCCATGTCTCCCATAATCAGTGTAGTTTTCCCTTATTCAACAACAGATACCATGTGTGTGTGTGTGTGTGTGTGTGTGTGTTAAAAAGGTGGTTTAATTCTATTACTAGCCATCTCTCTTCTTCTGTCACATAATACAAAATACAGCTGTAGAAGTTCATTGCAGAGTGCAAAACGTGTTGATGTTTAACAGCAGCCATAGTGCAAATGTAAGAACAAAAGCACTCTATATGATTGGGCTACTTATTTGCATATATATTGCTGTAGTTCAGAACAACAAACTGTAATTTATTTAAGGAAATCAAGCAGATAAATAATTACCAAAAAGGAAAACAAAAACCTACATTCATTTGACCTTAAGAGCTGGATCCGACTAAGAATTTCTTCTACCAGTATAAATCCTGCCTTGATGAAGTCAGCTATAAATGTCAGATCAGTACCTGTTCAAGAAACACAGTTTTTGTGCTCATAGGCTGTGCTTCCTGCCTTCTTGTTAACAAGGTATTTGTTATGCAGTCATTATTTCATATTCTATCATCCAGATCCCCTCATATTTTATTTTTATCATCTAGGTACAAGTGGCACACTAGGGACACATTTGCTTAAAAGTGTAGGCTTAGTGCTCAAGGATGCATCAATATTACTTATCTTAAAAGTGAAATTATACCCATGCTGCGTGTGTGGCAAAGAACACTCTCTTCATCATTATGGCTTCGCCTTCCCCCCAATCAAATGTCTAAGTAACAATTAGGCGATGTTAATCTGAGGTCTAATATAGCTGGTCCTCATGCATTTGCTCCCACCTGTTTAACTGGTTAGAGGCACGCAAAGCATTCATGGTTATAAGTATGCAGCAGCTAGGGTGCTCACTGGGACACCTAGCTCTGTTCACCTAACACCTGTGTTAAAAAAAAACTGCATTGGCTGCCTGTTAGCTACTGAAACATGTACAAGCCATTATGTTATTATTATATAAAGCCCCAAACAACTTGGTACCAGGATATCTAGCAGACCGCCTTCCTTCGTATATACCCAGGCGACATCTAAGATAATTCCAAAACAAAAGAAATGTTGCCATGAAGAACCCTGACACCGGGCCTTCTCTGTAGCATCACCCACCCTCTAGAAAACCCTCCCCTGTGCAGTTGGGGAGGCAGAAAATGTGGCATTTTTCAAGAACCTCCTAGAAATGCAACTTTTCACCTAGGCTTTCCCTGGGTTCTAATTGCTGCTGGGTTTTACCTTGGTTTTACATGCTGCTTTTAAACATTTGAAGTCTTATATTAAGTTTTATCATGTTGCATGTTATGGCTTTAATTGTTGTGAAATGCCCAGAGAGCCTCAGCTGTTGGACAGTATATAAATGTGATAGACAGACAGACAGACAGACAGACGCTTTACATGAGGCTGCCATCTTTGCTGGAGTCTAGAACTGGTCACAAAAATATCTTAGGATGTTTCAGTATAATGAGCTATACAGGTAACCAAGTCAAAATGAGCCGTAAGAGCCTCCCCCGTCCCGCCCTCCTGGGTCAGCCCAAATATCCATTTAATACAGCATTCTGGAATGTCAGCTAAGAACTTAGGTTTATGATAATAGATGGCTTCAGCTGAAACCTAACAGTCTCTCCCCAAACTCACACTGACATTATTATATCTCCCATGGAGCCTCTGAGCTCTTGTCACCATAAAGCCAGACCAAAATGTTTCTTAGGAGCAAAGTACACATTATTGCAAACATAGGGCTACTACAGAAAATGGCCTCCCATGTCCTGTTCTCCCCTCTCTCCCTAGCAACATGTACTTTACTTGCTCTGTGATGGAACATTCTCTCATGGCATGTTTCCTCCAGCTACCTGTCACATTGGCAGCCAATGATGTAGAGCAGGGGGGAAGTGGGGAGAGGGGAAATGTATAACAGTGAAAGCCAGTGTGGTGTTGTGGCTAGAGTGTTGGACTGGGAGCTGAGAGATCTGAGTTCTAGTCTTGGACAAGGAAGCTCACTGGGTGACTTTGGGCCAGTCACAGACTCTCAGCCCAACCCACCTCACAGGGTTGTTGTTGTGAGGATAAAATGGAGGAGGAGGAGGACTGTGTACGCCATCTTGGGTTCCTTAAGGAGGAAAAAAGGTGGGATAGAAATGCAGTAAATAAATAAATAAACCTAACAATGCTTATCCTGAGAAAAGTGAAGCTGTATGGTACAAAAAGAGAGGGGATAATATGACATGCATCTTCTGTTTTGGCGGCAGTCCCATGTCTATAATCATGTCTAATTTGACCTTTACCCTCTCTTCCATTGGGGGTGTCAAGGGTTAGTTGTCAGCAAGGGAGAGCCAATGAAAACACATCATTTTTTGAGGATGGGGTGGGAAACCACTGGCGTCCATTTCAGCTCCCATCATCCCTGATCATTGGTTATGTTGGCTGATGGGAAATAGAGTCCAACAACATCTGGTGGACCACAGGATTTCCATCCCTGTGTGAGGAGTACGTTATTGCTTTGCTTAGACACACGTAGAGTTTTTTACATGTTGCACAGGACATCGTGTTGAATATATATCTGCATAGGATCCACTTACACACACATTAAGATTAGTGTACAATTAGCTCAGTGTACAATTTGATCTTTTGTAACTAGGTATTAATGTAAATCATAGAATATACAGTTTGCCTGTGACTGGTCAAATGTCTGTAAGGATGTAACAAAAAATCAAAGATGTGGATGTGATGCAAAGAGTAACACAGAAATGCTACTGCAGGGTACTGCATGGGTGGGACAGAAATGTATTGCCTCCCCCACCTCCATGCTAATTGATTCTTGGATTGTGGAAGAGGTAATATCCCTCTCAAGGGCCATTCCTTAGTTATGGGAATCAGTTATACATTCCCTACTTCCTCCCTCACTAGAATCTATTTCCTTGTATGTGTGTGTGTATCTGAAACATGACACTGGAAACTGCCTCTGGATATCATATGGGAGTCATATGAAAGCTACATTAGCATATGTGAAACTGCAGATATCTTTCCTGTGACACAAATAGACATGTGTACCAGCTCTCAAGGATACCTAGATGAAATGATTTATAAACTAGGAAAGCAGTCACAGTGAATGTTTCTCTCTCGTTCGTACATTACCTAAATAAACGAACACACCCATGAGAACAGATTCTGTCAGGTCAAACTTCCGAGATTATTTAGCGCAGTGGAAAAGTCAGAAAAAAAGACCAACAACAAAGCAAATACAACTGTTATTCCACAATTAGATGTCTTTTGCAGTTATAGAGATTAAAGCCTTTTCTTTCTGGACACATCATTTTGGGCAGCTCACAAAGCTATAGAAATTAGGCTGGAGAGAGATTTTTTTTTTTTTTTTTTTGAGAGAGAGAGAGAGAGAGAGAGTCGAAAGTGACATGAGGGAGGCATCCTTGGTGTATCCCCACACCTTTATTTTATCCCATTGTTGCCTTTTGTCAAACAGATTTTACAGGGTGTTGAAACAATAGGAAACTACTTTACCAGAGGCGATAGTGGGATGCTTTATGGATGTTACCACATTCAACACTCTGAACCCCATCCCCACCCTGCAATCAACCTGAGGGGACTAATATGGTTCTTTAATTTTCCTTTATATGCGACATGGCTAACTGCATGCCACTGCCAATGAATTATAGGTTTAAATTGGAACTTTGAATCTGAAATCACGACTGTTTTTCACTAAATGCTTAAAAAATGGATTTGCACCCACAAGTAATTCATCTAGTTGGCTCCCAGTCAGATCCATGAATTGCCTTACCACTTAAAGAATGTGGCAGATGGTTCTCCTGACACAAGAAGTCATGTATTATATACCCAGAAAGATGTGGCAACGTGCTCACGGAGTCATCTCAGGTCATTAAAATGAGGATGTGAAAAGTGGTTGTCACAAGTCAAGTCAATATCAAAGTGTAATAGACTTGCTATTTATGAGAAAAGCAGGAGTTGCAGGGGGAAAACCACTGAAATATAAAATGGTGACTAAGGAAATAAACTCCATAAGGGGGAGGGGGGAAATCACATGAATTTTCTACAGCAACATGTTCTAAGAACAATTTTGAGAACTGTTTGTTGTATGAAATGGCAAAAATCTGAAGCCTACTAAAATATTTTATACCACTTACAGCACAACACTATACATGTCTACCAAGAAGAAAGTTCCATGGATTTCAGAGGGGCTTCATCCCAGATAAATGAGTATGGAATTGCAGCCTCATTCTGTGAGTAAAGAATTGCAGCCTGTATAGGATTGCCTTGTTAGAATTTATTTCTTCAAGTGGAAAACTCACTATTGTACAGTTTGAAGACTCATCCTTCAAAGATTGCTAACTATATCCTCTGTTATTGTAAACACCTTCTCTTTTGAGCAACAAAGAATCAATGGTTGTGTTAACATATAATGGTTATAAGTTTTAAAGACACGGTTTCATAATATTAGGCCATCAAATAAAAATAATGATAATAACAAAATAGTTCAGGGAAACTCAAGTAAAGGTAGGAAAGATTAATTGATTTAAAACATATATATTTCTGGTATTTAACACAATTCATGTAAGGTGCCATCCCACACAGTTACTGGGGAGTAAGCCCCATTGAAAACAATGGAGCTTACTTCTGAGTAGAACTGTAGAAGATTACACTGTCAGCCAGAGGAGCTTTTTAGAAGATGAAACATTTACCTTTCCCACGTACTGGGGTTCGGAGCCCATATATTCTTCCAGCACAAAGAACTGATTCCAGACCCAGCCTCGCTTGACCCGGATGGCGGGTGTCCTCCTCTCGGGTGCTGTGACAACATTTCCCCTTGGCTCCACTTCTAAAGTCTGTTGTGATCGTGGATGAAGTGGTGTTAAGAGACCTCCATCGAACAGGACCCAGAGAAGCAGGGGCAAGCAGTTCCTTGTAAGCATTGGCAATGGTTTAACTACAGCAAGTAATTAAAAACTCCAACACTGAATGCCGAGCTTGAAGAATCCAGGTTTGAGGCTGTCCGTGGGCCTCCACCACTTAGCTTCAGAATTTATTTTTTTATTTTTTTATTGCCGAAATGCTAATGCAGACATTAATCCTTCTGGTGACAAGGTTTCTGCCGCATTAAATTCCATCTAAAGGGACCTATAAAAGAGATTTACATTGTAACATGAAATTATATAAAATTACACTGAAGTATTCATCCAAATACTATCTTTCACACCTAGTTAGTTTCTACAGACAGTGAACAAGAGTGAAGCAAGAAACAGAGCTTGAAGTTCTATTGGTATTTAATGCTGTTGCATTGAGTTGCAACAGAACACTGCACAGTAACTATAGGAATGCTTCATTCTGCCTCTGTTGTATTATTCTGTTGTATTATTCTAGTGTCTGGCTGAAGAGAAGCACGCAACCTGCCCTTTATGGCCCAGTTATAAAATAAAGCCATTACGCATCAGTGAATTCAGATATTATTTACTCAGGATTCACATGGGAAAAGAAGAGAAAAGAACAAACACTCAGGGCAAGAGGAGACCAACCTATCAATAGGCATGGTAGTGTCGTTACTTGCAACACACAACATAAATATAAAAATAAGTTGACTGGCTTTTTTGAAATCTGAAATATGCAGAGATGGTTTTGGAAAAATGTTGCCTTTTTTTTTTTTTCATGTGTGCAAATTCCTCCAGTGGAACTAGAGACAGTGAGCATAGGGAAGCTGCTCACACTGGCAAAGCTGTGTCAAAAAAGGATGGGTGAGAATTTTGTTCAGTTCATTATTTTTTGTTTGTAATAAGAACTTACCCAAATTAGCTTTTTTTTTTTTTTTCCATAAATGGGACAGAAAAACTTTCCCCCCTCCCCCTGCAGCAGCCAATAATGTGGAGTGGGGGCAGGAAACTCACAATGTTATGCCATAATGTCCAGAGAGCTTCGGCTATTGGGCGGTATAGAAATAAATAAATAAATAAATAAATAAATAAAACACATTTCCATGACTAAACATTATGAGAAAAGGAGAAACTTGGTATATCTAGTTCTGCTTTCAGACAAATTCAGAGCCAAAGGGTTTTGGTGTACCCAGAACTGTAGTCACATTATCTTTGTTGCATGATTGTTTCTACTCTCTTTCTAGTCCCTTAGGGCTTTACTGAACTCACCAGAGAGAGAAGCATTCTGGGAGAAGGAAACATGGCAGAGGGAGGTCTATTCCTGCTGCTCCAGCCCCACAGCAGGCTGTTAACTAGATTGATGTTGTTGTTAAACACGAGAGAGAGAGAGAGAGAGAGAGAGAGAGAGAGAGAAACAGCTGCCTCAACCATGACCATAGTGAGTCCCTCTCTTCCCCCAAATCTTCATGAAAGGGTTTGGGGGCCAAGCAGTGGGCAAGAGAAAACATGCCTTTCTTTATACAGTCACTCCATATGATGTATTCTGTTAAGATCTTAGGAGTAGCCCAAATGTATATGGGCTCTAGCCCATGAAAGCTAATGATGACACACTAAATTTGTGTGGCCAGCACAGCCAATGGTGAGTGCCAATGAGAGTTGTGGGCCAAAACATTTGGAAGCCACAAGTTGCCCACCTCTCCCTTATCTAGATCCATTTCAATTGGGCTTCAGGCCTGATTATGGAATGGCAACTGCCTTGGTCGCCCTGTGGTATGACCTTTGCCAGGAGAGGGACAGGGGGAGTGTGACCCTGGTGATTCTCTTGGACTTCTCAGCAGATTTTTGATACTATCAACCATGGTATCCTTCTGGGTAGGTTGTTTGGGCTGGGAGTTGGATGCACTGTGCTTCAGTGGTTCAACTCCTGCTCAGATGGCCAATTTCAGAAGGTGGTGCTGGGGGATTATTGCTCTGTGCCTTAGCAACTTTGCCATGGGGTTCCACAGGGCTCTATTTTAACCTCTATGCTATTCAACATCTACATGAAACTGCTAGGTGAGGTTATCTGGAGGTGTGGGCTGAGGTGTCATCAATGCATGCATATATAATACAGCTCTACCTGTCAGGGGTGTTTCTGAGCACAGGGAGTGGGATAGCAGTTCAGATTCTGAAGGAGAACCATCAGACATGGGAGAGGTGTTTTCCCAGATTAGTCCAGATATGAGTAGGCCTGCTTCTTGGGTTACAAACATCCAGATGGCTGTGGATGAGGGTCCCTCCTCCCCCCCCCCCGTGACAGTCAGCGAACAGGAGGAAGCAGGGTTTGGGGAGTATGACCTAATAGATGCCAGACGCAGGTGCAGAGCAAAGAGAGAGAAGGCAGGGGCAGAACTTAGATGGTCTACCCAATTGACCTTGCATCAAAAGCTGCGCTTAGAGGCCTCACGAGAAGAGAGGGACCCCCCCCCCAAGTTAGGCTAGCCAGACCACCTCCCTCTTCGAATGGCAGCAACTCTTGTAAATTCCATTTGAATCCCCTGAAGGCATTCCTTTGTAGATGGAGAGTCTCTGAGAATTTGCATCTGTATGACCCTGTGAAATAATGGATTAAAAGCTATAGACTGAAACCTCTTGTCTGTGTATGTTTGGGCACTGAAGTAAAGTAGGGGCTAAGTGAATCCTGACACTACCTCTCTTTTTCATCAAATCCAGGTGAGGCAGTGCTGTTCTGAATCAGTGCCTGCGCATAGTAATGGACTGGATGAGGGCCAATAAAGTGAGACTCAATCCAGACAAGATGGAGGTACTGTTAGTGGGTGGTTCATCTGCATGGTTCAACCTGTTCTGGAGGGTATTGCACTCCCTGCTAAAGGAGCAGATTCATAGTTTTGGGGGTGCTCTTGGACCCAGAACTGTCACTTGCGGCACAAGTGGACTTGGTGGCATGGAGGACCTTTTATCAGGTTAGGCTGATATACCAACTATGCCCTTATCTGGATAGAGATAGCCCAGCTACAGTTATCCATGCTCTGATAACCTCACATCTGATCTGGATTACTGCTGCCTCTGAAAACAATCCAGAAAATTCAGCTGGTCCAAAACAGGGCAATGAGATTGTCAACAGGGGCTGGCCAACATGATCGTATCATGCCAGTACTTTCCAGCTGCCCTGGCTGCCAGTCCATGTGCAGGCCCAATTCAAAGTGCTGCTTTAACATTCAATGCCCTAAATGGCTTGTGGCCAGGTTTTCTGGAAGATTGTCTCCTCCCATATGTACCTGCCTGGACCTAAAGATCATCTTCAGGGGTCCTTCTCTGGGAGCCCCTGCCAAAGAAAGTGAGGTGGGTGGCTATCAGGAAGAGGGCCTTTTCTGCTGTGGCACCCCAACTGTGGAATGAGCTCTCTAGAGAGGTTCACCTGGCACCTACGTTGTGCTCATTCTGGCACCAGGTGAAGACTTTTTGATTTTCTCATCATTTTAGCATTCTAGTCTTTTAGCTTTGGTATTTTAAACCTATTACTGTATTTTAAATCTCTGCATTGTAGCTAGGTTTATTCTGGTTGTATTTTTATACTGTAGTTTTAACCTTTAATAATTTATCTTGTTTTTATGCTGTACTTCGTGGCTTTAATTTTTGTGAACCGCCCAGAGACCTTTGGCTATTGGGTGGTATAGAAATGTAATAAATAAATAAGTAAGTAAGTAAGAAGATTTGGGATATTAACCTAATCTCCCCATTCTGAACATTAGTGCTAGCATGGCCATCTGCTTTAACAATGTCTGAATAACATGGTTTGTGATACTTCAGGGGTTAGTACACCTCATCTAAAATACCTTTGGGTGTATAGAACCTTAAGAACTGAACAACTGGGGCAGATTCATTTGTATGGATATCACTTGGTTTCTTTACACTTGAGTAGTATGCACATCTTCAAATCTCATTCACTGAACATATGGAGGGAGGAGGGGGATTGCCCCGACATCCATACTATGGGAACATCCACAGTGAAAAGGCTGAATAGAGATCTGTGCATGCACAGCTGTAAGCCCATAGGAATAGGATCTGTGCATGTGATTAGGAGTGCAGGGCTTCTGATTGTGCTAAAGAGTCTCTGTGTGTATAGTTCTAGTAGAACTCAATCAACACCTTCTGCTGAATGCATGGAGATTGGCTGCAGGAGGGGAAGCAGGCATAATCCCACGCTCCTCCACATGATGAGGGAATGGGTCTTGAAGGTAGGAATAGGGATAAGATGGCTGATAACTGAGTGTGTGGGTTGATTTCATAAAAACATCTGTGTTTCAGGTGATGCACATTTCAAGTGATGAATGTGCATATGTGACCAAGTACTTAGAGCTGCAAATGCCCCAAGTTAAGTATATGTTATAGAAATGATATTTGTTTTGTTTATTAAAAAATCAAAACATGGATTATGAATGCTTATTGGATTTGTGATGCCCATTCAGATGTTGAAACCCATGTTCAGCCATAAAATAATCTGGATGTTTTGAGCAAGTAAGCATCTCCCAAATTTGCATTAGTTTATGTGCCACCTTCTTATCAAAATCCCCAAAGTACCTGATAGTATAAATATAGTCATTACAATACTTGTAAAACATAAAGCAATAAAGAATAAAGTCATAAAAATGGGACACAGCTTTTGCAACACAATTCCCAACAATTCATAGATATTCCTGCTAGCAAAGAGACTTTCACAACCTGACTTAAACATTACAGTACAGATCTGGTGTTTTCTTTCCATTAGGAAGGAATTCCACAAATGTGGGGGTGTCCAGTAATTAAGCACTATTACCTGTGGTCACCAGTCCCCCCTCAGACTAGGGGTGGGTGAACATGCAATGTTCAAGTTTGTTGAGATTCTCCAAGTTCACCCCCCTGCCCCAACACACACCTGATCAGGATAAATGCACATTTTAATTTGGGGGAAAGGCACATTTTCAAGAAAGTACAATTTTTCCCAATTGAAAAAATTAAAATACACAATTTTAAAAATGCGAAGTTTTCCTGATTAAAAATATGCATTTCCCCCCATAGGCTAAAGCATGAAAATGCAGATTTTGATGGAATTTGCACAAATGTGCATTTTCACAAGAAGTGCATATTTGCAAAAGTGCACACTTCTGAACAGAAATAGAAGCTCGGGAAATTGCAACAAATCCCTGAAAATTGTGTTCCCACTTGCATTTGGGTTGCAAAGGGGGGCTGTTTGCATGAGATGCAAACAGGAATTAAACTCTTGTACATCCCTAACCCAGACTGTGGTGGCAAAAAGGCAAAATGCGGGAAAAGATGTCTGCACAGTAATTCTGGACCCAGGCCATATAGGGCTTCAAGGGATAACATCAGCACCTTGAATTAAAACTGGGAAAAACTGACCAGCAACCAGTGACTTGTAATACAGATGTAATAGGTTCTGTGCACTTTGCCCTGGATAAAAGCCTTTTATGAGGATAACTTGAGAATGTTAACAAATCAGGCAAAGTGAATCCCTTTCAAGTTCCATACAGCAGGGATATTAGGTTCATCCCTAAATTTCTTGCATTGAAATCAATGAAACTCACTTACCTTTCTCAGTTTGTGCATTTGTTTGTTTATATGGGGACTTCTACCCCATCTTCTCACTTCTAAGAAATGCCCAAGGCAGCTAACAATCAAAATGAAAGGGGGGAAACAATTAAAAAAAAAAAGTTATGCGGGGGAGGGGGCTAAAAGAAGCAGGGCAGAAAATTAAAAATAATCCAAAACCAAACTGGAATAATAAACCAGTCAGGCAGAATGGCTGCTGAAATGATGGTGATGATGATGATGAAACCTTAAGGACACAGCAACATAATAAAAGAGGGAAGTCAGGTTGAACTCCCATGGCAAGGAGTACTACAACCAACATGGACGCCACCAAAGAAAAGGCTCCCTCATGCATCTTGTCCAAATTAGGGATGGACGAAAGGGATTTACCTCGTCCCGCAGCTTGCTTCGTGGTGGGGGGCAGGCGCTTCGCTTCTCCCCCCAAAGTTCAGGTGGGGGGGGAGGCGCCTCGCCTCGCCCGGCCGAAATTCAGGCCGGGGAGAAGCGCCCCGTCTCCCCGGCCACGAAACAAAAAGTGAAAAAAAAAACAAAAAACCCGTACCCTTATTTTCACCGTGCCAAAATAAGGAACGCAAATGGCGGTGCCCATGGGCTGCTGCCATTTGCGTACGCGCTTTTTCCCCCCCAAAGTCAGCCGTGATAGGCTACGTGACGATTTACGTAGCCTATCACGGCTGACTTTGGAAATCTAGCCGTGATAGGCTACGTAAATCGTCACATAGCCTATCACGGGTGGTTTCTGTGTTTTTTTTACTGTACTTCTTTATTTTGTAATGGCGGTGGCGGCAGCCGGTCAGGAGACCGGCCGCCGCCCCCGCCCCCGCCAAACCACCACCAAACCGCTGCCGGGACCCACCGCCAAGAGGGACATTCGCCGAAGGTAAGTCCCATCCCGGGGGGGGGGCGGGGGGCCGGCAGAGAATTTCCCCAACACTTTCGGGGGGCCGAATGCGTCGGCACTCGGCCTCCCAAAGATTCGTGGAGAAATTCTCCGCCAACCCTAGTCCAAATATATTTTATATAAAGGCAAATTGTACAGAAGACACTCCACAGCTGATATTTAAAAAGTAGGCAGGAACATAAGGGATGAGATGGCCCATTAGGTTTTGTGGTCCTAAACCATTTAGAGTTTGAAAGGTATTGCTAACAACTAGCACTTTGAATCAAGCCCCAGAACAGACTAGTAGCCAGTGCAACTGGAGCAATGAAGGAGCTATTACATGCTCCACTTTGACTGAATCATACCCTGAAATGTTCAGCCAAAGGCTTTCTTCACATGGAACTTTTATCTTGTGATTGAGATTGCTCCTTCGCAGAAGTCTGCAGGCTCTTTACATGACGCTGTGACCCTCCAGGGCATCTCCTGCGGCTGCACTAAATGCCCTTTGTTCCGTTTTTAAATAGATCACAGATGATGAGCTATCAAATTACCCCGTTGTGTTCACTTGAGTTCCCACCATGAAAAGAGGGAAAGCGGCAAGAGGAGATCAATGAAAGATAATGGAAGACTCAGATATGGGGAGAAGGAGGAGGAAAGGGGAGAGGGAAAAAGAAGAGGGTGAAAAACAGAGTCATTGTGATACTGCATTTAAAACAGAAGCAGAAAGGCCCGTTTTAAATGCAGGATTTTAGGCTGGTGTAGAGATGCCAAAAGTCCGTAATGAGTTGACATGAAATATCTAAAAAACTAGCCTATCGTTAAATAGGGTCTAAACTGTTCTGTAAACAAAACATATTTTTGCATGAACAAGAGAAGTCATCCAATTTCTGCACTTTCTGACATTTAGTAGATCAGTGAGATGTGAAGAGCTTGGGGGAAAGGGGGGCATGTTTCCCCCTCATTTTTTTCTGGCCCTTCACATCTCTAGTGAGTGATCATATTTTATAATTTTAGAGCACAATACACTGGGAAGTTTCCCCACACACGTTCAATTGAAGTGAATGGGAGCTGCACAAGAGCACCTCCTGTTGCAAAGCTCCCTTGGTGGCATGCTCTTGCAATTTACTGAGTAATGGAATGAGTAACATGTGTCATCCATATTGGCAGGGAAAAGTTGTGCTTTCCAACTGCACTCTATAATTAGAGATGGTTTTCCCCATGCCATTTATGAATCTCTCTGCATAATAGTAGCTATTTAATAAATTGATAACATTAAAAGGATGCAATTAAGCATTTCCACTAATAAACAGTGGAAATGAAAAAGTGGCAAATAGAACAAATTGCTCTTAATTTGGGGCTTGAATTAATGAGCACAGGAAACATGGAATCTTTTAGTTAATTCAGGGTGCGGTAAGTGGTAGTTAAGGATAAAAAGGTGTTTACTGTTGTTGTTATTTCTACTGGTAGTACAGGACATACATGCTAAGCACAGCATATGATTAAAATCATAATTAAAAGCAGGACAGGACATATCAACAGATGCCAAATTGCAAAGACAAGATACGAAAAGGCAGGGAACTGGAATTCAGGTGGGGGGAGAGATCCATTTGGGTGAAGATCAAAGAGGTTAAGCTAGATGTACAGCTTTGGTGGGACAACTAACCAGTCAGTCATCCCTGCCACATGATCACTTGCTAGTAGGTCACTAGAGCAAGGCATGTGGAACACCCATGCCAAACTTTCCTTTCAGGCTACTCAGTGTCAAGGACAGGGAGTGATTTTATTCCCCACTGCAAAGTAATCCCCAGAGCAGCATTTGGGTTTCCTCATAGAAGTAAATGGCATCTGTCCATTTAATATGGGAAAGTGTCCAAGACACAATGAGGGCGGACAGGGAATAAACATGCTTGATATCCTTATAACCCCACTTTCTTAAGGAGATTCAGACTTCCCACAATGTCAGGAGGCCCTAGCCAGCCTCTTTCAGTCTACTCCAGTAGCCAACTCCAGACACAGACGAAGGATTCTTTTCAAGGCTTTATTCCTTTTACAACTTAATAACTCTATCACCAGTGACTAAGCTATGAACAGGAGAGTAACCTATGCCCTGGGTTGGAAACAGTTGGTCCCCGTTTGAACAAGAATCACTTGAAGACCCTGAACTTATGGGCTAGGGAGAGTCCCTCCCCTTTTCCCTTGGGTCCTCTGGACGCGACTGTTGCTTGCGCACCAAATGGGCACTACACCTCCTTTCTGCGCCCTCCATAGCTCATCGCTCTCTGCGTCTGCATCGAGCATCCCGCCAGTCCTCCTCCTGCGCTTTTTCACTCCCAGGACTGCTATCTATGTCTGGAATGCCAGTAGGAGGAATCTCTGCCAGATGCAGGGCCTGGGAGGGAAGTGCGCGCTCCTCTCCCATGGATGGCTGTTCCTCCTCAGAATCAGAACTGCTCTGAGGTTCTATGGGCTCAGTGTCCACTCTGACACAGAAGTTACTGGAATACCACAGGGAGCAGCCATGTTGAATTGTCTTCCACAGTGGAGATGTATATTATGCACTGTGCCTATTTCTGGATTCAACCATGGGCCATGGGCGCCGCCATTTGCGTACGCGCTTTTTTTTTTTCTTCAAAGTCACCCGTGATAGGCTACGTAACGATTTATGTAGCCTATCACGGCTGACTTTGAAAATCTAGCCGTGATAGGCTACGTAAATCGTTACATAGCCTATCACGTCTGTGTGTTTTATTTTTTAACATTCACTCTGTAATGGCGGCGGCGGCAGCCGGTCGGAAGACCGGCCTCCACCCCCGCCGAAATGCCGCCGAAACGCCACCAGGACCCGCCGCCAAGAGGGATGTTAGAGGGAGGTAAGTCCCATCCCGGGGGGGGGGGGCGGAGAATTTCACCACCAATTTTGGGGGGCTGAATGCCTTGGCATTCGGCCTCCCCAAGATTCGTGGAGAAATTCTCCGCCATCCCTAATATATACACATACATACATACATACATACATGGGCCGCGGTGGCTTAGTGGTTAAGATGCTGAACTGCAGACCAGAAGGTCGGCAGGACAGCAGTTCGAGACCCGAGTGCTGCGTGACGGAGTGAGCTCCCGTCTTCAATCCCAGCTCCTGCCAACCTAGCAGTTCGAAGGAAAGAAATTGCAAGTAGATAAATAGGTACCACTTTGATGGGAAAGGTAACAGCATTCCGTGCACCTCGGTGTTCAGTCATGCCGGCCACATGACCATGGAAGCATCTTCGGACAGCGCCGGCTCTTCGGCTTAGAAATGGAGATGAGCACCACACCCTAGAGTTGGACACGACTGGTTGGGGACACCTTTACCATTTATATATATACACACACACACACACACGTATGTATGTATGTATATGTATATATATATCTCCCCTTCATGGATCACTGCCTTGTTGTGGCGAAGGGGCTTGTGTAACTCAGTGAAGCCATAAGCTATGCCGTGCAGGGCCACCCAAGACGGACAGGTCATGGCAGCGAGTTCTGACAAAATGTGGTCCACTGGAGAAGGAAATGGCAACCCACTCCAGTATTCTTGCCAAGAAAATCCCATGGAATGTATCACAAGGCTAAAAGATATGATGCCGGAAGGAAGATGAGCCCCTCAGGTCAGAAGGTGTCCAATATACTACTGGGGAAGAGCAGAGGGAATTTCCATGTAGCACCAGAAAGAGTGAAGCGGCTGGGCCAAAGCCCAAAGGACACTGAGCTGTGGATGTTTCTGGTGGTGAAAAGAAAGTCCGATGCTGTAAAGAACAATATTGTTTAGGAACCTGGAATGTCAGATCAATGAATCAAGGTAAGCTGGAGGTGGTCAAACATGAGATGGCAAGACTGAACATCGACACCTTGGGAATCAGCGAACTCAAATGGACAAGCATGGGCGAATTTAATTCAGGTTACCATCATATCTACTACTGTGGGCAAGAATCCCGTAGAAGAAATCGAGTAGCTCTCATAGTCAACAAAAGGGTGGGAAAAGCAGTACTGGGGTACAATCTCAAAAATGACAGAATGATCTCAGTAAAAATCCAAGGCAAACCATTCAACATCACAGTAATTCAAGTCTATGCCCCTGATCATAACAAACACTCTTTTCCAACAGCACAAGAGGTGACTCTACACATGGACATCACCAGATGGTCAATATCAAAATCAGATTGATTATGTACTTTGCAGCCAAAGATGGAGAAGCTCTATACAGTCAGTAAAAACAAGACCTGGAGCTGACGGTGGCTCAGATCATGAGCTTCTTCTTGCAAAATTTCAGCTTAAATTGAAGAACATAGGGAAAACCACTAAACCATTCAGGTATGACATAAATCATATCCCTTATGAATATACAGTGGAGGTGAGGAATAGATTTCAGGGATTAGACCTGATAGAGCGAGTGCCTGTGGAACTATGGACAGAGGTCCGTAACATTGTTCAGGAGGCAGCTACTCAATCCATCCCAAAGAAAAAGAAATGCAAGAAAGCAAAGTGGCAGTCTGAGAAGGCTTTACAAGTAGCTGAGGAAAGAAGGGAAGTGAAGAGCAAGAGAGAAAGGGGAAGATATATCCAACTGAATGCAGATTTCCAGAAAATAGCAAGGAGAGACAAGAAGGCCTTCTTAAATGAACAACGCAAAGAAATTGAGGAAAACAATAGAATGGGAAAGACTAGATATTTCTTCAAGAAAATCAGAGATCTCAAGGGAACGTTTTGTGCAAAGATGGGCATGATAAAGGACAAAGAAGGCAGGGACCTAACAGAAGCAGATGAAATTAAGAAGAGGTGGCAAGAATACACAGAAGAACTATACAGGAAAGAGCTTAATGTCCCTGATAGCCATGATAGTGCAGTCACTGAACTTGAGCCAGACATCCTAGAGAGTGAAGTCAAGTGGGCCTTAGGAAGCATTACTAACAACAAAGCTAGCAGAGATGACAGTATTCCAGCTGAGCTATTTAAGATCCTAAAAGATGATGCTGTTAAAGTGCTGCATTCAATATGCCAACAAATTTGGAACACTCAGCAGTGGCCACAAGACTGGAAAAGGTCAGTTTACATTCCAATTCCAAAGAAGGGCAATGCCAAAGAGTGTTCAAACTACTGTACAATTGCACTCATTTCACATGCCAGCAAGGTTATGCTCGAAATCCTACAAGCTAGACTTCAGCAGTATGTGAACCGAGAACTACCGGAAGTACAAGTTGGGTTCTGAAGAGGCAGAGGAACTAGAGATCAACTCGCCAACATTCGCTGCATCATGGAGAAAGCAAGAGAATTCCAGAAAAACGTCTATTTCTGCTTCACTGACTATGCTAAAGCCTTTGATTGTGTGGATCACAACAAACTGTGGCAAATTTGTAAAGTGATGGGAGTACCAGACCACCTTACCTGTCTCCTGAGAAACCTGTACGAGGGACAAGAAGCAACACAAAGAACCAGACATGGAACAACCGATTGGTTCAAAATGGGGAAAGGAGTACGACAAGGCTGTATATTGCTGCCCTGCTTATTTAATTTATATGCAGAGTATATCATGAGAAACGCCAGGTTGGATGAATCACAGGTTGGAATTAAGATTGCTGGGAGAATTATCAACAACCTCCGATATGCAGACGGTACCACCCTAATGGCAGAAAGCAAAGAGGATCGAAAGAGCCTCTTGTTGAGGGTGAAAGTGGAGAGTGCAAAAGCTGGTTTGAAACTCAACATTAAAAAAACGAAGATCATGGCATCTGGCCCCATCACTTCCTGGCATATAGAAGGGGAAGAAATGGAAGCAGTGACAGATTTTATTTTCTTGGGCTCCAAGATCACCGCAGACGGTGACTGCAGCCATGAAATTAAAAGACGCTTGCTCCTTGGGGAGGAAAGCTATGGCAAACCTAGACAGCATAGTAAGAACCAGAGACAGCACCTTGCCGAAAAAGATTCGTATAATCAAACCTATGGTTTTCCCAGTAGCAACGTATGCCTGTGAGAGCTGGACTATAAGGAAGACTGAGCGCCAAAGAATTGATGCTTTCGAACTGTGGTGCTGGAGAAGACTCTTATGAGTTCCCTGGACTGCAAGGAGGTCAAATCAGTCCATCCTAAAGGAAATCAACCCTGAGTGCTCATTGGAAGGACAGATACTGAAGCTGAAGCTCAAATATTTTGGCCACCTAATGTGAAGAGAAAACTCCCTGGAAAAGACCCTGATGCTGGGAAAGACTGAAGGCAAAAGGAGAAGGGGACGGCAGAGGATGAGATGGCTAGATAGCATCACCGATGCAATGAATATGAATTTGAGCACACTCCGGGAGAGAGCGGAGGACAGGAAGGCCTGGCGTGCTATGATCGATGGGGTCACGAAGAGTCGGATCATGAATGACTTAACGACTGAACAACTATATATATATATATATATATATATATATATATATATTCAGAAGTTCTGTTTTCCTTCCTAATTATACCATCCTTATCAGCAATAATTATACAAATATTATTTGCTACAACAGTCTGACTCTTTTTATTATCAAGGATATATAATTGGGAATTTGGGGAAATCTAAGTTCTGAGAAGGGTAGAAAGAAAGAGGAAAGAAACCTAATCTACAATGCCGTTTATTTCCCCCCAAAAGAGGAGAATTGTTTTAATTCAAACACAAAATAGTCCAGTTGATTTTCTTCCCCTAAAACCAGGTTGTTTCAAGATCTAAAAGACAAACAGAAGCACATGCAAGAAGGAAAAAGACAAAGAGAGATTAAAGGGCAGTGGAAATGTGCTTAGTTAAAGTGACTGGCTGATCCTTGTTTTCAGAAAGGATTAAAATGAGGTATTTGCAGCAGTGAAGAAACTGCATGCATCTACTTCATAAAGTTTAGATTTCATGCAAAGACTTTCTCAACATTTTCACAAGGCATTCCTCCCACGAGCTGATTCTTCGTTGGGTCATACTTGGGCCAAAGCATGAATAATACACAAACACATATCCTTTTGTTATTTGGTTTTCTGCCATTAATGGCAGGCATGTAAGCAAGGAACCCATTATATTTTGGCCTGGTAAAAGTGCTTCAGTTTAGTACAGGGGAAATGCATTTCTTTTAACCACTTTATTTATTTAACAGATAACAGGGCTTTCATGCTTCTTCCTTTGTAATACCATATAGTGTATGTGTGCATTAAATCAGATGGTGCTCATCAATAATGCAATTTCCAGGTCTGGTGGATTAACAGGGCCCCTTTAGCTCTGTGGCTGCCACTATCTACCTAATTTGGATAGCAAAATGTCAACAGCAGCCATAGCCAGCCAGCTGCCTTCCCCATTTTCCTTTATTCAGATTACAGCTGAAAACAGTCATGGGAAAAATAATCTCCACAGTAGCCTTTCATGACTCCATGGTCTCCCCTAAACCATTCTCTATTCAATTTAGCAGCAACTCCCAGAGAGGTTCAACTCAATACATAATGTTTCTCTCAGTAGATCTCAGCCTCCGGCCATGTCTGTCAGCCAGGGGAGCTTTTAAAGTATTAGATAGAGAACCAAAAGCAATGTAAAGAGATTGATGGACTCCAGTGAATGTGGGACTATCTCCCCCTGAGGCTTAGAGGTAGCCTTCAAGAACAAATATAAATCACTTTTAATCCATTCTCTGTTGCACATGTTCTCTTCTCAGATGAAAACAAAAGGTTTTCTTAAGCGAAGGGGCACTGGGCTTCATAGAATGGCAGAGCTCACTATGCCCTTTCTGTGACCTTCAGGCCTAGTCTATATAAACAACCAAACATCTTGCAAAATGTATCCTCAACTATACCACCTCAGATGGCAAGTCCGAAAGCTTCCCCGCTGGGGGCTGGGAGGATGGGTAAGGAATGAGTGGCTGTTCATAGCCAAAATAGCACGTCCGAGAAAAGGCAAGGCTAAAATTCTTTCCACTGGCACAAAGTTTTCCACTTGCAGGCATGTATTTCTTTTCCAATATGGGGAGCATGCAGTCTTCAGTCAGAAGGAGTCCAAACCAGGATCATTTGTCCATGTGATCTGTTTGTGTAGGCCAGGCCTCATTCCCATTTAATGAAATGTTGATATCAGTATTGTATGTTTCCCGTGAAAGAGCAGAATAAAGACAGGATCAGGAAACATGACGCCTTTATTTAAGATGAATGCTTCTAAACCATCTAGACATTAAAAAAAATGCTCTAAGTGGTTCAAGGTTGTTTATAACATGAAAGCTAAGCTAACCAAACAGCCAAACCCTAGTTAAAACAGTAGAGAACCATAAAAGCAGCTAACGTATGTAACAACCAATATTTGGGAAGGGTTTTTGTTTGTTTTTTGGAAGAGCACACTGAACCCAAATACAACATGCTATACCAGGTGATATAATAGATATAGCAAAATAAACATGACAGAGGGCCCAAGGACCATAGGTCTTCTTAGGAACTGGAACAATGTTGTCATGGGAAGAAGCTGTGGCATGAGCTACTCCCCCCATGACCTCAGGGGTCCAGCAATTAGGGATGTATGAATCCCTTACCTGGCTCTGTGCCAGGGCATCCATGGTGGGGGATCCCTCCCCCCCGGAATCCTCCCCGGCCAGCTCTGCTCCATGGCAGCTCCACAGAGCCGCCGGCCAGGGCTGGCCACAGCCGGAGTTCTGGCTGCGGCTGCTGTAGCCGCAAATGGCAGCTGTCATAGCGGCTGCCATTTGCGTCCTTGCAAGCAGCCGTGATAGGCTATGTAAGTATTTACATAGCCTATCACGGCAAAGAGCAGGGATGCAAATGGCGGCTGCTATGCCATTTGCGCCCCTGCTCTTTGCTGTGATAGGCTATGTAAGTATTTACATAACCTATCACAGTAAAGGCAGCCACACAAATGGAGTAGCGGCTGCCATTTTCATGGCTTCCTTTACCATGATAGGCTATGTAAATACTTACGTAGCCTATCAGGGCAAAGAGCAGGGGCACAAATGGCGTAGCGGCCACCATTTGCATCCCTGCTCTTTGCCGTGATAGGCTACGTAAATACTTACGTAGCCTATCACGGCTGCCAGAACACAAATGGCAGCCGCAGCAGCCCGGCCGCAGCCGGCCGGGAGACCAGCCGGAGCTGCCACTGGAGCTGCCACTGGAGCCACCACCGCTGCATCCACCCCAGGTAAGTTCCATCCCGAGGGGATTCTGCAGGGTGGCGGGGGGTGGGAGGCCATTCTGCCACGGATTCTGGGGGGCCGAATCCGGCCTCACTGGAATCCATGGTGGAATTCTCTGACATCCCTACCAGCAATACCAAGAGAGATGGGGATGAACCATCCCACAGTGCATCCATCACATTTGTAGGAAATGTCAGAAGGGTCCCAGTTAGCCTGCCAGTGCCATCTCAAGCTCTATGGAGTCATTGCTGGTGGGTCTCTTTAGTAAGAGAGTTCCAAAGCTGCAGTAACTCTACAGGAAACAATGAGCTGGTACAGAGCCCCTAGAATATCCACTCTAAAAGATTGCCTTGGCAAAGTGAAATGTGCAAACAACAGAGCTAGTCCTGCAGTTGTGGAAAACCTGAAGAGTTTGCAGAGGCAAATATATAATATGAACGAAACAGTCTCACCCATGGCAGTCAGAAGAGCTATAATAAAATATAGCCATAAAATGCAGAGGGGGGAAAAAACAGTGTTTCTGGGAGATTTCAAAGCCCCAAATGCTGTAATGTGAAGGCTCCTGCAAATCTTCACAATGGGGACTACATGGGAAATCTGATCAAGGCAGAGAAGCTGCAAAAGCCCTACTAAGGGCACAATCCTATGCATGTTTAGAAAGAAAGAAGTAGGGATGTACGAAAGTGACTTACCTTTCGCGGATTATGTTGATGGTGAGGGGGGGAGGCATTCCGTCCCTCCCCCTGGAATCCTCGATGGGGGGCAGGCGATCCGTTCCTCCCCCCTGGAATCCTCGATGGCCGGCTGTGCTCCGTGGCAGCTCCGTGGAGCAGCTGGCCAGGCCCAGCCCAGCCCAGAGCTGTCCGCAGCCGGATTTCCGGCCGCGGAGGGCTCTGGGGGGGGGGAAGTGTATGCAAATGGCAGAAGCTATGGCCACCGCCATTTGCGTTCCTTATTTTTGGCCATCTGAATCTACATAAATATTTACGTAGACTATGACAGCGAAAATAAAGGGGAACGCAAATAACGTAGCGGGCGCTATTTGCGCCCCTTTTTGATTCACCATTTTAGCCTACGTAATTCTTTAATTATGTAATTCTTCGTAATTACATAGGCTAAAACGGCGAATCAAAAAGGGACACAAATAGCACCCGCTACGCTATTTACGTTCCCCTTTATTTTCGCCGTCACAGTCTACGTAAATATTTACGTAGATTCAGTCGGCCAAAAATAAGGAACGCAAATGGTGGTGGCTGTAGTCGCCACCATTTGCATACACAGTTGTTGTTTTTTTTAACCCAGCCATGATAGGCTACATAAATCTTTACGTAGCCTATCACATCGTTGTTGTTTTTTTACAAGACAAATGGCGGCAGTGGTAGCCGGTCGGAAGACCAGCCGCCTCAGCCGCCGCAGCCGCCGCTGCCCGGAAGATCCGCCCCAGGTAAGTCTCATCCCGGTGGGATCAGCGGGGGCAGGGGGGGCAGGCCGTTCCACCACAGATTTCGGGGGCCTGAATGCACTGGCATTCGGCCTCACCAAGATCCATGGCGGAATTATCTGACATCCCTAGAAAGAAGTCCTACCACTCCCAGCATCCCCCAGCCAGCATGGCTAGCTTATCATGCTGGGAGTTGTAGGACATTTTTGTGTCTAAACATGCATAGGATTGTGCCCTAAATGAATGAGAATTGCAGAAAAAATGTGTGTTTCAAAGACTTCCAGAGACTAGTTAGTGACTGAATCTGTGTTGGTTGCTTGCATGGTATGGATAAGAGGTGCCACCAAATTGCTTAAAGAAAATATTGAGGCAAATTTGGAGGATCCCATTCAGAGAGCGGGAGAGAGAGAGAGAGAGAGAGAGAGAGATTAGAGATTAAAAAATTAGCGTTTTTTTCTTTTTAGTTTTATTGGAATGGCGGCGGTGGCAGCCGGTCGAAAGATCGGCTGCCGCCCCCGCCCCTGACGAAGACCCGACGAACTGTCGCCGGGACCCGCTGCCGGGAGGGACATTCAGGAAAGGTAAGTCCCGTCCCGGGGGGGGTGTGCGGGGGGTGGGGGTGTGCGGAGAATTTCTCCCTGAAACTTCTTCGGGGGGCCGAACACATTGGCGCTCAGCCCCCCGAAGTTTCGGGGAGAAATTCTCCGCCAACCCTACTGCCAGGTTACATTGGTCACATTTCATTTCAGGTAGGCTGGTAGGAGTGGGCACTGTTAGTTTGAATAGTTATGGTGAGCATTCTGAGGCACCGTTTCGGTGCCTGACTGAGTCCTCCCATTCAGGATGTTGTGGCCCCAGTTGGGGGGGATAAGGATTGCCTGTGAGGCCAACTCACCTCACTTACCTGATGTTTTGCAGCATGGAACGGGGAGGTGACAGGGGAAGGCCTCCCTTCCACAAATAGAGTATTCCTGAAGGGTGGCAATCTTACAGACGCCACAGATAATCTTACAGATATCTAGGAATTTTGAGCAGTGTGAATCATGCCATATTTTTGAAGTAAGTGATCACATATCTCTAGCAGGATAAACTTAAATCAGCACAGCAGACCCAGTGCATATCATTAGAATGTTGCAAGCCAATGTCATAACTCCCATATCAGATGTTCTAATGCTCACCGCTATAAACACTGTTGACTCTCCTTGAAAGTCTTGTATGATGAATTACTTACTGAAGTATCAGAAGCATGTTGAGGAAACTGATTACTTTTCCTAGGCTGTCCATGTCCTCTCAACACACAGGCTTTTAATTCCTGTTCAGATCACCACATGAACCTGCCAAAATGCCAAACACCAAAGCTATGGTGCCAGTTTGTAAACTGTAATATTCTAACTCAATTTGAAATATCTGTAGGAAGTGCAGTTGCCAGTTAATCATTTCTTTTAAAAGAATGCCTTATTCCAGCATGTCCCTTTTCCTGTTTTAATGAAGATCGTCAAGTGATTACATTATACTTCCACTCACCTTTTTTTGTTCAGCATTACATCAGTGTGTGGGGAATGCTGCCATCTTATTTCCAAAGTACAAACTTAGTGAAGGAAATCTATATCACTTTGCTCGTTGGTGTAAAGCAACAAAACAACAAGGAGGCTCAGGATCCAGTGTGGATGCAGTCAGTTTTAAGGTAAATTTAGGGATGTATGAAAGTCACTTACCGTTTCGTGGATCTGCTTCGCGGTGGGGGGGAGGTGCTCCATCCCTCCCCCCCGGAATCCTCAATGGGGGGGAGGCATTCCATCCCTCCCCCCGGAGTCCTGCCCGGCTGGCTCCACTCCATGGGGATTCTGCGGAGCCGCCGGCCATCTCCGCCCACAGCTGGACATCCGGCCGCTGGGCAGCAGGGACGCAAATGGCAGCCGCTACGGCAGCCGCCATTTGCGTTCGCTATTTTTCGCTGTTCTAGCCTATGTAAATATTTGCGGCCGCACCCGCCGCCGAATCCACCGCCGCGCCACCGGAGCCACCACCACCGCTGCATCTGCCCCTGGTAAGTGCCATCCTGGGGGATTCCACAGGGGGGGGTCGGGGGGCCGGATTCTGTAGAATCCAGCCTCACTGGAATACGTGGTGGAATTCTCCACCATCCCTAGGTAAATTATATGAGAAAGATAGAAATAACAGCAGAGTAGTCAAAAATCATATTTAAGCTAAATGTTTTGGCTTCCACCCTCATCAGTAGCTGTGCTGTTAACAAACAGGGGGCTTCTTCACACAGAGCTTTTATCCTGCTATTGAGATCGATCACTTACAGAAGTTTGCGGGCCCTTTAGATGACATCGTTAATCTTCAGGGCATCTCCCATGCTAAATGACCTATATTCCATTTTTAAATACATCAGAGATAATGATCTATCAAACTACCCCACTTGTGTTCTGCTTGAGTTCCCTCCGTGAAAAAGGAAAAGCCTCAAGAAGAGGAGCAAGTTCAATGAAACATATGGAAGACTCAGATACAGGGAGAAGGGGGGGGAAGGAGAGGGGGGAAAGGAAGCATGTGTAGAGGGCGTCTGTTGTTGTGATCCTGCATTTAAAATAGAAGCCGAAAGCCCCGTTTAAAATTCAGGATTTGAGGCTGGTGTAGAGATGCTCGGGGTATCAGGAGTGGCAGTATGGAATGCTTGGAGATGAAAGTTCCTTAGGAGAAAAAAATAGAGGTTTGAGTGGACTAATAGTTCTCAGTCTGCAGAGCCAGAAATTTCCCCTTTTATCAAGCATGTCATTGTCTTTTGTTTGTCCTACTGGAATAGAACATGCATGCATGATTCCACTGGGAGGGAAATTTATCAGTGTCGACATCTGAGAATGGACATTCAGGAAACCATCATTCATTCAACTTACCTAGAAGTGATATATGTGTGTGTGTGTGTGTGTGTGTGTGAGGGGGGGGGGTATAACCCAAAGACAGACTTGCCCAGCATTCTAAGGAAGAATATTAATTCACAATAACAGGAAGATTTCTGATTGTGACTGCAATGTGTCCTTCAATATATAAATGCACATGGCTTCTGATATGAAAGTGAAACTGTTTTTAAGCTTGTTATCCATCTTGTTAATTTGAGCTATACTCTGTGACTCATTAATTGCTTATCAGGCTGTCATGAACTTGGATAGAATAATTTTCAAATGAGCCCACAAACACTGGAAGTTTATCAGCTAGCTAGCAAAATGCCAATCATTGCTATGAGGAGGGCAGACAGGGCCTGGATACGACAAGGACCCTGGGTGGCTGCAGTGTGTATCTATGCATTCTCCAAACAGAAGCACATTACACATTCAGGTGTAGGGAGGGGAGATAATTTCATTTCAGTTTGTTTTTGATAAGAAGTTACCAAAAAATTGCTAATTTCTTCATATTCGGGATAGGGATGGCGGAGAATTCCACCACGGATTCCATTCCATTCTTTAGAATCCGGCCCCCCAGAATCTGTGGTGGAACGGCCTCCTGTCCCCTGCCACCCTGAGGAATCCCCCCAGGACGAAACTTACCTGGGGCGGATGCGGCGGCAGCAGTGGCTCCGGCGGCGGCAGTGGTGGCTGGTCTCCTGGCTGGCTGCAGCCAGGCTGCTGCAGCTGCCATTTGTGACCTTGCAGCCGTGATAGGCTACATAAGTATTTACGTAGCCTATCATGGCAAAGATCAGGGACGCAAATGGTGGCCAGTATGCCATTTGCGCCCCTGCTCTTTGCCATGATAGGCTACGTAAGTATTTATGTAGCCTATCACGGTAAAGGCAGCCACGCAAATGGCGTAGCGGCTGCCATTTATGCCCCTGCTCTTTGCCGTGATAGGCTACATAAATACTTACGTAGCCTATCATGGCTGCTAGCAAGGACACAAATGGCAGCTGCTATGACAGCCACCATTGGCGGCCGCAGCAGCCCGGCCGCGGCTGGAACTCCAGTTCTGGCCGGCCCCGGCCGGCAGCTCCGTGGAGCTGCCGCAGAGTGGAGCTGGCCGGGGGGGATTCCGGGGGGAAGGATGGAGCACCTCCCCCTCACCGTGTATCCCCCTGCGTGGAGCCAGGTAAGGGATTCACACATCCCTAATTTGGGATGACAAGAACTTGAGATTTTAACATTTTGAATGCGAGACAAACCAAAGCGGACAAATTTACCCACTGAGGCCCAGCGCTTTGAATGCTTTGCTCTTAAAAGTCTGGGCTTATATCCCTGTGTATTCAAAAATGTTAGTGCTGAATTAGGGTTGCCACATCTTTATTTTCTGACAGATTCACCTTTAACAGTTACACAGCAGGGAGGTACAACAAGTCCAGCTCTACCTCTCTTTTACATCAAAACCAGGTGAGGCAGTGACTGTTCTGAATCAGTGCCTGGGCACGGTAATGGACTGGATGAGGGCTAATAAACTGAAACTCAATCCAGACAAGACGGAGGTACTGTTAGTGGGTGGTTCGTCTGCTCGGCTAGGTGATATTCAACCTGTTCTGGAGGGGGTTGCACGCCCCCTAAAGGATCAGGTTCGTAGTTTGGGGGTGCTTTTGGATCCAGAACTGTCACTTCAGGCACAGGTGAACTCAGTGGCACGGAGCACTTTTTATCAGCTTAGGCTGGTATACCAACTACGTCCTTATCTGGACAGAGATAGCCTAGCTACAGTTATCCATGCTCTGATAACTTCTCGTCTGGATTACTGCAATGCATTATATGTGGGGCTGCCTTTGAAAATGGTCTGGAAACTTCAGCTGGTCCAAAATAGGGCAGCAAGATTGTTAACAGGGACTGGCCTGCGAGCTCATATTACACCAGTACTTTTCCAGCTGCACTGGCTGCCAGTCCATTTTAGGGATGGGGGAGAATTTCTCCCCGAAACTTCGGGGGGCCGAGTGCCAATGCATTCGGTTCTCTGAAGGTTGTTGGGGGGGGAATTCTCCGCGCCCCCCGCCCCACCCCCCGGGATGGGACTTACCTTTCACGAATGTCCCTCCCGGCGGCAGGTCCCAGCGGCGGTTGGGCAGGTCTTCGTCAGGGGCGGGGGCGGCAGCTGGTCTTTCGACCGGCTGCCGCCGCCGCCATTACAAGAAAAGTAAAAAAAAAAAAAAAAACGCCCCCGTGACAGGCTACGTGACGATTAACGTAGCCTATCACGGCTAGATTTGCAAAGTCAGCTGTGATAGGCTACGTTAATCGTCACATAGCCTATCACGGGTGACTTTTTTTTAAAAAAAAGGCGCGTACGGCTAATGGCGGCCCCCATAGGGAGCCGCCATTCGCGTTCCTTATTTGGTCCCTGTAGTCTACGTAAAGATTTACGTAGACTACGGCGAAAATAAGGACAACGCAAATAGCGTTGCCCTTATTTTCGCCGTAGTCTACGTAAATCTGTATTTTAAACTCCTGCACTGCTGCTAGGTTTTATTTTGGTTGTATTGTTATATTGTGGTTTTAATGTTCTGTGTATTTTAAATTGTTTTATTGTGTGTTGCTTGGATTTAATTTTTGTGAACCGCCCAGAGAGCTTCAGCTATTGGGCAGTATAGAAATGAAATAAATAAATAAATACATACATACATACATACAGCTATTCGGAGGATGGAAAGGGAAAGCCTGCCATAGACCTGTTAAAGATGAGGATCCTATTAGAAAATAAAGAGGTGGCAACTTTAATTCAGCACCATAAACATGGCTTAATGTGGAAGGATTCAAACCCAGACATTGAGCTAAGCACTCAAAACCCTGGGCCTGGGTGAATAATTGCGAGCAGAGATGGGTTAAAGAAGATGTAGACAACAAGTTTGGGTTGAAAATTGGGCCACATTTATTGAAATTATCTGCAAAGGGGTACCTAGGACAGGCAGCTGACTGTGTCAGCGACTAGCTGGCACTTCTTGGGCGAAAACACACCCAGCCTGAGGGGTGGCGGTGATCTCGCCACCCCTCCAGACTGCCCCTTCTGGGGGAGGTAGACCTTCCCCTGTCACCCCCTCCAGGTGCCACCAAACACCTGCGTGAGTGAGGAGGGTTGGTCTCCCAGGCAACCCTTACCCCCCCGCTGAGCCGCACAACCTGTTTGGGGGGCCTCAGGTGTCACCTGTCACCATAAGGTGCCTCTGCATGCACACCATCCCTAATTTCTTTCTGCTTTTGCTCATCCTAGCCACCACAGGAGTCACGAGCCTAATGCTTGTGAAACTCCCCCCACCTGCGAAGAAGAATTTCCCGCAGGCCCCTTTGCAGATCAGACAGAAATATGTCGTTCCCTGCGTTGGACAGGTGGACATCATCCTGCCTGTAAAGCTCCCTCCTTGTCCACAGAATTTCCTGATGGGCGATGAACCCATCACCATGTTCCAATAGCCCCCATGGCACTTCTCTGTTCGCCTTCCAACATGCCTGTTCAATGGCAGCGTTACTCTGTGCCCACCAATTGATTCTCGAAGCATCGAGGACCACACCATGGCTACTTCCGGCCAATGCTGCCAGACCACCTGCAAATCGACCAACGCCTGCTTAATCAGTCCCTTTCCTGGCTTGGAGCCCAAGTCGTCCCCTATGCAGTGCAGCACCAGGACCTGCGGAGGAAGACTAACCAAAACTTGATGAAACCGGGTGGGAAGGAGGGGTCCCACTGCATAACTCATCTGCTGAGCCACTATATTGGACGAGCCCTTCCATACCTTGGTCAGAACATTCTGCACTTGTTTCTTGTGAATACACAAGAACAACCACAGTTATTCCCAGTAGACGGTGCCAGTAATCTCAAAATTGGACCAAGGCCTACACTGAGTTCCTCGTCTTTGCATGGTCAGGTCATACCCCCATAGATGCGGTGCCAGACCTACAGGGCAACCTGAACGTCAAGTTGATGGAGTGGAGTGGAGAAAAAACTCTAACTGCATACCATGTCTGCCAGACCCCTGAAGGGATGTACAAAAGTCCTGCCATGGATCTCGGGGAGGCCGAATACCAGCGCATTTGGCCCCCCGAAATCGGTGGTGGAATGTCCCCCTGCCCCCCACCCCTCCCCAGGATGGGACTTACCTTAGGCAGATCTTCCTGGCAGCGTCGGCTCTGGCAGCGGTTCGGCATCGGCGGCTGCAGCGGCCGGTCTTCCGACCAGCTGCCGCCGCCACTATTTCCAGATAAAAAAAAAAGTGATAGGCTACTTTTGTGATAGCGTTGCCCTTATTTTCGCCGTAGTCTACGTGACGATTTATGTAGAGTACAGCGACCAAATAAGGAATGGGAATGGCGGCTCCCTATGGGGGCCGCCATTATCCGTACGCGCTTTTTTTTAAAAAAAAAAAAAGTCACCCGTGATAGGCTACGTGACAATTTACGTAGCCTATCACGGCTGACTTTGCAAATCTAGCCATGATAGGCTACATTAATCATCACGTAGCCTATCACGGGGGCGTTTTTGTTTTTTTTTCTTTCATTGCAATGGTGGCGGCGGCAGCTGGTTGAAAGACCAGCTGCCGCTCCCGCCCCACACGAACACCCGCCGAACCACCAGCCGGACCCGCCGCCGGGGGGGACATTCGGCAAAGGTAAGTCCTGTCCCGGGGGGGTGCGGGGGGTGGGGGTGCGGAGAATTTCTCCCCAAAACTTGTTCGGGGGGCCGAACACGTTGGCGCTCGGCCCCCCAAAGTTTCGGGGAGAAATTCTCCGCCATCCCTACCCCTCCAGGAAATTCCTGACTTGTGTGGCAGATAACTTCCTCCTACAGAAAGTAGAGGAAGGAACTAGAGGATTGTCTATCCTTGACTTGATCCGAACCAACAGAGATGACTTAGTGGGTGACCAGCCAGATGGGCAATTAATAAATTAAATAATAAATAAATAAATAAAGTAGCAGTTCCAAGGACTCTGGGGGAAAGCGACCATGTTGTACTTGAGTTCTTGGTTCTAAGGGAAGCAAAAGCCAAGTGTAGTCAAACGCATACCCTGGATTTTAGGAAAGCTGATTTTAATAAACTCAGAACAAAGATTAGTAAGGCCCATGGCAAGTGACTCTAACGAGAAAAGGAGTCCAAGATGGGTGGGAGCTTTTAAAAAAGGAAATTCTCAAGGCACAATTACAAACAATTTGAACAAGAAGAAAAGGTGGAAGACAACAGAAGAAGCCAAAGTGGCTTCACAAAAAGCTTAGAGATGACCTGAAAACAAAAAAAAGGACACATATAGGAAGTGGAAAGAAGGCCAAGCAACAAAGGAAGAGTACAGGCAGGTAGGACAGAATTGCAGGAATGGCGTCAGGAACGCTAAAGCTGAAAATGAGCTGAGGCTAGTGTAGGGATGGCGGAGAATTCCGCCATGGATTTCAGTGAGGCCAAATGCACTGGCATTCAGCCCCCCGAAACCCGTGGCGGAACAGCCTCCCCCCCCCACTACCCCATGGAATCCCCCCTGGGACGAAGTTTACCTGGGTGCAGGCTCCGGCAGCTGAGGCTCTGGTGGCGGCTCCAGTGGCGGCGGCGGTGGCTGGTCTCTCGGCCGGCTGCTGTGGCTGCCATTTGCATCCTGCCAGGCTGCCATGATAGGCTACATAAGTATTTACGTAGCCTATCACGGCAAAGAGCAGGGGCGCAAACGGCAGCCGCTATGCTGTTTGTGCCGCTGCTCTTTCCGTGATAGGCTACGTAAGTATTTATGTAGCCTATCACGGTAAAGGCAGCCACGCAAATGGCGGCCACTATGCCATTTGCGTAGCTGCCTTTACCGTGATAGGCTACATAGATACTTACATAGCCTATCACAGAAAGAACGGCGGCGCAAACAGCATAGCGGCCGCCGTTTGCGCCCCTGCTCTTTGCCGTGAAAAGCTACGTAAATACTTAAGTAGCCTATCACGGCAGCCTGGCAGGATGCAAATGGCGGCTGCTATGGCGGCCGTCATTTGCTGCCACAGCAGCCGGCCATGGCCAGAACTACGGCTGCAGACGGCCCTGGCCGGCAGCTCCATGGAGCCGCAGTGGAGCAGAGCTGACCTGGGAGGATTCCGGGGGGAGGGACAGAGTGCCTCCCCCCCCCACGAATCAAACCTGCAAAAAAGGGAAGTGACTTTCATACATCCCTAGGTTAGTGAGGGATGCTAAAAGCAACGAAAAGGCATTCTTCAGCTACGTGCATAGTAAAAGACAGAGGAAGGAAAAGGTGGTTCAGCTATTCAATAAGGATGGCAAAATGATAACAGATGACAAAGAAAAGGCAGAGGTGCTCAATTCCTACTTTGGCTCAGTCTTCTCCCAAAAGAGGGTCTATGACCCCCCTGGCAAAGGTGAAGTACAGGCTGAAGGGGCAGGATTGCAGCTTGAGATTGAGAGGCATATAGTCAAGGAACACCTCATTACTTTGAATGAGTTCAAAACTCCAGGGCCAGATGAACTAGAGTAATAAAGGAACTGGCAGAAGAATTCTCAGAACCACTGTCTATTCTCTTTGAGAAATCATGGAGGACAGGTGAAGTACCAGATGACTGGAGGAGGGCTAATGTTGTCCCTGTCTTCAAAAAGGGTAAAAAGGAGGAACCTGGGAACTACAGACCAGTCAGTCTGACATCAATCCCTGGGAAAATTCTGGAGCAGATTATAAAGCAATCCATCGTAAGCACCTTGAAAACAATGCAGTGATTACTCGAAGCCAACATGGATTTGGCAAGAACAAATCCTGCCAGACGAATCTGATCTCACTTTTTGATCAAGTAACCTCCCTTGTGGACTGCTGTGGACATAATATACCTCGACTTCAGCAAAGCTTTCGACAAAGTGCCCCATGATATCCTGATGAGCAAACTAGCTCAAAGTGGGCTAGATGTAACAACAATCCAGTGGATCCACCATTGGCTACAGAATCGGACTCAAAGAGTGCTTATCAATGGGACCTTCTCAAACTGGGAAGAGGTAATGAGTGGGGTACTGCAGGGCTCAATCCTGGGCCCAGTGCTCTTCAACATTTTTATGAATGACTTGGAGGAGGAGGTGCAGGGAATGCTGATCAGATTTGCAGATGACACAAAAAATTGGGTGGGATAGCTAATACTTCAGAAGACAGAAACAAAATTCAAAGTGATCTTGATAGACTAAAGCACTGGGCAGGAAACAACAGAATGACATTTAATGGGGAGAAATGCCAAGTTCTGCACCTAGGAAAAAGAAACCAAATGCACAGTTATAAGATGGGAGATACATGGCTCAACAACACTACAAATGAGAAGGATGTTGGAATTGTTGTAGATCACAAGCTAAATATGAGCCAAAAATGTGATGTGGCTGCAAAAAAGGCAAATGCTCTTTTGGGCTGCATTAATACAAGCATAACTTCCAAATCCTGGGAAGTACTAGTTACCCTCTGCTCAGCACTGGTTAGGCCTCATCTGGAGCACTGTGTCCAGTTCTGGGCACCACATTTTAAGAAGGATGAAGACAAGCTGGAGAGGGTTCAAAGGAGGGCAACAAAGATGATCAGGGGACTGGAAACAAAGCCCTATGAAGAGAGACTGAAAGAACTGGGCATGTTTAGCCTTGAGAAGAGAAGACTGAGGGGAGATATGGTAGTGCTCTTCAAGTACTTGAAAGGTTGTCACAGAGAGGAAGGCCAGGATCTCTTCTCGATCATCCCAGAGTGCAGGACACGGAATAATGGGCTCAAGTTACAGGAAGCCAGATTCTGTCTGAACATCAGGAGAAACCTCCTGACTGTTGGAGCAATACGGCAATGGAACCAATTACCTAGGGAGATGGTGAGCTCTCCCACACTGGAGGCATTCAAGACGAGGCTGGACTAGGGATGGCAGAGAATTCCACCACAGATCCCGGTGAGGCCGAATGCACTGGCATTCCAAATCTGTGGCGGAACGGCCTGCCCCCCGCCCCCCGTGGATCCCCCCTGGGATGAGACTTACCTGGGGCGGATCTTCTGGGCGGCGGCTCTGGTGGCAGCGGTGGCGGCAGATGGTCTTCCAATCAGCTGCCACCGCCATTTACAGTCTTGTCGCTTTGTGTGTGTGTGTTTTTTTTTACAAGACATGATAGGCTACGTAAAGACTTACATAGCCTATCACGTCTGTTTTTGTTTAAAAAAAAAAACGCGTACGCAAATGGCGGTGGCTATGGCAGCTGCCATTTGCGTTCCTTATTTTTGGCTGTCTTAGTCTATATAAATATTTACGTAGACGAAGACGGCGAAAATAAGGGGAACGCAAATAGCATAGCGGACAAAAATTTGCATACACACGTTTTTGTGTGTGTGTGTGTTTAAGCCAGATGTGATAGGCTATGTAAGTCTTTACGTAGCCTTTCACGGCTGACTACAGGGACGCAAACGGTGGAGGCTATGGCCGCTGCCATTTGCATCCCTGCTAGCCAGCAGCCGGATGTCCAGCTGCTGGCAGAGCTCCGTGGCAGCTCCGTGGAATCCCCGCGGAGCGGAGCCGGCTGGCCAAAATTCTGGGGGGGAGGCGCAGAGCACCTCCCCCCCCAGCAAGGATTCTGGGGGGAGGGACAGAGCGCCTCCCCCCCAGTGGTACCCAGTGGAGCCAGGTAAGGGGACTTTCGTACATCCCTAGGCTGGACAGCCATCCATCAGGGATGCTCTCACTTGGATTCTTGCATTGCGCAGCGGGTTGGACTCGATGGACTTGTAGGCCCCTTCCAACCCTACTATTCTATGATTCTATGATTCTGCACTTTTTACAATTCACACTTATTTTCATACTCAATTTAACATACATGTATTTTAATTTTTAATTTCTTTATTTATTACATTTCTATACTGCCTAATAGCTCTCTGCACAGCTCACAACAATCAAAACCACAAAGTCCAGAATAAGAACAGTATATAATATAAAAGCTATTGTACACATCTTTCCCCAATATATACATTTTTGTATGCAACATTTTAATGCAACATTTGAACTGAAAACTGTATTGCAATATTCCAGTAAGTGTAGTTTCTGAAGGGTAATTGTGCTCCAGACCACACATTAGTCTGGGAAGTGCACATTCCTTTGGTTCCATTAAAAATGTGAACCAAAGCTCTTCAGCCCCCCTACTATCCCATGGAAAAGAGCCCTGCTGGATCAGATTAAATTCCTACCTGGTTTAGCACCCTGCCAACAAGGGCCAGCCATGAAGGCAACTGCTCTCCCACATTGTTTCCTCCCCAGCAAATGAGTTTAAGAGCCATACTTCCTCTGAGACTGGAGGTGCCATTAGCTCTCATTTATTTATTATTTATTTAATATCTATATACTATCCTCCCTTACCAAATTCCAGGCTGGCTAACAGCCCCTCCATTAATTTGTCTAATCTCCTTCTAAAGTCATCTAAGCTAGTTTCTATCACCACATCTCATGCCAGAAAATTGCAGAAGTTGATTACCATTTATGTGAAGAAGTACTTTATGACCCAGATTTCTATTGTTGTGAGAGGAGGAGAAAAAACAACAACATTAAAACACCTCTCTGTCCACTTTCATAATCCCCTATCACAGTCTTCCCTAACACAGTGCAATCTAGATGTTTGGGACTAAAATTCCCAGCACTCCTGACTACTGGCCATGCTGGCTTGGGCTGACAGAAGTCAAAGTCCAAAACTTCTGGTGGACACCACATTGAGAAAGGGTGCTCTATCATGCCCCCCGCCTTTAGGCATTTTCCTCCTAAAGACAACTTCAATGGAACTGAAAGAATTATTAAAAGCAGATAATCCAGTCCACTCTCAGTCAATTCCCAAGGAGTTATGAGGGGTGTGTGTGTGTTATATATTATTTTTTTCTAACAGAGATACAACACCTGTGCTTTGGAATATACTGGAGCAGTGTTGGAACAGCTCAATCATCCCCTCAGAACTTTCCTAGGGGACCACTCCAATATTTATAAGTCAGACATACTGATGAAACTTTTTGGTGTGTTCTTTAAAAAAGAAAAAGAAAAGCTAACTCCCAAAGATAAGACAAGAAATTTGCTTGGCCTACATGATTAGAAACCCTCAAGTGTCTCTAGTGTGCACTCTGCACATTTCCCAGACTCATGACTAATGAGCTGAGTAATTTTACAACAGATGTTGAGTTGGCTTTCAGCACTCAAGGGCCTTGGCAAGCTTGAACCATAGAGGCAGCATCTCATACAGATTCATGCTGTACCTTGGTTTTGGGAATGAATGAACGTTGCTTTTACAAAATGGTATTTTCACACAGGGATCCTGTAGACTAGCCACAAGATCACTGGCAAGAAAAGATGCTCAGGACATCATTTCCTGCCAAATGAGAGGCCCAGCACTGGAGCAGAGGGCACGGTGGGTTGTCAGCAGATATGTGGTGTTTGCTGTGCCTACTTTGATCTCTTCACAATAATTCAAGAAGAGGCTTTTGCATAGTTGTGGACTCCTGTGTTGGCCATTGGCCTTATCCACAGAAGAAGTTTGACCATTGCGTAGGAAATAAATGTCCTATACAGCAGGTGAAGAACTTTCAGCACATGGGTATCTGGGGGGGGGGAGTGGGAAGTCTCCCCCCTTGAATAAGACCCAATCCCCAGATCTCCTGCTTTTATTATGTTAAAAACAACAACACCACACAAAACCCTATCCCTTGTAAAACCCAGAACAGAAGGCACAACGTGCAAGCATGATTCTGCCTATTCATTTTGTGAGTAACTAGGCTACTTCCATGTTGCTAATCACTCACCAGCTCTACCAGAATTGTTAAACTGACTCTATTTATCATGGCTTTAAAAAATGTGCAATGAGACACAAAATGTGTAGTTCAGGGAAATATATGCAGTTCAAGTCGTCCAAAATTATGTATTATGTTAGCTGATATAAAACAGGACCAATAACAATGTAAAATTAAATGGAGTAGTCCAGGCTCCTGGGAAACCCGAAACCCTGAATCATTTTTTTCCCCTCCTCATGCCAAAGACACTCCCCACAGACTGCAGTACTAGTCTCTACCAAAGATTCATCAGTGTTTCCAAGATGAAAGAAATCATTATGGAACATGGGGACGCTTTTCCTGCCAAGTCACATGGAGTTGTTAATAATGTCGGTGATGCCAGAAAATATGGCATTCTTAACAGGGATCACCGTACTGCATCTGTACATCTCTTCCTCCCCTCTTGTTCTTAGCTATTGTTTTCAAGTCTTAGCAACAAAACAGGTGCACATACACACTCACGGAAAATGTAAAGGTCTAGAAGGACACACTCTACACACAAATTACAATCACATACCATTGTGTAGTTATATCTTTTTCCCCTTTAAAAAGCCCTGCTAGTCATGCATGTGTATACTTTGCCCACCCCTGGAACAATTTATGTGAATGCTTCAGCAACAAGTAATGTTGGTGGGGGGGTCCTTGGGCAGTAATCCTTGACGTGAGAACAGAGATATTACAAGTCATTTGTCATTTCATCTGTGAAATTAAAATGTTCACTATTTGCGTTGCTCTCTTTCTTACTACATATGCCTAAGTAGTAAGAAAGAACTTGGATGGGAGGGTGCTGTTGCACTCATGTCCTGCCTGTGGGTTTCCCATGGGCAGCTGGTTGGCCATCGTGTGAACAGAATGCTGGACTAGCTGGACTGATCCAGCAGGGCTCTTCTTATGTTCTTATGTTCTTACGTACCACTCAACTGACTTCATTTACCTTCAGTGATATTGGTACCTAATAAAACCAGATCTCACTAGCTATGTAGCATCATTGTACTCATGACATGATCCTTAATTGGTGGGAATTACCATGTGACAGGAAGCAGCAGAAGAAGCATTTTGGGCAGGGATGGACAACTTGTAGTCCTCCAAAAGTTTTGGCCTACAACTCCCATGATCCTTACCCAAAATAGCCTGTGGTGAGGGATGAAGGGAGTTGTGGACCAAAATATCTGAAGGGCCATAAGTTGTCCATCCCTGATCTGGAGGGAAACATAATGCTGAAGCATTAACATCCTGGGGAAACAACAGTGCCTGAACATGAGTGGGGGAAATGGTGAATATTCATACAGTGTTTTACAGGGAATATTTCTATCCTACCAATATTGGTATCTTAGTCTGAAAATATATTTGGCATAGCATTGGTTACAGCTAAAAGAAAGTCATTTGTTTTACTATAAAGCTGTCTTAAATTTGATAAATGCAGCTGCAATCAATAGATTTAATACAATGCACATTGTATCCAGCCTTTGAAGATAAGCGTAAATTTGTCTACCCATTCTAGCTTGCCAACATGTGGTTTAGATACAAAATCAATGCTACATTTGTAAAGTTAAGCTTCCCTGAAGCCATGCATTGACATGGTCCCTGATGAAAGAATATCTCTGCAAAACTCACCAACAATAAATGGCATTATAGTGAGAGATAATGCCACTATGTTCAGTAGATTGCCAAGCTATTCTCTGAAGAGCAAGTGCACCATGCATCTTCTATACTTAGAAAGAAAACTCTAATGAATTCAAATAAAAAAGGAGTGGACAGGAAAGGAGAAACCTTATACTGAATGATCCACCAAGCTAAGTAGATGGAGAGAGCAATCCTATGACCACTGTCCCAGAAACTGAGCTCTCTGCCCCGTCCCTTGCCCCCATATAGCTGGCACAGTTCTTTCTGTGCCACCACCGTGTCTGTACCTGTAAATGGAGTGCAGAGAGGGCAAAAAGGGGACAGTCCTGGAAGCAGGGCGGAAACATTGGAAGCTGCTTTAGGCAGATTTAGGCAGATTAGGCAGATGTCTTTTGCGATAGGATTGTGCCCTAAATCTATAAGAGAAAGTATGCTGGGAAGCAACAAGAGCCATCTTTTGCAGCTGAACAACACATGCAGATAAATCATATGGCACAGAGCTCTTGGGACCGTAGCATTTCAGACTGCTGTTGGGGGATTGCACATTTCAATCTATGAGTGCCTCCACATTTAAAAAAAGAAAAACAACAAAAGCCAACCTGGATGCAAAAATATAATAAGATAAAATATGGTGCATCAAGGAGAAAGTTAGGATTAGAATTTTGATGTGATAGATATTCATGGACAAGCGACATTTTGAGAAATTCAGAGACTGAGTGGGGGATGTTGCATCATGTTAAAATGTGAGAGATTGGCACTCAGGGAATGAGTTCAGCATTAGCAGGTTTAACAGAAACAAAAACTGATGCTGCCAGTGCCAAAGGGATATTCCAAACATGGCTGGAAACCCTAAACATCATTCTTGTTCACACTTTCTACCTATCTCTGTTTCTTCCTTGAGAGATTCCAAGCGACTGTACCAATTGTGTAACTTCACTTTCACTTAAGCAGGACTTGATTTCTCCTGTTCTGTTCTTTTATTATTCTGGAAGCGCACTCTGCACTACATTCCACTCCTCCCAGATTCTGGATTAACTAGATAAATTTCTAACATTAATTTTGTAATTGAAGCATTGATTAATTCAGTTCATTTGCATATTTATCCCACATTAGGGGATACTGCGCACACACAGAGAAAAATGCATCTTCATGTGGTTGTATGTACGATTGCATCAAAATGTATTTTGTTGTGTTATTTTACCAATGCATATGTGTGTACATGGATAAACAGACTGCAAAATGCAATCATAATGCACCAAGTGCTCTGTACAAAACTGGGAGCAGGAAAATAAAGCAATGGAGGATTTGTATGGTATGTCAGGTTCCTTGGTCCTCTCTCTCTTCACAATCAACGCACTCCAAGTTACCAGGCTTCAAGCTCACTACTTTATTAGTTAATGACCAGCTTCATTACAAATGCAAATTCTAGGAAACTCTCAGGCTACAAAGGAAACAGTTACTCCACACAATTACGAATACCAATAGAGGAGCCAAAGTGGAAGTTAGAGAATTTGTCGGCAGTTTGAACGAGAACTTCCTGGCCAGACTAGCTTGGGGGGGTTCCCCTCCCTTACAGTTGCTCCTCCCTATGTAGGCTATCATGCATAGCCAACCTGGAGGAGTGTCTGACCTCCACCTCTAACTTTTCCTGCTTCACTCTGTGGCGGAACCTAGAATCTCTCAAGTCACAACCCTGACTCTCCTCCTACCCTGAGACCTGGGTTCTCATGGAGGAGGAAAGGGGGGCATTCAGGTCGAGCCATCTGTGCGCCAAAGTCTTGAGAAGAACGCCTTGCCATATCTGAGCTCACTAGAGAGAGAGAGAGCCTCCCCCAGTTCTGGCTGTTCCCATTCTGAGTCTCCTAACTATATCCACACATGCTCAGATTCATTCCTGACACAGTATAGGTTCCACTTGAGAGACAAGACCTGGTAATACTAATTTGGAACTTCAAAATACAGGGAGAAATCTGGAAGAGAAAACCTCTTCTCAGTGTGTCTATCTATTTGTCCCCATCTGTATATGCATATCTGCATATATGGAATATTCTTGCATGTATTCATCCAGGTGCTAAAGGTTATCTTATGGATCAACAATTCTTTGAATCACTGGCATCATGGAGACAAAATATTGGATGTAATTGTACGACTTAAATGTCTCCCTAACACTTGGCTCTTCCTTCCTTCCTTCCTTCCTTCCTTCCTTCCTTCCTTCATTCCACCCCCCCTTTTTTTGTAGGGTAGGTGTGAACTTGCTGTCATGATCCTGCCAGTCCTAGTATTTTTTTCCCCTTAGAATGCTGATTATGATTTACTTCCTATAGTCAATGTATACAACACCCCAAGTTGGAGGAGAGAGGAGGAGAATCAGAAATTTACTGAAATTCTTTGTGTCAGATTTTAACATTTACATTTTCTTTGAAATGAGAGACACATAATTATTTTAAGGAAAAGGGGAGGAAATAATATATATCCTAGCCACTCCAGAATTTCAATAAGATGGCAGGAATTTTCACAGTATTCACTCCAGCAACATATTAAGCCTCAAACCCTTTTTTTCCTTGATTGATCCCCTCCCTCTTTATGTTAAAGATTTCTGAAGTAATATGGCTAATTTCTATAGCTGATTTTTGATACTGAAGTTTGGAAAGTAAAGGCTGCTTACATTAGGCAAGTATACTAGAGTAAGTTAATGAGAGTTATCTGCAAACAGGATGGTCTCCAGGCTGCAGGGGGTGGGGACTCCTCCATTATGTGTGAAGGGCTTGCAGTAAGATGGTACAAAAAATATTTTATTAGCTAGTTTGCAGCTGGGAGGCGGTCACTTTGATACATGATTGAACATGGATTTTGATAAATGTCTTTTGATTCCATCAGCCAGGATCAAAACAACAGATATGCCAATAGGTGATTCTTCTCAGCTACTAAAGTAAATTGGCTCCATCCTGTTGATTCCCATGAAATGTGTTTGTTCCTTAAGACAATAGATTATTTCTTTCCCCATTTTCTGAGATAGCTTCCTTTGAAGGAATTGTTTTTGGAGGAAGGTGTTTTCGATTCTTTTTCAGCACAGCCTGTCCCTTTACATGCTTAATAATTTTATCTTTAATAACGCTTTCCCTCAACTGGCCTCTAATTTCCTGAAACACTGCCCCACCCCAGAGCCTAGCATTATATTGGACATTCTCCAGTTCTCTGATACAGAAGCTGATCTTAGGGACATGTTACATATTTTTGATAGACGATCAGCATTTTCATCTTTGAGTTCTTTAAGATCTCAATATAAGCAAAGAACTAGCTGGATCCAAAATTATATTCAGACTGATAGCATACCGTTGAAAATCCATTAAGAGTTACATTAGTCCCCCCGCCTCCCAATAGCTCCCATTTGGGGAAGGGACATACCTTAGTGGTAAACCACATGCCTGGCAACAAAAGGTCCCAGGTTCAATTCTTGGCATCTCTAGCTCTAAAGATCAGGTAACAGATTACAGGAAAAACTTTACCTAAGACACCAGAGAACCGGACAACAGTCTGACTCCATAAAAGGTATATAGGTTTATGTGTATGGCTTTCTATGGGATCTCTCCTCTCCCACTCAACTGAGCATGGGAAAGACAAGCATCTTTTTCCTTCATGATTTGTTCCAATAGCAAAGCTTGTACCTGTTCATGCAACTCTTAAATCTGGCAGCTCTAACTTGGTCATGTACTTTAGCTCAACTTTTTGATTTTTTTTCTTTTCTTCTTGGGCTATGATGTTGCTTTTTTGATCCCTCAAATAAACAATCCCTGTGGTTAAAATATTATCTGCTGTTTGCTGTAATCAACATACAGGTTGATGGACCTACAGGCTGTAACTGGCCAGGGCATGCAATCTAGTTTAACCCTACATGGGATTAGAGATTCATGTGGCATTCAAGTAGAGACCCACAGCTAGACTTGCTTATATGTACTAACTAATGCTGATGTAATTCTCAGTTTCCCTGCCAACTGAGGGAAATTAAATTGGTGAGAGGTGGCAAGAATTGGTTTAGTTAAACAGTGTGGGAACACAGTAATTGGGAAAGCAACACACAGGCCTTTCTATACTTCATCTTCGTCACAGTAAGAAGATTAAGGATGTTGGAGAATTCCACCACCGACTCCAGTGAGGCCAGATTCTTTGGAATCCAGCCCCCCATTGTCCATGGCAGGATGGACTACCCCCCCATGAACCCCTGAAATCCCCCCCAGAATGGACTTACCTGGTGGTGGCAGCGGCTCCGGTGGCGGCTCCAGCAGCGGCGGCAGCTCCGGGTCATCTTCCAGCCACTGCCGGGCTGCTGCGGCTGCAAATGGCGGCTGTCGTAGCGGCCGCCATTTGCGTCCCTGCATTAGGCCATGATAGGCTACGTAAATACTTACGTAGCCTATCACTGCAAAGAGCAGGGGCGCAAATGGTGGCCGCTACGCCATTTGCGCCCCTGCTCTTTGCCGTAATAGGCTATGTAAGTATTTATGTAGTCTATCACAGCAAAAGGCAGGGACGTAAATGGCGTAGCAGCCACCATTTGCGTCCCTGCCTTTTGCCATGATAGGCTACATAAATACTTATGTAGCCTATCATGGCTAACGCAGGGACGCAAATGGCGGCCGCTATGCCAGACGCCATTTGAGTCCGGAGCCCGGCAGCGGCCAGAAGTCCAGCTGCGACCGGCCCCGGCCGGTGGCTCTGCAGCCTTGCCATGGAGCGGAGCCAGCTGGGGATGATTCCAGGGGGGAGGGACAGATTGCCTCCCCACCCCCAGTGGACCCAGGCAGCAGACTGGTAAATGGCATTCGTACATCCCTAAAGAAGATTCCAAGCACAACTTAATCTCCATGCTAGAATAAAGCATCTCCTTCCAAAATGTATGGAAGGCTTCACAAGTGTGCAGCTACAAGCATCAGGAAGCCAGTCCACACAGCAATTTCTGATGCAAGTACCAGAAGGAAAGGAAGCACACACATACACTCACATATACACTGATCACACATTAATCTCAATGTTCAGGAACAAAGTATTAATGAAAGTTGGCTAAGAGCAATCATACATTTGTATGTAGGGGTGGGTGGATCACTTACCCCATTCCAGCTGGTGGGTCCACGGGGAGGGGGGAGGTGATCCCTCCCTCCCCCCAGGATCCATCCAGGCTGGCTCCGCTCTGCATAGGGATGTTAGAGTATTCCACCACAGACTCCAATGAGGCCAGATTCTTTAGAATCCACCCCCCACCGAGTCCATGGCAGAACGTAGCACTCCCCTCTGCCACCCCATGAAATTTTCCCAAGACAGATCCTACCTGGCGTCGGCCGGTCTGGTCCATCTGCTGCCCCAGTCTGCAGCTGCCACTTGCCTCCCTACTTTTGACATGATAGGCTACATAAATATCTATGTAGCCTATCATGGCTAATGCAGGGACGCAAATGGTGGCCGCTATGCTGGACGCCATTTGAGGCCGGAGCCCGGCAGTGGACAGAAGTGGGACTCGCTGCAGAGCAGAGCTGGCCTGGGAGTATTCCGGGGGGAGGAATGGATCACCTCCCTTCCCCCAGCGGATGCTCCCACCCAGAACAGGGTAAGTAATCCGCCCATCCCTAGCTCTGTGTCCCTGATTTTTCACGCAATAGGCTATGCAAATATCTATGTAAATATAATTTGCATAGCCTATCGCATGAAAACATGGACACAAATGGCGTAGTGGATACCATTTGTGTCCAGACATAGCACAGCGATACGGCACGGCAATGGCGGCTGGCTGTATTGCCAATGCTGCAGAGCTGGCGGCTGGCTCCACAGGATCACCACGTGGAGGAGCCAGCCTGGACGGATTCCGGAGGGGCACGGAAGTGAGTGCTCCGTTCTGCCACGAACCCCAATGGGGTTGGATTCTTGGAATCTGGCCTCATTGGGGTCCATGGTAGCGACGGCAGAGAATTCCACCACGGATCACAGTGAGGCCGAATGCCAGTGCATTCCGCCCCCCGAAATCTGTGGCGGAATGGCCTGCTACCCCCCGCCCCCCCACGGATCCCCCCGGGACGAAACTTACCTGGGGCGGATCTTCCGGGTGGCGGCGGCTCCGGCGGCGGCAGTTGGTCTTCCGACCAGCTGCCACCACCGCCATTGGCAGGGTTTTTTTTTTTTTTTTACAGAGATGTGATAGGCTACGTAAGATTTAAAAAAAAAAACTTAAAAAAAATGGCGTCCGCTATGCTATTTGCATTCCCCTTATTTTCGCCGTCTTAGTCTACGTAAATATTTATGTAGACTAAGACGGCCCAAACTAAGGAATGCAAATGGCGGCGGCTGTAGCCGCCGCCATTTGCGTACGTGGTTTTGTTTTTTGTTTTTCCCAGATCCCTCCGCGGCCGGAAATCCGGCTGCGGATGGCTCTGGCTTGGCTGGGCCTGGCCGGCTGCTCTGCGGAGCTGCTGCAGAGCACAGCTGGCCGCGGAGGATTCCGGGGGGGAGGAATGGATCGCCTCCCCCCCGGTGAGGATTCCAGGGGGAGGGACAGAATGCCTCCCCCCCCCATCAACATAATCCACAAAAGGTAAGTGACTTTCGTACATCCCTACTTCATCCATGGCGGAATTTTCCAAAATCCCTATTTGTATGTGTGCAATGTGTTTGTCTGAACGATTAAATGCATTTCATTGCTCTGTTACGGGATGTAGAATGAAATGACATGGTTGCAACTTTAAAATATGATTGCACTAACTATTCTTTAATTTCAATATTGGCTAATCATATTCAAAGCAGCAATATTGGGTTAATATATTCAAAGCTATGGATATGCAAATCAGTAAAACTCAAGCTCATTGAGGTTCTCCAATTTCCATTTCAAACCTTGTTCTCAGTTAAGTCTGTGGGGTTCATCATACAAGGATAAAAATCCTGAAATTTACTGTGGCTTCTGTTTCCGGAATCTTTGTGGGATTAGATTGGGTCCTTTTCACATGGCTTAAAAAACAACTACTAAACTAAACTTCTATGTTTTTCATTACAAAGCCACTAGGTGGTACTGTTGTTTTATTTTCAATAAAAGCAACTTTAATCAGTATACCCTCATTTATATCGACTCCATGGTGGGAGGAGGGAAAATGCTGGATTTTCGTAGTCATGGAAAACAATGCCATAGAGCTCGCAAAGAGTGGGAGGTTCCCTGGAGGAGGGATGTGTTGTGTACAGGACCTGCAAACTTCTGTGAGTAAGCAATCTCCATAGCAAGATAAAAGCCCCATGTGAAGAAGCCTTTTATTAGGGTGCGAGCTTTATTATTTCACCACTCCAAAATGTGTGCATATTTTGTTGCACATTTTTCAAAATGTACATATTTGTGTATATTTTGCACAGTGTATTTGTTTGTTTCATTTCTATACTGCCCAATAGCTGAAGCTCTCTGAGCTGTTCTCAAAAAATTAAAACCACAGAGTACAACATAAAACAATATAAAATATGAAAGCTGAAAATTACAATATAAGAGTACAACCAGAATAATACCTAGTAGCAATGCAGAGATTTAAAATACAGACTTAAAACAGCATTGCTAAAAGACTGGAGTGCTAAAATGCTGGGGGGGGGGGTTCACCTGATGCCAGAAGGAGTACAATGTAGGTACCAGGTGAACCTCTTTAGGGAGCTCATTCCTCAGCTGGAGTGCCATAGCAGAAAAGGCCCTCTTCCTAGTAACCACCCGCTTCACTTCCTTTGGCATCTGTATGCATTTTTCTCCCATTGATTAAAGCGTGTGTGTGTGCGTGCGTGCACATTTTTAAAGTGTATGCACTTTTTCTTAGCATTTTTCACACACGTGCACCTTTCAAACACACCCTTTTGTGGCCTGAATCACATTGCAAGCTCGACTTGCAACAGCAAATTGCATTCAAATCTGCATTTGGTTCTGGGAGGTGCAAATCTGATATGTTCTGGTCAAAAATGAACTGAACAAAATTTCTTCCCCAGGAAATAAAGAAATACTTCATAGAATATTCACATTGTTTCAACATCGCTCAGCATCCTTTATGCCTTTGGGCCTTCTTCTGAAAGCAATTTTCTACATTTTTTCATTTTCCCTCTCCTCAACCTCATTTGCCCTTATAGCCATCTCTTTGGATGCTTGTTTACTGCATGTGTGACAACATCATGTTGACCAAATCATGTGGGTTGGGACAGTGATTGGACAGCAGCGAGGCCAAAAGAAACTGAGGATAGTGAGTGTAAAGAAGAGGAAGAAAAGTGGCACTGAGCAGAAGCATCGGTGCATGTAAGAAAGGTGCAATGAAAGTTATTGAAACATAATAAATATGGTTGCCATGACAGTTGAAATATCAACAAAAATGGGAGGGGCTTTTCAACATTCACAAAAATGAACAAGAAATTAAAGTTAAGCCAAAGTATCTCTAAGTGCTACTTTGATGAAGGCATGAAGTGCCCATCTAAAATCTTTCCTCTAGCCTACCTAAAGTTCAGTTCTCTTGTGGCTGTTCAGAAGAGCCACAAGCCAGAAGGCTACTTCACTATCTTTCCTGAGGTTCCCAGTACAGCATTAGAAGATAGGGAGCATCACACAGTTGCCTAGGCCTTCCTGCCTTTCTGTGCTGTACTGCAAGCAGTACACCATGCTGGAAGATAAAAGGAGTCCCTGTGTTTGTTCTCCCACCTACCCAGCAGGCAAACTTTTCCCACGTTCAGCCACCCCACCCCCAAAACGTTTGGTTAAAGAGGCCCATCACTGTAGCCTGTGAAAAGGGCTATGAAGGTAGGGCTGATGTTTCAGCTTAGCCCTACATGAAGCTAGGGAAGGAATTTCAGGTCAGCCCTATTCAAAAGCTTGGTATGTGATGACTCTTCTGCCATCTAGGTAGAACTAGGGATGTCAGAGAATTCCACCACGGATCTCAGTGAGGCCGAATGCCAGTGCATTCGGCTCCCCGAACTCTGTGGCGGAACGGCCTGCCACCCCCCTGCCCCTCCGCGGATCCCCCCCAGGACGAGACTTACCTGGGGTGGATGTTCCAGATGGCGGAGGCTCCAGCGGCGGCTTCGGTGGAGGCAGCTGGTCTTCCGAACAGCCACTGCCGCTGCCACCATTTGCAGTCTTCCCCCCCCCATTCGTGATAGGCTACGTAAAGACTTACGTAGCCTATCTCATCTGGCTTAAAAAAAAAAAAACCCGTACGCAAATGGCCGCGGCTATGGCTGCCGCCATTTGCATTCCTTATTTTGGGCCATCTTAGTCTATGTCACATAGACTAAGACAGAGAGAATAAGGGGAACGCAAATAGTGTAGTGGACGCTATTTGCATTCCTCCTTATTTTCGCCATCTTAGTCTACGTAAATATTTATGTAGACTAAGACGGCCAAAAATAGGGAATGCAAATGGCGGCGGCCGTAGCCGCCGCCATTTATGTACGCGTTGTTGTTGTTTTTAAGCCAGACGTGATAGGCTACGTAAGTCTTTATGTAGCCTATTACGGCTAACTACAGGGACGCAAACGGCAGTGGCTATGGCCGCTGCCATTTGCATCCCTGCTAGCCAGCGGCTGGATGTCTGGCTGCTGGCGGAGCCGGCCGGCGGCTCTGCGGAATCCCTGTGGAGTGGAGCCGGCCGGCCGGCCGGCCAGGATTCCGGGGGGCAGGCGCTCCATGCCTCCCCCCCCCGGTGAGGATTCCAGGGGGAGGGACGGAGCGCCTCCCCCCCCAGCGTAACCTGGCAGAGCCAGGTAAGGGGGATTTTGTACATCCCTAGGTAGAACTCCATGTGTACTTTCCAACCACAGTTATGTATAGGGTGGTCACTGATTTCTATAGTTCCTTGGCTTGGAATGTGAGACTATGTAACTCTTTAAAATGAAGGTAAGCATTATGAACTTCAAGTTCTTTTCCCAAAAGGACTTTCATCCAAGCCAAAGAAGAACTTACAGTATATCTCCTTCACCTACCAACAATGGCAACATCAGAAGACAACAGTAGTAGCAGAGAGGTCAACCAGCCTCTCTCTCTCTCTCTCTCTCTCTCTCTCTCTCTCTCTCATTCTTTCTCTCATATCCAACAATCTAAGAATATTCACTCAAAAATATATGTGGCAAGCTATATAAAGAGAACTAGGAAGACCCTGACTGCTCTTTGGAAGGACAGATAATGAAGCTGAAGCTCCAATATTTTGGCCACCTAATGCGAAGAGAAAACTCCCTGGAAAAGACCCTGATGCTGGGAAAGACTGAAGGCAAAAGGAGAAGGGGACGGCAGAGGATGAGATGGCTAGATAGCATCACGGATGCAATGAATATGAACTTGAGCACGCTCTGGGAGAGAGCGCAGGACAGGAAGGCCTGGCGTGCTATGGTCCATGGGGTCACAAAGAGTTGGACACGACTGAACAACAACAACAACAAGGAAGAGCTTTAAAACAGCAACAGAAATTCTGCTATATTTTGCCAATATTATGAGAAAATAAAATAGTTTTGACTCGTTGCTCAAATAATAGTTTTCTTTTCTTTCCTTGAAATTCCTTGGATGGGTTGCCCAAAGAGAAACCCCCAAATCTGTGTTTCAGTAGAACCTCTATTGCTGCAAGGGTTTGCCTCAGAGCTACCTTACTACTGCATGCAGCAGTATAGAGATACCAGTTTAACATGTATAGGATCTCAGTGTTTTCAAACTTGAACATACACACTTTGCACTGGTAGTAGCTCTTTTGAAGGAACATTATGAGCAATGCTATTCAAGACAGCAGGAGTCATAAGTAGTTATGGGGAAAAGATATCCTCTTGTTGATGGCAAAGTCACTTTTCATTGCCTTGTGATAGTTTTCTTAAGATGCCATCAGTAAGAAAGTTCACCCTACATAACTCCAAGTATTTTCTTTTCTGGGTTGTCAGAAAGGTGTAAAAGACAATCAAGGGTATGAAAGACAATGAAAGCCTACCTCTTTAAAGGGATTTCAACTCAAATAGCTTTTGTTACTTTGCCAGGCTCTAACTAAAGGTTCCTCTGATGTTGGAGCTTTTGATATTCCTGGGAGGGTTTCCTCCCCTAGAGGAACCATATTTTCCATTTCAAAAGGGACTAAAACAAGTCTTTGTTTTATACTCCATTTTGATGCAGACAGGCACACGGGCACACAAACAAACACTTAGGTATGGCTTGTTGCCTTCAGGAGTATTAAAAATCTAAAAGCTGCTTCACAGAAACAGAGTAAAGTTTTGAGGTTATATCTGTATGGTTTTACTATCCCTTTGGTTCAACACAAATTGAGCCATTGAATTCATGCACTGAATTAATATTTTATATGAATATAAAGTGTTTTAGTATATTGTTTACCACACATTTGCTCCTTCCTGTCTATTAGCTAGCTCGAGGGTGGCTGTGTGGGCTGGAATTGATAGGAATTGTACACCAAACCATCTGGAGGACCACAAGTTGTCCACCCCTGAGCTAGCTACAGAGATGGGCAAAGCTCCTTGGTTCTACCCTGGCAATGTTCAGAGCAACCCGGTTTTTTGATTGGGAACCTGCGAAACCTCTGAACTGGATTTTGGAATGAATTATATTCTAGAATGACCGTTCTGGGTTCTCAAAGCCTTACTCTGGATGGACAGAGACCTCCGGTGCTTCTCATGCATGGGTGATGTTCTTGATCCATGCTACTACATAATATATATGAGGAGTGGTCTAGGACATTCAAAATCCAATAGATCCTCTCACATTCTGGCACATCAAGCCCTGTTCTGTTGTTAGGGCTAGGGATGGTGGAGAATTCCGCCACGGACCCCAATGAGGCCGGATTCAAAAGAATCCGGCCTCCAGAGACCATGGTGGAATGGAGCACTTACCTCCACCTCCCTGCGGAATCCTCTTTGGCTGGATCCTCCCCGGCCAGATCCGTATCACCAGCAATATGGCTGCCATTGCCATGCCGCAGTGCTGGCTGAGGGCTCACTCCGGACATAAATGGCACAGCAGACACCATTTACAGCTGTAAAGCTCTTAGATTAAGCTAAATGCAGCTGTAAATGTCTGCATTTAGCTTAAACTAAGGGCTTTACAGCCGCAAATGGCGTCTGCTACGCCAGCACGTTGTTTAGAATCCGCCCCCCCCGGCGGATTCTACGTTCTTTAGAATCCGCCCCCTGCTACGTTCTTTAGAATTCTGCTACGTTCTTTAGAATCCGCCCCCCCCGGAATCCGTGGCAGAACGGCCTCCTGCCCCCCCCACCCCCCGCGGAATCCCCCCGGGATGGAACTTATGGCGGCGGCTCCGGCAACTGGTCTCCTGGCCATAGGGATGTACGAAACTCACTCACCTTTTCGCAGAATCTTTCACAGTGTGGGGGGAGGTGCTCCATCCCTCCCCCTGGAATCCTCCATGGGGGGGAGGTGATCCAGTCCTCCCCCCCGGAATCCTCGACGGCCGGCATTTCCGGGCTGCTGCTGCCACCATTGCCGTCTTGGCTTGCAGCCGTGATAGGGTACATAACAATTTATGTACCCTATCATGGCTGGGTAAAAAAACAACAACCAGCGTACACAAATGGCGGTGGCTACGGCGGCCGCCATTTGCATTCCCTATTTTTCGCCGATTTATCTTACGTAAATATTTACGTAAGATAAAACAGCGAAAAAAAGGGGAACGCAAATAGCGTAGTGGGCACTATTTGCGTTGCTTTTTTTCGCTGTTATAGCCTACGTAAATATTTACGTAGGCTAGAACAGTGAAAAATAGGGAATGCAAATGGCAGCCACTGTAGCTGCTGCCATTTGCGTACACCGGGGTTTTTTTTTGGGGGGGGGTTGCCGTGATAGGCTATGTAAATACTTACATAGCCTATAACGGCAGCCTGGCTGGACACAAATGGCAGCCGCTACGGTGGCCTCCATTTGCGTCCGCAGCAGCCCATCTGCGGCCGGAAATCTGGCTGTGGCCGGCCCTGGCTAGCTGCTCTGCGGAGCTGCCGTGGTACGCAGCCGTCCAAGCAGGATTCTGGGGGGGAGAACCAGATCGCCTCCCACTCCATTAAGGATTCCGGGGGGAGGGACGGAGTGCCTCCCTCCCCACTGCGAAAAATTCCGCGAAAAGGTAGGTGGCTTTCGTACATCCCTAGTTTGTGATTTTTCCCATGCTAGGCTAGCCTATCGCAGGAAAAACCACAGATGCAAATGGCATCGCGGACACCATTTGTGTCCGGACTCAGCCCTTAACTGCAATGGCAGCTGGCCATATCTCTGGCGATAGGGAGCCGGCAGCCAGCTCTGCAGAATCGCTGTGCAATGGCACCGTCCAAAGAGGATTCTGGGGGGAGGGACGGATCCCGCCCATGGACTCCCCCCCCAGAACTGAAGGTAGTGGTTCCGCACATCCCTAGTTAGGGCTCCTTTCCATGAAAAGAATGAATGCTCAGCTGGTGGGCAGTGGCAAGCTCCACCCCCTGTGTCAGCGTTCCCCTTATGACCTGGACCACCTGAGCAACCCCTTAAGTATCTCTTGCCTCCTTAAGAATCACAGCTTCCTTCTTTTAAAGTTCCCCTTCCCAGTAATGTGAGGTTTAGGCTGCAGACATGGGGTGACTGACACTCTAGATGCAGGCTTTAACCACAACAGTTTACTAGTAGACTTAAAGCTAGCAAATCCCAACAAAAGGTATTTACACAATAGGGCTGAGTGATACCCAAGGCATTAAAAGGGGGGGGGGAGAGTCACAAAACCCGAGTTCCCATACCCTAGCTGTCCTTAGACTCCTCTAGGCTGCTCCTTCCTCCTCTGGTCTTCAGAGTCTGCTCTCACTTCAGGCTCTGGCTGTGTGTCTCTACTCTTACTGGCTATCTCCCTCTCTTTATATACACCCTCCTCCCTCAAAACCAAAAGTACTCTTTCAAACCTGAAGAAATGAAACTGACACTTAACTAGGGATGGGGGAGAATTCCGCCATGGACCCCAATGAGGCCAGATTCCAAGAATCCAGCCCCACTGGGGCCCATGGCGGAACAGAGCACTCACCGCCACCTCCCCACAGAATCCATCCAGGTTGGATCCATCACTGCCTAGATCCTGTGGAGCCGGCCACCTGCTCCGCATCCCTGGCAAATGTTGATATGGCTGGCTGCCATTGCCATGCCATATCGCTGAAAGTAAGTCTCCAGATGCAAATGGAGTAGCCATTTGCGGCTGTAAAGCTGGTAGATTAGCCTAAATGCAGCCATTTACAGCTGCATTTAGGTTACTCTACCAGCTTTACAGCCGCAAATGGCATCCAGTACGCCATTTGCGTCCGGAGACTTACTAACAGCAATACGGCATGGCAATGGCTGCCGGCCATATCGACATTCACCAGAGAAGAGGAGCTGGCGGCCGGCTCCACAGGATCGAGGCAGAGTGGAGCCGGCCTGGATGGATTCCGGGCGGGGGGGGGGAGGAATGAAGCGCCTCCCCCCCGCCCACAGACACCATCGCAGAACAGATGGTGAATGATCCGCACACCCCTACACTTAACTGGAGAAATGAGACTACTCCTCTCAGTGTGACCACCTCCCAAAAGAAAACTCCATGCCTCTAAGCCTGATTTTTTTTTCTCTTTGCCTCTGTAGGCCTCAGACTTTCACCCTCTGTCCTCCACCCATTGAAGTATTACCTGCAGCACATGTCTATGCATTGAATGAAAGATTTAAACAGCATACAAGCATAAGCACAGTCAGCTCCCCACTATCAGGAGCCCTGTTTTACTTTTTTACAACCCTGTCAACTGTCTACACGTCAATGCTTATTCTTTTTCAAAAAACCCATGACACATAAGTACATTCACATATGCAAATATTAATATTCCACATATGCTGCTTCTCTTTCTCATATACAGATACTTGCAGGAGGAGAGCAAGTGGCTTAGGAGGCAGGGTGCTTTGCTTCGGGGCGGGGGGGGAAGCAAAACTTAGTGGTAGGTGAGTGGCTTGTGTGGCAGGAAGGTACAGGGCCCATCAGCATCACTATGCCGACGACGTAGGGATGGATGAAAGTCACTTACCTGATCCCGAAGCTTGCTTCGCGGTGAGGGGGGAGGCGCTCCATCCCTCCCCCCAAAATTCTGGCCGGGGGGAAGGCACCCCATCCCTCCCCGCCGAAATTATGGCTGGGGGGGAGGTGCCCCGTCCCTCCCCGCTGAAATTCTGGCCGTGGGGGAGGCTGTGAAACCTGCATCCCTCCGGCCGCAAAACCTCGTCTCCTGCCAGGACGCAAATGGCAGCGGCCGTAGCCACCGCCATTTGTGTCTCTGCAGTCAGCCATGATAGGCTACGTAAATGTTTACACAGCCTATCACGGCTGACTTTGAAAAAAAAAAAAAGCGCGTATGCAAATGGCAGTGCCCAAGGGCACCGCCATTTGCGTTCCTTATTTTGGCACATGTAGTCTACGTAAACATTTACGTAGACTACGGCAAAAATAAGGGGAACGCTATTTGTGTTGCCCTTATTTTCGCCATGGTCTACATAAATGTTTACGTAGACTACATGTGCCAAAATAAGGAACGCAAATGGCAGCGCCCATGGGGGCCGCCATTTGCGTACGCATTTTTTTTTTCAAAGTCAGCCGTGATAGGCTACATAAAGATTTACGTAGCCTATCACAGTGTTTTTTTAAAAATCTAGCTGTGATAGGCTACGTAAATCTTTACGTAGCCTATCAAATTTGTTCGTTTTTTAACTTGGAAACGGCGGCGGCGGCAGCCGGTCGGAAGACCGGCCGCCGCTGCCGCCGCCGCCGCACCACTGCCGAACCACCACCGAACCGCCGCCGCCAGGGACATTCGAGCAAGGTAAGTCCCGTCCCGGGGGGGGGGGGCAGACCATTTCTCCATCAATTTCAGGGGGCCGATTGCACTGGCATTCAGCCTCCCTGAGATTCATGGAGAAATTCTCTGACATCCCTACGACGATGGCCCAGTGGAATCTGGTGCTGGCCCTGGATCCACCACCTGCATTATGAAACAGTACAACCCAGAAAAGATACATTGCATGGGGCATCTGTTTGCCAGTCTCCACATGTACCTGCCCATACACTAAGTTCTTCAGCAGACAGCCTTCTCCAGGTGCTCTTCATAGTCTGAGGAGTTATGGATAGCTACCAGGATATATTCTGGATCCATTATTTATATTTATTATCGCATTTATATCCTGCCTTTTTTTCCTCCTTAAGGAACCCAAGGCAGCATACATAATCCTCCTCCTCCTCAATTTTATCCTCACAACAACAGCCCTGTGAGGTAGGCTGGGCTGAGAGTCTGTGACTGGCCCAAAGTCACCCAGTGAGCTTCCATAGCCGAGTGGAGACTAGAACCCAGATCTCCCGAGTACAATTTTGTTCTTGTTTTCAATATGCACATTGGACAACTCCAAGTTACCCTAAAAAGGACTCCTGTGTGTATTAATTTCAGCACTCCATATATATATGAGAGAGAGAGAGAGAGAGAGAGAGAGAGAATATTTTACCCATGCATATTCTCCACTATCCAACTTGCTAAACTGGCAAGAAGCATCCACAATTGATGTAAATTAAAATAAAACAAACAAACAAACAAACAGTGCATGCTAGAAAAACTATAAGAATACAGAAATGATAACTAATATTTAACGGGATGAAAAATAAGGTGAGGAGAATGCTTAGCTAAAGTGTCCTTTGGGAAATAGGCAAAAAACCCAAAAAGTCAATGATGAATCATGCAGAATCACTGAACGGCTGTTTCCTACTAATGTGTATGCAACAGAAGAAGTCAGCCAATCAAGTCCAAATTATTTGCACGCTGGATCATTACTTGGAAATATATTGGGAAAAAATGAATATGCAGATACAAAATGGTTACTCAGATTACAAGTATTTGCATATTTTAATGTTTCTTAAATTTACCTGGAGAGCAATTAGGAAACTGAAACCCACAAAAAATGTCTGGAGAATTGCCTGACTGGAGGATGAACTTTCACTTATATGTCCATACCAGTTCAGCATCCTGGTTTTTCAGATAAATGAGATATATAAATATATATTTACATAGACTATATAATAATATATATATATAAATATATTAATATTTACAATATTTACATAGTGTAACAAAATGTCTTAAAATTACCACAGGTAACATTGAACATTTCACAAGTTGACTTCTACTCTTGTGCAACAGGATTTCCCCTTCCCATCCCCTTCTGTGTGCCCCAATCTGTTTTGGAGGGTCCCCCAATCCTCCAAAGCAGATTTGGGGGATGTGTGGAGGCATCAGGGGAGAGGGGAATCCATTCCACCAATGAGGTCTCTTCTGTTGCTGGATGGGCATCATTGGATTTCACCTAGGGATGGATGGACCCACCCCCATCCAGTTTCGGCAGGCACGCACTGAAGTGCTGCCCCCATTCAAGCCCTCCACCAGACTTGTGTTCAGGTTCCCACAAGCCCCCACAAGCTTGCCGAGCCTCCCACACCCACCCTGGATCCCATCCACAAGTGCCCACCATTTTCCCAAGCTTGTTTTTACGGGAAAAATGAGGTTTTAAAAATGTGCATATTTAAATATACACAAATTTGGGCTGGGAAAGGTGGATATACTCAAGATTGGAGGTATAAATGGGCTATGCATGCCTCTAATATTGCATAGTTCAGCCTTTGCTAGCACAAATTTGGGCATATTTAAATATGCACATTTTTAAGACTGCCTTTTTCATAAAAACAAGCTTTGGAAAATGGCGGGTGCTCACAGACGGGTCCAGGTGAGTGTGGGGAGTGTCCGGGAGGGCACGAGTGGGGGTGAGTCCAGAGGCTTGGTGGGTGTGGTCCGGGGGTGCAGGCAGGTGATCCTGGCGGACTCCCAGACCCAGTCAGGTGCCTGCGCCATCCCTAATTTCACCCCAATATATTTCCTGAGAAGAAAATCAAAATGGGGGCAGGACAATGCATATAAGAACAGGCTTATGGATAGTCTACAGGCTATAGCTAAGTTAGGTTGTACATGGCAAACTAAATAAACTGCAGCATGCAAGGATATGAACATAGGAAGCTACTATATACCAAATCAGAACAATGGTCCATTTAGCTTAATAATATTGCCTACATGCACAAGCAGTGGCTCTCCAGGTAACCCTGGGATATAGACGGGAGTATATCCCAGAGTTACCTGGAGATACCAAACAGGGTACAGGCATCATTTTTGGGTACCAGAACAAACGTATACCATGGGCCTCCCACAATTCCACATCATACATAAAATCTCATGGGTCATGAAAAAAAGGAGTTGTTTTTATTTTTGTTTGTTTAAAATTATATATATATATATGTATATATACACACACACACATACACACACACACTTTTTTTCTCTTTTTTTGGCCATGTTTTGCTTGTTGTCTATATTGTAACTTTTTGGTTTGCCTTAATAAAGTTAATAATCTTGTCAGTGTTTTAACTTTAAAAAAAAAAGGGCAGTGTGGCCACAATTGTTTCACAAATAGATCAATTCATGTGAAAACTTTATTTTTCTGGCCTTTTTCACTGGAAAACCATGAATTAGCTGTTATTTTTTAAAGTCATAAGTCTGGGCCTTGGGGCAGGGGGGGGATTGTGCAGTTGGTTTGGTTTTGTAAAATTTCTAAATATGCTAGTGCTAATGGTGATATTACCTTTTGAAAATCTTTTGAAAGCAATAGCCTGGAATTGCATGGTGCATCTGACACCTTTTTTTCTACGTAAGTTGCTACCACAGATAGTCTCTATATTTATTTTGTTGTTGCTGTTGTTGTTCATCTGCTTCCCTAGTTACTGTATTGTCTGTCTGAACCAGACTGCAGAAAGGCCAGGTTGGTTTTGAAACACTGGGGGATTTATTGGTATCCTTTCCTTTCTCTTAGCTTCCTTTATTGAACCTCCTTGCATTTATGGCTGCCTGACTTGGATTTATAGCAAGATACAGTAGTATGGTGTGTGCGTGCACACGTGCATGAAGTAGACGTTTACTCACTTTTTCGTCTTTAAATCCTGTAAGCAGTACAGGCTCCTGCTATCCTTGGAGCTATCCTTCCCTCCTGCACAAGGCATTCTGGGATTGGTAGTTCTTGAGAGAGCATGTCACATAGGGAAACACAAAATGCTATGGCTCTCAAACTACAGGTCCTAGTTTATCTGCACAAGCACGCTCTCTCCAGGCCATGCCAGTAACTCCCTGTGGAGAACATTGCTTGTTTTGTTCGAACACAGCACCTGATTGTCTCCAGCAAATCTCACAAGATCTGGACAACAGGTACCTAGATACAAGGGCAGAACCAATGGGGCACTCACACCCCTGCCAGTTCTCTTACACCTGGCCAATTCCATTGCATGGCAACTTAGCACTTCTGGGGCAACCTGAAATGAGCAAAAAAACTTCTTCCTGGAAGAAGGCAGGTCGGCGGGTCTTGCATAACGGAGCTCAACCAACCTGTCTCCTTTCAGAAATGAGCATTTCTGTTTGTTTTGGGGCTTCCCCTAGGAAGTGCTAAATTTCCCTTGCATAAGTGGTGGGTCCCATTCGGGCAACAGAATTTGTGGGATCCATCACTTGCAGAAGGCAAAGCACCCCATTGGATTCTGCCCAAGGAAATAAATGTCCATGAATATCCCTACTCATAATCTACAGTGTGTGCAAAGACACTTTAGTCCATGGGTGCATGCATACAAAATGTATACAGTCAAAAAATATGCATGAAAAATGTGTACATTTATGTACCTTTCTTTGCTTTTGTTTTTCCCCGGGGCGAGGGGACTTATATGAAACTGGAGAGTGATCTTCACAGTGGAAAAATGAGAGCCGCAATGAGCTTGAGCTAGACAGATCCCACCCCTGCCCAATGATAGTAGCCAGAACAGAGAGCTAAACTCCTTCCTTAAATACCTTCAGCATCCCCCAGTGTTGCATAATTCTATCAAGGAGACAGAGGGAGCAATCCTATGGCCACTAGACACTGTCTAGAGAGCCATAGGATACGCTATTTTCTGGGAACCAACCTCGGAGGTCGGTTTTTCCCAGAAAACCGACCTCCACCCACATCTGCACTGCCTCAGAGGCAGCACGGAGAAGCCCCATACTCCATGCTCGGAAGAGGAGTGCAGAGGGACTGAAAAGGGGCATTCCAGGGGGGTCATTCTGGGGCAGGGAGAGCAGAGCTGCGTGTATGACACATCCAATGTGTCGTACAGCAGCCTCCTCTCCTGGTCAGCCCCCCTGTGGCTAGACAGCCGAAAATGGATGTCTAGCGGAAAATAGCAGGGCAGGAGAGAACGTTCCCCCCGTGCCTCTCCTGCCTTGCTTTGGATAGGCGGTCTCTTCTGAGTTCGAAGGTGGCCACCTATCTTGATAGGATTGCTCCCTAAACCATCCTGTGTTGCCCCTTAAAAAATATTGGCATGCCTGTGTGCTGACCAGCATTGATCCTTGAAACTGTTTCACACTAGGGATGTGACTGTGTGAAATCCTCCCTGTCTGTGTTTTGCAGATTGCCAGGTGCCTTTTGTTCCATCATCCGCTCACAGATGGATGCAAATTTTTTTTTTCGTCATGTGGAAAAACATGCAAATACCTACGTTAATAATTCTGTAAGTATTTACATAATTTACCTTAGTACATTACATTTAGCGTATTGTCCCCATTGCATCCAATGTTCCTCATAGGAAACGTACTATTTTCCTACGACTTTATATGAGTAAATTTCAGGAAAGTAAAAAAATCATCTAAAAGTCCACGGACTTCGCACAACCTGTGGGGGTCACTCCACAGTGGATTCTGCAGGTCGGATTCTTAGAAATATGAGCTCATTTTAGTCTGTCTCAAATTTATCCAGCATCCCTATTTCACACATCACCAGCTCATTGAACAGCACAAGAGAAGTTCAAATAACTATATAGACCAGTGATCTGACCTGGTATAATGCAGTCCCTTATATCCTATCCTATTAGTTAGTTGTAGGAAATATTATTTACTTCACTACTCAGTGATTCCATACACCAACTAATTGGCTCTGTTTTCTGCACCATCAGATAACATTCTCAAACATTTCTTTTTTCTTATGGTTTTTATTCCAAAACACATTGAGCTGATATTTTCATGGAACTCTGCATATTCATTCTGCATTTTTGAATGCTAGGAGCTGATAGCTTTCCATCAAACATTGTGTGTGTTTTTCAATCATTTTGCTAGTGTTAATCACTTGCACTGAGCTATCTGTCATTTTGTACCTTATTTTTCCAATGCTGCAAGATCCTTCTGAAACACATACTCTGTTTATTTATGGCATGATCTTAAATAGTTTGTGCCTCCAAATACCGTGTCCATTCTGTGTTTGTGTTGCTTTCCCAGTAATCAATGAATATATGTAGTACTAGTAGATTTCTCAGCAAAAATCTTTGAGGGTCACACTGCTTGTTTATTCTTTTAGCTTTGAAAAGTGACCATTTAGGAATATCCTATGTTTCCTAATTGCCAGTTGCTAATCAATTATTTCCATTATGCCTTCATTTCCTTAAAAGCTTTTTGTGAGCAGTATTGTCAAGGACAATTCAAGACCTAGACTTGACCCCAAAAACCTGTTGGCTGTCTGTCTTCTACAAGGACCCTTTCCGGAATCATGGCATCCATTGGTACATTGTCAAAAAAAATTCAGATAAAGCAAGATTCAAAGCAAGTTTCCTGCCCAGGAAAAATATCTGAATGTTTGAAGGGAAGCCAAAGCAGTTTTCAGAAGACTTACCACATTTCTCAGAGAGGTGCCACATATCTCTAAGGTGCCATCACATTCTGCCTAAAATAAGATTCAAGGTGAAATTGGACATTCCTGCTTAAGCAAACTACCTGGAGACTTTGAAAGAAAGGTAAGAGCTTCAAGGAATACCAAGTTTTCTCAGGGGAGAAGTGCACATAACTATTCTGAATTGCTGTCTAGCTGCTCATAGTACCAGGCCATAAAATGTTACAAGTAGGACCATGCGATTTTGGGTTCAGTACACAGAAATTATTTCAGTATGCCACATTATCTGTTGAATTTATCATGATCATTTTTTAAAATCATCAGAATGGAGAAAAGTAATAAATAAAACAGACAAACTCTTTAAAAAAAATAAACACTGTGGTCTGTTTTTGTTGCAAACTCTACTAGCACAGGAAAATGGGCTACATTTTAATGGCTTTGAGTTTTTGCCTTAACATTTTAATTCTTCTTCTTGTTAAGATGAAACAAAGCAATCACACTGGGGGGAGGGGGAAATTAAAGAATAGGGAAAAATCAAAAATTCTGTCTGTCTTTTAAAGGCCTATTTATCACATGCTGGCTGCTGGAAATTACAGACACAGTATGGAGTCCTATCCCTTACACTGACCTTTGTACCAATGTTATGTTAGTGTTACAAAGGTGTTAGCTGATTAAGCCAGCCAATTATTAATAGAAGGCAGGCAGGCAGGCAGGCATGGAGGGAGAGAGGGAGGAGGATAAAACTAGGAAGTAATATATCATTGTTGGAATGCCAGTAGGAGAATCTGTAAGACTCCTTTTTTCCCCTATTAGAACACATTGTTAGAACTATTTACCCCCTAGGGAAAGGGGGGATTTTAGGCTCTTTTGGGGGTGTGGGCAAATTTCTCTGGTGTTTGGGGTGGATCACCTTAGTTTAAGTCAACAAGGTAGTTTGGTTCTCTGTGCCTTCCCCAGAATGCAGTGGGAATTATGCTAAGTACTGTGCTGACGTCTCCATGGCATTGTGGTCCAAGAATCATGGCGGGGGAGGATGCAGAGAACCTCACAGTCAGCATGGCCAGTTGCCTAACATAAGCCAACCCGCCCCCTCCCCACCACCACCACCACCACCAACAACAACAAAAACCCATAAAGGAAATTCAGCCATTCCAGTGTTCAGGACTGTTTTATTTTCAACCTTTCCTCCCATAAATGGCCAAAAGGTTCAGCTCAACTCTTCTGCTTGTCACTTGAGCAATGTGACAGGTTCAAACAATTATGGAAAGTGAATGGAGAGAAGCAGGCTTCTTTGACCACAGGAAATTTTGGGGAGAAAAATAATCAACAGGGCTATGCTTCTCAGGAAAGTAACCTTGGCTAGTAGAGAATGACACTAGCAGGTTGCAAAAATTAAGCTCCTACCCTTGATTTTTAAGTGAATAAGGCAGACACACAAATACAAAAATGTGGCTGCCCCCCATATCACACCTAGTTTGCATATCATGTTCCATAGTGTCTGTCCACTGAAAAACTAGGCCTAAGAGCCAGGCTATTTTTCAGCAAGCCCAATGAAGTTATGACCCTTAAAAGAGGGAGGCATAGGGAACGCCATGAATATCTGTGCTTTTTCATACACACACACACACACACACGGTTTGAGAATATCATAATCAGATTTGAGGGTGGAGTGGGGGGAGCATGATGGAGCATTCAAATTGATGCACAATTAAGCCAACTGCAGATTCTGTTACTCATGCATTGCATTGCACAATGGTGATTCAGATCTGTTATATATATATTGCTTATTTAGACAGATGTCTAACCCTTTGACTAGAGGAACATGTGTGTGATTAAACCAATTTGTAAATAATAATATGGATAAGATACATGACACAGATTTGGGTCTATATTCCCCAAACTGCATATCCATTTTTTGATGCCAATATGAAAAGTGGCAGAAATACCAATGGAAATTAAGAAATAGGTTTCCCATATCCCTAGGTAGGTTGCCTGCTGTGTTTTTCCACAGGAGGGATGTTGTCAAGGTTCTGGTGAAAATGTCCAACCCTCTTAAAATCGGGGAATCCTGGAATTTTACTGAAATATATGATCATCAGAAAGAATCTGTAAAAGCAGCTTTCAGACAGCACTGAATTAGCAGTGGAAAAAATGAGATATATATTTAAAGAACACCGTATGACATTTCCAAGGTATTAGCGATGTAGCTAAGAGAAGCAACACTTCTATATCATGCCTTTCAAATGCCTTTTAATTTGTGAGAAATGGCAAACTTTTATCGCCAAGGACTGAGATTATTGTCAAGACAGGACCATTCCATTACGCAAAGATAAATGTTGATTTTCTGCAAGCAAAGCCAAAGCTAAGTATTACAAATTCTCCTTCCACTCTCTTATTGATTATCCTTGTGCTCCTAGGAAATCAAGGAGAAAAAGCTGCAACTTTGTTGAGAATTGAATCACTCGTGGCAGTTCATGTTTCAGAATCACATCCCTCCTTCCATTCCTTCCCCCCTCCACCCCATTCTCAAACTGTTTTCTAATAACTGCAGCTAGGATTTTCTCTTTGCCAGCCGCTCCTTGTAAATACTATTTGGGGGATTTTGTCTCTTAAAAGAGAGGATAGGAAGCAGATAATTAAGCACTGACTCTCAACGTTGGGACTGACTGAGCAAATAAAAGACAACAGTGACTGCCTTTTTACAACTATACAAAGTCTCAATGTGGTTAGGGATGTGCAATTCACAACTACAGAGAGTCTAACTTCGGTTAGGGATATGTGAATCTGTCTGTTTCTGGTCGGTATCACTTTCTCATGTGTTTACCCATAATTCAGTTCTGTTTCCAGTGAGCTGCATTTTTTAAAAAGAATATGTCCTCTCAAAATACATATTTAAATGAGTTGTTGTTGTTGTTCAGTCGTTCAGTCGTGTCCGACTCTTCGTGACCCCATGGACCATAGCACGCCAGGCCCTCCTGTCCTGCGCTCTCTCCCGGAGCGTGCTCAAGTTCATATTCATTGCATCCGTGATGCTATCTAGCCATCTCATCCTCTGCCGTCCCCTTCTCCTTTTGCCTTCAGTCTTTCCCAGCATCAGGGTCTTTTCCAGGGAGGTTTCTCTTCGCATTAGGTGGCCAAAATATTGGAGCTTCAGCTTCATTATCTGTCCTTCCAATGAGCACTCAGGGTTGATTTCCTTTAGGATGGACTGATTTGACCTCCTTGCAGTCCAGGGGACTCGTAAGAGTCTTCTCCAGCACCACAGTTCGAAAGCATCAATTCTTCGGCGCTCAACCTTCCTTATAGTCCAGCTCTCACAGCCATACATTACTACTGGGAAAACCATAGCTTTGATTAGACGGACCTTTGTCGGCAAGGTGATGTCTCTGCTTCTTACTATGCTGTCTAGGTTGGCCATAGCTTTCCTCCCAAGGAGCAAGCGTCTTTTAATTTCATGGCTACAGTCACCGTCTGCGGTGATCTTGGAGCCCAAGAAAGTAAAATCTGTCACTGCTTCCATTTCTTCCCCTTCTATATGCCAGGAAGTGATGGGGCCAGATGCCAAGATCTTCGTTTTTTTAATGTTGAGTTTCAAACCAGCTTTTGCACTCTCCACTTTCACCCTCAACAAGAGGATCTTTAGATCCTCTTCGCTTTCTGCCATTAGGGTGGTATCATCTGCATATCGGAGGTTGTTGATAATTCTCCCAGCAATCTTAATTCCGACCTCTGATTCATCCAACCCGGCATTTCTCATGATGTACTCTGCATATAAGTTAAATAAGCAGGGTGACAATATGCAGCCTTGTCGTACTCCTTTCCCAATTTTGAACCAATCCGTTGTTCCATGTCTGGTTCTTACTGTTGCTTCTTGACCCTCGTACAGGTTTCTGAGGAGACAGGTAAGGTGGTCTGGTACTCCCATCACTTTAAGAATTTGCCACAGTTTGTTGTGATCCACACAATCAAAGGCTTTAGCGTAGTCAATGAAGCAGAAATAGACATTTTTCTGGAATTCTCTTGCTTTCTCCATGATGCAGCGAATGTTGGCGATTTGATCTCTAGTTCCTCTGCCTCTTCTAAACCCAGCTTGCACTTCCGGTAGTTCTCGGTTCACATACTGCTGAAGCCTAGCTTGTAGGATTTTGAGCATCGCCTTGCTGGCATGTGAAATGAGCGCAATTGTGCGGTAGTTTGAACACTCTTTGGCGTTGCCCTTCTTTGGAATTGGAATGTAAACTGACCTTTTCCAGTCTTGTGGCCACTGTTGAGTGTTCCAGATTTGTTGGCATATTGAATGCAGCACTTTAACAGCATCATCTTTTAGGATTTTAAAGAGCTCGGCTGGAATACTGTCATCTCCGCTAGCTTTGTTGTTACTAATGCTTCCTAAGGCCCACTTGACTTCACTCTCGAGGATGTCCGGCTCAAGTTCAGTGACCGCACTATCATGGCTATCAGGGACATTCAGATCTTTCCTGTATAGTTCTTCTGTGTATTCTTGCCACCTCTTCTTAATCTCATCTGCTTCTGTTAGGTCCCTGCCTTCTTTGTCCTTTATCATGCCCGTCTTTGCACAAAACGTTCCCTTGAGATCTCCAATTTTCTTGAAGAGATCTCTAGTCTTTCCCATTCTGTTGTTTTCCTCCATTTCTTTGCATTGTTCATTTAAGAAGGCCTTCTTGTCTCTCCTTGCTATTCTCTGGAACTCTGCATTCAGTTGGGTATATCTTCCCCTTTCTCCCTTGCTTTTCGCTTCCCTTCTTTCGTGAGCTACTTGTAAAGCCTCATCAGACAGCCACTTGGCTTTCTTGCATTTCTTTTTCTTTGGGATGGATTTCGTTGCTGCCTCCTGAACAATGTTACGGACCTCCGTCCATAGTTCCTCAGGCACTCTGTCTATCAGGTCTAATCCCTGAAATCTATTCCTCACCTCCACTGTATACACATCAGGGATATGATTTAGGTCATACCTGAGTGGTTTAGTGGTTTTCCCGACATTCTTCCATTTAAGCCGAAATTTTGCAAGAAGCAGCTCATGATCTGAGCCACAGTCAGCTCCAGGTCTTGTTTTTACTGACTGTATGGAGCTTCTCCATCTTTGGCTGCAAAGGACATAATCAATCTGATTTCGATATTGACCATCTGGTGACGTCCATGTGTAGAGTTGCCTCTTGTGCTGTTGGAAAAGAGTGTTTGCTATGATCAGCATGTTCTCTTGCCAAAACTCTATTAGCTTTTGTCTTGCTTCATTTTGTACACCAAGGCCATGCCTGCCTGTTATCCCGGTGATTTCTTGACTTCCTACTTTAGCATTCCAGTCTCCTATGATGAAGAGGACATCTTTTTTTGGTGTTAGTTCTAGAAGGTGTTGTAGGTCTTCATAGAACCGATCAACCTCAGCTTCTTTGGCCTCAGTGGTTGGGGCATAGACTTGAATTACTGTGATGTTGAATGGTTTGCCTTGGATTCGTACTGAGATCATTCTATCATTTTTAAGACTGTACCCCAGTACTGCTTTTCCCACCGTTTTGTTGACTATGAGTGCTACTCCATTTCTTCTAAGGAATTCTTGCCCACAATAGTAGATATGATGGTCACCTGAATTAAATTCGCCCATGCCTGTCCATTTTAGTTCACTGATTCCCAAGATGTCGATGTTCAATCTTGCCATCTCATGTTTGACCACCTCCAGCTTACCTTGATTCATTGATCTGACATTCCAGGTTCCTAAACAATATTGTTCTTTACAGCATCGGATTTTCTTTTCACCACCAAACACATCCACAGCTGAGTGTCCTTTCGGGTTTGGCCCAGCCGCTTCACTCTTTCTGGCTCTACTTGGAAATACCCTCTGCTCTTCCCCAGTAGCATATTGGACACCTTCCGACCTGAGGGGCTCATCTTCCGGCGTCATATCTTTTAGCCTTGTGATACGTTCCATGGGGTTTTCTTGGCAAGAATACTGGAGTGGGTTGCCATTTCCTTCTCCAGGGGACCACATTTTGTCAGAACTCTCTGCAATGACCTGTCCGTCTTGGGTGGCCCTGCACGGCATAGCTTATGGCTTCACTGAGTTACGCAAGCCCCTTCGCCACAACAAGGCAGTGATCCATGAAGGGGATTTAAATGAGTATGTTCTATCAAAATATTACTTATATGTGTATTTTGAAATTTTGTGTTTTGACTGCCAAGAACTGTGTCACAACAGGCAGAGAAATCAGAAATGTAAAACCTGGTTCATAAGTAAGTTCCTATCTGCACATTGGTCCAAGAGGTGTAGATCAGGCAATTACATAAAGGAGTGGTGGGCAAGCTGGTGTCCTCCACCTGTTTTGGACTACAACTCCCACCAACCCCTGCCAGAATGGCCAATGGCGATGGATTATGGGAGTTGTCATTTAAAATATCTGGAGAGTACCAGGTTACCTACACTTGACATAAGGGAAGTTGGAAAGACTAAAATCCTGAAGCACTCCTATCCACTGAGGAATGTTTGCTAGCCTTATCAAACCTCTGCTGGCTTCTTTCAAAATTCCTCAGTTTGCCTGAGGAAGAAAATCCAGATTCACTCTGCGCTTTACTCTAGGCAAAATATTGGGCCAGCTCTACATATGATATATTAGGTCATGGATGGACAAGTCTATCAATTTCCATTTATCTCAGTCTCAATTAGATTCATTTCATTTCTGCATCAGTTTGAGATTTTTTAAAAAATCACATGAACTTTTGTACAAATTTTGGTGCACATTTCTCCCAATTTGTGCATTTTTAATGTGATTTTGCCTAAAATAGACATTCTGGCAAGCAATTTTACTTAATACAATGCATTTTATGTTATTTTGACTAATATATGCTCCCCCGCTTTTTTTTAAATTGCAGAACTGCTTTGCAAAATTCAGAGACCTGCAAATTTCAAAGGATGACAGCTTTTTGGTTTACGTATTGGTTTGGAAGTGTGAGATTAGTTAAGTTCCATTACAGTGTGAACCAAACAAATTTATCCCCCATCTCTAGTTAGATCAGAGTGTGGCTGAAATCTACATAATTATACATCAAGAGCTTATTCTGGTCTCACCCAGGGTGTTCAACCTGCCCTGGAGCAGGTCGCACCCCCCTGGAAAGATCAGGCACACAGCTTGGGGCTGCTCTGGGATTCATCACTGTCGCCGTTCAGTGGCCAGCCAGGAGTACCTTTTATCAGCATAGGTTGATATACCAGCTGCAACCCTATCTAGACAGAGATACCTGAACAACAGTTATCCATGCTCTGGCAATTCATTGTCCATGGGGCTACCTTTGAAGATGGTTCAGAAACTTCAGTTAGTTCAAAATGGAGCTGCTAGGTTACTAACCAGGACTGGCTGAATTGACCACATGACACCAGTGCTTTGTCAGCTGCACTGACTTCCAGTCCAAACAAACTCTAAACAGCTTGGGACAAGAGTATCTAAAGGAACATCTTCTCCTGTATGTCCTTGCTTAGACCCTTAGGTCACCCTCAGAGGCCCTCCTCTGTGTGCCCATGCCAAAGGAAGCTGGCAGGGGCTGGCTACAAGAAAGTAGGAATGGATGGATGACCTGTGGCCACCCTGCACAGTGTGCGCTGAACCCCCAGCACTTACCCAACTCAGGTGAGTGCTGAGGGGTGAGCTGCTGGACAGTTCGTGGAGTGCTTGACACCAGCACTTATGCCTGCAATATTGTGGACTCTTTTAAGGCCCCCATTTGCATAGATGGGATACCTACGGAAAAGAACGAACAGCCATTTGAGTGGCAAATGGCACTTGACGAAGGAGTGGACGCATACCCAGCATGGTGTGCTGAGCCAGGCAAATTCAAAGGGCCTAGCTGGTGATTCCTTGCTGGACTTCGAGTCCTAAACTGGGCACCTACTTAGGGATGGCGGAGAATTCCACCACAGACTCCAATGTGGTGTGGTTCTAAAGAATCCGGCCCCCTGGAGTCTGTGGCAGAACAGAACACATACCTCCACTTCCCCGCAGAATCCTCTTCAGCCGGAGGATCCAGATTGCCAGTGATACAGCCGCCATGCCATATCGCTGGCTGAAGGGGACCGACTACAGGCGCAAATGGCGTCCAGAATGCAAATGGCTGCATTTAAGCTAAATGCAGCTGTAAATGGCTGCATTTAGCTTAAACTAAGACCTTTGCGGCTGCAAATGGCGTCCTGGATGCCATTTGCGTCCCTGCTTTTCATTCACGCGATAGGCTACGCAAATATTTGTGTAGCCTATCAAGTGCAAATGCCTATCGCCATTTGTGTCCACAGTCAGTCCCCTTCAGCCAGCTATATGGCATGGCGGCCGTATCACTGGTGCTTCGGAGCCAGCCAGCGGCTCCACGGAACTGCCACAGAGCGGAGCCGGCTGAAGAGGATTCCGGGGGGAGGATTGGATCACCTCCCCCCCCATGGGCAGATTCCCCACAGACCAGCAGGTAGGGAATCCGCCCATCCCTATCTACTTCTCAGTGGTGGCACTAGGGATGTATGGATTTTGCAAAATCCATTCTGTCTGCGTTTGGCAGACTGTCAGGTGCCTTTTGTTCCATTGTCCATTCATCGTCAGACTAAGAGTTGTTGTTTTCCAATGTCCTGATTTTGCACAACTTTGCATTTGCAAAAATGTGCAAGTCCCCCCAAAATGCACAAATCCCACCCCCAAATGTGTGTTCTCATGCTTTAGCCTATGGGGGGAATGCACATTTCAGCCAGTGCTTTTTAAATTATTTTTAGTATTTTTCTATCACTAAATTCACACAAAATTTCAGAAAGGTTTTTTTGTTTTTGTTTTTAAGGTCCTCAAGTCCATGGAATCCATGCAACTCAGGAAAATTGGGACCGCTGCAGAATTGTGGGTCAGATTCACAGAAAATCTGAACTCATTTGATTCCATTGTGGACTTCTCTGACATCCCTAAGTGGCACCCCACTTATAGAATAAACTCTCTGAAGAGGTCTGCCTGGCACCTACATTGTTATCATTTTGGTGCCAGGCAAAGACCTTTCTTTCTCCCAGGCACTTTAGAGATCCAGTTCTATGTTTTTATGCCTGTTTTTATCAATTCCTGTGCTGCTTATTGTTTTGCATTATATTTTATTCTTTTAAATATTTGTATTGTCTTTTATATTTTAACTGTATTTTAAAATGGCATTTTAGTTTCTAACTGGATGTAATCCACCCAGGGAACATTAGTTATTGGTGGATTAGAAATGCACTAAATGAATAAATAAATAATCAGTCACATCAGTTGCAGTAGATTTGTTATGAATGATTCCATATAGGCTATTGGGCATTTGTTGCTTGGGAAACCACCCAGGGTTCTCTTTGGATGAAATGATTTCCTGTACAATAATGTTTCTGTGATGATTTCCATAGCAAGTGAGACAAACATGAAAACATGAGTGCAAATCTTCTCATCCTTCCTTATACAATTTCTGGGACAGTGCTGCGAGCACTAGGCACCAGGAATCTAGCAGTGTTCTGAACCATACACTCTCCTGTTATAATCCCTCTAATATTGTGCCTATTTAGCTTTCTTAGCTCCAAACTGCACATATTTGAATATGCTCATTTTTTTAACTTCCTGTTTTGTGCAGAAATCAAAGGCGCAAAAATGGCGGTGCTCACCGAATGGGTTCACGGTGAGCCTGGGGAACTCACCAAACTCATGGGTGGCCCGAGCACAGTTTTTTGGGGGGCGAGCAGGGGCGCTGCTTCAGTGAGTGCCCGGAGAAACCAAAAGGGTGAGTTCATACATCCCTAACTAGGAATGTGGGCAGCTGTTACATAAACACTAGATAATGCAATGTGAATTTTAGATGGGTGGTGGTGGTGGTGGTGAGTGTGTGTGTGTGTGTGTGTGTGTGTGTGAGAGAGAGAGAGAGAGAGAGAGAGAGACAGAGACAAGAGACAGACAGATAGTGTGTGTGTGTGTGTGTGTGTGAGTGAGAGAGAGAGAGAGAGAGAGAGAGAGAGAGAGAGAGAGATTAAGACATACGGTAGGTAGGGATGTATGAGAAATTAATTTCAGTTCATTTTTTATCAGGATTTGCACCTTTTGGACCAAACACGGCCTTGGACTCAATCTGCAGTCAAAGTCTATACATTTCTGAGCTTGCAATGTGATTCGTGGAACCCAACAATGGGTTTGACAGCATGTGTACATTTGAAAAATGCATGCAAAAGAATTGTACTTTTGAAAAAAAAATGCACACACATACTCTTTAATCAATGGAAGAAGAATGTGTATATTTCAGAGACGTGCAAAATTGATGCATACATTTGGAAAAATATGCACAGAAACTGTCAGGGCACAGCTTCAGCACTGCAGTGGGCCTTGTAGTTTATAGCTAAGATTTTATTACAAATAGCCTGGAAGGACTTGGGCCTATTCAGCCTCTGGAATGTCAGAATCCATGCGAGCTTATCTCTATCAGTGTTCTCAGAGCAGAGCCAGGGGGAATCCCCTGACTCCCTGTCCACCTATTGGTCTGGCCTTGGCAGGCAGGGAGGCTGGAAGTTGTGAGTGAGAACTTGACAGAGGTGGCATTTGCAGAAAGGTTGCCCGGGTTGAAACATCAATGCTGGAGGGCTGAGCAGTGATGCCCTGTTTGAACAGGGGCCTTGCTGAAAGGCCAAAAGTGCTTGTCTGGCAAGGGGTCCAGAGGAGGTGTCTTACAGACATACTTTCACCTTTTAAGCAGATGCAAAGGCAATGAGCCGTCACTAGGAACATCTCATCTTCATTGCCTGAAACCCCCTCTGTTTGGATTCACCATCATCTGAGCCTCTGGAGGCACTCTGCACATGGACTCTCCTTCAAATTGGGACTTTGGATCACTAAGGACTTGCCATGAAAAGTACCGTGATGCTTTTCATAGCCTTCGAACTCTTGTTTGCTGTGAATTGTCTGTCTTCCTTGTGGTCCGCCCAGAGTGCCATCAGGCTGGGTTTGATCTTGACTCTTGGACTTTTCTCTGTCTGGACTCATGCAGCATGGAGTTACCAAGGTGCAAGCTATGGTGTGGAACTCTTTGCTTGTGTGGGTTTGCCCTTGGATTTGATAGGCCTCGACCATGTAGCCTGGAGTTTCCAGTGAAAGATTCAAAATTGGTCAGATTATCTGTGGCTGTGGTGCTGTTTAGGCCTTTCTAGAATGTACCCCTTTGGTAGCCTGGGAGGGACCATTCCAGGAATCATTCCCATTCCTTATCTGAGTTTTGGAACCCCATGTATGGATTGCCTGGGTTGGAAGATGCCAGGAAACCCAAGTTCCTTCCCTTGTGTTCAGAGCCATGGAGATGGCAGTGGGGCAAACCACATTGATGAGGATCTCCGTCACAGTCGCAGTGTTTAGTTTTTGACTGTTCTGGAATTACTTAGAGCCTATAGCTACTGACCATCAGCTATATGATTTCTGAAGAGTGTAACCATTAAGCTTTTGCCATGGGATTTCCTACAATGAAGAAGTCTCACTGATTCGGGTGTCCACTGTCAGATTGCCTGTGCTTGTGTGCTTGACAGAAATACACATGGATTTCCATGGGACAAGGAAAAAACAAAAATGAAACAACGCTTGCAATCTGCTACAGGCTCGACTCTCGAGTCAGAATAAAATTCGAGATGGAATTCGAAATCGAGCTTTGCTGATTCGCACATCCTTATACAGGGTGCAGTGCGGTATATCACTCCAGAATACAATTCAGGATTGTCCCCAATTTTGTTTTTGTTTTTGTGTGGGGTTGTTGTTGTTTTTTAATTCAGCACTGTTGAAAGTTGTTTTCTCTGATAACTCTACTTTTACTTTAAAGCAAAATAAACACATTTCAAAAGATATATTCCAAAATGCTCAGCTTTGGCATTGGTTTCACATAATTAGACTGTTAATTGCGACGATAAATATATACTAATTGGAATAGTATGGGGGGGGATCTTATGGAAAAGTCAGATTGATTTCATGCCCCTGCCCCTGAACACAAACATATCCATCATACAGCTTCCATAAATGTTGTCATTACTTCATGCATTCTCAGAAATAGAGGCCTTCCATCAGATTACCAAATATGCTAATGAAGTCTGATTTAAGCCACCACCAGACTTCAAGCTCGTGGTTTGCTAATAGCATGATACATTAACCCTGGCCTTTAAACTCTAGAAATTAACAAGAACCAAGGTATGGACTATGATGCCCTGACTCTGGGTGATTATTAAAACACTAGGTTGTGACCTTATGTTCTTTATGTGGAATTTCAGAGAATCTGAAGATTGATGCATTAATTTGAGTGTATTACTCTTTGCAATGGACAATTTCAGTGATTAGTCACAATTCTGAAGCTAATGGAATTAGTCTATGTAATGAGATTGATACCCAAGGTTAGATGAGTGTCTGAGCAACAGTTTTTGACTGGAGATTATCTACTGGTCTCAATTAGAAAAGAAAAAGAATGTTCTGAAATAGATCTAGCAGGGTTTGGTATTAACTGAACACTATTTCAGTGTTAACTGAACTGACTACCATTATTAGCAGAGGTGGGACTGGCAACAGAACAATGCTATGTTTCCTCCATCCTAAAAGGAGTGCTCCTGTTCAGGATTCTAGCCAGTCATTCCCTCCAAACAAGGCATTCCACTCCCCCCCTTCTCCTCTTCTTCTTCTACATTCCATGGCTACTGAGCATGCTCATTTCTCTTTGGAGTTTGAGCAGGGTTGCCCCCATAGGTTGTTATTATTATTAACAACAACAACAACAACTTACAATCTTGGAGGTTCTCCCAATAATCCTTGGGTTCCTCTCCTTTTCTCAGTGGCCCCATTTTGGCTACAATTCTGATGCCACCCACCACCTGGGCTTGCAATTAGAAAGAATAATGGTGGTGGTGGTGGTGGTGGTGGTGGTGACGATGATGATGACAACAGTGACAATGATTTTAAAAGGTGAACTGTAAACACCCTGAAATTATTTTTGTTACATTACACAGGTATAAATTAGAAACAGAAGTCATGGTCTATGAAATCACTTCCATTGAGTTTACCCCCAACCTTGTTTTTATATGTTATGCAGTGCATGATATATGAAAATAGTAGGTGAAAAAGTGTGAATGCTAATAAAAGCAGTGCTGGGATTTCTCAGTTCACTTCAGTGTGATCAAATCAGGTTTGCAGAGGGAGGAAAGGGAATCCAGAAATGTTAACAACTAAGTCACAAGCTACTTACCACATTTTCTGTACTGAAAAAGTGTGATGCTTTGACAAGCTGTCATGGCTCAATACAAAGAAGTCCTGTATATAAGAGTGTAATGCAACAGGCTTTTCTTCCACCTCCTCCACATACAAAAGGTTTTGCTTCATTGTATCATTTTGATGCAAAGATTAGATTCTCCCTAGCTGTTACAGGAATCCCAAAACTCAACTCAGATTTGCTTTACACTCAAATGATGAAGTAGGCTGGCAGCTATAAACAATACACGGTGGATTGTGCATTTCCCCAAAACCTACATTAAATAGCATATTTATTATATCTGAAGGACCACAGGATCATTCATTACATACCACAGTCCCAAACTCCCAATCCAGAAAGGGAGACCTGTGCATGGAAGAAGGCTTCTGAGGGTTCAGCCAATGAGGAATCCAGGCTTTCATCTGGACAGGCATCCATATTGTGATGATAATCCTGCCCCACTGAAATGACTGTTCGGGGACCACACAGTGGGTAAAACGGAGGGCCCGTGTGATACAGTAGTGGATACAGTATGGCCTGGAGTTCCATCACTGCTTGGTCATGAAACTCACTGCGTGATTGCAAGCCAATGGTTCTCTCTCTCTCTGCCTAACTTATTTTGCACACTTATTATGAGGATCAAATGGGAGGATTGCCCTGAGCTTCTTGGAGGAAGTACAAGACAGGGCACAAGTGTGAATAAAATCATTTATGTATGTGTGCATGGTAAGTTGTGCATTCCAGGAGCTGGATCAGGGCCTATGAATAAAAAGCATTTGGCACGGCTCCTAGAACTCCCTTTTTACAATGTCTTGTTGCAACAGTTTCACTGCATGCTGATCCGTTTCCAGGCACAATTCAAGGTGCTGGTTATGACCTATAAAACTCTATGTGGCATGACATCAGCCTATCTGAAAGGCTGGTCTCTCCTATATGAACCTGCCCAAGTATTAAGATATTTGGGGGAAGCTTTTCTCTCCATACTGCTGCCATCAGAGGCGTGTCTGGTGGGGACACAAGAGAGGGCCTTCTCAGTGGCCCACTCCCAAGCTCTGAAACTCCCTGCCAAGGGACACTAGGTTGGCTCCCTCTCTTTGTTCTTCTGCCAGCAGGCAAATATGTTTTCTTTTCTTTTTTTTAGGAAGGCCTTTGGCATATAAGTAGGTCTAGTGCTGAACATTTTTTTGTTGTTTAATTGACTGGGGGTGTTTTCAATTTATGTGTTTGCATACTATGTTTTAATTAAGCGTTAGTTGTAATTGGTTTTCATTGTTAGCCATCTTGAGTGTCATTCATTGGGAGAAATGTGAATATAAAATAAATAAATAATAAAGCTGAGTGCTTGCAAGGACTTGCTGGGCAAGTGGGGGGTGGGGCTCAGCTTCCCTTCTCTCCACATAAATGGGGGAGGGGGGAAGGAAATGAAGGTCGGGGCAGCCCCAACCCATGATATATCACTAACTCCAAAACTATAGCACTGTACCTCTATAGAGGAGAAATATTTCAGGGCTGGCTAACTTGCAGTGAGCTGTTCAGACAGCCCAACCTGTATTGTAGAATTCAGGACTCTCCTTCCCACACTGTCTGAGAGATGGGCTTCCCCCCACCCTTGATGTAGGGAAAGAGAAGGAAGTTGGCCTTTAGCCATTCATGTTTAACTTGTCTATCTTTTTCTTATCTTAGATTTTTTGTGTACCTTTGGAATCCCCTGAGTATGCAGGAAATCCTTGCCTTATTCATGGTGGCTCTATTTCACTGCAAATCAAGTTTGCTATTAGAGAGAATGATACATAAGTGAAACTGACAGATTTGTCCATTACCGGTCAGCATCAACTTAATAAGATATTAAGAGATGAAATAGATTCAACAGATGAAACAGATTCAAGATGCTTCAAGGTCATAATCTACCAGGAAGTTATCCTGTGCACACACTCTATTGAAATTAGCAAAAACATTTTCCTAACAAAAGGGCTCATACTTCCTATGGGATTCCACCCCAAATTCCTGACATATCTGGGCTTGTTGCAGCACAGTATAGTACAACATGAAAGTATGATATCTTTGGATTTCCATTATAGCACCACACAACGAGACAAAGCACTCATGTTTGAAACAGTGTATACCAGGCTGTTTCCTTCTACAATTGTATGAAGGCTGTTAAAATCTCATTCTGTTATTCCACCATTCTGGGTCTGATGTGCCATCACAGTGGAGTGCTGAATACTATTGAAAGGGTTTATGTAAAAATCTACTTCACTGGGAAACAACAACAACAAACAAACACCCTAGTATTCCCATTCCCTAATTAGCATGCTTCTTCAGTTGTGTTTTGGATTACAACTCCTGACTTCAAAGAGCTCTCCTGCACCTTTAATACAAATAGAGCAAGGAAATATTTAGCAAGCCAATTGTTGTTTTCCCAGTTAGTGCAACACCACATTGGGAAGAGATGCCACACCGTCAAAATGACTCCCTGCAATTCAACTAATAAAGATTTGGGGCAATATCCAATGGTACTCCTACACAGAATAGACCTATTGAAGTGAATGGGCCTAGTGTGCATCTGGCCATGTCACCTATCCAGTCCTCAGTCAGTCAGAAATGGCAAACTTTTCAGAAGTATGTCAAGCAATCTTGACTTCATTTTTAATGCATCCTTTGGGTTTTTATGTCTGTTGGGATTCCAAAATCTTTTTGTAAGATCCCCCCCCCCCAGGGAAAGGATTCACACACAGATATAAACATCCCTCTGCTAAACAGTCAGGAAGCTTTTCATCACCAATTTCTACCAGCCCTGCCAATCATTGATCCATTTTGAGGGGTTTGGAGCATAAAACCCTTTGGAGAGCTTTAGTTTCTTAGATAATCATTCCTGCAAGGGACTGGGTACTGGCTATTATCATATGTCAATCCACACAGCCGGTTTGGAAAGCCTGACCTTGTCCCTCATTCAGATTCTGTGAAGCAAAGGCTGACAGGATACCCACACATCATCTTTAATAAGCAAGACTCCTTGGGCATTGACTTGGACAAAGAGCAAGATTAAAAACGTTTGCAGAGTTCTGCATGAGTTATTAGCCTGTTGTAAACATGACTAACCAATAATGGAATCAACTTGGACGAGCAGAAATCACTCAAAAGAGTCCAATGCTTCTCATCTGTCATTAAATATTTCTTGGGGGAGGAAGCTGTTTGTATCACTCTGGGAAACTGGGGCAGGCTACAATGTGGCCATGGGACATCAGCTTCCCACACTTCGAATGCCACAAGGTAGTATAGTAGCAACAGCAATAACAATAATAATGATGCTGTGCCCTGGCACTTCAAAGCAAAAGGTAGGTACTTGTTGTAATAAGCTTACTCTAGAAAGTAGGGGTGGGACATTTCTGGCACTCCAAATGATTTGACTTACCATTCCCATCATGCCTCACCATCAGTAATGTTGTCATAGCCTCAAATATCTGGAGGAACAGAAGTTGTATGTAGGGATGGCGGAGAATTTCTCCACGAATCTTCGGGAGGCTGAGTGCCGATGCATTCGGCCCCCCGAAAATGTTGGGGAAATTCTCCGCCGGCCCCCCGCCCCCCCCGGAATGGGACTTACCTTCGACGAATGTCCCTCTCGGCAGCGGGTCCTTGCGGCGGTTCGGCGGGGGCGGGGGCGGCGGCCGGTCTCCTGACCGGCTGCCGCCGCCGCCATTACAAAACAAAGTAAAAAACAACAACAAGATGTGATAGGCTACGTAACGATTTACGTAGCCTATCACGGCTAGATTTCCAAAGTCAGCCGTGATAGGCTACATAAATCGTCACGTAGCCTATCACGGGTGACTTTGGGAAAAAAAAAAAGCGCGTACGCAAATGGGAGCACCCCATGGGCGCGGCCATTTGCGTTCCTTATTTGGACAGGGTAGTCTATGTAAAACTTTACGTAGACTAGACGTGCCAAAATAAGGAACGCAAATGGCCGTGCCCATGGGGTGCCGCCATTTGCGTACGCGCTTTTTTTCCCCCAAAGTCACCCGTGATAGGCTACGTGATGATTTACGTAGCCTATCACGGCTGACTTTGGAAATCTAGCCCTGATAGGCTACGCAAATCGTTATGTAGCCTATCATGGGTGTGTGTTTTTGTTTTTGTTTTTAATTTTTTTTCGCGGCCAGGGAGACGGGGCGCTCCTCCCCGGCCTGAATTTCACCAGTGAGGGATGGGGCGCCTCCCCCCTCAGCCTGAATTTCGGCCGGGCGAGGTGGGGTGCCTCCCCCCCTCGCCTGAACTTCGGGGGGAGAACCTAAGCACCTCCCCCCCACCGGGAAGCAAGCTACGGGACAAGGTAAGTCCCTTTCATCTATCCCTAGTTGTATGCCCTTGATTTAAAGGCACAATCCCACTGATGTTAAGCTCTTCTAAAACTAGGGATGTCAGAGAATTCCGCCACAGATCTCAGTGAGGCCGAATGCCAGTGCATTTGGCCCCCTAAAATCCGTGGTGAAACGAAGCCCCCACCCCCCCACCCCATGAAAGGCGCGCAAAATGGAGCACTTATCTGCTGCCATCCGCATTGACTTGTGAATGGCGGCTGCGCTGTCGCCGCCATTCACTTCCTCATAGCTGTGATAGGCCACGTAAATAATTACGTAGCCTATCACCGCTAACGCAGGGACGCCATTTGCGTATTTATGTAAGTATTTACGTAGCCTATCATGGCAAGCTAAAAAAAACCCACCGGCATACACAAATGGCGGCGGCTATGGCGGCTGCCATTTGCGTTCCTTTTTTTTCACTGTTTTAGCCTACGTAAATATTTATGTAAGATATTACGGCAAAAAAAAGGGGAACGCAAATAGCATAGTGGGCACGATTTGCGGTCCTTTTTTTTCACTGTAATAGCCTACGTAAATATTTACGTAGGCTAAAATGGTGAAAAATAGGGAATGCAAGTGGTGGCCGCCATAGCCGCCGCTATTGGCGTATGCCTTTTTTTTTTTGCTTGGCTTGCAAAACGTAGCCTATCACGGCAAAGACCAGGATGCAAATGGAGGCCACAGCAGCCGGTCAAAAGACCAGCTGCCACTGCCACCGCTGGAGCCGCCGCTGTCCAGAACATCTGCCCCAGGTAAGCTTCGTCCCAGGGGGAATCCGTGGGGGGGTGGGGGGCAGGTGGTTCTGCCACGGATTTCGGGGGGCCGAATTCTCTGCCATCCCTAGGCTGAATCATGCCCAATATTTAGAGGGTGTGCTGGTTTGCACCACCAAACAGTCCACCGTAACTTATTTAAGCCATAATGGGCTGTGGCATGTGTGGGTGGCTATTCTAAATATTCAAGCCATGACGAGGAATGCTGGAGATATTTGAGATGGACTAAAATGCGCTCGGAATTCTAACATTCCAGCATTCGGAACCTGCTGCAGAGTGACCCCCTCAGGCAGCACAGAGTCCATGGACTTCTGGATTTTTTTTTTACTTTCCCAAAATTTATGCATATAAAATCGAAGGAAAATACGTAAGTTTCTGCTGCGGAAACATTGAATGGAATGGGGGACAATACACTAAATATTACGTACTAAGGTAAATTATGTAAATACTTTCATAAGTACTTACATAATTATTTATGTAGTTTTCCGCATGACAAGAAAAAAAATTTGCAGCCATCTGTGCAATGAAAGTGGAACAAAAGGCACCTGCCAATCCACGAAACACAGACGGAGTAGATTTTATACAGTCCGTATATCCCTAGCCATGACTACAGCTTGTCGTGTTGTCTGAACCTGACAGGAGTGAGGTTTGCAAGGGCTAAACAACTCTTGCATAACCCATGGCCTGTTTTAGGGTTATGTGAGGGTTGTTTAACCCTCACACAAGCCACACCCACCAAATTCAGATGACATGACAGGCTGCGGTCATGGCTTGAATATTCAAAAGCTGCCTGGCATGCACTGGCATGTGCCAGAACCCACTGTGGCCTACTTAAGCCACCAACCGTGATGGTGCAAACCAGATCATTTGGGGCATAACAGAGGGAAGTGAGAAATGGGAAAGGAGGAGAGGCAAAGATACAAACATCAGCTAATGCAGTTCAGTGCTTAGGCTTCATTTGGTTGCAGCACATGAGGTGTAAGCCAAAGGAACAGCAGATGGGCTCAGGCTAGGACATATGTGGGGAAATAAGGTATTTGCTTACATTCCAAAACAAATAGTCCCCCTCCCCTACTGTAATGTATTCCTCCAAAGCCTTTTCACATGTTACACTCACTTCCTTGTTCATGAAGGACATGCTTATTTCTATGTGACACTTCCTAGCTTTCAGAAATAGCAACAGACTTGGCAATTCATTATTAATTAGAGGTATAGCAAATTGGCTGTCAGAAGCTGACAGGTTTGTCTGAACAAACTTAAAGCAATTTGCCCGCCATGTTTTGGATGATGAGCATGCCAAAAATGTGCAGAGGCACATCCCTTCTGATCTCAGGGGCACACTGTAATAAAAACCAATGTAGCTCTTTTCTCAGGAGCTGTAATACTGTCATGCAGATCAGAACCCAGTTTAAGCTTTTTAAATGAAGAGTGGGAAAATTGAAGTATGTCACTTAATTAAAAAAAAGTGGCAATACATAATAGTTTATTCATTTTCCATTGCCTGTAGCAGTAATATACTAACCTTGTTCCAAGGAATCCTGGGGGCTTTCAAAAGCTCTCAGTCATGGCAAACTTTCACAGTTACCCATCTTGCCTTGTAATATGCAGGCACAAGGGAGTACTGTGTGCATTCCACAGCTTTAGCCAGCCCAACTCACTAGGCAAGGCTGCCCCATGTTAATCTCTTTCTGACATTCAGACTGTGTCCAGTGAATGCACATGGCAGGCCATGCACTTGCTTTAGAACATCCTTTTCCATACTGATGCCCTCCAGATGTTGTGGACTCCAACTCCCATCCGCCCCAGCCAATTTGAGCAATGGTCAGTAAGCCCAGGTGTTGCAATCCAAAACATCTGGGCTGGGGCAGGGCAGTTTGGGAAGTCTGCATTAGAACATTTGCACAGAGTCCTGCTGCCCTGCATTGGCTGCAACAGACTGAGTGAAGGGACTAAGCAAGAAGCAAGGTAATGGAACAGGAAAAGGTCAAAACACAGGGAAGCAGTCAGATACATGAGGTCAGGCTAAGACCAGAGTGGTCAAGATAGCAGGCAGAGGTAAAACACAGTTAGGCAGTTAGCTATGTTAAACAGTCCAGAAGCAAAGCCAAGGGTGGGTAGCATGGAGCATCAATCACGGGGCAAAGTCCAGGAAGCACGGTAGAAGACATGGGAGCTGGAAGAAGGACCTTGTTTCTAACAGGCTACATAGACACTGAAGGCTTTTGACACCAAAGCCTGCTGAGCCCCACCCAGGGCTCAGCTGCAGTACATTAGAGCTCTCTGGTCAGTGCCCTACTCACCAGGAGTCACATTCTCCTGAGGAGTCCTTCCTTGAAGTGAGCACTCCTTCTCATGGGAGACCTACTGGCCTGTTGCTTGAGGTGACAACACACCTGGAGGCTGCTCAGCCTCTACCTCAGAGGCAGAGTCCCCTCCACCTAATGGGGAGGATCCTGCAACCATCTCTTCTGGGGGTCCAGGCTCATCCTGGTCTGGTGACAGTGACTGCTCTGGGGTGCCCTCAGTTTCTGGGAGCTCTTCCTCTGAGGAGGATTCCTCCAGTGGAGTTTGAGGTACACCATGTTCCCCCAATTTTGCAGACTTGAGTGAATTTTTAAAATTTATTTTGCACAATATTCAATTCACATTGTAGTTCATTGATGGATTCCCCATTTGGGAATTTTTGTCAGGTTTGGGTACTGGCTCAGCTCTGATCTCTCTCTCGCTCTCTCTTTGGGGCACACACTATAGTCATAGTTCTTGTTCAGCTGCAGTACATTAGAGCTCTCTGCTCAGATCACTACTCATGAGGAGTCACTTTCTCCTGAGGAGTCCTTCCTTGAAGTCAGGCACGTCTTCTTACAGGAATCCAGGTGATGGGCCTCTTAAGGTGACAATGATCTCCGGGACTGCTCAACCTCAGTTTCTGAAGCACAGCTCCCCTCTTCCTGTGGGGATAGACCTGTGGTCCTCTCCCCTGAGGGCCCAGGCTCCCCCAAGTCTCCAAATGTAGATGGTTTCATGGCATCATTCTTCTCTGGGAGCTGTAGCTCCTCAGAGGAGTCGTCCTCCGGTAGGGACATGACACCTACACATACAACAGCCTGGGCAAAAGAAAGCTGTCCCACTCTCAAATTTCCCTCCCAGCTATCTGACATCCTTTTCAATACCAAATGAGAAGCCCCAGCATCCTGTCAATTAGAACCGGGAAACATATCAGGAGCCCTGCTAAATCAGAGCAAAGATCGATCTAGCCCTCTGTTTCAAGGAAGCCTACAATTAGGCATGAAGGGTGACCCTCTGCCATTGTTTGCCCCCTGCAACTCATATTCAAAAGCATGCAGCCTTTACACTAAAGAAAAAACCCACAGTCCTCATGTTGTGGAGCCTTTCCATGTTTACAGCGGGCTCCCAGATGGCAACCACATGATTGCTGAGAGGGGAAGTTTTTAATTTTCATGGTTCCATAGATCTCAACGAAACAATGCCAATCCAGTGATTGTTTTAGTAGCATAACAATCTGACTTAAATTGATAGTTCATTACTTCTGGATCTTTTTGAGATGGAATAACCAGGAAATACCTCTGGATGTGCCCTGGAGATTGATGACAGCATGACATGGACCTGCAAACTTCCATGAGTGAGCAATCGCAATAGCAGGATAAAAGCTCCATGTGAAGAAGCCCTTAATCTGGAGGTTCTGTTTGGTATCATTGCTAACAGCAACCTATTAAGCATGAATTTTCTTTGAAGCTAGTGGCCATTACCATGTCCTGTGGCATCAAATCCCAGAAATTAACTCTATGCCTAAAAGTTTTTTGTTTTCTTTTTGTGTTCTATATAATCTAGAAAGGTTAAATGCAATGCTTTGCCAAACCTGGAAAACTTCTATAATCTATATAGTGGGTTATGTCATTTCAAACTGTCAGATCTCCCCCATCGTTTATGTGTTTTTAAATCTTCTATAAATGGAATAAGTGTTTTATGTTTTAAAGATATTTTGCTATAAACACCATTGCTGAAACCTTCCCTGAGTGCAAACAGTGTACAGATTTTCTCCTGCAGTACCTCTGCCTGCTTATAACAATTAAGGTTGAGTAGTGCTATGAAAAGCTATTGGGTATAGCCTGTCATTACTTTAACACTAATGCATATCTCTCTGCATCTCAGCTTTTGTTTCAAAGAAGCTTTATAATCAAGGCACTATTACTCTTTTCTGGCTCATTGAGCAGTTGTGCTTGGAGAGGCAATATTAATCATTTCAGGATGAATGAGTTGGAATAAGTTATTGAGTAGTATGGTATCACCATTAATGGGAGTCCTATATGCTTATCAAACACAGCCTAGATCCCAGCTGTGGATAATGAAACAATTCATCTTAGATGTTTCTAAAGCACTGATTGTGACTATGTAAATATCACAGATATTGGACCTCTGTGTGTGTGCGCGCGTGTGTGCAAGAGAGAGAGAGAGAGAGAGAGAGAGTATTCTTTATTAAAGTGATAATTCAACCAAACTTTTGTTAATCACTTAGATTACAATACAAGCACACTCACATAAGAGTTAAGCACTACTAAGAAGTACTTTCTTCTGAGTAAACACACATACGATTAGGCTGAAAGTACAATTGAAATGAACCAAACGTATCACTTTTACATCTCACTGAAATAAATGACTCACTGAAATTGACTGATGTGATTTGTATCCCACCTTTCCACCCCAAAATGGCACTCAAAACAGGTTACAGGCAGAATTAAAATTGACTAAAACAATGAAACAAGACATTAAAATACAATAAAAACATTACAGTTACAGAATTTTAAAAAATAAAAAAACAGCACTCAACCCAGCAGAATCACTTACAGGCCAAAAGCCTTCTTGAATAAAGTGACCTTACCTGTTGGCATAAGGACAATAGACAGGGAGTTAATCTAGTCTTCCTTGAAAAGGAGTTCAACAGCCTGGGAGTGGCCATCAAAAAGGCACTCTCTTGGGTCACCACCAAATGTGCCTCTGCAGTGGTCTCTAAAGAAAAGAGCGTCTCCAATGTAAAAATTGTGCAGGCTCTTATGGGAGAAGGTGGTCTTTCAGGTAGCCTGGTCCCAAGCCGTATAGCACTTCTAATTCTGTCCGGAAACAGACTGGTAGCCAGTGAAGCTCCTTTAACAAGTGAGTCACATACTCTCTGTAACTGGTCCCAGTCAATGGTCTGCAGCATTTTGGAGCAGCTGGAGTTTCTCAACAGTTTTTGAAGGCAGTCCTATGTACAGCACATTACAGTAGCACAAAAGCCAAGTCCAAGAGTACACCCAAACTGTGAACCTGAGTCTTCAGGAGGAGTATAAATCCACCCAGCACAGGTTGAATCCCTATTCCCTGATCTGCCTTTCAACTGACCCCAAGCACCTATGCTTTTGTCTGGATTAAGCTTCAGTTTGTTTGCCCTCATCCAGTCTGTTACCGACTTGCATGGATTTGCATGGAAAGGAGAGATAAAATTGGGTGTCCACAGCATACTGGTGGCACCAAACCCCAAAACTCTTGGCAATCCCTCACAGCAAGTTTATGTATATGTTAAACAGTGTTGAGGATAAGATGGAACCCTGAGGCCAATGGCCACAATGTTGAATAGGAATCCCCCAGCACCACTTTCTGCGATTGTCCCTCCAAGATGGTATTGAAAGCCACTGAATGGTTCAGCAGAACTAACAGAGGCACATTCCCCCTGTCCATTTCCCAGTGGAGATCATCTTCCAAGGTGACCAAGGCAGTCTCTGTCCCATAACCAGGCCTGAAACCAGATTGCGATTGATCTAGATAATCTATTTTATCCAGAAATCCCTGGAGGTAAGAAGCTACCACACACACCTTGCCCAAGAATGGAATACTGGGGCCCATCCAGAAATGATCCAGTACAGTGGAGTTCAAGGAGTTGTTGTTTTTTAAAAGGTCTTACTATTGCTTCCTTTAGGGAAGATGGAATCAGACCTTGCCATAAAGTGGCATTCACCACCACTTTTACACACTCAGCCAGTGCCCTTTACACCAACTGCTTTCATAAGCCAGGAAGGGAAAAGATCCAGAACACAAGTGGTAGGCCTCACCTCTCCAAGGATCCTGTCTACATCCTTGGGCTGTACAAACTGAAAAGTATCCATTGTAACTGGACAAGCAGGAGCCAAAGTTACATCCAGTGTGAAATGTCTAACTTTGGATGGGTCATGCCTTTACTGTGAGATCATAAAATTACAGTGATGGAAGAGGTCAATAGGCTATCAAGTACAACCCCCATGCTAAAATAAAACAGCCACCCCACCCCCCACCCCAATCCTCCTGAATACCCTCTATAATAATCTCTATTGCCCCTTTCAATCTTTCTCCTCAGTATATATTGAATACATGAAGGAAGTGTGTGAGATCATGCCCACTGGCCCCAACGTCTGATGCCTACATATTCATAGGAAGATCTAAAAAGAGCCTCTTTATACATATAGATGTACATATGAGAGTTCTTCACACAGCCAGGAATCCTAACTGTGCAGGGTTCCCAATTGTATAAAGAGACTACACTTCTCTACAGCCTGTTCATCAGGGATGGGGAACTTCCTTCAACCTGAGGACCAAATTCAATTTTGGAGAAACTCCTGGGGGCCATATTCCAGTGGTAAGCAGGCCCAAAGGCAAAGAGGTGGGGCCAAAATACAAACAACAACAACAACAACAACAAACAAACAAACAAACCACACACCAGCATATTTTAGCTTAAAGCTCCCACTAACTAAGCACTATCAACCTCTTAGAATGGGGGGAAAACTCCACAAAAGCTGGGAAACCACCAAATGATCAGTGGACAGAAAGGGGCATGGCGGGGAAAAGGGGACATGGCCATCTGGGGGAAGCCCAGAGGGCCATACTGGGAGGCCAGGAGGGCCTGATTTGGCCTAAAGGCCTCAGGTTCCCTACCCCTGCTTTACATACTAAAGCTTTCAGCCAAATGCATAGCAGTTGGGGAGTATGGCCAGTGAACATGATCCCTTCCACATGTTTAGTCCATGTGTGATGAAAAGGTCTAAAAAGGGCTATTGTCTAGGGATGTGCAAACCCACCCCCATCTGGGTTCTCCAGGTGCCCGCCCAGGCCCTGCCCCCGCTCGCCGGTCCCTGGACCACACTTGAGCCCCTTCTGTGCTTGGCGAGCAGCCTGCATTCACCCTGGTGGCCTCACTGAGCTCCACAGTCACCATTTTTTAAAAAATAAAATGGCGATCGCAAAAATGCACATAGTTGCATATGTATGAAAATGCACCTTTTTGGGAATGCTCATATTTGTGTATGTGTGAAAGTGCACATTTTTCAAAAAATGTGCATTTTTGAGCATACGCAAATATGCACATTCACAAAAGGTGCAAGTTTGTGCATGCACCAATATGCACATTCACAAGAAAAATGTGCACTTTTGTGCATATGCAAAAGTGTGCACTTTTGAGATCACTACTTTATTTTTCAGAAAAATGGCAACAGAGGAGCTTGATGAGGCTGCTGGGGTGTTTGCAGGATGCTTGCCAAGTGCAGGCAGGTGGCAAGCAGGGCAGGGGCTCAGAGAGTGGGGCTTGGGGGTAAGGGCAGGGAAGGGTTCCACCAGTTCCCGGATGGAATCGGGCACCCACGCCATCCCTACTGTTGTTCCACCAGAACCTGAAAAGGAGCAAACCAAGTTTTCTCTGCACCGAAAAGAATATATCAGCCAAGCCATATACTAAATAGTACAAGGAGAGGAGGGGAATAATCAGGGCCATTAAATAACTTAGGGTGCAATCCTATGCATCTTTAGACAGAAAAAAAAGTCTTAGAACTCTCAACAGGCCTCACCTAGCCAGTTATAGGACCTTTTTCTGTCTCAACATGCATAGGGTTGTGCCCTTAAGTAACTTTTATGTTATTATACTCAAAAGCAAAAGGTAAGAAGAAAGACAGCCTTCTTTTGCAGCTCACAGGTGAGTGCATGTACTCTGCTTATTTAAAGATCCCTGCACTGGGAGACACAGCTTTCTAAGGCAGTGCTAAGTGCTGACCACTCTTGGCCATTTCTTTCGCAACAGGGCCGGTGACATCCAAAGTATGAGACGGTGCCGCTTGAACATCCATTGCCATATATAAGCACTCCCTATGTGCCTAGTCCACAATTTCCAGTCTACAACAATCTCTAGTATAAATTTTGTTGTTAACCTGACACCAAGGGATGAGGTGGAAGTGTGGTATGAGAGAAGGAGCATAGCACACCCAAACTCTTTTGTCAGTTAAAAACATAAAAAGCAAGTATCTGGTGGAGGTGGGGAAAGAAGAGAAAAAAGAGAGAAACCAGGAAGATGGAGCACCCAAGAGTGTACGTGGGGGCTCCCAGAGGGCAAATTGCCCAGGGCCTCAACCCTGGCAGTTGAAATACAGCGAAGACTTCCAGCTTGCCATTCACTCCTTGTATTTATATGTATTGGTGCCTTAAAATAATAGTCATGCAACTAAGAGCAAGATAAATAATTTGCTCTCCATGCCTAAACACAAAAAGACATTTGGTAGTAACTATTATAACTTTACACAGCACATCCAAGTGTTTAGAGAACACTTCACATCCATTGTCTCAGTGTTTAGAGAACACTTCACATCCATTGTCTCAGTAATCCTTACAAAAATCCCGTACAGTAGGTCAGTGTTATGCTCTCCAGGTCACAAACAGAGGAGCTAAGACGTAGCATCTTGTCTGAGACCAGACAATGAGTTCACAGAACTGATCCAGGGATGTTCTGGTTCATAATTCATGCTTTTAACCATTATACATCACCCTTTCCCCTGGAGAGTCACCGGGCTGCAGGCTTGTTTGCCTTCTGAAAGTAATATGAGCTGTCTTCCCTCAGATTGTAAGTCAGTAGCCACGGATGTTAGAGCAATTACCTTGGGATGGCACGGGCTGGGCTACATATTCAATTAAATAAAAATTAAAAATAAATGAAATAAATCTCTCAGTAGTTTCAAGCGCAGTTTGGATCAGCTGTGGCTTTTGAAGAGAAAAGCTGGAAGTGCTCTTAATCTAATGGTTAGGGAGTTTAAAAGTTTGCATTTTGCTACGACACAGCCATAAAACATGGCTTGCATATAAAACTTCCATACTACTCGGGTGATCAGATGCATAACTGTTTGAACAGAGTCAGAGACTTGAATTCCTCCTAGACTCTATGACTGTGCAGGGAGCACCATAAGTCATTCAAAACTTAATTTCCTCTAGATTTGCAATAAAGTCTCATATATGATCTATGATGCCTATACCTCGTCAAACTGGCTGAGTTAATGTAACTCTGTCTCAGGCACGTGCTTCTACTGGTGAAAAATAACATGAGGGATATTTTTGGCTCTGTAGTTGGGGAACCATAAAGACTTAATAAACAGAAAATGACACAATATGAAGAAAAATAGGCATACAGAAAGTTATAAGTCTTGGCACTAAGGATGTCACTCATAGTACCCACATACATACTTGGCATTTATCAGGGGTGACGTCCAATCAACTGGGGGAGAGGAGAAGATGGTGGTGGATCAGTCAACAAAACTGCAGTCATTTAATAAAAAATATCAATAACTAGTATTGTAGAATCTTAAATTTAGAATGAACTCGGGTGTCAATAAGTCTATGTCATTGCCTGGAAGGAAAAACCCACACAACAGATACCTGCTCAGCCCTTTTGTCCAAAACTGCTTCAATCTGATGTGTTTTCACTGTTAAAAACAACAACATCTTCAGGACTATTGAACGGTTTAAAGATAACACTCTGCCCATAGGTTCACAATATAATATACACAGAGAATAAGAGAACGTAAGAAAGAAACAAAAGGAAGGGGAAAGCTGGAAGCAAAAATAGCTTATGCTGGAAAATCAATTTTATAAAAATAGTGCTGTTTTAAAATGGGAAGATATCGGGTGGTGCATATGTCAGGAGGATGGATATGTTACTGATTGGGAGTAGAAATAAATAAAGAATTAAGATGAGCAGTAGAACAACAAATCTTAGCTTTCTAAACTAAGTAGTGCCTGAAGAATGAAATGGCCAGTGAATAAAGAGAATAAAGAGGCACAAGCAGGGCCAGTGTTAGGATTAGGCATCACTGGGCACCTGCCAAGGCCCACATCCAGGGGGCCCCACTGTCAATCCCCAGAGCTGCTTCTCCTTTGTGCTGTCACTATCTGTTCACTTGGCTTCCCTGAACATGCAAGCAGGAACCAGACAAGAGTGAGAATTAAAGAGCAGCTTCCTCCACTTCCCTTGCACTGTCCTTCTGGATAGCTGTATAAGACTGGGTCCAGAGGCAGACTGGGTGGGGAATGCTGGGCGTTGTAGGACTTATTGCTATCTAAACATGCCTAGGATCCCACCCTTAGTTACCAGTGTGATAACGGCAGATTAAACAGAATGGAGCAGAGGATATTGACCCAGAGGGATAGTTATCATATAACAATTGTACTTCGTTAGAAAGGAAAATTGACATTAATGCAGGTATACTCTGAACATCACATGCTGCATGACCCAGCCAAATTAAGCAACTTTAAGCCCCACTGATTTCAATGGGAGGGGTAAGCACATGCTTAATCGTCAAAGTTCAGTATAGGAAGTGCTTCACTTTGGATGGGTTGGAGCCACTGTTCGCTAAGTATCAATTAAACCCATCACAAAACATACATAAATGCATCAGTTGCATCAACAGATGAAGCTCATTCCCAGTGGCCCAACCACAGTGTCTTTGTAATTCTTTGAATCCCCCCTCTGAATACTGTGTTCCATAAATTGTATCCACAGCTGGGATCTTGGAAAGGATGGCTACTCCAGATATTCATTTGCATCAGCTGTCTTGAGGATAAAGTTACTGAAGCAAATCTAACTTACATCCTTTTTATGTTTCACAGATCCTTCGCTCTGTCAGCCCATCAACTGTTGTACAGGCACTTTTCTCAAAAGACAAATCCTGATTCCTGACATTTCTCAGTACAATCAATGAGCTCCTCTTCAAAATGCTATCTCAAATAAGTTTGATGTTCCACCTACAATAGGTGAGGACAATGAAGTAACGCAAGACAACTGTCTGACCCTCACCACCTCTCATCTTGCCTTCCATCTGGAGGGCATTTGCCAGAAATGATAAATGCAGTGTCCTTTTGGGTTAGCTTGAGGACTGTACCTCCTGAGTGAAATAACCCTGGAGCATTACATGGCCACTGATTCTGTTATGTTGAGAAATATGGAGGCAGTATTTTTCTTTAAATGTTCACAAAATAGTGGGGGCACGAATAAGCTGTCCTATCTATCATTAATAATGTTACAGGTGCCAATGACAAGTACACAACCATGTTCCACAAATCACAATTACAATTAATGGCTAGCTGGGGGGAAATTGTGTTTTCCCAGAGATAAAATACCGTAGATCAAACGCTGGTTTTTCTTAAAAAAAAGTGATCTCAGCAACAGAAGTACTGCCTTGAGGAAAGGTCTGGTTTGCTCACAATTAATGAGTAACAACTGTGCTTTTATCATCTTGAAAGGTCCAGTAAGCTATTCTACAGCCTGTTTATTCCCTCTTTGAAACATCAGATACTAGGAGGCAAGCGAAAGAACAGTGTAAGTCTGGAACAACAACAACAACAGAAGTTATATTATCCCACATAACACTCTGATTATTTTTAGGCCATTGATCCCACCTTATTAAAACAAAATGGTAAAATCTATAGCTCTTCTGCCAGTGTTGTAGTCAATTAAAGCAGCTACAGCATTAGCTATATTTAATTTCAAAGATAAAATTGCTACCTTGGGTTGCATTATATTCCTGAGTTATCTAGGCATGACCTGTGTTCCTCTCCTAAGTTCACAGCAGTACAGTTTAAATTATATCAGGTATGGGCCGTATGGCTTGACTGGAGTTCATGGAAAATAGGACGTTCTCCAGCTTGCCTCTTCTTGTTTTAGGATAGCTAAATGGGAGAGACCTCCCAAGATAATCTCATTGTTTTTGCTCTTGAAACCCATGGTGTCATGAGAAAAGGGGGCATTATGCCCTGGTAACATGACACTGCCTACAAACACACTCGAATTCTGACCTTTTCCAGAAACTATTGAAGATCCTATCTCTTTTTCTGTGACAGCAAAAAATCACCATCTACTATTAGCTTTATTAAACACTAGTGAAATGTCCACAGTTGTAGTAGGCAAGGTGTTTATGGAGGGATGATTTGTTTTTTGTGGAATGCTCTCCTGAGAGAGGATTGCCTGGTGCCCACTTTCATGTCTTTTTTGGTGCCAGGCTACATTGTTATTCACCCAGGCATTTTTAACATCATTATTTGTTTGCTTATTTCTTGTTTCTAGAAGGTTAGTAGCTGCCCTCTAGTAAATAGCTGACAGGGCAACGTACAATAAAACCAAAACACAACACAACACCTCATATAGAGAGCAAAAACATATAATGGAGTTAAAAATAAAACAAAATTATACAAATAACTAAATTGCCTGTGAGAATAAAAAAATGGTATTTGTTGCCTACCATTCTCTTAAGCTTAGACTAGTTCTGAATGTGCTCCCATCATGTGATCAGATGTATATTTACTTGTTTCCCAAAGAACCTTACTCTCTGTTAAGTTGTTATTAAACATCGGTCTGGTCACAGGAAGTTGTTTTTTGTTTGTTTCTTTTATTTTCCCCTCTGCCACCTCATAATAACAGCTTTGTATTGATTTGGGGTCCTGATTCTGTCAGGGCCCAGTCAAATTAGATTGTTTTGGATTACCAAGATGAAACAAAGCCACTTGTGCAAAAGGATGACAGGTTATTGATAGAAAATGGATGCAGAATAAATATGCAAAGAAAGCTCACACCTCTCATCAGCCAATGAAGCTATGTCTGTCTGAGTCCCCAAGATAGATGAGAAGTCATTCCTCTAGGGCCAGGAAAAGGTCTCCAAGCTGGTAGCATGCATACTCCCCCTTGGAGCAAGACCAGACACCAAACCTAGCCTTCTTGATTTTATAGGTTTCTCTTTCTCCAGGCTCAGGAGCTGATAGGCTGCCTCTGTCCATCGCAGAGATAGGTGGGCTATCCCAGAGATAGATGTATATCACTCATTTCCCATGGGAAATGAAACCTGTCTCGTCTCAGGATAAGCTAATACAGCTGGCCAGAACAGCTCCAAGGTGAAAGCTCTAAATTGCCAGCCCATGTGAAAGGCCAACTTAATTAACTATAAAGCTGCTGGCTAGGCCAAACTACACAGGTCTCTAGGTGGCTACCAACAACATATAGGAATGCTGTGAAGTCCACCTTATTGCTCACCAACACACTCACTGTCTTTTGTTGTACAAATGGATAAGATCACCTGCAAGTCCGGTTTCATAGAGTCCATGGAGTATTACAAACATATACCTTCCCATGTGCCCACTGATTTTTTTCCCTTCTTCTTGTGAAAGAGAAGTGGAAGCCCCCTTACACATGTGGGGTTCTGCATTATATATTCATATAATTTATATTTATTTATATTTATATAATTTATATTTATCCTGCTTCATTCCAAAAGACTCAGCCCATTATAACAAAAGCCATAAATCTAAATTATACAAACATATTACCACATTGTGAACCTTAGAAGAGCACACAAAACAGGAAAGAAATAGGAATTCAGGATTCCTACGTTCTTCAAATCTTTCCATTCCCAATCCCATGGCTCTTACACAGACAGGTATCAGCCTCCCATTCAAAATAGCAATATATATCCATCCAGTCCAGAAATTAGCCTGTACACCTCTTGTACAGGCTAATTGCCTTTTGTTTTCTCTTGCCTTTTGTTTTTTCACCATTATCTTAAAAACCCATTCCCGGAACACTTAGTCAAAACTAGGGATGGTTGGATGGATCTGTCAATCTCAGTCTTGCTCAGATTGTCTTTTTTTTAGGTCAAGCACATTCCATCCCATTTCCTATATGTGCATTAATGCGTGCAGTATTTTTGTACATTTTAAAATGTACATATTTTTGGATGTGTTCACCCATGTATTAAATCATGCTTAAGAGCATTTAAGAAATGTACGCATTTTTTCAAATGTGCACACATTGTCAAATACATTTTATTTGTTTTCCAGAATGCATTACAAGCTTGGAAACGTACAGATTTCCAATCGCAAATTGTACTTGGGTCTATGTTCTAGTCTTGGAGATGCAAATTTGGTAAATCCGTAAAACAAACAAACACCGACAACAAAACACCATAGTGGAGTGAATTACTCACACATCCCTAGTCAAAATCCTAACTCCTCTGCAATCTTTTTCTCACAGGAAGAAAAAAAAAGTTTCAGGACATTAAAAAACAAAACAAAAACGCAAATAGTTTTTTTTAATTATACGTAATGTTAGCTTTAAAAAGGCCAAACAACCCAAATGTACAGACAGATGCAATTATGTACACATTGGCTTACATTAACACGAAGAGAGAACTCACTGCAAATTGCCCCCAAAGTAAGGGGTGTCTGATGTACCACCAGAGGCTTGGCATACATGTTCCATCAGATGAAATGCTCCTGAGATAATGCAGAGGGAAAGATGAGTCAAGGGTTTTGATGAAGAGGACATTCTTCTTTCAAGAAGTAAATGGAAATGCCTCACATCACCATCATAAATAATTCCTGAAAACACCTGTTCTATTCACTCCATTTACTTGGTTTTCTTCATTACACTTGCTTTTGAAATAGGAAGCCCACAAAACTGGGTCTCATCTCCAAGACTTCTCCTTTAAGTCAATACATTTTCATTTTTGTTTGTTTCCCAGCTCTTCAATAAGATGTCTAAGAGAGCAATCCTATGGGGCCAGCGTCCCAGGGACCATAGGAAGGCTCAGGAAACCCTTCTGAGATTGGAGGCAGCACTCCAACTGCAGAAGAGGGATCAGAGATCCAACCCCAGACTCCCCGCCCCTCTGCAGTTAGCATGGAAAGAACCATGCTGCCTACTTCTCCGAAGCTGGAAAAGTGACCTCAGAGGAGAAAGAAAGGGGGCGTTCTGGTGGGCAGGGAGGGGAGGAGACCAGAGAGGCCAGGATTCAAGTTATCCTGAGCCTCTTCTGGCCTCCTTTCTTTCCCCTCCCAAGCAACCTTGCTAGATGGGCTGAAAAGAGGATGGGGAAGGGCCATGAATCCACCAGATCCAAAAGCCTCTCAATCCCTCTCCCTGGCCCCGGCAGTGTGAGTCAGCTAGATGCATTCATAGGCCTGTTTAGCAAAAAATACCACACAGGATGACAGAGAGGCAAATATAGCCTCCATCACTCCTTCTGCCTTGGTTTCAAGAGCTTGGCACAGCATAGGATGATCAGTTAGCACCTGGATGGTAGATTGAGCAAGCACGTATAGCACCTGGTCATACTCTGCTCCACTATGGTATTTCTATTTAAATTCTAGTAATTATTTCTAAATATACATGCATACATATAAATTAGCATATCAACATTTTATGTACATCTGTGTCCTTTTTTTTGGTGATGCAGAAGTGGCCACTGGCCACTCTGTTGTGTACCTATGTGTAAAAAAAGGCTAACATGAGTGGGGCCCACTACATTCAGTCGACCAATTCTCTTTCTGCAGCGAATGAGTCATGTCAAGTGGGTGTATTCCCCTAGATATTACGTATTGAAGAGTCTCTGCCTGTTACATAATCCTGCAGCTCACTGCATGTTAACACTATACAGGGGTGGGCAACTTGTGGCCCTCCAGATATTTTGGCCTACAACTCCCATCAGCCCTAGCCAGCATTGCTAATGGTGAGGGATCATGGGAATTGTAGGTCAAAACAACTGGAGATCCACAAGTTACTCACCCCTGCACAGCTGGAGCTGTGTGTGAATCAGACCTAGGAGGATAAAACAAAGAAGAGGAAGAAGAGGAGGAGGAGGAGGAGGAGGAGGAGGAGGAAGAAGAAGAAGAAGAAGAAGAAGAAGAAGAAGAAGGAAAGAAAGAAAGAAAGAAAGAAAGAAAGAAAGTGTTTCATGCTTAACATCAAGTAGACACAAAATTATGTTTCCAGTCTCCTTTACCGAGCTTCACTGCACTCATAAATGTAACTATATCGCTGCCATGGGCTTTGACAGTTCTGTCATTTAATCTATTAATAAGACAAACTATTTTTGACCCATCCTCCTCAAATCCATTTCCTTTTATCTCATCTCATTTAATAGGAAAATTACAACCTATTACATGTCCAAGTAAGTATCATGTATATCACTCATGTGGTTCTTAAAGCAGATCCTTCAGAGTTGACAAGCCATATTGGTTACCTTACTTCAAAGCACATAAACCGAATGGATGTGTTAAGTCTGTGGATACTTTAATGAAAGTCCTGATGCCTGTTTACAGTCAAGAAAAGCGACAACTGTGCAAACTGATGCAACTATTTGCATAATGACTAAGGCAGTGGGTCAGCATTGAGCTCAGACGTCCCCAGTTCAAATCTCACATTAGGAACAAACTAGATCAGTAATTACAAATGTATACTAGGTAGGGATGTTGGAGAAATCCACAATGGAACCAGATGAATTCAGATTTTCATGAATTCAACCCATAGATTCCACAGCAGATGGGCTTTTCCCCTGTCAGGAGGATTCCATGGAGTTTCAAACTGTTTTTCTAATTTTCCTAAATTTTGCACAAATTTTGTCATAGAAAAATATGCAAAAGAAAAAAAAACAACCCTGGCCAAAAATGCACATTTCCCTCATAGGCTGAAGTGTGAAAATGGGGGAATTTGTGTATTTTCGCACATGTGAATTTGTGCAACTGCTCATTTATGTAACTGCAGATTTGCACAAATTCAGAATCAAAAACAATCTGATTCTGTCAATGGGCTGACAATGGAATGAAAGGTGCCTGACAATCTGTGAAATGCAGATGGAATGGATTTTACACAGTCCGTACATCTCTAATGCTAGGACACACTAGTGTGTGCAAAAAGGGAAGAAGCCTCCAAGTAGGGACGTACAAATCCCCTTACCTGGTGCCCACAGGGGCGTCCATGGGGGGGGAGGCAATCCATTCGTCCTCCCCGGAATCATCGCTGGCCGGCTCTGCTCCACGGTGAGTCCGTGGAGCCGCTGGCTGGGTCTGTTCTGCAAGCGATATGGCCGTCATTGCTGTGCCGTATTGCTGCCAATGAGAAACAGGCAATGGCAGCCGTATCACTTGCAGAATGGAGCCGCCAGTGAGGAAGATTCAGCTCCGCGATGGTCCGGCAGGAGGTGGAGGTGAGTGGGATCATTCCGCCACAGACTCTGGAAGCCGAATTCCCTGGAATTCAGCCTAATTGGAGTCTGTGGCAGAATTCTCCGCCATCCCTACCTCCAAGTATACAGAAATATGTTTATTTAAATATAAATCCATCTTCATGGGCATTCTTAGGCATAACCAATCTGAGCCTTTGGTCTCCAATTCTGTTGCAAAAAGTCTCACTGTCACACAGTTAGGAGGAAGAACTAGGGATGGCGGAGAATTTCTCCATGAATCTCTGGGAGGCCGAATGCCAATGCACTCGGCCCCCCGAAATTGGTGGTGAAATTCTCCGCCCCCTCGCCCCTCCCCCCCGGGATGGGACTTACCTCCTTCGAATGTCCCTCTCAGCGGCAGATCCCGGCAGCGTTTCAGTGGTGTTTCAGCAGGGGCAGGGGCGGGGGCCAGTCTTCCGACTGGCTGCCGCCACTGCCATTACAAAGTAAAGTAAAAAAAACAAACACACCACATGATAGGCTACGTAACGATTTACGTAGCCTATCACGGCTAGATTTTCAAAGTCAGCTGTGATAGGCTACGTAACGATTTACGTAGCCTATCATGGCTGACTTTGAAAAAAATAAAAAGCATGTACGCAAATGGCAGCGCCCATGGGCGCCGCCATTTGCCTTCCTTATTTGGGCAGGGGTAGTCCACGTAAAGATTTATGTAGACTATGGCGAAAATAAGGGCAATGCTATTTGCGTTGCCCTTATTTTCGCCGTAGTCTACGTAATTCTTTACGTAGACTACCCCTGCCCAAACAAGGAACGCAAATGGCGGTGCCCATGGGCGCCACCATTTGCGTACGCGCTTTTTTTTTTTAAAGTCACCCGTGATAGGCTACGTAAAGATTTACGTAGCCTATCATGGCTGACTTTGAAAATCTAGCTGTGATAGGCTACGTAAATCGTTACGTAGCCTATCACGTGTTTTTTGTTAACTTTACTTTTTTATTTCGCGGCCGGGGAGACGGGGCGCTTCCCCCCATCCTCAATTTCGGCAGCGAGGGATGGGGCACCTCCCCCCCCACCAAGAACTTCAGGGGGAGAACCGAAGTGCCTCCCCCCCACCGCGAAGCAAGCTGCAGGACCAGGTAAGGGACTTTCGTCCATCTTTAGGAAGAACTGGGGAGTAGAAATGCAGTTTGAGAATTCTAATGAGAACTGATCTGGAGCTCCTGGATTAATATGTAGATGAAACCTTAGTTATCCACTAGCTTTTGCATTTCCTGGATGTTCTGACAGTTTTCAGCAAAAAAAAGAAGAAGTATAAACCTACATTTCAAAATGTGTATTTTGAAGGAAAATACAATGAGAAATGAGAATTTTGAGGGAATACTGCTCAATTCAGCCATCCACCACTTCCCTAAATTTATTCCAATGTGTGCGTGTGTGTGTTTAAATAAGCTACAACACCTGTATATATGTGTCTTCTTTCCCTTTGCTGGCATGCTGTTTTTAAGTGTGTGCATTTGTGAGACCTCAATATTTTGCAAATTAGGATGCTGGAACAAGGGAAGATGAAGGAGTGTTTGTTGTTGTTGCTGCTGCTGCTGCTGCTGTTGTTTTCCCATGAAGGGAAGGGATTGTAGACTCAACCCATATACCTAAAACCCACCAAAACATGAGTACAGAAGTAAGATGCCATTGAATTCCAAATGTATGTATAATTGCTAGTAAGTTGTATTTTCATATATATGCATTTCATTCATATTCATTGCTATAGATATATACAAATGAATATTAAAAAAAACTGAAAAAATCAAAAGAAGTCTAAGTGAGTGAGATGGAAGGAGGCTGAACTTGTTCAGTGGTGAAAGAAAGGCACTCTGCACAGACTCAGATGTACATTTCTTCCAAGATTCCAGGACTTAGCCCAGGTATTCAAAACAGACTTGTGGGATTATCCTTCTTGAGTTAAGGGTGTGGCAGTGGACGCTGGTGGCTCTGATGTCATGGGGATGTGAATCTGCTCTGGGGTTCGGCCAGGACCAGGAGCTATCCAAGGTGCAGAACCCTATCCTCAACACAGGTTCAACACCTTGGATAGCTCCTTTAGAGGTCTGACTGAAACCTAGAAGGCATGCACCGTTCCACTGACCTCGGAGCTACCAGCCTCTGAGGGTTGGGGAGGTGGAATAAGCAAGCAGGACTTGCCTATAAAGGGTAGAGTTTAAAAGAACTGGAAACTACCCTTGTGAAGAATTAAGGTAAGAAAAACTGGGGGGGACAAGGAGTTGATATTTATGCACACAGGACCACATAATGTCTACTTTATCCAGCTGTAGTTAGGAACAGTCAAATCAACAGCCAATCAGTAGGGGTGCACGAAAGTCACTTACCTGGTCTCGCAGCTTGCTTCGTGGTGATGGGGAGGCGCTTCGCTGCTCCCCCCAAAGTTCAGGCCAGGGGGGAAGGCTTCCCTCCTTGCCTGGCCGAAATTCAGGCCGGGGGGGAGGCTTCCCGCCTCGCCCGGCTGAAATTCAGGCCGGGGAGGAGGCACCACGCCTTGCCCGGCCACGAAATAAAAAGTAAAAAAAAAAAAACAACGCCCCCGCGATAGGCTACGTGATGATTTACGTAGCCTATCATGGCTAGATCTGCAAAGTCAGCCGTGATAGGCTACGTTAATCGTCACGTAGCCTATCACGGGTGACTTAAAAAAAAAAAAAAGCGCATACGCAAATGGCAGCCCCAATAGGGAGCCGCCATTCGTGTTCCTTATTTGGTCGCTGTAGTCTATGTAAATCTTTACGTAGACTACAGTGAAAATAAGGGCAACGCAAATAGTGTTGCCCTTATTTTCGCCATAGTCTACGTAATCTTTAAGTACACTACAGCGACCAAATAAGGAACGTGAATGGTGGCTCCCTATGGGGGCTGCCATTATCCGTACGTGCTTTTTTTTTTTTTTTAAGTCACCTGTGATAGGCTACGTGACGATTTATGTAGCCTATCATGGCTGACTTTGCAAATCTAGCCGTGATAGGCTACGTTAATCGTCACGTAGCCTATCACGGGGGCGTTTTTTTTTTATTATTTTCTTGGAATGGCGGCGGCGGCAGCCGGTCAAAAGACCAGCTGCCACCCCCGCCCCTGACAAAGACCTGCCGAACCGCCGCCGGGACCCGCTGCCGGGAGGGACATTCGGGAAAGGTAAGTCCCATCCCGGGGGGGTGCGGGGTGCGGGGGGGTGCGGAGAATTTCTCCCTGAAACTACTTCGGGGGGCCGAATACATTGGCACTCGGCCCCCCGAAGTTTTGGGGAGAAATTCTCCCCCATCCCTACCAATCAGACAAAAATCGAGGGATGGATGAAAGTCCCTTACCTGGTCTCGCAGCTTGCTTTGCGGTGGGAGGGAGGCACTCCGTTCCTCCCCCTGAAATTCTTGGCGAGGGGGAGACGCCCCATCCCTCCCCACCGAAATTCTGGCTCGGGGGGAGGCGCCCCGTCCCTCCGGCCGCGAATCCTCCTTGCCGGCTGGGACGCAAATGGTAGCGGCCCTAGCCGCCGCCGTTTGCGTCCCTGCAGTCAGCCATGATAGGCTACATAAATCCTTACATAGCCAATCATGGCTGACTTTGAGGGGAAAAAAAAAAGCGCGTACGCCAATGGCAGCGCCCATGGGCGCCGCCATTTGCGTTCCTTATTTGGGCACGTGTAGTCTACGTAAACATTTACGTAGACTACGGCGAAAATAAGGGTAATGCTATTTGTGTTGCCCTTATTTTCGCCATAGTCTACGTAAATGTTTACGTAGACTATACGTGCCCAAATAAGGAACGCAAATGGCAGCGCCCATGGGCGCCGCCATTTGCATACGTGCTTTTTTTTTCAAAGTCACCTGTGATAGGCTACGTAAGGATTTACGTAGCCTATCACAGTGTTTTTTGAAAATCTAGCTGTGATAGACTACGTAAATCTTTACGTAGCCTATCACGTTTGCTTGAGGGGTTTTTTTTTTTTTTACTTGGGAATGGTGGCGGCGGCAGCCGGTCGGAACACCAGCCGCCACCGCCGCCGCCGAACTGCCACCGGGAGCCGCCAGCACCAGGGACATTCTGAAAAGGTAAGTCCCATCCCAGGGGGGGCGGGGGGTGGACCGTTTCTCCACCAATTTCGGGGGGCTGAATGCATTGGCATTCAGCCTCCCGGAGATTCATGGAGAAATTCTCTGCCATCCCTACAAAAATCTTGGTTAACCAGCAACCATACTTTTTGATGTAGTTGCTGATCATTAGCAGTTCCTGGCCATACATAGGAACAGAGGAAGCTGGGTCCATCTAGCCCAGTATTGTTGACACTGACTGGCAGTGGCTCTCCGGGTCTTCAGGCAGGATTCTTTACCTTGCCCTACCTAGAGAAGCCAGAGATCGAAACTGGGACCTTCCGCATGCAAAGCATGTGCTCTCTGTCACACTGAGCGATGGCCTCTGGTTCTTTTGCAACAGGGCCAGTGCTAAGTCTCTAAGAAAGAGAGTGATGTGGACCTAGAGACTTAATCTGTTTGGGAGATATGCCTTCACTCTGTAAGGCCTGCTTATTAATTATCCTGTTTGGGAGATATGCCTTCACTCTGTAAGGCCTGCTTATCCTTGTTCTCCTCGACCTCTCAGCGGCTTTTGATACCGTTGACTACGGTATCCTCCTGGACCGCCTGGAGGGGTTGGGCATTGGAGACACTGTATTGCGGTGGTTCCGGTCCTTCCTCTCCGGCAGGTACCAGAGGGTAGCACTGGGAGAGGAGGTTTCGGACCCGTGGCCACTTACTTGTGGGGTGCCACAGGGTTCCATCCTCTCCCCGATGCTATTTAACATCTATGTGAAGCCACTGGGGGCTATCATCAGGAGGTTTGGGGTGCAGTGTCATCAATATGTGGATGACACGCAGCTCTACCTCTCATTCAAATCTTCACCAAGGTTGGCCGTAGAATCCCTGTCCAAATGTCTGGAGATGGTGAGTGGCTGGATGGGGAGGAATAAGCTGAAGCTCAACCCTGACAAGACCGAGGTACTTTTGGTGGGAGACAAGAGGAGGCTGGGGGATGTTGACCTGGTGTTGAATGGGGTATGGCTACCCTTGAAAGACCAGGTCCGCAGCCTGGGGGTCATTTTGGACTCCCAGCTGTCCATGGAGGCTCAGGTGTCAGCTGTGAGCCGGACAGCGCTGTATCAACTCCATCTGATACGGCGGCTGCGTCCCTTCCTTCCCGACCATCTGCTCCCATCGGTAGTACATGCCCTGGTCTCCTCTCGTTTGGACTACTGTAATGCGCTCTACGTGGGGTTACCCTTGAAGACGGTTCGGAAACTGCAGCTGGTACAGAACGCAGCGGCTCGCCTGATTAAAGGCAGCCACCGGCGAGATCACATCACTCCAGTGCTGAAGGAGTTGCACTGGTTACCAGTTGTTTTCCGGGCCAAATTCAAGGTGTTGGTTTTGACCTTTAAAACCCTATATGGTTCCGGCCCAGCCTATCTTAAGGAGCGCCTCCAGCAACACCAGACAGGCTGCTTAACAAGATCAGCCTCGGATGGCCTTCTCTCTGTCCCATCAGCCAGGACAGCTAGACTGGTGGGGACGAGGGAGAGGGCCTTCTCTGTGGTGGCCCCCACTCTGTGGAACTCCCTCCCTAGGGAACTTCGTCATGCCCCCTCTTTAATGAGCTTCCGTCGTACATTAAAAACGTGGTTGTTCAGGCAGGCATTTGGGGTGGGTTAGGGTATTTTAAAAAAAAAATATATGGTAAAATTTTATTGTTTTAAATTGTTTTATGGTGGGTTGTACATTGCCCAGAGTGGCTGGGTGACCAGTCAGATGGGCGATTAATAAATTTAATAAATAAATTTAATAAATAAATAAATAATTGTGAGTGTGCGCATGCACACTGAGGGGAGCAGGGGTTGCTCAATGTGGTGACAGGAAAGTACTCTGCATATGTCAGGGGTACGTTTCATTATTACAACTCAACTGTTATTTCTGCTTAAGAATTCAATGTCATGGGCTCACTGACTGATACTGGACTAGTCATTAATTGCTGTTCCCCAGGGTTTCTCAGCTAGAAAAAAATGGGGACAAATTTCTTTAAATGAAATGCATTGTTTATTTATTTGTTTGTTTGTTTGCTTATTTATTTATTTTATTACATTTATATCCCACCTTTTTTCCTCCTTAAGGAACCCAAGGCAGCATACATAGTCTTCCTTCTCCTCCATTTTATCCTCACAACAACAGCCCTGTGAGGTGGGTTGGGCTGAGAGTTTGTGACTGGCCCAAAGTCATCCAGTGATCTTCTAAGGCTGAGTGGGGACTAGAACCTGGATCTCTCAACTCCCAGCCCAGCACTCTAGCCACTACACCACCCTGGCAAATGGTAAATACAATATAGTGTGCACCTTAAAACATATTTAGAGCCAATCTAATACCAAAGGCCTATCTAGTCCAGTGCTCTGTTCATACAGTGGCCAACCAGCTGTGTTGCTGGCTTGCTGTGTAGTGTGGCTTGCTTCTATTATAGATTATGATTATACATTTAACGGAATCAAGTGGACTGTACCATTTCAGGTTGCAGGGAGACGTTTGCATGTTCAGATCCCTGCAGAAATCCCTGTTAACACATAGACAATGAACATGTCAAGAAGGGCATTTAAACATGATTCCCCAGCTGCAGCTGAAGTGGTACAGTCCATTAAAAGAAATTACCTCTCAGTTCTATTGAACAGTGTATAAGTGCCCCTATAACAAGAGGAGCAAACATGAAACACAGGAAAAATGCCACAAACTTGAATTAAAAAAAAAAAATAAATCAATGGTATAGAATGTAGCTCTACAGGCTAAAGAATGCATTCACAAACTCTAGACTGTCATTACTTACACATGTGGAGCTGTTCCCTATAAAGTGGTCAATAAAATGGGCTAATATAGCCATCTGACCGTATAGAATTCTGCAGCATTAATCTCAAAAAGTGGGAGATACCAGGTAGGTAGGGTGATATATTTTATGTGACCAGCTTCACAAAGTTGTTCTCCTGGAAATGAAAGTGGGGGGAAAGCAGATTTGTAATTTTGCAGTATTAAAAGCCAGTGAATTCAGTCTTGTATATTGATGCAGGTTACCAGGATTTTAACCCATGCTTAGCCATGAACAGTACCAACCTTCGAGCAGTCGGGGTGGGGGGGGGACACATATTACAGGCTAATAAAAAAGGAAGTTTTTGCTACATGTGAATTGTGTGAGTATACACAGACACACACATTTTCCCCATCTGCATTTTGGAGGTGTTTCTGAATTTTGTACATATTTGAATGAATCTGTGTATGATTTTATATTGCCAGGGCCAATGTCCACAGCAATGAAGTAAATCTAGAATCATATCTTTGTGTGTAATGTTAAAAACAAAGGAATTATGGAAATATGTATTTGTGATTAATTGAAGACACATGTATTTATCACATGGCTTTCACTTACCTTATTTTACACATATTTAATTGTGTTTTACAAAGTTTTGATTACACTTTCCCCCTCTATGAGGGCTATGACTGTTGAGATGTGAAGAAGGAAAAATGCAAGCATGCCATATGCACAGCTCTCTCTCTCTCTCTCTCTCTCTCCTTCTCTCCTTCTCTCTCTCTCTCTTTCAATTTCTTAAGCATGATGTTAAAAAAAAAAAATAAACCTGACAGCATATTATGCTTCTGACTTCTTTATGTGAAAATGTTTTATGTAAAGTCAATACTGAGATTCACACTGCAGCTGATGCAATATAATAAAGAAAGCTGCTTTAAGCTATTTAGTCATGCTAGCATGCTTAAAAATTATTGCAGAATATATTACAGAGTGGGGATAGACAGGAAAACAATTGGATTGCAAAGCCAAACAGCTTTTGCATGTTGATGATACTAAAAAATAACAATTAAAATGTTAACATTACAAACAATTTCTGTGAGTTATGAAGGTATTAAAGTGAGGTATTCCTGAAGCTGGTTGCAACACATATAATACTTTACTTGGTTTTAAAATTATGCATCCGACTACAGCTTTATATCAGAAACAAATGCCTTACTTGCAGAAAATCTAGTGGCCAGCAAGCTTGATATTAAATAAATGGTACATTCCCATCCATGCATGTTTAAAGTGAGTGATACTTGTTTAATATCAAACTTACTGTCACTACATTACCTGCAAATAAGGCATGTATTTGTTGAAAAAGGCCCATACACTTATGTGGGCTGTGATTTCTTTTGCTTTGGTGGAGCAGCAGGCAAGCATGCACCACAGTGCACACCCACACTCATCAAATTGCTAGGACGGTATGTTCTTTTTAAAGGGGCAAAATCATGTAGTTCAGCTCTACACATGTACAGCCATACCTTTGAAGCCCTCACATCAGACATGTGCAGTGTGGAAGAAAATGTGCACCTACTGCTCTACTCTGTGAAGGGGATCCTCAGATCATGTCCATGTACAAACTACTGGGCATAATAAAATGTTAAGGATAGCTAAATGAGAGAGACCAGTCACCTGAGAATATCTTCTCTTCTGTTTTGGGACACATGTGTGCCTTACTCTTGAAGGCAATTTTATCTTTTAAGACAACTGACATTTCAAGCGTATCAAAGAGGCATAGCTAAAATGGCTGTTTGAACCAAAGTTTGCTTTTGACCTATTACTGGCAGGAAGTTTGACCTGGGGGAAAGGGAACATTATGAAAAACATTCTTTCTCAATAAGGTCCATGTCCCGGTCAGGTCAGAACCACAAAAGACAAGTTAGGAAATGTCTATAGAACTGTACAAGTAAATAGAAAATGTCATCAAATATGAGGAGGCAAGACTGAAAAAGTACAGTAGCCAATTAGAGTACAGTAAACAATCACATCACATATTATCTACAAGTGCAAAACTATAAAAGTAAAAGGAAAATACAGGGTGGAGTGGCTCCTGGCAGGGAGTAATCTCTGTGGGCAGAAATCTGTATTGGTAATGTATGCATGGTGCTTTGTCTTGTTTCCTTTTCCTATTGTAGCCTTTGTCAACAAATACCATGGTATCAATTTCTTTCTATAGTTGTCTTAAATATGCTTGCTTGTTGTTGATAAATGCTTAGGATATAATTGTTTTGGATTTCTGGAATCCTGATAATTTAGGTCCCAATCAAACCAGATTCATGGGTGTTAAAGTGAGGCAAATCACAAATGGATCAGTCTAACAATTTATTAAGTATGCAAAGATGATATAGGGAAGCAGAAAGAATATACAAAGAAAGCTCACATCCCTCCAGTTGACAAAGCTGACACCCTTGTCATAAGCTGCTTTGTACATTTGAGTCTTCAAAATATATGAGATGCTCTCCAGGACCAAGAGAAATGTTTTAGGTGGGCACTGCAATTCCCCCTCGGAGCAAGACTAAAGATGGAGAACCCGGGCAGTTGGCAAGAAGTGCCTTTTCCCCTCCCTACAGCTACTTGGGAGGATGGGGTTTTCCCTCACTCAAAGCATCTCTGTCTGAGAACTTGTCTTCCCAGAGAAACGAAAAGACACTTCAACATTCTAAGGACAGAAAGGGAGGACTTCTTAGTGCAGGAGTGAGATGAGATACAACTCTCTATCTCAAGTGAGGTAAGTAGGCATCTTGCTCAATACTAATTAAAAGTAAGGGGGGCATTTAGGGAATGAGGCCTATTTTAGTTAGCTAAAACCAGTTAAACTCTCTTTACTATGTCAGACTATACAGGTCTCTGTGCATTCAGCATATGGTGCATAGCCCAACTGGGGGAGCTCACTAAACTTCTTTGTTAGTTCTTTTGGTCAAACCCACTACAATAGTCTATGATAATTGATAATGTATTTAAAAGTAACTGTGTTGGGTGTAAAATGACTGACTCCTTCTCAGTATCAGAAAAACCCCAAACCCCAAAACAAAAATCTCTAGATATAGACAGGAAGTAGGAGTCTGTCAAAATAACAAGATCTCTGCTTAATTAGATTTAATAGCCATAAATTATTTCTTCTACACCTTCTTGCTGTTTCCGTGTACAAACTGGGCCAGAATTAACCACAGTTTGAATTGGGAAACCACCTTAAACCAAATCAGATCATTTGTTCATCTTTCTTCGAATAGTCTACAGACTAGCCAGTGGCTCTCCAGGATTTGAGACAGAGGTCTTCCCCAGCACTGCCTGGACTTGCCAGAGATCAACACCTGGGAGGTGCTGCAGACTTTCTGCATGGAAGGGATGTGCTCCATGACCCCACCTAATTAAGTGGAATATCTACTAAATAAGCTGACCTTTTATCTCTGAAATCTGCTCTCACTTTGCAAGTTGGCCCCTGGAAGTGTTCAGCTGGAAAGAGAAACACAGAACATTTAGCTTCAGTATCCTTGTTCCACAGATAACCAAATCGTCTTCCAATTGCCATGATAGGCATACTCATGGGAAATTAGCAGATGTACTGATGGCTGCATTCACTAATATTCACTATTTCCATTCAACAAATAAAGCATGTAACTTCTATGAGCATGAAAACATAGCAATCTGTTATAGCAGAAGTGTGCTGCTACAGGAGGGCATCTTACTGCATGTCTATAGCACAGAGTAGGCTATCGATTGTAATTAATTAATTAATAATCCACCAATGCGTTGTGCATTATAACAAATGCTATGAGGTATATTGAGTGGTTTGTGAACAGGGATGGGTGAGAATCTCATCTCAGTTCAATTTTTGATAAGGATTTACCAAAATCCACAAATGTTTCATATTCAACACAGAAAGAACTTGAGATGTAAAAACTTTGAATGCTAGAGAAAGTGAAACTGACAGATTTGCTCAGACCTACATGTGAATGACCCTCATTTTGTGCGTGAACAGGGAAGCTTAGCTCTGAAAAGTTTTAACAAAGTCCAAAGTTTCTGAGTTCCCATACTAAGTAAACCTACGCACTTCAACTTGAGTTAATATGAAAGACAGCAAAAGACGGAGACAACTAAAGAGGAGGGAAACAAGCACTGCTTAAGAAGAGAGGAACAATTTACCAAATGGTAGATACTTTAATCTGCTTATTACTATCTCCCTGTGATGGGATCACCAGCAAACTCTTTTGGTACCCTGCCACCTTACATAATTATGAAAGTCCAATTAACCATTGCCAGATGTAGTCAATCACTGGTAGGCATTAAATAATATATAAACCCTTTGACTGACTGACTCTATTATTTTGTTATAAAGAGATATAATGGAGAATGAGTCTTCGGACTAACTCCCACCCCCTTTCCATAAATAAATATGATACCCAACAAGCTGTTGTATCGCATCTTTTGTATGTAAAAAACTGAGTCAGCCAGTGTCCTCCTTTTAGAGTACACTTTCCTATAAATTAGGGCTGTGCACCACTTTGGTACAAAGCCCAAATAATGAGGCAAAGCGTAGTGGACCGATTTGGAGGTGCCCCATTGTGATACCAATAGGGATGTATTAATCCCTTAACTGCCAGTTGGGGGGGGGTCCGTGGGAGGGGGAGGCAATCTGTTCCGGCCGGCTCCGAAGTGCGAACAATACAGCCACCATGCCATATCACTGGCTGAAGGGGACTACTGACTGCGGATGCGACTGGCATCAGGGACACCATTTGCGGCCGTAAATGCCTTAGTTTAAGGTAAACACAGCTGTAAACGGCTGCTTTTACCTTAAACTAAGGCCTTTACGGCCGCAAAAGGCATCCTGGATGCATCCGGGACGCCATTTGTGGCTGTAAAGGCCTTAGTTTAAGGTAAATACAGCTGTAAATGGCTGCATTTACCTTAAACTAGGGATGTACGAATCCCTTACCTTGTTCTGGTCGGGGCATCCGCTGGGAGGGGGAGGTGATCCGTTCCTCCCCCTGGAATCCTCAACGGGGGGGCGATCCTGTCCTCCCCCCCCCGGAATCCTGCCCAGCCCCGGAGCTCCGCAGCCATGCTGCGGAACTGCTGGCCAGGCCAATCCGCAGCAGGGCCTCCAGCCGCTGCCGGGCTGGTGCGGACGCAAATAGCATCCTGCGTAGGGGACACCATTTACGTCCCTTTGGTAGCCCATGATAGGCTACGTAAATATTTACGTAGCTTACCATGGCTAAAGCAGCGGCGCAAATGGTGGCCGCTACACCATTTGCACCCCTGCTGTTTGCCGTGATAGACTACGTACATATTTATGTAGCCTATCACGGTAAAGGCAGCCCTGCAAATGGCAGCCGCTACGCTATTTGCGTGGCCAACTGTACCGTGATAGGCTACATAAATATGTACGTAGCCTATCATGGCAAAGAGCAGGGGTGCAAATGGCTGCCTATCATGGCTGCCTGCAAGCATGCAAATGGCGGCCGCTATGACAGCCGCCATTTGCGGCCACAGCAGCCCGGCAGCAGCCAGCCAGGAGACCAGCCGGAGCCACCACCACATCTGCCCCAGGTAAGCTCCGTCCTGGGGGGATTCCGCAGGGTGGCGGGGGGTGGGAGGCCATTCTGCCACGGATTCCCGGAGTCTGTGGCGGAATTCTCTGACATCCGTACCTTAAACTAAGGCATTTATGGCCGCAAATGGTATCCTGGATGCCATTTGCGTCCGTGCTTTTCATTAACGCGATAGGCTACACAAATATTTGTGTAGCCTATCACATAAAAGCAGGGATGCAGGGACGCTTCTGAGTTGGGTCAGGGGGTCCATGCACATCCCTACTATAAATGACTGCTGTAAAAGATATCTATGTGCAAGATTTCAAGTTCATCAGTAGAGAAATCTTCCTCTCCAGAACCTTTACTTACATTGCACTCCTATCCAGTCCTACTTAGTCCCATTAACCTCAATGGGAGTTATTACTAGGTAAGAGTGTATATTATCACTGCTAAAAGGTGCTCCAGCAGGGGTCCCCAACTCAATACCTGTGGGTACTGCCAATTATGCCCACACAGCCATTCTCTCCATGCTCCCTTCCAAAAATATTAATAAAAAATGGTGGTGGGGGAGTTAGGGCACCAAATTCTCCTCCCTGTTCCTGAACGTGCCACTGATCAGAAGTTCAGCAGGCAGGAAGAGAAAGCAAGGCAAAAGAGTAGAGGGGAGAGAAAGAATGAGGCTAGAGTCTGGGAGGAGAGAGAAACAGAGAGGTAAAGATTGGGGTGGGGGTGGGATAGTGAGCTGGGAGCAGAAACAGCTAAAGGGGAGAGTGGGAGAGAAAGAGCAAGGGTAGAGGCTAGGAAGGGATAGGGAAGGGAGAGAAATAGCAAGGAAAGGGGTTGGGGGAGATAAATGGTGCGGCTAGAGGCTGCAAGTGGAGGGAGAGAGAGAGAGAGAGAGCAAAAGGTAATGGTCTGTGTGGACAGAAGATTGGGCAGGCCAGGAAGCAACATTTTCCATTCTCTTGCCCAGCCTGTAGCCTCACTATTTCTCTCCCCAGCACCACCTCTTGACTAGCTAGCCCCCACTACAAGCCTTATGTGACTAGCTACCTCCTGCATGGGAGCCATTTTGTGGTAGTACCCACAGCAGTTTCTCAAATTCCCAAATATGCGCACAGGTCCAAAACGTTTTGGGACTCCTGTGCTACAGATTAAAGATTGAGTCACTGGGGCATTTTGAGAATTCAAGGTGGGCACAGCATGAACCCCCAAATCAACTCTTTTATGATGTGACCCTGTTTCCCCAAGAGGAAAGGCAGTGCAAATGGTATGGAAATCCTCAATTCTCACATCTGGCCTTGAATACAGTTCTCTCACAGAATCTGTATGATTTGGGCATGGAATCAGGCATGGCTCACAAAAGTTTGCTGCAGAAGGAGAAAGACAGAATCCTGATTGTTGTTTTTAGATGCACTTTTATGTAGTCCAGGGGGAGAGCGAAACAGCAAGTTGAAGTCCATAGGGGATTTGAAGTAAAAATTTAAAACAACCCTAAAAACTAAACAAAAACTGATCTTATCTAAGAACCCAGATGATCTAGTGTTTCTGACCCTCCTGGGGAAGCCAAGAGCACCAGGTTAATAAAATAGTAAAGCATCAAGTACCTCTGAATAAAAAAACAATCAAGCAGCTATTCACACAGCCTCTCCTCTTTATAAGAAAGATCAATCACTTGGCAGAGAGACAATGTAAACATACAATATTTCCCCAGGAAAACTAACTCCATTAGCATCTGAGTGCTTGGAATAAAATATCTGACTGTATGTATTGGTTCCCCTACTCCCCAGTCCCCCTTTCCTTTCTACTAGTTTAATGGCTAAAGAGAACTCGATTTAGCTGATGCTAAATTGCAATAAGGAAATATGTTTTAATAGTATAAACAGACATATTTGCACAACGTCTGGCATGACCTGTTCTCTCTTAATATAACCCCCCCCCCTCAATTGCAGAAACCACATTAAGGGAACCAGCAAGCTCAGACATACTTGTTGTATCTTGCACTGTTTAGAAGTTCGGAGTCCTTGGATTTGAAGGAAAAAAATAATACCAGGGCTGAAAATGGCACCTACATGCAATAAATAACTCGCTGCTAATGCCCTGCAGGAGTGTCAGTCAAAACTACAAAAGCCCCAAATAGGAGAGAATCCATGGGTATAACTTTGGAGGAGCAGAACTGGTCTGCAAAATTTTGGCAGAGAGCAGAATGAATCCAGGAATGCACAAAGGCATGGGGAACTCCTGAGCCCAAGGATGTGTGTGGGCTCTTCTCAGATGCTGTTTCTCATGCCTAGCATGATCATTGGGTCAGATTTATATTTGTTTATATGTATCTAGCTGTCCGACTATCACAAAGCAAAAAGATGTAATGATAATGAAGTAATCTTTTACATATCTATATAAATATTGCCGACCCCTGTTCTAAAACAACGGAACCCATCAGATTTAACCAAGATGTAACCAAGATGTAGCCAGGCCTATCTCTGAATTTCTGCAAAGCATTTAAACAAAAAGGTAGGACAAAAGGAATGTAAGGTAACTTCTTACTAGGGATGGTGGGGGAATGCATCGGGGGGGGGGAGGTCAAGCCCACAGAGCTTCTGGTGGCTAAGCCCCCCTGGCCTCCAGCTCACTTGTCCACGAGCTGGCCCAGCTCAACTCTGTGCAAAACAGGCCAGCTCACAGACTTCCACCACTGGTAAAACCCCTCTCGCTCCTCTTGCTGATCCTGACACCAGCAAGGAGAGCAGGCGGGGTTTGTGTATGGCAGTGGCAGCAGAAGGTGGCGACGGCAGGATTCCCCGCTGCTGCCACTGGTTCCACCGCTGGTGTCAGCAAGGAGAGTGTGACGGGTTTGCACATGGCGGCGGTGATGGTGGGTGGCAGCAGTGAGGACTCCTGTGGCGCTGCCACTGCCGTGCACAAACCCGGAGTTCCAGCGGGGAGCCTGCAGCTCAGCTCACTAATGTAAGCCGAGCCGGGGGCTCTGGGGAAAGCCGTTAAGCCCCCAAAGGAGGGGGATTTCCTTGTGTCAGACATCCCTACTTCTTACACAGTGGTGCTATTTTAGAAACTGATACAGTTGCTGTATTTATAGGGGAACATCAAACACTCTCTGCCTCAGGGGCAGAAATTGTTGGGAGACTGGCACTCCAAACAACCTTAAAGAACACACACACACACACACACACACACACACACACACAATATGAAAGTAAGTTCAACAGTAAGTCTCATCAGATCATTTAATCTGAGCTTTTCTTGGAGGGGATCTGCTGTTTGTCCTCTTAAAGCCATGCACAATCTTAACTTTTCCACCAATCCACTATATGTCTCCAGAACTGTGGTGCTGCACCTTGAATTTAGGGATGGACGAAAGTCCCTTACCTGATCCCAAAGCTTGCTTCGCGGTGAGGGGGAGGCGCTCCCTCCCTCCCCCCGAAATTCTGGCCGGGGGGGAGGTGCCCCGTCCCTCCCCCCCGAAATTCTGGCTGGGGGGGAGGCGCCCCGTCCCTCCCCGCCGAAATTCTGGCCGGGGGGGAGGCGCCCCGTCCCTCTGGCCGCGAAACCTCCTTTCCTGCATTTGCGTACGCACTTTTTTTTTCCCAAAGTCAGCCGTGATAGGCTACGTAAACATTTACGTAGCCTATCACGGTGTTTTTAAAAAAACCTAGCCGTGATAGGCTACGTAAATCTTTACGTAGCCTATCACGTTTGTTTTTTTAACTTGGAAATGGTGGCGGCGGCAGTAGTTCGGAAGACAGGCCTCTGCCGCCGCACCACCACCGCACTGCCGCCGGAGCCACCGCCACCGCCAGGGACATTCGAACAAGGTAAGTCCCATCCCGAGGGGGGGCAGACCATTTCTCCACCAATTTCGGGGGGGGAGGGTAAATGCGCTGGCATTCGGCCTCCCCGAGATTCGTGGAGAAATTCTCTGACATCCCTACTTGAATTACATCTTCCTGCATGGCCGTTATGGCTGGGGATTTCAGCTGAAATATCAGTGTCTTTGCAAGATGTATCAACCACTTCACTGGTCTATGTGTGATGTAGTTTGAACGGATTCAGTTCTGTGGACTGTGGCTTTGCTCAGGGGGCGATCCTTGCTATGTCAGGCATCACTGGGGCATGTGAAGTGGCCCAAGGAGAGTCGTCCCCAAACTGGTGCCCTCCAGGTGTTTTGGAGCACAACTTCCAGTCAGTAGAGGCTGGTGGCTCCAATTTCAGTGGGGCCATAAATCCATTCTGGGTTTCAGTCAGAACCAGCCAGAACTCTACAGGAGTTAATCCAAGGTGCTGCACCCTATCCCCAAAATAGGGGACAGGAAGAGTTCCCCAATCCTTCTTGCTACTGCTACAGCAGCAACAGCAAGGGCAGGAGGATGCCTGAGGGGCAGGGATGGGCGAAGGTGGGGAAAAGTAGTCCATGGGAGTGGTGTGTGTGTGTGTGTGTGTGTGTGTGTGTGGAGGGTGTTATTAAGAAATGTGATTTTAATATTTATATGTGAACGGCTTAGGAATTTTTATTATTACTGGTATATAAATATCACAAATTGAATGAATGAATGAATGAATGAATCAATCAATCAATCAATCAATCAATCCATTGTGTACGCATTTTGAGCTACACCCTTCTTCCTGGATATTCTGTGTCAATAAAACAGGTGTTTAAACTTCTCAGTGTGTTTGCTCACAATATACCCTAACCCAGCACACTTGCCAAAGCCTTTTTGAACTCTCTTCTTACTCTCAAGTTATCTGTTGGTGATGTCTGATGCTTCCCAATTCTTGTGAGAAAGGGTCCCCCTCACTCCACAATTTTCATTCATCTTTTGTAGTCTCCATTTATACATTCCCAATCAATGTCACTTCAAAGATTCTTAAGATTTACATAGGGATGGCAGAGAATTCCACCACGGATCTTGGGGAGGCTAAATGTCAGTGCATTCGGCCCCCCAAAATCTGTGGCGGAATGGCCTGCCCCCCCCCCGCAGATCACCCAGGGACAAGACTTACCTGGGGCGGATCTTCTGGGTGTCAGCAGCTCCGGCGGTGGCAGCGGCAGCAGCGGCTGGTCTTCCAACCGGCTGCCACCGCTGCCATTTGCATTTTTTTTTTTTTTTTACACAGACGTGATAGGCTACGTAAGTTTTTACGTAGCCTAAAACGTCTGGGTAAAAAAAAAAAAACCGCGTATGCAAATGGCGGTGGCTATGGCCAGCTGCCGCCATTTGCATATGCCTTTTTTTTTTTTTTTCCCAGACATTTTAGGCTACGTAAAAACTTACGTAGCCTAAAATGACTGGGTAAAAAAAAAAGTGTACGCAAATGACGGCGGCTATGGCCACCACCATTTGCATTCCTTATTTTGGGCTGTCTTACTCTACGTAAATAATTACGTAGACTAAGACGGTGAAAATAAGGGGAATGCAAATAGCACCTGCTACGCTATTTGCGTTCCCCTTATTTTTGCCGTCATAGTCTACGTAAATATTTACGTAGATTAAGACGGGCAAAAAGAAGGAACGCAAATGGCGGCGGCCGTAGCCGCCGCCATTTGCATATGCGGGGTTTGTTTGTTTTTTTACTCAGAGCCCTTCGCGGCCGGAAATCCGGCTGCGGATGGCTCTGGCCTCACTGGGCCTGGCCAGCTGCCCCGCGGAGCTGCCGCGGAGCACAGCCGGCTGCGGAGGATTCCTGGGGGGAGGAACGGAGTGCCTCCCCCCCGGCCAGGATTCCAGGGGGAGGGACGGAACGCCTCCCCCCCCACCATCAGCATAATCCTCGAAAGGTAAGTGATTTTCATACATCCCTAGATTTATACTCAGTTGCTACATTTCCAATGAATATGGATTCACCACTTTCACCAGGGAGGGGTAGCTCTGAGAGAAACTAGGGATGTACGAAAGGCACTTACCTTTCGTGGATTATGTTGATGGTGGGGGGGGAGGCGCTCCATCCCTCCCCCCAGAATCCTGGATGGGGGGGGAGGCACTCCGTTCCACACCCCCCCGGAATCCTGGCCAGCTGGTTGTGCTCCGCAGGGATTCTGTGGATATTTGCCAGCTCCGCCAGCAGCCAGACATCTGGCCACTGGCTAGCAGGGACGCAAATGGCGGCGGCCATAGCCGCCGCCGTTTGCGTCCCTGCAGTCAGCCGTGATAGGCTACGTACATGTTTACGTAGCCTATCACGGCTGACTTAAAAACAAAAACAAAAACGTGCATAAAGAAATGGCGGTGGCCACGGCCGCCGCCATTTGCACTCCTTATTTTGGCACGTCTTAGTCTACGTCAAGATTTACGTAGACTAAGACGGCGAAAATAAGGGAGAATGCAAATAGTGTCCGCTACGCTATTTGCGTTCCCCTTATTTTTGCCATCTTAGTCTACATAAATATTTACGTAGACTAAGACGGGCCAAAATAAGGAACTCATATGGCGGCAGCCGTAGCCGTTGCCATTTGCGTATGCGCGTGTTGTTGTTGTTTTTTAAGTCAGACGTGATAGGCTACGTAAAGAATCATGGAGCGGAACCGGCCGGCCAGGATTCCGGGGGGAGGGACGGAGCACCTCCCCCCCCAGCGGAACCCAGCGGAGCCAGGTAAGGCCAATTTCGTACATCCCTACATCGCATCAACAGAGGTGGAGTCATGACAGCAGAGGATTCCAAGACAAGAATTCCTCACTTCCAGACAACAGAAGAGCAAATAATCTTTGTTGTATCAAGATTATTCCTGTGTGGTATTATACTAAGGAGCTAAGCACTGATATAATGCTTATGCTTCTTGGTATACAATCACAATTTTGCCATGGTTAATGTTTATGTAATTTGGGAGGAGTGGGATGTAAGGCAGAGCAAACAATAAAGAAATGGGACTGGAAAAATCTTTGGGATGTCAGAGAATTCTGCTACGGATCTCGATGAGGCCGAATGCATTCGGCCCCCTGAAATCCATGGCGGAACGAAGCCCCCCCACCCCCCCACCCTGCGAAAGGCACGTGAAACGGGACACCTACCTGCTGCCGTTCATGGTGACTTGCGAATGGTGGCCGCGGCCGCCATTCGCTTCTTCACTATAGCCATTACAGGCTACGTAAATACTTACGCAGCCTATCACGGCTAATGCAGGGACGCCATTTGCATCCCTGCGGAAGCCGTGATAGGCTGCGTAATTATTTACGTAGCCTATCATGGCAAAAAAAAGGAAACACAAATGGTGGCAGCTACGGCAGCCGCCATTTGTGTTCCCTTTTTTTTTTGCCCTTTTTTTTTGCCTTCGAAAAGTTAAGTGACTTTCGTACATCCCTAGGAAATCTGCTCACACCTATTCCTTAGGAGATATGTCGCTCATTTGTTAAATAAAAATGCAAGGGTAAGAAGCTTTCAGCAGGTGAGCAGAAGCTTTTACTCACACTCGGGCCAGTACAGAAACAACTGTGAAGGTGGCAGCAGCCATGCTAGTAAAGGGTTTGGGTGGGCTTTACTCATTGGTGGATTTGATTCTCCTTTTACAAAGAGACATACTATAAGGGAGACAGATCTGTAATGGATGGAATCCCCCCACCCTTTGTAGGGGCAAAACAACTGTGTCTGAAAATCAGGGCTGCTGGCAGGAACAAAATATCCATGTTCAAACTAGAAAATGGATGATGTGATCCTTCAAGCTACTTTAAATAATTTATTTCCACTTGAGCATGCTTAATCGGATGCTTGTTAACAGGATGTGCAAATCAATGGCATTAGGATGCTAGCTTAATTTCAGGATCAAAGTTTAAGTCATGCTTTCCAATTCAAATTGCAAAACAGAAAAACACAAATCAGGTACACTAAGAAAGCCATTTTTTAAAAGCAGTCAAAACGTAGAAGCATGGTTCTATCAAGTTATGACCAGTCCATAAAGCCAATTCTGAATATTAAATTGTTCTTCAAATTTAGCCCTTCATTCACATATCTGCTTTCACAGTCTACTCCAGGTGAGAACAAGTGTCCTCATACCATCGCCAAAGGAAAGCCTTTAATTAACTTACACCTTTTCATGAACACTACTCATCTTGTTTAAGAAGGGAGGGAGGAAGGGAGGGAGAGAATGAATGTGACCTTTATTTGTACAGTAGTTCTCAGAAAAGAAAACCTTCTGTATGTTGAACTCACAAATGGATAAGTCCTTAACTTTTCAGCTGTTGCCCTCCTTTCAAACAGCTGTCAGATATTTCCTTGTAACCAAAGTTCAACAGTGACAACCTGGCAGGAGAGGTCTCTAAGGAGATTAAAAATACACTCATTAAATGTTCTCCGTGCTTCATCTTTAAAACGGAAATGTGATATGTAAAATTTTCTCTGAAAGGTAGGGGGCGGGGGACATACACACATCTAAAATAGGTTAATTGGCTTGTCCAATTGTAGTCAAGTGATCAAGGTATTTGGAATAAGTTGTCAAGCTGAACATATGGAGCTGCCTTCTATTGAACCAAACCTTTGGTCCTTCTCGCCTAGTACAGTCTACTCCAACTGGCAGCAGCTTTACAAGGTCTTAGGCTGAGGTATTTCACATCCCCAGCTATGATCCTTTTAACTGGAGATAAGGGACCTGAACCTGTGACCCTCTGCACTCAAAGCATGGCTCTGCCACTACTAAGCTAGGCCCTACCCTTCCATTTTACCAGCTTTTGAAGCCTAATGCCCATATGCCATATGGTAGATGTAAATTTCACTTCTGCCAAGAGAGAGAGAGAGAGAGATGCATAATAGCTAAAAACTTCACACCACGAAGTTGATGAGATCCACGCAGGGCTGAGTAAAGACATTTTCTGCCTGAGGTGACGAATACAATAGTCCCTCCCCATTTCCATTCCATGTACAGAACCTGATCAGATAGACAGCTGAATGTTACTTCAACACTGGCAACTGGGCAGTATTCCCACTATATCTGAAGGTGGCAGCATGCTAACTAGGAGATATAGGGCAGGCTGCATGGCTGAGTCCTCCAACAACTCACTGCTGCACCCCAGCTCCCAGTATCTGCTGTCCAAGGAAGCTGCTTCAATTTATCTAATGGTACAGCTGGCTCATGAACCATTGAATGGGAGGCCAGTAACGCTTTTATACGGGGCTGAATTATTGCCTAGGCTTCTTATAAGAATTTTTTTAAATGCAACAAATATCTTTAAATAAGAAGCTGAAATTTATCATAACCCAGTCTGCCAACTGCCCTCACTGCAACTGTCAGGGATGGATCTCAGCACATTGCGATGCGATGTCTGACAGCTCCGATTCTGAATTAGAGTTCGAGCAGCTATATCATGGGCTGGGGGAGGGGTGCTCTCTAGTGAGCCAAGACGTTGGGAGAGATTCCTCCTCTGAAGACCTTGACAAACAGATGGCCCAGGCTGAGTCCCTACCCCCTCCCTCTACCATGAGAACTCAAGTTTAGGAGGATGAGGAGGGGGTGGTGGCATGACTTGAGAGATGCTAGGGCACATCACAAAGCAAAGCAGGAAAAGTTAGGGGCAGGGCTCAGATGCTCAGCCAGGATAGCCACTCTTGGAAACCAATGTAGGAAGGAGCCACCCTAGGGGAGGGGTATCACTGCGAAGCAGTTCTGGCTGTGAGGTTCACACCTAAACTGTTGGCAACTTCACTAACCTCTGGTTCGTCTCCTCTAATTAGAGATAGCAGATTAGTGGTTTAGGGACCTCAGGCAGTCTGACAGTTTCCTAGAATTTGCATTTATAAAAAGGCTAGTTTCTAGCAAAATAAAGTAGTATTAGCCTGAAGCTTTGTCTTCTTGTGGTGTTGATTGCAAAAGGGGAAGGATGATCCATTTCTGACAGCCACTTTATCAGGAGTTGCAGAATATTAAAGATGAGTTGAATAATATTCTTTCACAGCAGGCAGAATTTGCCTTCACCTGTTTATGACAGGCATACTGGGAACACCCTGGTAAGATTCTAGTAGGGACAGATGGACTCACTCAAGTCTGTGCTCGGTGGGTGCTTGAGGAGATGCCACTGCCACTCACCTGCTTGAGCCAGGCCACATGAGCCCCTGGAGGGCTTGGCAAGTGGTCTGGGAGTGCCCCACAGCTGCCAGCTGCTGCTCCATGAAAGCCACCACTGTTACAGAAGATGGGGGCTCTAGATTTTCATAAATGTAATGTTGCACACAATGCCGGCCATAAAGGGCCATTTCTGCAACGTTAGATATATGAAAATCTAGAACCCTCATCTTCTGTGAAAAAAAGAAGAAGAAGACAGCTCTCATGGAGGATGGGTGGCTGCTGGGTGCAAGTGGATGGGTCTGGTAAGTCCTGGCTGCTTGCATGACTCAGCAGGCAGGAGCAGTGGCTCACCAAGCTGGGTTCAGAGGGGCAAGGGGCGGGGTGGGGGAGTCCAATAGACTCCCAGCCCCAGTTAGGTGATCGCAACATCCCTAGATTCTGGCACATGATCTTAAGCAGCAAAAAAATCAACATCTTATTTCAGCTATCAAAGGTGAGAGTGATATGATATACACCTCTCGCACAGATACAAATTCACAATTTTTAAAGTATTATTCTGATTTGTATAGTACAGAAAGTGAAACATCGGAGCAGGACATCGATGCTTCCCCCCCCCACCTCCGCTTCTTATATTGATCTTGCATGCTTAGATTCTTCACAACAGCAGTTTCTCTTGGCTCCTTTGCATATTGAGGAAATTACAAAAACGATCAGGTTTATGGATACTGGGAAATCAGCTGGTCCAGACAATTTTCCAGTTGAGTGGTATAGAACATTTTCCAACCTGTAAGTTCCAAAACTTCATTGTCTATCATCATATTTTTGAATCTGGCTCCCTTTCTTCATCATTAAATGATGGTTAGATTACTATGATTCCTAAGACTGGCAGTGGCAAGGATCATACTTATTGTGCTATCAGTCTATTTCATCAGTTAACATATATATTAAATTATTTTTATTAACTACAATTCTGGCCAATAGATAGCAAGAAGTTATCACAACATTGGTTTGAGCAGATCAGGTGGGATTTATTCAACATAGGCAAGGGGCTGATACCTTTAGATTAGTTGTGCATCTGATAGCTTTAAACATCTGATAGCTTTAAACATACCAGGCAGCCATTTTTTATTTGGACGCTGAAAAGACCTTTAACAAAGTTCAGTATAAAATAATTAATTTTCACCACATTGAGTAATTCTGACTTTCCTATAGAATTTTTGAGATCAGTTAGAATTTTATGTTCAAACCCCAAGAGAGAGAGGTATGACCAGTGGTCCTCTTTTCACTTTCTTTTCACTTGGGAGAGGTACCGGACAGGGATGTCCACGTTCTCCTTTGATCTTTGATTTATGTTTGGAATCTCTGCCTTGTGGTATTACACAGAATAATAGTATTCACAGCTTTGTGCATGCTAGTTTAGAATTCAAAATTATTCTTTATACTGATAATCTTTTTTGTTGTTTATCACAAAACTTCAGTTTTCTGTTCTGGCTCTGATGCAGTTACTTTTGCTAATTTATTTGTCTGGCTCTTTGGTTAGCTGGTCAAAGTCTGAGCTGATGCTGACTGGAGATGCTATAACTCATAGATCTCATCTGATCTTGGAAGCTAAGCAGGGTCAGCCCTGGTTAGTACTTCGATGGGAGACCTGGGAATCAGGCCTCCTGCACTGAGCAGGGGGTTGGACTTGATGGTCTTGTAGGCCCTGTCCAACCCTATGATTCTATGATTCAACAATAGTGTATTAGCTAATTGGCAATTTCGATGGTGCCCAGATGTTATTACTTATTTGGGAACACTTATTCCCAAGGACATATCTCAAATGATGAAGCTCAATTTGAATAAGTAGGCTAATGAGATCTCACAGGATCTAGATAGATGAACATCTTAGGGATGTCACAGAGTCTGAGAGGGCAATGTAGTCCAGTGGACTCCCCCTTGCTTGGCCTCCCGGACCCTGTTTGCAAAGCCACTGAACTTACAGGACCACACTTGCCGAGCCAGCCACCACATAGTCCGCAAGAGCCCAGCAGCTGCCCCACCCCTCAGCAAGCCTCCATTTTGCCCAAAAACTGTGGCTCTTTTTCCCCTGTAAACATAATGTTACATAAATAGTGGCTGCAAAGGGGGCATTTATGCAACATTACAGGCGTAAATATTCCATTCATGCCTGTAATGTTGTGTAAATGAACCCTTTATGGCCACAATTTATACAACGGTACATTTACGAAAAATCCAAGCCATCATTTTTTTTGCAAAATGGTGGCTTGCTGAGGGGGTCAGATAACTGCCAGGAACCCCCAGGCAGTGCAGGAGTTCATCCAGGGAGCTGAAGAGGGGCAGCTGGCTGGCAGGGGCTCGGCAAGCACCCAGCAGCACAGATAGAGGTGAGACGATCCATTCCTACTTTAAAGGAGTTTGTGGGTAAAGGTAAATACACTCAAGATGAATACTTTATCTCACATTGTTTATGCTATACATGAGATTCCTTTATCTATACCTGGCAAATATTTCCATAAACTCAGTGCTTTGTTCCATACATTCTTTTGGGGTTCCTCTTCACCACAAATATATTTGAAAAGGATGGAACTCTCAATTAAAGGAGGTGGGTTTGGCTTCCTGGATCTTGCTCTATATCATTGGGCCTATTTGTTGACCTGTACGAAATTTTGGTCTTTTCCACTTAGATCAGATTTTCCACCTTAGTGAGTTTTGGAATCTTCTTGTCTGGATCCTCTTTCTAAATGGATGTAATTAGTTTCTAAGTAGGGATGTTGCAGGTGCCCTACTGGGTCCAGGAGTCCATCGGGCCACCTGCAGCCCCTGGACTGCGCCCGACAAGATGCTGTCCTTGCTCACCCCCAGCTTGCACCCGTTCATACCCTCCCAGACTCACTGCGATCTGATCTGGTGAGCACCCACCATTTTCCCGCCTTTGTTTTCTGTATAAAAAAGGAAGTTTAAAAATGTGCATATTTAAATATATGCAGTTTGGGGCTGGGAAAGCTTAATATGTGCAATATTAGAGATATAATGCCTCTAATATTGTGCATATTAAGCTTTCCCAGCCCCAAAATGTGCAGGTTTAAATATGCACATTTTTTAAACTTCCTTTTTTAATGCAGAAAACAAAGGCAGGAAAATGGTAGCTGCTCACCAGACAGGATCGCAGTGAGTCCTGGCAATTCACAGAGTTTGTGGGTGGCCCAAGCATGGGTCCGGGGGCAAGCAGGGGTGGTGCTTCAGTGGGCACCTGGAGAACCTGAGCTGGGGTGGGTTCTCACATCCCTAGGTCTAAGGTTCCTTCCACAGCTACTGCTGTTAGAGACATGTGGCATATAATGACATGGCGATTACATTTAATCCATTTTCTCATGCTAAATTGACTCCATGGGAAAACCCAAATTTAAAAATTGGTAAGAAAATGTTTTTGTGGTGAACTTGGATGGATAAGTTGATTTTTACCCTGGATCAATTTGTGGGTGTTGATTCTGAGTTTTTGCCATTCTTAGCTTTGCATGCCACATACAGTTTGCCTCCTACGGCTGAATGGCAATACTTGCAGTTGCAATATTTGCAGTATTTGTTAGAATCCAGGTTTGGCCCTGCTGCTTTTACACCTTTGAAGTCTCCTTCTCTATTGGAAACACTTATTGAGGCCAATCAATTATATCAATCCATGATCTATGTTCATAAATATGTATTATTGATGAATAAATATGATACACAGGGTCTTAAGCAGGAATGGAACAGGGAACTGTACTGTCCTATTTTGCCTAATCAATGGATCACCACTTCAGTGTCTGTATCTGAAGCATCTATGGATCTCTGGTTAGTCCTTATTCAGCAAAAACTCTATTGGACACTACAATGTCTCTTTAATATGGGTTTGTCTAAGTCGGTTAATTTCTGGAGGTATAACACAGGGAATGCTTCTTTTAACCATATGTTTTGGCAATCCCCAATAGTTGCTTCTTTGAGGAAGGAGGTTATTACACAGATAAACTTTGTATTGGAACACTCTTTAATGTTTACTGATGTACATGTTCTTTCAAATTATCTACCTGTTTCCTGGAATTTAACACATGGTCAGTGCAAATGGATTCTCTGCAGCCTTATGATAGCTAAAAGACTGATGTTACAACATTGGAAGGATAATCACTCACTTCCTATAATGTATTGGATGGAGGACCTTACAATGCTTTCAACATTTGAATGGTTGGTGTATAGATATCACCTACGAATGGACACTTACTTAGATATTTGGTTTCCTTTTGTTGAAGCTGATGTATAATTCTTAGAAAGGAGTATTTTCATATCCATGCATTGAAAGAGTTCTAGAAAAGTTCTAGATTGTCTTTCTCTCCAGTGTGGTATTTCTGTATACTCAGGGATTCCCCTCCACCCCAATACTAAATAATTGAACCATGCAACACACACCCTGCAGTCTGAAGTGAATTAGGGATGGGGGAGAATTTCTCCCTGAAACTTCGGGGGGCCGAGTGCCAATGCATTCGGCCCCCCGAAATCAGCGGTGAAATTCTCCACCCCCCCGCCCCCCCGAGATGGGACTTACCTTTCACGAATGTCTCTCCCGGCGGCGGGTCCCGGCGGCGGTTCGTCGGGTCTTCGTCAGGGGCGGGGGCGGCAGCCGGTCTTTTGACTGGCTGCTGCTGCCGCCATTACAAGGAAAGTAAAAAACAAAACACCCCCATGATAGGCTACATAACGATTAACGTGGCCTATCACGGCTGACTTTGCAAATCTAGCCGTGATGTTGTTGTTCAGTCGTTCAGTCATGTCCGACTCTTCGTGACCCCATGGACCATAGCACGCCAGGCCTTCCTGTCCTGCACTCTCTCCCGGAGCGTGCTCAAGTTCATATTCATTGCATCCGTGATGCTATCTAGCCATCTCATCCTCTGCCGTCCCCTTCTCCTTTTGCCTTCAGTCTTTCCCAGCATCAGGGTCTTTTCCAGGGAGTTTTCTCTTCGCATTAGGTGGCCAAAATATTGGAGCTTCAGCTTCATTATCTGTCCTCCCAATGAGCACTCAGGGTTGATTTCCTTGAGGATGGACTGATTTGACCTCCTTGCAGTCCAGGGGACTCGTAAGAGTCTTCTCCAGCACCACAGTTCGAAAGCATCAATTCTTCGGCGCTCAGCCTTCCTTATAGTCCAGCTCTCACAGCCATACATTACTACTGGGAAAACCATAGCTTTGATTAGACGGACCTTTGTCGGCAAGGTGATGTCTCTGCTTCTTACTATATTGTCTAGGTTGGCCATAGCTTTCCTCCCAAGGAGCAAGCGTCTTTTAATTTCATGGCTACAGTCACCGTCTGCGGTGATCTTGGAGCCCAAGAAAGTAAAATCTGTCACTGCTTCCATTTCTTCCCCTTCTATATGCCAGGAAGTGATGGGGCCAGATGCCATGATCTTCGTTTTTTTAATGTTGAGTTTCAAACCAGCTTTTGCACTCTCCTCTTTCACCCTCAACAAGAGGCTCTTGAGATCCTCTTCGCTTTCTGCCATTAGGGTGGTATCGTCTGCATATCGGAGGTTGTTGATAATTCTCCTAGCAAACTTAATTCCGACCTCTGATTCATCCAACCCGGCATTTCTCATGATGTACTCTGCATATAAGTTAAATAAGCAGGGTGACAATATACAGCCTTGTCGTACTCCTTTCCCAATTTTGAACCAATCGGTTGTTCCATGTCTGGTTCTGAATGTTGCTTCTTGACCCTCATACAGGTTTCTGAGGAGACAGGTAAGGTGGTCTGGTACTCCCATCACTTTAAGAATTTGCCACAGTTTGTTGTGATCCACACAATCAAAGGCTTTAGCGTAGTCAATGAAGCAGAAATAGACGTTTTTCTGGAATTCTCTTGCTTTCTCCATGATGCAGCGAATGTTGGCGATTTGATCTCTAGTTCCTCTGCCTCTTCGAAACCCAGCTTGTACTTCCGGTAGTTCTCGGTTCGCATACTGCTGAAGCCTAGCTTGTAGGATTTTGAGCATCACCTTGCTGGCATGTGAAATGAGCGCAATGGTGCGGTAGTTTGAACACTCTTTGGCGTTGCCCTTCTTTGGAATTGGAATGTAAACTGACCTTTTCCAGTCTTGTGGCCACTGTTGAGTGTTCCAGATTTGTTGGCATATTGAATGCAGCACTTTAACAGCATCATCTTTTAGGGTTTTAAATAGCTCAGCTGGAATACTGTCATCTCTGCTAGCTTTGTTGTTAGTAATGCTTCCTAAGGCCCACTTGACTTCACTCTCGAGGATGTCCGGCTCAAGTTCAGTGACTGCACTATCATGGCTATCAGGGACATTCAGATCTTTCCTGTATAGTTCTTCTGTGTATTCTTTCCACCTCTTCTTAATCTCATCTGCTTCCGTTAGGTCCCTGCCTTCTTTGTCCTTTATCATGCCCGTCTTTGCACAAAACGTTCCCTTGAGATCTCCAATTTTCTTGAAGAGATCTCTAGTCTTTCCCATTCTGTTGTTTTCCTCGATTTCTTTGCATTGTTCATTTAAGAAGGCCTTCTTGTCTCTCCTTGCTATTCTCTGGAACTCTGCATTCAGTTGGGTATATCTTCCCCTTTCTCCCTTGCTTTTCGCTTCCCTTCTTTCCTCAGCTACTTGTAAAGCCTCATCAGACAGCCACTTGGCTTTCTTGCATTTCTTTTTCTTTGGGATGGATTTCGTTGCTGCCTCCTGAACAATGTTACGGACCTCCGTCCATAGTTCCTCAGGCACTCTGTCTATCAGGTCTAATCCCTGAAATCTATTCCTCACCTCCACTGTATATTCATCAGGGATATGATTTAGGTCATACCTGAGTGGTTTAGTGGTTTTCCCTATGTTCTTCAATTTAAGCCGAAATTCTGCAAGAAGCAGCTCATGATCTGAGCCACAGTCAGCTCCAGGTCTTGTTTTTACTGACTGTATGGAGCTTCTCCATCTTTGGCTGCAAAGGACATAATCAATCTGATTTCGATATTGACCATCTGGTGACGTCCATGTGTAGAGTCGCCTCTTGTGCTGTTGGAAAAGAGTGTTTGCTATGATCAGCATGTTTTCTTGGCAAAACTCTATTAGCTTTTGTCCTGCTTCATTTTGTACACCAAGGCCATGCCTGCCTGTTATCCCGGTGATTTCTTGACTTCCTACTTTAGCATTCCAATCCCCTATGATGAAGAGGACATCTTTTTTTGGTGTTAGTTCTAGAAGGTGTTGTAGGTCTTCATAGAACCGATCAACCTCAGCTTCTTCGGCCTCAGTGGTTGGGGCATAGACTTGAATTACTGTGATGTTGAATGGTTTGCCTTGGATTCGTACTGAGATCATTCTATCATTTTTAAGATTGTACCCCAGTACTGCTTTTCCCACCCTTTTGTTGACTATGAGTGCTACTCCATTTCTTCTAAGGGATTCTTGCCCACAATAGTAGATATGATGGTCACCTGAATTAAATTCGCCCATGCCTGTCCATTTTAGTTCGCTGATTCCCAAGATGTCGATGTTCAGTCTTGCCATCTCATGTTTGACCACCTCCAGCTTACCTTGATTCATTGATCTTATGTTCCAGGTTCCTAAACAATATTGTTCTTTACAGCATCGGATTTTCTTTTCACCACCAGACACATCCACAGCTGAGTGTCCTTTCGGGTTTGGCCCAGCCTCTTCACTCTTTCTGGCGCTACTTGGAAATACCCTCTGCTCTTCCCCAGTAGCATATTGGACACTTTCCAACCTGAGGGGCTCATCTTCCGGCGTCATCTCTTTTAGCCTTGTGATACATTCCATGGGGTTTTCTTGGCAAGAATACTGGAGTGGGTTGCCATTTCCTTCTCCAGTGGACCACATTTTGTCAGAACTCTCTGCCATGACCTGTCCGTCTTGGGTGGCCCTGCACGGCATAGCTTATGGCTTCACTGAGTTACGCAAGCCCCTTCGCCACAACAAGGCAGTGATCCATGAAGGGGATCCGTGATAGGCCACGTTAATTGTTACGTAGCCTATCACGGGGGTGGGGTTTTTTTGTGTGTTTTTTTCGCGGCCGGGTAGACAGAGCGCTTCTACCCGGCCTGACTTTCACTGGCGAGGGATGGGGTGCCTCCCGCCCGGCCTGAATTTTGGCCGGGAGAGGTGGGAAGCCTCCCCCCCGTCGCATGAACTTTGGGGGGAGAAGCGAAGCGCCTCCCCCCCACTGCAAAAAAAGCTGCGGGACAAGGTAAGTCCCTTTTGTACATCCCTAGAAGTGATATAGTCCAAAGAGGCTTACCACCTCACACATTGTTTACATAAATGAGGCCCAAGAGGTAACTTGCTTGTGGGTATACACTGGGCTTTAGGCCTGGTAATGGACTGGAAACTGCCTTGGTCACCATGTGAGATTGCCTTTGGCAGGAGAGAGATAGGGGGAGTGTGACCCTATTGATTCTCTTCGACCTCTCAGCAGTTTTCAATACCAATGACCATGGTATCCTTCTTGATAGGTTGTCTGGGCTCGGAGTTGGAGGTGCTGCACTGCAGTTACTCCACTCCTACTTGGATGGCCAATTCCAGAAGGTGGTGCTGGAGGATTATCCTGATAATGAAGTTTCATGTGTGCCTCATTATAATAAAGTCATCCATGTTTCCCTCTTCCATTTCCGCATGAGAGGAAGAAAGAGAATTGTGGACAGTGGGGCCCAAAATGAATAATTTGGAAATCAAATTGTGCTGATAATTGTACAAAACTGGTGTGGCTTTCCTTTCATTCATTTTGAGAGGCCTAGATATTGAATTAGTGCCATTTAGGGTATGAGTATTTAAGCTAGTGCTACAATATCTCAGATATTACTGGTGGCATGTTATTTTTTCCCCAAATATTCCACTTAGAACATAGAAGCTGACTCTTAACCTCCTCTGCCTCTTGCCTCACTCAGCAATTTAAAAGAATATAAAATGTTTGCCATGAATATTTATTAAATTAGTTGAATTAATATCTTTTCAAAAACTGGGCATAGCTGTACTGTGTCTGTCTCTCTCAATACAATGAGAGAATAGAAATGAATTTGGGCTGATTTTAACAATATCTTTTTTTTTTCTGAATGTGGCACATCATGAAGAAGCAAATGCTGAAAGGGTTAAAGTGCTTCTGCATACCTGCTAACAATAATAAATATAAATGACCATTTAATAAGTGTTTTATTAATTAACCATTTATTAATTAACCATTTAATTAACCATGGTGAACATCTAGCCACATGGGAAGCCAGTCATTGCTAACATCCACTTGCCAGTACCTCTCTTGGTTGTATAGTTGTTTATTTATTACATTTCTATACTGCCCAATAGCTAAAGCTCTCTGGGCAGTTCAAAAACATTAAAACCACAAGCTGCAGAATAAAAAGCAGTATAAAATATAAAAGCTTAAAACTACAGTATGAAAATACAACCAGAATAGAACCTAGCAGAAATGCACAAATTTGAAATATGGTAACAGATTTAAAACACCAAAGTTAAAAGACTATAATGCTAAAAGGCTGAGAAAATAAAAAAGGTCTTCACCTGGTGCCTGAAAGAGTACAGCATAGACACCTGGTGAACCTAGGAAGCTCATTTCACAGCCAGGATGCCACAGCAGAAAAGGCCTTCTTCCTGGTAGCCACCGGGCTCACTTCCTTTGGCAGGTTCTCCCAGAGAAGAACCTCTGAAGATAAATGATCTTAGGGTCCAAGCAGGTATATATCGGAGGAAATGATCCATCAGATAACCTGGCCCCAAGCAGTTTAGGCCTTTGAATGTTAATGCCAGCACTTTGAATCGGGCCTGGACATGGACTGGCAGCCAGGGCAGCTGGAAAAGTACTGGCATGATCACAATGGCCAGTTCCCAGTAACATTCTTGTTGCCCTGTTTTGGATCAGCTGAAGTCTCCAGACCATTTTCAAAGGCAGTCCCATGTATACCACATTGCAGTAATCCAGATGGAAGGTTATCAGAGCATGTATAACTGTAGCTAGGCTATCTCTGTCCAGATAAGGGCATAGTTGGTATATCAGCCTAAGCTGATAAAAGTGCTCCGTGCCACTGGGTCCACCTGTGCCGCAAGTGATAGTTCTGGGTCCAAGAGCACCCCCCAAACAATGAACCTGATCCTTTAGGTGGACTGCAACCCCCTCCAGAACAGGTTGAATATCACCTAGCTGGGCAGATGAACCATCCAATAACAGTACCTCTGTTTTGTCTGGGTTGAGTCTCAGTTTATTGGTCCTCATCCAGTCCACTAATTCAGAACAGCCACTGCCTCACCTGGATTTGATGAAAAAGAGAGGTAGAGCTGGGTGTCATCTGCGTATTGATGACACCTCAGCCCACATCTCTGCATTACCTCCCCCAGTGGTTCCATGTAGATGTTGAACAGCATAGAGGATAAAACAGAGCCCTGTGGAACCCCATGGCATAGTTGCCAAGGCACAGAGCAATAATCCCCCAGCACCACCTTCTGGAATTGGCGATCCAAGTAGGAGTGGAGTAACTGCAGTGCAGCACCTCCAACTCCGAGCCCAGACAACCTATCCAGAAGGATACCATAGTCGATGGTATTGAAAGCTGCTGAGAGGTCGAAGAGAATCAACAGGGTCACACTCCCCCTATCTCTCTCCTGCCAAAGGCAATCTCACATGGTGACCAAGGCAGTTTCTGGTCCTTTCATGGACATTCTCCTAAGTTTGCTGGCTGGGAGACTGCCTGAATCTTTCTAGGCAAGAGCCCTTTTCTTCCATATTTCAAAAAACGCTCAGGCAATCTCCCAGCCAGCAAACTTAGGAGAATGTCCATGAAAAAAAGGAGGAGCTGCATGAACTCAGAGATTTCATTCTAAGGAGCTGCATGAACTCAGAGATTTCAATGAAATGAAAGGAGATGCATGAACTCAGAGATTTCATTCTAAAGAAAACACACGCACAATGCTCACTATGTTACTGCTGGTAGGCAGAAAATTCCTCCCCCCCCCACACACACACACCCCTAACTTTATTTTTAAAAATTGCTTATTCTGTAATTTTTTTTGAATTTATTTCTGTATTTTTCTGGAAGGGAAAAAGGTTATCTGAGTTTGCGGACAGCAGACCCGAAAAATTAACCCAGTCTGCAGACCTCATGTAGACTGGATTTAATGCAGTCATAGAATCATAGAATCATAAAATCATAGAATCATAGAATAGTAGGGTTGGAAGGGGCCTACAAGGCCATCGAGTCCAACCCCCTGCTCAATGCAGGAATCCAAGTCAGAGCATCCCTGACAAATGCCTGTCCAGCCTCGTCTTGAAGGCCTCCAGTGTGGGAGAGCCCACCACCTCCCCAGGTAATTGGTTCCATTGTCGTATTGCTCTTACAGTCAGGAAGCTTTTCCTGATGTTCAGCTGGAATCTGGCTTGCTGTCACTTGAGCCCATTATTCCGTGTCCTGAACTCTGGGATGATCAAGAAGAGATCCTGGCCTTCTTCTCTGTGACAACCTTTCAAGTACTTGAAGAGTACTATCATATCTCCACTCAGTCTTCTCTTCTCAAGGCTAAACATGCCCAGTTCTTTCAGTCTCTCTTCATAGGGCTTTGTTTCCAGTCCCCTGATCATCTTTGTTGCCCTCCTCTGAACCCTCTCCAGTTTGTCTGCATCCTTCTTAAAGTGTGGTGCCCAGAACTGGACACAGTACTCCAGATGAGGCCTAACCAGTGCTGAGCAGAGGGGAACTAGTACTTCCCGGGATTTGGAAGCTATGCTTCTATGAATGCACCCCAAAATAGCATTTGCCTTTTTTGCAGCCACATCACATTGTTGGCTCATATTCAGCTTGTGATCGACAGCAATTCCAAGATCCTTCTCGCTTGTAGTGTGGTTGAGCCACGTATCCCCCATCTTGAAACTGTGCATTTGGTTTCTTTTTCCTAGGTGCAGAACTTGGCATTTATCCCTATTAAATGTCATTGTGTTGTTTTCTGCCCAGCATTCCAGTCTATCCAAATCACTTTGAATTTGTTTCTGTCTTCTGAAGTATTAGCTATCCCGCCCAATTTTGTGTCATCTGCAAATTTGATCAGCATTCCCTGCACCTCCTCCTCCAAGTCATTCATAAAAATGTTGAAGAGCACTGGGCCCAGGACTGAGCCCTGCAGTACCCCACTCGTTACCTCTCCCCAGTTTGAGAAGCTCCCATTGATAAGCACTCTTTGAGTCCGATTCTGTAGCCAACTGTGGATCCACCGGATCGTTGTTTCATCTAGCCCACTTTGAGCTAGTTTGCTCATCAGGATATCATGGGGCACTTTGTCGAAAGCTTTGCTGAAGTCGAGGTATATGATGTCTACAGCATTCCCACGGTCTACAAGGGAGGTTACTTGATCAAAAAATGAGATCAGATTTGTCTGGAAGGACTTGTTTTTGACAAATCCATGTTGGCTTCGAGTAATCATGGCATTGTTGTCAAGGTGCTTCCAGATGGATTCCTTTATCATCTGCTCCAGAATTTTCCCAGGGATTGATGTCAGACTGACTGGTCTGTAGTTCTCAGGTTCCTCCTTTTTACCCTTTTTGAAGATAGGGACAATGTTAGCCCTCCTCCAGTCATCTGGCACTTCCCCGGTCCTCCATGATTTCTCAAAGAGAATAGACAGCGGTTCTGAGAGTTCTTCTGCCAGTTCCTATATTACTCTAGGATGCAGTTCATCTGGCCCTGGAGATTTGAACTCATTCAAAGTAATTAGGTGTTCCTTGCCCATATGCCTTTCGATCTCAAGCTGCAATCCTGCCCCTTCAGCCTGTACTTCGCCTTTGCCAGGGGGGTCATAGACCCTCTTTTGGGAGAAGACTGAGCCAAAGTAGGAATTGAGCACCTCTGCCTTTTCTTTGTCATCTGTTATCGTTTTGCCATCCTTATTTAATAGCTGAACCACCATTTCTTTCCTCTGCCTTTTACTATGCACGTAGCTGAAGAAAGCCTTTTTGTTGTTTTTAACATCCCTTGCTAACCTCAGCTCATTCTCAGCTTTAGCCTTCCTGATGCCATCCCTGCAATTCTGTGCTATCTGCCTATACTCTTCCTTTGTTACTTGGCCTTCTTTCCACTTCTTATATGTGTCCTTTTTTGTTTTCAGGTCATCCCTAAGCTTTTTGTGAAGCCACGTTGGCTTCTTCTGTTGTCTTCCACCTTTTCTTCTTGTTGGAATTGTTTGTGATTGTGCCTTGAGAATTTCCTTTTTTAAAAGCTCCCACCCATCTTGGACTCCTTTTCTCATTAGCGTTGCTTGCCATGGGACCTTACTGATCATTGATCTGAGTTTATTAAAATCAGCTTTCCTAAAATCCAGGGTACACGTTTGACTACACTCAGCTTTTGCTTCCCTTAGAACCAAGAACTCAAGTACAACATGGTCGCTTTCCCCCAGAGTTCCTGTAACTACTACTTTATCCACTAAGTCATCTCTGTTGGCTAGGATCAAGTCAAGGATAGCTGATCCTCTAGCTCCTTCCTCTACTTTCTGTAGGAGGAAGTTATCCGCCACACAAGTCAGGAATTTCCTGGAGGGGCCATGTTTTGCAGAATTTGTCTCCCAACAAATATCGGGGAAATTGAAGTCCCCCATTACTACTACATCATGCTTCCTTAAAACATTGGCTATTTGCTTTTCAAAAGTTTCATCCTTGTCTTCTCCTTGATTGGGTGGCCGGTAGTAGACTCCGACCACCAGGTTCCTTTTATTCTTTGCTCCATTTATTTCAACCCAGATGCTCTCGATGGGGCTACCAAGCTCCTCCTCCTGTATTTCTGTGCAGAGATATGTATTTTTCACATACAGTGCAACCCCACCTCCCTTTCTGTTCCTCCTGTTCTTTTTGAACAAGTTATATTCTTCAATTGCTGTATTCCAGTCATAAGAGTCATCCCACCAAGTCTCAGTTATACCTATCAGGTCATAATTTCCCTCTTGTATTAAGAGTTCAAGTTCATTCTGTTTGTTTCCCATACTCTGGGCATTAATATATAGACATCGAAGACCATGTGCTTCATAGTCTGGCTTTCTTCCTACATGTGTCTGAAGACTATTATTGGGCGCTATCAGAGCTGTTCTCTCTGTTGCAGTGCATGCGCCTACGTCCATTGTTACCCCCAACATTACATCTCCCTTCCCTGTAGGATTCAGTTTAAAGCCCTCTTGATGAATTTCTTCATGCTGTGGCCAAACACATTCTTCCCATCCTTTGTGAGGTGCAACCCATCCCTAGCCAACAGCCCATCTTCCAGGAAGTATAGCCCATGGTCCCAGAATCCAAATCTCTCTCATCGGCACCACCTTCGTAGCCAGTCATTCACCCGGAGTATTTTTCGTTCCCTTTCTATCCCTCTTCTAACTACTGGAAGGATGGATGAGAAAACTATCTGGGCCCCAAAGTTCTTGAGTTTCCTTCCCAAAGCTTCAAAGTCTGATGTGATTTCTTCGTAGCTCCGCTTGGCAGTATCATTTGTTCCCACATGGATGAGAAGAAAGGGATACCTGTCAGTGGGCTTTATGAGTGCAGGCAACCTTTCAGTCACGTCTCTAATCTGTCCTCCCAGGAGACAACATACCTGGTGAGTCCATGGGTCTTCGCGACATACTTGGGTCTCGATCCCACGCAGCAAGGAGTCTCCCACTTCTACCACTCTTCTCTTCTTCTTCTTGTAGGCCTGGGTTTCATCGCCTCTGTTTGACTGACCTTCAGCCTCTTGCTCACTCTCATGCAGGTTCCCCTGTGATTCTTCCTCCGCAGGCTGTCCTCCAGTCTCATCCACAAGTACGTGGAATCGGTTCCACAGTTCCACTGCTTCCACTGGTGCAGAGTGGCGTCTAGTTCTTCTTCTCCTAACTGTCACCCTTTTCCAAAGAGTATCCTCTACTCCATTTTTCTTCACCTCAGCATTTCCCACTGCCTCATCTTGCTGTTGCTCTTCAAGCTTCTGGTTTTCCCTTTGCTGCTGTAGTTCCCCCATTCTGTCAAAGAACTCTTCATGTTCTCTTATTCCCCGGAGGGTCGACAGTCGCCACTCCAGTCCACTTACTTTTTCTTCCAGCAGCGTGATCAACTTGCACTTGTTGCAGGTGTAGGCCATGCTGTTCTCAGGCAAGAAAACAAACATTGCACACACCTTGCAGGTCACCACCACTGGAGAGTCTTGTCCTTCCATAGCCTCTTTTCCCTTTTTGTGTCTAGCTTTGTGATTGTTCTAGACTAGCCTGTGCCTGCTCCTCTACTCAGTAGAGGTTAAAAGCAGAGTCCCACTGGTGTGAAAGTCCTAACATCCCTACTCACCACCCCCTACCACTCAGACTGGTTCATATTTTGTCACCCCTACTGTCACAAGGAATGGCTTTTAAAAACATTTCAAATTAGTCATTGTATATTTTCAGCTATAGAAGTTTAGACCTTAAAAAAAAAAAGTCTCTAGAAGAACATATTCAGAGAACACCCCTCCCGGTATAGAATGTGTAGATGTTGTACAGTTGCATATAGAGGGAGGAGAGAGAGGTTAATAAATCCCCTTTTTTCATTAAGAGGAATTCGGGGGTATTTAAATGATGAACCAGCAGCAATCTCTCTCTGAGGTGTCCCTCCCTTTTATCAGCAAGTGAACTGGTGTTTAGCCTGCTCATGTAAGACTCTAAGAAATGACTCAAGTGTCTCTCCAGGCTTTTGAGCTCTTTGAGAGAAGAGGGCCCTCTTAGGAATGTCCAAGAATTTCATTTATGTTGGCAAATCAGGGGATCATGTCCTGTTTGCAACCCTCAATGCTAGCAGAATGTTCTCTGAAAATGTCTGCAAATTCCCAAACTTGAGTTCATGTTCAAACAATGTGCTTTTTTAAAAATGTGCTTTTAAAAAAGTGTGAATTTTTACCAAAAAAGTGCATTTTTACACTTTTCTCTATGGAGAAAAAGTGCACATTTTTGGTGTGCTTTTAAAAAACCTCCCCATTCGAAATGTGCATTTTTCCTGTTTGAACAAAATGAGAGGGGGGAAAAGCACAGTTGAACACAGCAAACAATGTGAGACATGCGCTTCAAGGTGGCGTTCAGACTATCTCTGCGATCACAGAAATTGCTTGTTTGCCCATCCCTAGGCCCTTTCATAAACCACATTCCTGTTAGGGATAAAATGGGCATCAAACTTGGTTGGAATACTCCAATAGCTGTGCTTGCAACCATCTTCAGCAAAGGTAAATAATTTATAAATATTACTGAGCTTCTTTCCCCCACAGCATAAAGGACAGAACTTACTTTCACTATTCCTTTCTCCTTTTAGAGATTTAGGTGAAGGAAAAACAAGCACACATTTATTTCCATTCAGGCCATGCTGTGGGGTTAAAACTGAAGACTTCTCATGCTGAGAACAATGGTATTTTCTTTGTCATGGCAGGGATCCATTGGCTAGATTTCACTTCTAGCACCATGTTATATGGATGGTTTAAGGGAGACACCAGATAGGACATCAGGAAGTTAGACAAGAACTGTCTCTCCTAAACAATAACAGACCCATAACAGGAAACTCCTGACTCCACCCAGATATACTTAAGTCCAGTGCCACCTAGTGACTAAACTATAATGGCATTATCAATACAAGGCTTAAAAGAAAACAAAAAAAGCATTTTAGCCAAAACTCTTTTTCAATGGCCTTAATAGTAAGTATTCAGTATATAGCATTTGTCTTTGTTATGTTTAGAACAGGATAAGGAATAATATTTATTATTAAAACTACTGATGAAAACCCAGATTGGTAGCAAGGGTTGATGAACAAGTAGAAATATTATAATTTTGAATCCCAATAACTTAAAATAATTCTTCACCTTTTTTGTTTAAACCTAATAAACTGATGAAAACAGTTACAGGTTACATGTATATGCAACTAAATAAAAAGTAAATAACAACAGAGATATAAAGGGGCGAACTGAAAATACTGAAGTGGGCAACCTGTGTGCTCTCCCCCCCCCCCACACACAACTCTTTTCCTTCCATTTTTCCAATGGAAAAAAATGGAAAACTGGGGGAAGCTGGAAAGACACCCCCCCACACACACACACACACCTTATTTTCTCATTTAGAATCATGAATGTAAATGCTTTTTTTCTGGCAGGGTTTGTAAATATTATTCTAGGTGCACTTTATTTTTCCAAAATAACATCCAATGACTTAATCAACAGTATTAAGAAATTCCAATCCCTGTGTAACATAGACATGTATACCTCACATCAAATTCAGTTAGGACAGATAGAAACAGAGGGAGATCACTTCATTTTTAGAGAGCAGGAAACAGTTTGAAAGAGAGACTGTTTCTTTCAGTATGTACTGTGATCTCACTGTTGCCTTATGGAGTTAACAGGGTTTTAAAAAATGTTTTGCTTTGTTTTTATGTTTCTTCTGTTTCCAGATAATGGTGTCTGTGGAAACTGTTTATAACCCCAACTATTTAAAAAATAATAATTTTGTTTAACTACAATGCTGATGTTTTCTATTTTAAACTCTCCTCCCCCACCTCCATTTTCCCAACTGGCAGAAACCAAGCTACATTTGGTAGCTCATAGTTCAGCAGCTTGCTGTCCCATCACTACCACTAGGTATATTTTTAATTCTGATTTGAATGAAGCTAAGGCGCTTAGGGTGCAAACCTATGGGGTCTGGGAGGGCATCCCATTGGCCATGAGATACTCCAGACCTCCACCTTTGTGAGCAGAGTGGGAGGCCCACCAACAGACATCCTCCCTGAAAAGTGTTGGAGCTGTCCCCATTGGTGGTTCTCTGCCAACGGGAATTGCAAAAAGGGGACATTCCAGGAGAATGTCAGGAGTGGAATGGTGGAGACTTTAAAAATCTACATCAGCCCTGGAGTAGGTATAATTATTTCCCCTCCTACTGGAACCAATGGAAGGAGAAAGAAAGAGAGAAAGACATCATGCAAAAAGGGAAAGAAAGAAAGAAAGAAAGAAAGAAAGAAAGAAAGAAAAGGTAAAAAGTTGCCTCCCACTTCTGGCCCAGCCTGCACAATCCCAGCAGGGCTTGGGAAGTGGCAGTTCCTTCCTGACAGACTCTCCACTTCTCCAACATCCATTATACATTTAAATTTAATAGCTATATCCAGCAGTACAGTTTTATCTGCAACGTGACCGTGTATAACAGTGAAAAATAAGATCCACTGTCTCAAAAGTCAGCCCCACCAGGGCTGAATCTACACATAGCAGTTATACCATTATCATACCGTTATCCTGCACTGAGCAGGGGGGTGGACTTGATGGCCTTGTAGGCCCCTTCCAACCCTACTATTCTCTGATTCTCTGATCGTAACTATTGGTACCCATTGGTGCCATGTGTACCAACAGTTATGATAACAGTATGATAACAGTATGACTGCTATGTGTAGATTCAGCCCAAGTTCAATGAAACTCAAAGCAAGTCTATATAGACATGCAGCTTTGAAGGAGTATAAAATTACTTTAGACATTTTAAGAAAAGAGGTATTGCATAATATTTCAGCTGTTCCTAAAACTTCCAAGGCTTCAAAATGTCCAGATATTTTTACAACACAATCAAAAGAATACAAACCACTGGAATTAAAAACACCTATTCTCTTGCATTAAACAAAGCACCAGTGAGGTATAGTGGATAGAAGGTTGCACTTGAACAAGGAAGTCCTGGATGCAAATTCCCATTCATCCATAAGGTTAACTAGATCTAGGCCTTGGGGCCATCACTACAGCTCTGCCTACCCTACGTTGCAGACTTGTTGGGAGGATAAAATGAGGCCACATATGTCATCTGTCGTTCCTTGGAGGAAGGGTGGGAGACAAATTAAATAAACTGATAAATGCATAGATAGATGGATGGATGCATGGATGGATGGATAGACAGACAGACAGATGTATATACAGAAGGTTTCTTTGTCAATAAGCAAACATTTGTGTGTGTTTTTAATGCTTAATCTGCTCTCGCTGCCTCTCGTGACTTTTGTATGCACTTTAGGCAGCTCAGGTTTAATCACCAATCACTTTTAGTGCCTGGATGTCAGTCCCATCTCTCATGGGGGCAGCCTTCCTTCGATTGTGAGTCCATTTTGACCCCAAATGCATTAACCCAGCCTGCCCGCATTTCTTCCCGTGCTGTCATACAAGATGTACTCCACATGAAATAAGGAACATCGACCTTGAAAGTGAAGGAGGAGGGGGCAAACTACATTCAGCAGCCCAGACCAAGATCTAGGCTCTTGTCAAAATGATTTCTTATTCCATTTTACTGAAGCAGCACCATGCCTTATCACTTCTGAGTTCACATCTTGCAGCTCAGGCAACCCACTTGAATTGGTAAGTTGTTTGATAAAAGTATACATGTGTTATTCCTATTCTCTGGGTGATTTAAAAGGGAGGGACAATTTTGCAGGTGAACTGCAGTTGCAAACACCACAAGACGATGCAACAAACAACATTAATAACTGCCCTGGACCTTTTCCCATCATCTAAATTCACTGTAAGGTGTGGGCAGCTCAAATGTGAAGGCTCAGTCTTTGGATCTTTTGGCAACCTCTACTAACACATGTCACATGGACGTAAGTAGGAGGGTCTAGTAATCACTGCTAAGAGTGATGGGGCGTCTTCTTCAGCACTAATTCCTCTGTGGTGCAATTTACCAGAAGCGCTAAAGTGGCTGCTTGAATTGTTGGATGAGTCTTTTTAAGATGTAGAATCTGAATAGGAAAAGTGCTTTCCGAAATGATCAAAGTCCATACTTTTTCAGCCATGAAACTTTGCACTTCATTACAGCTTGCTAGCTGCAGAACATCCATTCATTTCTACATTTGCAGAGAGGTGGTTTGTAAGGCTTAATTCTGCAAGAGAGGTAGAATTCTGTTGTGATGTTTCACATTAAGGGGCATTGCTCAAGGGACAGACATTTTCCCCAAGTAAAAAAAGAAAAAGAGAAAAAAAAGCTCTATTAAATGTAGGAGAGATAGTCAATTTGCTCAGCAGTGGGGTGGGGGAGGGTGGGGGAGGAAAACTTGCTCAAGGAAATTAAGGATGCAAGAACATCTATTCCTAAGCAAAAACTAAATTGTTTTTATGTTATTTATTGGAATATGATGCATATCTCACCTTTTCATATTAAAAAATGCTGACGATGGCTAATAATAAAAATATTATTTTTGTTGTAATACAATGGCAGATAATAAAAAGGGAGCTAACAGATTCAACCTGTTCTGGAGGGGGTTGCACTCCCCCTAAAGGATCAGGTTCGTAGTTTGGGGGTGCTCTTGGATCCAGAACTGTCACTTGAGGCACAGGTGAACTCAGTGGCACGGAGCACTTTTTATCAGCTTAGGCTGGTATACCAACTACGCCCTTATCTGGACAGAGATAGCCTAGCTACAGTTATCCATGCTCTGATAACTTCTCGTCTGGATTACTGCAATGCGTTATATGTGGGGCTGCCTTTGAAAATGGTCCGGAAACTTCAGCTGGTCCAAAATAGGGCAGCAAGATTGTTAACAGGGACTGGCCTGCGAGCTCATATTACGCCAGTACTTTTCCAGCTGCACTGGCTGCCAGTCCATTTCCGGGCCCGATTCAAAGTGCTGGTGTTAACATTCAAAGCCCTTAACGGCTTGGGGCCAGGTTACCTGAAGGATCGCCTCCTCCCATATGTGCCTGCCCGGACCTTAAGATCATCATCAGCGGCCCTTCTCCGTGAGCCCCTGCCAAAGGAAGTGAAGCGGGTGGCTACTAGGAGGAGGGCATTTTCTGTTGTGGCACCCCGGCTCTGGAATGAGCTCCCTAGTGAGGTTCGCCTGGCGCCTACATTGTACTCCTTTCGGCGCCAGGTGAAGACCTTTTTATTTTCCCAGGCTTTTTAGCTTTCTAAATTTTTATCTTTGCTGTTTTAAATCTGTATTTTAAATTCCTGTACTGCTGCTAGGTTTTATTGTGGTTGTATTGTTATATTGTGGTTTTAATGTTCTATATATTTTAAATTGTTTTATTGTGTGTTGTTTGGTTTTAATTTTTGTGAACCGCCCAGAGAGCTTCGGCTATTGGGTGGTATAGAAATGAAATAAATAAATAAATAAATAAAGCTAATCACACACACACACACACACAAACACTTGTGTGTGTGTGTGTGTGCACATGCACGCATGCACACGCACAAAATAAAAGCATCACAGCGAAATAAAAATTTAGCAGATTTGGTCAAAAAAAGAAGCAATAAAAATCTCATTCTCCAGTCAAATTTCATTCTCCAGTCATTTAACATCTGCATCCACCCAGGAGGCCAGATGCTTGCTGGGAAAAAAAGTCTTCTCAGGACTGAAAAAGCAAACAAAAGAAAACAATTAAAGAGCTGTCAGGGTGGGCATCCAGAGAATAAGCATAGTTACAGAGAAGTCTATGTCCCATGTCCCTGCCAATCACACCCCACATGTTTTTGGGATGCCCAAGGCAGTGGTGGCCGGCGACTACAATTCTGCAGAACCCTATCCCCAGAATGGTTTCAGCACCATGGATAGCACCTTTCAGTGCCTTGGATGGCACCATTAGAGTCTTGGCTGGTGGTAACTAAAACCCTGAATGAAATCACAGTCCCTCTGGAACTGCAGTCACCAGCCACCACTGGTCCAAGATGACAAGCAGGAGAACCCTGGTGCCCGTTCTGATACCATGCTTCAAGGAGAGCCTGGAACCATTCCAAAAGACTGCCCTAAGCCCACCCCAGCTACTTGACATAGAGGGATACTATGGTTGATGGTATCAAAAGCATTCTGGTATTGTCGAGAGGTGCAGCAGAACCAATAGGGATGCACACACTCCCTGTCCAGATCCCAGCACAACTTATCCATCAGGGTGATCGAGGCCTTCTCCATACCATAACAAGGTCTGAAGTCAGACTGAGATGGCTCTCGATAATGAATGTGTGCCATCACACTCAAGCACCTCGGCCAAGAACAAACATTTGAGACTGGCTTGAAATTATTCAACAGAGTCAGGTTCAAAGAAGACTTATTTAACACAGTTCGCATAACAGCATCAATTAAGCTTGTTGCTATTAAAGGAGGCATTTTACGCGCCTCTCTGCCACTTGGGCAGTCCTCCTCTGGCTGCTTTAAGCAACCAGGAAAGGCAAGGGTCAAGACAGGGATGGGCGAAGAATTTGTTTATGTTCTTTTTTGACCAACATTTACACAATTTGTACATCCTGGAACTAAATGTGGACCTGAGCGCAATCTGCCGTCTGAAAACTATACATGTCTGAGTTTCTGAGATTCATGCAAATGCTTGAAAAGTGCAAACATTTGAGAAATGCACACAAACACAATTTAGTCAGTGGGAGAAAATGTGTACATTTCAGCAACATACCTGAGGAAATGCACATGAAAACTAGGGATATATGAGCAATTTGTTTCAGTTTGTTTTTGATCAGGTTTTTACCCAGTTCACACTTTCTGGACTGAACACAGACCCTGACACAATCTGCAGTCGAAGCCCATACGTTTCTGAACTTGCAATGTGATCTGTAGATCCCACCCACCCACCCAATTGCATTAAGCAGCATGCATACATTTCAAAAATGCGTACAATTCAAAATGAGTATGTTTCAAAACTGCATGCATTTCAAAAATGCACACTATCGATGTGTACATTTGGGAAAATATGCATGGAAATATGCATGGATTTTCATGTGGAAAAAAAAAAAGCAAAGCTTGCAATCTGTTATGGACTTGAGTCTGAATGAGCTTTGAGGTGGAAATTGGAGAACCTCGATGAGCTTGAGTTTTGTTGATTCACACATCCGACCATAAGTCAAGCACACAGGTGGTCAATCCCACATTTCCAAGGAGGCTGACATCCTTGGACTGCACAAATTGAAAGGTACCCATAACAACATGACATGTAGTCATCAAAAGTAGATCCATTGAATCTGCATTAACTGTGGCACGTACATCAGAATGAATACAGGCAACTTGACCTGCTAAGTGTCTTCCAAAGTGATCACAGCAGGTTAGCAAATGATCTTTCTTCCTATCTCACAGGCACATCTGTTAAGGAACTGTGCAACACAAGGGTGGCAGAAAAGTATGTTGTTTTGGAGCTTTCAAAACAAAGGTTTACAAAAGACCAAACAATAATTGAACTGGACTGAGCATATATGCACTTGGGGATAGGCATGTATGAGAAATTAATTTCAGTGCATTTCCAGTTCACACCTTCTGAACTGAACACAGACTCAGATGCAGTCTGCAGGTGAAGCCGATACATTTCTGAGCTTGCAGTGTGATTCATGGACACCCCGCCCCACCGAAAGAAGTGTTCAGCAGCATGCATACATTACAAAAATGTGTACACTTCGAAAGGAGTACATTTCAAAAATGTGCACAAATACACTTTACTCATAAGAAAATAATGTATACATTTCAAAAATGCATATACTTAAAAATGAATACATTTCAAAATTCGTACATTTCAAAATGCATACATTTCAAAATGCACACAATTGATGCGTACATTTGGGGAAAACACACACGGAAATATGCATTGATTTTTATGCTAAAAGAAAAATAAAAGCTCGCAATCTGATACGGACTAGTGTCAGAACAAGCTTCGAGATGGAATTCAGCTTCGGCAAGCTGAGGTGTTGCCAATTCACACATCCCTACTTCTGTATAGGGAGCAGGTTAAAATATCATATTTGGATCTCAAAAAGGGTGGCAATGTAATTGCACAAGCGCTTTCAAAATTAAACTAAGTGTGCATGTAATGCACAATGATTCAATTTGCACTGCTGGCTGTGCTTTTGAATTGGCAACACGATGCCAAGAATCCATCTTGGGAAGGTACACATCTGAGATGCAACAATTTGTATCTACACTGCATTCTCCCCCCCCCTCCTTTAAATTAGATATCTGCTTTTGTGGATTAGAGTCCCAAACATACAATGCTAGAATCCAAGAAAATGGAAATATCCTTGAAAATAAAGGAATATATTCCCACATCCCTAAAAGAAAACCAAATCTAAACATGGATGTTAAAAAAAATGCTGCATTCACTCTTTTTCAATGTTGCTTTACTGCAGATGGTGGGGAGAGAAAAGAGATAGCTTCCACCATTGCTTAAAGTTCAGCTCAGGTCCCATTTCATTTCAGAAGCATACCAACATATTCATACATTTTATATAATTTAAGAACAATATTATCCAAAGAAAATGAACCTAAATGCTCCTCCATCTGCACTTTCTGCAATGTGAATAAACAAAAAACCTGAGAGCCATGCAAATGAAGTTGCTGACAAAAGATCCATAATAAAAACTAGGTCAAAAGTAAATGCATTAATGTTCAGTGCAATTCTGCCTCTGCTTTTAACGTTCTTTTTCTACCTTGCAGCCAATTGATTACCTTTCAGTAAAGTTTATGCACTTCCATTAAATGTTACTAATACATTAATATTAAGTACACCACCATAAAGGTAGCAATACTATTAATATCCTCAATTGAGGAAGGCAATATTAGAAATTACCAAGATTGGTTTCAATTGTCAGAGACATAAAACCCCACCCTGGTATTATGGATTTGATAGTTCTAAGGAACTGAAATGCTGCAATTCATAATTAATGCTCCTATTTCTCTCCCTCTCGCTGTTTTTTTCTCCCCACAGCACTTGTGGGGAGAAAAATGAGTTAGAGGAAATGGATATTAGAAAATCATAAATAATGTTACTTAAAATTAGAGGTATTTCTTTCTCCAAGATGACAGTTCACATTCTAATAATTCATTTGTCTTCACTTCCATCTTTCCATTATCATGGTACCTAGCAACCATGCCACCTTCTCCACTGCTGTCTGTTCAACAAAAACCAAAATTAACAGGGATCTGGCTTCCGTCGTTCATGCCTAGCGACCTCTTATTTGGATGACCATAGTACTCTTTATGTGGACCTGCTCTTATTGGAAACATCAACCGGTACAGAATGTGTAGCTTATTTATTAAATGGATCTAGAGACAGGGCTCACAAACTGAAAGAATTACATTAGGGTGCAGTCCTATGGCCGCTAGACAGCATCTAGATGGCCATAGGATTTTTTTGTTTTCTGGGAACCAAGCTCGGAGCCAGTGCTCCGAGGTCAGTTCCCAGAAAAGTGACTCCCCTCCCCCTCTTCCTTGTAGGTGGCACGGTTTGTCCCTGGCTCCACTCTCAAAAGAGCAGTGCAGAGTGGATGAAAAGGGGGCATTCCTGGGGGCAAGGAGGGAAGGGTACGATGGAAGCACCACTTTCTATGCACCATTTGGCCTCCTCCCCCTGCCTGCTCTGAGCCACTCCATCTAGACAGCTGATTTCAGCTGTCTAGCCACAAATGCAGGGCAGCTGAAGTGCAGAGAAGATCCCTTCCATGCTCTGCCTGTCCTGCATTGGATCGTCGGTCACCTCTGAGTTCAGAGGTGGCCGACTATCTCCATAGGATTGTGCCTATTTGTTAGTTACTTATTTGTTTCTGGACCCAGTTCAAGCTTCTACTTTTGACCTTAAGGCCATAAACATCTGGGCCCCTGCATACTTAATAGGCCATATTCTCCCATATAATCCTCCCTGGCCTCTTACATCTGCCAGGAAGCACCCCCCCACACACACACACACACAAACGAACACACATTTGTGCCACCTCCTTCTTAAGTCGGGTTGGCAAGCAAAAGGTGCAGGGCCTCTTCAGTCTCAGAACCACATTTCTTGAGTAGTGGAGCTAAGTCAATTTGAGAGTGGGTTTAGGAGGTTTTAGGATGAATGAGAAAGCCTTCTTTAGGAAAATATTTGGACTGAGCAATACTATGGCTGGATCTACACTTACCACCTTTTCCCGCTTCCAATGAGGTTTCACAACCCGCCTTTCACTCTACACAGTAGCCGCCTCGAATTGGAACCGGAATTTCCCACTTCCGTGCTCATGCTTTCAATTCCCTAATATCCCGGTATTTCCCCTTAATGTGCTCTGATTTTCCGCCTTCGCTACCATATCCGGTCGTAGTCCCCTCCCCCGCCTGTCCATATGCGGCGGTGTTTGTATTTTCCTCCTGTCCAATCACAGCTCTCAACGGCCCCATGTCTTCTTCCGGCTACCAATCACATAGCTTCCTCAGCAGCCCCCATTTCCTCAGCAACAAGCAAAGGGCTGGATGTGCGCGTGCTTGTCTGATCTTGGAAGCTAAGCGGGGTCGGTCCCGGTCAGTGCTTGGATGGAAGACCGCCTGGGAATCAGGCTTCTTGCACTGAGCAGGGGGTTGTTGTATCCCTTCAAATGGGACTAAGTTTTACCCCCTCCTATCCCCCGCTCTGGATGAGTGTTTTTTTAAAAAATTAAGGCGTTATCCTTGCAGAATCGGGGCTTCTCTACAATGTTTTCCCCCCCCCCTAATTGAGGCATGATTTTTGAAGCTTCAAAGTTGTGAAGCTTCAAAACAAACAAACAAACAAACAAACAAAAAACTCTAGGCCTCTAGGCCTGACTTTTTTCTTTGCCCCTTTAGGCCTCAAAACTTCACAGTCCCATTTTACCTATTTGTTTCCAAGCCCAATTCAAAGTGATGGTTTTAACTGTTTGATTTGGGGATATGTTACCTGCCTTGCAGCCTTATTAGAAAAAAGACAGATTAGCAATACAAATTTCCAAGGCAACAATGGACACTGATGTCCCAGCCAAAGTTCTCCAGTAGAGATCACTGCCAAGCAAAACATTCCTTGACGTGCAACCAGAGACATACACATGCATCACACTGTCTTTTCAATCCTGCCCTGTGACATGTACTAGTTGTACACATGCAATATGCTCTACAGCACTCCAAGTGTACTGAATCATTATGTTGGCTGGAATTTGTTTTTTTGTTTTTTAAGCTTGCTTGGCATCACAGCTGGCAAGTTGACACTTCCCATCACTCTAGTGCCTGGCAACAGATGCCTCTCGCTTGTGCACAGATGCCAAGTAGCCACCCAACCCTGACATTAGCCTTGTGTTCTGATCTAATTGGGCCAACACAGTTGTAATTAAGATTTGAATAACTGGAAAACTAACATGATCATTTTCACAATTAATCCTCATATTCAATCATGATGCTCTGTACCAGATTATGGTTGTTGATGAAGCTCCATTATTTCTTGCAATTCAAAGCTTCTAGCAGTTCTTCTAAATAGTGCAATACTACAGCACTGTGGAGTTCACTATACTAAAATGCTATTTAAAGAAAGGGCTTAGAGAGTGTTGATTTTATAATGGAACAATGGGCATTTTTGAATGAGTTTTCCATGTGAAAAGACGCACACATACTTCTTCCTCCCTTCTTTTTCTTCTTCCCTCCCTCCCTCCCTCCCTCCCTCCCTCATCAACAATTTCATATAAAGGCAGAAACAAACCATACAAGAAGAGGAAACCTTTGATACATCAGTATTCTTCAGCAAAGCAGGATAGAAGTGGAAGATGTGTCAGTGCGCTTTCCTAGAAAATCTCATTTTAAGTAGTTAAGAGTTAACTGACTCAGCAAAAGGACAGCCAGTCAAAGAAGCGTTACATAAGGTCTTATAAAAAAATAGTTGACTACGCAATGTGGTGGTAGAAGAAGTCTGCCAGTAAGGGTGCAATCCTATGCATGTTTAGACAGGGAAAAGGCCTACAACTCCCTGCGTGCCCCAGCCAGCAATGCTGGCTGGGGTATGCTGGGAGTTGCAGGCCTTTTCTCTGTCTAAACATGCACAGGATTGCACCCTAACAGTGAAAAGTAATATCCATTGAATCAGGTGTGTACAGTGCTAGGTTTGGGATGAATTGTTACAATCCAAGAAAGATATTTTGAAGTCAATACACATAGCTGTCTTGCCTTATTCAATGAACATGCTTGGATTTTAGAAGTGAATTCAAAATAATGATAACACTTTTTTACACTGCAGATCCATCACACGTTTAGGCTTTAGGTGGAGTGATATCTAATATACTGATGTACCAAGGTTGTTAATGTACTACCTGTTGGCTCAACCTAGGCTATGAACAGCCATACTGAAATTGGGATCAGGGTAGAGTCTGGTAGCAAGGACTACATGTAGATAGAAGTAGGTTAAAAATGGCTACAACTAGTATTAGTCACAGCTTACGGAGTGCGTCATGGCATATAAGGTAAGGATCCAGGAGGGATGGATGGACTCCCCTCCATCTGGTATCACCGGGCACTCACTGAGCCTCTGCCACCGCCTGCCCCTGCTCGCCGCACAGCACAAGCCACTGGAGCACATGACGAACACCCAGCAAGCATTGTGAGGCTGCCCGTCCTCTTAGTGAGCCACCATTTTGCACAAAAATGGCAGCTCAGAGTTTTTCATATATGTAAAGTTATGTAAATGATGGCCGTAAAGGGCTGCTGCTGCTGCTGCTGCTGCTACTACTACTACTACTACTACTACTACTATTATTATTATTATTATCATTATTATTATTATTTATATCCTGCCTTTGTTTCCTCCAAGGTGGCATACATAATCCTCCTCCTCTCCATTTCAACCAAACCTTGCAAGGGAAATACAGGGTTATTTGTTTCAGAGGATACACCTTAAGAGAGGATCTCAGAGCAAAGGAGTGCCTTCAGAGCAAAGGAGTATATTCTAAAATGCTGTAAAACATCATAAAAATAAATTAGGTACTCTTTTGTAATAAAAGTTGTGTTAACTGAATTTTTTTAAAAGCGTTTGATTATCTGCAGTTATCAATTAGTTTGTGAATTAAGGCATCATGAGAGAATGTTCAATCTTCTGATCATGGTGTTGTCACTGATTAAGGGTGAATTTAATCAGTGTGATTAAACTATTTCATAAATGGCTGTGTTTGGACATCATGATAAACTACAGTTTATCTGATGAACTCTATCATGACAGAAATGGCCATAGGTGAGCCTGGGGCTCACACACTTCACCTCCCTCGGCCAGTTCCCACCATTATAGACAATGGTGACATGCAAATTCAGCCAGTCTTCTTCAACGTATGATTAAAGTATGACCATATGGAGATTCTACAAGATTAAAATCCATAACCACCACCCCCATTCATCCAAGGGTCTTCTGAGATAACTAACAGGAGGTTTGATAATGAGCTGGACGTGGAAATAGAAAGCTGAGCGGAGAGGAGAACCAACTCTGTGCATGTTTACTCAGAAGTAAGTCTTACTGAGTTCAATGTGACTTACTCCTACACATGTCAGCACCGCACTTGCCCCCAGCTCAGCTTTGTATTTCCACATCCAGCTCATGATCAAACCTCCTGTTAGTTATCTCAGAAGACCCTTGGGTGAATGGGTGTGTGTGTGTCCAGGGAACAGCTGGATGGAGGGAGATTCCCCACACACACACATAATGGAAGAATATAGTTCTTCATATTCCCTGGTATGTTTATTCCTCATTTTGTCCATTCCCTGAGCATGTGCAGAGTGTGCTTTTTATTCAAACAAAGAGAAGGTTGCTGATCTTTTCCTTCATGCTGCATTTGTACAAGTGAAGTGTGACTGCTTCAGAAAGAACTTTCCATTATACTGTCTCTTTTTCTTCATGAGTTTCATAAGAGAAGTACAGTGTAGTGGTTAGAGTCCAGCCTAAAGTCACCCAGTGAGATAACTAACAGGATGTTTGCTAATGAGCTGGATGTGGAAATACAAAGCTGAGCTGGGGGCAAGTGGGGTGCTGACATGTGTAGGAGTAATTCGCATTGCACTCAATAAGACTTACTTCTGAGTAGACATGCACAGAGTTGGTTCTCCTCTCCATTTTAGCCTCACAATGTCAACAACAATGCTGGATGTGGAAATATAAAGCTTAGCAGGGATAATAATACCTCGTGCAGGGCTCCAGACTGGCAAGGTCATTTTAAAAGGTTTTTCCTTTCTTTCAAATAGCGTTGCTTTAAACAAAGAGTGCATCACTCAGGCACACCTAGGACAGCCTTCTTTTGGGAAGCCCCTAGGAGGAGGAAGTGTTTTGGCTGAAAGTAATTACTGCACATCTCAGGGCAGGGGAAAATATCTAAAAATATTTAGATATTTTCTTTCTTATGGAAGTTATGCAGACTCACGGAGATGGCTGGGCACTGGAATTACGGTTGTTGGTACAGATTTATCTTTATAATTTTCGGAGTGGGAAAAAAAAGAGGATAATTCTGGGGGCTTGTGAACAACGGTACGGAGCACTGGTCGCAAACTGTGGAAGTCAAGCGGCACGGAAGGTACACAATTCATACATCCCTCATGAAAAGCTTATGATGAGCTATGGCACTTCCCTAGGGCCCTTGAACAATTCCTACAACATCTGCAAGTGCAGGCATTCCTTGGCATACAAGTATAGACACAAATACTTATCTGTTGAGAGATAGGGTGTGTGTGTCCCCCCACCAACACACTGCTCTAATTGTAAATTTGTGAATTCTGTTAGTACAGAAGTGTTTTCTAAACATTGTTAAGCTTTACAACATCTTATATTTAAAATGTTGTAAAACTGCCAAAGGCATATCTTCACTTAGTAATATGCATTTTCACATCTGAAATTTTGACTGTTATTAATTAACAGTATAATTTGGCCTTAAAACACACACACACACACACACACACACACACACGAGTAATGCGACTTTAAAATCCTTTTATAGAAGTCTTATCTTCAAAAGGGAAATCTTCATATCTAATTAGCTTTCTGAAAGGACACAGACTCTGTGAACAATAAAGGGTTTATTTGTTTTTTTTCATTTGTGACAAAAATATTTCTTTATTATCTCTGTATTATGTTTATCCCCAGATCTTGACAACATTTATCTTGGTGTTATGGTTTTCCCTGCCTTTTCAAATGTGTGCCTTAAGGGGCACTGAAGCTAATAAAGGACATTATATTTTGTGGATCTGCATTAAAATTACTTTTCCCCCGACACACTATTTAAAACATTACATTTCTGTCTCTGAAATTAAGATTTCCTTCTTTTCCCTTAAAATAAAAAGTATAACTTATTGACAGAACCATCTGATGCAAGAGGTTCCTTTGTTTGTGTGCAAGAACTACAATTTCTGCTTGAGACTCGTATTGTTCTTCCTCTGAGGGCAGGATTTTCCCCCAAGCACAAATACTGTTATTTACTGTTTATGAATTTTTTAAAAGATCACCTTACACATAATGTGAGAGTCAAAACAGGACAGCTTAATTATGTGAATTTTGGATCTTTTCCACCTGTATGCAAGTGGAAAAGAGCAATAGTCTAAAAGGTCAAATTATAGAATAGATACATAACAGATTACACACATCTTAATTCATCTGGGTCAAAGCAGAGAAGTTATTCTGAATGAGTGCATTCCTCCAGCCAGGACAAAGAGACCACAGTTATACTGCATCTATCTAACCACTTAGTTTGATAGAGAGCCAGTGTGGTGTAGTGGCTAGAGTGTTGGACTGGGAGTCGGGAGATGTGGGTTCTAGTCCCCACTCGGCCATGGAAGCTGACAGGGTGACTTTGGGCCAATCACAGACTCTCAGCCCAACCCACCTCACAGGGTTGTTGCAAGGATAAAATGGAAGAGGAGGAAAATTATGTACACTGCCATGGGTTCCTTAAGAAGGAAAAGGGTGGGATATAAATGTAATGAATGAATGAATGAATAACTTCCTAAAGTGTCATTTATTTTATCCCAATACATAGCCAGTCAAGATTTCCCTGCAAGCATGTTCACAACTTGGATGAAGAAAGCATGGAGCCTGTCCCTTTATATCTGGTTATATTTCCATTTCTCTACATGCTGACATGGATGCTTGTTGTTTCTAAAAGATACACAGTTTCCACAATGCAGATTTGGATCATCATTGCAAATAGCATTATTGTCTGCAATTGGCTTACTTGCCACTTAAGAAAGAAGGAAAGAATCCACCTTACAATACTAATTTCAAACTTGCCACTTGTTTCTGTCAATCATGATTAAGGTCTTCAATCCTGTACACACTTATCTGGGAATAAGACCAATTGAACATGGTGGGATCATACTGCAAACAAAAGTAAATTAACTTCGGATCACACTCTAAGACCATCTCTACACTAGCCTAAAATCCAGCATTTAAAAGGGGGCTTTCTGCTTCTGTTTTAAATGCAGGATCACAACGGACTCCCTTTACACATGCTTCCTTCCTTCCTCCCCTCCCCCCCCCTTCTCCCCATTATCTGAGTCTTCCATATGTTTCATTGATCTAGCTCCTCTTCTTGCAGAATTTCCTTTTTCATGGAGGGAACTCAAGTGGAACACAAGCAGGGTAATTTGATACCTCATTATCTCCAATCTCTTTAAAAATGGAATAAAGGTCATTTAGTGCAGAAGATGCTCTAGAGGTTAACAGTGTCATCTAAAGAGCCCACAAAAATCCGTGAGTGAGCAATCACAATAGCAGGATAAAAGCTCTGTGTGAAGAAGCCCTAAGAAGTTGTTATGCTATGGATCCTAGAGGAAACCTTGACTGAAATCAGAAGAGTGGAATGCCCTTCATCTCTACTTTTACAAAGAGCCCTGAGCGTAACTCTCTCTCTCTCTTTCTCTTTCTCAGCTCAGAGGAATGCTGAAGATATTAGAGTGGAGGAAATAATGGAAGATTAACTTATGATATCTATATATGCTCTATAACCATTAACTGGTCTCATGAAAATTGAACAGATAAGTGCATTTGAAGCAGCATGCTGTTACGTCTAAGCAGCATGTATAACTTATTGATAGATACACTCATGCTTTAGATCTTTCAACACATAGTCACCCCAGGCAAGGACAATGTGTGCATGGAAACAGGCTACAGTGCTCAGAGCCTCCTGTTACACTGGGAACTGCAGGTACAAGTAGGCACTGTATGAATGGTTGCCATGGCTAGATGGCTCCATCTAAAACCCTGGGGGAAATGTGCAGTTCTGGTTGATAGAGTGTGGGACAAAATGTCACTGAACAAGTGATGGGATTGAATCAAGCCACCCCTCCATTCTGAACAGATGACAGGTGCTGTCACAAACACACCTCGGTGCACCTGCCTGAGTATTAAGATCTGCCAAGAGGGCTCTCCTTTGCATCCCACCATTGGAAACTATACATTATACGGAACACACAAGAAGGCCTTCTCAGCATGGTGCCCTGGTTATAAATGACCTCCCGCTGGAGGTCCAGCTGGCACTGATGTTGGTTTCATTTCAGTGCCAAGTTAAGACCTGGCTGTTTACCCAAGCTTGTGGGTTTCATTAACCATAGTTGGTTATGATTTGTTCTTTCTTTCTTTCTTTCTTTCTTTCTTTCTTTCTTTCTTTCTTTCCCTGAAATTTATATCTTACAATTCCACCAGAAATGGTACTCACAGTGGCTAGTGGCTGATTTTATATACTGGATTGTGGTTTATTGTTTTTTGTTCTTTAATTTATCTCATTGATTGTATCCACCCTGAGATCTATTGATAGGGGACAGGTTAGAAATAGTTTAATATATAAGTGCTCCCTGTTATGTCTGGCACATAGGCACAGGAAGATGCACCCATACAGCCCACTTGCTTTACACTTTGCTCTTTTCCGTGGTTCAAGCTTCTTTTTTTCTGGAAGGGGGGAGCTAGTTCAAATTTGTAACACAAGCCCTATCCCTAGGGATGTACAGACTGTGTAAAATCTGCTCCGTCAGTGTTTCGCGGATTGTCAGATGCCTTTTGTTCCATTGTCTGCTAACAGACGCAATTTTTTTTTTGTCTTGTGGAAAAAAGAATATGTAAATAATTATGTAAGTATTTACATAAATATTTACATAATTTACCTTAGTACGTAACATTTAGCATATTGTCCTGCATTCCATTCAACATTTCCTAAGCAGAAACTTATTTTCCTATGAATTTGTATGCGTCAATTTCAGGAAAGTAAAAAAAAATAAAATCCAAAAGTCCACGGACTCCTCGTGGCCTGAGGAGGTCACTCCACAGAGGATTCCACAGGTCAGATTCTGAGAAATCCAAGCTCATTGTAGTCATCTCAAATTTCTCCAGCATCCCTAATTATCCTACACACACACCATGATTCTTCATCATGAATTGCCAGAGTCACAGTATCTCTATTGAAATCATGTTAATCTCTTGTTTTCATCTACTTCAGTGTATTGCCTGAACCAAACTGCAGAAAGCCATACACACACACACATGCATACATACACTGGAGGATTGACTGATGCCCTCTAGGTTCATTTAAGCTCCCTTTGTTTAACATACTTATGTTTCTGGCTGCCTGATCTGTATTTATAATAGGGATGTATGAAAGTCACTTACCTTTCCGCGGATTATGTTCATGGTGGTGGTGGGGGAGGTGTTCCGTCCCTCCCCCTGGAATCCTCAACGGGGGGGGAGGCGATCCAGTCCTCCCCCCCCCGGAATCCTCCATGGCCGGCTGTGCTCCGCAGCAGCTCCGCGGAGCAGCCGGCCAGGCCCAGGCCAGAGCCATCTGCAGCCGGATTTCCAGCCACGGAGGGCTCTGGGTAAAAACAACAACAAGAACAACAACTGCGTACACAAATGGCGGCGGCTACGGCCGCCGCCATTTGTGTTCCTTATTTTTCACCGTCTTAGTCTACGTAAATATTTACATAGACTATTACGGTGAAAATAAAGGGGAACGCAAATAGCATAGCGGGTGCTATTTGTGTCCCTTTTTGATTCGCCGTTTTAGCCTACGTAAATATTTACATAGGCTAAAACAGCGAATCAAAAAGGGATGCAAATAGCGCCCACTACACTATTTGCGTTCCCCTTTATTTTTGCCGTAATAGTCTATGTAAATATTTACGTAGACTAAGACGGCGAAAAATAAGGAACGCAAATGGTGGTGGCCGTAGCCGCCACCATTTGCAAAAGTGTTTTTTTTTAACCCAGCCATGATAGGCTACGTAAATCTTTATGTAGCCTATCACGTCTCTGTAAAAAAAAAAATGACAAGACTGCACATGGCAACAGCGGCAGCCAGTTGGAAGACCAGCTGCCGCAGCCACCGCCGCCAAAGCTGCCACTGGAGCCTCCATCTCCCGGAACATCCACCCCAGGTAAGTCTCATCCCAGGGGGGATCCAGGTTAGAGGTGCCAAGATAGTGATAAATCAGATTCAAAGGTTTACTTACAAGGAGACTTTATTGGGTAACTTACAGCACACAGGCATACCCAATGGTTGGATCAGACAGCTTCTCTGAACCCAGAGCCATGGGGTAAAATGGGTCTTATACCATACATGTTAGCAGTGAGGCAGCATGACACTAGCAAGTGCCCCCTAGCATTCATTCCCAGCATAGACTAACAGTACTTGGTTCTCAGCACAGCCACCTGCAGCTCTTCATAAACACATAGCTTCACTTCTCAGGCATGGCCTGATAAGGCTTTCTAGTCATTAGTAAGGAATGCGCTAAGAAGGCTGTTATTGGCCTATTGACTCATTTACACATGCTCAGAGGAATTGCACCCATAATGAACTTAAGCAAGCATAATGGATCTCTAGGCCCCTCTAACACTATAAATGACTTGATTATGCTCCTGGGGCCAATACAGCTGCAGCTGTGGGTTGGAGGAGGGAATGGGCCTGGAGACCAGATATGAAGCTGTCTAAAACAGCTTCTGCAGTCCCCTCCTCTCCCCGCCCCCCAGAATGCCCCATTTTCACCCTCTCCATGCTCCATTTATGAATGCCGAGATGGTGGCAGTGTAGAAAGAACCATGCCGGCTATGGAGAGCATGGCTGGAGAGCATGGCTTCTGGGAACTAGGGATGGCGGAGAATTTCTCCCTGAATCTCCAGGAGGCCGAATGCCAACGCATTCAGCCCCCCGAAATTGGCGGTGAAATTCTCCGCCAGCCCCCCGCCCCCCCCGGGATGGGACTTACCTCGTGCGAATGTCCCTCTCGGCGGCGAGTCCCGGTGGCGTTTTGGTGGCATTTCGTCGGGGGCGGTGGCCAGTCTTCTGACCAGCTGCCACTGCCGCCATTGCAAAATAAAAAAGGGAAGTAAAAAAAAAAAAAAACCATGATAGGCTACGTAACGATTTACGTAGCCTATCATGGCTAGATTTCCCAAGTCAGCCATGATAGGCTAAGTAAATCATCATGGGTGACTTTGGAGAAAAAAAAAAAGTGCATACGCAAATGGCGGCCCCCATGGGGTGCCACCATTTGCGTTCCTTAGTTTGGCACATCTAGTCTACGTAAATCTTTACGTAGACTACGGCGAAAATAAGGGCAACGCAAATAGCGTTCCCTGATTTTCGCCGTAGTCTACGTAAAGATTTACGTAGACTAGACGTGCCAAACTAAGGAACACAAATGGCGGCACCCCATGGGGGCCGCCATTTGCGTACACGCTTTTTTTTTTTTTCACAGTCACCCGTGATAGGCTACATGATGATTTACATAGCCTATCACGGCTGACTTTGGAAATCTAGCCGTGATAGGCTACGTAAATCATTACGTAGCCTATCACGGGTTGTTTTTTTTTTTTCACTTTTTCTTTCGTGGCCGGGGAGACGGGGCACTTCTCCCCAGCCTGAATTTCGGCCAGGCGAGGTGGGGCACCTCCCCCCCCGGCCTGAACTTCGGGGGGAGAACCGAAGCGCCTCCCCCCCACCGTGAAGCAAGCTGCAGGACCAGGTAAGTCCCTTTCGTCCATCCCTACTGGGAACCAAGGTCAGACGACCTTGGTTCCCAGAAACTGGAAAATCCTATGGACATCTAGACAGTGTCTTGTATCCATAGGATTGCTCTCCCCACCTCTTTTTTCTCTCTCTTTCTCTTCTTCATGGTAAAAGAGGAAAGAGCTCCTGCACCTTTGTTTTGGTCTCAAGTGGTCAGAAAATATACACCGACCACAATCAACATATGCAGCTGTCTCATGTGGCGTCAGACTAATGGTCCATCTAACCCAGTTGTGTTTACTCCAGGGCAGAAGGTAAATCTCCTGATGTTTTAGACTAAACTCCCAGAAGCTCCTCTCAGTATGTCCAGTGGTCAGGAATGCTGGCAGATGAAGTCTAAAAAACATTTGGAGATCTGTTATCTGCCCCCCCCCCCGGTCTACTCTGCCTGGCAGCCACTCCATGGTCTGGGAGGTAGAGATTTTTCATCACCCTGCTGCATGAAATTGTGAACTTAACTGGAGGTGCTAGGATTGAATCTTGAACCTTCTGAATGCACAGCATGTGTTCTACCATTGAGATACAGCCCCTCCCATCCTGTGAAAGAAAGTCCACAAATATTGCAAAATTTTATATACGTTTAGGTGGATTTGCACATCACAGTGTACATGTTTGTATATTAAAGCCTATATATAGAGTAAAATTGCCCATTTGCCTAATAAAGCAGGATTGACTTGGGAATTTTTTTAACATCCATAGCCTATCACAGGCAATTAGATGAACTTTGTGTCTCCTCTGAATTAGACCATATCTTTTCAGCCTGTTCTCCTCTGTAAAGGTGATGTTCCAAAAGACACTCAAGTGTATAATTTTCTGATGTAAAAATGTGAATTCTTATTGGTCAGAAGTAGGGCAAAAAATGTTATCCACTTTTTACAGAGATAAGGGAGTTGATTAAAATAAGTGACCTTTCCATAGCATTTGTGGTATTAAAAAAAAAAAAAAAAGCCCATTGTTTGTTAGAAGGGAATGCCTGCAGGAATTTCAGGATGCTTGAAATGATGACTTTAAATAACAAGCATAGAAAAAGAAATTCTTTCATCCAAAGAGAGGGAGATAGCCAAGATATATTCTAAATCTTCTTTTCTTTATTCATTTCAAATTGTCCCATTAAAAATGCTTAGATGGCTGTCCACGTCTTATATTTGTTTTTCAAACTGCCAGAGAAGGTTACTTCTCTGGACTGGCACATCTTTGGCATTTGACTGTGTGTATGCTTGGGTTGTCTACAGTAAAAAGAGTGGCAGTAGGCCAACATGATTGTGCCATGGCAGATAATTCACACTGCCAATGATTTTGAAGCAGATCAAATGCTCATTCTTTACAGATCAGACAGGACACCTCTTGTTTCCATAATCAAAAGTGATTAATTAGTGCTGGTAGGTACTATGATGGAGGCGAAGATGGAGCAGAATTAATTTTGTGGAAAATCTTTAAGGAATAGGAGATGGATATTCGGTAAAGTTCAGTCTGAGGACGAAAGCAAACGTTACATAAAACACATCAAGAACAGCAGCCCTGTATCTAGTACGAGAATTTAGTTTGATTTGTTTTTGTTTTTTACTCTGTTTTGCCCCATTCACATCTCTGAACATGAACAGTAACACATCTTTTTCAGAATGCTCTCACATGTTCCCAAACCTGCATTTGTGTTAAAAAAGAAAAAGAAAAAGTGCACTTTTTATGGGGGGAAAGTGGGCACCCACTTTCAAAAATGGGAAGGATTTCACAATTTAGTCTATGGGGGAGGGATGTGTATTTGGGTGCACACTTTCAAAAATAGGTCACATTTAATGATTTCCTCTATGGGGGGGAAAGTATGCACTTTGGTGTGCACTTTCAAAATAATGTGTACTGAAATGCATGCTTTCCCCATTCATACAAAAAGTAAAAAAAAGCACACACACACACACACACACACACACACAAAAAACAGTTCACAATTGAAAACAGGAGCAAGGTGATCCAACCGTCAAGGTGGAGTTTGGAGAACCTCTGTGATCTTGAACATTGCTGATTCTCCCAGAGAATCAGAACTAGTATATAGTTCCCCAGCACCTCAATTAAATCTAGCATACCTTTGCTTGTGTCCTGATGTCATAAAGGTGAGTCTTTCCCCTCCTTCCTGCTAATGTCAGCCAGCCAGACCTATGAATCATGTTTGGTAATATACAAAGGCAAAACTACACATGGTGGAGGAGATCTGTAAACAGGATCTCCAGCGTTCCTACAGGATTAATAGCAGCCACAAGCCCACAATAGGGGTGGGAATGGATTCAGATTGGGACAGTAATGCTGGTGGGGTTAACCCATTTGCCCTCTATGCCATTTACCCAATGAAAATCCTCCCCCAAGCTGATGACTCATGGTAAATAACATACAGATACCCTGTCTATGGACCTCTGACAACACATCTACTTGGGACTTCGGAGAGCACATCAGAAGCATATGAGATAAGTACACATTGTTGGGAAGATACAGACATGTAGCAGCCCTGTGTTTTGAAATCGTGTAATTCTGCTCTCTCACCTCAGCTATGAACCAACGACGTAGCTTTAGCCAATTCAGCATTCCTAGCCACCCACCTTTTACATGGCGGTGCACAACCTATGGGCCTTCTAGTGCGACCCCCTGACAAAGCCCCCCAACTTCTGCCAGTAATCCACAGCTCACCTCCGTGTCTTTGCAAATGCCAAAAAAGGATGCTGTAGGAATGGGACTTTTATGGAAGGAACCATAGAGCCCTCTGAGAGCTGCTTCTAGAGTGGCTTTTTAAGAAGAAAGAACTGTGGGGAGAAAGAAAACAATGGAGCGGTGAGGGCTGGGACTGGGAATGGCTGGGGAAATTGTGTGGGTCTGTGTTGGGGATGGATGGAGAAGACTATGTGTGTGTGTGTGTTGCTATGTGTGTGCATGTGTGACCCCTGGCCCTGCATCTGACATCAGATGTGGCCTTTCGGGGGGAAAAGGGTGTACACTCATGTTTTACATTATGGGGAATATACTGTCCTACAACAGCCTTGTACGGATTACTGAAATAACGTATATGAAATTCGTTGGCCATTTGAAAAGTGCTATATACATGCTAACATTATTAATAGTAGCAGCAGGAGTAAGAATGATAGTAGTGGTTGTTGTGTAGCAACATGGTTTCATTGATTGGGGGGGTTAAACAGGACACATACCATCACAACATATAACTAGGAGTTTCAGGGAAGGGATATTAGAGTTGTGCATGAATAATATACTGGCTCATTAAATTAGGTTGTTGCCAATATCCTTTAGAAGTTGAATTCCTGTTAAAGTTCACAATTTTGTAAAAGCAGAACAATAGAAAACACAGGCAGGATTTGCTGAATCTATTACACATACATGAAGGTGCTGGATTTTCAGAAGCACAGTGAGGAGTGTCCTGAATTCTTGCAGTTCTTGCAATACTACTTTTAGGGATGTCGGAGAATTTCTCCACGAATCTCCAGGAGACCGAATGCCAATGCATTCGGCCCCCCAAAATTGGTGGAGAAACTTTTGAAAAAAAAAAAAAAAAAGCGCATACGCAAATGGCGGTGCCCATGGGCACCGCCATTTGCATTCCTTATTTGGGCACGTGTAGTCTACGTAAACATTTGCGTAGACTACGGCGAAAATAAGGGCAACGCAATCCTGGCTTCTCCTTTGGGCCTATTTTTCTTCAGTTTCCTCAGTCTAATGGGTATCTTTAAACATTGTCTAGTTTGCTTTCTAAGGGCACAGTCCTATGCCCTCAAGACATTGTCTGAGGGGCCATTGGATACTGGGGATTGTCTCCTCCAAGGACATAGACAGAGCTACAACCTCAGAGGTGAAAATCCCCACTCAGAACTTCAGTCCCCCACCCCACCCCACCCCGCCAGCTACCACAGAAAGCTCCATGGCAGCTCCTCTTCTGACATCAGTGTCACAACCTCATCAGATGAGGATGGGAAGAGGGCAAAGGGGCATGCTGGTGAGTGGAGAGGAGGAGAAGCCAGGATGCACTGTATCCTGTGGCTTCTCCAACCCCAGCCCCACCAGCACAACACTAGATGGGCTCAGAGGCCAATCTAGCGGGAATGTTTGAAAAGGAGGATGGATAAATGAAAATCATCCATCACTCTTCTTGCCCTCCTGTCAGCAGCCCAGCAGGGCATAGGAAACTTGGGAGCCTCTGATATCGGAAGTTTCTATCTAGGGGACAGGAACCTGATATGGTTTCACTCTAAACCCTTCTTGGTTTCATCAAATTTATTACAACTTTCTTGATCAAAAGTCGAAAATTGAGATTCTAAAAATTGTTTAGTTATCTATCTTCCACTATTGCTGCAATATTATCTGTTATGGCCTTCGGATGTTTTTCGACTGTTTTGATACAATTTACTTACAAAAATTCAAATGATCCCCATTATTGCCCTACACTGAAAATTCATAATCTGACCATGAGTCACTTTGATTGCAATAATCTCTTGTATGCTAAATGCATTCCTTGCTCTGATAAATTGCACATTTCCCACATCTGTTAGCCCCCACCCCCCACCCAAACTGTGATGGATTGCACATAGATTTTTTGTGTTCTTTTTAATGTCTCAAATGCGGTGCATTCTGAAGCTGTAATCCTATGAGATATTTATAGTTTTGGCAGAGGCACCTCTTCTGCAAATGCTCTTCCAATTTGGGTAATACTTTTGTTACTAATCAGGTTGTGGTTACTAATCAGGGACAGGGCAAATAAATACCCACACCCACCCCCGCAAATCATGATGAACTCCCCCTGTCTCTAGAAATGGAAATAAATACGTGGCAAAATACAGACTGGCTTTATTAACAAAACAATACTGGGTTTATCTTGTCACTAACATGTTGGGGTGATGGTGGGGAAACACCTGCTAAGGCGCTTGAAGAGGGTTCAGAGAAAGAGAACAGAGTTTTAACTAACATAAAAGTCTCAGTAAATGGAGCTTTTTCACACCAAGAAACTTCTGAGGACCTGTGCTCAGACCACTGCCTGCTAGAATGTTGTTGTTGTTGCTGTTGTTGTTGTAATGCTGCAAGGTGACTGTAGCCCTGTGCTGGCATTTGCTTCCATTAGGGGTGTATGGATTTTGTTAAATCCATTCCATCTGTGTTTCACGGACTGTCAGGCGCCTTTCGTTCCATCATCCTCTCATTGACAGAATTGGATTTTAAGTATGAGAATTTCATTCCTGTTTGCAAATGCACATTTGCACAAATCCCCCCCCCCCAAGTAAAATAACTGTCTGCACGTCTCTGCAACACAGAAAAAAGCTGGTCTGCTGCAGGTCAGATTCATAGAAATCCAAAATCATTTGAATCCAGTGTGGATTTCCCCAGCATCCCTAGCCTCCATCATGTGTAGGGCTAAAGTGGGGACAGGATGTGTGCAAGCATGCACACCTCATCCCCAAATGTCCCCACACATCTGGCTAGCTCAGAGACCTTTGTGCATTGAGCATGAAGGTCTGCATATGAGTCTGTAAATGCATTTGGCTGAATGTGCTTAGACAGCTCCTGTGATGGGGATTGGGGAACCCTGATAAGGCAGGGCTTGTGATCACAGGAGCTGTGGAAGCATGTGCAACTGAACACATTTAAAAGCTCCTGTGCAGACCTTCGTGCTGAACACATAAAAGTGTCAGAGCTAGCCATGCACACACAGGCATGTTTGGAGGTGTGGTTTGTGTGCTCACACACACACCAGTTTAACTGTAACCATGTTACAGGCAAACACCTGCTATCCCTTGTAGGGAGGGCGTACTGCATTGCTCACAGATAGGCAAATACATCCTCCTAAGCCGGGGATGTTATCATGAGTCCTGCCCAATGGCTACACAAAGCAAGCAGACTGAGCGTGAAAGACCTCTTCCTCCTCTGCCATGTTGTCCTCCACTTCCTCTTCCTGAAGACAGAGTGACATGCTGGAACCCAGCTTAAGGCAGCAGCTGTGTTTTTTCTCCTCTTTGACGGAAGCAGCTGCTGTATTTTAATTTGGGAGGTGGCAGGGGATGGGGGGAGGAAGTGGTCATGGTCGTGGTCATAGAGTGGCAGCCAGACAGCTGGCTCTTCTGGATTAAAGCTGTTGCTTGGTGAGAGCAGGCCCATCGCCTTGATCCACTGCCCAGCCCACTACTAGAGTGTTTAGTCTCAGCCTGCCTAATAGCAGGGCTGGCCCTGATCCTTTTACACCAAACTACCTTCTGTAATCTTACTGATTTTTCAATAACCTCATTTGTACCAACATTTATTTACATGCCAAGTCAATTCTGTTCTACTGGACACAATGAGCCAGAAGTACACAAGGGTAAGACTCATGGTTTATGTGTAGCTTTAAGACTACAAAATGCATAGGTTTTAACATTCTTTTTTGCAATGCAACAACATCTGTGGCCTAGATTAAATGGAATACTTTAAAAAAAATGTGAAAAATGAGAATGCCCATGGAACTGAATGAATTTCTACTCAGGCAATCTGTTCGACATGAAAATTCACAGTGAAAAGGCCAGGAAAATGAAATAAGCAATGGATCTCTTCCAGTGGGTTTTACACTATTGTAGTTAAAACATCGGTTTAAGATGATGGATCAGTTAAGTGCAACATGGACAGCTAATTAACTAGTACAAATATTTTTTTGATAATCACTCTTAAATGTATTGACCATATCAGGAGGAGACATAGCACAGTATTATATGGAACTATGAGATATGGGGAAAGGGGGCAGGATAACTGTTCTCTATGAGTGCAATCAGAGTTTTAAAGTATTTTGGCTCAGTGTTTTAAGTTATGGAATTTTTAAAAGAGCCTAAAGGGAAAATGAGAGGTGCTCTCCAGCAATTAGACTACAGCAGAGACCCTGGGGAAATTAGGCCCCTACTCTCTAGCTTACTTAGCATAAAAGTTAATGCAGTCCTGTTTCCTACATTAATTACATAGGCCTGATATATTTTGTTTCTCTTCTCTGAGAAAAGATGGCACAAAGGGCATAAGAGAGGCATTACATTGGCTTAGACAGCATTTTTTTTTGTCTCTTGGGTTGGCAACGTCTGACTATCCTGTGACTTTTATATCTCCAAAGCACAGGTAAGGTTGACAGCTGTGGCTTCCTGTGTTGTAATACAGCTATAAGAGACAAAAAAAGAAATAATACTTAAGCAAGATGTTGTCAGGCTTGTTTCTTTTCCTGGAAATATGAGGTGCCTGGAGATCAGAACCACAAATGTGCTCCTAACGTGGTTCCTGGTATCAAGGTAAAAATATATATGGTCCACTTGCATGTGAGAATGTGAAGTCATTAGTTTTCCATGATTTAGGATCCCTCTGGACACGTTTCTGTCATAGCAGCATTACAGTCTAGCAAAGTAATCTTGCAGAAGAGTTGCAACCAAACAAGACTTCCATACCTCAGTGCTCTAATTTTGGCTTCACTTTTGCAAAGCCTTCTTTATGAAAGTGTATCAGGCAGCACCCCTTCATGGATCACTGCCTTGTTGTGGCGAAAAGGCTTGCGTAACTCAGTGAAGCCATAAGCTATGCTGTGCAGGGCCACCCAAGATGGACAGGTCATGGCAGAGAGTTCTGACAAAATGTGGTCCACTGGAGAAGGAAATGGCAACCCATTCCACTATTCTTGCCAAGAAAACCCCATGGAACGTATCACAAGGCTAAAAGATATGACGCCGGAAGATGAGCCCCTCAGGTCGGAAGGTATCCAATATACTACTGGGGAACAGCAGAAGGAATTTCCAAGTAGCGCCAGAAAGAGTGAAGCGGCTGGGCCAAAGCCGAAAGGACACTCAGCTGTGGAGGTGTCTGGTGGTGAAAAGAAAGTCCAATGCTGTAAAGAACAATATTGTTTAGGAACCTGGAACATAAGATCAATGAATCAAGGTAAGCTGGAGGTGGTCAAACATGAGATGGCAAGACTGAACATCGACATCTTCGGAATCAGCGAACTAAAATGGACAAGCATGGGCGAATTTAATTCAGGTGACCATCATATCTACTACTGTGGGCAGGAATCCCATAGAAGAAATGGAATAGCACTCATAGTCAACAAAAGGGTGGGAAAAGTGGTACTGGGGTACAATCTCAAAAACGACAGAATGATCTCAGTACGAATCCAAGGCAAACCATTCAACATCACAGTAATTCAAGTCTATGCCCCAACTACTGAGGCCAAAGAAGCTGAGGTTGATCGGTTCTATGAAGACCTACCACACCTTCTAGAACTAACACCAAACAAAGATGTCCTCTTCATCATAGGGGATTGGAATGCTAAAGTAGGAAGTCAAGAAATCACCGGGATAACAGGCAAGCATGGCCTTGGTGTACAAAATGAAGCAGGACAAAGGCTAATAGAGTTTTGCCAAGAGAACACGCTGATCATAGCAAACACTCTTTTCCAATAGCACAAGAGGCGACTACACATGGACATCACCAGATGGTCAATATCGAAATCAGATCGATTATGTCCTTTGCAGCCAAAGATGGAGAAGCTCCATACAGTCAGTAAAAACAAGACCTGGAGCTGACTGTGGCTCAGATCATGAGCTGCTTCTTGCAAAATTTCGGCTTAAATTGAAGAACATAGGGAAAACCACTAAACCACTCAGGTATGACCTAAAACATATCCCTTATGAATATACAGTGGAGGTGAGGAATAGATTTCAGGGATTAGACCTAATAGACAGAGTGCCTGAGGAACTATGGACAGAGGTCCGTAACATTGTTCAGGAGGCAGCAACTCAATCCAGCCGAAAGAAAAAGAGATGCAAGAAAGCAAAGGGGCTGTCTGATGAAACTTTACTAGTAGCTGAGGAAAGAAGGGAAGCAAAAAGCAAGGGAGAAAGGGGAAGATATATCCAACTGAATGCAGAGTTCCAGAGAATAGCAAGGAGAGACAGGAAGGCCTTCTTACATGAACAATGCAAACAAATCGAGGAAAACAATAGAATGGGAAAGACTAGAGATCTTTTCAGAAAATCAGAGATCTCAAGAGAACGTTTTGTGCAAAGACGGGCATGATAAAGGACAAAGAAGGCAGGGACCTCACAGAAGCAGATGAGATTAAGAAGAGGTGGAAAGAATACACAGAAGAACTATACAGGAAACATCTTAATGTCCCTGATAGACATGATAGTGCGATCACTGAACTTGAGCCGGACATCCTCGACAGTGAAGTCAAGTGGGCCTTAGGAAGCATTAGTAACAACAAAGCTAGCGGAGATGACAGTATTCCAGCTGAGCTATTTAAAATCCTAAAAGGCGATGCTGTTAAAGTGCTGCGCTCAATATGCCAACAAATTTGGAACACTCAACAGTGGCCACAAGACTGGAAAAGGTCAGTTTACATTCCAGTTCCAAAGAAGGGCAATGCCAAAGAGTGTTCAAACTACTGTACAATTGCGCTCATTTCACATGCCAGCAAGGTGATGCTCAAAATCCTACAAGCTAGGCTTCAGCAGTATGTAAACCGAGAACTACCGAAAGTATAAGCTGGGTTTCGAAAAGGCAGAGATCAAATCGCCAACTTTCGCTGGATCATGGAGAAAGCAAGAGAATTCCAGAAAAAAATGTATATTTCTGCTTCATTAACTACACTAAAGCCTTTGATTGCGTGGATCACAACAAACTGTGGCAAATTCTTAAAGAGATGGAAGTACCAGACCACCTTACCTGTCTCCTGAGAAACCTGTACACGGGTCAAGAAGCAACAGTAAGAACCGGACATGGAACAACTGATTGGTTCAAAATTGGGAAAGGAATACGGCAAGGCTATATATTGTTGCCCTGCTTATTTAACTTATATGCAGAGTACATCATAAGAAACGCCGGGTTGGATGAATCACAGGTCGGAATTAAGATTGCTGGGAGAATTATCAACAACCTCCAATATGCAGACGATACCACCCTAATGGCAGAAAGCGAAGAGGATCTAAAGAGCTTCTTGTTAAGGGTGAAAGTGGAGAGTGCAAAAGCTGGTTTGAAACCCAACATTAAAAAAACGAAGATCATGGCATCTGGCCCCATCACTTCCTGGCATATAGAAGGGGAAGAAATGGAATCAGTGACAGATTTTACTTTCTTGGGCTCCAAGATCACTGCAGACAGTGACTGTAGCCATGAAATTAAAAGATGCTGGCTCCTTGGGAGGAAAGCTATGGCAAACCTAGACAGCATAGTAAGAAGCAGAGACATCACCTTGCCGACAATGATTCGTATGATCAAAGCTATGGTTTTCCCAGTAGCAACGTATGGCTGTGAGAGCAGGACTATAAGGAAGGCTGAGCGCCGAAGAATTGATGCCTTCGAATTGTGGTGCTGGAGAAGACTCTTACGAGTCCCTGGTCTGCAAGGAGGTCAAATCAGTCAATCCTAAAGGAAATCAACCCTGAGTGCTCACTGAAAGGACAGATAATGAAGCTGAAGCTCAAATATTTTGGCCAACTAATGCGAAGAGAAAACTCCCTGGAAAAGACCCTGATGCTGGGAAAGATTGAAGGCAAAAGGAGAAGGGGACGGCAAAGGATGAGATGGCTAAATACCATCACTGATGCAATGAATATGAATTTGAGCACACTCCAGGAAAGAGCGGAGGACAGGAAGGCCTGTTGTGCTATGGTCCATGGAGTCACAAAGAGTTGGACATGACTTAACGACTGAACAACAACAACAACATCAAGCAGCTACATTCAACAGAATTTAGCCAGGTTTTAGTAGAGGAGGAGGAGGAGGAGGAGGAGGAGGGGGAAGAAGAAGAAGAAGAAGAAGAAGAAGAAGAAGAAGAAGAAGAAGAAGAAGAAGAAGAAGAAGAAGTAACATTTTCTATATGTATGATGCCTTGGGACAAAGGTACCAACACTCGTCTAACTCCAAGACACAGACACTAAGCTAAAACACAGCTGACACAGCTGTACACTTAATAAAGGACACTATTTAATAAATAATATTTAAATATTAAAATTAAAAAAAAATAAACTCTCCTTTTGCCTCTTCCATGTTCTCAGTGCTCATGTGTGAAAGGGCCAGAAATGCACAGGAATCTAGATTTAAAATCAATTGAGGGTCATGCAAGACATATATTTACATTGACAGTTGAACCTTCATTCTCAGTTTGTAGAGTTACCTGGCTGACGATGCAAGAGACAAGAGTGGAACATGGGCACATGTATCACCCTTTCACCATGGGTTTCAGCTAACACATCATGTAGGTTGCAAATGAGAACAGGAGTGAGTCAAACTGAGCTTTGAAGTGAAATTCAGAGAACGTCAGCAAGCTCAATCATCCCTGGTTTTCCCATCCCTATGCATGTATAGGTCCATTTGGGAAGTCCTTCCCCCATAAAAAAGTTTGCTAATATCCATGTCTATGCATATGCACTTTGTCACACAGACCAGCTCATATGCACTCCAGAAGGTTGCATGCTTGATAGCACTTCTGTCATGCATACCGTATCCCCAGTTAGGTGGGCAAACAGACCTTTAGGTTGTGAGCAGTGATTCAGAGCCTAACTGTTAATTGCACCACTTGCAAACACATCTTCTTTTCTTTATTTAATTACAGGCATCAGTGGGAGTTTCATTGGGACTGCAGTGCACTTCTCTCCCCTGCCACAATTGCAATGAAAATTGATTCCCTCCCGCCTTTCCATGGGGTGATTAGGCTTCAGAAAAAAACTGCAGCAAAGGGTAGGACAATTGTAGCAGGGGAAGGGATGGTTAATCCTCTTCTCCTTGTGGGAACTTTGGTCCCTACTAAATTTCCACCCTTGAATATAATTAAATAAAGAAAACAGCAATAATAACAATGGCATGATTGCATACAGCACGATTAGCATCACTCGTAGTTAGGCACTCATTCTCAAGGTTATACTGAGACTCCTTCACCAAACCAATTTTTGTGAATCCTCAAGTGTGATGCTCCACACATCCACTGAATTCTGCAACTCCCATGCAAAGTTAAGGAGATTCTAACCATAACATTGGAGGCTTAATGTAATTAATGTGTGTATCTTGCACAAATATGGGAGAAACTCATCTACCTGGTGACTATCACTATGTAATTCAACTTCTATGGCTAATATTTACTCTTGAAGCCTAGAAAGTTGCTTTTTTAAAATCAATGGATGATTTTCTTTTGATTAACTTTTGTGGGATGAATGTTTTGATTCATGTATATTAATATATACTAATTATTCTGAAAACCATTGTTTATTTATGAAACTCAATTCAGTGCAGAGAGTGAAATCAGGAGATAGTTTACCCAAGCTGCCTTAGCAAAGTCTCTACATGTTGTGAAGAGCAACTACTATGGAACTGAGAAAGAAAGGCAGATATTCCTAAATATTATTATTTATTTAAACCCAATATGAATAAATTGCATTTTAAGTACCTAACATGCAGCAGCTCTGTGTTGATTATCATGATATTGTATCATGTCACGTACTATTACAGGATATTACTTGTTTGGGTACTGCTTACACGTTTAATCTCCCTTTTCATTTTCAAAACAATCCTGTGGGTGAAGGTTATGCTGAAAGCTGTGACTGGCCCAAGGTCAGCATCCAGCAAGCATCATCACTAATTGGGGAACTGAGACTGGGTCTTGCCAGAATAAGTCCAAAACTTTTTCCATTGCATTTCTGTGAACTGGCCACTGTTCCCTACATTTTAGCACAATTCTCTTTGGACTATTGAGATCAGCTTCATGTGTGGCCCATCTTGAAGGATGTTTGAAAGCTACTACAGCAATTGCATAATGGTGTGAGTTGACTCTTAACAGGAGCAGAGAGTATATTACCTAAGAAGATCCCCTGATAGATCAGACCAGAGGCCTCATATTCTGTTCACACAGTGGCCAGCCTACTGCCTATCAGAACAGAAGTCCACAAGCAATGCAATAGTATACTATGGTTCATGTTCCCATTCAGTGGTATTCTGTCTCTGCTACTGTAGGTAATATATAGCCATTATGAATGATTTTGGCCCTCACTGCCATGACATCAGGAGGATATGAGGTAAGTAAATACACATTACTGGGAGAGGAGAAACATACGGGTTTGGTAACATATGTTTCTTCCCTGTCACATGATCTATGAACAAGGTAGGTGGCTTAGCCAATTTAGTATCCTCTCAGCCTTAGTCACCCACCACCTACACTGTGGGGATAATACTGGCTTACAGTAGCCTTGTAAGGAATGTATTTGAATCACTTTGAACTATATGTGAACATTTGAAGTGTGTGTGTGACAGTGTGTGTGTGTGTGTGTGTGTTTCTATTCATATACAGAGAGAGTTTGTGTAAGGCACAGACACACACATATACACACTTTATCAACACTACCATGACAGTTTCACTGTACTGCATCCTGATATGTATCCAAGGTCCACTCAAAGCATTATTACTTTGGGGGTTTTAAATAGCCTGGGCCATGCATACCTAAGGCAGGCCTCACCTTCTCCCAGATGTACCTGTGTCCATTAAGATCAGAGAGGAGGACCTGTCTGTGTCCCATCAACAGTGACAAGTGTGTGGGGACATGAGACAGGGCTTTCTCAGTAGCGGAACCCTTACTTTGGAATTCCCTGCCCAGACAAGCTCTCTAGACTACATCTTTGATTGCTTTCTGCTGGAAAACTTTTCTGTCTACAAAGCCTTTGTCACAAAATTGAAGAGCCCCATTTTTAACAGCTTTTTCTGCAATAAAGTCCTTTGTACTATATATATTATGTTTTTTATGGTTTTAAATGTAACCCCACTCTCTCTACCAGTCATCCCTTTTTGGTGGTGGTGGGGACTATGCAATCTGGGATCAAAGTGTAGCAGAATGGATGAAAGGGGACAATGCCAGCCTCTAGAATGCAAGGGAATACCTCCAGCCACACATTACCTGAAATGGGCAACTGACTGGAATGGAAAAAAAGTTAGAATTTAGTTAGCAAGGGTTTTTCTCAGTTTCTCTCATTTTTCCAGTCTTAAGTTTAGCTTATCCTGAACTTTGAGAATTTTTTAAAAAGAGTTTTAAATTCTTTTGAAAAGATTTTTAAAAAGTTTGCATGAACATTTGTATGCATTTATTTGCAAATTTCTCCAAATACATGCAGTTTTGTACATAATGTTGACTAATATACACAGTTTTGGCAACATTATTTTCACCAGTATGTGCATTTTTGTGTGCACGTTTCCCCAGTATATGCAGTTCTCATGCATTTTTTGATTGGATAATTTCATTCCAAAATTTGGAGAAGAGCACATTTTGAAGGATAAGTGAGTTTTGGTTTGCATAGTAGTCTGAAAGTGCAAAATTCTGTAAGTTTGCATTAAAATGGAAAGGGAAAAAAAAATATCTCCCATCCATCCCTAAACAAGGGGGAAACAAGAAAAGGGGGTGGAACAAAAGGAACAATTTAAATAAATAGCACCCTATTCTGGGGCCTTAGCATTTTTCCTTTCAGCTATCCCACTGCAGTTTGAACCCAAGTCCCATACTCCTAACTACCAGCACCACCACCGCCACTGCCACCATCACACACAACAAGGGATGCTGGTGCAAATATTGGAGTTATAAAGGCATGCTAAAATTGGTTTTACTTTTAAAATATCATTTGTAGGACACTTTGTGTATTTTGATAAAAGGGGGGGAGGGAAACTGATACATTTTCTAAATAAATTTATAGTGAAGAAAATGAAGGGGAGTGGAGATAACTTCTCACAAAGCCACCTAGAGTGTCCAAGGCAATGTGAGAATTGCATCCAGATGAAAACTGAGCATGCTGCCTGCTGGATCACCAGAAGGAGGACCATATATGAATGATATGGGTGAATCCAATTACACATAGGGCATGGTCCAACCCACATTAATCATTTGGAATCCCCAATGAATTCAAGGTGTGAGTTAAGCATATCCTTAAATTTATCCCACTGAATTTAATCACAAGCTACAGGATAGACTGCAGCTCAGCTGGAGAGCTCATGCATTGCATGCAGAAGATTCCAGGTTCAGTCCTTGACATCTCCAGTAGTCCAGTTAAAAAGATCAGGTACCAGGTGATGGGAAGAAGCTCTGCCTGGAAACCTGGTGAGCTGCTACCTATTAGAGTGGACACTACTGGGCGAGATGGGCAACTAGTCTTCCCTGGTATAAGGCATTGTCCTATGGTTCCTATTAAACTTTATCTGCATCATGGCTACAATGTATCACAGTGCTTTTTAAGCATTTCCCACAACATTTCTGTCCCTCAGAACACAATGATCCCCACAATATTGCAGACTGACAGTTTATACATGTGGAAATTCATCAAGGCAGAGTAGTGATTTTGCACCTGTGCTTAAGAGAAAGAAGTATGACCTACACACATTCTGTACAAGATGGTGTGTGTGTGTGTGTGTGTATGGGTACAACAACTAGATTTCAGGTACCAGCTTCCCTCAAGAATTTCCTGTATGAAGGGAAATTTCTAAGGGAATATGTGCATGAACTTACTACATAGAAATTCTTCTACTGAGGACATGTGTAGTAAATGAAGTAGTAACTGTAGTATCCTGTAGTATACACAGTGTACATACTTGTTACAGTAACATGGCTAAGCTGCGAGCCAGGAAGTCTCTGTTTTAAATCTCATCTCAGCCATAAACTCATGAGATTCTCCTAGATAACCTTCCCTTTTTTTTGCCTCACCCCCCTCCCACACACTCACCTCTTCCCACAATATAGGGATGATAATATGCTGACATTCCTCAAAAGACAGTTGCAAATATGACAACAATATATATGTGAAGCACTCTAAAATATACCACACACACACACACGCACACTTCTATTGATAGTTAATGCTTTTAATGAACCTTTCAAACACACTCACAGAAAAGTAATGTCTGAGGGCACATGAGGCAGGCAGCCAAGTTGCTGCTGTAGCTAAGCAGGTCTGGGTATGGTCAGTGCTTGGAGGGGAGACCACCTGGGAACCACATGTAGCCACCTTGAGTTCCACAATGGAATAAAGGTGGGATATAAGTGTAATAAATACATAAATAGAATAATATATTACATCAGTTATATTTGCAGTGACCTTACAGAATGGGTTTCTTGTTATATGACAGACCATTCCTTCACCCCACCCACCCCTAATTATCCTTTGTGAAGGACTGAATGTTAAAAGCAATGGAAAGGTGAATTCAGAATGGCTGTGACAGAGCCTCCCATTCTGACAAACTTCTAAGCAGCTTGCTACTTTTCTGATCTATGATTCTGTGAACTTTGAGAGTTTAGACTGAGAAGACCAGACAGAGCCCATCTTGGTATTTGCCACTGTTGCCATGATGAAGACAGCTGCTCAAGAGCAGTTTCAGTTGTAAGCATCTGAGGACCTTTAGTCAAAAGACTGCTAATCTTTCAAGACACTCTGCTTTCACCTGCCTTGCCCCCTTCCCAGATAAAACGGCCATCGGCTTAGTTCTCTCTCTTAACATGCCACTGTGCTTTCTTTGTTCTGTCTGTTCCCGGCCTTTTAATCAAAATGACTATTCACGTCACACTTTATTACTGCTGACAACTATAGATTTCATTTCCCGACCGCATCAGAAGCAATTTCCACCCCCTACCTCCATTGCAGTTCAGCTGCTAATCTTGCAAGAGGAAACCATTTCAAAAGGTACTGTATGTTTAACCCCCTAAAAATATACATTTCTTGGAGAGAAGTCATCTTTTCTTTGGTCTCATTTCTAACCTGAAACGCTGAACAAATATTCCCCTCATGCATTTAAATCACCGCTGCCTGCTTCTGTTTGCAAGACTTTGAAAGGCTTTGACTATGAGATTTTTATTTGCCTAGCAAGCAATGCTGTCTAATGATGATGATGATGATGATGATAATAATAATAATAATAATAATAATTATAATAATGTGTCTTTCATGTGTCATATGCATGTGCCTGAATACACACATCTCCCATAGATAACAGAATTAGTTTAATAAGATTCCAAAGATTTCAAGTATCATCAAATACCTTCTTTAAGAGTTTGCGCTCTTTTACAGGTAATAACAAACAGACATTCTCCTGAGACAATAGTTCTATTCTGGGATACTCCTCCCTAAAATAAGCCCTCTGTTCCTCCCCCTTCTTTTCCTCCTGACACAACAGACGGACTGAGCTGCTGCAGTGCAGAATGTCAGTTTACTCATTTAGAACTTTCAATGCAGAAAATTCAGACTGATGCAGTCAACCAGATAACGCAGCACTTACCTTAATTGAAAACCCTCTCCTTTGACAAAGCTAACAGAAGGAAGCAGTGGCTCAAAAATCAGCAGTTATTTGGGGGGCAATCTAAGTTTTCAGTCAGCACCCTCCAGGTAGAGATGCATCCTGGGCTGTCTTTCACTGTTGACGCTGAACTCCTCACTGTCTAGAGAAAGGATAGAGAAGGAAAGATAAGCTGGAATCCTCGGGAGGGACCTGAGTAAGTGAAAGAGTACAAAAGCTCTGTTCCTTAAAAGGGGGATGTTCAACAAAACGTGCTCAGGTCTGAAGGATCCGGTGGCGGCAGCTGCGATAGGTGTCTGTCATGTCCCCCGAGCCGTGGGATGATCGTTGACCTGATTAACACATGGCACACTCCCTACATGTAGAGAAAGCACCGGGAGGATTGGTGAGTCGCCAGGGAGTCACAAAAGGCACCGGGGCCACTTGGGAATGTCATCTCTCTTCCAGATTAATAGATGTGCTGCTGCAGCTGAGGTTGTAATTTGCAAGGTGGGTTATGCACGGTGGAAAGCCATCTAACGATTTCCAAATGAAAAACGCTCCTGCAACACTGCCTCTTTCCAAGGTGCATCAGCGTTCCAAACAGGTTATGGTTGATTAATTAAAACAGATGTGTGCAGCTTCTTTCATTATACGATGCTCACCGTATGCAAAGCTTGGGTAGCTGAGGGACTTCACATGCTCTCCTATAAGCACAGAGATGGACACTCAGGTTCCAGCCTAACAGAAATGAAGTGAAGTTGGTGGGCAAATCTCCCAGATGGCAATTAACTATTGTTGGGTGGGAGGGAAGCAGGTTCTGCATGGCACATTTGTCAGCGGGAGTGAGGCATTAAGCATGCAAAGTTATTTTTCCAGAAGAGAAATGCTCCCTTCAAACAGAGTTATCAAATTGGCAGCAAACTGGAGAAATGCACAGTTGGGTTCACTGAACTGGTTTAAACAAAATTAACATAATAATAATAAAATAATAACCCCCTCCATGCAGTTTACATATGAACAGTCATAAAAAATGTTGGGCAATGACCATTGATGTTGGCCAATGGCCCAGCTGAACACTGATCAAGTATTTAAAGCATTAATTTATTAGGATATTTGTTTGTTCGTTTGTTTGTTTTAAAGTGTGCATCTTGCCTTTCCAATGAATTGTGCTCGAGGAACAGCAACAAATAGGGAGAACTCTGATATGAGGAAGGGCTGTAGCTCAGTGACTGGGCAAGTGCTTTGCATGCAAATCATCCCATGGTCAATCCCTGTCATCTCCAGGTAGGGGTTGGAAAGGATCCTGCCTGAAACCCAGTCAGCTTAGGCAATACTAACCCAGATGGATCAGTGCTCTGGCTGGATGAGGCAGCTTCCTATGTACCTACAAAAAAAAGAAGAAAAAAGTTTTCCAGATTTTGGGGTACCATTAAATGGGTGCAAAATGTCAATTATTCAGGTTGCTATACTTTTATCACTGGGGGTTTTAATGGTGGGGATTTTCTGCCTTGAACATCAACAACTTTGGTCTGTCCCTAGTATTTCATGCTTCCTCCTGAACCCTGTATTGTTCTTCATAGATGCCTGCAGTTATGGCAAATGGCCCGCAGGAGAATTCAGGTCATGTAGTTTAAGGGAGTAGAGGGCAGAAAAACTCTGGTGGTGATTGCTGCAGGGAAGGTATGCATGCATCACCCTGGCTCCCGAAAAGCTGGGGACCAAGGGGCCATTGTTCTTGCCATTAGTATCTGAGGACACCATGAAAAACAATAAAAGGGGGAGGTTGCCACACACTAGGCAAATAAGGTATTATTGACTTCATAGAATAGTTCACAGTATTTGACAGTGGCCATCTGACTGGGTCAACAGACAATCTTTGGCTGGTTAATTGACTGGCATCCTAACCCTACCCCCTCCCTCCATACCAGTTAATTGTTTAAGGTGCATGGTTTGCTTTCATATCACATAAAGTGGGTGCAAAACTGGGGAAAATGTTCATGGAAAATGAAATATTATTCCTCTCTATATAAGAGAAAAGGCAAAAATACTCAGCAATTTTTATTCATATAAATTGATTAGAGTTTCAGCCCGCCCTTAAGAACATAAGAAGAGCTTCAAATCTTTGAATTTTTGAATCTTCGAAGATCATGCCTGAATTAGGAAAAAAAAATAGGGATGTCAGAGAATTCCGCCACGGATCTTGGTGAGGCCAAATGCCAGTGCATTCAGCCCCCAGAAATCCATGGCAGAACAAAGCCCCCACCCCCCACCCCACAAAAGGCACGTGAAATGGAGCACTTACCTGCTGCCGTCTGCGCTGACTTACGAATGGCGGCCGCGTCTGCGGCGGCCATTCACTTCCTCATCATAGCCATGATAGGCTACATAAGTATTTACGTAGCCTATCACAGCAAGAAACAAAAACAAAAACAGCGGACACAAATGGTGGCGGCTACGGCAGCCACCATTTGCGTTCCCTTTTTTTCACTGTTTTTGCCTACGTAAATATTTACATAGGCTATTACGGTGAAAATAAGGGGATTGCAAATGGCGTAGTGGGCGCCATTTGCGTTTCCCTTTTTTTTCACCATAATAGCCTACGTAAATATTTACGTAGGCTAAAACGACGAAAAAAAGGGAACGCAAATGGCGTCCGTTGTTGTTGTTTTTGCTTGCTGTGATAAGCTACATAAATATTTCTGACACCTATCACAGCAAAATACAGGGACGCAAACAGCGGCGGCTATGGCGGCTGCCATTTGCGTCCCTGCAGGCTGCCCAGTGGCCGGATGTCCGGCTGTGGGCGGCCCCAGCCGGTGGCTCCGTGGAACCTCTGCGGAGCGGAGCTGGCCAGAGAGAATGTTGGGGGGAGGGACGGAGCACCTCCCCCCAACCACGAATGTCACCCTTCAAAAAGGTAAGTGACTTTCATACATCCCTAAAAAAAAAACATCATGGAGAAGCCACGATTCTTCGAAGATATCACCTTAATTAAAAAAAAAAAATCCAAAGCAGGGGATAGGAGGGGGTAAAACTTATTCTCATTTGAAGGGATAGAACAACCCCCTGCTCAATGCAGGAAGCCTGATTCCCAGGTGGTTGCCCATCCAACTACTGACCGGGGCCGAGCCCGCTTAGCTCCCAAGATCAGACAAGTGCACGTACATCCAGCCCTTTGCTTGTTGCTGAGGAAACATTAAGTGCTGAGGAAGCTATGCGATCATTAGCCGGAAGATGACATGGGGCCGTCGAGAGCTGTGAGCATGGTGGGCATGGAATCAGCAGAAACAGGAAGGGCTTCTGATCCTCCAATGAGAGGCTCCATCTTTAAGAGCAGGAAAACAGCACAGTGCTTGAATGTGAAACAAGCTCGCGCATTAGATGAAGCACAGCAGTGGTGAAAATGGGTGAGTGTGGATAATCACATTTTAATGCGAGAGCGTCTAACCCGATAGGACACTGAATTCATTGCGATGGCGGGCGCAATGTAGATCGGCCCACTGATTACAGTGGGAGAAATTTAAGTATATACTGAACTCTGTTGTAATCAATCGGGATTGCTCTGCTTTGGCTGGACCCTGCCCTACGGTTACACCAAGTAAACAGAGGAACAGAGTTATTCCCCAGGTGGAAATTGCAGTTATTTTACTGATACCATTCTAAGTTGGTTCTCTGCTTAGAACGACATACATGAACCATGATGTGATAGGCTCATCACTGACACATCCATCATGTGCTCTGGGTCTGAGACTCCCTTGTCATCACAGTCAAGTAATGCTAGAGGGCTCACACATGTTCCCTCCCATGTTGAAAGCATGCATGAAGTTGGGGGTCACACTGGCTGCCCCACCCCAACAATGGCATGCATGCTAGCCACATACCCCACCACTTGTGTATTTGACAGCAGGGTGAAGAGGCCCTGCATGGTGTACAGATTATACATCATGCAAGGGGGAACCTTGAAGGGGCCAAGATTCTCCCCCCATCCCACCCAAGCAGGCTTTCCACACACAAGTAATGTGAACCTCCATCCTCCATTTCAGTTCTGGTGTATTGACATCACCAAGATTTTTGGTTGATTGCTTTTTAACCACAAGGTGGGTGACTTCTCATAGTGACAGCAAAATTTACCTCCACAACTTTCAAGGCAGATTCAGTGGGTGGGTGGACTTACTATATTCTGAAGGGTACTTGGAAAATCCCCTGACTCCCCAGTGACTGTTGAGGCTAGAATGGAGGGGTGGGGACAGGGAGAGAACAAAGATGCAGCCTTCTTTTCTCTCCAGTGCATCACAGTGGTAGGCAGACTTTATAGAAATTACAGAAATTGTGGGGCAATGACAGTCATCAGCTCTCTGGATATTGAGGTTCCTTCCCATTCTATTTCCAGAGTGGTTGCCAATTGACCAGGAGGTAGGGATGGCAGAGAATTCCGCCGCATTCTGCCACAATTAATCTGTGGCGGAATGGCCTGCCCCCCCCACACCCCCGTGGATTCCCCCCAGGACGACGCTTACCTGGGGCAGATGTTCTGGATGGCAGCAGCTCTGGCGGCGGCTCTGGCGGTGGCAGCTGGTCTTTCGACCAGCTGCCGCAGCCGCCATTTGTATCCTGGTCTTTGCTGTGATAGGCTACATAAGTATTTACATAGCCTATCACAGCAAGCCAAGCAAAAACAAAAAATAATGGCTTACGCAAATGGCGGCGGCTACGGAGGCTGCCATTTGCGTTCCCTATTTTTCACTGTTTTAGCATACATAAATATTTACATAGGCTATTAAAGCGGAAAAAAAGGGGACCACAAATAGTTTAGTGGGCGCTATTTGCGTTCCTTTTTTTCTGCTGTTTTAGCCTACGTAGATATTTACATAAGATAAAATGGCAAAAAATAGGGAACGCAAATGGCGACCTCCGTAGCCGCCGCCATTTGCATACGCTCTTTTGTTTTTGTTTTTGCCCAGCTGTGATAAGCTACATAAATACTTACATAGGCTATCACAGCAGCCTGGCTGGACACAAATGGCGGCCGCTACGGTGGCCGCCATTTGCGTCCGCAGCAGCCCGTCCATGGCCGGAACTCTGGCTGCGGACAGCTCTGGCCGGGTGCTCCGCAGAGCCGCTGCGGAGCGGAGCCAGCCGGGCAGGATTCCGGGGTGGAGGACCGGATCGCCTTCCCCCTGTCAAGGATTAAGGGGGGGGGATGGAGCACCTCCCCCACCACCGCGAATCAATTCCGTGAAAAGATAAGTGACTTTTGTACATCCCTACCGGGAGGGGGAAAATCACCTGACCATTTTGTGTGTATTTGGGAGCCACACACAGGAAAAATTAAATGGGTAAAGCTGTTAATTTTTATTTTAAGCTGCACTTCTTAGGAAAAATGCTCTGTCTCTGCTGCCATCTTTTGACGTTAGTTGGGCATCAGGGCCTTATCAGTTGTGGTACTTTTTTCTGGAACTTCCTCCTCCTGATCCATTTGTAAAGCACTCTCCCTGATGGGACTTTGGATGCCACCTGAAGACACTGCTGTTCTCTTCTTGTTTTGTTTGTTTCTTAAAACCAAATCTAGTTCTCACTGCTCTTTTAAATAGACTTTTACTGCTAGTTTATTTTGTTTTTTAGTGTTTGTTTTTAGTAATTTTTGTGCTTCGTTACTGGTACTTCTGTTTTAATTCAGGTTGTGAACTGTCTCATTAGCTACAGTTAAGAGCTGGGGATAAATAAATAAATACGTTTGGGGGGGTTGGTTTTTTTTTTTTTTTTTTTGCTGGGCTCCATCACTAGATGCACTACAAACCTCTGGGCTATATCCACACTACGACCTGAAACCTGACCTTTCTGTCTCCTAGCTCTACCATGGACAAGTTTTACCCAGGCGCGTGCGCATGCATGCACACACACACACAGCGATAGATTTAGAATCTCTTGTTCCTAGTTAAGAGGGCTAATTCTGTCTCTCTTCTGCACTGTGCATTTCTTGCTTGTAAGAGGTAATTAAAAACAAACACTCTCTTTCAGCCCAGATGCTGTAAGTATAGAAGGACGAATGATGGTGTACAAGTTGTAATCTTGGTCTTAGTTGGACCTTTTGTCATGTCTTTTTGGTTCCAAGCTACTCTAAAATGAAATGAATAACATTGAAATTGAAGACAGACATTTATTCTAATTCTCAGTCATGCATTTTCATAAGGGGCTCCTAATGAGAAAAGAATTTAGAAACTCAGGGGAGGTTCCAGCACAACTCTGCTAGAGTCTTTTAGTGGAAAGAGGCTTCAGAATTCTAAATTCCAGTTTTGAAACATCCCTAACCTTCCCTTTAAATAGAACACATGAATAAACAAAGACTTTGCAAAAACAAACAACCTACATTATCCAAGGTGCTCTCTACTATTAAACCTAAGTTTGAAGTGAAAACGGAATATTAGTTTGTGTTAAGGAAGACCTGGCATAGTTAGTCAAAATATAAGCCAGGAAACATAACTGGGGGACGTTCTTCTTGAAGGGGTAGGGTGTGAGTACAGATTTTTTTTCCTCATAAGTGTTTATAAATCAGAATATTTATGACTATTCGAGAACTGTGGTTAATAGGTGGGATACAAAAATATTCTAAATAAATTAAAAAGAGTAACTTTAAATTGGATTTTCAACATTGACACATCACTATCCTTATCTGTTGTTCCTCCAGTGACCTGGTTTCTACTAAACATTATGCACCAAACATTACATTCACTTTTCAGTGCAGAAACTAGCATTTAAAAGGGTGCAATAAAATGCATGAAGGGGGGGGGGGAGCCCTACCTCCCACTCATTTAGTTTTTTCTCTCTTTTGCACCTATTTGCAGCCATTGTTCAACTCCCTCATTGCTGCCTCAGCACCATGTGTAACTTGAAAGGACATAGTCCACATTCTTGTCTTCAGCCCTGTTGCTGTGACCTGATACGCGTTACCTATTTTCTAAAGAAAACCTAGTGCGGTGATGATCATAAAACAGCTGGCTTTGAAAACAACTGCCGAACTAAACAACCCTTTTAAACTTGTTGCTGAACACTAATGAGCATTAAAGGTATTTTCTTTACCAGTTGAACTTGATGTACATTGATAGGGCCGTAGCCAGATTTAGCTATCATCAGAGTAGACCCATTGAAGTCTATGGGACTTAAAGTGAGTTATGACTAACTGAAGTCTCACTGATTTCCATGGGTCTACTCTAAGCACGACTAAGGGTGCAATCCTATGCATGTTTAGACAGAAAAAGGTCCTACAAATCCCAGCATGGCTGGTTGGGGCATACTGGGGGTTGCAGGACTTTCTTCTATCTAAAAATGTATAGGATTGGACCTTAAGCCTGAATCCAACACATTATACTTAGATTGTTTTGATTTTAAAGCCCCCTGGTAATCTCCCTCTCCAAGAATTTGCATACCTTTTAAGAGCCTCTGAATCTTGCCAAAATCAGTGGTGCTTTTCAAAGGGTGGAAAATGCTCACATAAATTGATCCCCTGGTTACACTCAGCATTAGTCTCTAGCGCAGATGAAGAACAAGAAAAATACATACAGACACACACACAGTATGTGCCATGTAATATTTTATGCAGTGCAAGTCTTGGGATGACATGATGAGGTCCACATTAATCAAGTGATCATGTTTTACAACACATGCCAATACTGATGACCTTTGCCTAATTCCTAAAGGGCTGCCCTGCTATTCTGAATCATTTTCATTGCCTCGGGAATCCAAAGTAGTTTCCACTGTCTTTGTGTGATGTGAAACCATTGCTTCAATGCCTGCCCTGGTTTCCTGTATCCTCCTGGGGAGAATTCAAGGCATTAGGTTTTAATATACAAAGCCCTAAAATTATTGTCTGTTTATTTTTATTTAAAATTATGTTTAGACCACTGTTATCTGGAATCCTCTCAAGGCACTATACAAAATAATAATAATAACAACAACAATAAACAACACAGAAGTATACAAATAAGCAATAAATAAATATACCATAAAATACGATAAAACGATAAAACAACTAACAGCAATAAGACTTGCAGCCCACAGATTACAAAAAGGCCAGGAAAAACAAATGGGTCTTCAGAGCCTTCCTGAAGACCTGCAAAAGAAGGATGGAAGCTGATTCCAGAGGGGAGGGGCCACCACTGAAAATGCCCTCCCCTTGCACTCAACAGCCTAACAGTCCTTGGTGGTGAGAAAGTGTCAGTGAGCAGGATCTCTATTGATGACTTCAGAACGCAGGCAGGCTGGCACGGGAGAAGGCAGTCCTTCAGGTAACTTGGGCCCAAACCATTTAAGGGTTTAAAGGTTTAAAGCAACACTTTTAATTGGACTTCAATACACACTGGTAGCCAACGTAGCTGGTGCCATATTGGTGTCACATGAGCAGACCGCCCAGGTCCCACCTAAATCCAGGCGGCTGCATTCTGCACCAGCTGAAGTGTCTAAACATACTTTAAAGTAGGGCTATGCAGGGACCACCCGATCCGACTCGGAAGCTGCTTTGTGGCTTTAGAGGCGGACCCGATTTGGCTCTGGCTGACTTGCCCCCCCCCCGACCCCACTTGGCCCCAAACCCGAAGCAGGATTTGGATGCCAAACCCCGCTTTGAGTCCCCCCTGATGCCCCCGCACAACCCCCCAGCTCCTTACCTTGCCTCCCCCACTGCTGCCTCCACCTTCTCCACTGCCATGCTGCCACCACCTTTTCTTTGCTGCCGTCTTCTCCACCACCTTCTCTGCCACTGCTGCCTCTGCTGCCTTCTCTTCGTCACCACCTTTGCTGCCACCATGGTCATCACCACCACCAGCTCCTGAAGACTGGATGCTCACCAACTCTTACTGCAAGGAGTTTTAAAAATGGCGACTCCCTGCAATAAGAGTCGGCATGCATCCAGGCCTCAGGAGCTGGTGGCGGCGATGATGGCAGTGGCGGAGCAGGCGGCGGCAGAGGAGGAAGCAGTGCCGAACCTCCAAAGCACACTGAGTGCTTCGGAGAGCCCCCAACCTGCTCCAGGCTGCTTCATGCCCCCTCCGCTTCACCTAGGAAGGGGCTCAAAGTGACCCGAAGCAGCCCACTTCGACTCAGAGTTCAGGCCTTGGGCCGAAGCTGTGCACAGCCCTACTTTACAGGCAGTTCCATGTAGAGAACATTACAGGAGACAAGCCTGGATGTCACCAAAGCATGAATGACAGAGGCAAGATCATCCCGTTCCAGATAGGGTCGCAGCTGGCGTACCAGCCTAAACTGGTAAAAAGTACTCCCAGCCACCACCACCACTTGAGCTTCCCCAGTTAGCGATAAGTCCAGCAACACATCCTCACTGCACACTTGTGCAGTGTGGGTTGGGTTCCCACCTTCAGGGGGAACCCAACCCCATCTAAGACCAGAAGTGTTTACTTAAGACTAAGGGTGCAATCCTGTGCATGTTCAGACAGGAAAAAAAAAAAATCCTCCAACTTCCAGCATGCCCCAACTAACCATGCTGGCTGAGGCATTGCTGGGAGTTGTGGACTTGTTTTTCTGTCTAAACATGCAAAATTACTTAAGTGCTTGCTTGGAAGTTCTTCACTGCCCCTCCCAACACACACATATACACACATGGGAGCTGGCCATGCAGTAATGATCTTGTTCTAATTCACTTTTTTTACTTCTTTTGAAATATGTCACAATTCTTGGCTACTCTGAAGCTGGAGAAAGACTTTTTTCCCCCTTTTTTTAGAGAGAGAGATTGTTGAAACTAGTTTGAAAGGAGCACCACTTCCCATGGCTTATAAACTCAAGTTTCTTTGGTCCCACTACTGCCCATGGTCAAACAGGTTTCTGTGGTTTTTGAAACAGTGCTAAAGCCAGCAAAAATGTTTTACCAGAAACAAGAATGCTATTCCTGTCTTTTATCCCCTAAAGACCTGGCTGATACCAGCTTGGGGGTGGGTAGAAGAATTGCATTGGGAAAAGGGCTGTATATTCTCTCTCAGGGGAACATCCCCGCCCTCGCCCCCCATCTTGAAGGAAGCCTTGTGGGGTTGGTAATCAGCACAACAAAACTCATGGGAGTTGCTTATCACAGATCTCCTGCTCCATACCTGGTTTGACCCTTAGTACTTTGCTAAAGCTCCTTGTTGCTTATGCAATATTCTTTTGCAGTGGGGACTTTTGAGGAACTGCTTTCAACTTCCACTGTGTGCCTCTATCACACTTGTATCTTACTCCCTTCTCTCCAAAGCTCAAGGAGTTTCCCAATTTTATCCTCAGAAAAACACGGTGAGCTGAATTTAGGGGGAGGAATAGAGAGCTGCCCAAACTGAGTGCAGTGAGTGGGCTCAAAACCAAGTCTTCCCAGTCCAATACTAGAGCACACCAGAGCTGACAGTATGAAGGGTTGTATTCCAGTGGTACAGCCCATACTTTGTGCATAAAAGGTCCTAGGTTCAATCCCTGACATCTCCAGATAGGTCTAGGAAAGACTCCTGTCTGGAACCCTTGACGGCCACCCCAGTCAGTGTAGATCAGGGGTCCCTAAACTTTTTGGACCTATGGGCACATTTGGGAATTTGGGACCTAATCAGTGGATTGACACTTCAGCATCTACTTGTCATATCTATGGATCTTAGGCTGCACTTTATTCAGCAAAACCTTTTATTCATGTCTACTGAACACCACAACATCTCTTTAATAAGGGATTGTCTAATTTGGCTAATTGCTGATGGTGCAATACAGTTAATGCTTCCTTTAAACATATGATTTGGCAATGTCCAGTACTTGCTTCTTGGGGGAAGAGGCTATTACACAGATAAATTTTATACTGGAACAGTCTTTAATATTCACATGCTCTAGTATGTACATACTCTTTTATATTATTTACCTGCTTCATGGAAATTAACAAATGGGAAATGGCCAGCATAAATGGGTTATCTGCACCCTTTTGACAGCTAAAAGACTGATATTAAAACACAGGAAGGATAAACACTCAACTCCTATAATGCAATGGTTGAGGAGCTTGCAATGCCAACAATATTGGAACGGGTGGCATATAGATGCCACCTTCAAATGGATACTTACTTGGATATTTGGTCCATGTATAATTGCTAGAAAGTTGTATGCATTTCATACAAATCCATGTATGTAATGGAATTTTTTTTAAAGGGGGTGGCTATGGGCACCATGTTGGGTACCCATTTGCAGACACCAGTGGGGGTTGGGACCCCGGTGTAGTTACTACTGAGCCAGATGGAGAAATGGTCTGGCTCAGTATAACATAGAGATGGGCAAATTTGTCCATTTCGGTTGCTCTCAGTCTCTAATTTTTCCAGTCATAGGTTTGGTTCATCTCAAACTGTGTGAATTTCTCCAGTCTGAAGTTCAATTTGTTCCAAACTTTGAGATTTTTTTAAAGTGTGCATGAAAAGCCATAAGCAGTTTTGTGCACATTTGTCTTAATCCATTCATTTTATATGCATTTTTGCATACTATACACCTTGTTTTTGCAAGTGGGTTCCCTAATAGAATGCGTATTTGAACATTATTTCCTCTAATATACACATTTCGGGTACTCATTTTTAGATTGGAGAACTCCATTACACAATTCAGAAAAGCACACATTCCAAAAGGATACCTCGGTTCCAGTTTCAAATAGTGGTTTGAAATTGCAAAATCGGGTAAGTTCACATTAAAATGTTCACATTATAATCTTCAGGCCTGGTTTTGGAACGGAAACTGCCTTGGTCGCCCTGTGGGATGACCTCTGCCGGGAGAGGGACAGGGGGAGTGTGACCCTGTTGATTCTCCTGGACCTCTCAGCGGCTTTCGATACCATCGACCATGGTATCCTTCTGGATAGGTTGTCTGGGTTGGGAGTTGGAGGCACTGCACTACAGTGGTTCCGCTCCTACTTGGATGGCTGATTCCAGAAGGTGGTGCTGGGGGATTATTGCTCTGTGCCATGGCAATTGTGCCATGGGGTTTCACAGGGCTCTATTTTATCCCCCATGCTGTTTAACATCTACATGAAACCGCTGGGGGAGGTTATCCGGAGGTGTGGGCTGAGGTGCCATCAATATGCGGATGACACCCAGCTCTACCTCTCTTTCTCATCAAAACCAGGTGAGGCAGTAGCTGTTCTGAACCAGTGCCTGGGCACGGTAATGGGCTGGATGAGAGCTAATAAACTGAAACTCAATCCAGACAAGATGGAGGTACTGTTAGTGGGTGGTTCGTCTGCCTGGCTAGGTGATATTCAACCTGTTCTGGAGGAGGTTGCACTCCCTCTAAAGGATCAGGTTCGTAGTTTGGAGGTGCTCTTGGATCCAGAACTGTCACTTGAGGCACAGGTGAACTCAGTGGCACGGAGCACTTTTTATCAGCTTAGGCTGGTATACCAACTACGCCCTTATCTGGACAGAGATAGCCTAGCTACAGTTATCCATGCTCTGATAACTTCTCGTCTGGATTACTGCAGTGCGTTATACGTGGGGCTGCCTTTGAAAACGGTCCGGAAACTTCAGCTGGTCCAAAATAGGGCAGCAAGATTGTTAACAGGGACTGGCCTGTGAGCTCATATTACGCCAGTACTTTTCCAGCTGCACTGGCTGCCAGTCTATTTCCGGGCCTGATTCAAAGTGCTGGTGTTAACATTCAAAGCCCTTAACGGCTTGGGGCCAGGTTACCTGAAGGATCGCCTCCTCCCATACGTGCCTGCCCGGACCTTAAGATCATCATCAGCGGCCCTTCTCCGTGAGCCCCTGCCAAAGGAAGTGAGGCGGGTGGCTACTAGGAGGAGGGCTTTTTCTGTTGTGGCACCCCGGCTCTGGAATGAGCTCCCTAGTGAGGTTCGCCTGGAGCCTACATTGTACTCCTTTCGGCGCCAGGTGAAGACCTTTTTATTTTCCCAGGCATTTTAGCTTTCTAAATTTTTATCTTTGCTGTTTTAAATCTGTATTTTAAACTCCTCTACTGCTGCTAGGTTTTATTGTGGTTGTATTGTTATATTGTGGTTTTAATGTGAGAGCTGGACTATAAGGAAGGCTGAGCACCGAAGAATTGATGCTTTCGAACTGTGGTGCTGGAGAAGACTCTTACGAGTCCCCTGGACTGCAAGGAGGTCAAATCAGTCCATCCTAAAGGAAATCAACCCAGAGTGCTCATTGGAAGGACAGATAATGAAGCTGAAGCTCCAATATTTTGGCCACCTAATGCGAAGAGAAAACTCCCTGGAAAAGACCCTGATGCTAGGAAAGACTGAAGGCAAAAGGAGAAGGGGACGGCAGAGGATGAGATGGCTAGATAGCATCACGGATGCAATGAATATGAACTTGAGCACGCTCCGGGAGAGAGCGCAGGACAGGAAGGCCTGGCGTGCTATGGTCCATGGGGTCACGAAGAGTCGGACACGACTGAACGACTGAACAACAACAACAACAATATTTTAAATTGTTTTATTGTGTGCTGTTTGGTTTTAATTTTTGTGAACCACCCAGAGAGCTTCGGCTATTGGGCGGTATAGAAATAAATAAATAAATAAATAAATAAAATGTTCACTGAATTAATTTCTCCCCATTCCTAGGACAAGGCAGCTCCCTAAGTTCACTACAAGTTAGTTAGTACTGATTCTGAAGCCCAGGGGAAAAACAAAAGGTTAAGGGTGCAATCCTATCAGGGTAGTCGTCCACCTCCGAACTCGGTGGCAGACAACTATCCAAAGCAGGGTGGGTTGAACATGGAGGGGATCCTCTCCTCTGTGCTCCAGCCTCCTTGCATTTGTGGCCAGACAGTTGATTTTGGCTGTCCAGCTGGAGACCTCGGAGTGGGGGAGGTCTGGAGGGTGCATTGGAAGCTCTGTAACAACGCTTCCATGGTCTCCTCCCCTCCCCACCCCTGGGAATGCCCCCTTTGTGCCTGCTCCATGCTGCAGTTACAGGTGTGGAGATGGGGAAGAATGATGCCACCTACTAGGCAGCAAGGGAGGGGGCAAGGAGCATGGTTTCTGGGAACTGCGTTCCAAGTCCTGGCTCCAAGCTGGGTTCCCAGAAACCGAAAAACCCTATGGCCATCTAGATGTTGTCTAGCAGCCATAGGATTGCACTCTAAGGGTCTTGCTTAAGGCTGAACAGAGGAGAGGGCCAGAATAGACTCAGGGTATAATAGCAGCCCAAGCAGAGGGAACAACTATGGAGATGCTGCAGCATATAATGATGCAGCTCTGGTGAAGAATTTAACACAATCATTGTAAAACAGGCACTGTCAGCAGTGCATTACCCCCAAAATTGATCCTGCAAAATATAATGCATTGATTTTGTTTAAAGTGCACTTTTTCAATGTTTTAACAGTTATCTTGTTCCTTAGATAATCAGAATCCTTTAAAAAATAGTGAAAACATCTAGTTTGACACTTCCTTATATTGTGCATGCTGGCTATTCTGTGTAACTACCCCCCCCCCCGTTTGATTAACTGAATGTAAATCATCAAGAGAACATTATTCTAGCATCATTCATTGCAAAACTTAATGGGGATATCCCCCCCTTCAACAATGGGATTCCAAACACACTGTTCTCAGCCAGTAGAAATATTCCCAGTGACATCAGTAAGTTTCTCAGTGCATGACAGTCTCAATATTGAACTGTGAAAAAGAAAATATCCCATCACTAAATCAACTGTATTTCTTTCATGGAGACAGAGGGCCAGTTGCAACTCGTTATCCTTTACATCATTAAAAAGCTGGTTCGCACCAACCAGCAGCACTTATTTCCTTTGCATGATTGTGCGCTTGGGCACACAGCCCCTTGAACAAGCTGTTTTTGAACTAGAGCCTGGCTGAATTTTCTGAGATGTTCCCTGCACATTTTCTTGCAGTTGGGACTCCCCACATGTGCTTATTCTTAAACATGTCTCATTATTCATTATGAACAGAGTAAAAGTTTCCAAGCAACTGTGCCCAACTTAAGAATATGAGTAATAAGAAAATTCATATTATGGATATTTGCTAAGTTCATCAGCATCACCACACAAATATTTCTGCATGTCATCATATACTGCCAAATACATAGTCATATTGGGAAAATAAGCACTTTTTTGTTTTGTGTGGACTAGCTTAAGTGATTAGGCCACCTAGGTATTTTTTCCCCTCAGTGCTGACCTTTATTTAATTTAAATCCCTTAGGCTAAATCCACCACTATGTCCGTTTGACTTCCCTGTTGCCTCTAAATTTCTTGGAAGCGCTGTCTGAAGAGGAACTTCAACATTAACTAATTTGAGCTCAGCTATCCTACAGATGGACAGAATGGCTTATTTCCAGTCCATGTCAGTTTTCATGTGTTAGATCAACAGAAAATTGGCATTTAAGTTGTATATATTTTCTACTAAAATATCAATTTTTGTGTGCAATTTTTTGAGAAGAGGACTGTATCACACAATTCAGAGAAGTGAGCAATCAGAATGATAATGGCATTCTGATCTGTGTATGAGTCCAGGATGTGCAAATTTGGTTCGTTCACTTAAAAATGCCTAAAATCCCAGGGCTATTTCACTCTAGGGATTTGTATTTGTTTTTGTATGAGAAGCTCTTCTTTAGCTTCACTGATAATCTTTTGGCATCCCTTCAAACTCCTCTAAGGGTGTAATCCTATGGAGATAGACATCAGCCTCCAAACTTGGAGGCTGGCACCTATCCAATATAGGGTGGCTGGAGCACGGAGGTGATCCTTGCCTCTGTGCTCTGGCCAATCTGCATTTTTGGCTAGACAAGCATCTAGCCAGGGACTTTGGACCGGGAGGGGGGATGTGGTTCATAGGAAGCCTCATAAAACAGCTTCCATGGTCTCCTCCCCTCCCCGCACCCAGGACCACTCCTTTCTCCAATCTCTGCTCTCCATTTCCAAGTGCAGAGAAGTAGTTTGCGTGGAAAGAACCATGTCAGCTTGAGGGAGAGGGGGCGAGGAGTGGGGTTTCTGGTAATCACATTTGGAGCCCTGGTTTCAACCTTGGTTCCCAGAAACCAAAACACTTATGGGTCTTCAGACTGTGCCTACTAGCCATAGGATTGCTTCCTAAATTTTTCACCTGGGAAGGAAACTCCAAAATCACTTCAAATTTTGCTTAATTTTGGAGGCAGGTATGGAACAATCCTCCTTCATGGATCACTACCTTGTTGTAACGAAGGGGCTTGCGTAACGCAGTGAAGCCATAAGCTATGCCATGCAGGGCCACCCAAGATGGACAGGTCATGGCGGAGAGTTCTGACAAAATGTGGTCCACTGGATAAGGAAATAGCAACCCACTCCAGTATTCCTGCCAAGAAAACCCCATGGAACCTATCACAAGGCTAAAAGATACGACACCAGAAGATGAGCCCCTCAGGTCGGAAAGTGTCCAATATACTACTAGGGAAGAGCAAAGGGAATTTCCAAGTAGCACCAGAAAGAGTGAAGCGGCTGGGCCAAACCCGAAAGGACACTCAGCTGTGGATGTGTCTGGTGATGAAAAGAAAGTCCGTCCGATGCTGTAAAGAACAATATTGTTTAGGAACCTGGAATGTAAGATCAATGAGTCAAGGTAAGCTGGAGGTGGTCAAACATGAGATGGCAAGACTGAACATCGACATCTTGGGAATCAGCGAACTAAAATGGACAGGCATGGGCGAATTTAATTCAGGTGTCCATTATATCTACTACTGTGGACAAGAATCCCTTAGAAGAAATGGAGTAGTACTCATAGTCAACAAAAGGGTGGGAAAAGCTGTACTGGGGTACAATCTCAAAAATGACAATGATCTCAGTACGAATCCAAGGCAAACCATTCAACATCACAGTAATTCAAGTCTATGCCCCAACCACTGAGGCCAAAGAAGCTGAGGTTGATTGGTTCTATGAAGACCTACCACACCTTCTAGAACTAACACCAAACAAAGATGTCCTCTTCATCATAGGGGATTGGAATGCTAAAGTAGGAAGTCAAGAAATCACCGGGATAACAGGCAAGCATGGCCTTGGTGTACAAAATGAAGCAGGACAAAGGCTAATAGAGTTTTGCCAAGAGAACACGCTGATCATAGCAAACACTCTTTTCCAACAGCACAAGAAGTGACTACACATGGACATCACCAGATGGTCAATATTGAAATCAGATCGATTATGTACTTTGCAGCCAAAGATGGAGACGCTCCATACAGTCAGTAAAAACAAGACCTGGAGCTGACTGTGGCTCAGATCATGAGCTGCTTCTTGCAAAATTTTGGCTTAAATTGAAGAACGTAGGGAAAAACACTAAACCATTCAGGTATGACCTAAATCATATCCCTGATGAATATACAGTGGAGGTGAGGAATAGATTTAAGGGATTAGACCTAATAGACAGAGTGCCTGAGGAACTATGGACGGAGGTCCGTAACATTGTTCAGGAGGCAGCAACTCAATCCAGCCCAAAGAAAAAGAAATGCAAGAAAGCAAAGGGGCTGTCTGAGGAGGCTTTACAAGTAGCTGAGGAAAGAAGGGAAGTGAAAAGCAAGGGAGAAAGGGGAAGATATATCCAACTGAATGCAGATTTCCAGAGAATAGCAAGGAGAGACAAGAAGGCCTTCTTAAATGAACAATGCAAAGAAATGGAGGAAAACAATAGAATGGGAAAGACTAGAGATCTTTTCAAGAAAATTGGAGATATCAAGAGAACGTTTTGTGCAAAGACAGGCATGATAAAAGACAAAGAAGGCAGGGACCTCACAGAAGCAGATGAGATTAAGAAGAGGTGGAAAGAATACACAGAAGAACTATACAGGAAACATCTTGATGTCCCTGATAGCCATGATAGTGCAGTCACTGAACTTGAGCCGGACATCCTCGAGAGTGAAGTCAAGTGGGCCTTAGGAAGCATTACTAACAACAAAGCTAGCGGAGATGACAGTATTCCAGCTGAGCTATTTAAAATCCTAAAAGGCGATGCTGTTAAAGTGCTGCACTCAATATGCCAACAAATTTGGAACACTCAACAGTGGCCACAAGACTGGAAAAGGTCCGTTTACATTCCAGTCTCAAAGAAGGGCAATGCCAAAGAGTGTTCAAACTACCATACAATTGCGCTCATTTCACATGCCAGCAAGGTTATGCTCAAAATCCTACAAGCTAGGCTTCAGCAGTATGTGAACTGAGAACTACTGGAAGTACAAGCTGGGTTTCGAAGAGGCAGAGGAACTAGAGATCAAATCGCCAATATTCGCTGGATCATGGAGAAAGCAAGAGAATTCCAGAAAAATGTCTATTTCTGCTTCATTGGCTATGCTAAAGCCTTTGATTGTGTGGATCACAACAAACTGTGGCAAATTCTTAAAGAGATGGAAGTACCAGACCACCTTACCTGTCTCCTGAGAAACCTGTACACGGGTCAAGAAGCAACAGTAAGAACCGGACATGGAACAACCGAATGGTTCAACATTGGGAAAGGAATACGGCAAGGCTGTATATTGCTGCCCTGCTTATTTAACTTATATGCAGAGTACATCATGAGAAACGCCGGGCTGGATGAATCACAGGTCGGAATTAAGATTGCAGGGAGAATTATCAACAACCTCAGATATGCAGACGATACCACCCTAATGGCAGAAAGCAAAGAGGATCGAAAAAGCCTCTTGTTGAGGGTGAAAGTGGAGAGTGCAAAAGCTGGTTTGAAACTCAACATTAAAAAAACTAAGATCATGGCATCTGGCCCCATCACTTCCTGGCATATAGAAGGGGACGAAATGGAAATAGTGACAGTTTCTTGGGCTCCAAATCACCGCAGACGGTGACTGTAGCCATGAAATTAAAAGACGCTTGCTCCTTGGGAGGAAAGCTATGGCAAACCTAGACTGCATAGTAAGAAGCAGAGACATTACCTTGCCGACAAAGGCCCGTCTAATCAAAGCTATGGTTTTCCCAGTAGTAATGTATGGCTGTGAGAGCTGGACTATAAGGAAGGCTGAGTGCCGAAGAATTGATGCCTTTGAACTGTGGTGCTGGAGAAGACTCTTACGAGTCCCTGGACTGCAAGGAGGTCAAATCAGTCAATCCTAAAGGAGATCAACCCTGAGTGCTCATTGGAAGGACAGATGCTGGAGCTGAAGCTCAAATATTTTGTCCACCTAATGCGAAGAGAAAACTCCCTGGAAAAGACCCTGATGCTGGGAAAGATTGAAGGCAAAAGGAGAAGGGGACGGCAGAGGATGAGATGGCTAGATAGCCTCACGGATGCAATGAATATGAAGTTGAGCACACTCCGGGAGAGAGCAGAGGACAGGAAGGCCTGGCATGCTATGGTCTATGGGGTCACGAAGAGTCAGACACGACTTAATGACTGAACAACAACAATGGAACAATCCCCTCCACTGAAGTGAATAGGCTACCTAGTGTTTGCACAATACTCCAGTTCAGTGTTCTGTATTCCAGAGCAGAAGCAGTGTTAGGTTGTTGCAGCAAAACACACACATGACGACGGCAGAATGTCTTGCACTACTGGAAAAGACTTACATCTATTGTAATGTGAGCAATCTTTCATCAGGTGCATGAGAAGTGAACAGTAAAGATGTGTTTACTGCTGGTCTTAAATATTCAGCCCAGACTTATTCTGGGATTTTGGAGGGAAGAGGGTGAATAGACCCCCTGAAAAAAGTGATCTTCAGGAGTTGGGCAGCGGGGGGGGGGGAGAGAGAGATTCTTATCTTTTTGAGAGGGAGGAGATTGCCATGACAGATACCAGGTTGCAGGACGCTGCAGTCAGTTTTCTCTATTAACAAGTAGAAATAACCTTTGCTCATGCCAAAAGAATGGAATAAGCAGCAGCAGTCCATCACTGTTCCTCACTGGGAACGGTTTCCAGGGGCATTCTTTTTTAAAAAAGAAAAAACCGCCCCATTGACCAGTTCCCATTTGGTAATTCTCAGTGAGGAACGATGCTGGGCCGCTTCTGCTTACTGCATTTCCACCACAGTTTAAAGCAGCATCAAAGCTTTTTTTAGAGAGCAATCCTACAGCCACTAGACACATAGGATTTTTCAGGTCCCAGAAACCACACTCCCTGCCTCCTCCCCTGCCCTCTCGTAGCTGACACGGTTCTTTCCATGCCAGCTTCTTCTCAGCATTCAGGAATGGAGTGAGGAGAGGGCAAAAAGAGGGAAAGTCTTGGGGGCAGGGAAGAGAGGAGACCATGGAAGCCTCTTTACAATGCTTCCTATGTTCTGTGCAGCCTCCCCAGTCCTGCTCCAACGTCCCTGGTTAGACACGTAAAATCACATGTCTAGCTGAAAATGCAGGGTGGCTAGAGCATGGAGGAGAGGATTCCCTCCATGCTCCAGCCGCCCTGCATTGGATAGATGTCAGCCTCCAAGTTCGGAGGCTGATGTATGTCTCCATACGATTCCACCTTTAACACCTTTAGAAGAAAGACTGACTGTAACCCTCTGTCACCCTATATTCATCATGAAATTTCTCCCACCCTCAAATGTCTCCAAATGTGCCCCACACTTTCACAGAAATGAAAGGCCTCATGGAAGGTGGGCGGAGATGTAACTTTGATCCAGCCAAAGTTGTGTTTGTGTGTATGTGCGTGCACACACACACACACACAGGGGTTTTAGGGGGCAGGGTTGTGTGTTCTGGCCCTGCTGTGCTAGTCCATGTAGAACTGTTTTCAGTTTGTGAACTGAAAAGCTTTCAGCACCTCAGTGGTTAAGTATGATAGATAGAGGTCTGCAGGATGATAATTCATGCAAAAAGCATGTTTTTAATATATAATATTTTATCAAATTATCTTTATATTAATTTTATAGCAGTTAGATATTGCAGTTAATTGTTTATAACATGAATCAAAATGTACCAAAACAGGTTCTGTTTTTTGTTTTGTTTTAAATTAGCATTGGAACTGGAACCAAACCAGAGATTTCAAACAAGAAATACTGATGAATCTATTCCTGAATGGAACCCCAAAGTTTAATAGTTCAGGTCCCTGGTTGCCAATGAGACCATTTGCAGGATTGAATTGCTTGCTAGTATAAACATGTGGAAACAGCTTTTTTTAAAGTCATCCAACCAAGATGAAAAGGGGTCCAGCAAGCATGGCCTATGATTGAAGCAGGGCTTCTCCTCTGAACAGTGGTGCAGCTAGGACTGGACTTTGGGGTCAAAGTCCAGAAACCCTGCAGCCTAGGGGGACCCAGATGACCACCCAGAGAGGCCGGTCATGAGGGCAGCAGAAGCAAACGCCATTTTATACCTGTTGTCATGATGGTACTATAATTTAAGGGAGCAATCCTATGGCCATAGGATTTTTCCATTTCTGGGAATTAGAGGTGTACGAACTGCACTCACCTGTCCAGTCCGGGGCATCTGCTGGGGGGGGGAGACAATCCGTCCCTCCCCCCGGAATCCTTCCCAGCCAGCTCCGCTCCTCTCTATAGGATTGCGCTCTATAGAATCTTCTCTATATGATTGCACTCTAAGCAAGTTTAAAATCCAGAACTGCACATGCTCAGAGTTTGGTAGCTTTTATTGCTGCTGTTTGTTTGTTTTAATATCAGCATTGCAAACAGTTGTGTTGTTGTTGTTGTAACGTCAGGAATGTAGAAGCAGTTGTAAATCATGGAATGGTGATGGTGGTGGTGAAGGGAAGAAGATAAATGTTAGTTGTGGACTTCACATTTGCAGTAACATATGTGGCATCTAAAGGGCCCCCCAGTGAGATCCTTTTGTCCAGGGTTTGAAATTATCTAGCTGTATCACTGCCTCTGAGCCCCAGCCTTAAGAGGGACTATTTGACCCATTACTTCCAAAAATACAAGTACCAATAATAACAATAACAATAATATTTCTGGATTTTAAAAAAATGCATATATAATGCCAAAAGACACAATGTAACCATAGGTTAAATACCTTAATCCCCTGCTAATTTCAAGAGGAGAGTCAAGTTTGCACACTCCCTGGATGCACAAGCAGCAGAGTTCACAAGAGCAGTCCAGTGCACTACATGTCCTCCAAAATTCTCAATCAGCAAAACATCAGATTTTACCCTGCACTCCATTTCAGGTGGGACTCACAGTAGTCGTAGCTGAGTCAATTTGGCACACTCACAAACAAGCACGCATGAGGAGGGGAAAACCAGTAGCATGGCCAGTAGGCAGACCTGGGCTTAACGTCCCGAGTTCAAACCCTTGCTATGATCTCACTTGAGAAATCACTCCCAGTTAGCCATAGTCCCCCCCATCAAAAACAAAAAACAAAAAAACACAACAACAACACAACAACAACACAACAAAACAACAACACAACAAAAGTAATAGTAGCCTGTAATCTAAATCAGGGGTTGACAGATAGTAGTTCTGCAGATATTTTGGACTTCAACTCCCAGAATTCCTTACCGTTGGCCATGCTGGCAGGGGCTTCTGGGAGCTGAAGTCCAAAAGCACCTTTTGACCACCCTAACTTAAACCATGACTTTGGGTGCTAAGTATCCTAGATCTGGCCCATGGTTTGGGGCTATGTATCCTCTAGATTGCCCAACATTTTTATGTTTCCCATTAGTCATATGGTTGTTTGGAAGTTAACAACCACATCAGCAGCAAACCTGTGGAACACATCCGAGTAGCTTAGACATGATAGATATCAGTATTAGTCAATCTGATTGCCTGTACCTGAGGATTTCTTAATTGTAAGGTTGATGCTACTGGCAGTCACAAAGGCAGAATTTTTATAGCGTTAGTTGATGGCTTCCTGCTCTCTTCTCCTGATAGAATGTGATGAATGCATCGAAATAGTAAGTATGACAAGTCCACTTTTCTTCCCCATTCAGCAGTCATAATAGATAAAGAGATAGTGGTATGATGAATGTATGCATACCAACCACAGTGTAATGGCTACAGTAATTGAAGGCATAGAATAGGAGTGGGTAGCAATGCAGGCTTCCAATGCGGAAAACAACGCTGATTATCAGAGACTTCTGTTTCAGGTCCAAAAAACGCCATACCCTAGTTTCTGAGCAAATTCACTGGTTACTAGGGTAGATAAGGCTTATAATGGCATTTTTGACTGGATTTAAAAAGAAAGGAAAAGGAAAAAGGAAGAAAGGAAAAGTAAAGGAAAATAAAAATAAAAAGTAAACACTGAGCTGCTTTCTATCTAATGCAGAGAACAGAGTGATAAATCTAACCACCCTGTCTTGATGACTCAATTGCTGCAACAAGAAAAGAGGTTTAAATATTGATTTTTTTTGTTGTCCCTATAAACAACTCAAAATAGACCATCAAACTGTTCTATATGAAACAGAGGCTAAATATAGTTGTGATCATAGCTATTTTTAAACAGAGGACGTTTAAGGAAGGTGACAAAAAGACCAAATGTTCTAAGACAACCCAGACCACTTCTGCTTGCCAAGTCCACAGTCACCTTCTTGAATGCTGTTTGCTGGTCATTGTTTATCAGGGTGTCCAACCACCATTGTTTTGTTGTCTGTTTTAAGATGCAGCACAGGGCCTCCATATTGCATTTCTTAAAAGGGAGGAAAGTCAGGCCACCCTATTCAGCAACTAGTTTTATACAAGGATGACTTTAAGGGCAAATGGAGGTCCACCCAATCCCACAAGGCAGATGGCTAGCAAATCCCACTGCCACAGCCACCACACCCCTCATACATCTTTTGCCCATGAGGTGGCAGCAGTAGGGCCAGCAGCAGGTATTCCTCAAGATCATCCAAATTTGACTTGGGGGGGGGGTGCTCCAGTTGCTGGCCTTTTTCATACTATCCAACCTGGTAGCACTTCCTCCTGATCTCATAAAAGCAGGGGCTAAATACACCTCACTGCAGTGAAGTATGAAATGGTACCTCAGTTTTACAAATAAGTATGCTGAAGATCAAAGGGTTATATTTTAGTAGCCTTTTCCTACTGATAGTTGACTTCTGCCCTCCTCATCTTACATTAGAGAAAGGCTGCAGTTAGTGGGATCCTTCCTGAAGGGTGTAATCCTATGGCTGCTAACAGTGGCTAGATCGCCATAGGATTTTTCGGTTTTCAGGAACCAACCTCAGAGCCAGTTCCCAGAAAACTTCCTCCCCTTCCCCTCCGCACTGCCTTGTAGGCAGTTTGTCTCCAGCTCTGTGCTCGGAAGAACAGCATGGAGTGGGGGGAAAGGGGGTGTTTCTGGGGGCAGGGAGGGGAGGGGATGGCAAAAGCACAGGCATAATGATTCTTGTGCACTGTCCAGCCTCCCCCCCCCCAGCTTTGAGCCACTCTGGCTAGACAGCCAAAATCGCCCATCTAGCCACAAATGCAGGGCAGCCAGAGCACGAAGGAGATGATCCCCTCTGTGCTGCACCCACTCTGCATTGGATAGTCAGTCACCTCCAAGTTCAGAGGCAGCTGACTATCCCCATTGGATTGCGCCCTAACACTTATATGTTCATCTCTTATGTTCACTCTGAGCTTATATTGGATTTAACTGTTTAGGCTTCCTGCAATAAGCCTGGAACTTGTAGTTTGCTATGGGTGCTTGAACATTCGCTGGTAAAGATCCTCAGCCCCCTCAAAGTACTACCATTGACTGAGGGTTCATTGGGGAGAGGGGATAATTACTAAGCCAGTTTAAGATATGACTTTACTGGTTTTCTCACACAATACTTAAATATTAACCATGAGTGTTTCAAAAGGAGCTTGCAGTGTAGGATGGAGAAATGCAGTTGGGAAAATGAAAAAAGGTGACAAGTTGGGGGAAAGACAGATTGTAGGGAGGGACTTAATAGGACATGGACTTTTGAATGTAAATGAACAGATTTATATCCGGAACTCCCTCCCTCTTATGGTTCAGGAGGCAGAAAATGTGGTGAATTGTAAATGCCTCCTGACAATGTATCTGTTTACGCAAGCTTCCCCTGGTTTGATCCTACTCCATTTGATTGTTTTATATTGTTGGTTTTAAAAACCGTTTTAATTGTTTCTTATTTTGGTTGTACCTGTAATTGTTCGCTGAGTATTTCAATCATGATTTTTAATACTTTGACATTAGAGCTTTCGTTACATCAGGCAGTAAGTATACAAGTATTATAAATTGACATGAGAGCTTTTGCTATATCAAGCAGTATACAAGTTTCATAAACAAATGAACAAAAGGCAGGACTATTTTTTTTAATAAATCACTAAATTCAGTATACATTTACTGGTATACACTGGCTATGGGAAATGGCAACTCCATAAGAATCAACAAACTACTTCACTCTATCCTGTGGATAATCTAGGTTTCCTGGGTTATTCTGCAAGATACCACTGGTTGTCTGAAAATAATCCAGCAGGCTGGATCATTTTAAGAGAGAAACCACTCCCTTGATAGGCTGGGCATGGATTGTTAGATCACATCACTCTTCTTGGACAATGAAGTCCACCTTGCATTTTGCCAGCAGTGTCTCAACAGACCAGTAGACACCTCCATGAGGCTTAGTTCCACACCTGTCAAAGAATAACAGCCATGCTAATGGTACAATTGCATATTCCCCTGCACTGGGGAGTGGGGAGAAGATTTCCTTTCTCTCTGAGGCACCATTGGCACACACTAGGCCTTTCTGGGTGTAGGCCAAGGTACAGCATGTATCAATGATAACAGTGATCCTTCTTTGTTGTACCAGATCTAAGGAGACCAGTGCTGTGCATCCACATCTGAAGAACTGTGCCAAGAGTCCATAAAAGATCAGACAACACTGTTTTCTGTTTAATTCTAGATTCTGGTGGCATCCCTCCTTCTCCTCTGAGTAACTTAAGTTCTGACACAAGTGGCAATCTCTGCTCACTGCTACTTCAGACATCACAGCATGAAAAGGGTGTGCACAAGACACTTGGACTTGGAATCTCTGAATAGGCTCCAAGGGAAATGGAACTGGTACACTTGGATATCTTCACCAAGGGTTATGATATTAGCGCAAGCAAAACACAGGAGGACATGGGAGGATAAGTAGCTTAGGCATGAAGCTGCCAGCAGGGGCTCTGATAATAACATCTTTAAGAAAATGTATGATTCTGTGGTATGCAAGTTCAACCGAGCTTGAAACCTATCCTGAAAGGGTGTGCAATTCATACAGTTACAGAGCTATTTATCTATAGCTCAATATGGAACTGTCAATATGCAGCGCTCCCTGGTTCTGAGGCCTCAGCACCTGAAATAAAGCCCCTGCCTCAGCACATTTTGTAATTGAAATGTGTTAATACAATCAGAATGGTGCTGATGCCACCATTTCAAAGACTGCATGTTTATTTTGGGCTCTGAACACAAAAGTGCCATTCTCATACTCAGTCATGTTTCCATGTATTTCCATGTGCAGGATGTCTTCCAAAGTATAGTATCTATAATTATTCTGAATGCTGTTTTATGGCATAATTAAATTTATACAAACAAAAATGGTGGGCAGTGAACTACCCCATCATCCAGCTGATATTTGTACAACATCCATCTGCAACCACCTGGATGCAGATTTCTCCCACATCATTAATGATATAAAAGACATAAATTTACTAATTTATGATTAATATTAAGCATGAAATATTAATCTCTTCAAGAAAAAAAGGCATAAATAATACATATGCCTGGCCTCGTTGTGACTGGGATGAGATTTCTCTAAAACAGCTTAGAAAATTATTAAACTGCTTATGATACAAAAACTAATCTTGGACTGGATTTGGAAATGCCTTAAAGCTTGAAACCTATCCTGAAAGGGTGTGGAATTCGTACAGTTACAGAGCTATTTATCTATAGCTCAATATGGAACTGTCAATATGCAGTGCTCCCTGGTTCTGAGGCCTCGGCACCCGAGTCCAGTTTACTTGACCAGTGGGGGGGGGATGTTGCCGGGGGGGAGGGAAGGGACATGGGCGATTGCCATTGATGTTCACTCTATGGTGCCATTGGTGGGGGGAGGGGCTCCTGAGGCATTTTGCCCTGCGGGGACCTCCCTTCAGCCTCTTTGAAGCACAGCTCCCTCCCTCCCTGGATACAGTGTGGGTTCTGCTGGTCACCTTTTGGGGGACTGAGTAGGAATTTTTGGCTCATGGGCATGGCCCAATTGCCTGGGGCCATGAGTCTTTTTGCCTACTTCACACTGTAACTGGGGTGGGAGTATCTAAATAGGCACACCTGGTTACATTTTGACTGTCAGGTTAATTTGGTCACATTTTGTTTCAGGAAGGCTGGTAGGAGCGGGCACTGTTAGGGTGAACAGGGATGGTGAGCATTCTGAGGAACCGTTTCAGTGACACTTGATGCCTGAGGCCTCCTGAGCAGCGTTGTGCGGCTCCAGGAGCGGGGGAATATGGATTACCTGTGAAGCCAACTCACCTCACCCACCCTGTGTTTTGTGGCCCAGGGTGTGGTGTGTGAGTGACAGGGGAAGGCCTCTCTTCCCCAAATGGGGTCGTCCTGAAGGGCAGTGATCTTACAGATGCCACTCAGCAGGCATAGAATGTTTCACTTGACATATTGCCCAGCTTGTTGCCAGGATAGTTTAGTTGCCCACCCTTAGTTTAGTTGACTTACCTTTTACGAATGTCGCTCCCGGCGGCGGGTATTTATACCCGGGTTATTTATTTATAAAAATAACCGGGTATTTATGCCGGGTATTTATACCCGGCAGGGTTTATACCCTGCCGGCGGCGGCAGGGTATAAACGCAACGCTATTTGCGTTGCCCTTATTTTCGACGTAGTCTACGTAAACCTTTACGTAGACTACAGCGACCAAATAAGGAACGTGAATGGCGGCTCCCTATGGGGGCCGCCATTTGCATACGCGCTTTATTATTTTTTTTAAAGTCACCCGTGATAGGCTACGTGACGATTTACGTAGCCTATCACGGCTGACTTTGCAGATCTAGCCATGATAGGCTACGTTAATCGTCACGTAGCCTATCACGAGGGCGTTTTTTTTTTAACTTTTTATTTCGCGGCCGGGCGAGGCGAGGCTCCTCCTCCCCGGCCTGAATTTCGGCCGGGCGAGGCGGGAAGCCTCCCCCCCGGCCTGAATTTCGGCCGGGTGAGGCGGGAAGCCTCACCCTCCAGCCTGAACTTCACGGGGAGAGCAGCGAAGCGCCTCCCCCCCACCACGAAAAGCTGCGAGACCAGGTAAGTGGCTTTCATGCACTCCTAATTAGCGTATGCGCTTTTTTTTTTTTTTAAGTCACCCGTGATAGGCTACGTGGCGATTAACGTAGCCTATCACGGCTGACTTTGCAGATCTAGCCGTGATAGGCTACGTAAATCGTTACGTAGCCTATCACGGGGCTTTTTTTTTTTAACTTTTCTTTTGAAGTTCACGGCCGGGGAGACGGGGCGCTTCTCCCCGGCCTGTATTTTGGCCGGGCGAGGCGGAAAGCCTCCCCCGCGGCCTGAATTTCGGCCGGGCGAGGCGGGAAGCCTCCCCCCCCGGCCTGAACTTCGGGGGGAGAAGCAAAGCGCCTCCCCCCCACCACGAAAAAAGCTGCGGGACAAGGTAAGTGACTTTCGTACATCCCTATCTGCAGTGTGGTGATGGTGGACGTCATGCCCCAGACGACAAATGCTTCACTTGATACTTGTAGTGATTGCTTGTTTTCTGTGTGCCCGTCGGTGCTTCCTTTGCAGATTGTAATATGTCAATAAATGTGGCCCTGTTTTATCCCAAATCTATATGTCATGTCATCATTTCTCCCCCCTATTCACCCGCAAGAGGACAAGGAGATTGCTAAATGAATTAATTGCATCAGGCTTTATTGGGGAAGATGTTGGTGCGATACTCATGTCCGAATCTGTGTATTTGTGGAAGGCATCTGTTGCAAAACCAAAACTTAGAGCTTCATCTAAAGATTCTTAAAATAACCTTTTTGGCTTGATTTTGTGTGTGGGGGTGGGGAGGTCGGTGCCTGACTGTGAACATTTTCCTGAAAACACACCACCCCCACTCGCCTTTTTTGTTTTTGTTGCTATTGTTGTTTGCTTGTTTGTTTTTGCTGCTGCTGCCATTAAAAGGGCCAAACCCTTTCAGAAATTATTAGTATTTGGAATACGGATGGCGGAGAATTTCTCCACGAATCTCCGGGAGGCCAAATGCCAACGCATTCGCCCCCCCAAAATTGATGGGGAAACGGTCCGCTTGGCCCCCCCAGGATGGGACTTACCTTTCCCGAATGGTGGCGGTTCGGCGGCGGCGGCCAGTCTTCTGACCGGCTGCCGCCGCCGCCATTTCCCAGTAAAAAAACAACAACAACAAATGTGATAGTTTACGTAAAGATTTACGTAGCCTATCATGGCTAGATTTTCCAAAAACACCGTGATAGGCTACGTAAATCCTTACGTAGCCTATTACGGCTGACTTTGGGGGGGGGAAAGCGTGTACGCAAATGGCGGCGCCCATGGGTGCCGCCATTTGCATTCCTTATATGGGCACGTGTAGTCTACGTAAACATTTACGTAGACTACGGCGAAAATAAGGGCAACGCTATTAGTGTTGCCCTTATTTTCTCCGTAGTCTACGTAAATCTTTACGTAGACTACACATGCCCAAATAAGGAACGCAAATGGCGGCGCCCATGGATGCCGCCATTTGCATACAAGCTTCCCCCCCCCCAGAGTCAGCCATGATAGGCTACATAAAGATTTATGTAGCCTATCATGGCTGACTGCAGGGACACAAACGGCGGCGGCTATGGCCGCCACCATTTGCGTCCCAGTAGGAGACGAGGTTCACGGCCGGAGGGATGGGGCACCTCCCCCCCGGCCAGAATTTCAGCCAGAGGGACGGGGCACCTCCCCCCCGCCCAGAATTTTGGCTGGAGGGATCGGGCACCTCCCCCCTGCCCAGAATTTCGGGGGGAGGAACGGAGCGCCTCCCCCCCACCGCGAAGCAAGCTGCGGGATCAGGTAAGGGACTTTCATCCACCCCTAATTCGGAAAGGGATTGAAATCAAAATGACCAGTTCCATAATGTCTTTATATAAATCCATCCTTTGGTTGTGTTTGGAAAGCAGACAATGCCTACACACTTCCAAGTCTACATTGACCTAGGTGTTCTCCAAAGCCAAATCTTGAACAAACTTTTGCTGAGCTCCAAAGCCTGAGATCTTATTTCTTCACAAATCTTGTTTATTCCTTCTTAAACCTCTCCTAAGAAGTCTTGACATTACAACAGATGTCCCAACTTCCCAATACAACTGTAAATATCTCACAAACCAACCTTATTCATAGCTATTTCACAGTTCCCCTCTCTTATTCTTTGTGGTTTGCCTGGACAATTTATAAGAAAGTATGCCCTTCTCCTTCTCCTTCTCCTTTTCCTTCTTCTTCCCTGATCAAGCTTGTCAGGCAGAAATTTCCCTATCTTTTCTCTTTTCTTTTTTTTTTTTTTCTGGGAAAGGACTGGTGCATTTAACATCTACATGGGCACTGGGCAGACATGATGTACAACTCTTTTTTGGATGAAGCTATGATGAGCAAAACTTCACCTCTTCAATTTACCCCAGTCTAGTTGTTTAAAAGGTACAGAAGGCAACAATGCTGTCTAGCAAAGTAACTAAGGAAATGTTGAATACTCCCCTACATACTTCTCTTCTTTAAGTTATAATTGTCTATTTCTCACTTGCGCATGCACACACACAATTCCCCAGCCCTGAAAAGCAGTTTAGTACAGAGATTTCTTTGGAGTAACCAATTGAAGTATCTCACTATTTGCAGATCTACTCAGTAAGACTCATTGAAAGACAGCTAACACATTATGAAATGTTAGCAGACAATACACCCAACAATGTCTTCACAAATAAACCTGTCTGGTTACCTTTGGAAATAAATCTGTTGGCTTGTAAAGCAAGCCCACATCAGGGAAGGAACAAAGAAGAGATAAAGCTTTACAGACTTTGATAGAGGTAGACATGCTACTTGAACAAACTGCTTGATTATTTCTCTGAAAGTTATATTAAGGACATTTAAATGTCAGGGAGAAAAAACCCATCTATTAAGAAAACATGGTATGCGAAACCCCATAACACATATTATATGGTAGGGAAAATGGGTTTACCATTGTGTGTATGCTCTATGTCAGGAATGTTCAACTTGTGGCTCTCCAGATGTTTTGGCCTACAACTACCATTTTCTCTCACCATTGGTTATGCTGGCTAGGGCTGATGGGAATTGTGGGGCAATACAAGTTGCCCACTCCCACTCTTCACAGAGCAGCAGACAATCCTGACTCTCTAATGAGTGTGTCTGTACCATATAGAGTAATGTAGTGAAGCAGGAACACAGGGGAGCACTGATCTGATATATTTTTCACAGCAAGAGCAAGTGACATCATCTGCCAGAAAAAGTATTGACCAATGTTATAAGCTTGGGGGTGGGGGGAGTTGGTGGATAGGTCTGGTCTGGCACATAATTCCACTGTGAGGTGCCATAGGCTCTTAAAGTTATCCAGTGAACATCATGGCTGATCAGGGATATGAACCCAGGTCTCCCCAGCCATTTGTCCAACATGCTAACCACTTATGGAGGGATGGATCTGGGGGTCCCAGAGTTGCTGACACTGTTGGGGTTCTTTTGAGATCAAGTTCATTCTGTCACATTTCCACATGAGCTTGTGACTTTAAAAAAAAAACCAAACTGAAATGCATGCTTTTTTTGGTTCACATTTTTCATAATGTACACATTGTTGTGCTCATTTTTAAACATACAATGTCCCCAAGTATTTTACATTGCTGAAATGTTTTGTGCATACTTCTCAAATATATGCAGTTTGTGCACACATTTCCCCAATATGCACATTTGTATGCACATTTTTCTCTGAGATGAGCTGCATCAGGAAAACAACAAAAATGCAGTTTTCAAAATGCAGCTCTGTCCCAGGCAGTGAAAGTCTTGGAAGGTGGAAATTGGGTACAACAGTTAAAAAAAATGATGCAGCACATTTCTCACCTATCCCTGCACCACCCTTTCCTAGCTCATTGTTCTATGATGGTCAGCTGATCAAAATAAATTAGATATTATACGATCTACTGCTTTTTTGGGGGGATACGATGGATCAGCACAGCTGCCTGCATTTTTGGACTCTCCTTGGGGTGTCACTATGGAGCTATCATGATGAACTCCTACAATTCAAAAGTTACCACTACATCACTGATTATACATGTGTGTTTCATTCACACATTTCATTGTTAGTTGTATACTTAAACATGTTAGTTGTACTTCTAAGAATAGTAGCACACACTGGCCTCCTTCCCAGTATGGGACTGACCCTGGTCAACTCCTAAATCAGTTCAAGGAGTAATAGCAGCAGTGGCCACCTCTTTGTATGGTAATGCACAGATTAGCATATTCATCCTATTTTTCCCCCTAGGAAAAGCAGAAAAATGTTATATTCCTGTGACGAGAGTTGTAATGAGATGAGAATATGGATCAACATGAACCCACTCACACAGTAATGATAATGGGAAATTGTGCAAACACAACCCATTCCATTACAATACAAAGATTTTAATCTCCAAGCCATTCCCAAATGCAATCTTCTCATTTTCAGACTAAATGAAATGCATCCATACACTATGGATAAATTAGCGATTGGAGAGAAGCCATCTTATACCAATGATTATATCTAATGATTATATCTAATTTTCTTGCCTGTCCAAGTGCATGCAGTGCAGAGAACCAGATAGGCACAGAAAAAGATGTGAAATATTCTTAGCGCAAGGTAGTTGGGGTAGATCTGGGTGGTGTTTGAACACATCATTCATAACGGTGCCTACAGATTATGAAAGGCTAACCCTGTCTCTTCCTTCTTTAGCTTCCCTATTTTAAAATAAACCTTTATGCTCTAATCTTGCCTTTGATAGTACTACTTCAGAGTAAGCAGTTTCAGGGCTGCAGTCCTTCATGATTTTAAAAGATTCCTCCTCTTTCATTTAATGACCCCCCATTGCAGAATCACGTACGGTATAATGCCTATTACATTTAATTTAAAAGGATAGTGAGAATTGTTATGAGGCCATGCAGGAGAGATTAAGAGTGCAATGTGTAATATTTACATATGGAAAAAGAAGTGTGGACTACCTTCAGACAGTAGGCTTGAGTAGGGATGTATGAATCCCTTACCTTGCTCCGCTCAGGGGCATCTGTGGTGGTGGAGAGGCGATCCGTCCCTCCCCCCAGAATCCTGCCTGGCTGTAGCCAGTCTTCCAGCTGCTGCTGGGCTGTGGCCGCAAATGGCGGCCGCTACACCAGCCGCCATTTGCACCCCTGCCAAGCTGTGATAGGCTATGTAAGTATCTACGTAGCCTATCACGGCAAAAGGCAGGGATGCAAATGGCAGCCGCTACGCCATTTGCGTCCCTGCCTTTTGCCATGGTAGGCTATGTAGATACTTACGTAGCCTATCACAGCTTGGCAGGAATGCAAATGGGAGCCGGCATAGCTGCCGCCATTTGCGGTTGCAGCCCAGCAGCAGCTGGAAGACGACCCGGAGCTGCCGCCGGAGCTGCCACCGCTGCCGGAGCCGCCAACACCGCCAGGTGGGCTCTGTCCCGTAGGGATTCCGCGGGGTGGCAGGGGGGATTGCCCCCTTCTGCCACAGACTCCAGGGGGCCAGATTCTAAAGAATCCGGCCTCACTGGAGTCCGTGGTGGAATTCTCCAACATCCCTAGGCTTGAGGTACAGAACTCTATAATCACATGCTTGTGATAAATGCATGTCTATACATTACAATTTTATATGTAGGCAGATAGGGTTGGATCTAGGGATGTGTGGATTGTGTAACTAAAATCCATTCAGTCTGTATTTCCTGGGCTGTCAGGTTACCTGCAGGGCCTGTTCCTCACATGTTTAGGTTCTTTTGGACAGGAGCCTATGTACAGTATATGCCAATGTGTGCAAACTCTGTGCTCACTGTCTTCATACTCTTCATTCTTGCAGACGAGGCCTCAGGCTCACGCTTCGGGTTTACTTGTGGACTAGGTCCTGAACCTGGATGCACAGTTCTCAGTGCAGGATGGCATGGGAGTCCAAGGAAGGGGTGGAGTCTGACAGACCTCCCCCCCCCAGGCCAGCCTCCTGGACCCTGCTTGCTGAGCTGTGGGGCACTAGTGAACCCAGCCGCTGAGGGTCCTTGAGGTCAGCAAGTGGCTGGGTGCACCGTTGAGGACTCATGGAGGGTGGCTGTGCCAGGACTTGCCCTGCCTCCGCTAGCTGTCAAGGAAGCCCTTGTCAACTGGCATGGGCAGGAAGGGGCTTGGCAGCACCCCAACACTCTAGCCCTGGCCTCCTTGGGAGAAGGCCAGGGGCTAGAGCACTTGGCGGGGGGTGCCAAGGACTCCAGGCAAGCCCTTGTGTGCATAAAGCACAAGGGCTTGACTGCCACAGTCCTTGGCACAAAGAGGAGGTGCAGCTCGGTGGGCAGGCGGGGCAAGCAGGGAGGCTCGCTGAGTGGGCCTGGGCTGTGTGAGCAGGTGGGACAGCTCGTTGAGCTCCCCGCACCCCTGACGGAGATGGGATCCATCCATCCCTAATAGGAGATAGGAGTGCATTTGCACAGCTGAGGGGAGAGTGCCAACTGCACCCGTTCCTAGAGATGTCTGATCTGGCCACAGTCACACATGCCTTAGTTAAATCCCATTTGGGCTACTGCAATGCACTCTCCATGGGGCTGCCTTTGAAAACTGTTCAGAAACTTCAGTCTAATTTTCCACCAAGTTTCAAGGACTCTGCTGAGGAGGAGGAGGAGGAGGAGATGAAGGAGGAGGAGGAGGAGGAGGTGGTGGTTTTGTCCATTGGAATTTTGAGGGAAATTAAATGTATCTTGATAATATCTGCACAATTTCCCAAGGTGATTCCACACATCTCTAGACTGAAGTTTGTTTGTTTTTTCTAACCCGCCCCACTCCAATGCCTAAATCAGGGATGGGGAACCTGTGGCCCTCCAGATGTTGTTGGACTACAGCTCCTATTATCACCAACCATAGGCCATGTTGGTTGGGGATTATGGCACTTGGAGTCCAACAACATCCAGAGGGCCACAGGTTCCCCATCCCTAAAGTATGACATAGTCTCATTCAAACTAACCACCTGTTCTAAACCTTTTTCTCCCCTTTTGCCTTTTGGGGGCAGTAATTTTTCTCCTGTTTCACCTAGGCGAACTATGTCTTGTTTGTACTTCTGCTTATCTCTCTGTCTGTCTGCATGTTATCTGCTTATCACTGGAATATTTATGTTGTGACTATTCTGTTTTTTTAATACAAATATGCCCCACTGACTATAAAAATAAATTTAAAAATCACAAAAGTGTCCTGTTAACTACAGTGAATTTAAAGGCAATAAAATTAAATCAATTCCCTTAAATGGCTCAGTAGCTCTATTGCATATGGTAATAAAGAACACAGTGCAACATTAAAAATGAGGAGCATAACAGGAGGGGAAGAGCACTATATATAAGACCTCCAGTGCTTATGTCCTCCCAATGAGCAAATCCTACAGAAATAAAGTGACTTGTCTCCTGCCAAACCCACCTCCTTGGCTCCTCCTGATCATTTCCTTGATCCAATAAGGAAGCCCCAAGCAGAACAGCCTTCTGCAACTATTCCCAATGCAGATTCACATCCCCATCTGCAGGCCCCAGCAGATCTGACTTGTGATTTGCCAGGGGATGTGCATTCCCATCTGGGGCAACCAGACATTACATGCAACAACAGTCCATGTAACTGGGGCTGGACTGGAACCTCTCTCGGGAAGCTATTGCTATATTACCAATACCTTTGAGCTTGTTATTCCTACTAATCCACTCCATGTTATGCTTTCGGAAAATAAGTGACTTTAAAGGGTCCCTCCTGCCACGTTAATTTTCACAAATGCAGGAAACAGCCCACAATGTTTTTCTCTCCCTGCTGTTGCACTGAAACATTTGGGAAACACCGAAGACTGGCTCACACAACATTTGGACATATGGCTAGGTAGTAATTTCCTATCTGTCAGTCCAGATTCTGATGTGCTTATGGCAAAGTGGTCATCTGTGCACTCCACGAGGCATAAAAAATTAAAAATGTTTAGGAAGCTCCCATCAATCCATTCTGGTGTTGTTGGAGTGGTGTACTGATGCACAGTTTTTTGCCCATGGTGGACTACTCCAACAACTGCTTCAGTAGTGCACAAGGAAACCAAAATCTGGGCTGAAGTAAAACATCAGCCTGGTTTATTTAAAAGAAAAGAAAAGGAAGTGTGCCACACATCCAAATGTCATGCAATCTAGTGCTCAGATGAATAAAATAAGACCTAACATCCACAGTCTAGAAAACCATCACCTACCAAAGATGACACTGTTTCTGTTTTTGCCACATATTGAGCAAATACAATCAGCTACTTATCAAGAGGCGAAGTGGAGATTTCTCTCTCAGGTCAGGTGCTTCTGTAGACCTAATGCTCCCAAGCCCTCAACAATAAAAGGAACTCCCCTCCCACATGAGAATCCCACCTGCCTTCACCATGGATAATGTTTACATCAGCACCACCCTTTAATCATGGTCAATGCAAGCCAACTTTCGCTAGGATTTGGAGCCAATTTCAAATTCCTAGTTAAGGAACAGGGCTGCACCCAATTTCCTCTACTTTCAATATTGATCTTTTCTACCTGAGGCATTTCTGGTGCACTTGTCGTTCCCTGCTTACTGGTGTTTATGGGTTCTTTAGATCAGTGGTCCCCAACCTTTTTGGTGCCAGGGACCGGTCTCATGGAAGACAATTTTTCCATGGACCGGGGGGGGGGGGGGGTTGCTGGCAGACTTCCGGCTGCTGGGACGCAAATTGGACACCATTTGCGTCCCTATTCTTTGCAGTAATTGGCTATGTAAAGATTTATGTAGCCTGTTACTTGAAGAACAGGGATGCAAATGACGTCCGCTATGCGGATGCCATTTGCGTCCCAGCGGCCGGAAGTCCGCCAGTGGTTGGAGCCAGCCGGCAGCTCCGTGGACTCGCCACGGAGCAGAGCTGGCTGGGGCCAGCGAGGATTCCGGGGGGGGGAGGGACAGATGACCTCCCCCCCTGCAGACCCCCATGGACCCAAGGTGAGGGGGTTTCACACACCCCTGAGGCCTGGTCGCTAACAGGCCATGGACTGGTACTGGTCTGCAGCCTGGGGGTTGGGGACCCCTGCTTTAGATGACATTGTGATCCTCCAGTTTTGCTTCTGTTTATAAACAGCACTTTCTGTGAGGATTTTTTTTTAAGAGCAAGGGAAATGGAGTATTAGTTCTGACATCAAAAGTGTGATTTCCTCTTGTGTATTCGTGGTATTCCACTATACCACAGTGCCACCTAGAGGTTATGTAAGCAGAAAAGCAGGAAAGGAAATGCTTCTCATGCAGTGCTTGGATCTCAGTTCTGCAATGAAACCAAGCTGCATTGGATTAACAGCCTTATCTAGAAAAGCCCATTCACTGCAGAGGTTGGCTTGGCATTAGCGTTGGCTGGATTGATCCTGTTACGGTTTGTAAATTTGTTGCTGATTTATGAATGTGATAAATTCAGCTAAGAGTTCTCTGGTATTATTTACAAGATTTGGAAACACCTCTGATTTTTTGCACACGTGTGTCACTGAAGTGCATCTGGGGAAGATGGCATGTGTTGCTTCCTTCTCTGAGTGACTCTTCTCACATGTAGATTGTTTACAATGATCAGCATAGAGCCCACCCACCCACCCCATCCTCTGAGAGGGTAACATACCAGCAAGCACATGCATGCATTCACACAGAGACACCTAGATAAGCAACTAAGGAAAATAAGCAAACAAATGCAAGCTCTCCCTTTCCTCCATGCCACCCAACCACAGCTGTCCATCCAACCCATTTCCCCTACCCACTCATTAAGACAAGGAGGTCATGCTTGCTAGTGGAAGACAGAATGGATGATACATTAAGGTTCAAGCAAATTGTTCATGCTACTCCAAGATAGGGATGTTGGAGGATTCGGAGGGGGGGGCTGGGGGAGATCAATGGATTTTTTTCCATTCAGACCTGAAGATTTATTTCCATTTTCCCTGGCTGGTGCTGACTCATTCAGCAGCGTTTTGAGCCAATGTGCAGATTCTGTTGTGTTTTTTAAATTATTTATGGCAGCAATTTGTGCATTTCCCTCCCCTAGTTCCATCATTTGTGCACATTGTAATTTTGTAATTTGCACAAATGGAAGAAAGGCGGGGGGGGGATTGCAAAAATTTCCCAGAAACTGGGAGGGGGGGAAATCTCATTCTGTCCACCCTTGCTTACCAGAATGGACATGCTTCAGAAATCTGTGAGGTTTGAATGGAATGGATTTCCCAGTGACAGTCATCCCTATTCCATGAATACATCACCCATATGCAGCAGGACATCAAAGGAAAACCAACGTCTAACCCCTTCCCCTCACACACTGCAGAACTCATGAGTTCAGTGGGGCTGAACACATAGAGAAAGGATTACCTTTTTTATATCCCTCCCAGTACCACCCAAGGGGGGAGGCATTTACTTCCAAAAAAGAGAGAACTTTTTAATGTCTGATACTCGAGCACGCTCCGGGAGAGAGCGCAGGACAGGAAGGCCTGGCGTGCTATGGTCCATGGGGTCACGAAGAGTCAGACACGACTGAACGACTGAACAACAACAACAACAACAACTCAAGACAAATGTTGGCCGCAAGTCAACTAATGTTGGTTGCAAGTCAGCTAACTGGAGGAGAAATGTGTCCTCATCTACAAGTGAAAAAGAAACAAATAGTGGATACAAATCAGCTTTAAAACCTACTGATTCATTTGGGAAAGAGTAGCTAAAGAGAAAATGTAAAATCATGTACATTTTTAATCTGATAACTAAAAGGTTACAGCAACCATCCTCTGAACATGTGCAAAGACCACTACAGACCACATAGGCACAAAAATATAGGGATGTTCGAAAGTGACTTACCTTTCGCGGATTATGTTGATGGTGGGGGGGAAGTGCTCCGTTCCTCCCCCCCGGAATCCTCGAACGGCTGACTGTGCTCTGCGGCAGCTCCACGGAGCAGCCGGCCAGGCCCGGCCCGGCCATGCCAGAGCCATCCGCAGCCGGATTTTGGGCCACGGAGGGCTCTGGGTAAAAAACCCAAAACAACGCGTACGCAAATGGCGGTGGCTACACCTGCCGCCATTTGCGTTCCTTCTTTTTACCGTCTTAATCTACGTAAATATTTACATAGACTATGACGGCGAAAATCAAGGGGAAGGCAAATAGCGTAGCAGGCGCCATTTGCATCCCCTTTTGATTCCCCGTTTTAGCCTACATAAAGATTTATGTAGGCTAAAACGGTGAATGAAAAAGGGACGCAAATAGCGCCCGCTATGCTATTTACGTTCCCCTTGATTTTCGCCATCATAGTCGACGTAAATATTTATGTAGATTAAGACAGCCAAAAAGAAGGAATGCAAATGGCGGCAGCCGCCACCACCATTTGCGTACGGGTTTTTTTTTTTAAACTCACCCCCAACCATGATAGGCTACGTAAAGATTTACGTAGCCTATCACGTCTTTTTTTTCTTTTTTTTTAAACCTAGCCATGATAGGCTACGTAAATCTTTATGTAGCCTATCGCATCTTTCCCCCCCCCCCACAAACCTGGAAATGGTGGTGGCGGCAGCCAGTCAGAAGACCGGCTGCCGCCACCTTCACTGGAGCCACCACCGGAGCCGCCGCCAGAGCTGCCGCTGCCTGGAAGATCCACCCCAGGTAAGTCTCGTCCCAGGGGGAATCCGTGGGGGGGCGGCAGGCCATTCCGCCACAGATTTTGGGGGGCCGAATGCACTGGCATTCAGCCTCACTGAGATCCGTGGTGGAATTCTCTGACATCCCTACAAAAATATGAATTTTATCAAATATAATTATATTTATCAAAGTGTAGGAAGCCGAGGAGGCTACAGGCTGCCACAGAAGTTATTGTACAATGACAGATAGGACTCACACACACTCCTCAGCCACCTCACAAGTAAGCACAAGAAACCTAGGAGTGCACGAAAGCCACTTACCTGGTCTTGCAGCTTGTTCGCGGTGGGGGGGAGGCGCTTCGCTGCTCTCCCCCCGAAGTTCAGGCCGGAGGGGAGGCTTCCCGCCTCACCCGGCCAAAATTCAGGCTGGGGGGGGAGGCTTCCCGCCTTGCCCGGCCGAAATTCAGGCCTGGAAGGAGGCGCCTCGCCTTGCCCGGCAGCAAAATAAAAAGTTAAAAAAAAAAACGCCCCCGTGATAGGCTACGTGATGATTAACGTAGCCTATCACGGCTAGATCTGCAAAGTCACCCGTGATAGGCTACGTGACGATTTACGTAGCCTATCACGGCTGACTTTGCAAATCTAGCTGTGACAGGCTACGTTAATCGTCACGTAGCCTATCATGGGGGCGTTCTTTTAAAAACTTTTATTGGAATGGCGGCAGCGGCAGCCGGTCAAAAGACCGGCTGCCGCCTCTGCGCCCTGTCGAAGACCTGCCGAACCGCCGCCGGGACCCGCTGCTGGGAGGGACATTCAGGAAAGGTAAGTCCCGTCCCGGGGGGGGTGCGGGGGTGGGGGGGGTGGAGAATTTCTCCCCGAAACTTCTTCGGGGGGCCGAACACGTTGGCGCTCGGCCCCCCGAAGTTTCGGGGAGAAATTCTCCACCATCCCTAAAGAAACCCCAAA